>NC_132911.1:136473233-137814263 GCF_047675955.1 Chlorocebus sabaeus | reverse complement strand
GCAAGAACATATGTCTGGTCATTATCTTTGAATAAGTACCGTAACCGTTTGATTGCTTATCAATAGACCTGACATTCTAACCATCAGATTAATGGCTACTGTCTTGACTCCTACGTCAGAGTAAAGTGAAAGAAAGGATAGGATGACAAGGTAAAGCTAATTCCCTTTCCTCCCCACCACTGCATCCAAGTTGCTTAGGCCATAGGGAATGATTACCTCAAGTAGGCAGGGAAGAATCTAATCTTCTTCCGTTTTTCTCACTGTCCTGTTTTTGCTTATACTAACTTTATCATGGGGTAAAACACTTAGTTTTCCAATTCTACAGAGGACTTTCCTGCCTTAACCTTTCCAGTTTAGCATTGCTGAGGCTGTGTAGAAAGAATTTTTTTATATAGAGGTACATACAGATTTCTTTGTGATTTCAGATAAATCAATTTGTCTTTTTGTTGTAGAAATGTACTGAAGAATGCAGAACAAAGCCTACAGTCCAATATCATCACATTTTTCTACAAAGTCACTGATATTCTGGTTTTGCTGGACACATGGTTGAAGTTTCAAGATACCACAAGAAACCTGTAACCCAGTGCTGTCCTACTTTGCAACAAAATATTTCCTAGCTGAGGATGATGAGGGGAGTGGAGAGTGATTAATGAAGATTCCCCCATCTCATCCTGACAAAACCCAGTTTCACATTTCCATTTTCAAAATTATTGTCCCCACTTCTGGTACCAATTCCAATTGCTAGTCAGGGTTCTTTCAGTTTGCAGTGTCAAAATCTCAACCTGATCTAACGTAAGCAAACAAAAAAATAAACAAAAACTCTCTTACATTATAGATATTAACTAGAGAAATCCAGGTATATCTGAGACAGGAATAAATGACTTGATGTTGCTAGGTATCTTTCTGTCTGCTTCTCATCACCACTTTTCTCTCAAAATCATCTTTATTCTCATGTGTTTATCCATGTGACAGTATATGTGCTATCACATTGAGTCACATTCCTATAATTTACTACCTGCAAGAGGAAAAGAAAACCTCTTTGTTTTTAGTTCCAGCCTAAAATGCTTAGAGAGGGCTTCCAGTTTGTACGGTTGTGTTATGTGGACATTCCTAAATTACTTATGTTACCAAAGTATGCTTTACTCTGATGGGCCAGGTCTCAGTCACAAACTCATCCTTGCAATCAGAGTGGTGGGGTCTGTAAACAGAATAGGTAGAAGAAGAGCATTAGGCAAATAAAGATAATAGTTGAAATAATTATGATGCATTGTGTTGTGATGCAATCATGTAGGGGCTGCCTTAGGAGCACAGAGAAGAGAGCAGGGAAAAACTTAATCTCTTGCTTCTCATCTAGACCAGAAATGCTTGAGGTCAGAGACTGGGTCACATTTGCCTTTATGTTCATATAACTTATCAGAGAGAGTACCTTATAGAAGGTATTTTTAAAAATTAATACATATGAAGAGAAGCTGGCAGGAAGGAAGTAAGGAATGAGAGTCCATTCTAGAAACAGTTTAGATTTCCCCCAGGAAACCTTATGCTGGCACAGGGGATAAATGGATGGACTCAAATTATTGTTCAGTAGAATCTGCAGTGGGATAAGGAAAAGGAAGCAAACCATCCATTTCAAATCATAGAGTTTTAATAATTTCCTTTAATGCCAGATATGCTCACGACTGCTTTTCTGCACCCAGTGAGACTGTGGCATGCCATACATAAAATCCTCTCTGAAATCTTCTTACAGTGCACTTGTGGTTTGACAAGTACTAAGCTTATCTTTTTCATAGTTGCTGCTTGTGTCAAAGCAATTTAAAAATTGAAGAGCAATTTGGCAGCTTGTTCATACCTCCAGTGAGTGGCTCTACCCCATTATTTACAAGTTCTCCACATTTTAAGATATGTTGGAACAGGTAAGGTTGTGACCATGGTAGAGATTAAGCAGAATTACTGCAGATATTTGTGAAATAAGCCAGGAATTATTTATAAACAGGTCATTAATTGGTAAGTATAAATGAGACTACCATTTTTTGTCATGGAAGAAGTTAACTAATCTTTCTTCTTCTGATGGATAACAACTAAAGAGTGATGAAGGGAAGTAGCTTGCCTTATACATGTATAGCCACATGTATTCCTTTATTCAAATCCATTCAATGATACTTCTAACATATATGATTCTTTTTTCCAACGAGAATAAATGTAACCTCTTTTATAACAGGGGACATGGACTTCCATCAGTGTATCATTGATACCTGTCAGGTATCAAGAGAAAAGAGACAAAAATCAAAATGATTTTTAAATAAAGGTGAAGAGTCAGTAGATAAATGAATTTAACATAAAATGTGGTGCTATAAATACAGAGAGGAATAAAACCAATTTCTTGCTCTCAAGAATTTGTTCTAGAGAGAGAGGGAGTAAACAGCTGTCCACAGTTCAGTGGGCTGGGGATTGAGGGTTTTGGTTGGAGGTTTACAGGGTGCTGTGGTTGCACAGAGAAGCAAACCTTTGCATCTGCATGGAGGATTGGTGAAGGAATTTCTCACAAAGGAACTGGCATTTGAGGAATTTCAAAGCAATACCTTTCACATAGTAAACATTTAATAAATATTTGTTGACTAAATAAGCAAGCACTGAAAGATGAATATAAGCTTGTCAGAAACAGAAATGGAGAAATAAATAGCAATTTAGATGTACAGGAATGCAATGTGCAAAGACCTAGAGGCATAAAAGCACCTGGCCTGATGGGAAAAGAGCGACCCTAAAAGTCCCCACCCTGAGGCAGCAGTGACCTTCCCACTGCCAAATCTAAAGGGCATGTTTCTGTGCCCTTCCTGAGCCTTCAGAGCCTGTCGACCACCCCTCTACCACCAAACTCTTACTTCCACTGGCTTCTAACATTGCATGTCCTTTGCACTTCACTCTTACTGTCTTGGTAACCATGACTTCTCTAAGAGACCCCCATTCTGTCTTCTTCCTGTAACTATTAGTGTTCCTTAGGACTTTGTGTTCCTGACACACATTCTGTGGATAATTTCAGCCACTTCTTTGGCTTTAAGTATCGTCTCAATACAGATAAATCTGAGATGTATGTTTCTAAATTGAGCCTTTTTCCAATCGTTAGACATTTAAATTCATTTATCTATTGATAATTTACTTATTTATTGTAAAATAAGTTTAAGTGATGTTGACCGCTTACTTCATGACAGATATTGGGGAGAGATTAATAATAGTTCATAGTGATAATTGACTCCAAAGACGTACATAAGATTGTTCAGTAAGAGGATGTGGGGAAAGAAAAGAGTAGGGAAAAGAACAGAAGAGAGAGGAGATGAGAGGACTTACAGCAAAAAACAGAGATATAATCAAAGCAGCCAGATGATACGCTGCAGGCAATTAAGTCTCAGGGCAATCAGAGATAGAAAGAAAACATGAAAGTGTGGTTCATACAACCAAAACAGAAGTGGTATTTCAGTAATTAGGGAGATTGAGAGTACATACTTTCACTTGTGAAATGAGGGCACATACCAGGTTGTGTTCAGTTGAGAAAAGAGTGGAAGGTAGGTGAAGCCCAAAAACCTGGCTTGCATTTAAACAAGGCTGATGGATGGGGAAGTGAGCTACAGCAATACATGGAAGGACAAGGGTGTGGTTGTCCTCTGACACCCAGACACACCAGGTCTGCCCATGTGGATTTGCATCTCTCCCTTCCCTCTTCCCAGAGAATTGCCTGCTAACATCGGAACTCTGAGAGGTATCGTGGGCTTCCCACTCCCTTGCATCCAGCCAGTCACCAGGGGAACCCCACATGGAGGCAGCATTACATAATGAAGGCTGAGGCAGAGGAAAAAGATTTTTACTAGGGTTCAAGTCCTGGCCATGCCACTCACCAACTCTGCGGCCTTGGGCAACTGCTTGACCCTGTCTGAGTCTCAGTCTCTCTTCATCTGAAAACAAAGAGAAGGATATATATTTTGAAGTGCAGAGGTAATTATTACTGCTAAATTGTAGGCAATAAGCCAAGTGATAGGCAGTTAACTGGATGTTATTATTACTTTTCTTTCCACTTCTTTATTTCTTCCAGCGCCACTGCTACTACTGATTTTGGCCTCATCTTAGGTTCAGAAAGGTGAAGTTATACAGAGAACTTTACACTTGCAGTGGAGAGCAGGCCAAAGACCAGAAGGTTTCTCTGTCAACTCGAGATGCAGTTGAGTACTATTTTTTCCCAGAGCAAGTGATGGCCTATAGTAGGGTCAGGAGGATGACATCACATCAGAACATCCTGGTTGCTCTGAGGAAGGGGACACCCCACCTTCATGGACCAGGGCAGGACTCTAAGAACTTACTGCTTTCCAACTTGCTTCTGGGCTCTTTCTAAAAGAGATTGCTAAGATTTAATGCTTGAAATTCATAGAAGGTAGGGTATTCGCTGTCTTATTTGGAGCTTCAGGAGTTTCATATTTTCCACATAGCATCTAATCCATTATCAAAGCAAACAAGGGTATTGACCATTCTGCATGCACTTTCTCAAGTGGCAGATGAATCTTGGTTATCTATTTCCTTCACCATTACTAATGCAGCCATGTGGACACTGGAAGAAATTGAATCTTTTTTGTAAAAGTCATATTTGCTCACTTGCTCCTATCCTCCACCACCTCCCTCAAGGGATGGATGCTCCAGTGCTCAGCAGTAGCTCTGAGAAGGGAAGGTGGTAGCAGCTCATCCTCATCTGAAACTCATCTTCATCTGTTCCAGGGTATGCTTCAGCTATGACATTGTCCCTATCATGACCAATGCAGGGGAGAGTATTTCTGATGGCTTTTAAGCAAAGCAAAGTGACAATGCACTTACTAATGTTGTCTCTCTTGAAGTAACTCAGTGAACTATGCTGAGATGGGCTTTTGAGATTGAGCCTGAATCTTGGTTGCTGGAGCAAAACAAAAACAAAAACCTTAAGAGGATGGTGGGCTCCAGGACTCAGGAGGTGTGCTGAGATGTAGCACTGAGCTAGACTAATGTCTAAAAATCACTAGATTTTTTCCTTGTACTTCTCCCTGTACTGCCTCTGTTTCCCCTTCCATCTCCCCTTCTTTTTCTCTTCCTTTCCTTATTTTCTTCTTCCTTTCCTTCTTTTTTGCTTCCCTGTGACATCATCATCACCATCACTGTCACCATCTCCATCATCATCATCATCTTCTTCATCATCATCTTTATCATCAGAAAAAGCATACACTGGGCATTGCTCTAATAATATATTCATTATGTGTGTCTCTCTACTAGTTTTGTAAGTTCGTTGAGGACAGAGGGCAAAGCTGTCCCATAATCTGTGTATTCCATGCATACATGACAGAAACTGAATGAATATGTCAATTAAATTAACAAATGGACTTTTGAAAGTCAACAAGATTAAAACAATTAGGATAACTGAACTAATCTTTGTAAGTTGATCTTTGTGTCAGGGCCTGATTATATCCCCATGGAGAAGCAGCCTCTGTTTAGGGCAAAGCAGATAGACATTAGAGTGGGGATTCTATTGCCTCAAATCTAGCTTTTCCTCCACTGCTGCTCTGACTTGGGATAAATTGTCTGTCTTCCTTTCTTTTAAAATATGGCACTGATGAGATGATTGCATAAAGTAATCAGTTTCTGGAATGTAGTGGTTTTCCCATCCAAGTGATTTCTTTTTGCAGGGCATAATGATAAGTTTCATTTGACAGTTATGCCTTTCATTTTTTCTGCAGGTGCCACCAGAAACCTCAGGTTTGAAACTCACATTTCATTGGCCTGTCTATTGCTACTCCATTACTTGCTAGTGTGCACTTTCATCTCATTTTAATAGACGTATTGGAGCTACAGTGTTTACTATAAGCAGCTTCATATTGCTTTTAAGAGTGAGCACTGGAGGAAATAATGTGTGGGAATGTAAGTGCTCATGATGTGAGTGAAATCTCCATTATTAGTTAATCCCTATTTTAATATGAGTATTATATAATCTGAGCAAAAGCCAGGGTGCCACCATCATTTCATCATTTCAGTGAAGGGAAGAGTCAGCCGGGAATAGGAGCGCACGGTTGTGGTGATTTCCTTCTTGCTATCAGCTGACGGGCAGTAGGTTTGACAAAGCCCCCAGCATGAGCTGGAAAACATGACTCTAGCCCTTTGCAGTAAGTCTCAGATGGCAAGACTACATCTTTAGCCAAGTTGGACATTGGTTGGATTCTCCCCTATGGTTTTTCCAGTTCTGATTTCTTCTAGCTGCCGTTTACCATGCCAATTCTAGCTTGGCTTGGCTTTTTGTGTCCTCTGTTCTGACACATAGCAATAGACTTTGGTGTGGCCCCTGAACTTCGGTTTGACTTCCAATATTAGAATTAATAGTTGGCCTCTGGCGTGGACCCTGAAATGCAATATGATTCCATTGCAAAAGTTAGTAAATAGTAACCACCAATCTGTGCAGCCCAGGCAGGAGCAAGGAATAGGCAGATGGAATAAAGAAATTATCTAGCGTGACTCAGTCACATAACCCCCAAATGTGCCAGGGGGCCGGCAGTCATAGCAGCAAGAGCACAGTAGATCACAGGATGCTACTAGCCACAAAAACCGAGGCACCCTGGAAACCTCATAGTGAAACTAGAGGATTGGAAAGTCTGTGATTGAGCCAGACAAAGGCAGGCTCAGGTCAACCCAGGTCATGGGTTGAAAAACAAAAATTGCCATCAGCTACAGAGAAATGAGTTCAGAGACTGAGCCCCATGGACCCTTTGTTAACCACTGAAGGTGGGCCTTGACTGATGGGCACCCCTTCTTTGGCCAGTCTTTTAAGGGACAATGCTCTTGCGTTGCTGCCTGGGAGGCAACATGTATGATTTCTGTGTCAGACTATAAAATAAAGAACCTCTGGACTTATTTTGGTGGGTAAGCCTGCAATCATAAAGACTGCCTTCTTCATTGTTTCTATTAGTAACAGTTTTGCTCAAAAACATATATTTGTTTGCAAGGAATCCCAGTTGGTAGCATTTCACATTACTTTTTTTTTTTTTTTTTTGACTAGTGCAGACTACACATCACTATACAGGTGTTAGATGAGGATAACACCAAAATCTCCCTTTGTTCAACAGGTATCTGCTCTCTTTCTCTCTCACTCTCCTCTCTCTGTGCCCTTACATATCAATGTAATGAAAGGACTTGTTCAGTAATCATATTTCTAATACTGTGAAATATTTAATTTTTGTTTCGTTAAATATTGTCATAATATGACACTGTTTCTCTTTAAGGTGGGAATTCCACTGTCTTATGATATTGCACCATTTTAGGTAAGAGTTGTCTTTTGTTTCAATGAGTCTACATGAGATGAGAAACAAGCATCTCATGTTGTGGCTGCCCTGCAGCCTCTAGGAAGTCATTGGGTCCATCCATGATGGAAACTTGGAACCAAATCCAAGCATTGAATGAACTTATGTCAGGTGACCTTGACCGTTGGCTCCACTTCTATGACCTTCAGTTTTCACACTGAACAAGCAGAGATAATATTGTCTTCTTAGCAGGTTCAAAGAAGATTAAATGAGATGATATTTATAAAATGGGTAGTGCAACGCTTGGTTCACTGGATATAAAAGGTAATTATTATTTTTAGATTATTGAGATTATTTATGTGTTTGGGCAACAGTGACAAACTATATGTGCCTGGAGGGTAGCATGCTAAACCAATGCATTACAGTACAAGATAAAGACTAGAATGAGCTGGATTTTTTAAATTGGTTTCCTTTTACTCATAATATGAGTAGTTTCTACCTCCTGATTCTTCTCTCTCCCACTTGTGTTAGATAAAATGATGCTTAATCTCATGATGATGTAAAAGATAGGTTTCCCTATCCAGGCTAATATGAAGAGAAGACAGCCTATTATATGCCAGGCTCATACTAGTCACTTTCACTCATCACACACTTTCCATCTGTCTTAGTCCATTCAGGCTGCTGCAATAAAACAATTGAGTGGCTTATAAACAACAGAAATTTCTTTCTCATAGTTCTGGAGGCTGGAGGTCCAAGATCAAGGTGCTAGCAGATGTGGTGTCTGGTGAGGGCTGCTTCCTAGTTCATAGATGGCACCTTTTCACAGTGTCCTCACATGGTGGAAGGAGCAAGACAGCTTTCTGGGGCTTCATTTATAAGGCCACTAACTCCATTAGTGAGGGCTCCACCGTCATGACCTAGTCACCTTCCAAAGACCTCATCTCCTTCACCTTGAGGATTAGGATTCCATTTCTATATTAGGTGTCACGGGAGACAAATATCTAGACCACAGCATTATCATATTATCTATAACACTATGTTACATTTGTTCTGTTATGTGTCTGATGTTCCCTCAGTGTACTTTGAATCTCTCAAGATATGGATCTTTTTCCATTATTTTCTGCATTTCCTGCACCGATACCTACATGTATTCAGGCCAATGATTGAACAAAAATTCAGCATTCAGCTGAAATTTACCTATAGTTTTTGTTTGTTTATTGTTTTTTATTTTTGTTTTTGTTTTCCAGTGGGCAGCATCTATTATGATTGGGCAATACCCATATCTTATTAGTTGTTAAATAGTGTAAATATTGATACTCGTTAGGGGTTGAATGAATATAGTTTATCCTCACAGTACTCATGAAGTTAATATTATTCAATGTGCATATAAGAGGAAACTGATGCTCAGACAGGACTTATGCAACCTCCACATTCTTTCAGATTGTGGAAGGGGGCCAGAATTTGAAATCTGCTTTGTCTAGTCCAAAGCCCAAATGCTGTCTCTATTTTTTGTTGACAGTTATGACTCTTTAATTTTTTAAACAATCTGGTATTGAACACTTAGGATATTTTATAATTCAAGTCTTAGTTTAAAACTTTACATCAGCCGGGCGGGTGGCTCACGCCTGTAATCCCAGCACTTTGGGAGGCTGAGGCAGGCAGATCACGAGGTCAGGAGATCAAAACCATCCTGGCTAACACAGTGAAACTCCGTCTCTACCAAAAATACAAAAAATTAGCCGGGTGTGGTGGCAGGCACCTGTAGTCCCAGCTAATCGGGAGGCTGAGGCAGGGGAATGGCGTGAACCTGGGAGGCGGAGTTTGCAGTGAGCCAAGATCGTGCCACTACACTCCAGCCTGGGTGACAGAGCAAGACTCCGTCTCAAAAAAAAAAAAAGAAAAAAAAAAGAAAAATAAAAAGAAAAAACTTTACATCATACAGGCAAGAAAAGCCAGATGGATCTGTGCATAGAGTTAACATCTTACAACTTGCCAGTCAGGCAACAGCAAAACATTCAAGGTGATTTCAGGCAAAATGTATCCTAATCTATTAAGTGTAAGGCATTTATATACAAATAGAAAATCAAACTCAATAATCTAAACAAAGTCAACCCTCACCTCCTTTGAAAATCCTGTGCTTAAATATTTGCATGTATACACAATGAAAACACAAGCTTAATTAATACTTTATATAGTTTGTTCTAGATTGAATGTTTGCATCACCCCAAAATGTATAGGTTGAAGCCCATACCCCTAGGGAGGCTGTATTTGGAGACTGGCCTTCTAAAGAAGTACTTACAGGCTGGGCAATGTGGCAAAACCTCATCTCTACCAAAAATACAAAAAATTAGCCAGGCGTGATGGCATGCACCTGCAGTCCCAGCTACTCAGGAGGCTGAGGTGGAAAGATTGCTTGAGCCCGGGAGGCAGAAGTTGCAGCAAGCCAAGATTCTGTGACTTGCCTCAGCCTGGGTGACAGCGTGAGACCTCATCTCAAAAAAAAGAAAAAAAAAAAAAGTAATTAACTTGAAATAAGGTCATAAGGGTGGGGCCCTGATCCAATAGGATTAGCATCCTTATTAGAAGAGACACCAGAGAGCTCTGTGCCAAGGAAAAGCCATGTGAGAGCATGGCCAGGAGGCAACAGTCTGACAGCTCAGAAGAGTCCTCACTAGAAACTGAAACAACTCTGCACCTTGATCTTGGACTTGCAACTACCACAAGTATGAAAAAATAGAGTTCTGTTATTGAAGCTACCCAGTCTGTAGTATTTTGTTACGGCAGCCAGAGCTGACTAACACACAGTCAGAGCAGCTTCTTCCAAGGGAAGCGTGGTTGAGTTGACCAAACCAACCTTAGTTAACATAGACACTGGCGAAGAATGGGTGGTTATCAGATTACATATGCTCATGCTTTAAAATCAATATTGCCAATCAGCACATATTAATGGGACTCAATTTTGTCCATTCATTCCTGTAAGAAGAGTATAAAAATGTTTTTATGACTATATCAGCCTTAATTGAAATTTTCAATATGTTTATGAGTAAATAAATTTTCTTTAGTTCTCATTTTCTTTGTAAAAATCACAGGAGTGGATAAGAAGGCCTCCAGGGTTTTCTTCATGTATGGGACTTTTTGGGGTACTTGTTCTTCCTCATTTTCTAAGGAATTGATATACTCAATACTAACTGTTGAAAAGCATAAGGCAATTTGAATTTCCACCTACCTTCAATAAAGGCAGAAGATCTGGGGATCGTATTCAGCATCCATACTTTTTATAGTTCACCGGTTATTATAATGTGCTGTCAAGGTTCTCAACAGCAATAAAAACTCTCTGCCTCCTAAGAATACTATGTTCTTTCCACTCGTAGGCCTTGTTGTGTGCTCCCTCTCTGCTTGAAGTAGAGAATTATTTTTCATCCTCCAGATTTCCTTTTTGATATGTTTACCACATATTTCAGGCAGAATTTGATTTCTCTTCCCTGATCTAAAGAACCAATTCATAGTTAAGAAACAGCACTAGCCTCACATAGGTTAGAGAACAAGTTGCATCCCTCTTCCATGCTTGGCCCAGCATAGAACTCTGCACACATCAAGTGTTAGCAAATAAATAGTGTATTTGACTATAGATAAATTAGTTCAGCTCTCAGAATCTGTTGACTCATCTATGAAGAACTCTTGAAATTCTGGCATCACTTAGAAATTCAACATAAATAAATCTTTGTGTCTGAACATAAAAGCATACGATACAAAAACTCTAACCACACTTTCAGAGAATTGTTCAATTAAAAAGCTGTTAAAATGCATACACTTTACAACAGAAGAAATTCAAATCTGCCTCAGTTCTGACAGAAAGAGGATGCTGAGGGACACCTGCATTTAAGTGGTGGCTGTCAGACAAGGCCAGGAGAGCTGTGAGCAGCATGAGCTGTCTACACCCTGACTGCTGGGTGAGAAATCAACAGGAAAAGAGCTTTGGCTAGAGGTGGGTTGTCTTCATATTATCTTGCCTCATGTCTGGCTCAGTTGCAGTTAAGAACACATACTGTCTATAATTATTTAACTACCCTTATCTATTCTTGACCACAAACTAAAAGTCAAGTCATTTATGATACAAATATAGTTAATGGGATAAGCAGGAAATTAGGAATCTACAAAGCCATTCACATTTACCATAATGAATTCTGCTGATAAAAATCCCAAACAGACTGGTTAGTGAATCCTTTATTGTGTCTGCATTTTGAGTTTATATTAGACTTTCTCCTTTGCTTTCTGGTGATCAAGAAAATCTGGGAGATGTATCTGTGATGATACTGAGGAGGATTTTTCCCAACCATAAAATGTCAGGGCTGAAAGGAACTGGAGTAAGTATGTGGTACACACCTTTACTTCACAGATAGGTGACTTGGAGCTTTGAGAGAGAAAACAGCTATTCAAGGTTTTAACCAAGGATTCCTTGACCAGTGTTCTTCTGAGTACAATGGGATCTATGAAGATTTCTCTTGCATCCTAAGAGTCTCTGTCTCACAACTGTCCCTGAAACTCTTAGAGAAAGAGTGGTTCCTGGTTTAAGTTCATGATTCCTACATGCTGTCTTCTCTAACCACATCCTCTAAACACAGTCTTAGGCAAACCAAAACAGTTGCTCACCCTAGGAGAAATTAATAATTGGTGAAGAGTATTACTGTCTGCTACATCCACCATGCAAGATACTTAAGCTTTCACAGTCTCAGTAACTTTGTGCAAAAAATGGGAATAATACTGGTCTCAAAAGCTGTTTGTGATGTGTGAGTGATGTCAGGTTGTGTTATCTAACTAAAATTAATGAGGAGAGGGGATTGATTTATTCTAAAGAATTGGCTCACAGGATTGTGGAAGCTGGCAAGTCCAAAATTTGCAGAAGAGGCTGAAAGCCTAGAAATTCTGACAAGAGTTGATATTTTCGATGTTGCAGTCTTGAGTTGCAAGGCAATCTGGAGGCAGAATTTCTTCCTCATGGAGGAACCTCAGTCTTTTCTCACAAGGCCTTTGGCTGATTGGATGAGGCCCACCCATATTATCAAAGCAGGAGGTTAATCCACTTTATTCATGTACTGGTTTAAATGTTAATTACCTCTAAAAATAACTTAGCAGCAACATCTAGTCTGGTGTTTAACCAAACAACTGGATACAACAACCTAGCCAAGCTGGCACATGATTAACTGTGACACATATTCTTAGCATAGTATGAGCTTCTAGTAAGTGTCAAGTCAACGTTAGAACTTTTTCTTGACTTTCTTTTCAAAGCATTTATTACTTTCTTTTATTATAGGAGATGCTAATTTTAAAAATTCAAAATTATCAAACAAAAATTATGTGATATTTCACGATACAAAAATTACCCTGTGTCATTACAGTTATTCGATAGGCCATTTTGTTAAACACAATTAACTGTATGATTGAGAGGTATGTTTAACAAACATTGATTAAATATTCATTACTTAGAGTTCTTCAGCGTACTAAGGCTATAAATAAGAAGGCAGGGCCCAGTGTTATCAGATATCCCCAAATCCAGTGAAGGATTGGAAGCATGTTTATCATTAATTGGGGTGAATCTTGTAAGAGCATATGTACAAGGCAACACACCAATACTGTGGAGGGAGAAACAGACTATGCCAGGAGGCTCAGAAATAGTTCCAAGGACATGTGACTTTTATGCTGGCAGGCAATGCTTTAAAAGCAGACTAAGTATAGCACATTGCGCCCCCCAAAGCAGTAAGATCTGAAAGAACACTCATGATATAGTCAAGTGATGGCAAAAGACACTCACAGGGCCTTCAGAGCAGAGTGAACAGAATGTTATCTTTCAAAACCACACTGGACCTTCTCATCCATCTCTCTAGGAGTCTGCTGGGCTTGCCTCTTTATGCAGAAGTTGAGCATCGTAGCAGGGCCTGAAGTTCCTTCACAAATGGGGTCTTTTGAATGTTCCCATAATTATCTCTGGGCCTTTCTGCACACAATATGCCTGTCCAGGACTGCATGCCAATGATTCTTCCTATAGTGCTTTCAGCTCATCCCTGTTTCTCATCAGACAAAACCTACATGTACTTCAATGCTCAGATTGTGTGAAATCTTCCTTCGACCCTTTTCTATCTCCTAAACAAACTTAAGTATTTTCTCCTGTGGTCTACCATACGATTCCAGACATATTTCTATTGCAGCATATAATACTTTATAATGTAAGTTGTTTTTTTGTTTTTTTTTTTTTGTTTTGTTTTGTTTTGTTTTTGAGACAGTCTTGTCTGTCACCAGCCTAGAGTACAGTGACATGATCACAGCTAACTGCAGCGTCAACCGCCCAGGCTCAAGCTATCTTTCTGCCTCAGCCTTCTGAGTAGCTGGGACTGCAGGCATATCCTACCACACCCAGCTAATTTTTTTTCTTAATTTGTATTTTTGTGGAGACAGGGTCTTTCCATGTTTCCCAGGCTGATCTCGAACTGTTGGGCTCAAGTGATCTTCCCATGTTGGCCTCCCGAAGTGCTAGGATTAAAGGCAAGAGCCACTATGCCTAGCCTTGTAATGTAATTGTTTATGTATGTCTATTTCCCATAGGATTAGAACTCCTTCAGGGAGGTAGTTGTTTTACACATTCTCGCATAGTAGGATCAAGCTCTGTGGCCAGCACAAACTGGAAGCTCAGTATATGCTGATGGAATTAATACATTTTAAATAAAAACCAGGTGCTAAGCACATAGTTATTGTTGAGTAGAAGCAAATGTATTGCAAGTTAAATTAAATATTTGTAACTATTTTAGAATTAGTATGTTTTCACGATGTCAATATCATAACTGGTAATGATCCTGAAAAAGACAAATGTGTTGAAATATTTTTCTGTGGGTTTGAAACAAATTGCCTGTCTTCTATTATGCAAATCCAGAATGTTGAGTCACAAACTATGGATCATCACCCATCAGATTAATGAAAAGAACAATGAAAATAAACCTTAGCTCTCATTTAAAAGCACTTGAAAAGTGATGCCTCAAACAAATACAACTATAGCATAAACTGAGAAGGACCAAGAAAAGTATTCTTTTTAAAATTTTCCTTTATTTCTGGAGCAAAATGTATTTCTTTTACAAAATAGTTATTCTTCAATCAGTGTACATATTAGTAGAACCATTCTACATACTGGTCATTCAATCATTCTACATACTAGTCCCAGAGAGATCTTTCCAGAAGACAATCAGATCATATCAATTCCTTGCTCAAAAGCATTCAGGGGATCCCCATTACCAATTGATTGAAATTGAAACCATCTGGCTCTAACCCACTGCCTGAGGTCGATAACGTAAAAAATATGTATTTACATTATTTTTTACATAAATATAAATATATAATTCTGATTTAAAATAATAGTGTAAATTATTTATTTCTTGAGTAGATTTGCTATAGAATTGCTGTTTTATTATTCTTTTTTTGCCTTATTTTTTCCCCAAAAAAACGGCTTTTGGTTTATTGAGTTTTTTATCCTTTTGTTTTTTCTAACAAGAATTTTTACTCATATCTTTATTATTTTTTGACTCTATATTCTTCAGGTTTTGTCTTTTTTCTAGCATTTGTAATTTTTTTTACTGAACTATGTAATATATCCAGAAAAGTGCATAATTTATAAGTGTAAGTTTGATGCACTTTTGAAAAATGAAGACATGCGTGTAACCACAACACAGATTGGAAATAGAATGATACCATCACCAGCCCCAGAATGCACCTCTTCTTAATCCTTCTTTTGCTTCCTTTATAAAGGTAACCACCACTCTAACTTCTAGCAACACAAGTTAGATTTGTCTATTTTTGCAAGATATTTTGGTAGAATCATAGAACACTTACTGTCTTATATCTGGCTTTTAAAATTCAATATTATACTGAGATTTAAACCCATGCTGTTGCAGATATATATATACACACATGCACATATATATAGTTTATTTATTTTCATTGATATATAATATGCCTTTTGATGAATAATAAATATATTGTGATTTCTTTTTCTATTCTATTTTTAATAGAAATTTCCATTTCTCATTATAAATCAGATGTTGCTATAAATATTCCTGTGCTTGACTTTTTGTTGCTCATTGGTATGAATTTCTGTTGGATATACATCTAGAAGTAGAAATGTTGGGTCATAATTTAGGCCTATGTAGATACTGCTAAACAGTTTTCCAGAATGAAATGAAGGTTACGATTGTTTCACATATTCAATAATCCTTGCTTTGGTTCAACATTTTTAAAATGTTGCCCATTCCTGTGGTGGGTAGTGATATTTTACTTGGTTTGAATTTGCATGCCTCTGATGGATCCTTTATTGAACACCTTTTTAATCTTTATTGCCTTTTCTTTCTTGAAGTACCTTCAAATTTTTAAATTAACTTTCTTATTGGATTGTTTGTCTTTTACTTATCAATTCGTAGGCCGTATCTATATATTCTGGACTAGAAATTTGTCAAATATATATCTTAGACATATCTTGTCTCTCCCAGTGGCTTTTCTTTTTGTTCTCTTAACAATGTTTATTGATGTGAACCAATGTTCTTAAATTTTAATGCAATCTAAATTTTTAGTCTTCTCTTACCAAATGAGTAACTTTTATATCCCATTTAAGAACTCCTTCAGACAAGCAAAAGACCCTCAGCCACAAACACTACTAAGGTCCCTTACTCTGCTGCCTCCAAATTGGAGAGGAAACATAAACCTTGAGATCATGCCAAAACTGTGGTGGGCGGCCTGGGGGTGCCAATTTGTAATCTATAGCCACGACTTCAGTGGAAGAGGAACCCTCACTTTCAGAGCATTGAGAGGAAACATGGTTGCAACTATGAGGAAATACAGGGGAGCCACAAAACTGAGCAAGAGTCTACCAACTGACCACTATGCCTGAGTGCCACCTACTGGATCACACCACAAAGCTTCAACACGAAAAATATTTTGTTAACGTACCTCTGTGTGAAACCAAATACAAGAAGTCAGCTACAAATAAAAACCCTGCACAAACACGCCAGAAGCAATTGCAACAAAAATAAAGATTGACAATTGGGATCTAATTAAACTTAATAGCTTCTACAAAGGAAAACTATCAACAGAATAAACAACCTACAGAATGAGAGAAAATATTTGCAAACTATGCATCTGACAAAGGTCTAATAGCCAGCATCTATAAGGAACTTAAACAAATTTACAATTAAAAAAAAAAACCATTAAGAAGTGGGCAAAGGACATGAACAGACACTTCTCAAAAGAAGACATACATGCAACCAACAAACATTTGAAATAGGCTCAATATCACTGACTATTAGAGAAATGCAAATCAAAACCACAATGAGATACCATCTCACACCACTCAGAATAGCTACTATTAAAAAGTCAAAAATAACAGATGCTGGGAAGATTGTGGAGAAAACGAAATGCTTATACATTATTGGTGGGAGTGTAAATTAGTTCAACCATTGTGGAAAGCAGTGTGGTGATTCCTCAAAGAGCTAAAAGCTGAACTACCATTCAACCCACCAATCCCATTACTTGGTATACACCCAAAGGAATATAAATCATTCTACCACAAAAACACATGCACCCTTATGCTCATTGCAGCACTATTCACAATAGCAAAGGCATGGAATCTGCCTAAATGCCCATCACTGACAGATTGAATAAAGAAAATGCGGTACATATACACCGTGGAATATTATGAAGCCATAAAAAAGAATGAAAGGAATTAGCTCATGTAGTTTTAAAAGCCAAGGAGTCCCAAGATCTGCAGTTTGCAAGCTGGAGACCCAGGAGATCCAATGGTATAGTTCCAGTCTGAGGGCTGGAAGACACAGGAAGTGCTGATGTTTCAGTTGTAGTCTGAAGACAGGAAAATAACTTATGTCTCAATTCATGACAATAAAGCAGGAAGGTTCCCTGTTACCCTTGGGAGGGTCAGCCTCTTTAATCTATTGAGGCCATCAACTAATTGGATAAGGCCTACCCACATTACAGAAGGCAATCAGCTGTATTCAGTCTAGCAATTCAAATGTTGACCTCATCTAAAACATCCCCTCACAGATGTAGCCAGAAAATTGTTTGACCAAGTATCTGGGCACCCTATGGCCCAGTCTAGTTGACACATAAAATTAACCATCACAGTTGTGCATCTAATAACAGAGTTTCAAACTTTATAAAGCAAAATAGAATAAAATTAAGTTAAAAATATATATATTCATAATTATAATTGAGGTTTTACTACCCTCTTATCAGTATTTGGTACAATAAATAGAAAACTTCAGTATAACCATCCAGTGAATTTTTTACTTTTGATAATGTACTTTTCAGTTCTAGATCTTCCATTTGGTTCTTTTCCATAGTTTTCATTTCTCTGCTGAGATCCCCCATCTATTTGCTCATATGTCCATCCTTTTCTAGAACATAATTTCAATAAAGTTCTTGTCTACCCATTCCATCATCTGAATCACCTCTGTGACTGTTTCTATTGACAACTTTATGTCTTGACATAGGTCACATTTTCCTTCTTCTTTGCATTTCTAATGTGTATTTTTTATTGTGTGCTGGACCTCTTGAACATATGATCCAGATGTATAACTCATTTGGACTATGTTCCAATAATGGCATTTTTTATATGAGAATCGTAAAGTTTCAGATATTTACTCAAACTCTCATAACAAAGATGCCTCAGATACCAACTTCACACCTAGATCTTTTTATCTTTTCACCAAAGTAATGGCCCTTAAGGATAACATGTACTGGCTAGTCTGTTAGCATATGCCCTATGTTATTATTGGAAGAATAAATACTGATAACATATATGTTTCCAAATGGTTGTAATAATTAAATGATTTTCTTCTTAAATATCTCTTTCAGTAGGTCCTCTAGACAAAGGGAGAAAGATCATAAAAGACTAAAAAATCGGGAAAGATGTCAGTATGAGAAAGTTTTTCCAAAGAGAGCAGAAGAAAAGGCAAATTTGAAGAGACCTAGTTCTTGAGGAACTTGAATTCCTTCCTTGTATCTCTACTGACACCTAGAATAAAGCCTCAGGCACTTTTTTGTTTTGCACCCCAATTCCCTTTGTTCTAAAAATTTGGAATAATAATACTGACCACATATGATTATTTTAAGAATGAAATAAGATGAGTTACATCATAATTTGGGGTTCATGGTAAATACTTGATAAATATTTGTTGAATTCTAATATAAGACTGTTACTAAGGTCATTCAAAAAAGAAAATACTCAGGCTTTGAGTTTAAATAACAGGGATTCTCTGATAGCTTGTGATCTGGTACATTTTTGCATCTTACTTTTCTCATTTATAAAATAGGCATAACATTAACCATCACATGGAGAAATAGGACAGATTAACTGAAATATAAAGTAAAATGACCAGCCAGTGCCGTCTATAAAGCTTCCTTGTAATTAATACAAAAACTTTTTGCTTAACATTAATTTTTTATGTACTCTTATACGGATGCGTTATGTTCTCATTTTCTGAAGGTTTAGAGCAAAAAAACACACTGTTTCATTTAATTCATCCTCCCCTATCCCCCACATGCCTTACTACTATTCCCTCCCTCCCAGCAATTTTCCTTTCTCTATTTTCTTTCTGCTTTAAGCTCAAGTGGATTAACTACTTCTGAGCATTAGAGACTGAGTTGAATCCTCCCAAAGAAATCTCATCACAGATGGTTGGGAGCCATGCTGATTAGAATGCTAACTGTTCCAGCACTAGGACACGTTTAGAGGTGAGAAAGATAAAAATATTTCTTTCTTAAGCTGAAGATTTCCCAGAAGGTAATAGAAAAAGAGTCTAAATCAAGGTTGAAAAATGAATACATTATCTGTTTGATGTTTACCCATTGGCAGGTCTTATAAGTTAAGAAGAAAGTAACATCTTTGAGGAGGTTCACATTTAAAATCAGTTATGAACAAAATCTGATGGCATTGAGTGTTTGCATTAGATAAGCTCCCCAAAGTCTAATTCTCAAAGTCAAAGATTTTTTATTTCCATTAGTTTCTTTTTCCACTATTCTACCAATGGGATAAAAAGTGTGCAGGACTAAGGTTCTGAACAGCTGCTTATTAACTTTGCAATCTTGGGCAATTCACAAAACTTTGTGGACATCCTCCTCTTACAAACCAAGGATATAAACCAAGAGAGTTAATACCACTTACGAGCACTTCTTCTCTTCTATTCCGACTGTTCCTTTCCCATTTCAGCTCCTCAATAGTGCTTCTCCAGGCAATTTCAATAATCATCCAGCCTCTAGCATTGCCCCTCTGGTCAATCTTCCATATGGCTTCTGGAATTACTTTTTTGTAAAATGAAAATGTGATATTTTTAAAGAATCCCCAATCTTTGACTATGGCAGAGATCTTACACTGCCCACCCTTCTGCCAAATCCAATCATTATTAATAGGATCATATGGTATTTAAAAACAAAATGTTTGTATTAGTTGGCATGGCAGATATAGTTGAGTGCTTCTTAAATACCATGTGTGTCATGATACTTCCTAGTCTCCTTTAAAGTTAGATTGAGGGCAAGTAACTAATTCCAGCCAGTAGGTGCCTGGGTCAATACTGCTAAGAGGCAATGCACTTCTCCACCCTTGTTTCAATGACCTTGAAGACCCTGGTCTTCTGACATAAGTACGTGTTGACATAAGTACCACATGGAAGAGAGCCATTCTACCCATTTGGGCTTTGTGTGGGTGAAAAATAAATCCCTTTTATCTCACACCATTGAACATTGTTTTTTGTTTTGTTTTGTTTTTTTGTTATCACAACACAGCATAGCATAGCGTAACTAATAAAAGTGCCAACATTTTATAATTAAGAAGTTTTACATAAAAATCTTGATTCCTAGCTTTATTTTCAAAACTAGAAAATCTCTGATCCTGGGTTTAAACATGTGGATGGTAACAATCTGCTGCACCACCTGCACCTTCTGCCCAGCTCCAGCATGTGCTCTTTCATTTATCATCATCTTTCCCCCTCCTCTTCTCTTATTTTTGAGAATCTGACTGACTGAGCTATGTATTTGAGTTTGTGATCCTTGGTGTGCAGACAACAATTCAGACCTCCTAATGTGGTAAATAAACCCTTCCTTATTTGGGCTGATTTGTCCCTGCAGTCTTATAATTTAGCACCAAATGCACAAGCAAAATTGCACAATCTGCATTTGCTAGAAGATTTCACTGCATTCCATGCCTCTGTTATTTTAGGTATTTCAGGATCTGCCTCTAGCACCCTTGCTGAATCATTTGATGGACTCTTCTTCAGTTTTCAATATCCATCTTCTGTTTTACTTTTCTGGGAATTCTTTCCAATGTCCTTGTACTTCTCCCAACCAGAAAGGCTCTTCCATTCTAACACCTAATGCTTTGTTCTTTTATTCATCTTCTAATTCCCAACCCAAGGGCAGTGCTGAGTACAGAATAGAAACACAGTTCATGTTAATGGGGCAACTGCTGAATTGTGGGATTTCTTTTTCAGATTTCAAAGCAATGCCTGCACATTGTAATGGTTCAAACAGAAAAGCTCACGATGGAAGTGAATACTTCCCTCTCCTCACTCTTAATGCCACTGCTCACAAACAGTCTTTTTTTCATTTATTTCTACCTTTATTTATGCTATTGTTGGCCTCCATGACTCTATGTACTGCCCTTGAAACTGTATTTTTTGGTTTATTGTTTTTCTTCCTTCTCACTCCATCTTCTTCTCAGCATTTGATAGTACTATTCTTATGCTTTAAGTTTTGTCGGTTCTCTTTGTAACTCTAATAATAAGCTTAAACTCTTTTTCTACTCTTTGATAGTGTCTATTAAATTTAACTTCTCTTTCCTCTATTCCCCCTCCCCTCCACCTTCACAGCTTCGTTCTGTAGGCAACACTTTACGCTGTCAAGAATGTTGAAATGTATATTATAGTCTTTACCCTAATCATCAGCGATTTATTTATTCATTCAAATTCAATTCCTTTGTTCTCACTTCAAAACAAGATGCTCCTTCCCCAAACACTCTTATCTCTGTCTCTCCAACCCCATGTTGCATCTCCTTCTTAGCCAATCTATGTCTGGCCTGTGCTTCAAAACTAAAGAAAAACCCTCCTCTGCTGGGAAGGCTTCCAGCCAAATCGTTTTTTCCCTCCCTTCGAGACTCTCTTCTCTGCTGTTTGCTAAATCATCATGAAAGCAGGGCAGCTGAGAGCTGAGTCAGGGACTGTCCCAGGCACTATGCGTGTAGCAAGAAATATAGTCTTGTAAGTTAAGTAAATCAAGAGTCAACATTTTTCTTTGCAGACACAGATTAGACTTAATAGGTTGAATTAGTAAATTCAGAAAGAGACCTGTCTTCTAGCCAAGTCTATCATTTTTATAATAATGTGATGTTTTTAAAGCATGATTCTATCGTCTTTGCAATTCAGAGCCGCTGGGCTCTCTGAGGAAACAGCCACTGTGAGGGAGGAATGGGCAAACAGAAGGTCCTTGACTCTACACCAGAAGGTTGGAGTCTTGGGTTTCTAATCCAGAACTACCAACTGTTGTCTGGACCACCTCAAGCTAATGGGTTTAGTCTCTCTCTGGACTTCTACAATAATTTAAGTTTTGGTGAAATCATTTCCCAAATCACTTCCAATCCTAACAGACAATGATATCACTCCCCTGGTAAAGATGTTCCTTTCTCATCTCTGCTGTCAGAGTCACCTGTGCTATCTATAGATGGAAAGACTCTTTGGTGGTTTTCTTAATGAGCATATGTTGTTTGACCTACCTAACATTTATTCTCTCTCCTTTTAGTAATCTAACTGATTTTCCATGGAAACATACTCCAACTGTCTGCACATGTGACATTGGTGAGGCCAATCACAGCTTCCAGCTCTGGGCTGACTACGGGACTCAGCTTAGCTAACTGGTGTGTTCTAACTCCCTGGCCACAAGATCCAGTTCAACATGGGCAAGGACCAATCATAGTGACTCACTCCATTTCTCAGGTGCTCTTGGGGAAAGGCCTCTTGGAATGGAACCAATACTGAGACTACAGAGCTGAGAGATGGATTATAAACCATGTCCTCATGTTATCTGTCTTAATTTGAGCTCTCTTGAAAGCAGAGCCTGAGATAGGAACTTGGTTATAGGTAGTTTACTTGAGAGGTGTTCCAGAAAGAAGGAGTGAGGAAGCAGGGAGAGTAAGAAAGAGAAAAAAGGGAAAACCAATATAAGTGTGTGTTGTTATGTTTCAGCAAAATAATCAAAAGGACACATTATTATACCCTCACCGCTAGACTTATTCAGTGATGCAGGGGAGGCTGGAACACTGAACCCTGGATCCCACCTTGGATTGGTTGTAATTTTCCACACTTCTGAGCTTCCTTGCTTTCAGTCTAAGAAGGCTCCCACAACATCACAAAAGGCATTGGGTCAGAGAGTGGGTAGAATCATGATACACAATTGATGTGTGATATTGTCAGTGTGACGTGAGGCTGAGCTCCCCTATATAGCTGAGAGTAAAAGAGAACGCACATTCTCTGCAGGCACGCTTCTTCACAGGAGGTGAGGATGAGGCCAGCTTAAATGTGCCTGACTTCTCCTTTCAATCATGTCAAATCACACTTTGTCCCTGGGGGGAACTGGCTATGGGGATAGAGAAAAAACCAAACATTTTTCTAATAGGTTTCTTCCATGTGGAAGAAACATCAGGAGTGGAGAAACAACATGAATGACACCCCTAATGCCTATGAAGACACGCATGCAAAACTCTTAGCTTACCGGTGAGGGATTGATGCATGGGCAATGTTATAAGTCTGCAGAATGCATTCATGAAATTAAATCAAAGATACGCTTATATAGTAACTTGGACCCTGTACATTTCTCTATCCTTGAAATCATTTTTTTGTATGTCTACCTCTCACACTAGAATGCATACCTCTTGAGGATAGCAACTGTGCCTTGATATCTTTATCACATAGTAACTAGCACTGTCTTGCCCAGAGTATATTCTCAAAAAATATTTGGATATTTTGGTTGAATGTAAACCACAGGGCTAAAATGCTGTGAAAAATCGAGCAAAGAAAGAACTGGTCTCTATCACGAAAGAGTTGAGACTCTGGTGCAAGAGATGGGTTTGTGTGACAATCAAATCAAAGAATCACGGGGAAAAGAGAAATAATTTTGACTGGAGTTGGTGGTGTCAGAGAAGGTATAAAAGTAGGACTGAAGGCAGAGGTATAGAGGTGAACATTCTGGGCAGTGATAGCAACTTTATTAAACCCAGGAAGATAAAACCTTACCAGGCTTCCTCAAAAAACACTTAAAAAGTGTGGGATGACTTGTATGTAGGGTTTAGGTGGAGTCAGGAGGAAGGTGATGTGCTTTAATGGTTAGGAACACAGGCTTTGGAGTCAGACAGCCCTGGTTCTAAACTTCAGCTGTACAAGTCTCTAGGTGACTTTGGGAAAATTACTTGACCTGCCTTAATCTAAACTTCCTTTTCTATAAAGTGTCAATGTCAATAGTATCTACCTCATAGAGAACTATGCAGAGTAATTGAGATATTGCATAGAAAAAATTTAATATGAGCTGGGTGCAATGGCTCATGCCTGTAATCCCAGCACTTTGGGAGGCTGAGGCAGAGGATTACTTGATGCCAGGAGTTCAAAACCAACCTGGGAAAAGTGGCAAGATCTCATCTCCACAAAAAAATGAAAATAAAAAATTTAGCCAGACATGGTGGTATACACCTAGTAGCCCTAGCTACTTGGGAGGCTGAGGCAGGAGGACCGCTTGAGCCTGGGAGGTTGAGGCTGCAGTGAGCTATGATCACACCACTGAATTCCAGCCTGGGCAACAGAGCTAGACCTTGTCTCAAAACAAAACAAACAAACAAAAAACTTGTGGCCAGGCATGGTGGCTCATGCCTGTATTCCCAGGACTTTGAGATGCCAAGGTGGGTGGATCGCCTCATCTTGGAAGTTTGAGACCTGCCTCAGCAACATAGCAAAACGCTGTCTCTACCAAAAAATTCGCTGGATGTGGTGGCGCATGCGTGTGTTCCCAGCTACTCAAGGAGGCTGAGGTGGGACCATCGCTTGAGTTGGGGGCAGAGGTTGCAGTGAGCTGAGATTGCATCACTGAACTCCAACCTGCGTGACAGAATAAGATTCTGTCTCAAAAAGGATAAAAGTAGCATAATACATAATGCCTTGCTACTATGAAATCATATAGACACAACATAAACTGTTAAGATTAGCAGAAAATAGTAATAAAAAAGGCATCGTGTCAAGTTTTGAAGGACTCAAATATCCAACTGTATAGTATGAACTCTATCCTATGAAAAAACATGAAAGTGTTCTAAGAAGTGACATAATGTGACTCTATTAAAAAGTTATATTTGTTGAATGTACAAAAAAGGATTTCGGTGGGGAGTTGTAGAAGATATGAAAAACAGCAAGGCAGAAATTTATGGTTCCGGTGAGAAGTGCTGAATGTTTTAACTGAAGTCATAACATGGGCAGGAAGAGGTTCAAGGTGTTGAGGAAGTAAAATATGTGATGTTCGTTAGATTTTATTGTCGAGAAATGGGATTAAGAGTGACTGCTGTTGTGGTCCACACGTGGTACATCTACCCTCTTTGCTGGTTTAGGAATGGACCTTTGAGCCAGTGAAATATCAGGCAATGTCTATGTAAGGGTTCCTCATTCCTAAGAGAGACAATTCTGCTGATGGAAGTTCTGGGTGTTATTTTACAGACAATGATGCCTGGAGTTGCTATGGCCAGTTTGTGGTCACTGTGGCAGTGAAGCTTACACAGGGAGAGTAGAGCTGGAGAAGCCAGGAAAATTGGGGTAAAGTGGTTCTGAAACCCAATAGTTGGTGGCTGCTCTCCCCTAAACTCATTGCTATGTTCTTTCTGTTTGAGCTGGTTGATGTTGAGGTTTTATGTTGCTCCATAGACAAAGTCTTCTTGACTAGACTACATATTGAATGGATTATGATCATGAGGGAAGAGGATAAATCAAAGGCAACTGTGAGATTTTAAGCTTTGTGGCTAGATGGATGGTGAAGCTGTTCACGGAGATAAAGAACACTGGAGAAGTGCAGATGCAGAGGATGGACTCTACATTTAGTGTTTAATACATCATATTTGAGATACCAGCCTGATCCTCATTTAGAAAAATGCAATACGCAATTTGACATGTAGATACGGACCTCTGATTTGGATACAGATTAGAGTATTACATACACAGAGGTGAGTGTGGTGAGTGGGGCCACCCATGGATAGAAAGCAGGGTGAGTACACAAAACCATAAATAAGCAGAGATGTTTTAGAAGCTCTTTGGAGTTGTTAAAGGCAAGATGATGTGCTTAGGGGAAAAGCAATCCGAACAAGATGCGTAAGATGATAGGCTCTAAAAAATGAGGTTTCCCATTTACAATTGCTGCAAAGAGAATAAAATACCTAGGGATATAATTTACGAGCGACATGAAGGACCTCTTCAAGGAGAACTAGAAACCACTGCTCAAGGAAATAAGAAAGAACACAAACAAATGGAAAAAAATTTCTATCCTCATGGATAGGAAGAATCAATATTGTGAAAAATGGCCATATTGCCCAAAATGATGCATAGATTCAATGCTATTTCCCACAAATTACCATTGACTTTCTTCACAGATTAGGAAAAAATACTTTAAATTTCATACAGAACCAAAAAGAGCCCATATAACCAAGACAATCCTAAGAAGAAAGAACAAAGCTGGAGGCATCATGCTACCTGACTTCAAACTATACTGCAAGGTTATAGTAACCAAAACAGCATGGTACTGGTACCAAAACAGATATAAAGACCAATGGAACAGAACAGAGACCTCAGAAATAACACCACACAGCCACAGCCATCTGATCTTCAACAAACCTGACAAAAACAAGCAATGGGGAAAAGATTACCTATTTAATAAACGGTGCTGGGAAAACTAGTTAGTCGTATGCAGAAAACAGAAACTGGACCTGTTCCTTACATCTTATACAAAAATCAACTCAAGATAGATTAAAGACTGAAATGTAAAACCTAAAACCCTAAAAACCCTAGAAGAAAACCTAGGCAATATCATTCAAGACATAGGCCAGGGCAAAGACTTCATGACTAAAACACCAAAAGCAATTGCGACAAAAGCCAAAATTGACAAAAAGGATATAATTAAACTAAAGAGCTTCTGCACAGCAAAAGAAACTATCATCAGAGTGAACTAGACAACCTACAGAATGGGAGAAAATTTTTGCAATCTACCCATCTGACAAGGTCTAATATCCAGAATCTATAAGGAACTTAAATGCACAAGAAAAAAAATAACCCATGAAAAAGTGGGGAAAGGATATGAACAGACACTTCTGAAAAGAAGATATTTATGTGGCCAAAAAACATATACAAACAAGCTCATCATCACTGATCATTAGAGAAATGCAAATCAAATCAAAACCACAATGAGATACCATCTCACACCAGTTAGAAGGGCAATTATTAAAAAATTAGGAAACAACTGATGCTGGCAAGGCTGTGGAGAAATAGAAACACTTTTACACTGTTGATGGGAGTGTAAATTATTCCAACTATTGTGGAAGACAGTGTGGCAATTCCTCAAGGATCTAGAACCAGAAATACCATTTGACCCAGTAATTCCATTGCTGGTTATATACTCAAAGGAATATAAATCATTCTCCTATAAAGACACATGCACACATATATTTATTGGAGCACTATTTACAATAGCAAAGACTTGGAACCAACCCAAATCCCCATCAATGATAGAATGAATAAAGAAAATGTGGCACATATACACCATGTAATACTATGGAGCCATAAAAAAGAATGAGTTCATGTTCTTTGCAGGGACATGGATGCAACTGGAAGCCATCATTCTCAACAAACTAAAACGGGAACAGAAAACCAAACACCACATGTTCCCACTCCTAAGTGGGAGTTGAACAATGAGAACACATCGACACAGGGAGGGGAGCATCACACAACTGGGGCCTGTCAGGGAGTCGGGGGCAAGAGGAGGGAGAGCATTAGGACAAATATCTAATGAACGTGGGGTTTAAAACCTAGATGACTGGTTGATGGGTGCAACAAACCATCATGGCACATGTATACCTATGTAACAAACCTGCATGTTCTGCACATGTATCCTAGAACTTAAAGTAAAATTTAAAACAAAAAATGAGGTCAGACTCGTACCTCATTCCTTGAAGATTTCATGTTAATGAACCATACATCAAGGTGGCCCCCAAATAGAGATAAAACCAAGCAGCTAATGACATCCACTGTTTTTAGCATGATTCTGCAAAGGCAGTTTTATGCTGGCCCCAGATGAATGAGAAACACGTAGAGCAGGGCTGTTCCAACTGACCCATGACTCGCAAGTTGAAGCAAAGACATCACAACCACCTGTAGAGATTTGAGTGTGAGAATGAAAGTTGCCTCCCATTTCATGCCACTGAGCTCTGGGCTGGTTTGTTACATTGCAATAACTGACTGATGTGATTATTCGCACTATAAATTATATTTACTAATGATTCTGATTTATTCATTTATTCAACTAATATTTATTTTGTAATTACTGGACTGGGCTCAGGAATAAACTTCTGAACATAGTAGCCACAACCCTGTTGTCACGGTGTTCCCACCCTAGTGTGGAAAAGAAGATGTTTGAATAAAGTATGAAACATGTATTTGTTAGTGATAAGGGGAGGTCATAGACTATGAAAAGCATAGTAAAGGCATCATCCCATTGTAGGTTTTATAGTCAAGGAAAGAAGTAAATTAGTGTTATCTGAAGTAGAAATAGTGTTAAAAGTCAGGATAAGAAGACATATTGAAAGGAGAGATAGAGGAAGAAGGGAAGTCACAGGCAGAAGAAAAAGAAAACATATGCAATGTCCCAGGGAAAAGAGAAAACAGACTATTAGGGGATGGGAAGACTATTCGATAAAATGAAAGCAAAATGAGTAGTGGGAAAGGATAAGGTTGGAGAGATGACTGAGCCCAGATCATGTAAGCACTTGAAATGTTTTATTAAACTTTAAAAATCCAAGTATTTTCCCCTGCTAAAATTATAAAAAGCTTAGTCTATTCAAATAACACATTTTGCAAATTTTAGGAAAAAATTTTAAAAAGTTTTAAAGATCCCTTCCAAAGTCAACACACCCAGTCTAGTGATGAGGTCCTACCACATTCCTAATTAACCAGCAGTTCATTTTATGTTCCCAATCACCACACTCAGAGGGCCATGTGGAAAAGTCAATATGAGGGTGTGAACGTGTGCTTTCCTCAGCTCTTTATTGCTTGCTTCAGACGTTGCCATGGGTAACCAAAGTATCTTCAAGAAATTGACAGTTTATGCTTACAGAAGGCAGGCAATAAACAGAGAAGGAAAATCTTCTTTCACAACCCCCAGTTTTCCCAGGACCCCTCCTCTTGGAGTCTTCTAAGACACCAGTTGTCTCATTAGCTTCTCCAAATGGAGACTACAAACTCCATGAGGGTAGGGACAGTGTCCCTTTTGCTCATTCATAAACTCTTATTCAATGATGTTAACATTAATGATGACAATAATTATCTAGACCATATTCTCTTTTATTTTTCTTTCAAAGGCAAATGAGGAGAAGATAGGCATGAACAGAAAACAAGCTTTCATCCCCAGGGTATAGCACAATTCCTGTCACATAGCAGGAACTCTGTGCATGTTTGTTGAATATATGAATTAATGAGTGAACAAATAAATGAATGAGTTGCTAATATAAGTCACAATTAGATGACCCATGTCTGCTTCCTCTACTACTAGATTGTAGTTTCCATAATGACAAGGAGCAGGTCTCATGCTTCTGTGTGCCTTCAGTACCTATCATAGTGCCTCACAGGTAACAGACAACTTACCTCACAGGTAAGCAGATACTATGGTGTATTAGCCCGTTTTCACATTGCTATAAAGATACTATCCAAAACTGCATAATTTGTGAAGGAAAGAGGTTTAATTGGCTCACAGTTCTGTATAACTGGGGAGACCTCAGGGAACTTACAATCATGGCAGAAGGGGAAGCAGTTACCTTCTTCACAGCACATCAGGAGAGAGAAGGGTAAAGTGAAGTGGGGAAGAGCCCTGTTTTATTTTCATCAGGAAAGAGAAGGGTAAAGCAAAGTGGGGAGAGCCCCAGATCTCGTGAGAAGTCACTCACTATCATGAGAACAGCATGGGGGAAACCCCCACCATGATCCAATCACCTCCCTCCCTTGACATGTGGGGATTACAGGTTCCTCCCGCTACAAGTGAAGATTAAAATTTGAGATGAGATTTGGGTTGAGACACAGAGCCAAACCATATCATATGGTCTTATTGAAAGAATGATTGAATGAAAGAATGAATTTGTGACATATTGCAAGGATAACAATTGCTAACCAGAAATAGTTTGGAGTCCAGAGTTAAGTGTCAACACAGAAACAGATTAAAGAAAGTGGATTGAACAGGTTGAAAGACATGGACAAACACAAAATAACAGATGAAAAGTGGGGAAAATTAAGTAACCAAAAAGAGATTATGGTGGAGCAGCATGCCTTAGCTCACTCTGTACTCTCTGCCTGGGATGTTTTCAGCTCCCACACCCCCTAAGTCCTTGTCTGCCTTCTCCATCTAGTTGCTTCTTCCTCAATTATTAAGATTCAGCCTAGATATATCGCTATATTTTAATTCCTTGTAAGGATGAAGATGACAATGTTGACAGTAACGATGATAATAATTAATTATCTAGACCAAATTATCTTTTGTTTTTCATTTCAAAGCAAATAAGGTCATGGTAGACATGGACAGAAAATAAACATTTCCCATTTGATTTCTTCAATATCGTCAAGCCAAGCCTTATGTTTTTTACGGGAAGTAGATCTGGTCCAGTGACCTTGACATTTCTCTGTGGTTTTGTAGAAAGGTTGGGTTCCTTCAAGTAGTTGACTCCTTAGGAATTCAGGGATTTCTGACCCTTCTCGAGGGCAGACTCCACCCATTCTCCAGACTGTCATTCCAAAACCTCTTTCAGGGTACACAGCTGGGTTGTGTGACATTTCAGTAGAAAGCCCCACCAATGTGCCTGGGAAAATCCCAGCCAGCCTAAGAGGCCCTGTGTTTACAATCTAACTCCAGACCCCTGTGTGTCCTGGTGGGGGTGCTCCTAGCTGAGTTTCAAGCATGATGCTTGATTTCAATCTAGTAACAAGACAGTGGGGAAAGAAAGGTTCTTGGTACAGAGAGGTCTCATGACAACTGGTCTGTGAATGTCTTTCAGGTGCTTTGTGGGCTTTCAGAATATGAAGGTTGCTGATGAGGGAATGTCTCTGGTTTTATTTATACTATGAACTGTGTGTTTACTTGTCCTTTTTAATTCAAATGATAGACATTGCCTCACCCATGTGCACCACCACCCATCTTCCATTTATTCTGGAAACACTCAACTGGGGAGTGCAGGCTCATTCTGGGCATCTCCAGTCCTGATGAGGTGTTCTATAAATTTCCCAAATTGGAGATCCAAATTCCCTGAGAAGGCAGCTGATGGGGAGAAAACATCATCTCTTTCCTTTCTTCCACCCCAAATGTTTATCAAGGCATAATTCTGGGCATAGCATTATGTTGGATGTGAGGTTTGCAAGAAAGAACAAGAGAGGATGAACAATTTTTCTTTTCTTTTCTTTTCTTTTCTTAGAGTGTCACTCTGTCACCAAGCTGGAGTGCAGTGGCACAATCTTGGCTCACTGTGACCTCCACCTCCTGGGTTTGAGCGATTCTCCTGCCTCAGCCTCCCAAGTAGCTAGGACTACAGGTACGCACCACCATGCCCAGCTAATTTTTGTATTTTTAGTAGAGACAGGGTTTTACCATGTTAGCCAGCGTGGTCTCAATCTGACCTCATGATCTGTCTGCTTTGGGCTCCCAAAGTGTTGAGATTACAGGTGTGAGTCACCGTGCCCAGCCAGGTTGAACAATTTTTATTTTTATTTATTTATATTTTTTTGAGACGGGGTCTTGCTCTGTCACCCAGGCTGGAGTGCAGTGGTGTGATCTCAGCTCACTGCAAGCTCCACCTCCCGGGTTCACGCCATTCTCCTGCCTTAGCCTCCTGAGTAACTGGGACTACAGGCACCCGCCACCACGCCTGGCTAATTTTAGTAGAGACTGGGTTTCACCATGTTAGCCAGGATGGTCTCAATCTCCTGACCTCGTGATCCGCCCGCCTCGGCCTCCCAAAGTGCTGAGATTACAGGTGTGAACCACTGCGCCCCGCCCAGGATGAACAATTTTTATGGAACATATGCAGATAGATGGGCATGCTCCTCAGCCCACTCATGTGAATTTGTTTTTAATCAACAAAACACTATAAGATACATATTATTATTCTGATTTGTTCTCCTCAAGAGAAAATAGCCATGTAGGAATATTAACTTGTCCACATTCATACATCCATAAGCAGCTGAGCAGTCAAGGGAGGAATCTCTTGACCTGGGTCTAGCATCTGCTTCCCACACAGCCCCCACCCCTAGAGCTGGCTCCTAGGATCCCACCTCTCGTGAGGTCAGTTAGATGGCTCCATGCTTCTCCTCCTAGAAATGTAGTCCCATCTCCAAGAATGTCCAGAACTGGTGCCTGCAGTCTCCTACCTTTCTCTTGGGGCCTTTCTTCTGCTGCCTCTTGTTCCTCTTCCACTCCTGTTAACTGCCTCCCAGAGCCTTTTTTTGAGCACTCATTCACTAAGCATCACTGACTCCTTGGTGTCATTAGGTCACAATGTCCCTTTGGTTAACAGGTCTCAGTTCCCCACCAAGTGTCCCTTGTGGTAAGGAAGTCTGTTCATTGCAATGAGTATTTGAAGTACCATCTAGTAAGGGAAGAGGATGTTTTAAAGAGATTGTATAAGGTTTATAAAAATGTCCCCACCAAGTTATCAGAAACCACACTGTAGACTCAGTCATCCACCCTACTTATATATCTGATGAGTTGAGTCAAAATGAATATCCTAAAAACTAAGAGGAGAAAATTGTCCTAATTAATAGCTCCCAGAGGCATGGAGAAGGCACAGCTGTGGATTATGGCAGGAAGGGGAGGAGGAGGAGCCTGACAATGTCAGGGAGCTAGAAACAGTCCAGTGTGTGGAGCTCAGCCCTAGAAATCTACAGCCCAAACAGTAAATACAGGAGCTTAAAATGCAGGGGTTTATGTACAGCTGTGCTCTTAGCAGCATTATTCACAGTCACCAAAAAGTAGAAGCAATCCAAGTGTCCACTGATGGAATGAATGGAGAAAGGAAATGTGGTGTATATGCACAATGGGATGTTACTCAGCCTTAAAAAGAAAGGAAATACTGGCACACGCTATGACATGGATGAACCATGAGGACATTATGCTGAGTGAAACAAGCCAGACATAAAAGAACAAATGCTCTATGAACCCCCTTATATGAGGTACCTAGAGTAGTCAAAATCATAGAAATAAAAAGTAGAAGAGTGGCTGCCAGGGGCTGGAGGGAGGGGAAAGGGGAAGTTGTTCAATGGGTATGGAATTTCAGTGTTGCAAGAGGAAAACATTCTAGAGATTGGTTGCACAATAATGTAAATGTGCTTAACTCTACTGAACTGGGCACTTAAAAATAAGATGGTAAATTTAATGTTTTAATGTTGTGTGTATTTTGCCACAATTAAAAAGAAATACAAGTTTTATTCAGATGGGTTTCTACAAACCCTAAGGATATAATTTGTGAATTGGGGTAGCAGCTCTAGCTTTAGGTCCAGACAGTAAGTGGGTTGATGAGATAGAGGGAAAGAGAGGGCGAGGAGCAGAGAGCTTTAGGTAGTCGGGAGGTGGAAGGGAAGATTCCCGACCCAGAGGTTGAGATGGAGCCTGCCCTTTGAATAGCCAGGGAAGAGCATTTCAAGGAGAGAGTGTGGTGAGTACAGACTCTTCCACACAGGGGAAAAGCTCAAATCATAGAACAAAGGTGAGTTCCAAGCACATGAGCTTACTAAAGGGAGAATGGGCAGAAGTGAAAGAGGAGGTAAGAGACAATTGCCTATTTCAAAGCTTCCAATGCAGTGGGAAGCAGCTGAAATTTTATGCTAAAAGTAATTGAGCATGATTTTCAATAGTAGAGCATTAACTGAGTATTAATGTTGGGATGTAGCATAGAATAGCAGTATTTCCAAGCACCTGAGCTAGCAAGACTGCACTGGTAATGACGAGATAAAACTCTGTCGGTCAAACTTCTTCATGGGGAAGGAGTCAGGCTGAGTGAGGTCAGATCTGACTCTAGAATGCCCATAACCCCATAAGCTTCCAGGGAGCCCTCCCATCCCCTCCAGAGAACAAAGCCTGTGATCAGAGACTCCCTGGGTTCAAATACTGACTCTTCCCCTTTGCCACTGTGTCACCTTGAGCAAGTTACTTAATCTCTCTGTGCCTGACTTTCCTCATCTGCAAAATGAATGTGCTAATAACAGGGTTATTGCTGTTATTACTGCATTGCTGATATGAGGATCACATTGCTGATATGAGGATTTTGTGAGTTATGGGTTATCCTATGTGCTCATAATCATGCGTATCACCTAGTGAGAGGTATTTGAGTGATAGCTGTCAGGATTACTGTGGTTACCTTGGATTCTCAGGGTCCCCGGATGAGGCCAACACACAGGAGAATCTTTGCCTTCAGTTCAGAGATGAGGAGACATGTTCTCACATTGATGAATAAAATAATACATGTGCTTAGGTCTAAGGCACCCCGTGAGGCAGCTACACAGAGATGGTGTTTGAATGAGCTTAATGATGGTACAGTGTAGGGAAAAGAGATTGCTCCAGGTGACCAGTGGGCAGAGGAGGACTGGGACTTTGGTTTAGCAGTGGAATCTTCCTGCTTCTCCATTTGCATCAGTTCTTCCACAAATTTGGGGCCTGAAGGTCCACCTGGGTTGCATCACATTACCTCTCTAGGCTTGAGCACAGAGGGGAGGCCCTCTAGCTACTCTTCTGGAGCCCGGGTGGCATGTGCAGGATTGGGAGTCATCTAGCTGGCCTTCCCTAAGTCTCAGTTTTTGCATCTGTAAAGTGGGGTCATATCATCCATCTTGCAGGATAGCTATAAGAAAGGATTAAATAGCATGAGGAGCCATCAAGTGTCTAGTGTATGATATGTGGTCAATGGATGTCTTGCCTTTCCTTTCCGGGGTTCATGCCAGTGTTTCACATAAGAAAATGACTGAAGGAAAGTCTTCCTTAGTCTACAGCCACCTCAGCAGACTCACAATATCTCTATTGTTTTAGTCTTTTTTCACACTACTATGAAGATACTGCCTCAAATGGGTTATTTATGAAGGAAAGAGGTTTAATTGACTCACAGTTTTGCATGGCCAGAGGGGCCTCAGGAATCTTACAATCATGGTGGGGGAAGCAAGGTATGTCTTATATGTGGCAGGAGAGACAGATAGCACAGGGGACACTCAGATCTTGTGAGAATGCCCTCGTTATCACCAGAACAGCATGGGGAAAACCATCCCCATGAACCCCACGATCACCTCCCACCAGCTCTCTCCCTTGACACATGGGGATTAGCGTAGGAGATGAGATTTGGGTGGGGACACAGAGCCAAACCATATCACCTATTACCTCTGATGCAGCTGACTCCAGAATCACAGGAAAGACTCATTCTTTCAAAAAACATTGATTGATCATCTACTTTGCAAGTCTTTGCAGCAGCGTTACCATAAAAATGATATTATTATCTCCATTTTATAGATGAGAAAACAAACTCAGGCAGAGAAAACTTTCCCAAAATTGGAGTTTTGAATATGCCTGACTCCCCAAAATTAGCTTTAGATGACCACCCATAGGCTTTTATGTATTGCAACACAGGGCTACCTGTAACTTTTGTAATTTCCCCAGCAGTGTCTTGCCTTTTCTGGAAGTCGGCTTCTCTCCTGGATTCCACCTGTTATTAAGGTATGAAGTTTAGTGGCTATGGAAAAACAAGGACAAGGTAGAGGAAAAAGCATATGACTTATGGGAAGCCTCCCCACTCACATCCAGCACCCATCCCTGAATAGAAGAATGGGTAGGGTTGCTAGTTTTAGGAAACAGAAATGCTGCACACCCAGTTAATTGTATCTATCAACCCCAAGGGTTGGGGGCATCTCTTGTGTCGGGCAGGGGATGGAATCAGAGGGGAAAGAGAAGAGTTTCCTTCAATCTCAAGGACAGTTATTTGAACTGTCAATCCTCTTTTCTCAGCCTCCAGAGTAGCTGGGAATACAGGTGCATCCGTCACTCAGTTATCTGAACCTGGTCCAGAACAGCAATACCAGGAGAGAAATGGTGTACCTCTATTTCTGAGTAGCTGGAAATACAGGTGCACCACCAAGGCTAGATAATTTTTATTTCTTTTTTGTAGAGACCGTGTTTCACATTGTTGCCCAGGTTGGTCTGAAACTTCTGACCTCAAGCAATTATCCCACCTTGGCCTCCCAAAGCACTGGGATTACAGGCGTGAGCCACCATGTGGCCCTACACTCATTGAATCCTCATAACAACCCTGTGAGCTAAGTACTGATTTTTTGACTATGTTACAAATGGCGATATTGAGGTTAAGGTAGTTAAATAATTTGCCTAAGATTGCACAGTTATTAAGTAAAAGAGGTGGGATTTGAACTGAGGCATTCTGGGGCCCAAGTCCATATTCTTAACCATTTTATTATACTGCCTCTTATAATAGGGGATACTCACATATTGATTGAATAAGTTTATGAATAAATAGGTCATTTTGAATTGAGTTAAAAGATAAAGGGAGAGTCAAAAAAAAAGTAAGCGAGAAAAGATAAACATGTACATGTTTATAGAAGTCCAGGCACAATTCTCCTGGTCAAAAAGATACTGCCTCGTCTCTCATATTTCTTCTCACTCTCCATGCTTGCTCTTATCTTATCTCTGCTTTTGAGGGTGCTGCAAAAGGCTTCTGACATTTATGCCCCCAGAGTAAAGCTATGACTTCCCTGTGTTAAAATGGTAATTATGGTGGATTTTATACTGACTGTGTTTTAGACCCTGCACAGTCTGAGCCTCTGCTACATGAGCCTTTCAGATCACTGCCACCTGCCAGCGTGTCCAGGACCCCGCTTTGGTTTCTCTGAGATTATGCCTGAGCAATGGGAAAAAGGAAGGGTTCATTTCAACACAAGATCGTTTGGATGGGGCTCAGTAAAGTCTCAGGGCAGTATGGTCTGGAGTCCCTCTTCCAAAAAATCTTTTTGCCCTCACGATAACCACTGAGATTGAGGATGTCATTGTTGTCATTTTTAGGAGTAGGTAACAAGACTAAGAAAAGCTACATAGTTTGCTTAAGAATATGCAGCTTATAGGGGTAAGACTTGAATACAAGTCCTCTGATACCAGGCCTAACCCTTCATCCATTCACTCTGCTCCATTGTCACAAGGCTGAACCACAGAGACCAGGCTAAGTTCACGTAACACTTGAACCCACTGACTTCAAAGGTGAACACAGCATGTAAGAACTGCCTGAGATTGGCAAATTCTGATTTCTAGTTTGCCATTCAATATTTGTTCATTCTATTATTGTATTTGCTGTTAGTCATAAATTAATCAAATAGAAGATATGTTATCTATGGTTAAAAACGACTTTCCTTTTCTCTTTCTCTTTTTGTACCAACAACATTCATATTTTATCCAAAGGAATGTAGTCAATCATGTCCAGAAGTGTTGACTCTACATGTCCTTATCTTATCAGAAAACAACAAGCTTAATCTCTATTTGCGCACAAATTTATCATGGCAACTAAATCTAAATAAAATTTAACTTCCTTGAGATTTTACCATGCATTGCCACTTTCGTGTTTAAAAGTGATTTTCAGCTATTTCTGTCAATTAAAATAATGAATGTTTAGATTTTTCTAATTTTTAAAAATTCAAGTCACCGTGGTAGGATGAAGAGGCCTCTTTTCTTATACATTGGCATGTGGTGCTCTGCTGCAAAGATGACTATTATCTGAATGGTAGGTTGCTGGTGAGAAGGGAAAAGTCCAGATTGGTAGACCTAGAGTTCAGTGCACTCAGCTAATTACGGAGGTGGTCAGGGAATGGTTGGTCCCAATAGCAGTGTCTTGGGGAAGCAAAAATCTCTTCAGTGTAGGAAGTTGAATATAACAGATGTAGCCTGGCAACAGAAGATCCAGGGCAGCTGGGGACCCGTGCTGTGAGCAAGACAGCATCATGACTCCTGATGGATAACCTACGTCTGTGTTGGCGGTGCAGAGAGCAGGTGAACAAGTGGCAAGGAAACAGGGGGCCAAGTTGGAGATGGAGTCACAAAACCTAAGCAAACATTCATGTGACTGGCCTCTGGTGCCGGGACACAACATAAGAGTCCTTGGGTCAAGTACAAGCCAGCAGCCCTGGTCTAAGGAAAGTTCTATAATTTTGATAACCATCTGCTGGTGGGGTGAGAATCTCTTGTACACACCTTGTTCAGTATCAGCTCAAGCACCAGCTAGAGGGATGTCTTCAGGGGAAGATGTTGACTAACTGTAGCTGGGTGAGAATGGTGAAGAGAGGAACTGAAAGCATCTAAATCACTGAGAAGATCTGAGTTTCTGATTAATTTTAATGTGTTTTGCTTTTCTCAGTTCTGATAGCAGCTGTTTTATCAGCCTGCTTGTACAAGTAATGAATCCAATGACCTCAGCCATGTTATTGACCAAGTTACAAGTCTACTTATCTGCCCAGTTGAGAAATGAGGTCTGCCAAGAAATTATCTAATTCCTTGGTACTCATAGTGTGGTCCAGGGATCAGCCCATTGGCATCACCTGAGAGCTTGTTAGACGTGTGAAATCTCAGGCCCCATCCTTGACCTCCTAAACCAGATTCTGCCTTTAACATTGACTCTGATGATTCCTGTGCATAACACAATTGAAGAATCTCTGATCTTCTTGGTTTTATGATTGGAGGGAACTATGTCCTTCATTCTGTCATTGTCTATTCTTCAGCATAGAGGGAAAGGTATGGGCAGGAAGATGGAGTGCATAATACAGCTATGTCATTTATTGGGCTTGGAACTTTGGGCAATTAATCCTTGTATCAATCTTGATCTCTTTATCTGTAAAATGAACACAATAACATCTCTATCCTGTGGGTGTGAGGATTAGTAAAACGATATCATGTGTATAAAATGACTGCATATGGTGCTTGAGAAATGACAGATGCTCAGTGCACATGAGGATGGCAACACCGGTGATGCTAGTGCTAGCTATCGCCATTACCACCCACTGCAGCTTTCAGGCAGCTCTCCCTTTGTACATTCAGCTGCAAGGCTCCGTGGAAACTCAATAGCAAGTTGGAGGGGAAGAAGGAGGAAGATAAGACTAGCAGAGTTGGGTACAAACAGCACAGGCTTCTGACAGATAGGAATCTCTGTCTTCATCCCTTTTTCCTCTTACTGATGTATACAAATGGCCTCATTTATGGTCTCAGCAGGTTCTAACCCCTAGTCCACCCACATGCACTAGTTTGGGAGGGGGCTGTTCTTGAAAGGGTCTAGGTGCCTTCAGCTTAGGATTTGTTCTCTCTTCAGGCCAATTTGCCTCACCATATTAAACTGCTAGACTTGAAGTTTTCAATCCTTAGTAGTCATCAGAACCAGCTAGAGACCTTCTGAAAAACAGAGATTCTTGGATCCTACCCCTGAGATTCAGATTCAGGAGGTCTAGAATGGGGGCCAAGAAGCAGAGTACCCAACCAGCTTCGTCTTAGGCTGATGCTGCTGGTTCATGGACCTCATTTCCAGCAGCACTCAGCGATTCTGATGAGGGTGGTCTGGGGAACACACACTGAGGAACTCTCTACAGTTGATATGGTTTGGCTCCGTGTCTCCACCCAAATTTCATCTCGAGTTGTAATCCCCACAATTAATGTTGTGGGAGGGACCCGGTAGGAGGTGATTGGATCGTGGGGGCAGTTTCCCGCATACTGTTCTCATGATCATGAGTGAGTTCTCATGACAGCTGATGGTTTTAAACTGTGACACTTCCCCCACTTACCTACTCACTTGCTCACTCTCTCCTGCCACTATGGGAAGACATGCCTTGCTTCCCCTTTGCCTTCTGCCATGATTATAAGTTTCCTGAGGCCTCTCCAGCTATGTGGAACTGTAAAGTCAATTAAACCTCTTTCCTTTATAAATTACCCAGTTTCAAGTCATTCTTTGTAGCAATGTGAGAACGAACTAATACAACGAGGCTGCGCACTAAACTAGTGCAGGTTATGGCTTACTTACTTTTTCTCCATGCATGCTCCCAATGCCCCACTACTAGCCCAGAGCCCAACACATACAGGTGCTCAGTAAGTATTTATTGAATAACAGAATTCCCACCAATTGCAACATTTCTGTTAGTCTTTATTATATCTTACCATATACATCTTACCATAACATCTTTTCCCAGAAGCTAGAACCTAGCCTCTGCCTGATATATTAGTTTCCTGTGGCTGCTGTAACAAATTACTACAAACTGAGCTGCTTAAAATATCAGGAATTTATTATCTCACAGTTTTGCAGATTAGAGGTTTGTAGTCAACGTGTCAACAGGGCCATGCTCCCTCCAAAAGCTCTAGGGGAGAATCCTTCCAGGCCTCTTTGTAGCTTCTGGTAGCTCCTGGAAACCCTTGCTGTTCCTTGACGTGTAGCTATCTCACTGCAATCTCTATCCCCATCTTCATGAGGTCTCCTACCTGTGTGTTTGTATAAGGATGCTAGTCGTTGGATTTAGGACCTATCCTAATCCAGTATGACCTCATCTTAACGAATAACATCTGCACAGAGCCTGTTTCCAAATAAGTTCACATTCTGAGGTTTCAGGTGGCATGAATTGGGGATGGGAGGGTACTATTCATCCCATTATGCCCAGCAGGTGTACACCAGACCCATCTGATTTGAAGTTCAGTTGAAGCAGGTAGGTCACCTCTTCATTCTCTTGGTCACATCTCCCCTCCTGAGCCTGAGCAGCAGTTTCAAGTTTGATGCATTGTGGGTTTTGCTTTTATTTTCACTCTGTCCTGTTCTATATGTTCTCATCTGACTCTGATGGAACACGTGTTAATCTTTGAATTTCTCATACTTTCTCCTGCTGGGACATCTTCTCATAACCCTTCAAGAACCCCCACATCAGCAGTAGTTCTCAAACTGAAACAACAAAGGTTGGAGAGTGGTATACAAACTTAAGGAAAAGAAGGTAAATCTTTCTGGATTGTATATTTTTTCTAGGAAAGCTTGATAGAAAACAAATTTAGATTAAAGAAACAACTATTTTGAGAAAAAAATATGAAGGCTCAATGTACATTGTTTTTGCTTGTTTGTGTGTTTGTTTTTTTAGATGAAGTCTTGCTCTGTCACCCAGGTTGGAGTGCAATGACACAATCTTGGCTCACTGCAACCTCCACCTCCCAGGTTCAAGCGATTCTCCTGCCTTAGCCTCCTGAGTAGCTGGGATTACAGGTGCGTGCCACCACGCACAGCTAATTTTTGTATTTTTAGTAGAGACGCGGTTTCACCATGTTGGTGAGGCTGATCTCAAACTCCTGACCTCGTAATCTGTCTTCCTCGGCCTCCCAAAGTGCTGGGATTACAGGCGTGAGCCACCATGCCCCGCCTATTGCTTTTTTTAAGAATAAATATGACAGACTTCAAATCCATTTCAAGCTAGCGTTGAGCTACTTCGGCTACTTCCTTTTGAGACTTCTCAAACATGACCATGTGCCTCTGCTTTGGAAATAACTTTAGTGGGAGAGAAGAAGATTCCAGTTCCTTCATCTCTTGAGCAAGACTATCTTTGATGTGGCCCTGCCTTCCTGTCTAGCCTCATATTCTCACTTTCCTACCTACTCTGTACCCTTTGCTCCTGGGATACCAAGCTCCTTAAGAAGTCCAATGTCGGCCAGGCACAGTGCCTCAGGCCTGTAATCCCAGCACTTTGGGAGGCCAAGGTGGGCAGATCACTTGAGGTCAGGGGTTCGAGGCCAACGTGAACAATATGGTGAAACCCCGTCTTTACTGAAAATACAAAAATTAGCCAGACATGTGGCGGGTGCCTGTAATCCCAGCTACTTGGGAGGCTGAGGCAGGAGAATCACTTGAACCTGGGAGACGGAGATTGCAGTGAGCCGAGACCACGTCTTTGCACTCCAACCTGGGTGACAGAGTGAGACTCCATCAAAAATAAATAAATAAATAAGCCGGATGTGGTGGTGTGCACCTGTAGTGCCAGCTACTCAGGAGGTTGAGACAGAATTGCTTGAACCCAGGAGGCAGAGGTTGCAGTGAGCTGAGATCGCACCACTGCACTAAAGCCTGGGTGACAGAGTGATATTCCATCTCAAAAATAAAGAAAGAAAGAAAGAAAGAAAGAAAAGCAAAGAAAGAAAAGAAAAGAAGTTCAAGGTCTTTCATGCTTCTATGCCCCTGCACACACTGTTCCTGCTGCCTGGATACCTTTGTTCCTCTCACACATGACTGGCACTTATTCATCCTTTAAGGCCTCACTCCAGTTTCACCTCTTCCAGGAACCTTCCTGAATGCTTTGTGATGAAATTAAGTTCCCCTCTACTGCACCCCTGCTGGGCTTACCTGTGACCTTATGCACTCCAGTGGATTTGCGTGCATGGCCCTTTGCTGCTAGCACCCTGCCAACTTCCTGTAAAGGCTGAACAATGAGAAGCTGTCAACACAACATCATTTCCCCAGCCTCTGACAGATGGCCTTGCAGAGGGTCTGCTCTCACTGTTTGTGTATGCACCAAACGAGAGAACACAGCAACAGGCCACGGAATGAGTGAACACCTTGCTTGAGGGCTCTGACGTTTTCACTAAGACTTCTGTTAGCTTATACTGCTGTTATAACACATTGTCACAGTCTTAGCAGTTTAAGACAACATAAAATTTGTTATCTTCCAGTTCTGGAGGTAAAAGGTCTACAATGGCTCTGACTGTGTAAAATCAGGGTGTCAGTAAGGTTGGATTCCTTCTGGAGGCTTCAGGGGAAAACCTGTTTGTCTTTCCCAGCTTTCAATGTTGAAGGAATATGCCTGCCTGCCTTGATTGTGCCCCCTTTCTCTGTCTTCACAGCCAGCAGCACATCTTCCAATCGCTTTGCTTCACTCTTCTGCCTCCCTAGTCTACTTATAAGGACTTTTGGCTGGGTGCAGTGGCTCATGCCTGTAATCCTAGCACTTTGGGAGGCTGAGGTGGGCAGGTCACCTGAGGTCAGGAGTTTGTAACCAGCCTGGCCAGTACAGCAAAACTCCATCTCTACTAAAAATACAAACATTAGTTGGCCACAGTGGTGGGCACCTGTAATCCCGGCTCCTCAGGAGGCCGAGGCAGGAGAATTGCTTGAACCTGGGAGGCAGAGGTTGCAGTGAACTGAGATCATGCCACTGCACTCCAACCTGGGCAACACAGCAAGACTCTATCTTTAAAAAAAAAAAAAAAAAAAAAAAAAAAAAAGACTCTTATGATTACATTGGGCCGACTTGAATAATGCATAATAATGTGCCCATCTCAATCACATCTGTGACATCTCTTTTGTCATGTAAAGAAATAGTTGCAGTTTTAGGCATCAAGATGTGGACATCACTGGGGGGCCTTTATTCTGCCTACAACAAGTCCCATATCCACAAGTCCCCTCCTGAGCCACCCTCAACCAGTGGCTTAGAAGTAGCCAGCCTGCCAACCCCTGGGCAAAGGAGCTCGAACAGTGTGTGAAACCCATGCAGGCTGGACTCCGAACCCCACCCCCTGTACCTGACTATGCTAAGACCGCCTTCCCAGCTCCCTCTAACCGCACAAATGATTGAGTCTCCAGGGACGCCATCAAATCTACCCGCTCACCAAATATGCTAGTAAATGAACTGCCGGCTCAGAATAGCTCTGAAGGTGAAAAAGTGAAATGTCTGAAGGGAGGATTCCTCTTAGAAGTTGATCCGACACAGGGAACATGTTCATTAGCGTGGCAGCCTGTGCTTCTGAGGAGGGGGCGAGGGAGTGTGTATAGGGGCTGGGAAAGGCCCAGATGGAGCATGAGTTCTTGCCATGCTTATTTCTTGCCAGCGCTCGTTCTGTGCTTCGTTCAGAAAGCAGTCTCCTAAGAACGTATGCCAGGCCATGGGCGGCAGAAGGACTGGGCAAGTAGACTCGTGTATTCTACTCCTTTATTTCCTGATTTCCCAAAGGTGTGTTAGAAATCAGCTGTATAACAGTACTGGGTTTGGAACTCAGGGACAGACAGAGGAGGCGCCCAGAACCCCATGGGGTGATGAGTGACCACAATAGAAGGTAGAGAGTGAAGGCATGGGACTGAGCTGAGTGACTGGAGAGGGCGAGGCTGATAGAATCAAGGAGAGGAATCATAGCCTCTAAATTCCGAACTGCAATGCTAACGTAGAAGGTAGAGAGTGAAGGGATGGCCCTGAGCTGAGTGGCTGGAGAGGGCGAGGCTAATAGAACCGAGGAAAGGAATCATAGCCTCTAAATTCTGAACTGCAATGTTAATGTGGCCAGAGCACTTTGAGGCAGAGCTGCTTGATGTGAAACAGCCCAGCATTCATGTCCAGAGGCAATGGAGGGTCCAGACAGAGCAGCAGGGGCTGTAATTTCTCCCCACTTACCAGAGAACCCTGGCTACCAATCATGGCAAGCGGTTGGACTCCAATCTGCCCCTTACTCTGTGTCATCCCTGAAGTAGACGTTGTACTTAAATGGATGTGAGGATTAAAGGAGATGAAATGAGCAGAGAGCAGGCCCCAGCCTCCGGCTCCAGCTGTAGGCAGTCACCTTTCCATCCTCGGGACCTTGTCCGTGCTGTTGCTGAGATGTGGGGGCTTTCTGTCACCTTTCTGTCATCCTGGTGACATTCATTAAATTTTCCCCGCTCACAGAAATGACCTGAGACCCTCTGCTAAGTAAACTACCTGCCGAATTTAGACTCCGTCTCAGGACCATGCCCATGTCCTTCCTTTTCCTTTCCCCGAGGTTTTGTCGGCATCCCTTTGTGTGTCCCTCTGCATGACCACAAAGACCTGTCTCTCTGGTCCACTGCTGATGCCCCAGGGTCCAGGGTTCCATCAACTTATACTGAATGAATAAATCAGCACATTCACACCCAATATATTTGTATTTATTTGTTTGTTTGTTTGTTTTGTTTTATTAGAGATGGGGTCTTGCTTTGCTGCTTAGCCTGGTCTCAAACTCCAGGGCTCAAGTGATCCTCCTGCCTTGGCTTCCCAAAATGCAAGGATTACAAGTGCAAGCCAACATATCTGGTCCCCAATACATTTGTAAATGTCCCTCTTCTGTTTTATAAGAAACTTCAGTCAAAGATGCCAAAATGACATGTATCAAATACTTGCTTGAAGCAAAGCTAAGGATTAAGGTTGACAGGATGGGTGGCAGTCAGGAAGCAGAATTGTTGGAATTCGGGAGTCCAAGTACCCAGGTGCGAATTTTGGCTCAACATTAACCTGGACACTAGCTCCTTGAGGACGGAGTCTGTGTTCCAGTACCTACCACAGTGACCTGCCCCGACTATTTGACAAATACATAATGGGAGTATATTTGTGTCTGATCCCTTTTTCAACTTTTGCTTCTACTAGAGGTTTTCTTCCTTGGTCCAAAGAAAGCCTGAGCTGTTTTTACATAATCTCATTGCATTTGTTCCTTATATTTCTATTTATTTTTAGGGAAAATAATCCACTGTGATTCCAGTGTGATTATATTTAGTGAGTGCCCCTCTCTCCCAGCCCAGGAAAAGGGTGATTACTTAGAACTTTCATGTATTCCTAGCTCTTTGAACTAAATAGATGTTGGAATGTTATTTGGAGATGCTATGTTCCCTGTTCCCTGGAGTTTTTCTTTCTAGCATGCAAAAAAGCCCAGGGCTGTGGCAGCTTGCACAATCCTTCTCCAGTCTTTTGAATTTGCAGACAGTGGCCCCCGCTAACGAGTTGGCCCATCAAGCTTGTGTTCTCCATCCCTGTTAGCAAGCACGAACCTCCAGCGCAGTCTCACTTCTAATTGGAGTTTTACTTTCTGGGGCGGAAAGTTAAGCTTGGCACAATCAAAGTACCTCTTTGTTTATGCCCATTTGCCTATGATAGAAAAGCCACTAATTTTCTAACAAAGCAGCTGGCAGTCTGTACTAGTCATTCTCTAAAACTAACTTTCCTCTTTTCCTCTCGTTTTTCTTCCTTCTCTCCTCCCTCCTAAGTTCTAATCCTTATTCTTCCAATTACTTACTGAGTGACCTTGCTTAAGTTATATAACCTTCTCCAGTCCACTTTCTCCTCTGTAAAATAATAGTCGCTAAATTATAGTTCTATCCTTAATATTAAATGAGAACATGTTTGTGAGGTCCTCAACAACCTGTCTGGATCATAATAAATGCCACATAACTGACAGCTTCTATTCTTTCTAATTCCTTCATTCTTAGACTCTCTCATTCCCTCTTTTTCTCCTCTTCTCTTCCTTATGCACTTTCTTCTTTCTAGCACACACATAATTCCTCCCTTTCCTTCTTTGTATACCCTCTGCGTAATTCAGTTCTAGTGATTATCAGATGATCAGCTTGATCAGAAGTTGCATTATCACTCATCTAAAATGTACAACCAAATTCTAGGGCCCTTTGAACTACTGTGCATCAATAAAGAGTTGGTGTATAATGTTATCAACATTTATAGCATCAGGACCTTATTGTTTTGTTTCTTCTCCAGCAGCTACTAGATTGCAGAGATAATCACAAAAGAGTTTATGTTTCTCTAATCAGGATGTAGGAGCAACAAGGAAACCACCTCTTAATCTAGAGTAAGATTTTATCTGGACAAAGCAAGTAAGAAATATGGTTATTATGCTAGGACTTGCATCCCCTCCCTTTCTGAATTGAGCAGAGGCTCATAAATTGTTTCCCCAATGTTTTCAGGCCAGCTGTTAGCTGTGTTTGCTGACTCTATGAATTATTAGTCAACGTGTTGCCACCTTGTTAATCATGGGAACATTTCTGTTGCCTATTTTGGTGAGAAAGTCTGCTTTCTCAAGGAATATACCATTCAGCAAATCAGAGTTTAATAGCCAGTGACGGTCACACATCAACTCTGTATCATCTACTTTCCTCAGCAGGCATTACATTATTCCTCCAATTTTCAATACTGTCGATTAACATTTTCCCAATTTGAGAAAGCAGAGAAGTTTTTCAGAGTCATTTTCCCATTGATATGCCAAGGGAGCCTGTTTTTTAATGTCTTCTTTCAATTCTGTATGTATACATTCGTGTATGAAATAGGGACCGTTGTAGACGGGATATTTATGTCAGTGCCTAAATGCAAAGATTGATGCTTATTGGCCACAGGACAATCGCTACTAGGCGGAGTTATAATAAGTTGGTCATCCTGCCTATTACTGAGCACTGCACTCACACAGTGCTGAGGTCATTGCTTATGCTATCCAATCAACTCTGCAAGGTTGAACTATGGTTGCCATTTTGCACACGAGGAAGCAGGGCAGTGAATGGGTAAGTGAGGTTTCAGCAGGAGCAGGGGAAGGTGGAATTGATGTGGTATGTGGGGCAATGGAAGTGAGCCTACCTGGCACTCCAGGGCATGGATCCTAGGAACAGTCCAGGGCAACTGTTACTTGATGTGTGGCTCAGATGGGCATTTTGTCTCCTTGCACCTCAATATGCTCAGGCATGTATGCAGGTGGGGATGCCTGCTTCTTTCCTGCCAACCTCACACATTTGGAGTGAAGATCAGGTGAAATAAAAATCCATGAAGCCAATTTATTATGTACATAAAATAATGTGGAACTTTAGTAGTTATTATTATATCCTAAAAGTTGAGATGGCGCCTGAGGGAAGAACTGACACGTACTGAGTATTTAATGTGATTTGGCCGAGTTCCAAACCCTTCCAATGTGTTCTCTTATTTGAACCCCACATAATGCCAAGTTGAGTTATGACTCTTATTTTGTATACGAAGAACCTGAGGGTGAATAGGTAAAGTAACTTGCTCAGTGGTACACAGCACATGAGCATAAAGACGAGGCCTGAACCTCTCTTTGCAACGACAGAATAACAGCCTGGCTCTTTTCACTCCATCATACTGGTAAAGCCAAAGCCATACTTTTGCCCCTCTTTGAAAAACAAACAAACAAAATCAAGCCACTCAGTAAAGGATAGCTTTATCAAAGAGATAGAAATATAATGTGGTTGGATCCGATCACCTTCAAGAATTATTTTTTAGCTGCGACCATGTTCTTTGTTAAATATTTATTGAGCAAGAGCTGACCATAGAAACTGTTGTTGTTCAGTTGGGTTTTATTGACTCACTTACTTCCACCTGGTCCCGTGGTGATGAATAGTACAAATAAAGTAAGCGGTAAGTGGAGAGAGCTCTATTTATTCTGCAGACAGGTAAATGAAGGCTTTAGACAAGTTACAGTGATTTGACCATTTCTGACTTCTGCCTCCCTGATGTTACAGTAAGCCAGATAAACAGTTTGCTTGCTTGGAAGCAAACAAAACACAGTGGGTAGTGGAATCCAGACTTTGTATTGAGAAACAGCCAATCACTAGTCAAATATGGAGTTTGGAATAGACTCACCTGTGTTTGAATCTTGGATTGTCCCTTAATAAGTTCTATCACTGGGGCTGAGGCTCTTATCTGAGCCTATTTTCTCATCTGAAAAATGCAGATAGTCACAAGTGTCTGACCTATGGAAAGCAGATGACCCTGTTCCTGGACACTGTAGGTCCTCAACTGGTATGGGTTTCTCCTCCCCCAGTGCTCCCCCTACCCTCTCATCCCCATGGTGGAGCAAGCCTCCTGGTTGAATTCTTGAGATCTAGGATCTCACATAGTTGTTTTCCCAGATGAAATCCCTAGGTTGTTTTAATGACTTCCCTCCACCTCCTTTTTACAATGAAGTCACAAAGATCTTTCTGGTTGATTTGTCTTTCCTTTTCATAAAGTAGCCACGATAACAAACTTCATGCAAAATTGGCTCTGCAATACATTTTCATACTAATTAATAGCAGCCTCAATTGAGCAAGTTTTTTTAAGAAAATAAATTACATATATTCAGGTGTCTGGTTTTTACCAACATTAAACTTAACTACCCTGTTTGTGTCTCTTTATTGCTCTTCTTTTATAAGGATTATAAAAAAGAAGCTACAATACTTCAGCCAGGGGCTGGTAGGAAGCTGCCTTTTTATATTCCTAATAGCTTCAAATAAAATATGTTCAAGCACTCCTGGCCATCTGGCTGCTAAGGGTTGTTTAGAGAGGGCCCCCTCCTCCACTCCTGATTTTTATAAGCATCAATTCTATTTTCCAATTCCTTTGCTGGATTAAATTTATGAACTGCTCAGCCCTTTGGGTGATAAATCTGTTGATTGTGACCATTTCCTCATTCCAGTTTCCAATTAACATGATTGGTTTGGAATCTACAGAGACAGCTTAGGTCTTGTTACTTTCATCTTTCAGCTCAGTAGCTGAGTCAGCACAGATTTCAGCAATCGCCTCCCCTCTTTAGTCATTTTCCTACTCACACACCTTTTAGAACATGTAACAATAGCTCAATATTCTTTCTATCCATTTGAAAAAAAAAAAAAAAACTAGATTTCAAACCTGTAGGTGCAGCTTGTAATTTTTCTTTAAAAATTTCCTTTTAGTACAGGTAATTTTCTATAACATTTTCATACAATGGGAAACTTCATGTTTGCACGGGAAAATGGATTCAGCTTCTAATCAGACAGCATTACAAGTGATTGTGATGCTTTTTACAAATGCAAAGTGACATGGGGAAGGTGGAATCATAAAGAAGTGGAAATTTGCTTCAGGGTGTTCATGAGTTGCTGATTGTCTTTAGCGTCTACATTATTTTAAAAGCCCAAGTCCCAAGAAGAAGGCGGAAGGTCTAACAGAAGCCTGCACTTTCCCTGCACCCCACCTTTTTCTTCTTGTCATCTTCCATAGTCCCTTGACCATCAGTGTCACCATCTCAATCACCAGTTGGCAGTTTGGCAATGTGGAAAGGATCCAGGTACAGGTTATGGAACAAGGTTGGTTCTTTTTTGACAGTGCTACTTGTGACCTTCATGATTTTGGTTGGAGGCATTTCTATCCCTCAGTTCCAATTATACTACCTATTAAACAAGAAAATAAAATAGTACCTACCTCTCCCGTGTGTGTTATGAAATAATGCAAACATAATAGCTAGCAGAAAGCTGGTGCATGGAAAAGAGATGATTTTATCCATTAATGTAGTCACTAAAAATGAACTCTGGAGCCAGAAGGCTGAGGTTCAAATTCCAGCTCCACCTCTTCCTGGATGTATGACCTTGGAAAAATTACTTAATCACTCTGTGTTTCAGTTTCTTTATCTATAAAATGAGACTCATAATAATTATAGAATATATTTTATTATTTTGAGGTTAAATGAGATAAAATGTGCTAAGGGCTGAAACTACAATGTATGTAAATATTCTCATCTACAACATTTATCAATAGCCTATTACTATTTCCTTCAGCCAATATTTTTGAGCACTTACTTTGTGCCAAGCGTTTTTCTAGGTATGTGGCATGGTCAAAAGGGGAATTAGAACTTCAGATTCAGCTCAAACATCACATTCAAAGGGGAGCCTTTTTTTTTTTTTTTTTGAGACAGAGTCTTGCTCTGTCACCTAGGCTGGAGTGCAGTGGCACAATCTCGGCAAAGGGGAGCCTTTTCTGTGCTTAAATCTCCAACCAGATTAGCTCCCCTGTCATGAGTTCTTATAACACCAAGACCTTGTCTTCTCAACACCTTTGACCATTAGTCTACACTGTTGTGCTAATTTAAATACTATTTCACCCACCAACCCATTAGCTCCATGAGAACAGGAAGCGTGTCGGCTTTGGCTCGGTAACCATGTTTAGTGAAAAGATTGGCACATGACAAGGGTTCAATTAATATTTATTGAATGTCAAAAGGAGGTAGAATTCTTTCCCTTGAGGACATTACATTTTAGCAGAATTGTGGAAGACAATGTTGTGATTCCTCAGGATCTAGAACCAGAAATACCATTTGACCCAGCAATCCCATTACTAGATATATACCCAAAGAATTATAAATCATTCTACTATAAAGACACATGCACATGTATGTTTATTGCAGCACTAATCACAAGAGCAAAGACTTGGAACCAACCCAAATGCCCATCAATGGGACAAAGAAAATGTGGCACATATACACCATGGAATACTATGAAGCCATAAAAAAAGGATGAGTCCCTTTGCAGTGACATGGATGAAGCTGGAAACCATCATTCTCAACAAACGAACACAGGAACAGAAAACCAAACACCGCATGCTCTCACTCATAAGTGGGAGTTGAACAAGGAGAACACTTGGACACATGGAGGGAAATAACACACACCAGGGCCTGTTGGTGTGGGGGTCTAGGGGAGGGATAGCATTAGGAGAAATACCTAATGTAGATGAGGGGTTGATGGGTGCAGCAAACCACCATGACACGTGTATACCTATGTAACAAACCTGCACATTCTGCACATGTATCCCAGAACTTGCACATGTACTCCCAGAAAGTACAATTTAAATATATGAATAAATAGAAAAGCCAAGTCTGGAAAGAAGAGGAATTCATGGAACTCATTTCTTTGGGACAGGAGAGAGGATGAGGCCGGTGATATTCCTGGGGAAAACCCAAGACCAGGAGTTGTGACAGTGATAATTCTGTGCGGTTCCATATCTTACATTAGGTGATTTGTCAGCAAGTTTTTATTCTCCTCCCCCTCCCTGTGGGGTAGATTATATTTTCCTGCTCCACTGACTCTTGCTTAAACAACAGAAAGTGAGCAGATTTAATAAGAGCACATCATGCAGGGACTATTTAAATGTGCTGGCATGGTTTGACTGAGTTCCTGAACTCTAGCAATTTGCCTTGAGAAGTTTAATCCCTGGAAAGCAATGACACCTTCAACCTGGGCCCCAAAATGAATAGAGGTGGAGAAGACCCAACCTCAGCCTGGAGCCAAACCTGCTGCCTGGAGCAGATCAGCCAGCAGAGAGATTAGCCCACAGAAGCTGAACTGTAGTTGGCGGCAGATCCATGAGCACAGGAATAAATGTGCTTGTAAGCTACTGAGTTTCGGGTTGCTTAATCACGCAGCATTAGCGCACGAATAGCTCACTAACATACCACACTTCTGATTTTTGCTTTCTATTGTCTTCCTATATGCATCACATATTGAAGACATATTATTTGTCATAGATGCCACAGTCCATTGAAGATTACAAGGGGTGGGGTGTGAGTAAAGAGTCTGCTCTACACAGCCTTTATCTACTCAGGCTCCTTGTATCTGGGGATCAGCCATGCCCCAGGTTCCCAAAATCTTCCTTCAGACTTCAGGCATCTGTCAGCAGATGAATGAGGAGAGGGTGCAGAGGATTGTTTAGAGGTTTTACGGGTTCTATACACATTGCATTGGCCCAAACTAATCGGTGACTGACCTAATTGCAAGGAAGACTGAAAGCAATGGTCTAGCACAAGGATTCCAGGGACGAGTCAAGGAACACAGAGGAACATCCATGCCATGGAGCTCAATAGAAGGAATTTAATGGGAGGGCCTAACTACAGAGGTGTTGGAAAAGCAGAAACCAGGAGAAGGTAAGGTAACCCAGAGATTAACAACTATAGGAGGCTGCTGCCACCCCTAGAGCTGATGGGCCAAGGAGCATGACAATGCTATCAAAGTCCAGGAGCTGCCATTGTCCAAGAGATTCAGAACCTTGGAGGAGAGGTCTCCCAAGGATCCAGCCAAAATGTTGAGCACATGGGGCCAGAGACAAACTCCAAAAGGGAGTTGAAACCATAAAGAACAGAGCCATCTCATAGGATCTAGAATGACCAGGATGGAGCCAGAACCAGTGCAAGCTACCAGGGCAAGGGCAGGAATAATGAAGGAGCTTGAACTACCACATCAGACTCCACCAGAGGTAGAGTGAAAAGGGAAGACATACCTTGGCTTCTCTCCTTGACCTAGACTGGTGTCCTGGAAGCAGAGCCCGAAACAGGGAATTGCATGTAAGTTATTTACTAACACAGGCTCCCAGGATAAATCGGAATGGCCAGGGAAGCAAGGATGAAAAAAGGAAAGAATGTAAGCAAGGATAGGCGTCTAGGTGACATGTAATTATAGCCAGATCCTGAAGGAAACTTTGGAGGTAAAAATTGCATTCCAGTGTTTGTCCTGCCTTGAGGCAAGGGAGATGGGCTTTTGTCCACTGCACAGAAGTCAGTGATTAGATATAATTCCAAGGGGGCTGTGTAACCTCAAAACATCTCTGGTGACATGGCTCCAGCCACTAAAGACCAATTCCTCAGGGAAGATCACAAGTGGGAGCCTTCAGCAGCTGGGGGATAGGCACCCTGAACTGAAAAGAGACCCTGGGAATCTGAGTGAGGCACCAACAATGCCAATTACACACTTCCTACTCTCGTATCTCCTAACAGACTTTCCTTTGGCTGAACTTGACTCATAAAGTCAAACATGGAGAACCTGTTTGCAAGAAAAAGAATGGGAGAGGGGCAAATCTGAGAGCAAACAATCAAACTGCTCAATAATACCTGTGAAGCTGAATTATACTTCCGCACATGTTTTAGGCTTTTTGGCACTTTGCAAAAATTGAATCTGTCAACAGTAGTTGGAGATTTACCATCACTAAGGAAATAGTTTTCAGTAGAAAATTATCATTTGCCTAAGAGTGCATGACAGATACTGATTTTGTGTCAAACGTACTACAATGTACTCATCGACCCAAAGGCAGTTTGAGGAGAAGCCTAGATTCAAACTTGGATAGCGTTTATCTATCCCCAGCCATCTTTGAAGTGTTAAACCAAGAATATTTTAATTTTTTTTCTTGCGGATATAAAGTATGCACTTTAAAGAAAAGTCTAAAAATCAGATAAGGTATAGGTATTGTGCACACTTTGTGTTAAATGCCTGGAATTACAGTGCATGGTTATTTACTGATTTATAACAGGCTTTCACTAACTTGTGAATTTGTTCTATGGACTCTTCCTGGAATGAATAGTGTGCACCTTTACATAATAGCTCAGGAGGACCTCGCTGTGTGGCCTGCCAGTTGGTTGCTCTCATGTAATTATTATATATAGCATATTTGCCCAGCTTCTCATAACTCTTTGCAAATGTTAGTTGTTGGGAGTTATCTGGTGTCCAAGAAGACTCTAGAATCCAGAAAATTAAAAAAAAATGTTAAACTCTTTGAAGAGGATAGAAAGAGAAATATGTTGTAGCACTTATAAATGCCGGGAAGAGAGTTGGCTCTGTGCATCTGCCAACTCATTTTCTTTTCGTTTCACTCTTACAAGTTATGTAGGGTGTCGTTGTGATGCAGAGAGCAAGACAGAGGCTCAGAAAGATCAGGTGGCTCACCCAAGGTCACACATTCAGAGGTGGCAAAACCAGGATTTTACTGATTCTCAAGCCCATAACACCAAGTGAGATAACAGTACCATTAATAACTGACATCAGTGATTTGGGCCCCTGTACATTCTGCTGCCTCTACCTCCTCACTTGTTAGATGTCTCGGCTAAGACATCACCTTCTCTGGGAAGACTCCTCTTTAACCCCCAGTTCATAGTCCTCTCATGTGCCACCAAAGCACATTGTCCTCCCCACATAGTAATACTTACAGCTTCTATCACTGTGTTCCAATCGATTTACTCTCTCTGGTGCCCTGTAAGAATAGGGGCTTTCTTAGATTGGTTTCCCCAGCAGAGTTCCCATTACACAGAAGGTGCTCTACTAATATTTGTGGATTGCTGGGGGCCAGGCAGTATCTAGTCATGTCACATTTCCTACTCCCTAAAAGGTCACCAGAGAAAAACATGCACATAGCACTTAACACAAGAGTTTTCTTAATGAATGCTAATCCTTCCCCATTTCTGTCTTCCCAATACTCCACCCGACTGCCTAAGGAAAATACATTTATACACACACGCGGGCGCACTCACATGCTTTACTTCCCCCTCAGCTTTACTGAGATATAATTTGCAAATAAAAATTGTGTATATTCAAGGTATAAAACATGTTTTAATGTGCATATACATTGTGAAATCATTACCACAATTAAGCTAATGAACATATCTATCACCTTACATGATTATCCTATTTTTGGTAATGAGAACATTTAAGATCTATTCTCTTAGTAAATCTTAAGTGTATGATATGCTGTGATTGACTGTCATCACCACGCTGTACATTGGATGTTCACAACTCATTCATCTTGTAACTGAAAGTTTGCACCATTTCACCCAAATCTCCCCATTTCCCTCACCTGCTAACCCCTGGAACCACCCTTCTACTTGTTTCTGTGAGTTCAACTTCTTTAGATTCCATCTATAAGTGAAATGATGTAATATTTGTCTTTCTGTTTCAGGTTTATTTCACATAGCATAATGTCCCCTAGTTTCATCCATGTGTTTGCAAGTGGCAAGATTTCCTTCTTTTATAAGGCTGAATAATATCTCAATGTGTACATGTGTGTGTGTGTGCACGTGCGTGTGTGTGTATCACATTTTCTTTATCCATTCATGCATCAATAGTCACTTGGGTTGTTTTCATATCCAGGTTACCATACACACTTTACTTGACTAATTTATTCTTTCTTCCCCTGTAAAACATTTATTTTAATTACTAAAGCTTGGAAGGCATTTATCAATAAATCTTGTATGTATCAAGTACTGCAAAGAACTCAGTCTTGTAGCAAGTAGATTCAGTGAAGTAAATTAGCAGTCCCAACATCTTTCTATCCTTCCCTCCCTCCTACCTTTCCCGCCTCTAGTTACCTTGGTCTCACTCTCTTTGATCTCGTAACAGTAGAGAGTAGAACAGTGGTTGCTAGAGAAGGAGAAGAGTAGGTGTGCAGCAGTGGGAAGATAGGGAGATATTGGTTAACAAACACAAAATTGCAGCTAGATGGGAGAATCAGTTCTAGTGCACTGAGGGTGACCACAGTTAACAATAATATACATTTTCAAATAAGTAATACAGATAATTTCAAGTAGGTAGTAGAAAGGATTTAGAATGTTCCACAAACAAAGACATAATAAATATTTGAGAAGATAGATATGCTACTTATATACAATTACACATTGTATCCATGTATGGAAAATCCCTCTGTACCTCATAAATATGTATAATCATTATGTGTCAATTAAAATTTTTAAAAATAATTATTCCGTCCCTGCAGGGGGTACACTGTCTAGTTGTGAAGTGTGCAGCTGTACACTGTAAATGCAGTGAGTGAAGCAGGCAGTGATTTCTGAACACGTGCCTTAACTTCCACCAAAACATATGAAGTGCCTTTCATGTGTCAGGCTCTGTGCTAGCTCCTATCTCCCCTGGGGGATTTTAAACTTTTTCTCAGGCTCTAAAGATTCTTTTTGCCTAGATAACACCTAAAAACTGAGTGTGAACTAAGTCATATGATGTATAAGTGACCTGGGTAAATGATTGAATCCTTATAGTTTTCAGTTTTCTATACAAAGGGAGTAGTAAGAATGTAATTCTAATAGGATTGTTTAGAGAATGGCACATAAAGCACTTAGCACAATGCATGGACCAGAGCAAGTAACTAATCAAAAAGCGTTGCCCATCATCATCATTACTTTATTAGTGTGTACTCACGCTGCTAATAAACACATACCTGAGACTCGGTAATTTATAAAGGAAAGAGGTTTAATTGATTCAGTTCCACGTGGCTGGGGAGGCCTCACAATCACGGCAGAAGGCTAATGAGGTGCAAAGTCACATCGTACATGGTGGCAGGCAAGAGAGATCACGTGCAGGAGAACTCCCATTTATAAAAGCCTTTGGATCTCATGACACTTTTTTTTTTTTTTTTTTTTTTTTTTTTTTTTGAGACGGAGTCTTGCTCTGTGCCCCAGGCTGGAGTGCAGTGGCGCGATCTCGGCTCACTGCAAGCTCCGCCTCCCGGGTTTACGCCATTCTCCTGCCTCAGCCTCCCGAGTAGCTGGGACTACAGGCGCCTGCCACCTCGCCCGGCTAATTTTCTTGTATTTTTAGTAGAGACGGGGTTTCACTGTGTTAGCCAGGATGGTCTCGATCTCCTGACCTCGTGATCCGCCCGTCTCAGCCTCCCAAAGTGCTGGGATTACAGGCTTGAGCCACCGCGCCCGGCCGACACTTATTGACTATCATGAGAACAGCACAGGAAAGACTCATCCCTAGGATTCTATTACCTCCCACCGGGTCTCTCTCACAACACGTGGGAATTATGAGAGCTACAATTCAAGATGAGATTTGGGTGGGGACACAGCCAAACCATATCAATTACTATTCCTTGTTTTGCCTTATTTGATATTCACAATTATGGTGAAATGCAGATTTTGAGGGGAGGGTGCTCTTTATTTTGTTCCTTATATTTCTATAGAGGTTGAGGGAAGGAGGTTTCTTCTGGATTTACTAGAGATAAACAGTTTTAGAAGAACGTTTCTGTTCCCTTTGCCCACTCTCAAGCCTGCAGGAGTCCTGTGTTAATGGGATTACTCAACTGGGTTGAGGGAAGGGGTTTCCTTCTGAATTTATCAGAGATAAACAGTTTAGAAAAACATTTGTGTTCCCTTTGCCCACCTTAAAGCCTACAGGAGTCCTGTGTTAATGGAATTGGTCAACTAGTAATGACATAGCTATCATATTTTATTATCCTGAGACTCATATTTTTTTCTCTGTTTTTTAAAAATCCATCACAGAGGAAGGGTATAATTAATTATAAGATTTTCTGTAAACTATCCCTTTTTTCTGTATTTCACAAATTTAGAAAGTGAGGCTCAAAGAAGTTGGGTCACCTCAAAAGACATGGCAGAGCTGGAATCTCAACCCGTTTTCTTCCCAACTCTAAGTCCAGAGTCATCTCCTTTCATTCTCTGCTGCATTCATTAGCCAAGTAGCCTGCTTTGACTCTGAGCTTGTGAAAACACTTCATTTGTAGGTAATCTCTACTTTCACAACTCAAATTCAGAAAGAAATTTTGATTCATTTACTTAGAAGTACTGTAATAGACACACTCATGCAACTTCAGTTTCTGGTCTGACATATGAAGCGCTTGGAAGTTGTCACTTCCATCCTCACAACTAAATAAAAACCAAATAAACTAAAAATATCAACAACTCTTCTTAGATCCTTCAGAGAACTGAGGTCACTGGGCAAACTTCTGCCCCTAAACCTGGAATAGCAGAGAGGTGAGTACAGAGAATCATAGCTTAAGGAGAGCAGAAGTCCACAGCTGGAACCAATACCAGTAGGAACACTCAATTATAACTGACAAATTTCTGAAGGCTCCATGTGGACTACTTTGGGAGTTAATAAGTTTGGGGAGGGGGCAGTCTTCAGGAAGACCCAAACTTTCATGGCTTTACCTACAAAAAGGACCCTACAGGTTCTCAGGATGAATTTGGGGAAACATCCCCCTCATGCTTCCAGTAGGGGAGGAGAAAAGTAGACATTTTGAATTATGCCCAGAGCTCTCGGTTCTCCTTATTAAAACCTGCCCTCAGGAGAATCTATTTTACCGCATCTAACTGACCTGGGAGAAGGGGAAACATCCAAGTCCAAACTCCATTAACCTTTATGTCTCACCTAAGCAGGGAGGAAAGGGAGAGCTGGGAAGCACTTGTGAAGGTCATAGCTTAGGGACACTGGCTACGTAAAAGCAACTGAGACATAATCAAAGGAATAGAGAACATTTTTCCTCCTCTCATTCCTTACCATCCCATGAATGAGTGGGGTACCTGTATAATAACAGAAGTTACAACTAAGATAACTATAAGCCTCAGACATTATTTTAGAAAGATTTTGTAAGGACACCCAATTACAACAGATTAAGACAGAAACAGTAGATACATTAGAGGAAATTTTAGCTTATGACACCACAGGTACAACAAACAGGAGACAGCCTAACTTTTAGCCATGTGATCATACAACCTCACACTAAAGGCGTATCTACTTAAGCTCCTTCTACCACAAACCTCATGTCCTGCATTCAACAGAAAGAAATTATAAGCATTACTGAAAGTCAAACTGAATGTAAAACAATTGAAGACACAAAGCAAACATCAGAACCAGACTGAAATACAGCAGAGATTTTTGAATTATCAAATGGGGAATGTAAAACAACTCTGATTAATAGGATAAGGACTCTTATGTAAGAAGTGGACAACATGACAGAAAAAATGGGTAATGTCAGCAGAGAGATGGAAACTCTAAGAATCAAAAAGAAATGCTAGAAATGAAAAACACTGTGACAGAGGCTGGGCACGGTGGCTCACACCTGTAATCCTAGCAGTTTGGGAGGCTGAGGTGGGAAGATCACTTGAACTTAGGGGTTGGAGACCAGCCTGGGAAACATGGCGAAACTCAATCTCTATCAAAATTTTAAAAAGTATCAGGGTGTGATGGCACATGCCTGGAGTCCTAGCAACTCAGGAGGCTGAGGCAGGAGGATTGCTTGAGCTTGGGTGGTCAAGGCCGCAGTGAGCTTGGATCATGCCACTGTACTTCAGCGTGGGCAACAGAGCAAGATCCAGTCACAAACATAAGCACACACACAAAAACACTAACAGAAACGGAGAATATCTTAAAGGGCTCATTAGTAGACTGTGCACAACCAAGGAAAGAATCAGTGACCTTGAAAATACATTAACTGAAACGTCAAAACCTGAAGAGGAAAGATAAAAGAGGGTAAAAACAAAACAGAAGAGATCATCTAAGAGCTTTGGGACCATTTAGAAAGTGTAACATATACATAATGGGAACACCAAAAGGAGGAAACAGAGCAGAAAAGAAGAAATACTTGAAGTAATAATGGCTGAATGTTTTCAAAAATTAAGGACAAACACTAAACCACAGATGCAGGAATATCAGAGAACACCAAACAGGATACATACTAAAAGATTTACATCTAGGCATATCATATTTAAACTATAGAACATCAAAGACAAAGTAGAAATCTTAAAGTAAGCCAAAGGGTAAATAATTCCATCTTACCTTTAGATGAGCAAGGAGAAGCATTATATCAGTCTTGTCTTCAGAAAACATGCAAGCAAGAAGAGGGTGGGGTTAAATGTTTAAAGTGTTGACAGAAAAGAACATACCTCAAATTCTATATTAAGCAAAATTATCCTTCAAAAGTAAAAGGGAAATAAAGACATTCCCAGACCAGAAAACAAAAATTGAGGGAACTTGTTATCAATAGGGCTACTTTGCAAAAAAGAAAAAAAAAGTCCAAAAATAGCACTTTAGAGAGAAGAAAAGTGATATTATCCAGAAAGCAGGATCTATGTAACGGAAGAGAGCATTAAGGAATAAATGAAGATGCATTGGTTTGCTAGGGCTGTCATGACAAAGTACTACAGGGTCGATGGCTTAAACAACAGAAGTTTATTTTCTCACAATTCTGGAGATGAGAAGCCCAAGATCAAGCTGTCAAAGGGCTGGTTTCTTCTGAAGCCTCTTTATTTTCTTGACTTGTAAACGGCCGTCTTCTCCCTGTGTCTTCACAGGGTCTTTCATCTGTATGTGTCTGTCCTAATTTTCTCATTTTATAAAGACATGGGTAATACTGGATTAGGATCCACCCTGATGACCTTAATTTAACTTAATTACCTCTTTAAAGACCTTGTCTCCAAATACAGTTCCATTCTGATATGTTGTCTCTATGCTAATTCTATGCTAATTCCATGCTAATTCCAAGGCTGAGCCCTCAGTAGGCCCCACACCCCTTCATAAGGCCATGTGTTTTCTTTGGGGTAGTGAATACTATGGGCATCCTTCCATTGCCTAACTTCATTGCAATGGCAACTATTCCTTGGCAAAAAAAGAAAAAAAAGACAGCATCATGTAAGGCATTTGATAAATCCATACATTGGCTAAGCGTCAGAGACTGGAAAAGCATATTCAGTCACATAAATCTAGGTTAGGTGTCAATTTCAGTGAGAGCAAATTCCTACCTCACCAAAATGAATGACGTTTTAATCAGTCTGCCTCCAGGTAGGCTGGCTGATTCTCTCACTGAATTAGGCACCATAAAAGGCCTCAGGGCTGGTTGCTGTTTCTGTAACAGTGCTCACTGGGCAATGGCAGTAACTGTGTCAACCCAGGTGAGGGGAAGTCCTGCTTACAAGAATAGCCTCAGTCCATGCTACTATGAACACTTGTCCATAGACCCTTCGAGCAAGCATGGGAATTATATGGAAAGGAGGCTGAATGTTATCGGTAGAAAACCCTAGCCACCTGATTATTAAAGACCTCCTCTGAAAAAAAAAAAAAAAAAAAAAAAAAAAAAAAAAAAAAAAAAAAAAATCCTATCAGTGAATATTTTCAATGGGCACAGTTCAAATTTTTGTTATTATTCTTAGCAAAACACAGACTTAATTAGCTTGAGCAAAAAAATAACTTACTGGAAAGGCAGGAGTAATTGAAGTAATTGAAGGAGATGCTGGAGATTCAGGCATCAGAAGGCATCCAGGTGGCAGGAACTAGAATGGTAGTTAGGCTGACTATATAGTTTATCATCTCAACCAGAAGCCTTTGGACAGTGACAAAAAAGCGCTACTGATAATTGTGTTGGGATAACAGGCACGTATCAGGAATTTAGTCCACGTCTCCTGACTCCAGCGCTTTCGGCTGGTACAACCTCATGCAAGATACTTGACTGCTTTTAGACACTTCGAGACTCTGCTACTTTATCTCTAACTTGGCAATGAAAAAGCCTGGCAGGAGTTGGATTGTTTTAAACACAAAATGAAACAATGCATATAAATGCGATAACAATGCATATAAATCCAGCACATTGTGAATTTTCAATAACTCTATTCCTCTGGGGCCTCTACCTCATTCTTTTTTCAAAAAGGATTTGAGTTTTTTGCAATAAAAAGAGTTCCAGTTCAGTCTTAGAAGATGAACAAATCTGGATTTGATTCCTGACGCTGCTGTTGATTAACTGTGTGACCTTGGGCAAGTTTCGTAACTTCTTCAAGCCTTAATGTACTTCGAGGAAGAAAGATCTCCACCTCCAGGGTGTTTTATGAGATGAGGCTAAAATGAGATGAGAGTTTTGGAAGTGCCTGGTGCCCTCTCCAGCAGCAGTAGGTGCTCAATGAGCACAGTGGAATTGGCATGTTCATTTCCAGCTCATCAGAGCTTCTCAGTGCTTCCGAGGTAAACGAGAACCCCTGCAGCAAAATAAAATGTTCTCAAACCACAGAGCAAATAAGCAATTCGTCAGGAAGTCCATAAGATAAGGAGGCATGAATAATTCCAGGGTATCCTCTGTGGTACCACAACAGTCTCTGGTGGTTCTTGGAGAATCTGCTATAATCAACCACCAGCAGGAGCTTGCATTGAACAGAAGAGAAAGGATCACAATTGCAAAAGATACAATCACAAACGTTTAAATCCCAAAAGATCAAAATCTTGAAGATATAATTAGGAAAAAAATAATAAAAAAGTATTTAAAAGGTATTTATTTACATGTTTTAAAAGGGATTCATTTGAGAAACATACAAAAACATGACAGGACATTTCATAGGCCATGTTACATGATAAAATAGGCAATAGTAACACATATTTTTGCGAGGATAAACACTCAAATATACTAACAACAGTCACATAAGTGTAACAATTAGAAGTAAACTTTTATATATTTATATAAAAGTTTTTATATAAAACTTTTTTATATAAAGTATATAATATATAAATACTTGTATATTATAAGTAGATAAACAATTGTAAGTAGATCAACTGTAACAATTATAAGTAGATAAACAATTATAAGTAGATAAACTATTCATAAAGGAATAGCTTATATAAGTACAGTCATCTGACACACCATGACAGACAACTTAAGTCTTTGGATGAGGAAAAAAAACCATGATGGGTCACCACTGCGTATGCAGTCACCCAAAGAGCTATCTCGAGAATTTTTTTTTTTTTTTTCGCAAATGCAGATGTAGACGAAGGATATCCCCTTGCTTATTGAGGAAGTTTCGATGTCGTGCGCACATTCACGACAATTACACGCCAAGTCTACATTGTGACAGTGCACTTTTGTGGAGTCAAACTTGCAAAAAAAAATGCATAAAACAAATGAGAATGTATATCTCCAGTACTGAAAATGATGTGAAGATGGAATACATATCATAGCAAATCGTAAATAATAATGCTGACAATTTAAAATAGTGGGGGACTAACTTAAATATAAGAAAAAATTTAAAAATTGACACACAGAAGATGTATTACGGGAGTAAATTATGGGCGATTGCACAGAGGTCTTCCATAAGGGCTCTCCGATTTTCCTGATTATTAACTATATTTGGAAGTCTTGCAACACGATGAATAGCTGCTTTTTTCTTTTAGGGTATGGCTCTTCTAGAAGAATACGTTCACATTTGTTTTCTACCTGGCGCTGCTCCTTTTGAAATTATTCTATGATTTGATATACATTGACATAAGCATTCCTATTCAAATGTTCTATCTTCTATGTCATGCTTCTGTGTTGTTCTGGATACCTAGAAATTCATTTTGCATGGACTCATATATAGACAACAGATTTGGTGAAAACAATGCTGGTGATTGAACAGCAACACCATTGTGTAAGTGTCTTCTTATCCTGCCATACACATAATTATTTTCAAACCAGTCGGTAACTTCACTGACTTCTTCAAACAAATGTCGTTTTAATTCATTAAAAGCTCCTGGAACTCCATCAGCTGCAAGGAATGCCAATGCAGACAAAAGATGCGTTTTTAAACCAAAGTTTTCATGGTTGTAGTATCATGCAGCTAATCCACTCATTTAAATTGTCCACCAAATGCACTGGGCTGAATGGAAAAAAACAACAAACTTTATAGGTAACTCCTTGAAGTTTACTTTTAGAAGCCTTCATAGCACCTAATTCAAAGATGTCAGTATGTCTATTAGACAGTAGGGATTTTAGACTTTAGGGATTTAGACTAGGGATTTTGATCTTTCAGAATCTCAGCATTCAGGATTATGACATTCTTGATTATGACTTTCAGGATTATGATACAAACCTGAGCAGGGAAGTCCCCCCTCTTCTGGAATGAAATTCTGGAATCCACTGGACTTGTTCTTCCTGTTCCCATGTTCCTCCAGTGGCCCTGTTGCCTGGGGAGCTTGAGGGAGCAATATCAGACTTAGATACCTGGACAGGAAGAGAGGTATGAGTTTTATTTCCATATTTGTCCTTTTGTGTTTGACTTTAGGAGTCACTATCTACCTCTAACTTCATTATCTCATCAATAAGAGGAATCGGGGCTTTGGAGTATTGGTCAGCATCAGGCACAGGTGCCATCCCCTCCTCTACCCAAAGCCCACAATGTGCATCAGGAACTCATCAGGACACTTTCCTGCTGAGCCCAGACAGGCTTCAGAACCCTTGTCTAGATGACCACTGGAAATCAATCTATGTTAGTTCATGAAATAAACCAAGTTTAAAATAGTGATAACAACAGCTCACGCTATTTGAGTGTTTACTGTGTGCATTACATGTTTTAACTTGTTCAAGCCTCACAACAATGCTAGCTATTACTATTATCCCCATTTTATCAATGGACAAAACTAACAGCTCATCCATATTTGACTATAGGGGGGACACTTGTGTCTGTACTTACTCTGTTAGCCTGGAGGGAGGGCTAGCTATTCCATCTTCACCCTTTACTCTTATAGCTCCTACATTCTGTGATTCCATCATCGAACTTTTTCTTGCCCCTCGAGGTTGGTTGTAACCTTAGGTGATTCTGTTCTCTCTGCATCTCTTTCTCTCTCTTGGTCAATCTTCTCTGTCTCTGTGTCTTGCTGGCTACCTTCTCTTTAGTACTTGCTTCACAGGAAGAAATTCTACTGATGCAGCACAAAGCTGTGTCTATGAGTTGACACTCAATTCTCTTTATGGTGCAATGTGGCCAAGATACCACTCCCATACCCCTCCCCATCTATATGACTGTTCCACAGGTGGTAATGACAAAAGGTAAGGTTTGGGTATCCTTGCCCCCAAAATATCATCACCCACCTATTTAATGTGTTCTAGTAACAAAGTTTTTTCATCTACAGGATTTTGTCTTATCTGCACAACCCTATGAGATAGTTGTTAATCATTTTTATTTTATGGAGAAGGAAACAGGCTCAATGAGGTAAGGTGACTCACTCAGGTAATAATTCACATAGCTGGGTTTTAAAGTTGGGACTTCAACTCTAAGACACATAAACGGGAAAAAAAGAAGAATTTTCCAACCCCTCAAAGAGATCTAGGGCCCATAGAGTCAGCATTGTAATGAAAAACAACAGTAGCCCTGCTTTGGAGTTAGGGAATATGGAATCTTGTCTTTACTTGATAGCTGACTGGTGGCCTTGAACAAGTCACTTGAACAAGACTGAGGCTTGGAGAAGCCTCAGTCTCTGTCAGTCTTGATTTATTTAAAATGTTAACATTGAGACTTGACTTTCCTGCCTCTTGGGACAATGAGGAAATGGCTCTGTGTGTGCAGGGACATGAAGTGATGTAATTGGTGTTACTATTAGTGTTCCTACCCATATTCCTGCTACTTCTTTAATATTAACCTTTCTTGACTTCAAGCTCTCTGCCCTCAGTCCCTGGACATCAGCTGGCGTCACCTTGTATGGTATTTCAAGCAGAGAAGGAGAGGAAGCAGGATGTAAAAGTCACTGTATTTCTCTGGAACATGTGAACAAGGGTCTCTATCCAGGCTGATACAGGGTTTTGGGTGGAGTTAGGTGCATAGTGGGTTGAGGCAAAGGAGAATGCTGTCTGGGTAGTTTCAGGCCAGACAGGTACCATGTGCATGGTGGGAACATTGGCAGAGCTTAGTGAAAAAGACTCATAGCAGGGGTTGAAGGAGGCCCAGGCACCAGGGACTTACCTTAGGGATCCTGGTTCCTAGATGTGGGGGCAGCCAAATGACTCCCAGACCCCACCCATCCTGTCTCCTTCGGGCTCAGAACTGCGGGAGATTGAGTCCTCTAAAGGCAGAGGGTCAGGAGAGAGAACTAGGGCACACACACACAGACATAACCAATCAACAGGGCTATCTCTTCAGCCCCCAGACATCCACAGAAGCCTCTCTGTCCTGTTGCATGCAGTTTAAAGACAGGTGGAGCTGACAAAGGCTATTGCAGGGCTTCATTTTTCACCTTGTTCAAATTCATTGCACGGATTTGGCCCATCCATCTAGCTAACTTTGGACCTAGAGTTACTTCCAAGCCAGCCTCAGTGCTTCTATATTTTGGGTCAAGTTATATGAGGGGTATAACTTGGTAACTGCTCTCAAATTCCTCTGAAAAGATTTTACTCTCAACATGACTAAGGCAGCATCATGGGTGCTATGGTTTGTATGTCTGTGTCTCCTCCACAATTTTTCTTGAAATTTAATCCTCAATGCAGCAGTATTGAGATGGGGCTCTTAGAAGGTGATTGGGCCATGAGAGCTCCACCCTAAGAATGAGATCAGTGTCTTATACACGGGCTACAAGGAGCTAGCTAGGCCCTTTTGCCTGTTCATCCATTCTGCCTTGTGAGGTCACAGCATTTATCCTACCAGAGGATGCAGCAACACAAAAGGACACCACCCCGGAAGTGGAGAACAGACCCAGACCCTCACCAGACACTGAAACTGCCAGCACCTTAATCTTTCACTTCCCGGTCTCCAGAACCATGAGAAATAAATATCTACTTTTTACAAATTACCTAGTCTTGGGTATTTTGATATTGCAACACGAAAGCACTAAGACAATGGGCCTTAATCGTGCTAGAAAATACCAAACAAAAACTGCAGTCTCCTCTAAGAAAAATGTTGAATCCCATTTCTTAGCATTCAGAGGCCTGTTTACTAATTCATGGGATGATAACTTTACCAAAGACATATGCTAAGAACCCTTATCTTATTTTCCAGAATAATCTTTCCAAAGACTCAAGATTGATCAAGCTGCTCCCTGGCTTCCTAGCCCCTCAAGGAATATCCAATCTCCTTACCTTGGCTTAACAGCCAAATCACAATCTGACCCAAGAGGAGCTCTCTGGTGTTATGTCTCCACACCTTTTTGCACTTTTCTGTACACAGCCACATTCCCCAGGCCCCAGGCAAATTGGAGTCATCTCTACTCAGTAGACTTGCTGGATCCTGTCATGGCTGTGTCTTCACACATTTATTAATCCATACAAGTCATTGGGTGTCTCGGGTGTACCATGTTGCTGTCTAGGTTCAGAGGTGAGAGAACAGGAAATTCAAATTTTTTATGATATATGTCTTACATTCTCAGGAAGAAACAAACATTAAAGTACAAGAAAATAAATCTATAGCACAATGTCAGTGATAAATACTGTGAGCAGAGTTCGTGCCAGTTAAAGGGATAGAGAGCAATGGAGGCTACTGTTTTAAGAAGCATGAATAAGAAAGGTGATATGGTTTGGCTCTGTGTCCCTACCCAAATCTCATCTCAAATTGTATCCTCACATGTAGAAGGAGGGATCTGGTGGGAGGTGGAACGAGGGATCATGGGGGTCAATTTCCCTCATGCTACTCTCATAACAGTGAGGGAGTTCTCACAAGGTCTGATGGTTTAAAAATGTGTGGCAGCTCCCCACTTGCTCGATCTCTCTCCCCTGCTGCCACATAAGATGTACCTTGCTCCCTCTTTGCCATCTACCATGATTGTAAGTTTCCTGAGGCTTCCCCAGTCATGAGGAACTGTGAGTCACATAAAGTTCTTTTCTTTATAAGTTACCAGTCCCAAGTAGTTCTTTATAGCAGTGTGAAAATGGACTAATACAGAATGCATCTCTGAAGAGGGGACATTCAAGCAGAGACCTGAATTAAAGGGGGAGCAAGCCACATAGATGTCGAAGGAAGGAGGGAGATTCCAGGCTGAGGATAACAATGGGTCATGCTGGTGCACAGGATCAAGACAGTTCCAGTTCTTACAGAGCTTACATTCAAGCAAAGGACATAGACACTGAAAAAATAATTCCACAATAGCTGTCACATTTACCCAAATCATAAATAATTGTGTAGTGTGATGCATGTTACAAAAATGTAGAATGTAATGGAAGCATGTAACTGGGGAATTTAAACTTGTCTGGGGCATGTCAGATCGATTCTTTCAATTATCTCACTCCAATTCCTTGAGTCTTGTCTCTACTCCATTTCTGAAAAATCTTAGGAAAGATAAAACCTTGGTGTTAATCAAACAGAATATGTTCCCCACTTGTCTTCCCATCAGAACCATCTGAAGTGCTTCTATAAAATACTCATGATTGAGCCCACCACATACCTATCAAGTTGGTTCCCCGAGAATGGCCCAATAATTTTTATTTTAAAGAGAGTTTTTGTTTTGTTTTGTTTTGTTTGTTTGTTTGTTTGTTTGAGACAGACTCTCACTGTCACCCAGGCTGGGGTGTAGTGGCACAATCTCGGCTCACTGCAACCTTTGCCTCCCAGGTTCAAGCAATTCCCCTGTCTCAGCCTCCTGAGTAGCTGGGATTACAGGCACCCACCACTACGCCTGGATAGTTTTTGTATTTTTAGTAGAGATGGGGTTTCACCACGTTGGCCAGGCTGAACTCCTGACCTCAGGTGATCTGCCTGCCTCAGCCTCCCAAAGTGCTGGGATTACAGGCATGAGCCACCACAACCAGCCTTTATTTTGTTTTTGAGATAGGGTCTCACTCTGTTGCCCAGGCTAGAGTGCAGTGGTGTGATCATGTCTCACTACGTCCTCAATCTACTCAGGCTCAGGTGATCCTGCCACCTGAGCCTCCCAAGTAGCTGGGACTACAGGCATGTGCCACCATACCCAGGTATTTGGTTGGTGCAAAATTAATTGCAGTTTTTATCATTACTTTAACGGCAAAAATTTCAATAACTTTTGCATCAACCTAATAATTTTTGTATTTTTTATAGAAATGGGGTTTTGTTGCATTGCCTAGGCTGGTATCAAACTCCTGGGCTCAAGTGATCTGCCAACCTCTGCCTCCCAAGTTGCTGGGCTTAGCTTAGCTAAAGAGACATCTAATACACAGTCAATCCTCTGAAGCCTCCATCCAACCTGCCAACATTTTTCTTTTTCTTTTTTGAGACGGAGTCTCGCTCTATTGCCCAGGCTGGAGTGCAGTGGCGTGATTTCGGCTCACTGCAAGCTCCGCCTCCTGGGTTCACGCCATTCTCCTGCCTCAGCCTCCTGAGTAGCTGGGACTACAGGTGCTGGCCACCATACCCGGCTAATTTTTTGTATTTTTAGTAGAGACGGGGTTTCACCATGTTAGCCAGGATGGTCTCCATCTCCTGACCTCATGATCCACCCGCCTCGGCCTCCCAAAGTGCTGGAATTTACAGGCATGAGCCACCGCACCTGGCCCCTGCCAACATTTTTTATCTGGTACCTTTGTAATTGAGAGGGAAGCTCACTCCTCTTCCACTATTCTAGTAAAACCATATCCATTTTTGGACAGCTCAAATAATTAAAAATCAGGCCTTCATGTTGAGCATCAATCTGTTTTTGTTTTTGTTGTTGTTGTTCTGCAGTCTCTATCAAACTTGTACAGCAGATGCTTGTGGCCCTTGAAAACATTTTGTTTTTAGACTGAAGTTTTAATGCTTAAAATTAATTATTAGCCTCAGAAGTAGAGATTTTACTTATCTGGCTCCTCTCAAAAAATCGGATCTTTAAACACAGGACTGGTTTCCTAAAAAGAAAAATGGGAAGGACTTGAGCAGCTGCTGCCTGATTTTTATTGGAGTCTGAGCAACCCATACAGCCACACTCAACCCACCCTGGGTCATCTTCACCTGGTCCACCTCATCATCTTCATTGTTGGCCCAGACCCTTTAGATGTTGGATTTGAGGCCTCTCTTTCTTGTTACTGCTTCTGGGAATCTCAGACAATTCTTCGTCTTCCTTTATGTGATCACCTATTCTGCTCTGGATTCCGTGACCATCACTCTCCCAAGCTTTCTCAAGCCCCACATCCTCCAGGTGTCCATCTCCCTGCCAGAGCCGGGTTTCCAAACTCTCTACCATCTTGGTTTCTCCTCTAGATCCTTCAGTGTGTTAAAGTTTTTCCCAAAAGCAAAAAGCAACATTCATTTCTTGAATGCCCAATACAGCATATTAACTTTGGAGTTTCAGATTTGTTACCTTCTTCAAAATCCTGGGTTTGTACATCTTCATTTTTCTCCAAGTTCTCCCACGCCCACACTTGTTTCCTTCCATTCAATGTTCCTTTGACATTTTAATTTTACTCTCCTTTCATATCTGCAGCCTGCCCAATTCACCCACGCATTATTCCCAATTTTATTAAGAGATTATTGCTTACCTACAAAATAAATCTCCTCACATCTGAGTAGTTGCCAGTTCACGTTCAGTTAATAATGTCTTCCCTTGATCTTTTGCAAATAGTTTCACACTTCATTAAGAACCTCAGTAAAGCTCTTCAACGCACACACATGCACTGACTGTTACCCACATACGCAGCAGGAGGCCAACGTATTTACTCATGAGCCCTTCTGATAAGTAGAAAATTATCTTTATTGGGAAAGAATGCTTTTATAAGTGTTTTGATTGATAGCATAGGAGGTGGGTTCAGTTCCCAGCTCTGACTCACCACCCTGCATTGTTCTGGGAATTAGCTGCTGTCAGTTATCCAGTGAGGGAAAAGTGGTTTGGCATAAAAACCAAAGAAAAGTTTGAATTCCCAGGGGAAAATCAAGGAGAAAAGAGAAAGGAGGCAACTAGTGACTGTGTGGGTCAGTGACAGCCCATGGTGGGGTGGCCAGAGAAGGACTTTTGGAGAAAAGTCCCCCTAACTCTCATCTCCTTCTCATCTTTTAGTAAAGTCTACATTGATCACCAATTCTCTTTGGGACAGTGGATTTCTTTGGGGGAAGGCAAAACTATGCCAAGTTTTGTATCCAGGCTTTGAGAGGTCAGAAACAGAGACGGTGTGGACCCTGGAACTACAGACAGAGGAGATCATGGAAGGAAAAGTCTCTAAGAGTTGAAGAAATGGTGGATGGCCTATGATGTCCACAGGCCATGGCTGGATTCTGAGCTAATAATACCAGTTCCCCAAGATGCTGAAGTCCTTAGCTCTCCTCTTAGTTATCTACTTTTTGCCATTTATCTACTGATTAATATATCATTTTTCTATATCAATGGCCTTAAAGTTAGCCAAGCAAATACTTCCTTTGACATATTGAACCACAAAACTTCACCCCTAGGTTGGAGATGGGGAGCAAGTGACTGGGTTTTATAGGTTCACCAAAGTTAAGAAATGGAAAAGAACTTAAGGATCCTAAAGAAATGACTGAATCCCCTCTGCTCCATTGGTATATACTTGCAAACTGTATTTGAGCACCCCGTTGGTGAGGTTCACTTCTTGAATCAGTCCAACACATTCTTAGGCACTATGAGATAGAAAATACCTGCCTTAGGCTGATGAAAGTTTCTTCCTTCATAATTCTACCTACTTACCCTCAACCTACAACTAGGTACACCTAGAACAAACACATTGCTCTGACAATAACATGTTTAAGATATTTTAAAGGTGAAAGTCTCCAGACCCTTTTCTTTGTGTTACTTAATTTTGCTTTCAGTGTTCCTCTTACAACATGCATTTAATCCCCCAGGACGTTCTAGTGACTCTCCACTGGGTGAACTCCTGTAGGTGTGTCCTCTAAAACAAATGTAATACTCAGAACTGAATGTAGTGTTATAGATATATGATCAGCATAGTGCCCCGTCAGTTCTATACCTGTAATAACTTCACCCTTTACTATCTGGCTAAGGAGAGTTCCCATACCTACCATGCATGTACCACCTCCTGGTATTAAGCAAGGCAAAACAGATACCTGTTTTGTTTCAATTCTGCAGCACATTTTGTAGATAGAACAACTTCCATCTCAGAGAATTCTGTCATAGGTCAGAGAGTCTTTTCTTAGGAGAATAAGCTCTAACCAATAGCAGCATGAATCATAGAGTAGTGAGTCCTAACCAGCAGTTTCAATTTCTGTGAGAACTTCACAAAGTGATCTGAAGATTTTCTGATTGACTACTTAAAAACTCAAGTTTCTGAAATGAATGTCATTAGGGGCCATCCAATTCAAGAGAGGTTCAGCAAATACATGGTTACCTTTTCCTGATCTCTTTTCATAAAAATAAGTATTCAGCGAAGTTGCCATCTTTTCAGTGTTTATGTTGCCAATTAAAACAGTTGGCTGTTATCTATAGTTTTTAAAAAATAATTTCGCATCCTGTAAACACACCTCCACTTAGCCTGCAACAGTCAGAACTGAAAGGAGAATAAATAAGACGGATGAGCAACAGCATAGTGAAAAATGATTTGCTTTTTACTAAATTAAATTGCTGCTTAGTTGCCATGATTTTTGTTTTTGTTATTCTAGAGATACAACAATGGTGAAATTATGATTGTAATGGAGTCCTAATTGGGCACTTAGTGTGTGTCGATACTCTGAAGGCATTTTCTCATTTAACATTCATAGCAACACCATGGAATGAGGGGGCAGAGGCTCGGGGGAGGGATACGTCTTGCAGTGAGTGGTGTGCTGCACCAGAAGTGTACTGGTTCTGCCAGGTGCAGGCTGTGGGGAGAAGGGAGAAAAATCTCTTGCTTAACTGAGTCATTTTGTGTTATGAAAGGGTAGCTTCTCTCTTCTTAGCATCCTGGTTTCTTCCTCTAGCAGGTTAGCTGTTATTGTTACTACAGGCATTATATAAGGTGATGTGGGAGACTCAGAAATGAAAAGAATGAATGCACACAGTGTAGGTCTTGGTACATAGTATATGCTCAATAAATATCATTCTAAACTATATATCGTTCAGCAGAATAGTCAGAACTGAACACTCTGTCATGCAAGACAGTTTTAAATAGAGATGTTCATTCATTCAACAAATATTTGTTGGAAACTTAATGCATTCTAGGAAGAAACAAAGGAGCAGAAGAGAGGGAAATCTTCCATTGCAAAGTCCTTGATATTTTCTTAGCAGCTTAACCATACCCTTTCTTATAGGAGAAAATAGACACCTAAAACAAGCCAGTAATTTATGCAAGGTCAAATAGCTGGTCCCTGGAAGAACCTGTATTTGAACCCATGTTTGCATAATATACCACATGCTTGAAGCTTTCACTGCCCCATTCAGCTTCTCAGCATGAAATTTTCCAGTTCCTGGCACTTGATCTGGAAGCTGTAGGGTTTGGGAAATGAGGGCAGACGATGAAGAGGGTGAGTGGTGGAGAGCAGAACAGGGATGGGCTCCTCTTGTGCTTATAACTCAGTGCTGCAGGCCTGGTAGGGATCCATGCCAGACCAAAGGGAAGCCCCTCAGGGCTTGGGAGATTGTAGAGCATCTTTTAGGGCTCAGAGCACCCTGCTGTATTCCTTGGTCTGCAATCAAAAACATCCCTCTATCTGCTTGAGCCAGAGATGATGCAAAGAACTAAGAAACATAAAATTCAATTTGAGAACTAATTTAATCCTGAGGGCGGGAACCCAGTTTTGAGTCAATGTTTTGGAAACATGAGAGGCCTAAATCAAATTTTCGACTCCAGGCCTGAGGGAGTGGTACTGACCCAAGGATCTGTGACCTGTGACCACAATCCTTTGTTCCTCGGTCCGTGAGTTCTTTATTTGCCTGTCTCGTGCAAGGAAGTGTAAGGTTGTACAAAGAATGAGAGTTTGGATTAGGTTCTAATCCTGGCTCACCAGTTAACTTGTTGTATTATGTATAGCTTTTTGATTGCATGTATTATAAATGTCAGAAAGTCAGCCAGCTCTAGCTGAGGCCAAGAAAGAGATTACTGGGTTATCTCATTGGAGAATTGAGCCCCTGACCAAAACCAAAAGTAATAAGAAGTTCCCAGTAAAAGGGAGTGGGCTCAGAGGAAAAAACAGATATACATATTACTTGTTATATACCTTAGGGAATTATATTGAACCTCAGTTTGCCCATCCATAAAACTGGAACAACAGCAAGTTGTCTTCTAGGTTTATTGTAAGGATTAGATACAACAACACTGGTGTATTAGGCATCTACTGCATATATAATACATTTTTATTATTTATAAATTAAACAACTTTTTTTTTTTTTTTTTGAGATGGAGTCTCGCTCAGTCGCCAAGGCTGGAGTGCAGTGGCTCGATCTGGGCTCACTGCAACCTCCGCCTCTTGGGTTCAAGCGATTCTCCTGCCTTAGCCTCCCGAGTAGCTGGGACTATAGGTGTGGGTCACCACACCCGGCTAATTTTTTGTATTTTTCGTAGAGATGGGGCTTCACCGTGTTAGCCAGGTTGGTCTCGATCTCCTGACCTCATGATCCACCTGCCTGGGCCTCTCAAGTGCTAGGATTGCAGGTGTGAGCCACCGTGCCTGGCCTAAACAACTTTTATCTTTTATACATGTTTATTGTTTTTCTCCTATGCTAAATTAATTTATGTTGATACTTGAAAATATGCAAAATAGAAAAATGTCACTACTATCCATAGTCTATGTAATTTTCTACACATGATTATCTATGATATGTTACCTTGTTTTCACTTAGTGTAATTCACAGGAATATTTTCACATGTGTTTTTAGAATAGTTTGAACTTGGCCAGTGACTACTGGCAGGGCCACAAATATCCATTGAGAGAAGGGGAGAAAGCCCTCAGATAAACATTTGCATGTGTTACTTTGCAGATAAAAGGGAGCCCTTCATTGAGAAGAAGAGAAATAGAATGTAGATGGCATCAGTCGTGTCAGGTTCCTAAGTCCATGTGGTCTTATGTCTGAGCTTGAGAGGGAAAAGACCTTCCAGTTAAATTTGAAGTGAGGGCAGGGTGCAGTGGGTCACATCTCTAATTCCAACACTTTGAGATGCCAAAGCAGGCAGATTGCCTGAAGTCATGAGTTCAAGACCAGCCTGGCCGACATGGTGAAACCCTATCTCTACTAAAAATACAAAAATTAGCTGAGCGTGGTTGTGGGCACCTGTAATCCCAGCTACTCGGGAGGCTGAGGCAGGAGAATCACTCGAACCAAGGAGGCGGAGGTTGCAGTGAGAGGAGATGGTGCCACTGCACTCCAGCCTAGGTGATAGAGTGAGACTCTGTCTTAAAAAAAAAAAAAAAAAAAAAAAAAAGGAAAGAAAATTTGAAGAGGGGTTCTTATGAGGAAACTTTATGAAGGGGATGATCCCCCACTTCTTAGACAAAGACAATGAGGCGCTGATGAGTTGGAAACATGGGCTCCTTACCCCTCCCTGGTATCCAGCCCTGGTATCCAGGAGGACTGTGGTTTCGGAAGCATCAAAGACAGCTATCTGGGGCCAGATTTAGGATAGGCTTGCTGAGTCCTGGTTGCAGGACTTTTGAGGGTAGTGGACATAAGAGAGGGATCATGGAGAGGAAAAGCAAGCAGAAAGGGCATGCCAAATGTGAGCTTAGGACAGACTTCCCAGTGAACGCAGATGAAACATTCTCCTGGGACATTCTGAAACAACTGGGTGAGACATCATGAGCAGGTGGGGACAAGAGCTGATGGCTTTTGACGTATTACTACTATGTGCTCTGGTGAGGTGCAGGGAATTCACATTTATTATTAACTCTGAGCATCAACTTTATACCTGCATACTGTACAATTAGAGATGTAGTAGAATTTCCTTTATTTAGTCTCCTACTTTTTACTGTTTAAATGGCTTTCAGTTGTTCATTATCATAAATTCTATAGTAATGAAGAGTGTGACCTACTAAGCTTTTTGTTTGGCTTATGTTCATTTTTAACTGCAGTATCAATGGGAGAAAACAGGATTTTCTCTCCTCAAAGAGAAAAGAATGAGGTCATTAAACAGCGATGAATCATTATAAAAATTACTAAATGAAGTCCTTAAAGTGGATCAAAATATATCATTTCTTTAGATTTTCTATTTTGACCTCATAATGCATACAAAAATAACAAATGTTGCAGTGCATATACACATGCATATACAATTACATCCTCATACATAATATATATACATACACATTATATTTTATACTTGATTGTAAATGGCAATGTTAGAAGAGTAATTAATTGGCTGTTGGGCTATTCTTGCATCTCTGTATTACTTAAACTTAAGAAAAGGCTGGTTCCTGATGGTGTTGACTGTGAATAGTCATCACATCATTGATTTGGTAGCAGCAGTAGCTGCTTCTGTTGGATAAAATCCTGATTCTTTAGAACAAGCTGGCTTATCCATGATTCAAGATCCCAGTGGCCCACCAAGGGGATCCACAGTTTTGTAAAAGGAAGGCTTCTATAGAAATGATCTAAATATGATGTGCTTGGGGAACCTGTGGTTTTTGCAAAATACCTTTTGCAGTTGATTCTGAGCCTGGGCTGGGTTGTAGCGTGTTCCCAAAGTCTCTTAATCCTACTTCCCCCAGAACAAATGCTTTTTTGTTAGTTTTATTGTTTTCCTGTCCCACAAAAAGTTTCCTTGTAAGCCAGGACCTCCTAAAATAAAAGTTTAAAAAGCACCTCGTGTTAAACAACCTCACAGGAATCACTTGGATTCCTGCTGGTTCTTGCGACCATCCCTGTATTATTTTATCAGGGATAAGTTGTTGTTTTTCCTTCTTTCCAATTAATTATCAGATGACATGACTCTCTCTTTCTCTATTTCTTCCATATGCATTCGAGTTTATGAAAATATTATTAATATTTTGCTTTAAAATGACATATATAGTCATATATGTGTATATAATTGTGTGTGTGTATATACACAGTCAGATCTATAGAAACTGCCTTGGGTGGATTTTCATAATTGTTAAAGAGAAAATCCATATTGAGGAGATACATACACACACACACACACACACACACACACACAGACACCCTTGCCCCATGGAATATATCTAATGGTAGTCAACAATCTCCTGTTGGTGAAAAAACACAGTGCTTCTGATCTCTCTGCCAGTTAAACATTAAACTGGTATATTTACTCATTTGGGATAGAAGTTCAGAAATGTGATTGCTGGGGCAAATAATGTAATTTTTTTCTTACATTAAGAAAGATATTGCAATTTTAGTCTTCAAAACCACACAACAATGAACATTTCCACTAGTGATATATAATGTTAACTCTATTTTATCTTCTTACATTCCTGCCTGCAGTAGGTGTGCTTACTCTCTATAGTTTTGGTCAAATTTTCGATGTAAAATGTTATATTGTGAGTAGTCTAATTTGCATTCTTCTGATTAGTAGGTAGACTCAGTAACTTTTCTTAATTGTGTTATTTAAAACTGGTTTTGTTCTTTTGTGAACTGCTTATTCATATTCAGTGCCCATTATTGTATGAGATTTTCAGTTATCTATCTAAAAAGATTGTATTCAATAATAATCTCCTCAGTCACATATATTGCAAATATTTTATTTTGAAATAATAATTTTAAATTTTCTTTTGACTTAATTTCTGGCATCTCCTTTTAGTTTTAGGATTTACTTTTTGTAGCTTTTGGGTTTCCTGTTCTAGTTAAAAAAATTTCCTCCTCTATTAATGGTTATATTGAAACTTGCCAAGATTTTTACTGTTTGATTTCTTTTATAGTTAAAACTTTAATCCACTGCTATTTTTATCATTTAAAGGAGAGATCTAGGTCTATCTTCTTTTGCGTGAATAGCCAGTTGTACCAGAACTCTTTATTAAATAAACCTGCTTTTACTCCCTTTACTATAGAAATCACCTTTATCATCTATACAATTCCCTTTTTTAATGGGATTTCTTTTTGGAGTCTATGTGTATTAGGTTCTTCTTACATTGGTATAAAGAAATACCTGAGACTGAGTAACTTTTTTAAAGGAAAGATGTTTAATTGGATCACAGTTCTGCAGGTTGTACAGGAAGCAAAGCAATGGTATCTGTTTTTAGGGAGGCTTCTAGAAGTTTACAATCATGGTGAAAGGAGAAGCCGGAGTTTGTATGTGGCAAGGGCAGGAGCAAGAGAGATGGGGGAGGTGCCAAACAGTCTGAAACGACCACATCTCATGAGAACTCACTCACTCTGGTGAGGACAGCACCAAGGGGATGGTGTTAAACCATTCATGAGAAATCCACTTCCATGGTAGAGTCACCTCCCACCAGGCCCCACCTCCAACAACGGGGATTACAATTCTACAGGAGATTTGGGCAGGGACACGCATCCAAACTGTATCACTGTGTCTCACTTTACTTATGGATTTATTTATTCCCATTCACATATTATGCTATTTGAATTGGAGAGGCTTTTTTGTGTGGTCTGTGTTCCATGAAACACTCACCAGTTTTCTTTTGAGAACACTCCTCAGTTTCAGGCAGTATTCTTTTGTATAAACTTTGAAATTATTTCATGCAATTTCAAAAAAAAGCATTCTAATTAATATTCAACTTAATATATACATGTACATCAACTTTGAAAAGCTAACCTTTTCTATGATATTCAATATTTCCAACTGGGAGCACAGTTTCTCTTTCCATTAGCTCCGATAAAATATTATGGCTTCAGAAAGATTTTTATAGTTTCTTCATATATGTCTGATACATTCTGGTAATTTTATTTCTAAAGTATTTTATTGCTTTTGTCACGATTCCTTCATTTTCATTTCTAGCCCATTATATTTTTAATGGATAAAAAAATTTGATATTTTTAGCCAGCCAACTCATCAAATCAAAACTTACTAATTCTGGAGTTGTATGTGCCATAAATAGTCTCTTGAGCTTTACAAGTATGCAAAAGTGTCATCAGAAATTCATAACTTTATCTCATTCACTCATTCATTCATTCACTCTTTTACCATTTATTGATGGTATTAATGCCATGTGCCAAGAACTTTTCTAGATGCTTAGACTCTATCAGTGAATAAGTAGCCCAAGATTCCTGGTTTAGTGGAACTTAAATCATAGCAGAGTTAACTGCACTAGAAAGGAAAGCAAAACAATAAGGGGTCCAAAGTGGCCAAGTGGAGGTTGAGGATTAGTAAGAGAGGAGGTCAGAGATACAATGAAGTATTGGAGTATGGAGGGAAATTCATGTTGAACCTAATAGACCATTGTAAGAAATGTGCATTTTAGGGAAAGAGAGCAAGAGATATTAAGAGAAAGAAAAATGGGAGCCATTGCAGTGCTTTTATTGTTATTTTTTCTTTCTAGACATAAACTTAAAAGAAAAACTTGAATTACAGCACAAGAGTAGCTGAGGAGAACTTGAGTTCAAACAAGAAATATTTGTGGGTTTCAAGGGGGCTAGAATTAATATAGATGCTTTTATCCAGAGATAAAAAATAAAGTCTATTCCTTCTTTGACCTCAATCCCTTCACCTCTTTCTCGGGCTGACTTTACTCTGCATCTTTTTATGCCTCTGCCCTGTGCAGCAATGCTGGAACATTTGGGGAAACAGAGTAACTGGTAGGACACTCCAGTCTGCTCGTTGCCTACACAGGTTGACAGTGGAAGCCAATCAGTGGCTTTGATCAGGAGGATTCCAATTCCCTGATTGTAAAGATTGGGGAAGTTGTCGAGGTGCGCTGGCTCATGCCTGTAATCCCAGCACTTTGGGAGGCCGAGGCAGGTGGATCACAAAGTCAGGAGTTCAAGACCATCCTGGCTAAGATGGTGAAACCCTATCTCTATTAAAAATACAAAAAAATTAGTCAGGCGTGGTAGTGGGCATCTGTTAACCCCAGCTACTTGGGAGGCTGAGGCAGATTGTTGCTTGAACCTGGGAGGTGGAGGTTGCAGTGAGCCAAGATTGTGCCACTGCACTCCAGCCTGAGTGACAGAGTGACACTCTGAGTCGAAAAAAAAAATAGGGGAAGTAGGCAAGCAATTGTTTTCTATTGAATGCTTACTTTGGCCATTGCAGTGTTTTGAGCAGATAAATGACCTGATATGACTTATGTTTTAGAAGAATAACTCTGGCTGTTATGTTGGGGGAAAAAAAGCCTGTCAGGAAGCTGCAGAAAGCTGCTAGGAGGCTCTTTTAGAAATTCCAGACAGAGGTGATGGTGGCTCTGAACAGAGGTATGAGAAGTGGCTGAAATCTTGATGTAATTTGATGGTGGAACCCACGGGAATTCTTGCTGGATTGGATGTTGGGTCTGAGGAAAAGAGAGGAGTCAGGGATGAATTTAGGATTTGGGCTTAAGAAACTGGATTTTTCACCAGTTGAGGTGGGGGAGGCTGTGGGAAGAGCAATTTCGCTGTGAGGGAAGAGGGCAGGGTTGGAAATAACCATTAAAAGTTTCTCAGCATATGAATCATGTTTAAAACCATAAAAGTGAATGAGGTCACCCAGAAGGGGATGTAGATGGGGGAGAGTGTCAGGGCTGTGATTCCAAGTCACTACAATATGAAAAATTGTGGTGAAGAAAAGGAACCAGCAAAAGAAACTGAGAAAGAGATGCCTCGTGTAATTGGAGGGATCACAGGAAACCAGTGTGTCAGCAAAATGATCAATCACCTCAAAGCTACTGATGACCACAGCTCAGTGTCCTCTGGGACAGAGGTTTCCAGGAAGACAATTTTTGAGGTATACTCTCAGGAAGAAGATTGAAAGGAAGCAAGAGACACAGAACTAAACAGAAAACTAAGTTGAGCAGTGATGGGGCTGTAACAGAGGCCTCAGCAGCACCCAAAAGAGCTCTGGGGCTGGGGTGGCCATTCAGGGATGTCCTGAATTGAGGTAGAGGTGCTATACTTGGTAGCCTCCCATGGACAATCACTGCATGTGGGCTGCCCCAAGAAGGGAACATAATCTTGGGTGAAATCCCTTGGGAAATTCCTGGGGAGGGACTCCGTAGTGAGCTGTGAGCAGCCAAGGCTCCTGGCAGCTGTGCAAATGAGTTTCTTGTCCCTAAAGGGGAGTGTGGGTGGTATACCACTACACCCACACATGGTAAAAGATGAAATTGACACAGGCTTCAGCAACATGGAGGTTTTCTGCAGATCATGAGCACTTTGGGGTTGGAGTGGTCGGGACACAAGCCAGCTTGAAGTAGGATAAGAATAAATAGATAGAAAGAGATTGAAGAATGAGCAAATACATAGCAGCCAGTTTAAGGTGCTTTGATGCAAAGAACAGCAAAGATTTGCTGTGGTAGCTGGAGGGCGAAGTCAGTCAAGGAGGTGGTAGTATGTTTGTAAGCTAATGGCCCTGATGCTGGAGGAAGCAGAAAGAGTAATGGTATAAGAGTGAAGTTTAGAACTGCAAGAGCAATGTCTTAGAGGAGTCTTTTACAGTGTTTTAAATTACGATTTCATCTATGCCAGTGGAATTATGATAACCACCAAACATGTGGAATATTGATGAAGTTAATGGACCTCCCATCTTGTGCTTGATTTTAAGAGCAATGGCTTCAGAGTTTCACCATTTTGAACATCTTAAACAGAGTATTGCTTAAGAGTACATTTACACAGTGAATCATGACGTAGTTTTGATTTTTTTAATATAGTCATGATAGCTACTGAATTTAACCAAATTCCTTTCTAGCATTTGTTCTTATGAGCTTACCCTACCTCCTCCTGCCCCCAGCACACACTTGTCTTAGTAGTGGAGTGGTTAAGGTCAGGGACAGAGGAGCCACAATTTCTGGGGGTTTTAGGCCTACCACTTACTCTCTGTGTGATCACAGGGATACAAGTTATCTTCTTTATGCCTTGGGTTTCCCATCTTCACAGTTCAATGATAATTATGATTACAGTGACTGAAATTGGCTTGCAATGAGATGGTAACTGTGTTAATATGTGTAAATTATGCAGCACAGTATCTGATGCACAATCAATTCTGAAGATAAATTTGGTATCAATATTTTTATTACTATTATATTAATGCATTTCCTAATAGAGTATTTTTGGAATTAAGCCCACCAAGTCGAGGAATTATCTTGTTTGGCAATATTGCAAATTTTGCATCCCAAGTCATAAATAACGTTGACATACAGTTATTGTCATTATTGCCATTGTTGTGTCTTTTTCAGAACTTTGTAGAGCTTTGTCTTAAAGTTACGATGGTTGAAGAGTTGTGTTGTTGAGCTTTTCATTTTCCTTGTGCCATCAGAAGTTTTGAATAGCATTAGAAATAGGTGGTTTTTACAAGTTTGCATACAACTCAGTTGTGAAACCACCTAGCCTGATATCTCTTTTTAAGGATAAATCTTTATTTGAGTTTTCAATACTTTTTTGGGTAACTGGTCTGCTCAGATTTTCTACTTCTGAGTAGTTTTGGTAGTTTGTATTTTAGTTGGGAGGTATTTTTTTTCTAGGTTTGTTTTAATTTATTTGCAAGAGATTTACACATTTATTTATAATTTTTAGTCTTTTTATGTATGAGTTTAATCCTCCTGTTTTATTTTGTACCGTAAATATTTTACTCGATCTCTGTTTTTAGTCTCATAAGGCATTTATATATTTTATTGATCTTTTCAAAGAACCATATTTTTAATGTATTTCTTCTAAAATGTATATACTTTTTCCTATATATTTTATTAATTTCAGTTTTTACTTGAATAATTCTTTCTTCATTAGACCTTTGGGTTTATACTCAGTTATTTCCTAAGAAAAGAACTAATTTTCTTTGTATTTTGTCTTCCTTCCTCCAGAATAATGCCATTTTAGAGTCTACATTTTTCCCTGAATACTGATTTTATTGTGGCCCATGGGTTTTAATATAAAGTTTTCTCCTTTTCATTGCTTTTCAGATAGTCTGTAATTTCAGTTGCACTTGTCACTTTGTGTTTTTTGCTTCTAAGTAGTCAATAATTTTTGGCCTTTTTTGTTATTTATTATTTATAGTCATTATGATTTAGTTCATAGTATGTATTATGTCAAACTTCCATTTCGAATTTATTAGGGATTTTGTAGTCATGATTCTGATCAATTTTCATAAATTCTTGTTAGGCATATGTAAAATGTATAATATGTTTGAAGAATGAAGAGTAATACACACACATATAATTCACAAATATGTATATAATATATAAATTGCATAATTACAGCTTATAAAATACTAGTACAACTATTTTAGCTTTGTAATTGAATTACTGGTATATCTTTACTCATCTTTTTTATTTTCTACTTTTTAATTACTTCATATTCAATTCATTTTTTATCAACCACATGGAGACGGTTCATATTTTTTAAACAAGTTTGGCAGCCTCTGCCCATTGACATACAGTATAAGAACAACAAGATATGATTTATTTATTTCAACTTCTTCATATTTATTATTTATTGCCCATTGTTATTTACAGTTATTTCTTTTATTTTTGCTAGTCTGATGTAGTTACTATCTATAACTGTTTAGCTTTTGTCAGTTTAGAATGTATCCTATCTTTTTTGATAGCACCATAATGATGTCTTCTTGCTTGAAGCTCAAAATTGTTCTTCCTCTACTATTATATGAAAATAAGATATCAGTTGTCACTCCTAGCCAAGGTTCCTTAGCCCATATTCCCATTGCTTTCCTCTTACCTCAATGTAATATGAATTTGAAAATGCTTGTCTTCCCCCCTATCTATCTCACATCTTCAGGGTTGTATTCACAGAAGGAGTTTTGTTCTTCCAGGTTTAAACATTGTCCTTTATAGCATGTGACTTCTATTTCAGGAATTCTTTCTTGGTATGTCTGCTATGTGTTCCAAGACTCTTGATGACTGGATCTGTATCGCTACCTCTGTCTTGATTCGCTTTTCATTCTTATAAAAACCCTCTGTCTTCCCTTGTCTAGAGATCTCTCAACAAATGTTTAACAACAAACAACATTTGTTGTTTGAACTTCAGCATTTTCTTCAGGTGAGATGTGGGTGATATTTTCTCTAAGTCCTTGTGGATTTTGCCTGCCTGCCTTCCTTCCTTCCTTCCTTCCTTCCTTCCTTCCTTCCTTCCTTCCTTCCTTCCTTCCTTCCTTCCTTCCTTCCTTCCTTCCCTCTCTCTCTCTCCTTCTCTCCTTCTTTCTTTTTCTCTCCTCCCTCCCTGCCTCCCTGTCTCCCTCCCTTTTGAGACAGAGTCTCACTGTCATCCAGGCAGGAGTGCAGGGGTGAAATCATTGCTCACCACAACCTCAACCTCCTGGGTTCAGGTGATCCTTCCACCTCAGCCTTCTGAGTAGCTGAGACTACAGGCATGCACCAACACACCTGGCTAATTTTTTGTATTTTTTGTACAGACAAGGTCTTGCCATGTTGCCCAGGCTGCCAGATGATCTTTCTTTCACATCAACAAGTACATGTTATTGTGATTTAACAGAGAATTCTTGGGTAAATAATCATTTTCTTGGAAGTCTCAAAATACTGTTCTACTATCTCCTTTTTACCTTTGAAACTTATTGCTTTTCTTCTGCATAGAAGGTTGAAATGTTTTCTCCTTATCCCTGAGATCCAAGACTGAAGAACAGTGTCAGACTTTGGTTTGATGTGTGTATATTTCTTAATATCAGTTTTGCCTAGGATTGGATTAGGCTTTGGGCTTCTGATTCAGGCCTTTCTTTAACTCAGTATACTTTAAAATGTATTAACTTTTCATTATTCTTTCTTCACCTACTGTCTTTGTTCACCTGTTAGTACCAGTATTGTAAATCAAATACACCCTACATATTCTCCTCATCTCTTGCCTTTCTCCTCACATATCCGTTTCTTAATCTTTTCTCCTGTTTTGAGATTTTTCTTCTACTTAGTCTTCCAGGTTCTAATAATGACCACCTTCTCCTTCAACTACCAAAGGTTTTAGTTTAAAAGAATTATTATATAGAGTTGATTCTCATTATTCATGGATTCTGTGTTTGCAAATTTGTCTACTTACTAAGATATATTTTTAACTTTAAAACCAATACCCATGGAGGTTTCACTGTCATGGATGGACATCCTCAGAGTGGCAAAATTTTGGGGAATGCACACGTTCCCAGCTGAGGCCAAACAACACCACCTTATTGCTTCAGCTCTTATACTGTAAACAATGTATTTTTCATGGTCTATTTTTCACATTATATATTGTGCCTTTTTGGGTAGTTTTGCTATTTGAAATAGCCCCCAAGCTTGGTGCTGAAGTCTAGTGTTCCTAAGCATAACAAAACCATGATGTGCCTTAGGAAAAAAATGTACGTGTTAGATAAGCTTTTTTCAGGTGTGAGCTATACTGTTGTTCAGGCACATTAATTGATATAGTTTGGCTCTGTGACCCCAACAAAAACTCCCATGGAATTTTCATTCCCAATATTGGGGGAGGGACCTGGTGAGAGGTGATTGGATCATGGGGGCAGATTTTCCCTATCCTGTTTTCGTGCTAGTGAGTGACTTCTCATGAGATCTGATGGTTTAAAAGTGTGTGGTGCTTCCCCCCTCACTCTCTCTCTTTCCTGCTCCACTATAGAAAGATGTGTCTTGCTTCCCCTTCACCTTCTGCTATGATTATAAGTTTCCTGAGGCCTCCCCAGTCATATGGAACTGTGAGTCAATTAAACCTCTTTTCTTCATCAACTACACAGTCTCAGGTAGTTATTTATAGCAATGTGAGTAAGGACTAATACATAAATGAATCTACAATATATACTAAATCAGGTGTTTTTTTTTTTTAAAGCAACACATACAGAATAAGATTATGTATTTATTGGTTGATAAGATTGTTGTGACCAGAGTCTCACAGAAACCTCACTTTTTGTATCCTCTAAGAGCAATAGTTCAGTGTTCTCTACTCACAGAAACTTTATTAAACAACTACCACCAATAATGACAATTGGCTGTATCTAGTTCTCTGAAGTCTTTTCTGATGCTGTAATGTACTCTCAAGCATTATTATTTTGCTTGTTTAAGTTGCCTGCCTTCTCTAGCATTGTTTTGCTACCAGATGACTTGTGTTTCCTTTTTCTAACTATTAGGCCTCTCTTGAGTGGATTGCAATTTTCCACTACCCATTCAATGGAGTTTAGGTTCAGCTACCAATATCTTAGTTTTGATCTCCAAATATGAGAAAAAAGATTTTGGTCTCTGCTACAGACTAATAATCTACTAGACTCAGTTAAAAGGGGGACTCAACCTACCTTTCCAGATCCTACAAAGCTTCTCTGAGACCAGGGAAGTCAACATATCTTCCCAGAAACACATTTTCCAGCTCTGGAAACTTTTGGAGAGTCAAGATCTCCACAAGTCACACTTCCTAGTTCTGCATGCTCCACTCCTCAACCTAGGACTCTCTCCATTGGTTTCCAGACTCTCACCTAACCTCAGGGAGCAGAAATCCTTCAGCAGCATTTTCTGTCAAGATTTCTGCATGTCCCAAGGTCTTGTTTATCCTCATTATGCATCCTGTATCTACCGACACCAAGTTCATAGAAGTGGTTAGCAGTTGGGAGTTGAGAAAGAGATGTAGATGTCATAAAGATGCCATCATTCCAGAATTGGATTCTGAAGTATATTGTGTATCCATGAATGCTGCCATATTCGGTGAACACTGTCTTTCTCCACAAATAAATTATTTGGAAGTGTCGAGCTAAATGCCATCACATCCTCTCTATTCCAGATGTTGCCACAAGAGACTTCCCTCTCTCAGTGGCTGTTGTTTCTGACGCTGTTGCTCATAATGATGTGTGCAGATTGGTTTATCTCTTTTTTATTTATTGGCAAGTTGCTTGCATAACATGGGAGCAGCTAAAGTCTGTAGTTATGAGCATTGAAGGGGAGGAATTTCCATAAATGCCGTATGTTTTACAAACTCTGCTTCAGATGAGGCTCACCCATGAGTTTTTGATAACGCACTCGTGATAACACTTCCATTTTTGTACAGCCTATTATTTTCAAAATGAGGCAAATGGCAATACAGTATCTGGTTCACTAACTCTTGTTAGTTCACCCGAAATCAATAGACTTCGATGCTCCACATACCTTCCATTCAAGGTAATCCATGGCAAGCAGTCCCCACTAACAGTTTTTATATTCATTTGGACATATCAGTTTTAGCTGATGTCAGTGTGGGCATACTTTACCACCTGTTTCTTAGTATATTTTTATAGTTTTTATTTTTATTTATAAAGGATTTTTAAAATGTTTATTTCACTGAACCATGGTGCTTTTGGAAAATTTTCTCAAATCAACTATATTTGGCCCTTATTTCTTACCCTTATTTTTTACCACTTATAAACTGAATGTGAATATTGCAGAGGCATAATTTCACATAGGCTAAATCTGATTTTTGTTAAATATTCATGACTTCTGTTTAAATGTATTCTGTTTGGTACGTATTTGATAGTGTGACAAGAGCACTGATTTAAAGGCAAAAGGTTTAGGTTAAAAAATCTCTCCTGCTGAGGAGTTTGTTTACTCTTTATCTGTATAACTCTGAGTATGTTCAACATCTGTGAACTTTGATCTTCTTGCCTTGAAATGGAGGGGAGAATACCAATCCCACAGAATTCTCATACTAAGTGAGGTATACAAAATTACCTGGCCCATAAAAAATACTTGATGAAGTATTACTTGAATTTAAAATCATGAAGAAAGGTCTTGTACACATAATGAGTGATATAAATACAACTTTGAGGGAGAAAGTTGAACCTACCTAAGAGAAAAAAAATATTTTGAACCACTTAAAGAAACCCAGTTTACTGCCAAAGTGTTACTTCACACCATGATTTCTGTTCATTGAATGATGTCTGCCTTACCTCTGTTTCAGAAAGACTTCTTAGCTCACTTTTCTATTTCCCATAACTGTGTTTACTTTAAATTACATAACCTTTTAAAAAATAAACGTATAATTCAGACTTTTTGCTAAATTACACTTCTCTTTGCCTCACATTGTATTGATTTTTCAAAAAACATTTTAAGCAACATAAAAAAATGTACCAGAGAACCAGACTAGGGAAAATACTGGCAACAATATATTACAAAGAATGAATAATTTAAAAATGTATCTTTCAAATATGTACAACTGGCAAATGCCAAAATCAAAAATGGTTTCAACAGCAGTGGAACCAGTTGGAGACATATGGTATACCCAAGCAGTAACTGAAGAAAGGGTAGCAAGGGGACTGTTTGGAGAGATGAGGACAAGGTTAAGAAATGCACAGGATGGGAAACACCCAGGGAACAGCAACAGCAGAATTCTTTCCCAGGCAAGATCTCAAGGGGCATAGAAGAGGGTGATGTTGCCAGAGCCTGGCTGTGAAAGGAGAACCCCAGAAAAGCATGGTGGCCACCAGCATAGGAGTACAGCCACTGGCAAAGTCTTGGCCTGATCTGGTGGAGAGGAGAGAAGGAATCTCTTGCTGACCCTCTGATTCTCTTTAGGGACCACCATTGGACCAAATCCAACAGGATTCTAGAAGTTAAGAGAGCCTGGGTGAAGCTCTCCCCTAGACATGGACCACAACACAGTGATCATGTAGCTGTAGTGCACTAGGGGAGTAACCAGCATAGCAGGATATGGGAGGAGATAAGCAGAGATGGCTTATAAATATGTGAAAATGTTCAGTGTTGCTAAGCTGGTAATGCGTGAAAGAGTGACAATATTTGGTGTGGGAAAGCAGGTACTTTCATATATTGCTGGTAGGAGAATGAATCCAACTTTTCTGGGAAGTAAGTTGGCAATATGTAGAAGACATCTTAAAATTTGCATTTTCTTAGACCTAAATTTATCCTGTGGAAATTGATCCTAAAGAAATAATTATAATGTAGCCTAAGAAAATAATTGGATAAGTTCATAAAGTAACTATACAGGAGAGTATATCACATGAACTATTATAATAGCAAACTTTAGAAGATATCTTAATGTATAATAATGACTATTGGCTAAATAAATTACTGTGTGTGTGTATATGTGTGTGTGTATGTATATATAGCTATTATAATAGCAAAATTTAGCAGATATCTTAATGTGTAATAATGACTACCAGCTAAATAAATTACTGTGTGTATATATACTCACACACACCATATATACCATATATATACCATATATACTGTGTGAATATATATACACACCATATATCTAGATATTGCAAATATTAAGAATGAAATGTTAAATCAGCATTTGTTGTCACAGAAAAAAGACCCACAGTATATTGTTAAGTGTACAAAGCAGATTGCCACAGCATTTCTGGTTTATAGATAAGTAGGAACTGGAGGTAAACAGATGTCTCAAGGGCACACAGTTAGAAAGAACCAGGGTTCTAAATCAGGCTTCAGTAGCACCACTGAACCGTGTGTGTTTTACTTTCCTCTGCCTTTCTATAAGTTTTTTGTAACCCATCTTTAGAAAACAGGCTATGCCTAAGACCACCCAGAAATTAGACCAGGGTCTCTTGGTGGGATGTCTGTGGGGGATATCCTTGACATCCGATCTGCCAATTGGTCTCAGTTGTTTCTTGACCTGTCTCAAGCTATGGTCAAGTTCTGAAAACTTACAGATTTCTTCATCCAGAAGTTACTTCATAAGCCGGGGGCACGGAAGATGAGAGGGGAGAGAGAAGGGAGAAGGAAGGAGGGAGCAGATGGGAGAGGAGAGGAAAATCAGTTAATGGCAAGAGTTCCTTGAGTACCCACTGTAACCAGTCCTGTTAAGGGCACTGATGACTGACTCACACACTCCCTTGCTCCCTGGAGCTTGTGGTAGACCCATAAAGTGTGAATCACTATATTAGTTTGTCAGTGCTTGTATAGCAAAGAACCACACACTGAGTGGCTTAAATAATAGATTTTTATTGTCTCACAGTTCTGGAGGCTAAAAGTTGAAACCAAGGTATTGAAAGGCTGGGTCCCAAACCGCTCTTCTAGCTCCCAGTGTTTAGCTGGCAATCTTTGACTTTCCTTGACTTGTGGAAGCATCACCCCAATTTCTGCCTTCATCTTCACATGGCATTCTCCCTGTGTGTGTGCCCGTGTCCAAACTTCCCCTTCTTATAAGGACACCCATCATATTGGAATAGGGCTCACCCCTATTCCATGACCTCACTCCTATGACCTCATTTTAACTTCATTACCTCTGTAAAGGCTCTATCTCCAAGTAAGTTTACATCATGAGGTGCTGGGAGTTAGAACTTCGATGTGTGAATTTTCTTGGCAATGTGACTCAACTCCTAACAATCACAAATTGAGATCATTGGAGGAAACTACTCAAAGAATGGTTCAGCACAGTCTCCCTGAGAAGAAGCCATGGACCCAAGCCCTGAGGTGGGGAAATCACGTTAGCTTTGGAGAGAGACAGAGAGCATTTTAGGTAGAAGTAAGAGCATATGTCAAGGAGGCATCAGTCAGAAAAGACCTTGGAATATTCAAGAAACTTTGAAAAAAAGGCAGGTGGGCTTGACTCTAGAAAGGATAGGAAAATGTGGCAAAGATAGGGCTCTAAGGGCAGGCAGGGGCCAAACCATTCTGACCTTCCAAGGCTATGGTGAGGTTGATATTTTCCTCTAGTGCAGGGGGCTTGAGCATCAAGCTCCAGAGTACTCACTGGGCCAGCTCAGTCATCCTTTGGCTCTCACCTTGGTCCCTCAATGCTGCCCTAGTTCCTTGTCCTCCAGCAGCATAACCTCCACCACACTTTACTGCCAGCACCCACTCACGTGTTTCCTCTCTGTGAAGACAAAGATTGGACTTTACCCAGCTTGCTCTCTGTTGTCTCTCTAGTACTGTCTTAGTCCATTTTCTGCTGCTTATAAATAATCCCTGAACTGGGTTATTTATAAATTAAACTAATTTATTTCTTACAGTTATGGAGACTGAGAAGTCTCAGATCAAAGGGCTGAATCTGGTAAGAGTCTTCCTACTGGTGGGGACTCTCTGCAGAGTACCAAGGTGGTGTGTCCTCCTCCTGAGGAGGGTATCCATTTGCAAGGAGGCTGAGTGTATTAATGTGCTATCTAAGGGAGAACAGACTGAGCACAGAGGGGGAAAGAGACAGTTCCAAGAGTTGCCTCCTCTATTTTTGCCTTCTCATCCCATTGTTGGAAAAGTGGATATCACATCAACACAAAAAGATGCTGAAAAACCAACATAGAGTGATCACTGGGTCTGTGAGCAGGTCAAGGGACAGTGAGATGTCATTATCAAAGGACTGACCATTATCAGCCAGAGAGAGAAGGCAACTAAAGCAGTCACAGGAAGAGTCAAGCCCACCTGCCTTTTTTTTTTTAAGTTTCTTGAACATGCCAGAGCCTTTCCTGACTCTCTCCTCCTCTTCTTATACAGCCACCAGTTCCCTTCCCGTGATAACCTATTAGTCTATTAATTATGATTAATTCATTTTTGAGGGCATAACCCTTCTGATCCAATCACCTTTTAAAGGCCTCACCTTTCAATGCTGTCACATTGGGGATTAAGTTTCAACACACATTTTAGAGGGCACAAATATTAAAACCATAGAAAGTACCTTGCCATTTGCTGGACTGAACTAAGCATTTAGAGGGTTTGTACTAATTAAATCAAAAGGCACTGCTGAGCCTTGGCTCTGGACTATTCATCTTTTTTTCCCTAGTTCCCCATTTCCTATGCTATTAAGTAAAAGTGTTTTTTAGTGGCCAAGAGCGTAAATTCTGGATTCAGATTGTTTGATTCTCACCCCAGCTCTGCCATTTATAAGATGTGTGATATCATCATATTCTTCATCTTTGTGTGTCTCAGTGAGTTCATCAGGAAAATGGGCATGTCAATAAGACCTAACACATAAGACTCTCGAGGATATTAAATGAGTTAATAGACACAAATCTCTCAGACAGAACTGTGTACATACAGCGCTAGCAACCGTCGTCATTATTGATGTCATTATGATCAGAAGTTGATAATTAGATTCATCCAAACCAGGTTGTATTCACAAATGACCAAGACAGAATGATTTTATAAGATACAACTTATCATTGTATAGACCAATTTGTACATGAAACACTCCCTACATACACCTCACACATCATCCATAGAAACTCTTCCCTCCAAGTAGGAAAGTGATGCATCTAAATTTCCTCATGAACTCTGTACTCATAGATAGGTGTCTGCCCTGTGGAAGTTTATGCTTTCAGCTCAGGCAGAAGATACTTGTCCCTGTAACTGCTGTGGATAATTGTTCAATAATCTATGAGTGGAATTGACCAGTAGAGATGGATCTTTTTGAAAAATAGCTTTTATCCTAACTTTTTGATAGTTATTGAATGTGAAGACATGATGTTTACAGATTCAAAGTTCACACACATGAAACAAAGCTTTGTTCTAATAATCAATATATTCAACAAACATGTATTGAAGACCTAGTGAGTAGTGAACATTGAGCTCAGGTTTTAATATTCGCCATCAACAAGTAGCTGCCAGTCTCTATGTATCTATATTTATCTTACTTTACTTGGCTGTCTCTCTATCTACTGCCTCATTCAACAAATGATTTGAGATTGATTAATACTATCTTATTCACCCTCAAAACCCTCCAGTGAGAAATGGACTATTATTATCCATTTTACATGTGAGAAAACAAAAACCACCTAGGGATTAATTTTCATTTTCACTTCTTATTAAAATATTTACAAAATTTTGAACCAGACATTTCATAATTTTGATAAATTTGATTGAAGCCTTTCTTCATGCTTATTTCTGATCCCCATCCAAGACTCATACCCTGGAACAGCTAGAATATGATTCTATAGAATATGATGACACTCTACCTATTTGGCTGGTCTAGATTGCCAGTATCCCATTATCCACCCTCATGTGGCTTGACAGGTTTGAATAATAGGAGGCTGTGTCCAAAAGGATGGAAATGATACTGGAGAGAGTATATCCTGTTCTCACTTTCCTAAAATTCTCATGATTACAAATATCATTTCTGAGTACCTGAGATCCATCTGGGGATAAAAAATGAATTTCTAAGGCCATGAATGAAAACTAGAGGATGTGTGAAACGAGGCTTCCCAAGAGGTGGACAGCCAACTGTGGAACTGCATTTCCATTTTTTATATCCACGCTCTGAAATAACCCACCCAACCCTCGCCGGCTGTGTTTCTCCCACAGACTCAGCAATGGAACACTGAGCCTCCCTGAACCTTTTTGCTTGACTGAGGACTGAGGACAGAGGACAGAAGACTGAAGGATCTTCTGTGGGCCACAGGAGGCTTGCCTTTAGCATAATATTACACACAATCTTGAGGGCCCCAATGTGGGAAGAAAAGTCAGTGATTACCCATATGCAGATCTCAGGCGATGCTGGCTGAGAAAGACCAAGACCATGTCGTCAAAGTGCTCTGTGAAACATGGCTCCTTATGGTGCAGTTGGAGCTTTAAAAGATGCTATTAATACCATTGCTGCAGAAAGGGGCAGATTCTGCTTAACTCAGTCGCTCCTGCTCTTTATATTATTTCTGAGATAATTCAGTCATTTCTTTGATTCTGGATCCTTTTTAAAAAATGTTTTATTTCACATACCATGACAATAAATTGATCAGTATATCTATCCTTAAGTATTGATATATTCTTTTTTATTAATACTTCCATGGGATAAATTCCAAAGTGTTGAAGAATTCTATGTTCTGTTAATTCCCACTAATATTAATCTAAAAAATTATCATTTTTATTATTGAGTCCCTGGAATGTGGGGGTAAAGGGTAGGGCAGGAAAGTGGCTAAGTATTAAATAATACAAAGCATATTTAACAGATTTATTTTACATGGGATACTTGTTTTCCAAGAGGCTCTGAGAATTCACATTGCCACCAGAAATGACTGAGGGTGCCCTTTGTCCAACACCCCATCGGCAGAGGACTGTGCCATATTTAATAAGCAGGGTTGTTACTCAGTCACAATGCACCTATACACATTATATAGGTTCTTGAAAAATTGAAATACATTTGTACTATTGGTAAGAAGCTCTTTAAATGTTTATTCCTCCATCAAGTCAACCCAGACTCTACCCTGGGCCCTCCAGCATCCCCAGGATCTAGCAACTATAGGATAAATGCCTGAGGGAACAAGCTCTCAGGAACTTTCTCTATGCCATGCCAGTTAAATAGTGTCTTAAATATCACTTTTGCCAATAGGAAAAACGTGATTTTCTCCTTGTTATTTTAATTTAATTTTTACCAGGCTTACAATGATAATGAAATAATATACTAATAATTATAATAATATAGATATCTGTCAATTTATGTCTATGTCCAGATAAACATTCAGACAGACATATATTCTTATTGTTGTCTTGTTTTTTGTTTTTCTGTGTGTTTTTTTTTTCCATGAAATTCCCATTTAAAGTTTCCCTCAAGTAATTATGCCCAGGCAGGAAGTCACATTTGCGAATATCTTTATTCTAAGGAAGATTACTTGGGTAGAAAATCTGCAATACAATGTAACAAGTTTTTTCTTGTTTACTTTTTGTTTTGTTTTTGTTTTAAAAACAGCTTCTTTTTCTCACATAAATTTTGCTTAAAGGAAACTGAACATTGCAAAGGTGGCGGTAGTGAAATTTGTAGCAGGACCAAAGGGCCTTGTGGAGAACTATCACCTTGAGGCTTTCCTGCTTAAGGTTCAATGTCATGAACCATCTTGTTGATTGAGGTGACATTTACTGAGATCTGCACAAAAGCCACCAAGCACAATCTTTGAATGGACAAGGGAATATTCAAATGGGGGATCTGGACTCACTTGGGATACACTTTATAACTGAGTCAAACATTCTCCTTCCAGCATTCTGGTGCACTGGGAGGAGGAAAGCGAATGAGTCCATGTTATCAAAAGCTGCAGCATTAGGAGCTTATACTGATTGTGCTCTAGTGTCCCCCAAATCCATTCTCTGCCCTTTAGTGTTCCCAGGCAAGCTGATCTCCAGGATCTATAACATCATGATCTCTAGCCTCCTGACATCTCATTAAAGCTGACCAATGGGGGCTACCAGCAGATGATGGAGAGTGGAAAGACAAAGAGGTTAGAGTGTTTATTCCCTTGCTTCCTCCCTACCTCCACATGGATCTGGCTGTGGCTATGTTCCTGTGTTGGGTACATGGCTTCTTTGCTGGGTACATGGCTTCCATGGCTCTCACGTGCTTCTCTGGCCTGAGCTGGCAAAGGCTTCTTGTGTTTGCTGGTGCCTGCAGTCTTCACTAACCCCTCTTAGCCCCTTCAACACTGACCTCATCTCTGAAATTGTTCTTTTGTTAAGCTTTTTTCAGTTAAACACCTTGGGCATGACTTCCTTCAAGAAGATTGACCAATATGGAGTCCATGTGTGCATAGGTATGGGGTGCTATGGCAGAGTAGACAATGAGAAAAGACCTAGTTTTCCTTTCCCTGCACTGCCTGTATAAGCAATTGCTTGGCCAGTAGTGGTGGCATGTTTATATCACCACAGTGGAAGTCAAGGACGTCTTCTAAAGACAATGAAAGAGCATCTGCTTTTTAGCATGTGCCATTGACTTCAGCAATGCAGTACAGCATGGCCCCCAGTGAACTGGGAAGGTTTTCAGGTTCTACTCTGCACAGCAATTTGCAACTAGGATTGACCTGTGTCAATCCTGGGACCAAGTAAACCCCAGGGACTTGATTTGTCATGAAGAAGGAGATACCCACAGAGGAGCAAATTAAGAGCTTTCTCATGATGGAAGAAATGGAATGTCACACACTTAGCTCAAATAGTCAAATGGGTTTTTCTTGAAGAGACCTTATAGTGAATCTTCAAATTAAAGCTTACTAAGGGTGGTTGTGTTGACTCTGGGATCCTTTTGTTAAGAAATATCCATTCATATCTTAAACCTATTTTTTGTTGGATTAGTTTTGGGAACTATCAGATTTTCTATTTGTTCAGTTACTGCTGTCATTAAAAGACCAACATGATTTAATGACTCTGTATTTCCCTCTCGTATTTGCTTTCATAGTTTTTATTGATCTCCCCCAGTTCATCAGGGACTCTTCCAAAGCTGAGATGAGTAGATAAAAGTGCATACTTCCTGCATTCTAGAAGGGAAGGAATTTAATATTTATCTAATCTCATCTCTATATTTAAATACTTTATGTACAATATCCTACATATTTTCCCAACTATGTAAAGCATGTCATATTATTTCTGATTTTGAAGATAAGAAAATTGTGAATTAAAGAATTAATTTACGTACCCGTTCACGCAGTGATTGAAGGTGGATAGGGCATACCCATGTCCATCTGCCATGAAAACCTGTGCCTCTCCAATGAGCCAGGGCTGCCTGATTCTCACATGAGGCTGACCATGAAGTAAGAATTGACAAAATGCTAAGAACACTGTGGAGGAGAACTGGGATAAGTTTATCCACCTGTGAGGATCAGAAAATACTCATTGGAAAACATACACATGGAATTAGCTGCAGAGGTTGTTTCACTACAATGAGGAGAGGAGCTGTGTGCACAGTGTTGGACTCTCGGTAGTTGCTAAATTTGTTGGATTAATGAATTCACTCAAATAACAAAGACCCAAAACAGCGGGGGGAGGTTAATGTGCTGAGTGCTTTGCAGAAGGTTTAGTGAGGGACATGTCCTATCTATGTGTATCCGCACTGATGTCTGTTAGTAAGATCGTAAACCATATGCTCAAGGACCTTATGGTCCTCTGAAGAAAGCCAGTCTATGGAATCAAGATGTGATTATGGTCAATCACTGTCTCGTCGGGCAACATAAATTGGAGACTGTTTTCCCATGTGCAGCTCATGACAAGTCTTATGATTGGGGGCCTGTGTTTTATTGCCTATAAATCCTTAATATTATACTAGCTGGCAGCATAAAGCTACCATTTGGAAACGCCAGTAAGTTAAAAAACAATAGCCCCACAGACTCTGCCAATTCTAATTTCTTTAATGTTTAGGGTCATTAAGTGGCAGAAAGATATAACTATGAAGTCATTATACTTACAACATTTGGACCCAGATGGCAGTTGTTCTTAGCCATTATGGATCAACTCTTCAAAAAGGCTGAGGACAGATCCACACTGAAGAACATAGTTAGTGAATTATCCTAGTAACAGGGTGCAAAATGGACCCATGAATATGCTACCTCCCTGTCATCTTTCTTTCTTATTAATTCAGAAATGCTTATTTCTTTAACAAGTATGTGTTGCCTGCCTATTTTAAACTGGGTTCTCTATTAAACCATGAGGATGCAGTGTAAGCAAATAAGACCTGGAGCTTACTTTTGAGTCAGGGAAACAAGTAGTACATATATATTTACAGAAATAAATGTAGAATTATGATTATGTTAAATTCTATAAAGAAAAGTACAAGGTGCTATGAGCAAGTATAACAAGGGAACCTACTTGAGATGTGGTGAGCTGTCAGTTATTGTCATAAAAAATGCAAGCCTAGTGTTATATCTCTCAATTTCTTAAGAGAGGCCTGATATATAGATTTTTGTGCAAAATTACCAAATTAAGATATTTAAAAACTTAAAAGATGTTTAGAAGGTCACAAAAACTAGTCATACTCTAGTTGCATCTTTTGGTCTTTCTTTTTATTGTTATTGCCTTAAAATGTAGGATAATGTCATTGTGAAAAGAAAGAGATCAGGGTAGGAAAAGATGTCAAGTGTGTGGGTCAAATGCAGAGTCAGGGGAAAAAATTCTGAAGCTTTGGAGAGACTTCAGCACACAGTTTTGGCATAATTTCATGTTTGCAACTTTTGGTGTTATTTTTATAGTATGACTTGTCTCAAGGAGGAGCAGAATAATAGTAGTTCATGCTTGGATTTTGGGGTCAGAGAGACCTGAATCTTAGATGAGTTTCTAAAGCTCTCTGACCTTCAATTCTTTAGTCTAAAAAAAAATTAATAAATCTATCTCACAGAGTTATTGGCAGGATTAGAGGTGATCGGTCAGGTGAAGCACGTATCACAATGCTTGAAATGTAGTAAGGACTTAACATATGGTAGCCAATAATGCAATTATTGTTGCATCTCATTAATTATAACTGACAATGCAAAAGCGTTAGCTAACTCACCCTATTAATAAATAGAAGAATCAGTATCTGAGCTCAGGTCTGCCTGTTTCTGATTTCAGTTTGCTTCTAATTGCCTTACTGTTTGGGACACCTGAACCTGCCATGTCCTCTGGGTGAACATCAGTTAACATCACAGCGGCTGGGAGCAGACACTCCGGGATCCCTGTTTCCCTAAGAACTTAGTGCTCATTAACAGGAAGCTCCCATGGGCTGCACAAAGCTTACATTCATTCCCTTTGTGAGCTCCTCTCGTGGCAGTAATCGCATTGTAGCTAAGTTTCTTCATGTTCTACTTATTAATGATGTTGTAGACTACTTGAAGGGAAGAGTTTAGATTGTATAGAAGGTATCCTCCTCCCCTCACATTGTCTACTAAGAACAGATGATTTATTATATAAATCTCCTATATTTACAATTCCTAAATCCAAAAAGTTCCGAAGCTGTATTTTTAAAAATTAATTTGACAGCAAGACCAAACCTGACTTTATTTGAGAGGGAAAAGATGACCTAAATCACTGAGAGGCTATGTACAGTCTTTTTTTTTTTTTTTTTTTATGTTTTATTCTTTGAGATGGCGTCTCACTCTGCTGCCCAGGCTGGAGTGCAGTGGCATGATCTCGGCTCACTACAATCTCTGCCTCTCAGGTTTAATCAATTCTCCTGCCTCAGCCCCCTGAGTAGCTGGGATTAAGGTACACACCACCACACCTGACTAATTTTTGTATTTTTTAGTAGAGATGGGGTTTCACCATGTTGGCCAGGCTAGTCTAGATCTTGAGAGATCCTCCCGCTTTGACCTTCCAAAGTGCTGAAATTATAGGTGTGAGCCACCACTCCTGGCCCAGTATTTATTGATCCCAAGTAGGATATTCATATATTTTGTGAAGAAATATTAAGACATTTGATTAAGCAGTTCAACCAGAACTTGCCAGTAATATTACATGACCATGTACAGTGTGGCTACACCACCAGTGAGGTATCTATTGTTAAGCTGATGAAACGTAGGCTTCAAGGCTTTTGTCCATAATTTTGTATTCAAAAATTTGTAATATTTTACTTGAAGAATCTTTCCAAATTGCATAAGATTTAAGCCTCAAGCCTCACCAGGGATCAGCCCTTGTGTATCACCTTAACTTTGTAAAATTTGAAAAGTTTTGAAACCAAAGCACTTCTTACCTTGAGGGTTATGGATTTGTGCATTTTATCAAAGAGGAAGGCAGGAAGACAGATGGAAAAGAAGACATTAAGGAGGTAAGTAAAAAAGATAGATATACCTATATAATTTTTAGTAAGAAAATACTGCAGTAAATAGAATTAAAATTTAGTGGCTGACAATGCAATAAGAACAACAAGTCGTTTATATTTAGCCCAGTCATCTGTCCAAAGTGAAGGTTCCAAGTCAGGGGCAGCTCTGCTCCACTAGGTCATTAAGGGACCCGGGTTGCTGTTGTTAACATGTGGTTTCCAGGATTGCTCTCATCCATATCCTTTAAGGCCTCCGAGAAGTGGAAAAGCAAGAAATGTGCTTGAGAGGTTTTTTGGTTGTTTGTTTTGGTGTGTGTGTGTTTTTCCTAAGGGTCAAGTTACAATGTTGCATTTTACTTTTGTTTACACTCCACTAGCTATAACTGAGACTCATGGCCACATCTTCCAGCAAGGGACAGGTAATGTGGCTGTAACTTAGGGAGAAAGGGAGAATAGACTTTGGTGGAATAAAGACAATATCTGACACACCAACCAGCCTTGAAATGAGGCTTCATAACAATGCATGACTTACTGCTTCTCACGGTCTAAAAATCCAGGCAAGCACTTAGGTTTCTCTTATCTCAGACCCCTATTCTACAGCCAAATTACCAGAACACATAAAAGTAGAACTAGGCAATAAAACTTCAATTAGATGTGCTTGGAATGTTCTTTGAGTCTGTACTGAGAGTTTCTTTCCTTATTTGACAACTTTCCAGTTTTGAACTTGTAAATAAATAAGGGAATGAATAAATGAATGAACGTATACCTCTCCTACTAACCCATGGTGTGGAGTGTGGAAGAAAGCTACAGTCTGAGTCTAAATAATAATTATGGTGCACATGTACCCTAGAACTTAAAGTATAATTTAAAAAAAAAGAATAATAATAAAAATAATAATAATGATGATGATATTAATTACATAATACATTTGACTAGCAAGTCAGCTTACAAAGCAACATCACATGTGATATGATTTTGATTTTCCCTACAGTCTGTGGTGGAGGCACTCAATGCATTTTGTAAAGATAAGAAACCCATTTTGTAGATAAAGGCTCAAAAGTGTGACATGGCCAGCCTGAGACTACATACAAGTGCCCAAAGTAGGAATTCACCCCAGGCCTTCTGATTCTATGAAGAGCACCCTTTTCGCAACATTACATGTCCTTGCATTTTTGGCTTCTGGAAGAAAAGGAGCATGAAATGGATCATATTGAATTTCTTTTTTGTGCATCGGGTGGGCCCATCACAGATAAGAACAGACCACCTGGAAGGAAGAGGACATTTCAGGGTCAGACTTGATCCCTGATATGGTTAGGCTTTGTGTCCCCACCCAAATCTTATCTTGAATTATAACCCTCATAATCCCCACGTGTCAAGGGAGAGACCAGGTGAAGATAATTGGTTTGTGGGAGTGGTTTCCCGCATACTGTTCTTGTGGTAGTCAGTGAGTTCTCATGAGATCTGATGGTTTTATAAGTGTTTGGTAGTTCCTCCTGCATTCATTCTTCCTCCTGTTGTCTTGTGAAGAAGATGACTTGCTTCCCCTTTACCTTCCACCATGATTGTAAGTTTCCTGAGGCCTCCCCAGCCATGCTGAACTATGAGTCAATTAAACCTCTTTCCTTTATAAATTACCCAGTTTCAGGCAGTTCTTTATAGTAATGTGAAAACAGACTAATGCAAGCCCAGAATTTGGTACAGATACCATTTTTCTAATGTTTGTTATGCCAAGCTCCATGCCACCTGGATGGGGTAAAGCAGGAGTTGAAAATTATGGCCAGTGGAAAAATCTGACTCTTTGCCTCTTTTTATCAATATAGTTTTATTGGAAACACAGCCACACTCATTCATTTACAAGATGTCTATGACTGCTTTTGCAGTGCAATAGCACAATTGCATGGTTGCAGAAGAGACCATGGACCTGCAAAGCCTAAAGTATTTACAATCAGGTACTATACAAAAATTGTTTGCTGACCCTTAGGATAGAGCAATGATGAGTGCAGGGGACAGAGGCACAGGAAACAGTAATTGAATAGAGAACCTAAAAATAGAACTATGACCAGGACACAGAAGTGGAGGAGAGGGAAAGCTCTGTGGCAATTGGCACCATTTGTCTCCATAAAAGGAAGGGCTACAGTGGCCTTTGTAACAGGGAAGGAAATGACATCTGAGTTGCATATTGAAGGATTAATAGTAGTTTGCAAAGCAGTGGGAGGACGATCCAGGCACAGAGAACAAGACAAGAATCAAATTGCTCTATTTGGAACATCATATTAAATAAGAGCAATGAGAGTGAGGGAAAATTGAACTCTATCAGGTACTGACAGTGGGACCAGACGAGAGATGTAGGTTGTCACATTCAATCCTGAAAACAAACCTGCCAGGCAAGTCTTCTTCCCATTTTACAAAAGAGGAGACAAAAATTAGGAGATTAAGCAATTCATCTCTGTTTTCAAAATAAGGAGTGTGCGAGGTTTTGTCCCAGGCTCCTGAAGTTTCTGCCTGGCCCTCCACCACTCTGCCAGGTAATTCACCTCTGCCCTGGGACTGCCCAACCTCATCTTGGCTGAAGCTAACCAGTTGCTGTGCCTGCTCACCTGTTGGCTGGAAGCACCATGAGGTGTTGCACAGCAGGTAATAGGACCTCTCCTGGCCCGTTCAGCCTTTGCAGCAGCTGTCAAGACCAGATTTAACTCCTGGGATGTTGAGGCTGACTTTCTTCTGTGTGGGGGAACCAGCCTAGATTGATGTGAGCAAGGATCAGTGACCATTAGTCATGATGAAAAGCAGCCATAGTCACAGATTCAAGGTGAGTTCATTTTCCTATAGCTCATGCTCTCCCGTCACCTTATTTCACTGAACGGTGCTGCATTCAAAGTCTGCAATCAACCCAGACCTTAAGTAGTAGTTGGAATCTGAGCAGGTTTGATTATATCCACTTCACCTTCACACTCTGAATCCAGCAATGAAAATATGTGAAGGAGTTATGCCTCCTTTTCATATTAATGCATATTTAAAGGACCATAAAGGGAGTTGGCATCTAAAGCAATGGACAAAGATGATAAAACTCTTTTTTGAGAATTCTAATTATCTTACACTTTAAAAGGAGATCAAGGGGTTGTCGGAAAATCTTTACAATCTTCATATTAAGATAAGAGAAAATGCTTTCTTTTTTCTGGAGAAAGAAAAAAGTGGTGATCAGGCAACTTTACGGGAGGAATCATGTTTGATTTTTATGACTTTTTGTGAGAGTAAAATATCTACAATGAAATTTACCATCTTAACCATTTTTAAGTGCACAGTTCAGTGGTATTAAATACATTTACATTGTGGTGCAAAAACTACCATCATCCATCTCCGGAACTTTTGTCTTCTTCTCAGACAGAAACTCCAACACATTAAATGATACCTCTCTATTCTACCCTTCTCTCAGTCCTACACTACCACCATTTTACTTTCTGTTTCTGTGGATTTGACTGCTGTAGGTAACTCATATAAGTGTAATCATACAGTATTTGTCCTTTTGTACCTGGCTTATGTCTCTTAGCAGAATGTTCAGAAGGTCCGTCTATGTTATAGCATATGCTATATCCTTCCTTTTCCAAGGCTGAATAGTGTCCCATGATATTTGTATATCACATTTTGTTTATCCATTCATCTGTGGATGAGCGGATGAGCTCATCTGTGGGTGAGCACTTGGGTTGCTTTCACTTTTTGGTTATTGTAAATATTGCTGCCGTGAACATGAGTGTACAAATATCACTTCAATTTCCTCAATTTCCAAAGTTCAATTTCCAACAAATATTGGTTCTTCAAGTGGAATTGGTGAATCATATGGTAATTCTGTTTTTAATTTTTTGAAGAATCACCATACTGCTTTCCTTAGATACTTCCCCATTTTACACTCCCACCAACAGAACATAATGGTTGCATTTTTTTCCCTATCTCCACCAAAACTTGTAATTTTCTGATATTTTTGTAATAATCATACTAATGGCTATAAAGTGATATCTCATTGTAGTTTTGATTTGCATTTTCCCAGTGATTAAGGATGTTGAGAAAAATTTCATATGCTTATTGGCCATTAATGTATCTTCTTTGGAAAAATGTCTGTTCAAGTCCTTTGCCCCTTTCTAAGTTGGGTTGTTTGTTTTTTGTTGTTGTTGAGTTGTAGGTGTTCTTTATATATCTGGATATTAATCCCTTACAATGAACATGATATTCAGATGTCTTCTCTTATTTTATGGGTTGCCTTCTCCCTTTGATAGTATTCTTTGATTCACAAAGGTTTTTAATTTTAATGTAGGCAAAATTATATTTCTTTAAATTGTTGCCTGTGCTTTTGGTGTCATATTCAAGACAGGTTTGCCAAATCCAGTGTCATGAAATTATTCCCCTATGTTTACTTCTAACAATTTTAGAATTTTGGCTTTTATATTTTGGTCTATTTTGAGTTAATTTTTGAATATAGTATATGGCAAAGGCCCAACTTTTTTCTTTTCCATGTGTATACTCAGTTTTCCTAACACCATTCATTGAAAAGATTGTTCTTTCCTCATTAAGTAATCTTTGAACCACTTTCAAAAATTACTGGACCATACATGCAATGATTTATTTTTGAAGTCCCTATTTATTCCATTGTTCTATATAACTGTTTTTTATGCCAATGCCACATGGTTTTTGTGCCAATGCCACATGGCTTTGTAGTTAAGTTTTGAAATCAAGAAGTGTAAAACTATCAATTTTTTTTTCTTTTTTCTTTTTTTCCTTTTTGAGACAAAGTCTCACTCAATCTCTCAGGCTGGAGTGCAGGACATGATCTCACCTCACTCCAGCCTCCACCTACTGGGCTCAAGTGATTCTCCTGCCTCAGCCTCCTGAATAGCTAAGATTACAGGCACACACCATCATGCCTGAGTAATTTTTGTTTTTTTTATTAGAGACGGGGTTTCACTATGTTGGCCAGGCTGGTCTTGAACTCCTGACTTCAAGTGATTCGCCTGCCTCGGTCTCACAAAGTGCTGGGATTACAGGTGGTGTGATCCACTGCACCCAGCCTCTTTTTTTCCCAAAATAGATTTTTCTATTTCTGCAAAAGAAATGCCACTAGGATTTTGATAGAAATTGCATTGATCCTGTAGATTACTTCATGTAGTATTGGTATCATAATAATATCAAATCTTCCAATCCATGAACACAGAATGTATTTCTATTAATTTATATCTTCTTGAATTTCTTTTAGCAATGCTTTGTAGTTTTCAGTGTACAAATCTTTTACCTCTCTGATTAAGTTTATTCCAAAATATTTATTCTTTTTGATGCTATTTTAATGGAACAGTATTTTAATTTTTTTGTATATACTACATATTCCTAGTGTATAGAAAACAACTTATTTGTGTGTGTTAAATTGACATTCTGCAACTTTGCCTAAGTTGTTTATTGATTCTAACGTGTGTGTGTGTGTGTGTGTGTATGTGTGTGTGTGTGTAATGTTTAGGGTTTTCTACAGATAATGCCATCTGAGAATAAAGAGAATTTTACTTCTTCCTTTTCATTTTAATTATTTTATTTTATTTTATTACCTAATTTCTCTGCAAGGACTTCAATACTACGTTGAATGTAAGTTGCTGGAGAAGGTACCCTTGCCTTATTCCAGATCTTACAAGAACATCTTTCAATCTTTCACTGTTAAGTATGATGTTAACTATGTGATATTTCTTTAATATATCGCTTTTATTATGTTGAGGTAGTTTCTTCTAATCCTAGTTTTGTTAAGTACTTTTATCATGAATGTTGAATTGTATTAAGAGCATTATGAAATGCTTTTTCTGCATCAACTGAAATGATTATGTATTATTGTATTCATTTTGTTAATGTGGTGTATTACATTGATTGATTTTCATATATTGAACTGATTCTTTTAGCCAATGCAAATTTATTTAGGTAAACTTTAAGTTCCTTCCACAATTGCCTTTTAACAATATTAAATACAACTTTGGCAACTCAATGTGGCATTTAAAATTTTAAATATGTCTCATGGCTGAAATGTTCATGCAAAATGCCTGGTAGAGCGTTTTATGTTATAAATGACTGGTTAATGATATCAAAATGCAATACAAATATAATACATGTACTACCTAAAGAATTACAAAATGAAAATAATTTATAGGATTCTTTATATATATAATATAATCTCTATAAAATATAACTCTATGAATTATAATACTATCAAGGTACAATTTGAATAATTGTGCAATTTCTTAAACACCAGTAGTTTAACTAAAAGGAAGGCAATTCAAAATGACTTTAGTATTTATCTGGTTATAGACCTTCAGAAGGAGGTACTCTGGAGGATGGACTCAGTCCTGCTGAACATTCACTTCTCTCAGGATGTGGGGAGATGCAGTGTTTGGAAAAGAATGACAAGGAAACTCCCTTGTGACTAGAGTGTCCTCAGTGCTATTAGAAGATAGAGAAGTTCAGGGAAGCCCCCTGGACTGCAGAAAGTAATCTATGGAGGCTACTATAGACTCCATTTTGTCCACTTACCCTAAAATTTACATATGTGACTACATTTGGAGATAGGGTCTTTTAGGAGGTAAGATGAACTGAGGTCTTAGGGTGGGAGAGTGGGTCTCTGTCCAATAGGACTGGTATCCTTATGAGACAATAAAAAGAAATGAGACATCTCTCCTTTCTCTCTTACTCTCCCTTCCCCCAGCCCACCCCCGCCCTCACACACACACGGAAATGGTCATGTGAGAATGTAGAGAGAAGGTAGCTGTCTGCAGGTCAGGAAGAGAGGCCTCACCATAAACCAAGCCTGATGGTATGTTGATATTTAAGCTTTCAACCTCCAGAAGTGTGAGAAGATAAATTTATATTGCTTAAGTCACCAAATCTGTGATATTTTGTTATGGCAGCCAAAGCAAACTAATATCAAGACTTCAGATGAGTTTCTAGGGAAGAGGGAAGGAAAGGAGGTCCTTCTCCTAGAACCATCCTCACGGCCTGATTCCCTGGTCCCTCCTACTGGCTCATGAGGTGGGGAAATGAAGCCTGGATCAGCTGCACCACTCTCAAGTGTGAGAGACATATAAAGAGAACCTAAGATATTAAAGGTATTATTAACATCATTTCTTTGGATAGGGTCTTGCACTGTCACCCAGGATGGAGGGCAGTGGCACAATCTCTTCTCTGTGCAGTCTTGACTTCCCAGGCTCAAGTGATCCTCCCACCTCAGCCTCCTGAGTAGCCAGGACTATAGGTGTGTACACCACACCTGGCTAATTTTGTTTATTTTTCAAAGAGACAAGGTCTCCCTATGTTGTCCAGGTTGGTCTCTAACTCCTGGGCTCAAGCAATCCTCCTGCATCAGCCTCCCAAAGTTCTAGGATTACGAGTATGAGCCACTGTGCCTAGCCCATTAACATCATTTTTGAGGATCTTGGGCCATTTGCCTCATTAAAAGGAAGCACATAAAAACTTCGGTACCCTGTTGGTCTGAAAGAGATAACCAAAGTTGGAAACAAGAGGATAAACTCTCCTTTTTTATCTTGAGGAAGAAGAGTTGTTCTAGGATGTGGTTGCCTTGGTGGAGGAATTTTCATCCTGAGATCTGAATACTGTGGAAGTAGCTTCTGGTCCATATAACACACCTTGGACACGAGATCTCTGAGCCATCCCAGCTGAACATACCTGAAGCCTCAGTGATCTGATAGCCCATAGGATTCCCTTATTCCCATAAGCCTCTGCCAGATGCTGATCTTGAAATACAAAGGTCTTGAAGATCATCTGTAAAGGCTCAAATTTAATATCTGCTTCAGGGAAATTTCACCTGCGATGTGTATTTTCTTTTCTAAATTCACTGGGGTTTCTTTGACCAGTCTTACCAGCCTTAACTGTCAACCACTTATTAGGAGTTTTGATATCAAGTATAAACAGCTGACATTTGAAAGATTCAAAGAATCTTTCCATTTCTTCTCTTAGACCTGTAGCTTTTTTTTTTTTTTTTTTTTTTTTTTTCCTGAAGCTGTCTGGCTCTTCAGAGGCAAGACTCATGCTTTTATCTACTTGACAAATTTCTCTGCATTCTCTGAACTATCTCTTTGGTCTAGACTTACTTTCTTGCAAGTCCCCTTCATTTTCTTGAGAAAGTTCATTCATTTATTTAAGTTTCTGCTGAAACATATAAGCCTCACTTTCCATCTTGCCTTTTGTGATTTCCAAAGATATATCCTTACTTTAGAAAAAATTGCTATAATACTTCATGATATCATCTTTAAGCACTTTTAAAATTATATCTTCTCTAGTTAACCCAATACTTTTTTGGTTACTTTCCTCTGAGTTTTTGTAAGAAAACATTTGTAATAAACTTTTGTTGTTATGTTATATTAAATCAGTTTTATTATAATAAGCCTTATTACTTATTATAAAATTGGCTTTTGGCAATAAGAAAGTCAACTGTAGCTGTCCATTCTGCCAGTTTCCAAGAAAGCTCCAGAGACCTGAGTCTGGATATGCAATGCTGCTCATATCTTAGCATGACGTTTTCAAGACAATCCTGAGGTTAAGCTTTGTGTCATCAGCACGGTCTTCATGTACCTGCAGCTTTTCCAGGACTAAGAGGACCAGCTTCCCAATTTGACTTCGACAGAGGATTTCCTTAAGATGAGGGATTTTCAATGCAAAAAGTGTCCAGAAAAGTCTCAGGCAGCTGTAGAGAAGTTGGTTACCCTAGCTAGAATTCAAAGAACTCAAAGCAGCACCTGGCAGCCAGGACCAATGAACAGGGAGAGGGTCAAGGTGGAGGCAGGGATGATAAAGCACAACTGTCAATATTTTCATGAGACACCTAGACATTGGTAATACTTTGACAGGCTTTATGGGAGATGGGCTGCCTATGAACTGAGGGACTGGCACATGCCTTTTACACTGTGTGCGTTCCAGGGTCACCGGCTCTTCACCTGCTCACCCTGTTTGGATAAATGTCATTCTTGATTCCCTTACTTCCCTCTGACTGGCAGAACAAGCTGCCTGATGAAGGTGGAGACAGTCACAAGGTAGGGCTCACAAGGCCATTCTCCTTGCAGCCTGGCTTTCATTTGACCCCTTCTGACTGTCTCTCATCTCAAGTCCACATCTGTCTCCTGGGGACACAGACCTAGCATTTGCTCTGAAGATTCAAGTTCCTAAAGGAACCCACAGGAGAAAATTTTATGGCTGAGAAACTTAAGACCTTATAGCAAAAAGCAGAGTTGGAATAATTAAGATGGTGCACACATGGCTATTAAGAATAATAGACAAGCTTACTAAGTAAGACAGTATATGCATTTTACTTAATGCTTACATAAAAGTGAGGATTTTGCAATGTATTCCCATTATCATCCCTTGCTCATTGGTTTCAATTAGCTGCTGTGAATATTGTCATACATTTTTAGAAATATGCATATGAAGTACCATTTTACACCATTTTCTTGATCATCATGTCAAGCAAATCATGATCTATATTTATAATTACTGCTGACAAAATTTTTGTATTTAAGAGCAAAAATTAAGCAGGAACACCTTAAAGTAACAGCACATGAATATCCCTAAATCACCTATAACTTGTGAGATTCCTTAAATAGTTCCCAAATAGTTTGAGCTTCCTTTGCATAGCTCCTGTGATAGCAGGGCTAAAGTTTGTGGACATCTTTTGGCCTTTCCCTTGTGCTCACAAGATAAACATAGCTCCATCCATTCCATTCTGGAAAGAAGAATGAGGAACAGAGGAAGTAGAGGCAGCAGGAATAGCTTTTGTAATTAGGAAGCAAAGACTTTCTCCCAAATCCTCAGCAGGCATCTGCTTGATCACTAGAGTCTTTAGCTTCCCAGACTCTGCAGCAGAGGAAGAGAAGGAAGAGAGTAAAATGTTGGAATAGCTATTGAGTAACATATTCTACAGGATCTGCCATGGAGGATAGTTCAAATGAAATTTCTGACATCCTTGTTTCTAGAAATTCTCAGACACTTTCCCCTATCAGAGAGCTTCCACGGCTATGTCCTTCCATGAATTCCTGCTACCCATATCATTTGTTGCAGCCCCTCCTTTGTCTCTGAAGATTTCTTTCCTCTCTCTTTCTTCTAGTTCTAGGCCCCTCAGCCCTCTCTCCAAATGTTCTCAAAGAATTGAAAATTTCTGTTGTAGGATGACATATCATTTTAAGCATCACTCAGTCTAGTTCACCTTGAATGGCTGAATGAATTCAGTAAGTTATTTTCTTAAACAAAAGAACAATTTTAGACCTATTACAAATGATGTTTTCTGTATAAAGCAAATTCAAACTGTAGTTAACTTTTATCTTCACATTATGCATATGTACCAGAATTCATAGCTGGCATAGTAGTGCTCTGCCAAGGATAGTTACTATTGACAGCCCTCTAGTACAGAGGCTAGGCATTTCCCAGTTTGTTCTGACTGGAGTAAATCTCTACCTCTGGGCTGTAAGCAGTTTGAGTTAGAAAGGAAGGAAGGAAGGAAGAAAGAGGAAGAAGGAAGGAAAGAAGGAAGAAGGAAGGAGGGAAGAAGGAAGGAAAGAGGGAAGGAAGGAAGGACAGATAGACAGTTAGGAACTGTCAGCCTATATGTATATAGTCATAACATCAAAAAAATGTTACCCTGTATTACTGCATTTTCTAATTTCAATAAGTTTTTGGGGAGCAGGTGGTTTTTGGTTACATCAATAAGTTATTTAATGGTGATTGCTGAGATTTTGGTGCGCCCATCACCCAAGCAGTGTACACTATACCCAATGTGTAGTCTTTTATCCCTCACCCCGTCGCACCATTTCCCCCAAGTTCCCAAAGTCTATTGTATTATTCTTATGTCTTTGTGTCATAGCTTAGCTCCCTTGTTGCCCTCGTATTTACTCCTTTATTTCCAAAGCTAAAAAGTTAAAGCATTTTAAAACTTTAATGCATTAACATTATGTATATATGTGTATGTATGTGTGTGTAGCAGCTTATGGCTTGAATAAACTTGCTCTATCTCTTCTTAGATATTAGTTCAAGTTCAGTCAAAGGCAAAACTAAATTCCTTTGTAACTTACCAAAACAGAGGGTAAATCTAGTGAAAACCAAAAAAGGAATTTTCACTAAGTTCAAAATCAATGGGGTTAGTATGTCTTACTGCTTTTCCTTTTGATCTTATGGAGACTCTTTTTATCTCCCGTAAATTGGACAATTGGACAATTGGACAATTCTGTTAGTCAGGGTCTCTAGAGAAACAGAACCAACAGAAGAATATATATATATTTATATATATGTGTGTGTGTGTATGCGTATAGAATATATATATATTTTCTTCTATATATATATGTATATGATTCTCCTGTTGGTTCTGTTTCTCTAGAGACCCTGACTAATAGAATTGTCTATATATATAATGTCTATATATATAATAGACTACATATATATAATATATATGTGTGTATATAGATATAGATATAGATATATAGAGAGAGACAGATTTAATAGGAAAAATGACTCATCCTATTATTGAGGCCAAGAAGTCCCATAACATGCTGTCTAAAAGCTGGAGCACCAGGGAAGTCTACGCTGTAATTTAGTCTGAGGCTGAAGATGTAAGTCCCAGAGTTCGAAGGCTGTGGAATCAATGTCTGGGGGCAAGAGAAGCTGGATGGCCCAGCTCAAAATAAGTGATAATAGCCCCTTCCTGAAACTGACTTTCTCCTTGTTCAGGAACAAAAAGCCACCCTTGTAAAAACGAATGAAAGGCCAGAAGGTTAAGATTATTGGAAGAGCCTGAATTCTTCTAAGATGTAGGTGTAGCTAAATGATAACCAGCCATTGTCCCCTAGCTTGCTTTTCTATGATTCACTACTGCTCAGGAGTCATGTAGCCAGAAGCCAAAGATTTGTAACTTCCCCAATTGCTCCTATAGATAACATCAGTATTGTAAAACCTAAGATTGGTCTTTGAAATATTTTTCACGTGTTTGCATTCTGATGACTGACTCTGCCTGGAATCACTCAGACCTATGACCCACACTAAGGAACTGACTCAACCAGTCCTATCGCCCCCATTCAGAAGCTGACTCAGTACACAAAGATTATTTTCGACCCCCAATGATTTCATACCTAACCCAACCAAGCAGTATTTCCTGTTCACTAGCCCTCTACCCACCAAACTGTCTTTGAAAAAAATCAAGCCTCTGAATTCTCAGGGAAGTGGATTTCAGAAACATCTCCCATCCTCCTGCTTGGCTAACACTGTGATAATTAAACTCTTTCTCTACTACAATACCATGGTCTCAATGTATTGGCTTTTCTGTACAGTGGGCAAAAGAACCTGTTGGGTGATTACAATAGCTGGCCAACTTAATAACCTTGAAGATGGGTCTTTCCTGTACAATTTAGATCCAATGCATACAGTTTCATGATTTCCTTCCCCAGCCCCTCAAGGGCCTCTGCAAATATTTCTTTCATTTTATACACAACATTCCCTTAAATACATCAGAGTATTGCAATAACTTACACAGAATACCAAGATTTTATCTACTATTCTGGGTCTCAAGTAAAACCTGAATTTGATTATCTAAGCAAATTTACCAGACAGGTTACACCAGATTGTGTGTCACATTAAATTTAAATTTTGGACAAAATAGACCTCTCTTCCTTTGATCTCATAGAGGAGTTAAAGTCTCAAAATATGGATATTACCATTCTCCACTCTTTGTGATTCATTAGTCCTAGCCAGATTAATTTCATTTACCTTCCAAGTTGAAATCTGGTTCCTTCTTTAGATTCTGAAGGGTGTGTGTGTTTTACTTTCAAATTTCATTTGCCCATTCCTAGTATATAGAAAAGCAGCTTGTATTCTGTTGAATTCAGTTATTAGTTCCAGGAATGTTTATTGTTGTTTTGAATTCCTTGGGATTATTTTACATAGACAATCATGTCATCTGTGAACAAAGATAGTTTTATTTCTTCCTTCCCAACCAATGTACATTTTATTTCCTTTTCTTGTCTTATTACATTAGCTAGAAATTCCAGTACAATGTTGAATAGAAATGATCAGACAGGATGCTATTACCTTGTTCCTGATCTTAATGGGAAAGTTTCTAGTTTTTCACCATTAAGTATTATATTAACTGTAGGTCTTTTGTAGATGTTATTTACCAAGTTGAAGAAGTTCTCTTTCATTTCTAGTTTGCTGAGAGTTTTATGATTGAATGTTGAATTTTTTTCAAATGTTTTTTCCATATCAATTGATATAATCATATGGTTTTTCTTCTTAGTCAATTGATGTAATGGATTACATTAATTGACTTGCAAATATTGAACTTGCCTTGCATACCTGGAATAAATTCCTCTTGGTTGTGGTGTATAATTCTTTTTATACATTTAGTTTTGGTTCCTACAATTGTTTGTGGATTTTTGAATCTATGTCCATGATACATATTAGTCTGTAGTTTTGTTTTGTTTTGCTTTTCTTTGTCATGTCTTTGGTTTTGACATTTGGGTAATTTGGCTCCAGAAAGAAAGTTAGAAAGTATTCTCCCTGCTTCTAATTTCTGGAACAAGTTGTAGAAATTGGTATAATTTCTTCCTTAAATATATGATAAAATTTAACAGTAAAACTACATGGGCCTGATGCTTTCTGTTTTGGAAGATTCTCTGAGACAGAGTCGCACTCTGTCACTCAGGCTGGAGTGCAGTGGCACGATCTCTGCTCACTGCAAACTCCGCCTCCCAGTTTCACCCCATTCTCCTGCCTCAGCCTCCCAAGTAGCTGGGACTATAGGTGCCCACCGGCACGCCTGGCTATTTTTTTTTTTTTGGTATTTGTTTTAGCAGAGAAAGCATTTCACCGTGTTAGCCAGGATGGTCTCGATCTCCGATCTCCTGACCTCATGATCCGCCCACCTTGGCCTCCCAGTGTTGGGATTACAGGCATGAGCCACCTCACCCAGCCGGAAGATTCTTAATTAATGATTCAATGTCTCCAATAGATACAGACGAATTCATATCATGTATTTCTTCTTGTATAAGTTTTGGTAGATTGTTTCTTTTAATAAATTGGCCCATTTAATCTAAGATATAATTTGTAGGCACAAAAGTGTTCATAATATTTCTTTATTATTATTTCAGTGTCCATGAGATCAATAGTGGTGGCTGCTCTTTGTTTATAATATAAATAATTTATGGCTTTGCTTTTTTTTTTTCTTGGTTAGGCTGAATAGTGGCTTATTAATTTACTACTCTTTTGGCTTAATTATTTTTCTTTTTTTTATATTTTCAATTTTACTAATTTTAACTGTGATTTTATTTTATTTTTTCTTCTGCTTATTTGGATGTGAATTACTCTTCTTTTTCTAGTTTCCCATAATAGAAGTTTAGATTATTGATTTGAGACCTTTCTTCTTTTTCTAATATGTGTTATGAACTGAACTGTGTTCCTCCCAAAATTCATATTTTGAAGCCTTAACTCCCAATGTTACCGTATTTGGGGTTAGGGTCTATGAGAAGGCCATAAAGATTAAATGACGTCATAAAGATATTCTTATAAGAATACCAGTCCTATTAGATTAGACCACAGGAAAAAGACAGTTTGATTACACAGCAAGAAGGCAGTCATCTACAAGACTGGTAGCAAGGCCTCACCAGAAAGAGAACCTGATGACACCTTGATCTTGGACTTCTAGCCTCTAGGACTAAAAGAGAAAAAATTGTTGTTTTAGTCACTCAAACTGTGGTCTTTTGTTATGGCAGTTCAAACAGATTAATATACATTCGATGGTATAAATTTTTCCCCAAACACTGCTTTTGCTATACCCCACAAATTTTAATAAGTTGCATTTTAAATTTTCATTTAGTTTGAAATATTTTTACATTATTCTTGGGACTTCTTTGACCCATTTGTTATTTAGAAGTGTGTTGTCCTAAATATTTGGGGATTTTTCAGCTATCTTTCAGTTACTGATTTCTAGTTTAGTTCCATTGTGGTCTGACGGCATATTTCGTATGATTTCTATTATTTTTAATTTGTGAAGATATGTTTTATGGTTCAGAATGTAGTCTGTCTTGGTGGATATTCCATGTGAGCTAGAGAAGACTGTGTATTCTGGTATTGCTGGATGAAGTATTCCATAAATGTCAATTAAATCCAGTTGATGGACTATGCTGTTAGGATGTTCTGCCCTCTGGATCTGTCATTTACTAGAAGAGGGGTATGGAAGTCCCCAGAGGTAATTGTTCATTTGTCTATTATTCCTTACAGTTCTATCAGTTTTTGCCTCAGGTAGGCATATACTTATTAAGGATTATTACACCTTCTTAGAGAATTGGCCCCTTTATTATTATGTAAAGCCTCTCTTTATCACATAATTTTCCTTGCTCTGAAGTTGGCTTTGTTTTAAATTATTGTAACTACCTCAGCTTTCTTTTCATTAGTGTTATCATGGTATATCTTTCTTCATCCTTTTGCTTTTAACATATTTGTACCTTTACATTTAAGATGGCTTTCTTTTAGACGATATACAGTTGGGTCCTGTGTTTTATCTACTGTGACAGGCTGTTTTATAATTGGTGTATTTAAAGTGATTATTGATATAGCTGGATTAATTTATACCATATTTGTAATTTTCCATTCATGATCCTTTCTTTGTTTTCTTAAAAAATATTCCTCTTAGCTCACGCTTGTTATCCCAGCACTTTGGGAGGCTAAGGCAGGCAGATCATGAGGTCAGGAGTTTGAGACCAGCCTGACCAATATGGTAAAACCCTGCCTCAACTAAAAATACAAAAATTTGTCGGGCATGGTGGCATGCAGCTGTAGTCTCAGCTGCTTGGGAGGCTGAGGCAGAAGAATCGTTTGAACCGAGGAGGCAGAGATTGCAGTGAGCTGAGGTCATGCCATTGCACTCCAGCTTGGGCAACAAGAGCAAAACTCTATCTCAAAAAAAAAATCCCTTTTTTCTGCATTCTCTGGTCCTATCATTTTATATACCTCCATTTTCTTTCTATCTTAGTATACATTTATTTTAAAAAATTAGTAGTATTCCTAGAGTTTGTAGTATACATTTACAATTAATCCATCTACTTTCACTATAACCACTTCACAGGTTGTGTAGGTACCTTAAAACAGAGTATTCTTGATTTTTCCTTCCCTTTTCTTTTCTCTTATTACACATTGTCTTTTATTTCATTTATCTATAAGCTATAATCCCCCAATATAGTGATATTATTATAATTTTGAGCAAAAAATTATTTATTAGATCAACTGAGAATAAAGAAAATAAATGATTTTATCTTCTGTAACAGACGAAATGGTACCTCTTCAAAATGCACATCTTGAAGCCCTTACCCCCAGTATCTTGTGAGCATGAGGACTGTCTTGCATATGTGGTATATATTCTGAACCAGCAGCCAATGTTTGGTGCCATTTCTCCCATTGCTAGAATAGAAGGAGGTGGGAACTAAGGGACGAAAGTAGAAATGAGGCAGTTGTGGCTCTCCTCAGAACATACTTACAAACTTTTTGATTCTCATCCATGCAATATGAGCTCCACTGTTTTACAAGTCTCTACCTGTTTCAGTTAAGATCTCAACAGTAACAGATAGTGTATGCAAATTGGGATAGTTCAAACAGAATTTACTTACAAGTGGACAATTAGAAAATTGCAGGCAGAATGTAGTGGAACCACAAGGAATAGTGAAGAAACCCAGGGCCAGCAGGCACTAGAGTTTTCACCACCTCTAAACCCAAGGGAACAAAGAGTCTTAGAAATTAGGAGAGTGATCCCTTTGGAATCAGCTGTTTTGAGAGTAGCTGTGATCATCTGTTGAAAGATACAGCTAGCCAGTGGCAATCCCACAGGGGTAGAAACAGGAATAAATACCCTGGCTGCACTCTCCTCCCTCCCCAACAACTCTCTCCAATGAAACTCCCATTGACCAAGCTTAGTAGGGAGCAAAAGCCATTGGATCCTTTGATCATTAATCATTAGAGCAGAGAAGAGTAGAAGACCATTAATGCATATTTGGAGAGGCACCCGGAAGATATTCAGCCCAGTAGCCAAAGAAAAAAATGCAGAAAACTATTATAATTAATCACTAGATACAAATAGATACTTTTAAAAAGCCAATTGTATTTATATATACCAGGAATGAGCAATAAAAATTAAATATATACGGCCAGGAGCAGTGGCTCATGGCTGTAATCCCAGCACTTTGGGAGGCCGAGGTGGGCGGATCACGAGGTCAGGAGATCAAGATCATCCTGGCTAACATGGTGAAACCCTGTCTCTACTAAAAATACAAAAAAAAAAAAACAAAAACCATACCGGGCATGGTGGTGGGCAACTGTGTCTCAGCTACTCAGGAGGCTGAGAGACAGGAGAATGGTGTGAACCCAGGAGGCGGAGCTTGCAGTGTGCCGAGATCACACCACTGCACTCCAGACTGGGTGACAGAGCGAGACTCCATCTCAAAATAAATAAATAAAAATAAAATAAATAAAAAATATATATATGTACACACACACATATATAGTGTGAACCCCGAAAATATGAGACAAATCTCAGTTAATTTAGAAAGTTTATTTTGCCAAAGTTAAGGACTGACACCCATGACACAGCTTCAGGAGGTCTTGCCAACATGTGCCCAAGGTGGTCTGAACACAGTTTTGTTTTGTACATTTTAGGGAGACATGAGGGATCAATCAAAATATGTAAGTCTGGAAAGGCGGGACAGCTCCAAGTGGGGAGGGGGCTTCCAGGTCATAGGTAGATGAGAGACAAATGGTTGCATTCTTTTCAGATATACATTTATTTCATTGGGCAGACTTTGGATGACTTTGAACACAATGGGAGGCAGGTTTGCCCTAAGCAGTTCCCAGTTTGACTTTTCCCATTAGCTTAGTGTTTTGGGGGCTTCAAGATATTTTCCTTTCCCAATAGTAACTAAAAAAACTCCAAATACATAAATATAAATTTAATTAAAGGTATTCAAGAACTCTGCAACTGAAAAAAATTATAAAAGACTATTGAGGAGAATTAAAGAAGACTCAAATAAATGGCAGAACATATCATGTTCATGCCTGGAAAGAGTTGTTATAATACTATTAAAATTTCATATTGTATTATCTACAATTTATAAGTTTGATACCGTCTTAACCGGGATTCCTAGTTTCTTTAGGGAAATTTCAAGCTTGTTCTCAAATTCATATGAAAATACAAATAGTCAAAAGAAAATAGCCAAGACAACCTTAAAAAGAAGAAAGTTGGAGAATTTAAAAAACACTAACCAGTATAAGTACTTCTTATAAAGTTGCACTAATTAAGACAGTATGGCCTTGGTACAAGGCCAGACAAATACACCAACGGACCAGAATAAAGTCCAGAAATAGAGCCAAATAAGGACACTTTATTTATGACAAAGGTGACACTGCAGACTAGTGAGTAATGGACAATCTTTTCAACAAATAATGCTGTGTCAACTAAAATTCATATGGAGAAAAAAAAAGAATTTTGACCCCTATTTTGTCCCCTACAAAAAAAAAAAAAATCAATTCCATGAGGTTTTTAGATCTAAATGTAAAAGCTTAAGAAATAAAGCTCCTAATTAGCTAGAACGGATCATGGAACTAAATGTAAAATGCAAAGGTAGAAAGCTTCTAGAAGAAGACATGGAGAAAATCTGCATGACCTCACGTTTGGTGATGAGTTTTTATTTTATTTTTTGTGGATACATATTTATACAGAGTTTTCAATACAATAGCGAAAAGTACGGCAAAATTGAAAAGTTGACTTCATTATAAAAGAAAAATTGATAAGTTGGAATTCATTAAAATTAAAACTTTTTACTCTGTGAAGACATTGTTAAGAGAATGAAAAGATCCTGGGATGAAATATTGAAAATCACATATCTGATAAAAGACTTACACGAAGAATATCCAAAGAAGACTTAAAGCACAACAGTAAGGAAATAAACTGCCCAAGTTAAAACAGGCAAAATGTCTCAACAGACACCTGTGAAAGGAAAGTAAATATTCAGATCACAAATTCACTAAGCCAAAGGGAAAAGTCAATCTGCAAACTGGGTCATGCCAATCTGCCTTTCATTTTGGTTCCTAAACGAGGTGGCTACAATGATGAAAAGCTATATGCCTCCCTAATATTTTGCACGCAAGGAAATTCCTTGTGGGCCCCAAGATCTTTACCCTAAAGTGTTTCTGTTAAAACTCACCATGGCAATGTAAATGGATAGCTTATCTTCACAGGTGCTGGGACACAGGGCAGAGCTCAAAGTCATTCCTCTGCCCACCTTAGACAAATGCATATCTGATTGTTTCCTCTGCCCTATTGTCTATGTTATTTTATGTAAAAATGCAGATTCACTGAGGCAGACAAAGGCATGAATGACCATTTTCCTCTACCTGCCCTCACATGAAAATTGTGTATTTCTCAATATCCTGCCCTTTCCTCTTTAAATGTGAAGCCCTCAAAATCATCTTCAGAAAAAGGCATAGACCTGTTTTCAGGATGCGTGTCCTTACCTTTGGCAAATAAATCTAAAATGATTGAGTCTTGTTTTGGTCATCTTCCTTCATTGACACGCCTCAATAAAGTATATATACTGATGATAAATAAGGATATTAAAAGAGTTCAACATTAATTATCTTTATGGAAACACAGATTAAAACAGCATTGAAGGCCAGGCACCATGGCTAAGACCTGTAATCCCAGCACCTTAGGAAGCCGAGGTGGGCAGATAACTTGAGCCCAGAAGTTGAAAACCAACATGGGCAACATGGTGAAACCCCATCTCTACTAAAATACAAAAATTAGTGGGGCGTAGTGGTGGGTACCTGTAATCCCACTTACTTGGGAGGCGGAGGCAGAAGAATTGCTTGAACCTGGGAGGTGGATGTTGCAGTGAGCCAAGATCGTGCCACTGCATTCCACCCTGGTGACAGAGCAAGACTCTGTCTTGCTGTAAATAAAGTTTTGGTTTCGCAAAAGAAATAGCACTGGAATATAAAATTTTCTTTTTTTCTTCTCCGCAAGGCAGTTTACTTCTATAGAAGGGTGTGACCTCACAGATGGAGCAATGGTGAGTGCACACCTGGACGAGGGAGGAAAAGGGGGTCTTATTCCTGACACATTTGGCCCCTGCTGCTGTGTCTTCCCCTATTGGCTAGGGTTATACCGCACAGGTAAAACTAATTCCAACTGGCTAATTTAAAGAGTGACGGGGTGAGTGGTTTGGTGGGAAAAATGGTTATGGCAAAGCAGGAAATTGTAATGAGTCAGGGTGGAGAATGAGCAGGAAATCGTAATGAGTCAGGGTGGAGAATGAGCAGGTAATCGGAACGAGTCAGGGCGGAGCAGGTAATCAGAATGAGTCAGGGTGGAGCAGGAATTGGAAAAGGTTGCTTTATGAGGAAGTTAAGTTTAAAAGTAGAAGGCAAAGAATTGAACATACTGACATATTGATTATTTGAAGAGAAATTTAGAACTCATATCTAACAGTCTCAAAAAAAAAATTCTGAAACCCACTGTGAATGCATACAGTGATTAAACAATGTGTAAATAGATGGTGGAAAGCAGATTTCTCACTGTTGAATTGGGAGGTTACAGACAGGCAGAAAGATTAGAATTATCTTTCTGATATTGAATTAAAGTTGGAACCATCGGTATGAACTAATGTTTAGCTTAATATAGATACTACTGGATGGCATAAAAGTAATTACAGATGTCTGTGATACATGTATAAATGGTTTGAAGGCACATACATATATTTCTTAGCTCTGTCCTGACAAAGATTATTTGCTTGGACAAACTTTAATCGGGCTTCTGAATCTTTTACTGGCATCATCTGTGCACTTCCTTGCAAATTCCAGTTTTAACAAAGAACCCTGCTGATATGGTCTGGCTGTGTTCCCACCCAAAATCTCATCTTGAATTATAATCTCCATAATGTCTGAAATCCCCACGTATCAAGGGAGAGACCAAGTGGAGGTAACTGGATCATGGCAGCAGTTTCCCCCATGCTGTTCTTGTGATAGTGAGTGAGTTCTCAAGAGATCTGAAAGTTTTATAAGTGTTTGGTAGTTGCTCCTGCATTCATTCTCCTTCCTGCTGCCTTGTGAAGAGGGTGTCTTGCTTCTTCTTTGCATTCTACCATGATTGTAAGTTTCCTGAGGCCTTCTCAGCCATGCTGAACTGTGAGTCAATTAAACCTCTTTTCTTTATAAATTACCCAGTGTCAGGCAGTTCTTTATAGCTGTATGAAAATGGACCAATACACCTGCTAACTCAGTTTAGTGAGAAGCCCTCATCCTTGATATCTAATCAAGTTCCTCATCCTCCCCTACTCCCAGGTGATGTCTGATGACTCTGGCCTGTCTTCAGCGTAATCCTTTTAGGTCAGTTGAGCCAGAATTCCCTTTACCCTGATGTTTTCTCTTAGTAATTTCTCACTCACTGACTCCCATGCTGCTCCTTGGCTATCATTTTCCACTTGCTCCGAGTCGAATCCAATCTCTCTCCTCCACTGGAAGATGTGTTGCAACAGCCCCTACATAAACTGTGATGGCCTTGAATAAAATCTTCCCTACCATGCTTTAATACATATCATTAAATAATTTTTCTCTAACAGTCCTCTGAGAAGGCCTAGAGACAATGACACCTGCCCCAGGTTAACAAGCACACCTAACACTCAGATCTTGGTTTCTAATACCATTCTCCAATAAAGGGAACCAGGGCTTCTTAGAGAAATGGCTGATTCTGGGATGGGGGCATGGAAGATGCAAAACTGATCTGAAGAATCTTGAGGTGCTAGAAAGTAAAGAAGTAATAAAAAAGAAGGATTGGGTCATATTATAAAGACACATGAGCCAGCAGAGTCATTGGTCAGAACTGAAACAACTTGATCAAAACAATAAATAACTCAAAGTCTAAAATAAATATCCATGAATTCATATCAATGTAAATAAATGACTGAATAAATAAATACATGGAGGATGAGAAAGAGACAAATCCACCATACAGAAGAATTTCAAATAATTTATGTATCTTCTCTGCTCTCAAGGAGGTAGAACCTAGAACCTTAAGTTCCTTTAGGAACTTGCCCCAGAGTACAGTGTAGAAAAGGAGGAGAGGATAGTGACGCCACAGTGGAAAAAACTGGCAGCATGACTTTAGCCAGGGGATCAGAATTAACATCATCAGTGACAAGTCATGTTGATAGCATGTATCCTTGAGACCATGTTTTGGGGAAGACACTTCACTTCTGTGTCTTTCTCCCAAAACCCTGTCTCCCTAGTCTAAGCAGGAGAGAACATCAGACAGATCCAAATTGAGGAACATTCTACAAACATTTGATTAAAACTCTTCAAAATTGTCAAAGTCATTAAAAACAGAAAAAAAAATCTAAGAAATTATCACAGCCATAGGTGTCTAAGCAGACATGATGACTAAACATAATGTGGTATCCTGAGTGGGATTCTGAAACAGATAGAAGATACTGGATTTGGGACCAGCCTAGCCAACATGGTGAGACCCCATCTCTACTAAAATACAAAAATTAGCCGGGTGTGGTGGCAGGTGTCTGTAATCCCAGCTACTCAGGAGGCTGAGGCAGGAGAATCACTTGAATTGGGGAGGCAGAGATTGCAGTGAGCTGAGACCGTGCCACTGCACTCCAACCTAGGTGATGGAGAGAGACATTGTCTCAAAAATTTAAAAAAAAAAAAAAGATATTGGAAAAAACTAAGAAAATCTCAATAAAGTGAGGACTTTAGTTAATAGTAATGCATCAGTATTGATTCACTAGTTGTGAGAAATGTGCCACAGTAATGTAAGACACTAACCACAGGGGAAACTGAGTGAAGAATACATGGGAACTTTCTGCATTATCTTTACAGCTTGTCTGGAAATCTAAAGCAACCTTAAAATAAAAATTTATTAAAATATAAACTATGAAACTTCTAGAAGATAAAGTAAAATATACATAACCTTGGGGTAGCGACAGTTTCTTATACAGAACACAAAAATTAGCAAAATTTATAAAAAAGATTGCTAAGAGTTGGACTATGTTAAAATTAGGAGCTTCTGTTCATCAAAAGATGCCATTAAATGAGTAAATAGAAAGCCACAGGGTGGGAACAAGATGTTTTCAATAAATATTATCTACAAAGAATTTGTATCCAGGATAATACTCTCTTATTCTCTCTCTCTCTCTCTCTCTCTCCCTCTCTCTCTCCTATAAATCAATAAAAACCAGACAACAAACACAATTGGACAAATAAAAAACAAAAGCACTAAACAATGCATAATTAATGAATATGAAAATGTGTTTAATGTCACTAGTAATCAGGAAAATACAAATTAAACCCACTGAGATTACAATATATCTGACCAGAATGGCTAAAATTAGAAAAACTGAAAATACGAAGAATGTGTAGCACTGAAGTTCAATACTCTGTTAGTGGGTGTGAAAATTGATACAACCATTTTTGAAAAACTATTAGGCCATATCTACTAAAGGTGGACATAAACATACCCACATACTCTATGGCTTAGCAATTCCACTCCTAAGTCTATATCCAGCAGATGCATAGGCATATATGCACTAAAGAAGTACAAAGTGTTCATAGCAGCGGGTCCTGGACTAGGGTGAGGTCAGCCAGGCCCCTAGGGTGCGCAATTGAAATAGCCTGTCATTCTCAGGATCATATAAGTGCTGATCCTGCACTTTGCAGAGCCTTGAGGGTGATTGGTTCTTTAAATTTTGTTCCCTAGGTGCCTCCCTTGCCTCACACTAGTCCTGACCCCAGTAGCAGCATGTTTCATATCAACTGAAGCGGACACTGTTAAAAGTTCCCCCAATGTCATCTGCTTTCCTGTTGCAGTGGCCACTGTCAATGGCTTGTACCTGCAACCTTCTCAGAGCACGTCCCTGAGCAATTGGGACTGCCTTCCCCAAAAGTTCCTAAGAGATAAATTCATACGCACTACCTTGGGTGGCCTGGAGCCAGGACTGACTACTGGAGAATTCAAAAGCCTCACTCTCTTTCCTTAAGGCAGACCAGATTCCGTGGTGGAATTTATGCTCCAGAGCTTCCTACAGAATCAGACTGGGGTTGGGCTTTACCTGAGCCCACTTTCACTGTTTGCTTCTCCCCTAGCCACAGAACTTTCCCCATCCTGCTTCCTTCACCTCATTACTGGTTTCTTCTAAAAATGGCTTCTCAATGAATCACTTGTACAAGAATTCCTGTCTTAAGTTATGCTTCTAGGAAACACGGCCTATGATAAGCCCCAAACTGGTAGCCACCCACATGTCTGTCATAAGAAATGGATCAACAAATCATGTTATGTCTATACAATGGGAAACAAAACACCCATGGAAACGAGTTAAACTTTGTTACATACAACCACATAATAAAGTACACAGTCATGTCATTAGGGAAAAACACTAGGTATAATAAGTGGATACCACATTATAACCTAATACAGAGTTTATAAACCAGCATCATTAACCTGGAGCAGGAGAAGCAAGAACTGTGCTTGCCTCTGGGAAGAAGGAGTAGCAGGTCACGGCCTAAGAGGAGTTTATGTGATTCCAGGATTGTTCTATTTCTTAATCTGGTTAGAGGTTAGATGGGTGTGAATGGAATTCAGGTAACATTCTTGTAACATTAACAAGGTCAATGGAGAGAAATAAATTTTATAAAGGTTTTATAAAACGGACTACAGATGGTCCCCAACTTATGATGTTTTGACTTGACTTTTTTACATTATCATGATGAAAAAGTGATATGTATTCACTAGAAATGACATTTTGAATTTTGATCTTTCTTGTGGTAGCATTACTTCATCATGATGCAAAAGTGATACGCATTCACTAGAACCCATACTTCAGAGTTTGATCTTCTCCTTTGCTAGCATTACTCTTCCATGATGCCATAGCAAGTCACAGCTCCCAGTCAGCCACAGGATCATGGTGGTAAACAGTGTTTAGTGTTTTCACATGCCGTCATGTCTACAAAATGCCCATCTGTGTCTCCTGCTTCTGGCGAGAAGAAAAGGAAGGCAATTACTCTTGAGATGAAACTCAAGGTAATTGCCTGGCATAAAGGCAGCAAGCCAGTAATGACCAGTGCGAGGGGAGTTAGGACTTTCACAATCCACTATCTCGACTGTCTTAAAGGATAAGAAGTAAATCAGTAATATGTGAAATTGTCAGCATTGGTTAAATCCGTCATCACCATGAAGAAAAGAGCTGAGCAGATTTATGATATAAAAAAATTACTTGTCATGTGGACAGAAGACCAGATACAGAAGTCCACATCACTTATTCTACTAATGGTCGAGACTAAGGCAAGAAGTTTTTTCAATATACTAAAAGAGAATTCCAGCGACCTCATGTACACAAAATGCTTATAGCAAGGCATGGGCAGTTCCAATGCTTCATAAGTCACTGTAATTTTTATAACATGAAGGTCAGTAGTGAGGCAGCAAGTGCTGATACTGAAGGTGCTGAAGCTCTTAAGAAAGGGCTGCAGAGGGTAATTGTGAATTAGAAATATTTGCTGGAACAAATATTTAATGTCAATAAAACAATCTTGTTCCGGAAGCATATGCTGGAGAGTACATACAGTCATCAAAAGTCCAAACAATGCCAGGATCAAGGCATTCAAGAACTGTGTAATGCTGCTTTGGGATGGAAGTATTGCAAGGTTCAAATAAAAGACTTTCCTAATCTACCATGGGGAACCTTAGAGCATTCACAAATGTGAGCAAGTATGCATTTCCCTTTATTAGCTCTATAACAAGAAAGCCTGGGTGACATCTGCATTGTTTGAAGACTGGTTTTGAATAGTTTTATTCCACAGGCAAGCGAATATTGTAGGCAAAACAACATCTCATTCAAGATTCTTCTGATCTTAGACAATACTCCAGGGCATCCACAGCATACTGGGGACATGCATGCTGCTGTGAAAGTTGTATATTTGGCACTGCACATACACAACCACACTGATTCAACCAACGGACCAAGGCACAATAGCTGTGTTCAAAGCATACGATTTATGCCAAACGTTTGTGCAGGCTGTTGAAGTGACTGAATCTGGCTGTGTGCTCTGAGTTTTAGGAAGGTTTTAACACCCTAAATGCTGTCCAGAATATCACTGCAGCATGGGAAGAAGTCACACAGCAATGAATAAATGGCTTTTGAAAGACAGTTTTGAAAACACGTGTGAACACATTCAAAGGCTTTAACAAAAATTCTTCTGCCGATGAAACAGTAAAAAACACAAGATGTTACTACTTGGGAACAGCTAGAGTTGGACATTGATGAAGAGGATATTCACGACCTTGTTGGCATTGAGGCTGGAGAGCTTTTCAATGATGACCTGGAAGACTGAACTGGAAAAAAAAATGTAAAGAAGTTGAGGCAGAGGGAAGAGAAGTTACACCTGAAGCACCAAGAAAGATAACAGCAAAGAAACTGGTCAAAGTATTTGCTACTATCAGAAGTGGTGTATGGATTTTAGAAGAAATGGTCAATTGTAAGAGATGCACAGGAGCCAACCAGCAGAAACAGGATGGTCATGCTTGCTCTAGGGAAATATATAACAAAAAGAAAAAACTATGCAGTCAAAATTTGATATCCTTCTGAAGAACACTATACAGTGTTGGTACCTCAGTGCCTTTACCTGCCAATCTCTAGCCCAGGAGTCCCCAACCCCTGTGCCACAGACCGGTATCTATCTGTGTCCTTTCAGGAACTGGGCTGCACAGTAGGAGATGAGCAGCGAGTGAGCGAGCAAAGCTTCATCTGTATTTACAGCCACTCCCCATCACTTGCATTACCACTGGAGCTCCACCTCCTGTGAGGTCAGCAGTGGCATTAGAGTCTCATAGGAGCGTGAACCCTATTGTGAAATGCACGTGCAAAGGATATAGGATGCACACTCTTTATGAGAATCTAATGCCCAGTGATCTGTCACTGTCTCTTATCACCTCCAGATGGGACTCTCTAGTTGCAGGAAACAAGCTCAGGGCTCCCACTGATTCTACATTATGGCGAGTTGTATAATTATTTCATTATATATTACAATGTAATAATAATAGGAATGAAGTACACAATAAACGTAACGTGCTTGAAGCATCACAAAACCATCCCCTCCATGGAAGCATTCCAAACCCAGGTCCATGGAAAAACTGTCTTCCATGAAACTGATCCCTGGTGCCAAAAAGGTTGGGGACTGCTGTTCCAGCCTCCCTTCTGTTCTCTTCATCAGAAGAGAGAAATTGATGACCCTGTTGCTATAGCTTCCCCATCAACCAGCAATTAATTTTAGTTTAATGCTTCAAACAGTCTTCAGGCCCAGTGCGCTTTTAGCTGTGTATGTTAATGATGAGTACTGAGCACCAAAAATAAAATCTAAATCCCCTACCTAATCTCCTCTGACCGAGGGGACCTCAGAGAAAACTTAATTAAAAACTGGATTCCAAACCATGACAGGATGGGAGGTCAGAGACACACTTCATTATACTCCCTCCCTTTTACGGTATAGACATAAGTGACCAGCATTGATGTTAAAATGGAGATTGTAAGATTGATGGAATGAACTATTTGTGGCAATAAGATACCAAATTATAAATAGAACCTAAGACCATGCCAAATAAGGATTAAGTCACACACCCTGTTTTAGTCCATTTTCACACTGCTATAAAGATACCACCAGACACTGGGTAATTTACAAAGGAAAGAGGTTTTATTGACTCACAGTTCCATGTGGCTGGGGAGGCCTCAGGAAACTTACAATCATGGCAGAAGGGAAAGAAGACACCTTCTTCACAAGGCAGCAGGAGAGAGAAGACTGAGGAGCAAAGAGGAAAGAGCCCCTTATAAAACCATCAGATCTTGTGAGAACTCACTCATGATCATGAGAACAGCATGGGGGAAACTGCTCCCATGATCCAATCACCTCCCACTGGGTTCCTCCCTCAACACATGGGGATTATAGGGATTATCATCCAAAATAACATTTGGATGGGGACACACAACCAAACCATAATACACCCAACACTGAAAGGATGAACTATTTTCTAACTGCCACAAGATTTTTCTTTTTCTCTAGCAGCTAATCAAGCACTGGCCTCAAAATAAGCAACATGAAAACAATTGCAGCTCATCTATTGCCAGACACTGACTTACTCCCTGCTCCACAAGCCATAACTACAGCTTCAATTGAACAAGAGATTGATTTCAGTAACTTCCACCTGAAAAAAAAAGATCACTGACTCTGGACTGATTCTGACTGATTTACAGAGGCTGTTCATGGAGTGCCTTTGTGTCCCCATTTCACATTTTGACATATAGGGCCCAATTGTGATACATTTAGATATTAAGTCTCCATGCCAATGTGAAAATGGGCTGCAGGTAACATACATGTTTACTCTGTATACACAAATAGAATACTCTTCCCCCTTCATGAGTTTTCATAGCTCCTCCTATAACCTGTTGAATGTGTATACTTGGCCAACCCGTGCAACATAGATTCCCATCTCATCCTTCCCTCCCTTGAAGATCTGCTAATGGCTTTGACCAAAGACTGCACTTCTCAGCCTGTCAGATGGCCACCCTGCAGGCTGAAACCCTTTATAAGAAATAAAGTCTCCTTTCCAAATTTATATTGTGTGATTTTAGTTGATAGTACCCACACAACCATTCTGTTTTTCACTGTCAGTATTCAATACATTACATGAGATATTCCACATCCTATTATAAAATAAACCTTATGTTAGATGATTTTGCCCAACTGTAGGGTAAGGTAAGTGTTTGGAGCATGTTTGAGGTAGGCTAATATTTAGTAGGTTGGGTGTATTAAATGCATTTTCAACTTATGATATTTTCTGCTTATGATGGGTTTTTCGGGAGGTAGCCTCTTCATAAGTCAAAGAGTATCTGTACTACAATGTGTTCTACAGTGATCCCCTAATAACTGCTTTTTCTCCTTACTGTGGTGGCCTGCTGACATAGACAGGGTCAGGGTCCTGAAGGTTATGTGTTTGGAGGGCTTGTCTTATGATATTCCAAGATTTATGACTCAATTGGTGAGTTCAGCTTTCCAAATAACCTAACTAAAATTCTAAGTTAAATAAATGTTACATACCAGGGGAATTCATTCTGCTAAGAAAGATTCTAGAAATAACAATACTACTGCAAAGAAAATGGTGAAATAACCAGAAGGACAAAGAAAAAAACCTTTTGAGCCATAGTTTTTTTTTAAAGTCTGATCATCCAAGCTATAAAATTTCATTTTACTTTGAAAGGAAAATGTCAAATGCCTAATAGAGAATGGGAGTAGGACATTTTTCCTACTTTTAAATTACAACAATTCTATTTCAATATTGTAATTAGTATTAGTCTCCCTGCCACCTAGGCTTGTGTAATATTCCTTAGCTGAAAGAGTATGGCCTTTCAAGTAGGACAGAACAGAATGTCATCCTAGCCGCACCATTTTCCAGCTATGTATCATGCACATGTCACCTAACCTCTCCAACATTTGAGCTTTCTCATCAGACCAGTGGGCATGATTACAGCTCTCTAACTGCAGAGTGGGAAGCACAAGTGAGTTTCTTAGGAAAAAGAGCCCTGGGCATCAGGGAAACTAAGAAATGGCAGCTCCTTCCCATTCCTTTTGAGTAGAGAGGGTCTTCCTTAGCACACTCTAAATCCATACTTGAAAGGATTCACTTATGTATTTGTCCATTCATTCAACAAATATTATTGAATTTCTACTATGCACTGACACCTTTCTAGGCCTCAGGTATGTGTGGGTAAATAAAATAAAGTCCCTGATGCCAGGGAGCTTACATTGTCCTGGAAGACACAGACACATATTTAGAAAATATAGCAGGTAATGATTGGTGCACTGAGGCAAAGGAGCAGGCACAGGACACAGAAGTGCATAGGGTGGTGGGTGCAGGCTGCCCTGAGGAGGTCATTAGAGCAGAAACCTGAACAAGAAGGGGGAGCAAGACCTGTAGAAGGTGAGATAAATGAGGAAAGAACATCTCAGCACAAACTAAGTCAATTATTCCAAGCTTTCAAGGGGAGCTCCCTCCCTCTTTCCCAATGGAGGGAAGAAAGTGACTTATTTAATGGTAAAACAAAACTCTTAAATGTGAAACCAGCTCCTGAATACTTTCACCAGAGTCAAGAAGAAACCCTTTGGACTCACCTGGAGGCTGTGTGTTACCATTTGTTAACTTTTACCTTGACAGCCATGCTTGAGAATTATTTGAATCTATGCTTGGTAGTAAGAACACAGTGAGAGGAGCCAAGACACCATTTGATTGCCTCATAGCTTCAGCGTCCCACTGTGGATGATTCTTGATCTACAAGACCTTTAAATATGACCCATGAGTAGATCATCTTTATAAAAAGGGCACACAAAGGCAACAAGGGCTTGGGTTTTGGAGGCGGGCAAAGTTTGACCTGAATACTAGCTTCACCTCTTCTTAGATATGTGACCATAGACATGTCATTTGACTTCTCTGAGCCTTAGAATTTAAATCTGTAAAATGAAGATTATAACATGTGCCTCATAGTGTGGATTTTTGTTTTATTGGTTTTCATTGTTGCTACTTTTTGTTGAATGTCTAGAAAACTGTGCTAGGCACTGAAAATAGTGCCTGCCCTCAAGGAGCTTATATTTTAATAGAAAAATTCAGATAGTAGACAAACAAACCAAAAATTTAAAAATAATAATAAAATAATGTCACGGAATGACATGTGCTACCACAGAAATTATCTCTATCTTATAACATGATTGAGGGTGAATGGGAGGAAGCTCTTTTAGACTGATAGAGAGGCTTCTGGGAGAGACTCTATAAAAAGGAAACATTTGATCTGGGTCCTAAAGGGTGAATAGGGGAAGACATATGGAAATCATCGGTGTGAAGTGAGAAGGAGAAGCCCGAACACAGAAAAATCACAAGTGTTCATGGAAGAGCCTGACAATGTGTTTGGTGTATAAAGAATGTGAGCTGAGGTGGGTCCAAGGTTTGTTTGGAGGGATAAACAGGCACCAGGACATAATGAATTTGTAAATGCCATTAAACTGGATTTTAACCTAAACACAATGGAAAGCCATAGGAGGGTTATAATTAGTGGAGTGTCATGATTTCATTTTATTTTAGAAATTACTATGCTGAATGATGATTCACTATAAGGAGACAAGAGTGGAAGCAGGAGGGTTTGTTAGGATTCTGTTATAGGAAGAAGGATGATGTTGGCTTAAATTATGCAGAAAAGATGATCAGCAGTAGATGAATTTAGGCTTTAGATTGGAATAGAGTCAAAAAGAAATGTTAATAGATTAGATTTAAAGTCTGAAAAGGCAGGGAAAGAAAGGGTCATGATTCTTAGGATTTTGGCTTAAGCAACAGGATAATTGTACTGAAAGGATGATGTAAAACAATGTGCATAGTCTGTCTATAGTGCCTCATTGTATTACTAAATATTTTGAGGATATGACAGAGATCAAATTCAAGATGGCTTAAGCACATAAATGGTGTTGACTTACACAGTGGGAAGCTAAGAGTCATGCTGGCTGTGTGTATAAATGCTCCAGATCTTCCAAAGATGATGGCAGGACATTGTTTCTCTGTTGCTTCATTTGTTGACCAGGCTCTTTCTACCTCAAAGGAAAAATGACTACTGATCATTTCAAGTTTAAATCCATACAATTGCAATCTGAAAGAAAAAGAAACTCCTCTTCCAGAGTATAAATGCTAGATGCTGTGAATTGAATAGATTTTCTTGAGGCATGTGTCCACCTGGGGACTACTTTCCGACTGCTACTGAGGGGAGAGGGCATGCTGATTAACCTAACTTCAGCAACCAGTCACTTGCTCTTCTGTGGTTGGTTGTCTGCAACAAGGCTGACTACAATCCCTCTCTACCCTGGTTGCACATGTCACCTCTCCTATCAAGAAGTATATCTGTAATCTCTCCCTTGAATCTGGGATGTCTCTGTGATATAGTTTGACTCATAAATGCAGTGGAAGTGACAATGTAAGACTTTCAGTCTTAAGTTTTTAGAGCTCCCTTACCTTTAGTTTCATCTTCTTGGGAGCAAACCACCATGTAAAGAAGCTTGAGCTAGACTGCTCATTGGTGAGAGATCACACAAGAGAGAGGTAAAGGTAGTCCCAGCCATTTCAGCCTCTTTGCTGAGCCCACAGACCTGGGAGTGAAGCTGTGTTGGCTGTTCCAACACTAGCCAAGCTCCCAGTTAATTGCATCCACACAGGACTGCTTACAGAATTCCTGGGACCCTCTGCAAAATAAAAATATGGAGCCTTTTGTACAAAAAGCAGAAAAAAAGTACCATGAAATGTATTAAAATATACAAAGTGTTCCCTTTAGTTCATGGTTTATCTCTCCACTTGTGACTTTTTAAAAAATTTGCTATTTAATATTGTTTTAAGTAAAGAACATTGATACTAAATTATTAGCATGAATTTTACCATTCATTTTAAATTCTACTTTTAAGTACAAACATCAGAGCACTTAATTCACCTGCAGAATCACTGAAATTTCACAATTTGTGTTTTGTGACTCAGCTCTGGATAGTGCCTCCAGATGACCAAAAGAAAGCTTGGGAGTGGGACCCCCCAGGCACAGAGAAGATCAAAGGAGGGCCTCATTAGGACACTCATGGGGCAGGTGCAGACTTTCACAAGTCTCTGTGGTTCCTGCCCTGCAACCTGGGATCAAGCCTGATGGCCACTGGGATCCTCCTTCCACAAACTATTGGAATGGTAGCCAGAACTGGGATGAGGGTGGAGAAGATAAGTGAGGCATTTTTTCATCCCATAACCTGCCACCCCAACCATAGTGAACAAATAATCCTCAAGGGTATGGCAACCTCCATGCCAGGATGTGCAAGTCAGGGGTGGGCAAGAGGCTCCCAAGTGCTGAGTCACCCACCGAATGGTTCTATGGTGCTGCCAGCCCAGGGCAGGAATGGCTACTGCCATGACCCACCCCAAGAAGCCATGGGGCATGGATGTCTGACCTAGACCCTCCCATCACCCTGTGCCTGGGTCCCTCCAACACTAGAGAGTAGAGAGTGGTGGCAGAACACAGACTTTCCCCTTGCTGACCCAACCTTGTCACCATCCTACGTGGAGGGCAACAGTGGTCATGGGGCAGAAACCAAGAGAGGAATGCCAGGTGGAGCCCAGGACATCAAGGTACATGGAGAAGGTGGCTGAAAATCTCATCTGGGGATGTGGTGGGGAGACAGGAGCGATATAGTGGGAAGCAGAGCCACATGTTTCAAGCCCTCTGTGAATATTCAGTTGTCCTATTATTTACAAAACACAAATTCAAAGATAAATGTGACCACTATTTTAAGATAGAGACCACAAAGCTTTAAACCTCAATCTTGAGGCCCTTTAAGTACAGGGCCCTTAAAATGCCCTGGTCATATGATCATGAAGCTAGTCCTACAGCTATCTGAGTGATACCAGCCAACATCTCATGGAGCAGAACCACCCAGCAGAACCCAGCCAATGTATAGAATCATCAACAAAGAATACATTGTTATAGTTTTCTCTTTTAAGCTACTAAGCTTGGGGTACAAGTTACATATGCCTGGCTAAATTTAAGAGTGGCTAATGATGGCTTTGCACTTCCCATTCTTCCTCCTTTCCCATTCATAAACACAAGTGTCAAATGTAGCTCTTTGGTCCTATCTTACCATTGCATATTGAGTGTTTATGTAGAGAATATTTTTTTTAAGTGCCCAGGCCACTGGATCAACTGGTGTTGCACCCAAGGAGTTACATTTAAGGAATTGCACCTTAGAAGTTTAATCTGTACCTAGACCTCATTACCTGATGAGATTTTGGACTTGGAGTAGCCTTATCCCATGATTGAATGAGACGTCAGGGATCTTGTGAGGGTCTGAGAGTATTTAGTACGCATGGGAGACATAAATATTTGTAGCCAGGGTGAAGTGTAATACATCATCAGCAAAGAGATCTACCAACGTTCCTCTCAACCTTGTCTATGCATACTGCTCCTCTCATTAAGAGGGAGGAAGCGTCTATGTTTCCCCCCTTGAATCTGAGCTGGCCTTTTGATTCATTTTGACCAATAGAATGTGGTGGAAGTGGCGCTGTATAACTTTTGAGATTATGTCATCAGAGACCTTGCAGCTTTCGTTTTTAGTCTTTTGGGGCCATCCTGGATATATCCCAGCCCCAGATGAGTTACCTGCAGAATGTACCACAACAATCACATAGAACAGCAGCAGGGCCAAACTAAGTCCAGCCAACCCACAAATCATGGGATGTGATGCGTTATTGTTGTTTTAAGCCACTAAGTTTCGGTGTCATCTGTTACACAGCAATAGATAACTGAAATACCTTGTAACTAATGAGGGCAGACAATCACATTGGGATGGTCCATCATCATGATGATCCATCGTGATGAACAATCCCGGTGTGAACACATAGAATTGGGGAGGGGAATTAGTAGACCCAAAGAAAACAGACTTGCTCTCACCACTACATTCCACCCCTTGGCTGTCCTGTGCATTCCTGAGCCCTCATTTTCATAAGTTCCAGAAATATTCCTTTCTTAAAAAAGAGAACTATCCCATATAAAAATGAAAATGTACCCACTCCTCCGTCAAAGAGAGACAACTCCAAGATATTTTCAATTACTACATTCAGTTTCAAATTCACATTTTTCTGATTAAATTCTTAGTTATCTTCCAGTGTATTTTTCATGGTCGATCAACCTATGAGATGAATAATAATTTTAACTAGTCTTGACACTCAGTATACAATAGTAGAGGAAAAACAAGAAAAAGATCAAGGTTGTCTCCACCTTTGGATAAATGCGGGGTGGGGGGGGAAATGGCTTATGTTTGCCCAGCCATCCTGTTGGGCAGCAGATTCAGATTCAATTGTTTTGGCAAGTCAGGAAGTTTCCTGATCAGTCAACCTGGCCCATCCAATTCTGCTCTTTAAACAGCTTGCTTTTGTCCACTGCTGCCTATGCTGCATTTAAGACAAGCACTGGAAGGATTCCCCTCCCCGGCCTGCAATCACTTGTCAGCCTGCTTACTGTTGTCTCAGAGGCCTGGGGAGTTGTGTAACCACCATCTTGCATTTACCAGGACTGAAGTTCCTCCTGCCATACAAAATCCCCTAACATCTCAGTCATCTGTTAATTGATGCAATTTCTGAAAACACCACTGGCCAGTAACCAAGACAAGAGCTTTTGGAGTCAGAGTCCATGAATCTGGATACTCCCTTGAAGTTTTCATTACTTTTTCTTTTTGAGACAGAGTCTAGCTCTGACGCCAGACTAGAGTGCAGTGGCGCTATCTCGACTCGCTGCAACCTCTGCCTCCCGGGTTTCAAGCAATTCTCCTGCCTCAGCCTCCCGAGTAGCTGGGAGTACAGGCATTGGCTACCAAGCTCAGCTAATTTTTGTATTTTTAGTAGAGATGGGGTTTCACAGTGTTGGCCAGGATGGTTTCGATCTCTTGACCTCATAATCCACCTGCCTTGACCTCCCAAAGTGCCAGGATTACAGGCGTGAGCCACCGCGCCAGGCCATAGGTTTTGTTACTTATTAATGGATCTGAAAGCTCTGCCCTTTCCCATATTTTTCAGTTACATGGCCTCCATTTGGGTGGCTGGCTCATTAGGGAGGCTAATCTGTTCCTTGTGCTCTGCCTCCAGGCTGTAAAACAGAGTGCACAGAGAGAATATCTCTGGAGGAATACAGGGGGTCAGGCTTTCCTAATTTTCCACCTCCTTCCGGGCCACGATCTTATTTCCAGTTATATTTTCCAACTTCACTAGCTTTATTGGGGTAAGGTACAGGGCTTTTGCAAATTTACAGGCCCCATAAATCTGATTCTCTGTGATCTTGAACAGCTGCCCAGAGGCAGAAAATGCCTCTAAACAAAATTTCCACCATTTCCTTCCTTCTTTAAAAATAACTGGCTTGGATGGAGTGTGCAATAGTTAAAGCCATAGGAGTCTACTTCTTAACCTCCTGATACTGACTACCAACTCCTCCTCTCAGAAGGACCAGGGACTGAGGCTTTAGATATGCATTGTAACAATTTAACAGATTGTTTTGTTACTACCGCAAACCAAGGATTTCCAGCTTCCCAGATGCAACAGGGGACTCCTCACACCTTTCACCTTGTCTTGACCCAGGTGAGCCTGTTTTATAGGACTAGTCACTTCCAAGCACTAATTTCTGGTTAAATGGAAATCCTTCAAAATAACTCAACTAAAAGTAAATTAAGAAGGAAGAAAGGGATGGAGGGAAGAAAATGTAGGCTTAAAATAGGAGGAAATCCGAGGTAGAAACTGGCTAAAGACACATCAGGTCTAGGGGCTGGGCGGATGCCTGGTCTCTATGTCTCCAGCAGCGCTTTGCCTGTTTCCTGTTTGTTGACTTCACTCTCAGTTGGACTTCCTGCAATGGTAGTAGAAAAGATGCCTTCTGTATATCCCATGCCTGTATTTTTATAGCTCATGATCTCTGAAAAAAGAAGACCACTTATTTCCCAGAATCTATGTATCATTTTTCATAGAAAAGTTTTGATACCCTGCTTGCCTCCCTCACTACTCAAGGGTCATGGTACTGCATAGAATCTGGATTTTTTTCTGTCTCCTATGCTCGGAGAGGGCAGGATCTGGGTGGCTAAAGTCAGGGAGTGGACTGGTTTCCCTTGGGAAACAGGTGTCTGAACAGAAAATAAAATAAAATAAACAAACACAATCAGTGGTGCCTAACATTTCTTTTTCTTCCTTTCTTTCTTTCTTTCTTTCTTTCTTTCTTTCTTTCTTTTTTTTTTTTTTTTTGAGGGAGTCTTGCTCTGTTGCCAGGTTGGAGTGCAGTGGTGTGAAACCTCCGACTCCCTGGTTCAAGCGATTCTCCTGCCTCAGCCTCCAAAATAGCTGGGATTACAGGCATATGCCACTATGCCCAGCTAATTTTTGTATTTTTAGAAGAGGTAGGGTTTTACCATGTTGGCCAGGATGGCCTCAGTCTCCTGACCTCCTGATCTACCTGCCTTGATCTCCCAAAGTGCTGGGATTACAGGTGTGAGCCACTGCGCCCGGCCATCATGGGCCACTACTCCCGGCCTAACATTTCTATTATAAAGGACAACGTGTCTTTGTATTTTTGATGTATTTTTAATCTGAGCTAACCCTGAGATTTTTCCAGCTGGTGAATGAAGGAGAGCACTCAGTAAAGGCTTTTAGCCTCTCCCATGACCAGGGATGCTCATCCATTTTTGGGAGCCTGGTGAGGGGCAGGATTACCTTCCTGCTCAGACACACGGGACTTGCCATGGCCTCTCCTACTGGGGCTCTGGTTTCCTGATGTCTGGGACCCCGTTGCTGAAACCTGCCCATTAGCAGTAGGGGTTGTTCTTTCATAACTAACTGGCAACTTCAGCCCTGCCATGCTGCAGCACACAGCTCCCATGTGTGCTCTGCTCAAGGCAGGGTCTCTCTCCATCCCACCGTTGCACCCCTACACCCCAAGGCACAGCAGCTCTGGGCTTTCAGTGTCTCAGAGAACCTTGAGGCAATAGCCCTCTCACCTTAAACTCAGGCTGGAAGACATGGGGCCTGGCTGGGGGTCTACAGACAGTCTCAGTGACAGACCTCAGCTGAACTCCCCAGTCCTCTCCAATACAGTAGCTTGGCCCTGGAACCAAATGTTTACCTTGATCGTTGCTCTTCTTTTCTTCTTTTTTTTTTTTTTTAATTTTATTTTAAATTTCTTTTTAACTTTAATTTTTTTTAACTTTTAGATTCAGGAGTACATGTGAATTTTTGTTAGATAGGTAAATTCATGTCATAGGGGTGTGTTGTGCAGATTATTTCATCACCAAGGCACTAAGCCTAGTACCTAATAGTTAAGTTTTCTGATCTTCTCCCTCCTCCCACCCTCCATCATCGAGTAGGCCCCAATGTCTGATGTTTTGTGTCCATGACTTATCATTTAGCTCCTAGTTATAAGTAAGAAAATGTGGTAGTTGGTTTTCTGTTACTGTGGTAGTTTGCTAAAGATGATGCCTCTTCTTTTTTTTTTCTTTTTTTTTTTTTTTTTTTTAAGATGAAGTCTTGTTCTTGTCCCCCAGGCTGGAGTGTAATGGTGCAATCTTGGCTCACTGCAAACTCTGCCTCCTGGGTTCAAGCAATTCTCCTGCCTCAGCCTCCCGAGTAGCTGAGATTACAGGCACCCGCTACCAAGCTCAGCTAATTTTTGTATTTTTAGTAGAGATGGGGTTTCACCATGTTGGCCAGGGTAGTCTGGAGCTCCTGACCTCAGGAGATCCACCCGCCTCAGCCTCCCCAAAGTGCTGGGATTACAGGCTTGAGCCACTGCACCCGGCTGATGCCTCTTCTCTTAAGACCAACTCTTCCTCAGTTATTCCTCAGATCCAAGGGCCAGCAGATCTCATGAGGACCTTCTGCTGGGCTGCCTTCTCACCCTCTGATATAATTTGATTATGAAATGAATGGGTTCTCTCCAGAGCTGAGCTTCAAAGGAAACTATTGCTTGTAGTTGCTTTTAATCCCATGGAGTTACTTGGTGGAGACTCTCTTTTCTTTTCGGAGCCTAGAACATGTTCCAAAGTCAACAGTGAGGTCAGTGCTCTGCAACCAGCATGATGAAGTCAACAGCCAGCCCGACCCTTCTACACAGCTGCTTCCAAACAGAAAGACCCTGAAGAAACCCGGGAATAGAAATCGCTTCTTTCTTGTCAATACTTTTTTCTGGTTTTATCTTTAAAATCCCACATGTTTAGTGCTGGAAATATGGAAGTGACACTTTTGTCAAGAAGAAAGTTATTCAGATGTCTTGGACAATTGAAAAAAGAAAACCATTAGATCACCCTAAATCTTAGAGCTTTGAACATGTCAGTGGGTTTCTGAGTTAAAGTGACCTGAGAAACAAGCATATTTCTGGGTGGGAAATCAGGGGGAAGTGTGAGCCCAGGCTGGGGGTGACCAGTTGCCACCCATTTCGTCATGAATTTTGGCCTTCTTGTCAATGTTCATCTTGCCCTCAGTACTGCTTCCCTTTGCAGCTGAGGCCTGTTGTTTATTGTTCATCCCCCGTGGCAGAGAGAGAGGAACCACCTCCATCCACGGTGTAAGAAGATGCATCCATGCATCTTCGACGGGTTCGTTAGGCCCTGGCAAGGAGGAGGTAGAGCTAAATGCAGGCAACTTAGCACTCACACTTTCATTGAAGTCTTCTGAGTTTTGAGGGACAGTGTACGTGAAGACAACATATTCTTGACAGTTATTAACTGTTAGGTGTAATTATCAACATGTGGCTTGCATTAACATTATAACAGGGGCAGGATTTACTAATACATGCAACCCTTATTTTACCATTGTATACAATGCAAGGCAAGTACTTGCTAGAGTGGTTACAAGATGATTTTCATGTCTTCTCAGAGAGCAGAAAAAGAATATCCCAACATGAGAGATGAGAGGAAGGGGACAAAATCTTAGCCAAAGAGGCAAAGTCAATTTCTATACTAAAGAGACCTGTGAGTGCTGGCAGAAAGGGAGCCTCTGAAAAGAGTAACAAGACTCCAGCAAGTTCGAGCTCCTGCAGAGGAGGTGGTTGAGGGCAGCTGAGAGGTGTAAATTGGCGATACCAGGGCTGGACAAATCTCCCACATGACAGTTCGAGCATCCTGAAGGTCTAAATGAGGACTCAGCCTCCAATTCACAGCATGTGCTTATGGAGCCACAGACTAAGGTTGGCAGCTTGCCCATCACCAGCCTCTCAGAGCTGCCAAGAGAGGCTCCTTAAACAAGACCACCAAAGGAGTCCATCAGACCTAGGCTGTGCAGTGTCCTACCTCCATTCTGCCAATACTCACCCTGATTTAGGGACTCCTTTCAGCTACATGTTCATTCATTCATTCATTCATTCATTCATTCATCAAAGACTGTGTGAGGACTCCCTGTGTCCCAGGCACAGCCTGAGGACTGGGATTCAGAGGCCAGTGAAAAAGACCTTTATCCTGGAAGGCAGAGGCCAGGTGGGCAGACAAACAAATTACTAAGAACAATACATCCCTTCATACCATGTTATGTCATCTTGTATTACATTCCTTTATTTATTCATCAAACATCAATATGGCACATGTTCCTCTAAGCAGCAGGGATGTAGCAGTGCACAAAACACAGTTCTTGACCTCACGGATCTTCCATTCTAGTGGGGAAAATAAGAATTTGTATTGAATGTACTTTGCATCCTATTTAATTATCAAAAAAAAAAAAAAAAAGGCTGTGAAGTGGATTACAATATCCTCCAACTAATAGATAAGAAAATTGAGTCACAGAGAGGCTGGGTAACTTGCTGGTCGCACAGTGAAGACATGGTAGTGCGTGGCCTTTGACTTGGCCGTCTGCCTCCTGGGACCACGTTCCCCTACTGCTCGTGAGAGAGGAGCACGGGTGGCCCTTCAGAGAAGTGGGAATTGAATTGCAGGTTTGAAGGATGAGTAGTAGTATTTCCAAAAGACTGTGGCACGTTCTTTTCTAAAACCCATCCAAGACTCCAAAGTAAAGTCAGCTTTTTCCCCTGGCACAGAGTATTCTCCACAGATTTGCCCTTGGCCCATGGCTCCAACCTCTCTCCTACACACACAACAAGCTGCAGATGGTGAGTGCTTCCCCTACATACCAGCTCTTCTCTTGTCCATGACTTTGCTTACACTGTTCCCTCTGCTTAGACCCCTGCCCCATGTTCACCAAGCAAAGGCCTTCTCAATATTTCCAATGCAGATAGATGGTACCTCCCCCAGGAAGCCTTCTTGGACTTCCCCATCTCCTCCTTCCAAGTTTCTTAAGAAGCTCCTCTGCTGGCATCGTCAGGACAGGCTGTGTTCACTTATCTCCCTAGAGTATGAGTTAGACTTGCATGACCGGTTACCTGCCTGTTTCCTTGCCAAGCAGTCCCTCAGTGCTTGGATGGTACAGGAGTGAATGGCCCCAGGTGCAGGAGGAAAGGCACACTAGCAGAGGGCATAGCTTAGACAATCGTGAGGAGCTGGGGTCATGCCAGGTGAAGCAAAGGCCCCAGAAATTTCCTCTGGATGCGGGATGAGGTCTCTGTGGAATGAATACAGGGTAAAGAAGCAAGAAGATTTGGAGAAAAAGTGGCCAGAACACGGATACCAAGGAAGAACCAGAAAGGCTGGGTTCTCTTCAGGAAAGAGGACCCTGTATGGCAGGCAGAGCTGGCAGGCCTGCAGAGCTCCACCCTGAGAATGTGGACAGGAAAGCGTGCTCAAGGGTGTCACCACATGTGGAACAGGGATTGTGTCTGTTTTGTGTTGTGAAACAAAAAGTATCTGAGACAGGTCTCAAGCAATTTAGAGGTTTATTTTGTCAAGGTTGAGGATGTGCCTGGGAAAAAGAGACACATCACAGTAAAATCTGTGGCCCATGTTTTTCCAAAGAGGGTTTTGAGGTCTTATATATGTATATATAAGCCCAAATATATATATACAAACACACATACACACACGTACATACGTACACACACACACGCAAATATGTGTGTTTATATGTGTGTGTATGGGGGGGTGTATATATTATATATATGTATGTTTTGAGGGCTTATACATATATATAGGCACACACATATATAAGCCCTCAAAACCCTCTTTGGAAATACACACACACACACACACACACACACACACACATATATATATTTTTTTTTTGAGACAAGGTCTCACTCTTTTGCTCAGGTTGGAATGTTGTGACATGATCATGGCTCACTGCAGCCTTGACTATTCAGGCTTAAGTGATTCTTCTTCCTCAGCCTCTCAAGTAGCTGGGACTACAGGCATGCGCCACCGTGTAAGGCTGATTCTTTAATTTTTTTTTGTAGGGATGGGGGTCTCCCTATGCCTAGGCTGGTCACAAACTCCTGGGTGGTCCTCCCACCTTCACCTCCTGAAGTTCTGGGATTATAGGTATGAGCCACCCCACCCACTGGTTTCAAATTTAAAGGAAAAAGAGCAGGCAGGAGGGGAGAGGGAAAGAAAAAAATGGAGGTTAGTAGTGAAATAAGTGGCCACATTCTTGAGAAGTGCTCACTGAATCCATATGTCACATGGGAAAGGAGAGGGTAGAAGAGTAGTCAATTATGCATTCATCTCATGCTCAGTAAATCTGCATTTGTCTCTGGATAGGCAGAAGGATGATGTCTGGTTTTGTCTTTGTCCTGTACCTGTGAAGATAAGCTGTTAATTTACATTGTCAGGGTGAGAGAGGCCACCTAGGGAGATACGTGGCTTTCTGTGTTGTAGCTATTTGTTTAGGAGCAAAAGGAAAAGCAGGCTTTTTTTTTTTTTTTCTCATGAGTCAGTTTCCAAGCTTAAATTTTCTCTTTGGCATAGTCAGTTTGGGGTCCTGAGATTTTATTTTCCTTTCAGAGTCCTCTAGGATCCTCACATTAGGATGGACTGCTGCAGGACAAGTGAGCTGCTTCCACCAATGCCTGCAGACTGTGGCTAATGCATGGTTGTCAGCAATGCCCTGGGCTGTTGGAATGTTGGACGGGAGCCGGGTTGGACTTCTCTAACACCTCTTAACGTGAGCTGCAAGGCAGGCAGGGCTAGTCCTGCACCAGCCAACTACATGCTGAGTGCCTCTGTCCTCTTGACACAACCTGCTTAGTTGGACTCTATTCCCTTCCCCAATCTATGTAAGGGGAAACTGAGGACAGAAAGGTAAAGTCCTTTGTTGAATAAGCAGTAGAACTGGAATCTCGACGGGGTCTACCTGAGTCTCATCATAGCCATGTTTGCCCTTTGTGATCACCCACCTTCTAATCTATGACATGAAGATATTCCCCTTGAAAAACATAGACAGAGGCAGAGTGGGGAGAGGAAAGGGCCAGGTGGAGGCAGAAATCCTATATGGCTAAGTACCAGTTGTGTGACTGCAGACAAGCTACTTACCTTCTGTGATTCTCAGTGCAGGGAAAAGGGAGACATCAATACTATCTACCTCTCAGTATTGTTCTGAAATTAAATGAGCTGACTCACAGAAATCACATAAAGCAGTGCCTGACTCGTAGGCAGTGCTCAGAAAGTGTTACTACTGCTGCTGCTATTGTTACTACTGCTGATGCTACTACTATTACTCCTGCTACCACTGCTGCCACTGCTACCACTATTGCAACTGCTACTATGAATACAGTTACTACTATTGCTGCTGCCAGCAGTACTGCTACTACTACTGCTGCTGCTGCTTCTACTAGTAAGTACCACAAGACATGGTGCTCCTGGGGGCTATAAACACATTGTTTCAAGGAGGAAGTGGTCTTCTGTAGGGCTTAAAGCATCTGATTTGGAGTCAGCTCTGAGTTCAAATGCCAACTTTCCCATTATCCTCCACACAGCAAGGTCCGAGCTTCATTTCTCCTCTGTGAAGTGGGAATAACCGGCACACTGCCTGTGCCATTGCCTTACCATAAGAAGCAAGGGAGATAGTTTAGGTAAAAGTCTTAGTTTGTAGCTTCTGTTGCAATGGGAATTTATTGGAATGATGTATTTATTGAGATGCAGATGAGGAGAGTGGTGGTGGTGATGATAGTTTCTACTCAGAACATTCTGAGAAACTTCTTCCATCCAAGAACATAGATGTGGAAGTAAATTGCAAAATATCTTGGGATTAGGGCCATGAGAGGGTTTGGAACAAGATCCTGTGCAAGCCAGAGAATAGAGTGCCCAGAGCTGCCTAGACAGCCCCTGTACCAACCACGCCCTCCTTTCTCGGGGGCTCTGAGATGTCCCCTCCTCCCCAGCCCACCCCTGCAGAGTCTCCCTAAAAATCCACCAGGAGGCAGGGCTTTCCTAGCAAAGAGCCATGTTAACTGCCTGCCTTGCTGAAAGCCCACCTCCATTCTGCCAGATGCTGAATAGCATGTGTGCATCTGTTCAATTGCAGAGGAGTCTAGTGTTTGAAAATTCAAGGAACTGTGTTATTCCGGCTGGTAATTTGTCACTCAGAAGCTTCTGGATTACTTGGGTCCCTAAGCACCCATCCCAGCTCCTGTCCTGGCCCTGCAGTCTGTCTGCCCACATAGGTGAGGATGCTGAAGGAAGCAGAGTCTGGAGACCATGCCTGGTCCATCTTGCTCCTCACATCTCACCGAATGTCTCCTGATCAGTAGGGTCTTTCCTGACCTCCTTAACCATGTGGATCACCCCTGGTTTCTTCCTCATGCCAGAAAGTGGGCTTCCTCCCTAATGTTTCTCTTCTGTTTGTTATGACTTGTTTATTTGTTTGTTACCTGATGAGTTTCTTTCCAAACAAGACTCAAAGCTTCATGAAGCAACTCCTCTCATTCAGTGTGGCATCCACAAGGCCACACTGTGAGTGGAGAGAGGAAAGAGCCAGATGGAGGCAGCATGCTTGGTGCACAGTAGGTGCTTAATAAATATCTATAGCAGAATTAATGAAGGAATGAATGACTTATAGAAAAAGAAAGGGAAACAACAACAAGAATAATAAATTGTTCCATAGAAACATAGCATCTGGGCATTGAATGGGACTTTAGCAACGACATTTACCATTCACTTCATTCTGAAGTCCCAGCTACAAAATTTGAACAAATAGCTACATCATTCCTCTTGAAAAAAAGCTGAAGAGATACACTCTGGACATTAGCTGCTTATTTGGTTTATTTATGAAAAGTGTGTTGGAAAGACACCTGCCCTGGGTATTCCGAGACTTGGATCCTATCTGCTGCATGGCATTGCAGGTGAGCTGAGAAAAACACTTGTATCTTAGAATTTCAGTCCTTCATAAGCAACCAGATGAAGCTCTATCACACAGTCCTTAGTGTCTTTGCTTTTTGACCTTATTTTATTTCCTTCTGTATCAGGCTGTTTTTGTTTCTGCTCACTTGTTACAAAAATCAAGGCTGCAATCTCTTGTCTAACTTCCTTATGAATGAATTAATGCCTTTATTATGGGAGTTGATTCATTATAAAAGTGAGTTCAATCCCCTTTCTCTCTCTCTTGCCCTTCTGCCTTCCACAATAGAATGACACAGAAAGAAGGGACCTTGCAAGAGGCCGGTCCTGCAATCTTGAACTTTCTAGCTTCCAGAAATATAAGGCAAGACGTTTCTTGCACCTTATAAATTACCCAGTCAGTGGTATTCTGTTATTGCTGCACAAAACAGACTAAGACACCAGGTTAGCATAGCTAATAAGTGGCCAAACCAACATTGGAATTTGATTCCACCTGATTCCAAAATATTCCTAAGCTAGGACTAAAAGTTCTTACTTCCAGCACTAAATCTAGTACTTCTGTCACCATCCTACTGTGTGAGATTGGGCAATTTCCTTCTTGGAACCTCAGAAAAGCTGTATGGCTCACTGAACAGTTTTTAGAGTTGAATAGGAAGTCATGGGGTCACGATAGAAAGTACATTGTTAACTGTGAAGTGATGTGCTCACCAGTGTTGTCATTAATGTCAGTGTTCAAGGCTTAACAATGGGGTATGGAGGGCGAATGCCATGGCCTTTCATGGGACAAGAGTAACAGGCATGATGCCAACTGTCAAGAGAGGATTAATGGGACCAGTGATGTTAAATTAGGACCTGAAGGTTGGCAGGTGTTACAAACACCATGTTAGGGCAACCCCCAAACCATCACAACTCCTTGTCTCCTTGCCTTCCTTTTCAGACTCCTTTATAGACAGTAGTGACCATGTGGCCCAGTCTGCCCTGTGGAATATCAGAAGTCCCATGTAGAACTCTTTAAGAGAGACCCAGCTAGCTCGGACTTCAGCCCAGCATCCATTCATTTTGCTCCTGCGCCTTTCTCTCTTGTTCTTGCTTAGAATGTAGACAGCAAGCCTGGAGATGCAGCAGCCTTCATGTGACTATGAGGATGAGTCAAAACATCAAACATGGAGATGGCATGGTAGGCACTGGTTTCTAATGATTTCCAACACAACAGTTTAACATGAGATTAAAAAAAAAAATCCATTGGTGGTGAAACTCTCATTACTTGAGTTGTCTTTTATTTGCCACTGAATACATGTAAGGATGAGATTGATAATGGCACAAACAAGGTGAGGCAGGGAGCAGGCAAGGACAGAAGAGAAAATAACTGAAGAAGCCATCTCTCATATTGCACCAAGATACATATGCGTATGGACACCAGAGAGAGCGGTTGCTGCCAGTGTGGAGGTCTCATGGTCTAGATTCAAGTCCGTCCAACTCCTCCAGCTCACGCTTGGCAGGGGGTTTCTAAGACTGCCAAATGCCTGACCCAGAGTGAGTTTTTATTTACTCATTCAGAAAGCAGATCTTCAGTAGGCCTCTCCAAACACACTACTAAATGCTTTTCATGTGTTGTTGTGAGCCTGTTCACATGCATAGGCTCATTTAAGCCTCCCTTTACCGCAAAGATGATGAATCCCATTTTACAAAAGAAAAAAGTGAGAGCTAGAAAGGTAAACACCATGTCCAAAGTTTCTAACCTAAGACTCAAGGCCAAGCCACTAACTCCCAATTCTGTGATTTTATTACTGTGCTGTACTACAAATCAAATATCTGTTCCTCTCTGAAGTCTGAGGGGAATCTACACACACACAAAATTGCCCAGTCTCTTCTCTGTGGTTGCACAGGCCTACCTCAATCTATGCAGAATCAAGGTGAATTGTGAGTATCACAGACTTCTCCCTGGGACTGTGAACACCTTCTCAGCTGGAAACAAGGCCTTCTCCAGCTTCATATTCCAGCAACTAATATGTTTTCTGAATAACTATCCATTCAAAAAATGAGTTAACTAATTAAATAACAAAGGTCAGATTTGGCACAACCAATCAGAGGGGCTGATAGGAAAAAACTCAGGCTTCAGCCACCAGAAACAACAATGGGGTGATTCTGAACCACCTGTATGTTTAGCATCACTTCCACCTTTTGCACTTTTTATATAAATTTTAATATTAATAAATCATTGCACTTTTTATATAAATTTTAATATTAATAAATTATTGATCTATTAATAATAAAATTATCATTATTGTAACATGTCCATTTTTATTTGTTCCTCACTTTTGTCTTATATCTAGAATCCATTCCAAGACTTCTAGATGTGGTAAAATCCAGAAGCATTTCTTTTGACATGGCTCACAGAGGCCCTGTTAAGTCAGGAATACATCTTCCGTCTTGTCATGAGAGTCATGACAAGGGAGAAAATAATAATAATTATGTTCTGAACCAGATGAAGATTGCATGTCTTATTAATAGCTGAGATATACTGTGTATACCCTCAAAGCTGGGTCAATAATGATTCGTCAGACTTCGTTACCAACATCTTTAAAAGCTGATGTGAGTCATAGGGAGCTGTTTTGCACAAGATTTGTCACCTGGATCTGAATGGGAAATGAATAACTAAATATAAAATGCCATTTTGCTGTGATTCATAGCTCTTTCAAACTGACAGACATCGTCAAGGGATACAATCTTTCCTCTATTTCTAAAGAATGCAGTCAAGGGGTCTGGTTCTTAGTTTCTCATCAACCTGAAGAAGGATCAGAGAGAATGCCTGTAAGTCAACCACAAGGAATAGCTTTTTTGTTTTTACTTTCTGACAATGTTCATATCGGGAAAAGAGGCCATAATCCATGTGCTCTGTTTCTAGGAGAATGAAAGCTCCAAAATGTAATTATCTTCACCTTAGGATGTGCTAATTGGGCTGTTTCCTTTCCACAACACGTACAATTACATTTGAAAATTAACACAAGTTGCAATCCTCCCCATCCACAAATGCTCCTCATACGTCATTGTAGCATATACGGATTATCTTCTATTTACCTAAGCATTTTTCACCCAGAATTGGTGGATGTGCCTCCTAATGGGTCTTCTGAGCAACATCCCTGCATCTCCATCCAGCCTCCCACCCTATCCATTTTCTACTCTGAAACCAGAATGATCTTTCTAAAATGCAAGCCCCTCATATCACTGCCCCCATGTCAGACCTCAAGATAACTTCTGATGCCTGGAAGAGTCGTTCTCTCATCAGTGCTGCCCAGAGCCTAGAATACCCGAAGGGAAAGTTGTGGGCTATGCCTCACCCCAGCCTCAAGGGTTGTCTGAACCTACATAGCAGGAACCTATTTAATTTTTTAACCCTAATATTTTAAAAAACATATTTGATCCTGTCTTTCAGCACCTCTTCACGGCTTCTGCTCTCCCCACACTGACTCCCTCCCTGGGCACTCAGCCCCTGAAGGCAGTGGTGGCTTGCAAAAAGGGTCTGCCTTCACAGGGCACCAGTCCCTCTCCCTAGAGTCTCCATACTTTCCCCTGACCCTGTCCTTGGAAGTCCATGCTCAAACCATGCTCAATTGCCCCAAGCCACTTCTTCCCCTAAATACCTAGCTCCTCAGAAGACCAGATGTAAAGCCCCCTCCCAACCTGGTTTTTAGAAAACCTCAACCTATAGACTGGAGTACAAGGTTTCAGGTAGGTTGTAGATGGCCCAGGGCATCATGCATGTCCTCTGTCTCTGCAGCCTTATGTCTTGTCAATCCCTGCTTCATAGTTTGTGCTGTAAGAGAACAATCACGGGAAACGGCGAGTCCACTCAGTCCCTGACTTGTGTCAGCCAGCATGCTGGGCACGTGGCTGCCCTGCAAAAATCCACACAGATCTGTGGTGAGTGGGGAGCTCTTGAGCCTGACACATGAGGTCAAACTTGAATTGGCAATCTTGGGCAATTAATCTCTCCAGGCTTCCATTTCCTCAATTGTAAAGCAGGATGTTAATAATAAATCCTACCTCCTGGGTTCTTGTGTGGCTTGCATGAGTTTTTATATATAAAGCACTTAGAACAGCTCTTGACACCTAATGACTTCTGTGTACAATCAGCTAATATTAACAATCAGTAGATAAATGACTGTCACAAAAGAGGCAGGAAATATGCATTTAGAATCAGCACAGTCTGCCTGGAAGCGCCTCTTCACGGCTTCTGCTCTCCCCACACTGACTCCCTCCCTGGGCACTCAGCCCCTGAAGGTAGTGGTGGCTTGCAAAAAGGGCCCGCGTTCACAGGGCACCAGTCCCTCTCCCTAGAGTCTCCATACTTTCCCCTGACCCTGTCCTTGGAAGTCCATGCTCAAACCATGCTCAATTGCCCCAAGCCACTTCTTCCCCTAAATACCTAGCTCCTCAGAAGACCAGATGTGAAGCCCCCTCCCAACCCGGTTACTCTGTTCTGGGAACACTTTGGGGAGTCGATGTGTGGCAAATCAATAGGCTCCAATATGTCATCAGCATCAGTGGCCATGCCGGAGAGCGACATGGAGTCAGTGGAGGTGAAAACTCCCCCATAACCTCTACCTGTTCCCTTCACTGATATGGACAGTGACATAGCCTCAATCTACTGTCACACACAGTGCAAAACCAGTTTTAAGATTAGTTCTCCAGCTGCCAGCTTTAAGATTGTTGCCCCTTAGTAAATGTTTTAAAACTACAAGATATATTAGTGGATGCTAATGTCAATTTAGTGGGTACTTTCCAGATGTTTAAAAATTAAAAAGTATAGAATGGAATAGAATGGAATGAGTGTATTGCCTGCAGTGAGTATTGTGTAATATGTTTGGTTCTGTTTTGTCTTTCATGTACATGTGTGCATATTGCAGTATAATGTAAAGTATATTTTTTACTGTACGTCATGGGACAAGGCTGTTTATAAAACACTATCTTAAGCTTTTCTTACATAAAAAATGTTGGAACCCCATTGACTGGAATTATCCACAGCATACTCTCTTCTCTTTCTAAGATAGAAAGCCCTTATCAATAAAATAAAATAAAATAAAATAAAATAAAATAAAATAAAAGGACTCTCTGATATGTTTCCTCATGAGAGCACTTCAATGGCAACATCCTTAGGAACATAGAGAGTAACCCGTGTTCATAGCTCCTATCTGAGGGCTAAGTCCATCTGTCCTCATATAATAGAGCCGAATGTGTTCTGCAGATGACTTGGTAGACAAGGGCAGGAGTTCTTGACTCCAGAGAGAGCTGTAGTAACAGACAGTGGCATGGAAAATACTTTCTGGTGTACTTGGGGAATTGTAAAATCTACTTCTATTGTTGACACTTTTACATGTTAGGGACTTGAAAAATATCTGATGAATGCATTGATTTTTCCCCTGCTCCCATCCGAATACACGCCACCCCTCTACATGTACGCACAAACCCACCTGCCCACAATCTTATCCTTGCTCCCTTCACATACTTGTTTTCCTCTAGATCAATGATTTTCATAGCATTTTCAGTAGCAGACCCTGTGTTTCAAAGGGAATTTTTAACAAAACCCCAACATTATCATAAAACAGATAAAAGCAGCACATGAGTTCCCTGAACATTTAAATCTCCATTTTTGGATGGGGGGAGAAACCTGTAACGAGTTTTTGTTTGGTTTTGTTTGTTTGTTTTTTAAAGAACATCTGTAGCCTACCTTCAGAGATTGGTTTGAAAAATGAGTATCCGAGAAACTCTGGTAAGCTATTTAATGTCCGTCCTGAGCAGTTCTGAAGCCAGAGTGAGGTCATGTAGGAACGATGTTTTGCTGAAAGCGTACAGTCCTCTACTTTTATTATTAGTTGCACTTCTTCTAGCTGTACAACACTGAGTAAACCGTGCTGCTTCTTGGGGCTCTATTTCCTGATTTACGAATTTTCAGGATCAGATTGCAAGATCCTGGACTTTCTTTAGGCCCTAAATATCATAGAACTGATAAGGGCATATACTGAACACCAAGATGTTGATAGTCATCACAAAGCCATGGCTTGGGATGGTAGATTGAATCACTGCCCCAGTCTTTCCTAGTTTTTGGTTTTATGATCCACTCAAAGAGGCTCCACATGTCTCTCAAGTAATTTTTATAATATTTAACTATCCAAACCACTTAGGAACTCATTTTAACATGTCTCCTTGAGTTCTTGTAATAACAACAATAACTATAACTTTTTTAACACTTGACAATCAACAAATGCTTATATCCATTGTTTTCTTTGATTCTCACAATAATCCTGTCTTTGGTTTATAAACGAGAAGGCAAATGCAGGCAGAGGATCTGACTTGCTGAAGTCATCCAGCAAGAGGAAGGCTGAAGCCAAGCCAAGGTTGTCAGGCAGGATGGTCATGCGGGACCAGTTGTGAAAGCCCTGACAGCAGGTCACAGCGTCTCCATTTTATTGGGTCAGCAGCCCAGATACCTGAAAGAGACAAGTTACCTGATCAAAGTGGAGAGAGATTCAAATCAGGCAGGCCAGGTTGAGAGGCCCCTCAGGATCCCAGAGAGATCTGATGGCGGCTGCCCTGAGATGGTGGCGGCATGGTGGGGAGAGGGAGTGTTTCACTCCTATCTTTCAGGGAATCCTGAATCCTGCAACCAAAACCTCTTTCTTTACTTTGCCCCATGAAGAAATGCAGACTAACCCCAAACTAAAAACCAGCCTCCTGCTGCGTGTTATGTTCAGAGGCAGAAAGAAGTCTCTTCTACCTCCTATTTCTTCATGAAACTTTCCTCTTGGGGTTCCCTTTCCAACCTTGGAGTGGTTCTCATGGGTATTAAATACATCAGCATGTCTCTCATTCCCCGCCTCAGGCTGGAAACTGGAATCCAAGAGGCACAAGAAGGTTTAGGTGAGTTTTGTGAAGCTGCCAAATCTGATGGGCTAAATTTTCATTCTATTTATTTTATGGATTTCAAAGCTTCATATCCATTTAACTGTGAAGACAGAACTATTCCCAAGTTATTTGATAGGACAAAAACTGCACTGTGGGCAGCAGACTTTGTCCAAAACCTGAAAAACAACCAAGGAGTAAAATGATCTTGCGTTTCTTAGGATCCTCCAGCAATGAAGCGGCAGGGGGCGGAATCTGACCCATCATGGTAGAGCTGAAGGCATGAGAGATAGATATGCGGGTGCCCCCAAACACACTTGAAGCTGGTGTATTAACTTCACACATTGTTTGCCATACACAGCCATTCTCACCTCCCTGGTGCTGCTGCAACAGGTGTAAGTTTCAGTGGCCACACCATCAGGCATCTTTGATGTGTGAGATGTTGATTCAGAAATATTTTAGTACAGAGCATTGGATTCCCTGCAAGGAATTCAGAGTGCACCAGGGTACACAAGGGTCTGGAAATACCTGGGTAGTGCAGGGGTATGCAAGATCAAGACTAGGATAAAGGAGCATTGCAACCATCCCTGGCACAAAAGAAGACTTTGAAGATTAGAAAATACTTAAACTCAAATTTAAAAAGAGGACTTTGCCCATTGGTCATGTCAGAGAGGCGATTCCATGCTAAGGGAATGAAAATTTGAGGATGGGCAGAAATGCAAGTGAGTCTGGCAAGTTTCATAAATCCAAGTGGTCTAATAATGTTGAGTCTTCCACTTGCCAGGGTTGGGGGGGAAACACAATGAGGCAGCTAAGCTAGAGACTGTTAAGGAGAGTGTCCACAGAAGGCAGTGGTTTGGCATGGGCTTTCAGAGCCTAAGCAGAGTGAGGAGGGTACCTGCCCGAGAGAGAGGTGATGGTGTGGGACATATGTGTTAGAAACATATGTAGAGGATTGATCCAATAAGTAATGGTATTAAAGAAAATGGGACCTAGGTTTTGCACTGTCAGAGAAGGGAGTGACAAGTATAGGAAAGAGAAAACTAGAATCAACCCTATGGTGCTAAATTAAAATTGGAGTTATCATTGTGAAATAGAAAGAAAAAGAGAGAAATGAGTGGAGAGAGAGAGAGAGAGAGAAATGTTTTAAGGCAAACTAATATTAAAATAAATATTAGTTTTACCAGACATTGACACTCCTGCCAGCTGTTTTCTGCTGGAAATTTTCTATTAATTTATAAAAGTTTATTAGTCCTTTCTTATGTTGTCTCCAATTGATTGTTAAGCCCATCAGTTAATGTTTTACATAAGATATTGTACTTTATAGTTCCAAAATTTTAATTTGGTTCCTTTTTATAATTTACGTTTCTCTGTTAAGATTCCACATCTGTTAATTTATTATCACTACATTTTCCTTTATGTACTTGAACATATTTATAAAGCTGCTTTAAAATTCTTGACCCAACCTCTGGGTAATCTTAGGATCAGTTTTCATCAGCTATGTTTGCATAGATCACATTTTCCTGCTTCTATGTTTGTCTATACATTTTTATTGTATTCTAGACATTGTAACGCTACATTGAGAGTCTGCATTTTGTGGTTTTGCTTCAGAGAGTGCTAAGTTTTGTTATCACAGACAGTTAATTCGCTGGAAGATTAGATTGATTCTTTTAAGGTTTGTTGTTAAGCTTTGCTAGAGTAGTTCTAGAGTACTCTCACTCTAGGATGAGAGGAACACTGCTTCTCAGATGTGGTCTTTCTGGGTGTCAGTTGAGGGCTTCTCTCCACTCTGGATGATTGGAACACCTATATTTCTCAGCAGTGTGTATCATCAGTGATCTCTGCTCATCTCATAGCTCTCCAGAAGCTGTTTTTGCCAAAGGTTGGGTAGTTTTGCCCTAAACATGTATACTTTAATTCCTTCCGGTGTCTTAAGGGGACTGATACATAAATTTCTGGAGCTGCTCTTTTTTGCAGCTCTGTTCTTTCTGTTATCCTGAAACTTTGTAAACTTTAAACTCTAATTTCTGCCTCGCCAGCTAAGCAAACCTGCTATGCTCTGCTTGAATTCCCCTTTCCTAAGTCATGATTCAGGAGTAGCCCCAAACATAAAGTCAAGATGGTCACATGTTTCACCTCCCTCAGGCATCCCCCTTAATCCAATGCTCTGTGCTGAAATATTTCTGACTCAAAACAAACAGAAGCGATTTCCATGGCTAGTTTTGTCATTGTAAACATCAAGCCCATTTCTCACTTCCCTCCTGTGGGTTTAGGGAGGAGTTAGTTAGGTCCATCACAAATGGAAACTTTGAAACTACTTGCAAAGTTGCCTAATGTATCACAAGGCAATGTGGTAGGTTGGCAGAGCTGGTACTTCTCTAATAGACTGAAAGTCTCAAAATTAGAGCTATAAAATTTGAGTTTAGTTTACTCTAATTCCACTACATATGTCCCAGGCACTGTGCTAGCTGCTAGAGGTACAAAGGTGGATGAAATGTGACCAGTGCCCTGAAGGATATGGTCCTGCAAAGAAAAATGGCAAGTACTGTGATGGAGGTCTCCAGGGCAACTAGGGTGAGAGCACAAATGGAGATGACCCATCTAGCTTAAAGAGGTCAGCAAAGGTGCTAAGAATGTAGAAAAAGATGATGAGTGAGTTGGGGTTTCAAGGAAATACAGAAGTTGTTCAGGCTGACTGAAGTGGGCAGGGGAAATAGCTGGTGAAAAGACAAAGAAGTTCAAGCCAGGTGGCAATTTCAGTCACAGAGAGGACAACCTATACTATGGCTATAGCATATACTGGCTATACTAAAGTAAATAGAGTATACAAGCTATAGCAATGGGTGCAACACAGGATTATGTCAGGAGATACAGTCAGAGAAACAAGGCTAGCCAAGGTTACAACACAACTTTAGGTCATATTCAGGCTAATAAACACAGGACTGTAGCTATTGGAGCTAGAATCGTACATAAATTAGTGGCAGTTATTTATGGTGTGAGGTTCCATCTCCATTCTCCACTATCCAGATCCCGTCTGAAGTTTCTAGTCCTATATAAGACCTTTGAGACCACCAAAACTGAAGCAGAGAAGGGAGCCAGGGTGGCAAAGGAATTCAAAAGCATTTTATTCTGGTATGGTCATGGAGATAGGCCTTCCTATCACCCCTTTGTAAAGGAAACAGCTCTATCCTTAACCCTAGGCTGTTTTCTCCTAAAGAAAGTTATGGCCAGTCATGAATTCTAACTATCTGACTCAGGGCAGTTAATTTACAGGCTCATTTTGCCTTTACGAGCAGGTGTCTTTAGGTTGGGCTCTCTGGGAAACAGGCCCTGAGATGAAAATATCTACGCAGAAGGTTTACTGTGATGTGCTGTCAGGATCAGCCACCGAAGTGATAAAGGAAGCAGAATTGGGCAGAGGGCGAAGTTAACTTGTCATACAGTTAAAACAGACATCTCAGCTGATTCCATGGGGAGTGCAGAAGTTGACAAGGCCCTTCAAAGACCTTTCATACTTATGCAAAGGGCCAGGCTTCTGTTCCCCATCTCAATCAGTCATTAGATACATTTTCTCCCAGGGGAAAGAAAAAATCCCCCAGCGTGATCCAGCTGTGAGCTGTCAGCTGACAACCCTTCCTCTGGGACATGTGGGTGCTGCATCACTGCTTCCGTTGCAGATCACCTGCTCTGGAAAGTTCTGCCCAGGGGAGAAATGATAATTAGCCAGACTATTCAGACTCCAGAAATGAGCAGTAACATATGGCAAGGATCAGCCAGGTGCTATAAACAACTTTTGATAGAAAGCAGGAACCAAGAGAAACAGAATGTGTGAGGAGCACATTTATCCCCTGAGAGATGTTGAAGAAACTGGGAATGTTTATCTGGGGGGAGGGCGGGGGGTGGGGGGCAGAGAAGACTGTGGAGGGACGTGAGGCCCACCTGTAAATAGCTGAAGGGCTGACAAGTGGAAGAAGCCTCTGGAATGTTCTTCAGCACCTCAAGGGGTTGCATTTTAGGTGGAGAGTGTCCCAGCAGTCAGGGCTCTAAGTTCTCTCCTCACCTGCAAATGTGGCTGCTACTGACACCACACAGGTCTTTGGTGGGAGGTGGAGCTGAAGGCTTGTCAGGACCTGAGTCTCTGCAGGTATCCTGTTCCCCTAACAGCAGGCAGCTTCCTTGATGTAGGCTGCATCTGAAAGGTTAATTCCCTCCTCTTTGGGCCAGTTCAAAAATTGTAATCATGACTACAGCTCAGGCAGTAATTCTCAAACCTGGTTACATATGAAAAACTCTGGGAAGTTTAAGAATATAGTGCTCAGCTCCAGAGAAGTGAAATCATGATCTCTCAAGATAGGGATGGGTCATTTTTATTTCTGAAGGGCTCCCCAGATAAATCTGATATGTAAACAAAGTTGAAAAGCCTACGTCTGCCCTACTAGAGTGTTATTTGACTGAGAGGAAATGAGAAGGGTCATTCAAAGGATAAATGAAAAAGATTTCTGTTGCATAATGAGATCAATAGGAAATGATTAACCCCAAGGGAGGTAGCCTCGGCAAAACATAGCAAGCAAATTGATCGCTACAAGCAGGATCTGTGGCCCCAATGCTGACTGCATTGAATCGGAGGAAGTGAAGTTTTGTTTTGTCAACGTGATCCAGTGCTCTATTTTAGTGAAGTAAGTGGCTTGATGAGAATAGAGTTTCTTTAAACTTTCTCATGTAGCAGGGACTGTTCTTCTCATAGACAGCCCTTATGCACTCTGGGGCTCTAATATACTATTAGGTTGTTTCAGTAACAAAAATAAATTATACGTGTTGAAGAAAATGTGGAGATACAGAAATGTGTGAATATAGAAAAATATAAAGTATAAAGAAAAAACACCAAACTTTTTTCCAATTCTATTATCCAAAACTAGTCATTTCTGTAATCTTGCCGTAATATACATAGGTAACATATACACTCTTTGTGTATGTGTGTGTACATACACATGCACATATATGTATGTATTTATCTGTGTATCAGACACTGTACTACTAAGCACTGTTGACTAATTATTTTGAAACCACAAAACAGTTTGAAAGGTTATCTCACCTAGGATGACAATAACAGTTATTGTCATGAGGTTGTTGTGTATTAACATTACACAACACAACATTACACAACATATTAACATGTGGTAAAATGCTTAAGACAGTGCCTGGCCTATACTAAGGCCTCAGTAAATATTAGAAAGAGAAGAGACCAAGAAAGAGAGGAAAAGAGGGAGGAAGAGATAAGGGAATTTACCCATGTTAGAAAGAGGGTGAAAGAAGGTGAGGACTCACAGTTTGTTAACCTCAGCACCATTGGCATGCTGGGCTGGAAAATTCTCTGCCAATGGGGGAGCTGTCCTGCAATTCATAGGATGTTTAACAGCATCTCCAGCCTCTACAATTCAAGACCAGCAGCCTCCCCTCCTCTAAGGCATCACAGTCAAAAATGTCCTCAGACATTGCCCTGGGGGGCAAAATAGCCTCCAGTTGAGAACCATTGACCTAGATCAATCACATATGAATTCTTGTTCTTTTATAAAAAAATACATTTTAATCAAATGCATGTGTAAAATATCACAGTTGAGATCCACACACCATTTTAAATTCTGCATTTTTGCTTAATGTCACATCATGATATTGCTCCTCATCATTAAACATTCATTATAAATGTCATTTTTAGTGGCTGCATTATATCCCAGCCTTCCAATGTACTGTCATCTTAATGACACAATATTGTTAGACGGGTTGTTTCCTCTTTGTGCTCTTACCAAAAAGATCATCTTCAAAATGCATACCTACACACATATAGGTCTTTGTCTACATTTCTACTTCTTTTCGCTGGGTAAATTTTTAGAAGTGAAGTTACTGAAATAAAGTGATCGAGATCCTGAAGAGTCTTGACAAATATTACCACATTGATTTCCAAAACAGCTGTCCAAATCAACACGCCCACCAGCAGTCATGTGGGTATTTGGAATGCATGAGATATGGGGACTGGAATGGTTTTGATTTGAACTAACTGAAGGGGTCTTTTAATCTACACTTCACAAAAGTTAAAAATAAAAATTAAAAATAAAAGACAACACACGCCATGTGGCGAGTGGTATTGATTACATCACAGGTGATGTAACTGTGCATAACTTCAATAAACTTCACAGTAAAGGAGATGGTTCTGATATCAACTCTATTTCTGTTCCCTAAGGGACTGAGGGAAACCTTAAATAATCTAGTGAGGAAAATGTATCTCTCATTTCTAAAGAGTTACCAGCCCTGCTGGGAGCCACACGAAGAAGTTGGAATTGAAATACAAGGCTGGTGGTCCAGCTGGCCACATGTCAAGCTCAGAACCATGATGGATATCTGATTTCCATCCCACTTGAAAGTGATGTCCAAATCTTCTACAAGACGAATTATGAAAGAATTTGAAGTATTCTTTTGTTTTGTTTTGTTTTGTTTTGTTTTGAGATGGAGTCTTGCTCTGATGCCCAGGCGGAAGTGCAGTGGCTCAATCTCAGCTCACTGCAAGCTCTGCCTCCCGGGTTCACGCCGTTCTCCTGCCTCAGCCTCCCAAGTAGCTGGGACGTACAGGCACCCGCCACCATACCTGGCTAATTTTTTTTATTTTTAGTAGAGACGGGGTTTCACCATGTTAGCCAGGATGGTCTCAATCTTCAGACCTCATGATCTGCCCACCTCGGCTGAATTTATAGTATTCTAGAATTCTTATACGAGGCAGAAATCTGCTGCTTCACTCCTCTATTTGGGGGGAATACTTTCAGAATGGAACGAGAATGCAGATCTACTTATAGGCGGCCATGAAACCCTGAGTCAGCTATGGAAATTTCCAAGCCCAGATATCAGGTTTGCACCTGGGGGATGAATTCCAGCCTCTCAGAAGACTGGTCTGGCATAAGTGCTCTAGGACCCTCAGACAGCAGGCCTCTCCCACTTATTCTTCATTTTCCATGGGAGGTCACATAGGCTTCTTGGACAGTGTTTACAATCAAGGGTGGAATGAACGAGCTAACAAAGAAGACTGACTCGTCCAAGTGGGCTATTGGCACAACCCAACAAAGCTGAACATATACATTCTGGATGTTCATTTGATAAGTAATTCCATTTCACAGACATTCATTAGTGTTAGTTTAATGTCTGTTGTAAGTACTATAGAGGATTAACATGACACTGTCCCCATCCTCCAAGAGTTGAGAAGATTTTTAAAAATATGCAATTATCTAGAATGTTAGGCATAAAGCTAAAAATAAGTCTATTATAAACAGAGTGCCCAGGGACTTTGTTGCAAGGACAAAAGATTGCAGAGCACTTAGCATGTGCCAGGCAGTGTTATGAGGGCTTCATGCTGAGTCAATGCATCTCACTCACAATGCCATTCTGAAACTGATGCTGTCATAGACAACTTGCCCAAGATCCCACAGCTGGTAAACAGAAGAGCTGAAGGATGAGCCCGCTAGCTGGATCCAGCATGATGGCTATGCTGTGCATGTTGCTTCTTGTTCTCTAGGGGTTTAGGAAGAGCCTTGTGAAGGTAAACACAATGGAGCTTTCAGAGGTAAAAATTGAAGGACAGATCTCCCAGATAGATGGACTTAGGAGTTAAGCCAGATAATCGGTACATAACCGAGTAGGCAATAGGGAAGTCAGTAAGTATTTTTGGGCAAGGGAATCACATATCAAAACTGAACTTTAACACAATGAATCTGGACGGAATAAGTGGGAGAAAGGAGACACTGAAAGGTGGTAGGGAGATATGTATGATGGAGCAGTTAGGCATGCGGCAGTCTTGGGACGATGGGAGGGTGGCTGTAAGATAAATACCAGGCTTTAATGAGCATGGTATTGTGTTGTGATTATCGTACTAGCTCACTTATGTATTTATTCACCCAGAATACATATATATATATATATATATATATATAAAATATATACACGTGTGTGTGTGTGTGTATATACATATATGTATCACAAATGATCCTGGCACATACAAGCTGCTCAATAAAAACCTGATTTTCTGAGAGAAGAAATAAATGTCATGCCTCCAGGTTATCCTGTAAGTCTGCAATAGGATATTGTTCAATGCTCCTGTGTGTGTGTGCTTGTGGTGTGTGTGTGTGTGTGAGCGCGTGTGTGGTGTAAGAGCTAGAATTTAGCCCAGAGCTCCATGTACACCACCTTTTTTGCCGATAGACACTGGCTTCCATCTGTGATTCTGAAAACCATGGCCAAATTCAGTCTTCAAAGTACAGAGGCTCAGAGCCTGAATAAAGGTTGACACAGCAAGAGTCTGCAGGACATGGGCCTCTCTGAGCAGCAACACCCAACCCCTCCTAGTCATCAGAAAGTCTATAGCCCCAGAAGGACCTTTTTGATGCAGAAGTGAAATCCAAATTGTAGCTAAAAACAGAGCAATGCAATATGATGCCTCCATGCTAGTGAGCCCTGTATGTGAGCAAACCAGGAACCCTCCTGCATTCCATGCCCATTCTGCCTGTGTATGGCAGTTGTTCCATCCCCATCTCAGTGAGCAGGAGCTGGATAATGATTTGTGCCCAGGATTGTTAGAAAGAATGACTTTGACTTCACTTTGATCAGAGATTCAATGCAAGTTTTGTCTCTGATAAGCCACCAACTCGGTCAATGTATTTAATTCCCTCTGCCCTGGTTTTTTTCTTTTCTTTTCTTTTTTTCTCTCTTTTCTTTCTCTCTTTCTTTTCCTTTCTTTTCTCTCCTCCCTCCTTCTCTCTCTGTTTCTTTCTTTCTCTGTCTCTTTCCTATCTTCCTCTCTCCTTCCCTCCCTCTCTCTTTCCCTCCCTCTCTCCTTTCTTTTCCTTTCCTTTCCTTTCCTTTCCTTCTTTCCTTCCTTCCCTTCCCTTCCTTCTCTATTTCTATTTCTTTCCTTTCTTTCTTTCTTTCTTTCTTTCTTTCTTTCTTTCTTTCTTTCTTTCTTTCTTTCTTTCTTTCTTTCTTTCTTTCTTTCTTTCTTGAGACAGTCTCAATATTGCTCCAGCTGGAGTACAGTGTCACAGTTATAACACACTGCAGCTTCCACCTCCTGGGCTCAAGCAAACCTCCTGCTTCAGCCTCTCAAGTAGCTGGGACTACCACAACCAGCCAATTTTTTTTTTGGAAGAAACAGGTCTTGTGTGTTTCCCAGGCTCATCTTGAACTCCTGGGCTCGAGCAATCTTCCTGCCTCAGCCTCCTGAGTAGCTGAGTCTACAGGCAGGAGTCACTGTGCTGGGCTGCTTTGGTTTTCTTATTTGCTAACTCAGGATGACTTTAGCTTACAGGGTTGGGCAAGTGTGGGGCCAGTGCCTGGGAGTAAGAGCCTCCTCCAGTCGTGCACCCTGGGTGCCTCATATGCCTCACCCTAGCCCCAGCCCTGGCGAGAATCTGTGAAAGAACCTGGCATGTGAGGAACCACCATAGATCTTTCCATGTGACTGAAAGGAAGGAGGTGTGTATGGTGGGGACACATTGTCAGGAGAGGATGAGGAGCTGACATCAGATACTGATGGCTCCAGCCCCAAGACAAGAGTGCCAGGAGATGCCCCTCAGCACCCCATAGGTGGAAAGCCCAAAGGGTGGATTACAGGCAGCCCCTGACTAGACTTTTCAGAGTGAAGCCCCAGAGCATCAAAGTGAAAATGGCAGTATTCAAAGTCATCAGGGAAAAGGAAAGGTTACCTACAAAGGGATGGCAATTATACATTCAGTAGACCTTATGTCCCCAACAACAGATGTCAGGAAAGATGCTGTATCATCGGGAAAATGCTGAGGAGAAATGATTAACAATCCAATATAAACAATAAATAGTAGGCATCCATTTTTGAACACTTGTATGGTAGCCTAGAGCTCTGTATTCGGCATAATAATTATTTAATGAGAGTTAAATAAAGACATGTAGGAATACAAAAAATTCACTACTCGTTGGCCCTTACTGAAAAAAAAAATCAGCAAGAGGATGGATCAGGATGGAGAAAATACAGGTGATCACAGAAAGTAGTAAAATATAGTGGAAAGTACATTTAACAATTGACTTCAAGAAACTAATAATGATTGCTATTGTGTGTTTTACAGGTGGTGAAATTAAAATTAATAACAAAGAAGATACTGGGATGTTTAATAAGTAAAGTGTCTGAGATAATATGTGCCTTATGAGAATGACTGAGATAAAGAATAAATGTAAAATTTGTTAGAAAAGTAATTGGTTGAGTGTGAATATTGGACATAAAGTTTAACAGCAGAAAGAATGGAAATCGTCATCATCTTGCAGTGAATGTAAGTATCCGGCACCTTCCTGTTAGGGGCTCTCTTCTAGGCATTAATGATACAGAGATGAGCAAGATGGAAAAGTCTTTTTTGCATGGATTTGTTAATGTAAATTGTAATGTATTCCTAAAGTCACCTTGGTTATGTACGAGAATGCTGAGACCCACTTTAGTTTTGTTGTTGTTGTTGTTGTTGTTGTTGTTTTCTAGAAAGAGGTGGTTCATATAAACTATAGATAGAGTGTTATATGGGGAGGGACTTGCCTTTTGGATGTGAGTTAGTTTATTCTTGCATTGCTGTAAAAAAATTCCGAGGCTGGAAATCTTTTCTGTCTCTACCAAAAAGAACCCCCAAATTAGCAGCTTATGGTAGATCCAGCTACACGGGTGGCTGAGGCGAGAGGGTTGCCTGAGGCCAGGAGGTGAAGGCTACAGTGAGTTATCATTGTGCCACTGTACTGCAGCCTGGGCAACAGTGAGACTCTGCCTCAAGAAAGAAAGAAAGAAGACATTTATAAAGAAAAGGGGTTTCATTGGTTCACAGTTCTGCAGGCTGTACGGACAAGCATGACTCTGGCATCTGCTGGCTTCTGAGGAGGCCTCACAGAGCTTTTACTCATGGCAAAAGGTGAAGCAGGAGCAACCATGTTACATGGTGAAAGCAGGAGGGGAGAGAGAGTTGTGTGGTCAGGGGAGTGTCACAGTTTACAATAACAAGATCTGGTGAGAACTTACTCATTACTGCAAGGACAGCACCAAGTCATGAGGGCTCTGCCCCCATGACTCAAACACCTCCCGCCAGGCCCCAGCTACAACACTGGGGCTTACATTTCAATGTGAGATGTGGGCAAGGACAAATATGCAAACTATATTAGGGTGCTTCCCTGATGGTCATGGAAAAAGAAAGTCTTCTTGATGAGAACCCCGATGCCACTGTCTTTAGCAATGAGCATATTTGATATATTATGTATGTCTTCGTCCCATGGGTTTAGTATGAAGAGCTTCAAATAGCTGAGCTTTAGCACACAGGCACCACTGAGCGCTGGAAGATAAGAGATGCCTTGGGCTGAGCAGGAGTGGTACAGCAGTCCTGGAGCAAACCAAAGCACAGAGGGACCTCCGGCGAGCAGATGTGTATTCAGGGCCCATCCTCTTGTCTTGACCTTGAGCAAGTCAGTTACCCTTCTCTGTGTCTCAGTTTCCCAATCTGTACGGTCACTGCTTCATGAGATCACAATGAAAATGATGATGGACCTGTTGATTCACGTCTTTGTAGGAGCTCCCCACTGATTAATAACGGGTGTCCAAATGCTGATTGGAGTCCCTCGAATACTTTTCTTATTTTTCGCAATGCGCTTAAGGTCTTTGAAGGCATATACTGGTTCTTAATCGTGTTTGTATTCCCAAGCATTGTTCTAGGAACACAGTCTCTTATTAACAAATATTTTTTAATTGAACTAAAGTAAATGGAATGAAATTGGATTGAACTGACAAAGATGCAACCTAAACATGATACAATTAAAGAACAATAGGAGACCCCACCTCATTAAGGACTTCTCCCAGCTTTTATAGAATTACAGAAATTCAGAGATGAGGGAGATGAAAGTAGACTGAACAGACAGTTATTGGGGACAAGTACTTCCTGAATAACCACTTTGTGCCCGACACCATGCCAGTCCTTCTCCCAAACACGATCTCATTAACTCCTAACAACACTCAGAAAAAAGCATTATTACCTTCATTTTATAAATGAAAATCCCAGGGTTCAGAAAAGCCAGGTCACCTGCCCAAGGTGACCTGAGGAAAGTGGCAGGGCCAGAGTAAAAAGCGAGCTTCTTCGCGGCTGCAGCCCCCTCTCTGCTTTCTTATTCAGCCCCAGGCTTGGGGATGGGGGGTAACTCTTCTGCTTGTTTCTATTTGATTCTCTTTTGTTTCTTTGTGCCACATTGGCAAAGCTGTACTCACCATGCCTATTTTCAATTATAGCCTGCAAGCCTGTGCTTTGAAGAACATAATTTATTTTCCCAGTCAGACCAAATAGAAAACACAACTGTGTGTTTAAATACTAATTAACCTTTTCACATATCTCTCTCTTTCTCTCTTGCTCTCTCTCTTTCTCTCTCTTTTCTCATTCTTCTAAAGCAAAAGCATGTAACATGTAGGACAATTCTTGCCAATTTTTTTTTCCTGGACTCTATCAGTTGGAAGTCTGCAGTATATGGCTGTGAGGACTTCATATGGCTGTGAGTCCTTTAGAAAGAGAAGACCGCCATGCATGTGGTCACAAATGTGTTTGTTTCTCTGCACTGAGAATTCTAAGTTCCCTTTACTGTAGAGTTTGCAGGGCCCATTTCAAGGATGGCTTTATTGGGTTTCCATTAATATCATTCTCATTGACCATATATTACTTTCCCCTATCTGAAATCTCTCGTAGTTTAAAAGACTTGGGCTTTGAAAGCAGACAGCCAGCCCATTTAAACGAACTTTATACATCCACATAAAGCAGCTTAAAAATTACTTCATTAGCATCTCCATGTCAGCATTTTAATTTTCTAATATTGCCGTCCATCTCCCACTCAGCTGCAGTGCTCCTGTTTTCACAGCCATCTCCTCCTGTTCTGCATCTAGATCCTTGCATTGACCACTTAGCTTTGGAGTAGTGGTATCATCTTTGACCTCAAAATCTTTTTGGAATGCAACCGTCTGCACTTCGACCCAATCTGAGTGCCCTATTCAGAAAACACCCCTTTATTCTCAGTACCGTTTTTTCGGTGGAATGTAATGACGTGTTTAATTTCAGATATGTTGAACTTACAATGCTTGAGAGGATAGAGTTGGATCTGTTGTTTCAAAGCTCCAGAAAGAAAGTGAAGAAGACTAGAAGATAGGGTTAACATGGAAAGCAGAAAAAGGAAAGGCTTTCTTTCTTTCTTTCTTTCTTTCTTTCTTTCTTTCTTTCTTTCTTTCTTTCTTTCTTTTTTTTTTTGAGATGGAGTTTCACTCTTGTTGCCCAGGCTGGAGTGCAATGGCACGATATCAGCTCACCGCAACCTCCATCTCCTGGGTTCAAGCGATTCTCCTGCCTCAGCATCCCGAGTAACTGGGAATACAGGCATGTGCCACCATGCCCAGCTAATTTTGTATTTTTAGTAGAGAGAAAATTTCTCCATGTTGGTCAGGCTAGTCTGGAACTCCCAACCTCAGGTGATCCACCTGCCTCAGCCTCCCAAAGTGCTGGGATTACAGGCATAAGCCACAGCACCTGGCTAAAAGTAAGGACTTTCTGTAAGAAAGGAATGGTAAATGTAATTGACTATCACAGAGAAGTCTGATAGAGTAATAAAGAGTTGTGTTTATCAGGTTTTGTAACAAAGTGGTCAATGGTTTCCCTTGTTACGGGGTCCCCAACTCCCAGGCCATGGACCAGTACTCAGACCCCAAGCTCTGCCTCCTGTCAGATTAGTGGCGGCATTAGAGTCTCATAGGAGCATGGACCTTATTGTGAGAGGGTGCACTTGAGGGATCTAGGTTGTGTGCTCCTTACAAGAATCTAACTAATGCCTGATGATCTGAGGTGGAACGGTTTCATCCCAAAACCATCCCCCATACTACAATCCGTGGAAAACTTGTCTTCCACAAAACCAGTCTTGGGTGCCAAAAAGGTTGGGAACCACTGCCTTATCAGACACATTTATGTTGGTAGAAAGATAAAGACACCGAATTGCAATATTTCACGAACAAATGAGAGGGGAAAAAGTGTTGCGGTAAAAGGTGTAGATCCTTATTTCAAAGAGCCTAGTACAATGCCTGGCTCACAGTGGACTCTCAGTAGATAAAAGTGAATGAATCAGGTAGAAGCAAGAGTCAGACCGATGGACAAGGACCCCAGTACCTTAGTTTGAGAACATATTCTGAGGATTTTTCTTTCAAAAGTAGTTCACAATCTAACTAAGAATATAAGCAAGTATACTGGTAAAAATTGCAATATGACCTTTAAAAGGTATGCAATCAAGCAGTGAACTGGGTGTCATGTACTGAGTCATAAGAAACTGAGGCTGTCTCTGTGCTTTATTTACAAGCAAATGGGTGAAGTTTTCCTCGTGCTAGTACAACCCCAAGGTCTGATCTTCAAGTCAAAATCTCCGTTTGACTAGTGGAGAGGTGAACTGTCTCTTGCTCTTAACTTACAACTATTACATTATGTAGAGGCTGGTATTCATTCATTCATTCATTCGACAGATATAAACTGAGCTTCTACAATGTAGAAATTATTATGTCCTACCATCAGGTGACAGTGGCTGGAATGTGTAACTAAGAGAAAGACCAGAATGTGGGCATCTGTGGGGCAGAACATCTGATTCCTGGAAACAAAGCTACATTCAGATTTGTTGTTACTTGTTTGAAAGTTGCTGCTCATGAGCTGTGGGGTTAGGGGAGTTAGTTAGGATCTTAATAACTATGGACTTGGAGCAATAGTAGCCTGATGGCCCATGTTTGCCTAAAGATTGACCTTCTCAGTTGACCAGATACTGATTGCCAGACAATCACTCACATTTTGACAACATTACTAGAGAAACCAAAAACCATTCTTACAGGAATTTCTTTGCAATCAAAGTCCAATAGCTAGTGATGCTGTGGCATGAGGGCAGAGATCACCCACATAGAAGGTATGAAGTCAATATTTTTGGATGCATGAATATATAGTGGGTTTCATGCAATGTGACAGTGAGATGGAGCCAGATGTTCACTTTGCTAATCTTATTGGTTCCAACTGTCTTTCTTTTGCCTTTTTTCCTTCTAACCTGGCCCAGCCTAAACTGAAATGGTCCAACTCAAGTCTTGCTGTCTGTCCATTCTCCAAAACTCCCAAGGGAAAGATGACGTATATGTGTGAATGTGTGTGTGCACATGTGTGTGTAGGGTGACCAAAAGAAAGACAATTATAAGTTCAAGTATCCATCAAGAAATATCTACCAAAAATATCTTTGCCTTCATATTAAAGGTTAATAACTAAGTAATAAAAATTAAAAACTACAATAACAACAACCACGGAGTATAGGTTTGCTATCCTCATTTTACAGAGGAGGAAGCCGATTTCCAAAGAGAGTCAGTGACTTACCTGAGTTGCCATTATCAGGAAGTGGCAGGACCGTGGTTCAAACTCTGGCCAATTTGATTTCACATGCAGCAAATGCCCAATGCATCTAGCACTTAGTTTTCTCTTCAGTAAAAGAGGAGATTCACCTTAAAAGTTTCTTTTAATCCTAGCAGTCCCTGAAAGAATGCATGTTGCTTCCTTTCCTTCAGTGCGTTGCATAGCATGAGGTCTTGCAGTGAGCGCTTGTGCATTTATTCAGGTGATTTACACAAGGTCCAGTAGGTGGAGCTAGAGAGTAGACACAAACTTGTGTGGCTGATGAGGAGGAGCTAATATCTGGATATTGTCCTCACTCATCCTATTTGTTAGTTGATTTCTCTCTTCAGAATAAAAATCACTGCTATGAGCTAGGCTTGGGGTGAAAGGAGATGAGTCTCCCAAACCTGAAAGATTAAGGCTAAACTGGAATTTGCTACTTAAACTAAGCTCTGGGTATAATCTTCTACAAGAAGGGAAAATAAGTAGAAGAAACAAAAATACTTTGTTTTTCACAGGTAATAAGTATAGACTTACTAAAAGGTGCAGCCCTGGGTTTGAGTCCTGGTTCTCAATCTCTCTCTCTTTCTTTTTTTCTCCTCTCCTCTCCTCCCTTTCTCCTCTCTCCCCCTTCCCTCTATCTCTCCCCTCTCCCCTTCCCCAGTCTCTCTCTCTTGCTCCCTCTTTTTGTCTCTCTCTTTCTCACTGTCCTCACTCTTCTCTCTCTCTCTGTCTCTCTCTCTCTCTCCCTCCTCCTCTCTCTCTCTCTCTCTCACTCTGTCTCGTTGCTGTCGTTTATTTGTTGTGAATCAAGGTCCAAATAAGAAAGTTCAAGACCGTGCTATAGGCCGATGTTATTCTTTCTTATTCTTATTCTTCTTTCTTATTCTTCTAATAGACTTCATGCTTTAGAACAGTTTAGATTTACAGAAAACTTGAGAAGATATTACAGATTTCCACGTACTCCACACCCAGTTCCCTCTATTTTTAACATTTTACATTAGCATGATACATTTGTTGCAATTAATAAAGTGATATTGATACCATATTGCCAACTGGAGTCCACAGTTTATTCAGATTTCCTTAATTTTAACCTAATGTTCTCTTCCTGTTCCAGCATTCATCCGAGATACCCCGTTACATTTACTTGTCATGTCTCTTTAAGGCTCTACTTGGCTCTTTCTCAGACTTACCTTGTTTTTCTTGAACTTGACTTTTTTTGTTGTTGTTGTTAAATGGACTTTCGCTCTTGTCACCCAGGCTGGAGCGTAGTCACGCAATCTTGGCTCACTGCAACCTCCACCACTCGGGTACAAACGATTCTCCTGCCTCACCTTCCCAAGTAGTTAGGATTACACGTGACCACCACTACACCAGGCTAATTTTGTATTTTTAGTAGAAACGGGCTTTTACCATGTTGGCCAGGCTGGTCTTGAACTCCTGACCTCAGGTGATCCACCTGCCTCAGCCTCCCAAAGTGCTGGGATCACAGGCGTGAGCCACTGCACCCAGCCCGACCTTAACAATTTTGAGGATGGTTCGTAAGATGTTCCACTACTGAATTTTTTTCTATTTTTTTTTCTTATGATTGGACTTTTTGGGAGGAAGAGATGAAGTGCCATTTTGTTCACATCATATTAGGGTACACATAATCAACATGATTTATGACTGTTGATGTTTAACCTTGATCACCTGGTTGAGGTAGTGTTTGTCAGGTTTCTTCACTGAAAAGTTGCTATTTTTCCCTCTTTTCTGACTGTTCTCTTTAGAAGAAAGTCACCATGTATGGTTGACACTTAAGAAGTAGAAAGTTATGTTTCTCTTCTTGGAGGATAGAATATCTACATAAATTATTTGAAAATTTTCCTCATTCATTAATTCAGCTATTTATATGAGCATGTACTCATGAATATTTTATGCTTTGGGTTTAATCCAATATTCATTCATTTCCTTGTTCATATTGTTCCAGCTTTGGCCATCAGGAGCGCTTCCAGTTGGTTGGTTCTTCTCCTGTGTTCTTCTGCTCCTATGACACGGTCCCATCAATGGAGGCCGGTATTGCATTTCTTTTGGGCCATTTTGTTTCCCTCCCTCTCTCCATTCCTTCCTTCCTTCATTTCTTCCTTCCTTTCTTACTCCCTTCCTTCCTTCCTTCTTTCCTTCCTTCCTTTTTTTAAAATACAACTTTGCTCTATGCTACAACATGTGAGATGAATAAGAGAATCTCTGCCCTCAAGGTGTTCCCAGACAGACAAAAGGCATGCAAATTCAATACAGGATAGTAAATTACATAGAAAAGAAAACACAAGGTGCCAGATAGAGAAAAGGAGTTGGGGTGAGGGGCAGTAGAGCGAGTTCTGACTTGCTGGCTCTCTGTGACCTTCACAAGATCATTTCATTTCTCTGGGCCGGACATTACAAATAACGAAACAAAAGAAGTTGAAGGGAGTGAAATTTTGGTGGGAGAAACAGCTAACTTTTTATTTTTAAAAACAGACTATATATGATGCATTATGGTAGGAAAAATATATTCTTGATTTATTTATTCACTCATTAAAAGCAAAAATGAGGAACTAGGCACTGGGAAAGCTGATTTATATTAAATGATTCATTCAACAGATTATTTATTCACCACCGGATCTCTACTAATTCATGTACCTCTAACAGAAAAAGGTGTTCTGGTACCCATTTTACAGAGCCTGAGTCTCAGAGACCTTAAGCAGCCTGCTGGAAGCCTTCCTAGTAAGTGGAGAGGGCAGATCTGAACTCAGGTCCGCCTTGCTCCAGGGCCTCTCCTGCCATGACTCAGGATTACTCTTCATTTCTTCTATGATTGCAGACATCTCTCTTGCAGGGTCTTAAACAGCTTAACAGAGCTCTCAGCACAGAAGTTAGCATCCTGGGGAAGCTCTCACTAAGTCTTAGTGTTTAGTAATAAGTTTCTCTTGGACTCTGGCTCCAACTCCTGATCCCTTATAAGTGACTATTCATTTTGCAACATTTCCCAACCTGCCTGCCAATTCATTTCCTGAGCAGATCACACAGAGATGAATTGCAGCAAGATGGGACCCTGCTGGCCTCTGCTCTCACAGGGCCTTGGACAGGAGACAGCCTCTCCAAGGATGTCTGCATCAGCAAGGCCACACGCCATCCTTGGACACATTACCATGGGCACAGGGAAGGATGGTTTGGTGAATGATAAAGCATGAGCTTTGGAGGAAGCACAAAAAGACTGATCTATCTCTAAGGGCAGCACAGGACAGAAGGGAAAACATTGCAATCAGAATCAAAAGAAGGAAATGGAAATCAAGATAGTTACTGAGCATCAACTGTACACCAGGCACATACCAGGTAGAGTTAACAAGTACTCCTTGCCCACAAGGAGACGACTTCCTGTAATGCTTGCAGAAATAGAGCATCAAATAACTTGTGACTCATGAGACTGGTGCTTTGGAAAACTGGTGAAATATTGCAGGGGGCTCCCCTAGAACACTGTCCTGAACGTCCCTCTTCATGCAACCTAGCACAACACTTTGATCCTCGCTGTTAACAGACAATAATGGATATGACAAAACACACCCACTGTGCTAATAAAATTTAATGCTCAAATCAAGCAATACAATTGCCTATTCATATGCATTTTTATATCTCCCTATATAATAAGAAGAATCACATTTCCCTAAGAAGAATGTCAAGTCAGTGTGCAAAGTACCGGTCCCCACACTCAGTCCATTGATGTCACAGATAACATCCAAGGGGCACACAGGGAAGAAGGCAGGAGATGGAGGAGTGGTTGGTTTGAGATTTTGTTTCTTGGTAGTACAATGTGGCTTAAAAATGAGTTGAGAGTATATTTTCCTTACCTCCTTTCAAGACAGGACTGAGGAAACATACAAGAGCAGTTAGATAAAATTTAATCTTTTTCCCTCTCTTTTTCTCCATGTGCTCTGAGTTCAGTGTCTCAGTACTCTTTTCAGTGCATCTGGCCAGTCATATTAGTTCACAGTTTTGTGAGTGGACAAGCAGCTTGTTCAGTGTTGTTTATTCCTCATCAAAACCCGTGTTGCAGGCTTTGTTCATGCAGATGAACAGGGTGCCTGGGCATCCCTTCTCCCCAACAAAATGCTTAGAAGCCAGGACACCACGAGGGTTTACTCTAGTTCTCCATCTGCAGAAAAGAAAGTATAGACATAAGAATGAAGACGGAAATGTGGTCAAGATATGGGAATTCCATGAGAGAAAAGTTGTCTGATTTTGTCATGCAAAAATACAAATAATATTTGTATTTTTATCATAAGTCATTGAATAGTCCTTAATAAAAATGCAGGTCATTCATTGAGGCATTTAAAATAATTTTCAAATCACTTGAAAGTTAAATTAGATAAATAAAGTTAATGGGTAGAGGGCAGACTGTTATGAACTTTTGTTCTAAAAAAAGAGAATGTTGGGAATGAATGTATAAAACAGAAAGAGAAAAATAGATTAGAAAGTACTTACTTTTGCCTAGAACAGGACGTTCAGTGAATACTACAGAGAAGTGCTATCGTCTTTCTGTTCAATAAATAGGAATTTCAGGTGAACACGGTGGTGGTGGAGGAAAGTCTGAGAAGAGTTTTCCCTAAATTCAACTTTAGGTACCTTAAGAGTTGGGGTGGTATTGTCACACCCATAATAACGATAAAGTTATTGTGAGGATACCTGATCCAGACACAAAGGTATTCTTTGTGAATAGTAAAGTGTTGGGAAAATTAAAGATGTATTGCTTTTTCTTTCGGGACATCATCATCTTTGTTATTTGAGTGCCTGAAATCATTGAGTTCCAGCTCTGCCACAAAATAGCAATATAACTTTGAATACATTCTGCAACCTGTGTTTCCTAGACTGTACAATGAAAGCACAGCACCCCATGGTCTCTAGGGCTGTTTCTAGGCTGGTGTGATTCAACACATCTGGTCATGCTCCAAGTGCTCCATCCATGGTTGGCACTGGCACCTGCAGGATCCTTGGCCTGAAGCAGCATGTTCTTTAGTGAGGGAGACACACAGGGTACCCTGAATCTCAAGAGTATAAGATCTTTCATAGAAGACTTTGGGAGAGCCCAGAGAATAGTGGACATATGAATTCAGCATTACAAGAGATAACTCAGAAATTATAGCATGAGAGACTAAGGTAAACTACAAGGAGAAACTCAGTAGCAGATTAGGCCCTAAAAGATCTTTCCAAAGTGAATAATACTACTTGTGAATTTTATCTTTGCATGAAACTGAATTTGATAAGTATTCTAGAGCAAGTCCTCTAAAAATGCATTCAATAATCATATAAAAACATTTTGTTGTTGTTGTGGGATATACTAGAAAAATGAGCAGATGTCAGTGTTAACTGTTGTCTTAGCTTGGGCTGCTAAAAGGTATATGCAAGGTACCTTGAATCTTAAAATATCATAAACTAGGTGATATAAACAACAAGCATTTATTTCTCACAGTTCTGGAGGCTGGGAAGTCCAACATCAAGGCACCAGCAGATTTAGTGTCTGGTGAGGGCCTGCTTACTGTTTTATAGATAGCTAGCTGTCTTATTCCTGTGTCCTTACACAGTGGAAAGAGAAGCAAGCTCTCTTGAAACTTTTAGAAGGACACTAATTTTATTTGAGGCCTCTGCCTAACAACCTCACCTAGTTCTAATTTCCTCCCAGAGACCCCATCTCCTAAAACCATCAGATTAAGGGGTAGGGTTTTAACATGTGAATTTTAGGGCGACACAAGCATTTTGTCCATAACAGCTGGTAACAGGTCTGTAACAGCTATGATCAGGAAGGAAAGGAAGGAACACAACCTCACCAAATTAAGTTTTGGTAAATTTCTGAATCTTGCTGGTCATTGATTCCTTTTATCAAAAGAGACAAGTGGCATTAATGAGCTCTACAATAATTATTTCCTTAACCAGCTATGAAAAACCTTTTGAAATTAATTTGGAGGAAGATGAATTCCTTTTATTTCATCCATTTATTTATTTTGTCCTTTCATTCAACAAATATTTATGGGCCATGTCTTGTACTAACCACTACAGATAAAGAAATGTGTAAGACAAAGCTATTGTCTTCAAGGATACCCATGGTGGAGGAATTGTCTTTAGATTCTAGATATTTATCTTCTTAAATAATATTTCTTAGAATATAGGTACAGCTTTGGAACATTGTGGTAATTCTAAATTTATTTACCTTTCATGCTTAGGGCTGAAAAAAGCTACAAAAATAATAAAGACTTGGAGATGTATTAAACAATATCCATTATTTTCTCATCTTCATCTGTAGTTTCAGCCATTTCCTTAACAGCATCTTTCTTGGAGAAAACCTCCTCACCTTTGCAAGTAAATCCCCTAAAATGAAGACCACACTGCCTACTGCATCCCGTTCTCACTTTAAGTAGTTCTGAGAATCAGAGTGCTGTAATTTTGCTGACTAAAGCCTGTCTTCATGTGCCATTTACCAAACAGTCCCTACTTATCTTCATCAGGGCCACACAGAACAGGCCTAATCAATAATTTATATTCATATAGCGGCTATTTAACTATTACTGATGACCTAGAGAAAATGACTTCACCTTTCTGGTTTCACAGTTTTGTGATCTATGAAATGGACATAAAACTACATAGGAGTATCAGCATTTGATTTGCAAAAGTTCAGTGTCAATTGCTATTAGGTATGGTATAAATACCATGAATTATTGTTAATAATAATGCCACTTGAAGTAGTAGAAATAATATTCATAAGTTGTTGACATTGTTAATAACAGCACAGTGTGTACACTTAACAAAAATATCACTATTAAAAGATTCTACTGTTAAAAGGATTTATATCTGACATGCAAGGATAGTTCAACATATGAAAATTAGTCAATGCAATATACCATATCATATTAACAGGATGATGGAAAAAACACGTGATCATCCCAAATGTTGCAAAAAAAAAGCACTTAGCAGAATACAAAACCCTTTCATGATGAAATACTCAACTCACTAGTAAATAGAAGGAAATTGCCTAAGTATAACATAGGCCATCTATGAAAAGCTTATATAGCCGGACACAGTGGTTCATGCCTGTAATCCCAGCACTTTGGGAGGTGGAGGCAGGCAGATCACTTGAGGCCAGGAGTCTGAGATTAGCCTGGCCAATATGGCGAAACCCCATCTCTACTAAAAATACAAAAATTAGCCAGGGGTGGTGGTGCATGCCTGTAATCCCAGTTACTTGGGAGGCTGAGGCAGGTGAATCACTTGAACCCAAGAGGTGGAGGTTGTAGTGAGCTAAGATTGCACCACTGCACACTCCAGCCTGGGCAACAGAGTGATATTCTGTCTCAAAAAAAGAAAACCAAAAAGAAAAGCTTATAGTTAATATTTTGTCATCACCAGGCCTGCCTTACAAGAGCCTCTGAAGGAAGCACTAAACATTGAAAGGAATAACCAGTACCAGCAACTGCAGAAACATACCAAATTGTAAAGACCATCAACACTATGAAGAAACTGCATCAACTAATGGACAAAATAACCAGCTAGCATCATAATGACAGCATCAAATTCACACATAACAATAATAACCTGAAATGTAAATGGGCTAAATGCCCCAATTAAAAGACACAGACTGGCAAATTGGGTAAAGTGTCAAGACTCATCAGTGTGCTATATTCAGGAAACCCATCTCACATGCAAAGACACACATAGGCTCAAAATAAAGGGATAGAGGAATATTTTACAAGCAAATGGAAAGAAAAGAAAAATGGATTGCAATCCTAGTCTCTGATAAAACAGATTTTAAACCAACAAAGACAAAAAAAAGACAAAGAAGGGCATTATGTAATGGTAAAGGGATCAATGCAACAAGAAGAGTTAACTATCCTAAATATATATGCACCCGATACAGGAGTACCCAGATTCATAAAGCAAGTTCTTAGAGACCCTACAAAGAGACTTAGACTCCCACACAATAATAGTGGGAGACTTTAACACCCCACTGTCAATAGTAGACAGATCAACGAAAGAGAAAATTAACAAGGATATTCAGGACTTGAACTCGGCTCTGGTCCAAGCAGACCTAATAGACATCTATAGAACTCTCCACCCCAATTAACAGAATATACATTCTTCTCAGCACCACATTGCACTTATTCTAAAATTGTCTACATAATTGGAACTAAAACACTCCTTAGCAAATGCAAAAGAACGGAAATCATAACAAACAATCTCTCACACCACAGTGCAATCAAATTAGAACCCAGGATTAAGAAACTCACTCAAAATCACACAACTGCATGGAAACTGAACAACCTACTCCTGAATGATTACTGGGTAAATAACAAAATTAAGGCAAAAATAAATAAGTTTTTTGAAACCAATGAGAACAAAGACACAACATACCAGAATCTCTGGGACACAGCTAAAGCAGTGTTTAGAGGGAAATTTATAGCACTAAATGCCCACAGAAGAAAGCAGGAAAAATCTAAAATCAACACCCTAACATCACAATTAAAAGAACTAGAGAAGCAAGAGCAAACAAATTCAAAAGCTAGCAGAAGACAAGAAATAACTAAGATCAGAGCAGAACTGAAGGAGGTAGATCCATGAAAAACCCTTCAAAAAAATCAGTGAATCTGGAAGGTGGTTTTTTGAAAAGATCAACAAAATTCGTAGACTGCTAGCCAGACTAATAAAGAAAAGAGAGAAGAATCAAATAGACAAATGAAAAATTATAAAGGGGATGTCATCACTGATCCCACAGAAATACAAGCTACCATCAGATAATACTATAAACACCTCTATGCAGAGAATACTATAAACACCTCTATGCAAATAACCTAGAAAATCTAGAAAAAAATGGATAAATTCCGGACACATAAATCCTCCCAAGGCTAAACCAGGAAGAAGTCAAATCCCTGAATAGACCAATAATAAGTTCTTAAATTGAGGCAGTAATTAATAGCCTACCAATCAAAATAATATCATACTCTATAATGAAAGAGTAAAGGCTTTTACTCTGAGACTAGCAATAAGATAAAGATGCCCAGTTTTGCTGCTTCCATTCAAATATAGTACTGGAAGTCTCAGCCAGAACAATTAGGCCAGAAAATGAAAAGTCATCTACATTGGAAAGAAAAAAGTAAAATTATCCCCATTTGAAGGTTACATAATCTTATATAGAGAAAACCAAAATATTCCATAAAAACTCTTTCAGAACTAATAAGCAAATTCAGCCAAGTTGCAGGATACAAAATCAACATGCAAAAATCAGTTGCATTTTATACAGTAATGATAAACAAGCTAAAAGAAAATTAAGAAAATAAATCCATTTACAAGATCGTCAAAAAAATACAATATTTGGGAGCAAATTTAACCAAGAAGGAAAAAGACTTATACACTAAAACCTGCAAAATATTGCTGAAGAAAATTAAGGAAGATATAAATAAATGGAAAGCCATTCTATGTCCATGAATTGAAAGACAATATTGCTACAATGACAATATTACCTGAAGTTATCAACAGATTCAATGCAATCTCTATCAAGATCTTAATGGAAATTTTTGCTGAAATAAAAACATCCATCCTTAAATTCATATGGAATCAAAGGGAATACCAAATAGCCAAAACAATCCTAAAAAATAGGTTGGAATTATCACACTTCCTGATTAAAAAACTAATTACAAAATGACAATAATTAAAACAGTATGTTACTGGCATAAAGCCAGACCTATAGAAAAATGGAATGGAACAGAGAGCCCAGAAATAAACCAAATGATAGATGGTCCAATGATTTTTGACAAGGGAGCCTAAACTATTCAATGGGAAAAGGACAGAGTTAGTGTTGGGAATGCCGGATGTCCACATGCAAAAGAATAAAATTGTACCCTTACCATATGTCTACACAAAAATTAACTCAAAATGGATTAAAGGTTTAAATATAAGACCTAAAACTATAAAACTCTTAGAAGAAAACATAGGGGAAAGCTTCATGACAATGGATTTGGCAAGGATTTCTTGAATATGATGCGAAAGGCAGAGAAAACACAAGTAAAAATAGACAAATTTGTCTACACCCAAATTTAACACTTCTGTGCATCAAAGGACATAATTAATAGAGTGAAATGCAACCCATGAAATACAGAAAATATTTGCAAATAATATAATATCTGATAAGTGGTTAATACCCAGAACACATAAAGAACTACAACTTAACAACAACAAAAACCAAATAACCCAATTTAAAAAATGGGCAAAGAATCTGAATAGACATTTCTCCAAAGAAAGCATACAAATGACCAACAAGCAAATCAAAATATGTTCAGCATCACTGATAATTAGGAAAACATACATCAAAACCACAATGAGATATTATCTCAAATCCATTAAAATGGATACTATTAAAAAGAGAAAATAACAAATGTTGGCAAAGATATGGAGTAATCAGAATCCTTGTATACTGTCAGTAGGCATGCAAAATGGTGCTGCCACTGTGAATAACAGTATGGTGATTCCTTAAAAAATTAAAAGTAGAGTTGCCATATGATCCAGCAACTCTGTTTCTGAAATAATAGCCAAGGAAGAAAGCAGGGCCCTGAAAAATTATTTCCATACCATGTATATAACAACATTATTCATAAAAACCAAGAGGTAGGAAGCAACCCACGTGCTAACCAATGGATAAATAGATAAAGAAAACATAATATATATATACAAGAACATAGTATACAGTCTTTAAAAGGAAATTCTGTTACAACATGAATGAACCTGGCGGATATTATGCAAAGTATAATAAGGCAGTCACAAAAAGACAAACACTATGATTCCAAGAGCAATCTAGAGTAGTCAAATTCACAGAATCACAAAGTAGAATTACAGTTGCCAGGAGCTAGGGAGGGGAAAACATGAGAAGTTGTTTAAAGGATATAGAATTTTGCTTTGCAAATAAGAGTTCTGGAGGTTGGTTGCACACAATGTGAATGTACTTAGCATGACTGAACAGTTCACTTAAAAATAGTTAAGATGGTAAATTTTATGTTATATGTATTTTACCATAATTAAAATTCTTTTAAATTTTATATTAAAAAGTGAAATAAATCATTAAATGGTATCACTAGAAAGTAAAGAAATGCAGCTTTGAACATCTGCAGGTCCTTGCCCCATCAGAGCTCACTTAAAGGCCCTGGTTCATATTGTGTTGCGAGGAAGGCAGCAAGCTTAGGAGGTAAGAGCACGGACTCCAACCCAACTGCCTCCATTTAAATTTTAGTGCCACCACTTACTGAACAGGCACAGTTTTGTAAAGTGAAAATGGTGACCAGCCGCATAAGATGCATTTGAGGCTGAAATGAGTTACTATGCATGAAAAGTGTTTCGACTAATACCCAGCACATTGTAAGCACTAAACAAGACATAGTTGCTATTATTCTTATTCTATTCCAAAGATAGCTGCCATTTGTTAAACAGCAATTTTGTGCCAGGCATTGTGCTCAGCCCTTCCTCTTCTATTGTGTGGAATCTATGTAAGAACTCTCTAAGGCAGATGTGACACGGATGACGAGCTGTTGGGTCAGCTTGGCTCAACAGACATTTGTGAAAACCTTGCTATGTCTTGGATGTGCTTTGTCCTCACCAAAACTCAGGATGAGATGAGTACACTTTCACCCAGGGAGCTTCCATGCTTCATTCAACACTCTGGGGAAGCTGTCTTGGAATACTGAATAATATTTGAATAAGGGGACCTGCATTTTCATGTTACACCACACCCCACAAATTATGTAGCCAGTCTTCCCTTGGCCAGCCTGGGAGTGGGGGTCATTGTCATTAATTCATTTGTGGAAAGAGGAGAAGCTCCTATTATCCAAAGGGAGAGGCAGAGAAGCAGGGAAGGCACAGATTCCCAGAAGAGCTAGAAGGGGCACAGGGCATGATGTGGCAGAGCCAGAAAGAGAGCTGAAACCTTTGGATGCCTCTGCCCCCGGCTGCCCACCCACATCCTCTGGGTTGCCCCACTCCTCCCAACCCATGCTCTCCAGGCTCTTTGTGGCTCATTTCTGCAATGTGATGCCTCAAGTGCCACCGGTGGGTTTCTTAACCCCACCTCCTTGCAGATGCTCTGGCTAATTTGTGGGTCATTCTCTTGCCACACTCTGAACACAATCAGCCAACAGCTGCTTTCCCTCCTGCAGAGAGATCCAAGATAGCCAAGAATGAGCAGGCAACTGGGTATCTCCAGTTTTCACTACTTTTTGTGTGAATTGTTATGGAGATAAGGAGAAGGAGAAGGTGTTCAATGGGCTAGAACAATTATACATGAAATTCAAACATCAGGGGAGCTTACATAGGGGAAGACCTCAGAGGCCTATCCATTGCCCCAACTGAAATGCTGAAATGCCATCTACCTGCCTGCCTGGCAAACCACAACTCATCCCTTTAGATAGGTTTGCTTCCTCCTAGTTGGAATGGAATTTTGCTGCAAAACAAATGGGAGAAATGTGTACATTTTTCCTGAGAATATGCATAAAAGCTGGAGCAAGGAGACAGAGGAAGGCTCTGAGGTTCTGGGCTCCATAATGTGTCCCTGCTTTCCTGGTTGACAAATAAATAATAACAATAATAAAAGAAAATCTATGCATAGGTCTTGGACAGAGGAAAGAAACCTCAGCCTCTAACTGCATGGACATTAGGTGATTTGAGGAGCTTTTATGAGGGAGACCACTCAGATGTTACACACATACACACACACACACATGCATGTATATGTGTCAAAACATTACATTATCATTATTCATACTTTTCCCCCTTCCATTCTCCTTCCTGATGATCTAGAATATGTTTAAATTGCTTGTCTGGGCTTTAGTTTGCTAATTGGTGATTGGCTTGAGATAGGAATAGAAAGATCAACAGAAGCTAAAATGACATTTATAAGCTAAGCTGAGGTTGAGATTTGGGGGAGAGAGATATTAGGTAAAGAAGACTTTGGGAAGGTCTCTAGGATGTTATACAGTGGAATCATTCTCTTACTGACCCTTTGTTGGAGACAGAAAATCAGTGCAGGGATGTATTACACTTTAGGACATTAATAGTCAGATGGGTGATTTGAGAAAATTGTCATCTTGCTGAGGTCAGGTTCTCTGTTAAATGGGATTGGGGGAGGATAAATGTGGCATGGTTCCTTAATGAATTCACTTTTTTTTTCAGGGGTAGACCTCTCCAAGCTATAGCTGGAAACACGGCCACCCAGTTGCAGCCACTCTGCTTCCTCACCTTCATTGCAGCTGGGGAAGGCTGTGTGATTCACGTTTGTCCAACAGGATGTGAGCAGAGGCACTGTGTGCACCGTGCAGGTTGTGCTTCTCAAAGACAAGGAGCACGACCTCCCGTGCTCTTTCTCCATTCCAGGTATGACTGGAACCACTGTTTTAGAACCAGGGACAGAGGACAATAGATTTCCCAGAAACACTTAGCTCTACCCTGTTATACAAGAGAGAAATAACCTTCTATAATTTTGCAGTAAAGAATATGACAAGATAAAAATAATAGCTGTGGCAACTGCCCTCTCTGGAATGTATCTGTCCCCTTTCTGAAAAGTATCCTGGTGTATTTGGAAACCTGTTGCGGGGGGCTGGCGGTGGCGGGGGTGGGGGGGTGCGGTGTGCATGAGCGCAGGTGCGCTCTTCTGCTTACTTTACAGGTTTGTTATAAGGATGAAATCCAATCAAAGAATGTACATTAAAAATGCTCTGTAACAACAAATGCTTGATAATTTGGATGGTATCAAAACTAAACACCTCATCTTTTCCCTGCAAAACCTGCTTCTTTTAATCTTTTCTCTATCTCTGTAAATGGTCCTTCCAGTCTTCTAAGATTCTAGGTCAAAAAACTTGCCCCTTCTCTTCCACTCACACCCAAAGTGTAGCAAATTCTTCCAGCACTACAACATAACCAGAACCTGACCCCGTCCCACCATCTCCGCTGCCAGCACCCTCCCACCCACCCTTTTCTGTCACTTGATTGTTGCCAAGAACAGTGGATCAGTGTCCTTTCTCTGTCTCTTAAGGTCTGTTACCTGAGCAGTAGCAAAAGAATCCTTTCAAAGTGCAAGTCAGATGCACAACTCCTGAGCTCCAAATACTGCTGTCTTCCCATCTCACTCAGCGGAAGAGCCAAATTCCCTGCCTTGGCCTGCGCTGGCCTCCAGAGCTAGCCCCATTTCCCCTCTGACCTCCTCCCCTGCCAGTCTCTCCGTGGATCCCTCTCACTGCAGCCCACGGCCTCCTTGGTGCCTTGGACACACCCAGTGATTCCTACTTTAGGGTCATTGTACTTTCTCTTTCCTCTGCCTAGAATGTTCTCCTCCAGAGAGCTACAGGACCCCTCCCTGGCCTCCTTCAGGGCCTGCCCAAATGTCCCGTTCCTGTTTTACACTGTTGGTGGGAATGTAAATTTCGTTCAACCATTGTGGAATACAGTGTGGCAACTCCTTAAAGACCTAGAACCAGAAATACCATTTGGCCCAGCAATCCCATTACTAGGTATATACCCAAAGAAATATAAATCATTCTATTATAAAGACACATGCACGTGTATATTCATTGCAGCACTATTCACAATAGCAAAGACATGGAGTCAGCCCAAATGCCCATCAATCATAAACTGGATAAAGAAAATGTGGTACATATACACCATGGAATACTATGCAGCCATGAAAAAGAATGAGATCATGTCCTTCCCAGGGACATGGATGGAGGTGGAAGCCATGATCCTTAGCAAAGCAACACAGGAAGAGAAAACCAGTCACCACATGTTCTCACTTATAAGTGTGAGCTGAACAATGAGAAAGTGTGGACACAGGGATAAGAACAACACGCACTGGGCTGGGCCTGTTGAGGGGGCATAGGGAGGGAGAGCATCAGGATAAATAGCTAATGCATGGGGGGCTTAATACCCAGGTGATGGTTTGATATGTGCAGCAAACATGGCACATGTTTACCTATGTAACAAACCTGCACATCCTGCACATGTATCCCAGAGCTTAAAATAAAATAAAATAAAATAAAATAAAATATTTAAAAAGATAAATTTTAGCCACTTTAAAAAAGTCCCCATTCCATAAGGTGTTTCTTAAACAAAATGTTTAAAACACCAACCTTTCACCCCAGGTTCCCTATCCCTCTTTCGTGTGTGTGTGTGCATGTGTGTGTTCGTGTGTATGTGTGTGTGTGTGTGTTGCTGTGTGTATTTTTATCATCCCAACATACCACATTTGCTTACTGATTTGCTTATTGTCTGCATTCTCACCTCTGGGATATAAGCTTTATGAGGACAAGGTTTATTCATTTCATTCACAGCTGTGTCTAGAAAAGTGCCCAGCACATAGCAGGGCTTCAACCCGTATTTGTTACATGATCAAGCAAGTGCTTGGATGAAAGAGTGGTGCTGGCGAGCTGAAAGGAGGGTGAGGAAGGAGTGGGAGGCCAGTCAGGGAAACAGCTGGTGAAGCGGGCCGAGATGACAGGGGTGATGGGCAGGGAATGAACTCATAGCTCTGCAGGCTACCAGGGCTTAATGCCAGACAGGCTAGAGAATAGCAGAGGTGCTGGGGGACAGCTTGTGTCCCAGTCTGGGTGGCAGTGACTGAGGTAGCTGTTGAGAACTTACTAGAGATGGGGGTACAGGGTCAGAGCTTACATGGAGGGAGGATGGGGACCGCATGGTGCCTATAGTCCTGCCCAGCCCAGGATACATGTGTGGGGAGGGCGGATGTGGAAAGGAAGGACAGCTGAGTATTGTGGTGAGGCTCCATGAGCAGTGCTGGCCGTATACCAAAGTCTGAGCCTTGCAATCTGGAGATGGGTTTCTAATCTCACCCTGATGGCTACCAAGTTGCAAGGACTTGACCTCACCACTTCTCTCTCTGGGTCTAAGCCATTCTCTAGACCTGCCATTTCTTCCACCTCCATCCTTGCCAGGCTGGCATCCAGGGGTGGGCTTAGTGTCCCAATGGCTGGGTAAGCCTGCTGGCCCATCCCTCCCTCACCTGCCCCAGGGCTGTGTCCCAACACTTTCCTGGGATCCATCCTCTTCAGCAGGCTCCCTCCTGAGTCCCACTGCCTACCCTGGAAGCTAATAACACAGTGTCTGCCACAGATTGTCTCCCCAACTGCTTTTCTTTGAGATGACTGGATCGCACTCTCTGAAGTCAAAGGGGGCTGGTGCTGGCTGTCACTTTCCTCCTCACTGACACTGATGAGCCTCAGTATTCTGCTAAGGAAGGCACAGAATACATACCCTCACTACTCCCACACAGCAGGGACAATAATGCCAAGGCAGACAGGCTTTTGGTCCCAGCTCTGGCTCTAAGCTGCCTGTGATAGAGTATGGTGGTCACACAAGCACTGAACTAGCCTGGGTTCCTGGAGAATGGCCTAGTACTGTCTCCCACTGACCACGTGGCCTTGGAAAACTCACTGCATCTCCCAGATCCTCTTTTCCATTCTTTGTAAAATGGGATCACCAGTTCTTCCCTGTCAACCTCACATCAATCTAGCTAGTGATAAAGAGGTGAGCAGGTGCTGATTCACTTGGTCGTTTTTTTCATTATACTTTAAGTTCTAGGGTACATGTGCACAATGCGCAGATTTGTTACATACGTATACATGTGCCATGTTGGTGTGCTGCACCCATTAACTTGTCATTTACGTTAGGTATATCTCCTAATGCTATCCCTCCCCTCTTCCCCCACCCCAAACAGGCCCTGGTGTGTGTTGTTCCCCAACTTGTATCTAAGTGTTCTCATTGTTCAATTCCCACCTATAAGTGAGAACATGTGGTGTTTGGTTTTCCATCCTTGTGATAGTTTGCTCAGAATGATGGTTTCCAGCTTCATCCATGTCCCCACAAAGGACATGAACTCATCCTTTTTTATGGCTGCATAGTATTCCATGGTGTAAATGTGCCACATTTTCTTAATCCACTCTGTCACTGATGGACATTTGGGTTGATTCCAAGTCTTTGCTATTGTGAATAGTGCTGCAATAAACATACGTGTGCATGTGTCTTTATAGCAGCATGATTTATAATCTTTTGGGTATATACCCGGTAATGGGATGGCTAGGTCAAATGGTATTTCTAGTTCTAGATCCTTAAGGAATTGCCACACTGTCTTCCCTAACAGTTGAACTAGTTCACAGTCCCACCAACAGTGTAAAAGTGTTCCTATTTCTCCACATCCTCTCCAGCACCTGTTGTTTCCTGACTTTTAATGATTGCCATTCTAACTGGTGTGAGATGATATCTCATTGTGGTTTTGATTTGCATTTTTCTAATGGTCAGTGATGATGAGCACTTTTTCATGTGTCTGTTGACTGTGTAAATGTCTTCTTTTGAGAAGTGTCTGTTCATATCCTTCACCGACTTTTTGATGGGGTTGTTTGATTTTTTTCTTGTAAATTTATTTAAGTTATTTGTAGATTCTGGATATTAGCCCTTTGTCAGATGGGTAGATTGTAAATTTTTCTCCCATTCTATAGGTTGCCTGTTCATGCTGATGGTAATTTCTTTTGCTGTACAGAAGCTCTTTAGTTTAATTAGATCCCATTTGTCAATTTTGGCTTTTGTTGCCACTGCTTTTGCTGTTTTAGTCATGAAGTCCTTGCCTAGGTCTATGTCGTGAATGGTATTGCCTAGGATTTCTTCTAAGGTTGTTATGGTTTTAGGTTTAACATTTAAGTCTTTAATCCATCCTTAATTAAATTTTGTATAAGGTGTAAGGAAGGGACCCAACTTCAGCTTTCTACATATGGCTAGCCAGTTTTCCCAGCACCATTTATTAAATAGGGAATCCTTTCCCCATTTCTTGTTTTTGTCAGGTTCGTCAAACATCAGATGGTCATACATGTGTGGTATTATTTCTGAGGGCTCTGTTCTGTTCCGTTGGTCTATATCTCTGCTTTGGTACCAGTACCATGCTGTTTGGGTTACTGTAACCTTGTAGAATAGTTTGAAGTCAGGTAGCGTGATGCCTCCAACTTTATTCTTTTGGCTTAGGATTGTCTTGGCAATATGGGCTCCATTTTGGTTCCATACGAACTTTAAAGTAGTTTTTTCCAGTTCTGTGAAGAAAGTCATTGGTAGCTTGATGGAGATGGCATTGAATCTATAAATTACCTTGGGCAGTATGGCCATTTTCACAATATTGATTCTTCCTACCTATGAGCATGGAATATTCTTCCATTTGGTTTGTGTCCTCTTTTATTTCGTTGAGCAGTGGTTTGTAGGTCTCCTTGAAGAGGTCCTTTACATCCACTGTAAGTTGTTTTCCTAGGTATTTTATTCTCTTTGAAGCAATTGTGAATGGGAGTTCACTCATGATTTGGCTCTCTGTTTGTCTGTTATTGGTGTATAGGAATGCTCAGGATTTTTGCACATTGATTTTGTATCCTGAGACTTTGCTGAAGTTGCTTATCAGCTTAAGGAGATTTTGGGCTGAGATGATGGGGTTTTCTAAATATACAATCATATCATCTGCAAACAGGGACAATTTGACTTCCTCTTTTCCTAACTGAATACCCTTTATTTCTTTCTCCTGCCTGATTGCCCTGGCCAGAACTTCTAACATTATGTTGAATAGGAGTGGTGAGAGAGGGCATCCCTGTCTTGTGGCAGTTTTCAAAGAAAATGCTTCCAGTTTTTGCCCATTCAGTATGATATTGGCTGTGGGTTTGTCATAAATAGCTCTTATTATTTTGAGATATGTCCCATCAATACGTAATTTATTGAGAGTTTTTAGCCTGACGGGCTGTTGAATTTTGTCAAAGGCCTTTTCTGCATCTATTGAGATAATCATGTGGTTTTTGTCTTTGGTTCTGTTTATACAATGGATTACGTTTATTGATTTGCATATGTTGAACTAGCCTTGCATCCCAGGGATGAAGCCAACTTGATCGTGGTGGATAAGCTTTTTGATATGTTACTGGATTCAGTTTGCCAGTATTTTATTGAGGATTTTTGCATCGATGTTCGTCATGGATATTGGCCTAAAATTCTCTTTTTTTGTTGTTGTGTCTCTGACGGGCTTTGGTATCAGAATGATGCTGGCCTCATACAATGAGTTAGGAAGGATTCCCTCTTTTTCCATCGATTGGAATAGTTTCTATTGATTGGAATTGTACCAGCTTCTATTTGTACCTCAGGTGGAATTCGGCTGTGAATCCATCTGGTCCTGGACTTTTTTTGGTTGGTAGGCTAATAATTATTGCCTCAATTTCAGAGCCTGTTATTGGTCTATTCAGGGATTCAACTTCTTCCTGGTTTAGTCTTGGGATGGTGTATGTGTCCAGGAATTTATCCATTTCTTCTAGATTTTCTAGTTTATTTGTGTAGAGGTGTTTATAGTATTCTCTGATGGTATTTTGTATTTCTGTGGGATCGGTGGTGATATCCCCTTTATCATTTTTTATTACATCTATTTTGTTCTTCTCTCTTTTCTTCTTTATTAGTCTTGTTAGCGGTCTATCAATTTTGTTGATCTTTTCAAAACACCAGCTCCTGGATTCATTGATTTTTTGAAGGGTGTTTTGTGTCTCTATCTCCTTCAGTTCTGCTCTAATCTTAGTTATTTCTTGCTTTCTGCTAGCTTTTGAATGTGTTTGCTCTTGCTTCTCTAGTTCTTTTAATTGTGATGTTAGGGTGTCAATTTTAGATCTTTCCTGCTTTCTCTTGTGGGCATTTAGTGTCATAAATTTCCCTCTACACACTGCTTTAAATGTGTTCCAGAGATTCTGATATGTTGTGTCTTTGTTCTCATTGGTTTCAAAGAACATCTTTATTTCTGCCTTCATTTCTTTATGTACCCAGTCATCATTCAGGAGCAGGTTGTTCAGTTTCCATGTACTTGAGCAATTTTGAGTGAGTTTCTTAATACTGAGTTCTAGTTTGATTGCACTGTGGTCTGAGAGACAGTTTGTTATCATTTCTGTTATTTTACATTTGCTGAGGAGTGCTTTACTTCCAACTATGTAGTCAATTTTGGAATAAGTGCGATGTGGTGCTGAAAAGAATGTATATTCTGTTGATTTGGGGTGGAGAGTTCTGTAGATGTCTATTAGGTCTGCTTGGTGCAGAGCTGAGTTCAAATCCTGGATATCTTTGTTAACTTTCTGTCTCAATGATCTGTCTAATGTTGACAGTGCGGTGTTAACGATCGGTGATAACAAAATTCTCTGAGCTAAAGGAGGATGTTCAAACCCATCTCAAAGAAGCTAAAAACCTTGAAAAAATGTTAGATGAATGGCTAACCAGAATAAACAGCATAGAGAACACCTTAAATGACCTGATGGAGCTGAAAGTCATGGCATGAGAACTACGTGATGCATGCACAAGCTTCAGTAGCCAATTTGATCAAGTGAAAGAAAGGGTGTCAGTGATTGAAGATCAAATGAATGAAATGAAGCAAGAAGAGAAGTTTGGAGAAAAAAGAGTAAAAAGAAATGAACAAAGCCTCCATGAAATATGGGTCTATGTGAAAAGACAAACTCCATCTGATTGGTGTACCTGAAAGTGACGGGGAGAATGGAACCAAGCTGGAAAACACTCTGCAGGATATTATCCAGGAGAACTTCCCCAACCTAGCGAGGCAGGCCAACATTCAAATTCAGGAAATACAAAGAATGTCACAAAGATACTCCTTGAGAAGAGCAGCTCCAAGACACATAATTGTCAGATTCACCAAAGTCGAAATGAAGGCAAAAATACTAAGGGCAGCCAGAGAGAAAGGTCGGGTTACCCACAGCAGGAAGCCCATCAGCAGATCACTTGGTCATTTACAAGCAGCTTTTACTATTAAGAGACTTTACTGTTACCTGTTCTTCTCTCCTCCATCTAGAACATCAGCTTGGGACCCCAGGATTCATCGGGATGAACAAAGGAAATAAATGTGACCTCCACGGTCCTTTGTGATCTTCTGTGTTGGTTGCCTCTGCTGAGTCTTTTGTTGGTGATGCAATGTGACCTCTCAGGACCATTGTAAGAGAGTAATTTAGAGCAGTATTTTTGGTTAAAATTACATCTTCCCAATTTCTCCACTTTTATAGATGCTCCAAGTTCATTCTTCTATCAGCATAACAATCACATCCTATAAAAAGAGGAGTGAGGCCGGGCGTGGTGGCTCATGCTTGTAATCCCAGCACTTGAGAGGCCAAGGTGGGTGGATCACCCTGAGATCAGGAGTTCGGGACCAGCCTGGCCAACACAGTGAAACCCCATCTCTAGTAAAAATTACAAAAATTAGCTGGGTGTGGTGGTGTGGTTACACCTGTAACCCCAGCTACTCAGGAGTCTGAGGCAAGAGAATTGCTTGGACCTGGGAGGCGGAGGTTACAGTGAGCCAAGATCGCGCCACTGCACTCTAGCCTGGGTGACAGAGCAAGACTCTGTCTCAAAAATAAATAAATAAATAGAAAAGAGGAGTGAGCACAGTGGGGCAGGAGTGAGAGCCTCAAAGCAGCCACAGTGGAGATATGGTCCTCTGAGGATGGTCCTGGCTCTCCTATGAGCATTTGGTCCCCTGCTGACATCAGTACCTTCCTGTGAGCCCTGGGTGCTCTTGACATCTCAGTACCAAAGACATGAGTTTAATTCATACACATCCTTCCTGAAATCTTATAGCTACAGATGGGGCAAATACCAAATCCACGTAACAGTTATTGATCTAGAGAAAGGTTGGAAACACATGTTCTAAGAGACTAGAAAGTAGGTAGTTGGTTATGTCATGCTCCACTTTGGGCCCTGGGCCTGAGGAATAAGAGCTATCACAGTGAGGAAGACTAAGAAGGAACTTCTAAAATTGTACCCTCCCCCAACTGGTCAATATAGTAAATGGCAAATAAAAACAATCCCCGATTGAGGGAGGTGGGGAAAAAAAGAGCCCCTCTTAAGAATCTAAGGTTGCAGGTAGGGTTGGTAATCTTTACTGTATTTCCATTCAGTTCATGGGTGTGGCCCCTTCGGAAATCAGATGGATCCAAGAGAACAACTCTAGACAACTGCGAGCTCAGACAACTGGTTGCCCTTGATGGTAGCCTATATGCCAGCTGTGGTATCTTCACTAGAGCACATTAAAACAACCTCAGGGCATGGTTTGCAGTCACTGGTTTGGCAGATGTGTTCTGTTGTAACAAAATAAGAAAGGAAGATCACAGATGGTTTCACTCGTGCAGGTCGGACAACCATGGGTATTCAGAGCCCAGGGCTATATCAGCTCTCTGGCCTCCTTTCATAACATTATCAAAGAGCTTAGAACTCACTGGATGTGCCACGGACCTTCCCATTGATCTATTGCCTTGGTGATGTTATATTGATAGGACCCAATGAGCAAGAGGTGCTGGCACACTGGAGGCATTGATAAGACACATGATCCCCAGGTTAGCAGAGAAATCCTACCAAGATTCAAGTCCTGCCATCATCCCTAGAATGTTTATGGATCCAGTGGCCAGAGGCATGCATGTAGGCCTGGACATTGCCTACAAAGTAACAGGGAACTTCCCTCATCTTGAGCCTCCCTCCACAAATCAGAAAGCACAGCATCTGGTGGGTCTTTTCAGGTTTTTGTCAGAGCACATGTATTCTATGCTTTGATTCTTAGGCTTTGATTCTTAGTATTCTATGCTTTGATTCTTAGGCTGATGACATAACAGACGGCCAGCTTTGAGGGGGAACAGCACCACACAGGGCCTCTACAATAGGTCCAGCCTGTGGTGCAAACAGCTGTACCTCATGGGCCATAGGACTCAACAGAGCCTGTGCCGCTGGAGGTGTCAGTGGTGGAGAGAGATGCCATATGGAGTTTGTGGCAAGCTCCAGGAACTGGATCCCAGACAGTCCCTTGGATTTTAGCTGAAAGCTGTGTCACTTACAAAACAGAACTACTTGTCCTTTCGAAACAACTCCTTTTTATTACTGGCCCCTTGGTGGAGACAGACTGGCTGGCCAGGTAACACCATGTGACCATCTGGCTGGAATTGCCCATCATGAGCTGGGTCCACTCAGAACCACTAACTCAGGCTGGGCAGGATGAGCAGCCATCCAGTACAAAATGGAAGTGGTCATCCAAGCTCAAACAGGACTGGAGAGCACATGCCAGCTGCATGAACGGGCGTTGCAGACTACCATGGCCTTCCCGCTGTCACAGCAGGATGCCTCCCAGCTCATACCTGGGCCTGTATGGGGGATTCCGTATGGCTAGCTGAAGGTGGGAAAAATGTCTAAGCTTAGTTCACAGATGGGTCAGTTTGCTAGGTAGCTGCAACTCAACATGGACTTTGGCCCCATTCAGGGGCCTTGAAGGTTAGTAGCAAGAGAAATGCTTCCCAGTGAGCACAGCATTGGGCATTGCATCCAGCCATCTATAAAGCTGAGATTTCAGAGGTAGCCAGATGGATGGGTGGTATTTAAGGCTGAGGGGAATTTAGATTGGAGACAGGAGAAGCGAAGCAGTGAGTGTCTACTGTGGTCCTGATGCCAATGGCTGTGGCAGGGGCTGTGGTCATCTCCTTAGGACAAAGAGCTAGCCAACATCCTAGAGCAGCTGCCTCCCAAGGTGTATGGAGAAGTGAAGCTGAAGATGCAAGCATGGGCTGTTACACAGGAGAGATGCCCTGGACCCCCTTCAAGAAAGGGCGGGCTGCCCTGCTGTGCAGTGTGGCTGACCACCTCTGTCGGCTCCTTTCTGGGTCAAGCTTCACCGGGACAGCCCCAGGCAGTGACTGAGCAGTGGAGACCTGAAAGTCTCTGCCCACCCTGAAGCAACTCGGAGAGATGAATCTTGATCCAAGCCCACCATTCAGCAGCCCTCAACTAAGGGTAACACCATGTTAGATTGTGCCCCCATCTCCTCCCAAAAGGTCTGACAATTTTTGGAGATAATTTTTGTTGTCATGACATAGCAGGGTGCTGCTGGCATTTAGTGGGTGGAGGCCAGAGATGTTGTTAAATGTCCTATCATGCACAACACAGCCCCCACAACCAAGAATTATCCAGCCCCAAATGTCAACAGGACTGAGTCTGAGAAACGCTGGGTTTTCTAACATAAGCTTCTTGCAGTCAGCCTCGAAATTCAAACTCTTTCTTCACCTAGCCCTGCTTCCTCCTCCTCCCTTTTACAGGCATTGGTTCCAAATAAATATCTTGCACCCAAAACTCAGCCTCAGCATCTGCTTCCAGAGAACCCAAACTGATATCAGGAAATCCCCATTTCCTACCACAGTGCTTGGCAAATGGCAGGGGGTCCATAAAAATCATAAATGCATGAACACAATCTAGGTTAAATACCAGACCCCCAGCCTACATGTCAAAAAAGTGCCAATCAGTAGATCAACTGGGAGTCAATAGAGGCTTTATTTTTCACGAATGGCATCCAATTAGAACACTACTGAGTCATGAAGAAAATTGTTCTCATCTCCAGGTTGGGATGTCCAAAGATGATGCTTCTTTCAACACTTTGTACAAACTGTTTCTTTGCAGCCACAAGTGTCTTTGCTTAGGAAACTCAGCTCTCATGCTGCCTCCTTCATGGAACCCTGTGTTCCTGCTTTTCTTTTCTTTTTTTTTTTTCTTTGAGATGGCGTCTCACTCTTGTTGCCCAGGCTAGAGTGCAGTGGTGGGATCTCGGCTCACTGCAACCTCTGCCTCCCAGGTTCAAGGGGTTCTCTTGCCTCACCCTCCCAAGTAGCTGGGATTACAGATGCCTGCCACCACTCCCAGCTAATTTTTATATTTTTTTAGTAGAGACGGGGTTTCACCATGTTGGCCAGGCTGTTCTCAAACTCCTGACCTCAAAGGGCTGGGATTACAGGCATGAGCCACCGTGCCCAGCCGTGTGCCTGCTTTTCTATTCCTGCCTATGACATTTAAGTTTATTCTCCTATGGTCCCAATACCACAAATACACACCTTAATTAATCATGTTGTCATAGGATAATTTTTGCTTATGAGTCTATCACCCAAATTGAACTGCGGTACTTTATAAGTCAAAGGCAGTATTTTCATACTTGTACCTCTATTGCCCAGCACAGGGGGCTTATATATAGTAGACTTCAACACATGTTTTTAAATTGAAAGTCTATTTGACCAAACATATAGATTAAATCAGAATCCCCATGTTAACTTTATCTACCAGGAGAGGGAACAGAAAGAGGATGAACCCCAAGTTGGAGCATCACGGGAAGGGAGTTTAGTATTTCACCACACTAGGAAGAATAACCTCAGGGTAGTTAATGCTTAATTTCCTTGATGGAGGGGGATGGCAGGGATAAAGTGGGTGGGTGGTTAATAATTCATTGCTCTTGGAGAAATAAAGGCAGTTTATCACCCAGTCAGGCCTGTCCTCAGAACCTTAAACTTACAAAATAGCAATTGTTAACATTATTCAGGCCAAGTTTGGTCCCCATTCTTCCTATGTAATCTGAATAGTTTGCAAAGTCTGTTTTAACAGAGGGAGAGGGATGGTGAGGAGGTAGGATATTTTGAAGCAAAGCAAGTACCACTGTTTCAAACCTTTGGACTAGGTTGATGGGGAGAGGAAGAGATTGAGATGGGGGTGGTGAGGGAGAGAGAGAGAGAGAGAAAAGAAAGGAAAGAGACAGAGAGGCTCATAGACTTTCCCACCCCCAACCCAGTCCCTGTCCTTCTAATCAAGCACACTTTGAAAATAGAATTCTACAAGATCGGAATTAACATAATTGAGGAGACACGAAGAATCCTTAAGTCGACCTGAGAGAAGAGAAATCTGACATTTTGCCAGTCCCTTCGAGGCCAAGACCACCTCTGCTCTGGTCTCCTCTGGCTTGTTGGCATACCTGCATCACCACCAACACCCAAATAAATCTCCCCAATGGGGCACACCCTGACTGACTCAGGTGGGTTCCCTCGTTTGCCTGGTTTTACTCCCCCTACAGCTGTGTCAGAACCATTAAAGTCATTTCAATGCACCAAGCTGCACTCTTCCACTCTCTACATCATTGCAGGAGCCAATCACCTTCCAGGAGTCATCTTTCCTCATCGGCCCTGACCATTCCTTCTGGAGTCCCAAGATAGGACCTGAATTACTTACCTAGAGCCCTCTGTGTGCCAGGCCCCATAGGAACAAATAGTTTCCATCTCCTCTTCACAGCAACCCTGTGAGCTCAGCATCCTTATCCCATTCCCCAGGTGAGGGGCCTCTGCCACCCAGAAGCCAATCACCTCGCCCTCCAGGTGAGTGTCTCAGGTAACAACTCTTTCTGCTTTTCTGATTTTCTGTCTGAAACCAACATTCCACATGATGAGGGTGATTTGAAAAGGAGAGTAATTAAAGTCATGTTAGCCAAAAAGATAATCACAGGAACTTAGAATGTTTTATCTGGAGGAGAGAAGACGCGGGAGATGTAAATATTCAAAGGGCTATTGGGTGTGAGAGTTTGGGGCAGTTCTATGTGGCCCCAAGGACCAACAGAGGAAGATACAGGGAGATGGATCTCAGGTCAGCATAAGTAAGAACTTCCTTTCAGACTGGATGGAGTGCATGATCTGGAGAAGTACCCATCGCCATTGTGAGACACGCAAGGTAGGCTGACTGTGCAGAGATAGTCCAACCCCCTGCCCCCGGCTCATACTCAAGGCCCTTTCTGGTTCTCAGATTCAGTTCCTTGGAGGTTCTTCATAATTCTCTGCCATAACCCAAGGACTGGCAAAGTATGGTCCACATGCCAAGTCCAGTTCACTGCCTCTTTTTGCAAACAAGGTTTTATTCGGACACAGCCAGGGGGAGTCCTTTGTGGATTGTCCACAGCTGCTTTCACTGTAACAGCAGAGCTGAGTGGTTGTGATGGAGACCCTGTGGCCACAAAGCTACAAGTATTCACGATTGGGCCCTTTGTAGAATGAGTTTGCTGACCCTTGCAGTAACTGATTTTTCTGAGAAACTGTTGAATCTGCCAGTTTCCAAAGGGAAAACTGCATAGAGCTGTTGGACCTGTGAAGTTGGAAGAGAGGATTCCTCTGAAAATGATTGAAATCATGTTTTTTTTTTCTCCCTCCAAGAGAACCTGAGACAGGTGATTATTCTTGTTCCCTCTAATTCAATTCTTTTTCTCATTTCTTCTCCTTATTGTACTCTGAGCTAGCAGCACAGCCTCATCCTGGCAGATGTTTGCACAGATAGGCCACTGAGCTAAATTTTTTGTTTCCTAGAAGTTAGACAAAGACAATGGGATGATTTTTTAAAATTTTTTAACAATCTGAAACATTTGGCTCTAGTGGAAAGAGATGGCCAGAGATCCAGGTAGCTGCCTGAGAATGATGACTAGGCAGAAACAAGGAATTAGTTTGATGACCCCTTATGGCTTGAATGTACCTTGAAGGTATGAACTCATGGAGCCCACACTAAGAATTAGGCAGTAATACTGTAACCATGGGACCAGCTCAAGTCAATTAGTCATTGCTTAAGTTGCTATAGATAAGGTAGAGCAAAGACTGCAAGTCGTGTAGCTTGGGCATGCTCAATGGGAAAAAGCCTTAACCTTCTAATTGTTAACATGACCAGCCAGGCTGAGCAGCTGCATTAGCATCACCTGGGACTAGTTAGAAAAGCCATAAAAGCTTGACTCATCCCACATCCGGGAGATAAAAGCTTGGCTCATCCCAGATCTGGGAGACAGCTTTGAGTGTCACCTCCTGTCTCCTTCCCAGACTCCCAATAAAGTTGAGCAGTGAGTCCATTGTTTGGGCACAGTCTAGCACAGACAGGGCTTGGCAAATAGTAGACGTTGTGGGTTGAATCACATCCCTGAAAAGATTTGTTGATATCCTAACCCTCATTATCTGTAAATCTGACCTTATTTGGAAACAGGGACTTGGCAGATGTAGTCAAGTTGAGATGAGGCCATACTGGATTAGGGTGGGCTCAAGTTCTATGACTCGGGTCCTTATAAAATGAAGGAAATTTGGAGATAGATACACAGAGATAAAAATGATATGTGAAGAGACAGAGAGAGGCCAGGTACAGTGACTTATGCCTGTAATTCCAGCACTTTGAGAGGCTAAGGTGGGAAAATCACTTGAAGACAGGAGTTAAGACCAGCCCAGAAATGGGAGATCCCATTTCTACAAAAAAAATTTAAGAGACTGAGAGATACACAGGGAAGATGGTATGAAGAAGGAGGAATATATTGGTGTGATCCATCTGCATGCTGAAGAACCCAAGAGATTTCCAGCAACCACCAGAAGCTAGGGAGAGACAAGGAAGACTTCTTCTCTAGAGTCTTCAGAGGGAGAATGACCACACCTTGAATGTGGAATCCTACCCTCCAGAACCATGAGACAGTACATTTCTGTTGTTCCAAGCCACTCATTTTGTGGCACTTCGTTAGGACAGCACTAGGAAACTAACACAGTAAGTGATTGATACATGTTTGCTGAGTGATCAAATGGGTGGATGGATGAATGATGAATGAATTAGTAAAAAACACCAATGCAGAGGGATTTAGAGCCAGGTCTGTATTTGAAGAACCTATAGGTGAACTGAGACAAAGCAGAAGCAGTCGTTTGTGAAGGAGACAGATCTTGAGTGTTTGCACAGAACTTCTCCACCACCCATTGGCAATAATATAGGAAGGGCAGAACTAAAGACTTAGCACCCAGGCAGGAAGCTAGAGAATTGCCAGCTTGGGCACAGAGATATCGGCTCTGCAATGCCAGGCCTCTGAGACTGCATGGGGAACAATGCCTTGCCTTGGAATTCTGAAGACAGAACCACTATCTAAGCCACACAGTATAATTGTTGCATGGGATGATTGTTGCATAGCTGGTGTATGGCTGAGGGTGAGTAGACAGGACTCAGGGACAGACAAGACTATCTGATCTACTCTCAAAAGGTACTAAGGGCAGACAAGGAAAGCCTAGCACTCGGGAGGACTGGTGTGGACCCCAGGGTGGGTCCTATACATTGGAGGGAAGTCAGATGCAGGGAAAGATATCAGGCCCATGAGTCAGGGGTGGGGAGGAGTAAGGAGTCAGGAGATGGGAGAGAGAGAACAAGACAGCATGACATGAAAATCAGAAATGAGAAAAAGGCTTCAAGTCTCAGCCTTGAGCAAAGTTAGGGTGATCCAAGCACCTTGCATGGAGCAGCAAAAATGTGCCACTTACTGTGCCTCACAGGCTTTGTCTCCCTTACTTTCCACATCTCTGCAAGGAAAAATCACCATCCACAATTCAGAGTTGAAGAAATTGAGGCTCAGAGAGGCACAGCAGCATCCCAGGGCATGTGGTTAGGATGCAATAGAGACTGTCACTTCTATCTGATTCATTCATGCTCATAGCATGACCCCTATGCCCCGTGCTTCTCTTAAGTCAGAGGATATAAGCTACCTGCCCCCAAAAGTCTCACCTGGCATGGAAGGAATGACTCTCTATTGAACAATAAAAGACTTTCTAGTGAGAGCTAAAGGCATCTTATTATTGCCTGCCTAAGGAGCCTTTTACATATGTTTTTCCTAATCACCACTTCCCTCCATGACATTTTAATACCAAAAGCATATTCTATAGTCCTTCACATATTATATGTATGTATATGTGCTCTGTGCACAAAAAGAGTAACATATTTTCTTTCCTCAAGAACCAATTTTTGCACCACCACCATCCCCTGGTGTCATGTTGAGAATGTATGGATTATAAGATATTAATTCTATCTTTCCGTGTAATGCAGATCACTCTGAGTGACCTTTTGCATCACAACAGCCTTATTTAATGAGATGGGAAACCTCACTAACCTGGCTAAAACCTTCTATGAGTTGGGCCATGGCATGCAAAGAAAAGCAGCTACTCTGCTGGAAACAGGGATTTCTGAATACCAGCTTTGCCAGGTGTGTGTGTACCTGCATGTGCGTGTGTGTGTGGGTGTGTGATCTCATTGTATCTTCTCAATAATGCTGTGAGGTCAAATTGTCTGTTCAACATTACCCAGTCAATGACAGTCAAAGTCATAATTTGAATCCAAACTCTGTGACTCCACATAGCTCTTGGCCATCACACGCTATGTGAGAAATTATTCTGTCGTGCTGAGCTTCAGTGTCTTTGTCTGCAGAGTAAGCTGAAAATAAAGAGCAGTTCCCAGGACATTAAATGAGAAAATGTATCTGCTATAATTTTATATTGGAGGAGGTCAGGGATGGGGAAACTCCCAACAGTTCCCTTACTGAACCTGTGCCTTGACCATAGTTGAGCTTCCAGAGGAATTGCCTGAAGCAAGCTGGGTCCATTACATTCCTTGCTGGGAACTTGAACTTTTAAGAGAATAAGCTAGGGACTAAAGTTGGCTTAGCTGAGTCATACTGGGGGCTGTGCTCTAGAGTAAGGATGGCTGAGGTTTCCAAGCTGGCCATTTGCCTGCCTCCTTGTGGACCCTTCTCTTCTGCAATACTCTGCATTGCAGGCAGCTGCATACCCCAGTTCCCTTGCCAGCTGCCTTCTGGGTAGGCTCAGGAAGTAGGAAGCTCAGACAGAAGACTGGTGGGCAAGGGGAGGGAAGAACCAGGTATTTCTCCCACTTTTCTGTTCCCTCTAGTGTCTTCAGCAGTAGCTTTGTCTCTTTTCAGTCGCTTCAATGCCAAGTTAGAGTAACCCTCTCACCCTGATGTCCTAGCACCTGAGGAGACAGCCCTATCATGGTTCCAGCTCTTAGTACAGAGTCCCACTTGTGAATTTGAGTATCACCTTCTCCCAGTGAAATGAAAACATTTAGCCCCAGAAGAAGTAGGCTTTTTGCTACTGCTAATCTGGGTAATGTTGCTGTCCTCCATTTGGATTTTCAGTTATTCCATCTCTTGTATAACCACTTCCCTGTATTAAATGCCATCCGTTCAAAAGACCTAGAATAGTTTCATTTCACTAAGTTTGACTCTGACTGATGCAATCCCAAAGGGCCCAAGGTTCCTACCCTCCTGTATCTTAGGTGTTCTTTGTTTGTTTCTCTGAACTGCCCTAGTATTCTTCCAGTAAATCTCACCCACCACACATGCACATGCGCACACATATGCATACGTTTTTAAAAAGTTGGTTACGGTTAGAACTGGTTTTTATTTTTTTGCCACCAGTAGAACCTTAACTAATTCAGCGTATAATCTATGCTCTGTAAACTATAAAGCTATTTGCAAATAAGCACCTATATGGTAGGTGCTCAATAGATGTTTGGCGAGTATTGAATTGTGCTCATTAGCCCCTGGCTGATGTATACGTATACACGTAGACGACAGAATTGGAGTATTAATTTGTATTTCATCTTCACCATCACAGATAGTTTGCTCTTCTCTACTACAGCTTTATTTCCTTGACTAAAGGTTTTATTTGTGGCTGTGTCAAAAGCTGAAGAAACTTTAGACACACACAGTCACTTCTCCCGGCTATTAGGGGAACTGTGCAGGCGGTTGGCAGGAGAAGATACGGAGACAAACGTAAGAATTGAATAGTGACGACCTTTGGACCTGGTCCAAAAGGGAACAGGAGATTCCCCGGAGACTAAAGAAAAAGGAAGAATCCTTAGGTATTTCCAAGGAGGGTGGAATCTTGAGCTTTATGTGTCCATAGCTCCCTGCACAGGGAGTTGCTGCAGGACGTCAAGGGAAACTGACCATGTCTCGCCTTGATATGGCCTCCAAATCCAGGTGCATCCTTACCCAAAACAGGAGGAGAAGGATGGAGCAACATGATCTCTTCAGCGGTTGAAATGTTTCTCCTTATTTCAAAGAATCCTAGAGCTGGATGTGCCTTCTGAAAGCTTTAGGGTTGAATGACTTCATTTCATACATGAAGAGGCTGAGGTTCAGGTTTAAGAAGCCAGCCTGATGTCACCTGCCGATTAGCAGCAAAACCATGCCTCCTGCTCTGCCTCTTGCCTCGATATCTGGTGTTATTAAGTGCCTGGAATTCGCCACAATGGGATGTGGTTAGAACAATCCAGTCTCTTTTCTTCCAAACCTTCTTGAGCTGGTAAATATTCATCATTGTGCCTTTAGAAAGAATCATTTTGGTCAAGTTACATTTACTTCAGTCATACTGTGAGGATGAAGCTATTAGAGGAGATAGGGTATGCATGGAGCAGGGGCTGCAGTAGGCAAAACAAGGCTGGGCAGGGCCTGGGGGATGCTACAGAAGATACAGAGCTCTGAGAGACAGTGCAAGGGAAGTTACAGTGAAAAAGACAAAGCAAAACAGAAGTAGGATTCAAGGTCTTAGGCTCTCATCCCAGCCTGGCCATGTACAAGCTACATCTTTGCAGAAAGTATTCCTCCTTTCTGAGGGCCAGCTTCCACATCTGTACAATCAGCCTTCTGCCTGCCTTTTCACCATGTGAAAACCACATGGGTGGCCGGGTGTGGTGGCTCATGTTTTTAATCCCAGCACTTTAGGAGGCTGAGATGGGAGGATTGTTTGAGGTCAGGAGTTGAAAGCTGCAGTGAGCTCTGATCCTGCCACTACACTCCAGCCAGGGCAACAGAACAAGACCCTGTCTCTAAAAAAGGTTAAACCCTTTTTAAAAATTTTTTTTTAAAAATCACATGGAGTGGTGGAAAGCTCCAGGTAAACATGCAGATTAGTTACTATAGGGGGAGAAAGCAGAGCAGATCCACAGTGCTGCCACTCTCCCACCAGCACACAGCCCAGATTTTGCAGGGAGGCAGCTTCCAGTGGATAGAGTCTCTCTACATAAGAAGCCGAGGCTTCAGCAACAAGCCCAGTTGACATATTCTGTTCTCACCCACTGAGCCTGCCCATGGTACTCAGGGACCCTCTGATATGGAATGGAGCTCTCCACCCCTATTGTCTGGGGAGTGGAAGGGGATGCTTGGGCCAGCAGAGCTCATGAATAGAGGGGAAATCCACTTACTGTTTAATATGGTCCAGCTCAGTCTTGACCTTAACAGAGAAACTTTAAAAGCTTGAGAATTAAAAAGGTTTTGCTCCCAAACATGTTTTTAGGCCAAAAGTAGCAACAGCGTCAATGAAGCTCCTACTATGTGTCAACCCATGTCAGTGCTCCGTGGTGTGGTTCGTTCCACTTGATTCTCATAACAAACTTCCACATAGACGGTAACATCACTAACAACTTACGGATGAGAAAATCAACACAAAAGCATTAATACATTTAGTGAAGCAGATAATTAATAGCAAAGCTGAGATTGGTGCCGCCGCATGCATGCATTATGATAAACCATGTATTATGTGGGTGTCATTAGGCAGGCACCGTGTTCAGTGCATTTGTGCACTGTCTCATTTTCCTCTGAAAACAGCTCCATCAGATGGACACACTGTTATTGCTATTTTACTGACAGGATAGCAGAAGCTCATAGAGGTGAAATAACTTGACCAACGTCACACAGTCAGATCTTATTAAGGCTGATTCTGTGGTTTCAATGTCACAGTGAAGCAGCCCCCGCTTTGTATGACTCCAGCTTGTCTTTGCTACGAGAAGAGAAGGTGATAAACAGGGGCAGAGACAGCGTGAGTTCAGGTAACATCACTCTCGGATCCAATCTGGTTTTCTTTCTTAGGGCATAGCAATGCAAATACCGATCCAAATATGAATGTTTCTCATTTTATCTTCCTTTCCCATGGTGAGGGGCTGTGAGAAGCACAGCCATCCTTGCAAGGGAGACTAGGAAGAACAGAAGTCTCATCTTTCTATTTCCTTCCCAAGCAAAGTCACTCTCTTTGGGAGAGAGTTTCCAAACATCCACGCACAGCCACTTCAATCATCTGCTTAATATATGGATAGTGTCCTCCTATCAATAATTTACAGCCCCTCTTAAATGTCCAAGGCAGCAAGGTTATAAAATCTGGTTCTAAGACTCAAATTTCTCAACAACACATCTTTTGTGCTTTGGGCCCATTTTGTTGTTCAGCATATACCATACGTTGCAGATTTCCACACACTTCTAGAAAATTTCCATCAGCATTGTCCAGCAGCATATGTCATGATGGAAATGCTCTAGTTTGTGTTGTCCAGCATGATACCCCATAGCCCCATGTGGTCACTGAGCACTTGAACAGTGGCTAGGGCAACTGAGGAACTGAATTTTTAATTTGATTTGAATTAAATTTAAAAAGCCATGTGTGACTAATGGCTACAGTATTGGACAGCACGGATCTAGATAATTACTAAGAAAATATCAGCAGTGAAAAATATCAGCGTGGTTACTTATGTATATGCTTATTTTATTGTAAACACAGAATGATGTCAGTTTGTTTATCCAATGGGTTTAACTCTTGGCCCCAGTATTTTTCACTGCAGGGATTCACAGTTGTGTAAACACTCCATGCATGAAATTAAGTTCAAGAAAGAGGCCATGTGTTTGCTTATTAGCATTACATTGAAAAAAAAAAAAAACTCCAAAAGTAATAATTAAAAGATTAAACACTCAGCAATGCAAACAGTCTTGCAAGCATTTACTACCTACTTGCTACTCAGCAGTGTCAGCATTTTAAAAAAGAAATATAATTATCACGTTGCTTTCATTGGCTTCATCTATAGCAATGCAGCCTGTATGCTATGGATGTGGCTACAGTAGTTTCTGAATCTGACCAAGCTGCTTGCTCCTTGCAAGCAAAGTGTCTCTGGTCAATAGCTCTTTACTCGCTTTCCTTCACTTATAATTGTGCTTTTTATATGTAGCCTTTACATTGTTCAGGAAGTGTTTATTCTTTATAACAAAAATGATCCTCACAGGAAGCACTGGTAACTGACACCACGATACCTCTCTCTGGAGTTGCCTCCTTTCTAATTCCTAAAGGGGAAATTCCATGGCTGCTGCAGTATTTAAAAAACACTGATTCCCGAGCTCCATCCAGGGATCTGGGTCAGAATGATCACAGCAGGGCCCAGAGAGCTGCGCTTCTACAAGACTCCCATGTGACGCTGATCTGCAGCCAGATGTGGGAAACACTGACCCAAATCCTCCTTCTTTGACAAAAGCTTTCAGGGGCAGGAGCAGCCTATGAAAAGTGTTGCCACAGCCACAGGGGTCTATAGACCTCACCATTATTATTGCACTGACATCTGCCAGCAATCCATGTCCTGATGCCAAGCATTTAAAAGCTATCTCCACAACCATCTTGGGAGACAGGTGTTTTCATTCCATGAAGAATTTAAGCTTAGAGAAATTAAGACCCTTTCATTCCACATCTATCCAACAAATATGCATTATGTACCTTGTCTATGCCAGGTGGCATTCTGGGATGTAGAGGTTTAGCAGGGAATAAAACACACAGATATCTTTGTTCTCAAAGAGCTTGCATTGTCACTGGAGGAGACAGAAGATAAACGAACTCAAAAGTCATTATGTCAGATGACCACCTCAAGCAGGGTAAAGGAGTGATGCAGAGCACTCAGCAAGCTTCCCTGATCAAGTGGTCTTTTGAGCAGAGACCTGAAGGAGTGGAATATATCTTCTTCCACGAAGGGCATCCGGAAAGAACACCCCAGGTAATGGGAAAGAGCCCTGAGGCAAGAGAGAAATTTGCTCAGAGCCACAAAGGTGATACATGACAGAGCTAGGGTTTGATCCAGGTCTTTTTGATGCCCAAGTTCAAGGTATTCTTTTGGCATCATCTTGCTGGCTCACCATGCTAGCAATTTTGTTGCTAAGTGATGTTGGACAGCCAGCTTATTCTTTTTTCTTATCTACAAGAAACAAACAAATAAAAAAGACTGGCTATCATGAGAAAAGTCCATTACATGGCAAGCAGAGGCTTTGGCACACTTGAGACTGTTTATTCCTCCAATGCTGTGAGGTGGGCGTTGTCGTCATCCTTACTTTACAAATGAGAAAACTGAGACATGGAGAAGGAGACTGGCTTGGCCAAAGTTTCCTCGTTACGAGGATGCAGAAACAGGATTTGAATCCAAATCATTTAAGCGGTATCTGCCACAGTCACTCATTCCCACTGGCATGTTCACTGCTGCTATCGATTACTTAATAGCCAAAGTTAGTAGAGTTCAGGGTAGACAGTTCTGGATTGGGATCTGTAACTACACCATGGTGGCTGAATCGGTCTTAAAATAAGATATAAAGTCCCAACCCCTGTTGAGTGAGAAATTGACAGAATTCTCCATAGCAGGTACCCTCTTATTCTTATTGGCTTTCAAAGGAAAAAGGAGATTCTTTCACTGAGGCATAGGACAGCTGACACATAAGAACATTGTAGTTCCAAATTGCAGAATTATTAAATCCATTAGAATCATTATAATTGAGAATTTACTTAAAAGCCCATAATGACTTTTTATACAGCCTATGGTCTTGGGCACCTTCTCCCATCTCTGTCATCCTTTCTCCTCCCTCCCAGATACAATTCTCTGAGACCCCGAGACCCCAATGAGAGCCTTTGTTCTCTCTTCATCAGCATCCCCTGAGCTCATAGTCTTATAGGCATTATAAAAAACATCCTGCAGAAGAAGAAAAATAGACTGCATTGTCTTGCTTCGGTTGTAGCTTGCATTTTCTTAGCTCATTTGGAGAGAAAGATGCTGGAGCTAACAGCGCTATTTATTCACCTGGTGACCTGCAGTCCCAAAGGGCCCAAGGTTCCTACCCTCCTGTGTCTTAGATGTTCTTTGTTTGTTTCTCTGAACTGCCCTAGTATTCTTCCAGTAAATCTCACCCACCACACATGTGCATGCACACACACATACACACATTTTTTAAAAGTTACAGTTAGAACTGGTTTTCATTGTTTGTTTTGTTTGTTTGTTTGTTTTTTGCCACCAGTAGAACCTTCACTAATTCGGTGCATAATCTATGCTCTGTAAACTATAGAGCAATCTGCAAATAAGCACCTATGTGGTAGGTGCTCAGTAGATGTTTGACGAGTATTAAATTGTGCTCATTAGCCCTTGGCTGATGTATACATACCCATGTAGATGACAGAATTGGAGTATTAATTTGTATTTAATCTTCACCATTACAGATAGTTTGCTCTTCTCTACTACAGTTTTATTTCCTTGCCTAAAGATGTTATTTGTGGCTGTGTCAAAAGCTGAAGAAACTTTAGACACACACAGTCACCCGTCCTGGCTCTTAGGGGAACTGTGCAGGCTGTTGGCAGAAGTCTTGCGTAAGTTCATTACGGTGCCCCATTAAGAAGCTCCTTCTCCAGACAGGTAATCATTCTCCCTTCTAGGCTCCTACAGCTTCTACACATGACTTTGATTTTTTTTCATATCACTGTTCAGTTTCTATATCTGCATGTCAATCTCCCTTAAGAGAGGCAGTTTATCTCTCCCAGTGTTTAATGTAAAGCAACACAGAGATAAAAGAATAATTGCAGAATAAATTAATAGATAAATGATTGAACGAATAAATCCAGGTATATATTGCTACCACTGACTTTCTTTGACATGAGAACCTAAGTGCTCTAAGATCTCTACAGAAAAATAAAGATGCAGAAGAGATCAAAATAGGCAAAGCTCCTCAGAGAGCTTCCAGTCTAGTGGAGAAGACAACAGAGAATGACCATTTGAGATAATAACGTTTCCTACAAAACATTAAAAATAGACCAGTATAACAAAGTCAAGAGATCCTGAGAGGGTGGTATTACAGTAGTCAGGAAAGGTGTATCAGAGGTAACTAGCTGCTTACCCAACTCCCCACTCTATTCATTTTTAGAACCCTTAATTTATTCCCAGCAATAATGTATCCAGGATAATGCCATGTTTCTCAGCCTCTCCTGCAGCTAAGAGTAGATAATCTATATGTAATATTTTGAAGCTGGATTTTCTAGAAAGCTCCTTAAGAGAAGAAACAGATGTCTAGAGGGTGGATACTATTTCAACTCTTCTTATTTTCTACTTATCTGGAATGTATAGATGATGGTTGGAGCCCCAGCAGCCTTCCTAAAATTTAAGGATGAAAACAATCCCCCAGCATTGATGGGGGAAGGATTGATAGAACAAGCCCAGGTCCTTAATGACCTCATTGAGCATCGATTCCAGAGCTCTGCTGCCTTCTCTGGATGCCCTTAATGTGAGTGAATAAATTCTTTGTGTATTAACCAAGGTTGTGGTATTTCTGTTACTAGGAAGAGACAGTCCCTAAGAAACACAGAGACCCCTTTGAAGAGGTAACATCTCAGCTGAGACCTATAAAATAGGAAGGAATGAACCATGGAAATACTAGGGAAAGGAGTATTTTCAGCAGAAAGAACAGCAATTGCCAAGGCTCTGAAGCCAGAGAGGCAATGTGCTGGGTTCTAGATACAGAAAGAACCATCACGAGGAAGGGAGATGGTGGGAGATGTAGTTGGAGTGGGGGACCGATTTCATCACAGCTCCTAGCACAATTTCTAGGGCATAGCAGGGCCTTAGTTACTTTTTGGTGAAGAGATGAAGGAAAGAAGATGGTGATGTAGGAAGGAAGGAAAGAACACATTACTAAAGATGGTATATTTTATTCTCCCTACCTCCTTTTTCAACTCCTCCAGTGAACAATGACCAGACAGTGATGGGACATATGGAAGTGCTCAGAATCGCTCTGAAGTGGGAATGAACAACCATCCTCAGAATTTCCTTGAATTTCCCAGGATCTCATCCTGCTGGGCCCAGACTCCTGTCTGTCACCAGTGTTGAAAGTTCCTTTGCAAAGCTAAGATTTTAGTTTTCATTCATCCCCACTTTCCACGCGTGGCCAGTGTGTTGGTTCAATGTACTTTGCAGAGTTATATAGCCTGGGTTCCAATCCCGGCCCTGACAGACACTAGATGTGTGACTCTGAGTCTTTCTTTTCTCCTTTTTTTTTTTTTTAGACAGAGTCTTGCTCTGTTGCCCAGGCTGGAGTGCAGTGGCACCATCTCGGCTCATTACAACCTCTGCCTCCCGGGTTCATGCCATTCTCCTGCCTCAGCCTCCCGAGTAGCTGGGACTACAGGCACCTGCCACCACACTCAGCTAATTTTTTGTATTTTTGGTAGAGACAGGGTTTCACCGTGTTAGCCGGGATGGTCTCGATCTCCTGACCTCGTGATCCGCCTGCCTTAGGCTCCCAAAGTGCTGGGATTACAGGCGTGAGCCACCACGCCTGGTTGACTCTGAGTCTTTAACTTACTTCTGCCTCTATTTCCTCCTCTATAAAATGATGCTCATCCTCTTTGAGTGAGTCGGAAGATCAAATGAGAGATGCAGATGAAGCAGATGAAGCAGTTCCTTTCCTGTCTGCTCAGGGGATTGGAAGAAAAAAAAGGACAGAAGACTAACAGCAAGGAGGTCTGGGGAGGAGGCATGCACATGTGGGAGTGGCCCTGAGTGGGAGGGCCTTTTTCCCCCACAAATTAAAGGCTACCAGAAAGTGCCCAGCAAGGAAGAACAGGGAGGCCTAATGATGCATGCATTTGACCCCAGTCAACCCTAATCTGTCCACCCCATTGCTGACACAGATGATGCCTGAATGAAGAAACCCTGGTGGCAGAGCTAGAGACCATGCATGGACCCAGCAGGGCAGGCTCCACAGCTACTCTAGCTGCAGCAACTGCCGGAAAGAGAGACCAACGCTGAACCCCTGATATGGCAGCCCTCTTGGAAGATACCCACTGGCCACTTAGTGGCAAAGTGACAATCTGAGATTCTTTCAATACTGGAAGGTACAGCGGTTAATTTTAATAGGAATCGGCATATGTTCCAGGTATGCCTTTGCCTCTCCTGCCAACAAAGCCTCATCTACACCATTATCCTGGGGCTTCCAGAATGTTCTGTTCACTAGCACAAGAGCTCATATAGCATTGTGTCAGACAAAGGGGCCCCACTTTACAGCCCGGGGGGGTGGGGGCAGGAATGAGCCTGATGGTGAGGTATGCTAGTTTATCATGTACTGGATCACCCAGAGCTGTCAGCCTGAGAGATCTGTGGAATAGCCTACCCAAGAGTTCATAGAAACCCTTCAGAAATCGTGACATTATGAGAATAGAGCACCATCCTCCAGAATGCAGGGTATGTTTAAATCAAAGCCCTTTAAACATGGCTGTGTCCCCAGCAGGAAGAACACATGGACCCTGGAGCCAAGGAGAGAAAGAAGTGCCCTCTCTGGCCATTGCTCCCAGTGACCACATGGAGAACATGCACTTCCTGTCTGTGCTTATCTACTCTGCACAGATAGTGGTCCTGGCTCCCAAAGGGAGAAGACTACTTCTAAGGGACACAACAGGAGTCATAGGGAACTATAAGCTAGCACCCCTCATGCTCAGGGACCATCTTATGGGGTTATAGACTTTGATAGCTAGGAGATGGAGTGTTGCTGCTACACAATGTGTGTAGGAAGGAGGGGGATATGTTTGATCCACTTATGCCCCTCTCCTTTTGATACTTCTTTTTTTAAAAAATTTGACTGTAAAGAGGCAAGTGTGACAACCTCAACCTGAGAAAAGCACGGTAACTTGAGTGTCAGAGTTTTCTGGTACAAGGACAGGCAGGTAAACCACTGAGCTCAACAGGTGCTGGCTGAGGGTGAGTAGAATCTAGATCGGTTAATGGAGGAGGGAGATACGATCTATCATTTGCAGCCCATGACAAGTTGCAGTGTTGGGGCTACAGTGCCTTCCACAAATGTCCACTGGTACATTTCCCCAGCAAGAGAGGCCACTGGAACCCTGAGGAGACAGTCCCTATGTGAGCTGGACAGGAAAGGCCTCTGGATGGAAAAGCCTCTATGAAGAAATGAGCTTGAGCATTGCAAGGATTTGGCTGTGGAGTCTGCTTTGAAATACAGCCCAGGGCTGGGCACGGTGGCTCACGCCTGTAATCTCAGCACTTTGGGAGGCCGAGGCAGGTGGATCATGAGGTCAGGAGATCGAGACCATCCTGGTTAACACGGTGAAACCCTGTCTCTACTAAAAATACAAAAAATTAGCCGGGCATGGTGGCGGGTGCCTGTAGTCCCAGCTACTTGGGAGGCTGAGGTAAGAGAATGGTGTGAACCCGGGAGGTGGAGCTTGCAGTGAGCAGAGATCACGCCACTGCACTCCAGCCTGGGGGACAGAGCGAGACTCCGACTCAAAAACAAAAACAAAAACAAAAAGAAACACAGTCCAGAACTTTTCCAGAACTCAAGACCTTTGTATTAGTCCATTCTCACGTTACTATAAAGAAATACCTGGGACTGGGTAATTTATAAAGAAATAAAGTTTAATTGGCTCATGGTTCCACAGGCCGTACAGGAAGTGTGATGCTGGCATCTGCTCAACTTCTGGGGGAGTCCTCAGGAAACTTACAATCATGGCAGAAGGCCACAGAGGAGCACACATGTCACATGACCAGAGTAGGAGCAATTGGTGGAGGATGCCACACACTTTCAAATAATCAGATCTCATGAGAATTCACTCACTTTGGGGATGATAGCATCAAGGGCATGGTGCTAAACCATTCATGAGAAACCTCCCCCACGATCCAATCACCTCCCACCAGGCCCCACCTCCAATATTGGGGATTACAATTGAACACAAGATTTGAGTGGAGACACAGATTCAAACAATATCAACCTTATACTCCCACGGCTAATGAGCAGCCCTCAGGGCTAGTTCCTACAAGGACTGCCTTAGCTAATGAAAGCCACCTCACCCAAGGTCATGCCTCCTTCCAGGAAAAGCCTGGAAGTAAGGACTAATCCATGCTGAGACACAGAAAGGCTCAATCCCCACCCTTTCACTCCAAACAACTCTGCAGGGCTACTCCAGCTCCAGAGCTTCCTGGAGTGTCACCTGAGGCTTTTTTAGGGGCATCATCACAGCTCAACTTCCCCTTCTGCCCAATCCTGCTTGCTTCTCCTTCCATCCACAGATGTTGGTCCCAATGACATCCCTTAATAAATGCCCCACATGGTAAGTTCCACCTTAAAGACTGTTTCCTAGGGAAGCTGACTTCACAGGTCACCTCACAGAGCTGTGATATGAATCAGTCATTCACTAAATACCTATGGAAATGGACTCTGGAGGAAGTCCTTTCCAACTGGCTGAATAAATTCTTAATGAAAGAGAGGCATTTTGTGCCAGAGGGGTTCCCTTTGAGTCCTACTTCATCCAACATTCTTTTCACTCATCCTCACACTTGCAGACAAGAAAATCATGGACCATGCCCCTGGACACCCTTGCTCAGAGGATTCAACCACTAGACTTGCAAGCCCCACCCAACCCACCTCAGCTCACCTGCCATCCCATGGTGACCTCCTGTCTCAGGGACTTTATACTTATAGTTCCTCCTGCTTGGAAGGATTTCCCCAGACAGCCTGGGGCTCACTCCCTTACTTATGTCAATTCCCACTGTTCAAGTGTCACCTGGTCAAAGAGGCCTTTCCTGTCCAGTTCACATACAATATTGCCATCACTACTCCCACTCCCACAGTCACCGCCCTGCTTATTAGACAACCTTATTTTTCTCCATAGCTCTTGATTTGTTTAGTATCTGTCTCCTACCACTGGACCACCTCCCTAAGGGAGGAGTTTTGTTGTTTAATTGCCGTGCACCCACTTTTAGAAAGCCCAGCACATAGCAGGTGCTCAGTGAATGCTTCTCAAGTGAATAAATGAGTGATCTAGGATTCCCAGGACATGTTGCTAGTTGTGAGGGGTTTCCCATCCCAAGAGCATCCCCTTGTATTAACCAAGGTTGTTGGATTTCTATTACTAGCAAAAGACAGTTCCTAGGCAGGGCACAGTGACTCACACCTGTAATCCTAGCAATTTGGGAGGCCAAGGCAGGCAGATCACCTAAGGTCAAGAGTTTGAGACCAGCCTGGCCAACATGGTGAAACCCTGTCTCTATTAAGAATACAAAAATTGGCCAGGCGCAGTGGCTTATGCCTGTAATCCCAGCACTTTGGGAGGCCCAGGCGTGCAGATCACGAGGTCAGGAGATCGAGATCATCCTGGATAACATGGTGAAACCCCGTCTCTACTAAAAATACAAAAATTAGCTGGGTGTGGTGGCATGCGCCTATAGTCCCCAGCTACTTGGGAGGCTGAGGCAAGAGAATCGCTTGAACCCCAGAGGCAGAGGTTGCAGTGAACTGAGATCACGTCACTGAATTCCAGCCTGGGTGACAGAGTGAGATTCCATCTCAAAAAAAAAAAAAAAAAAAAAAAAAGACAATTCTTAAAACACACAATTGCCTTGCGTCTACTTCTTCTGTGGAGTCCAGCACATAGTAGGTGCTCAGTGAATACTTCTTGAGTGAATGAATAAGTAAGCTAGAATTTCCATGACACGTTACTGATTATGAGGGGTTCCTCATCCCAAGAGCATAGCCTCATGGAAGACAAGCCTGGTTATTTCCATTCTTCATTTCAGTGACAACTTTGCCCCTCCCCGAGATCAAGTGTCCACCTATTGTCAGATATTTAGGGAACTTCAGAGCCTGGACGTGAATCAAGGCTACAGCTTTGAATGTCAGGAAGCATGAGCCAGGGCATTGCTTTCTTTCCTTGCTAACTTCCAGATGAAGGCTTTCTGTTTATCAAGAGTTAAGTCTACATTTCAAATTACTCTAAAAGTGAATTAAAAAGAAAAGGAAAGAAGAAAAGAGGCACTGTTGCCCCCACACACATTTTAAAAATTGTATGTGTGTACTTACCAACATTTCCCAGGCAAAGCAAAGCACCAGCTCCCTAAAAGGGAATGACTCTTCAATGTGTGTGTGTGTGTGTGTGTGTGTGTGTGTGTGTGTGTGTGTAGTCAGAACACTTGGACTATTGGGGGACTTGTTTGATGAAACTTGCATCTTTGGAATGTCCGGGTTTGACACACAAGATGTTGGGGGTTACCCTGGGAAGCACTCACAAAACCCACTCACAGAAGGTCAAGGCAGGGACTTCTTGCCTTCCACAAGCCACATGTTCTGAGAAGAATGCAAGAATCCTAACTTTTGAAAATTGCATTCTATTTTTAAAGCACTCAAGGTGCTTTCATGGTGCCTTGCATGGGACTCCGAAATGGTTCTTTGCCCCTCTCTCCCTAGCGACATTCCTGGCACATGGATCAGATAATGACAGGTACTCTTTCCCTGCTTTTTTTTTTTTAGACTGCGTCTTGCTTTTGTTGCCCAGGCTGGAGTGCAATGGCATGATCTCAGCTCACTGCAACCTCCACCTTCCGGGTTCAAGCCATTCTCCTGCCTCAGCCTCCCGAGTAGCTGGGATTACAGGCGCCTGACACCACACCTGGCTAATTTTTGTATTTTTAGTAGAGACAGGATTTCGCCATGTTGGCTAAGCTGGTTTCGAACTCCTGACCTTGTGATCCACCCGCCTCGGCCTCCCAAAGTGCTGGGATTACAGGCGTAAGCCACCGTGCCTGGCCTTTCCCTGCTCTTTTGTGGAGTGATAGATCCTCTTGAAAGGTGAATAATTTAATTACACTATACATTTGGGGTTTTGTATAAGAACCACAGCTGAATAGAGAACTTTGATCATTCATCCATTCATTTAAGGAACTTACCATGTATCAGGTGCTATGAAAAGCTTCAAGGATAAGATGTGAATCCTAGGTACAAATAAGTGTGCACAGATTTATGTGCATCATATGAAACACTATGACAGCTGTGATTAAGAATCTTATAATTCAAATCGTGACTTTTTAATGAAATCTGATAAGCTTATAATAAAATGTAAACGAAAAGGTAAAGAAATAGAGATAGTCAAGGCATTTCAGAGGAAGAATTGCTGAGGTAAGTTGCCTTGACTAATATTGAGACACATTAGTAAGCTCTAGGAAGGAAGACAGTGTGCTGAGGACCCAGGAACAGACACTAGAACTGGACAGAAAGCCCAGGGACAGAACCTCCATCGATGAAAGCCATGCAGCAGATCTGGGGGGAAATGTCAGATGTGCAATGAGTGATTCTGGGATCACTGCCATCCACATGGGAAAATATTTTGCCTGGGACACCTTTGTTACATTATAGGCAAAAATCAACTTCAGTAGTCTTGAATACCATGAAGGTAAAACTATTAAAATTTTAAAAGATGACACAGAAGAGACCTTTATGGCTTCAAGCTAGGAAAGGATTAAACAAGATATAAAAAGCATAAGCAATAAAGAAAAATGTCCAGGTGCGGTGTCTCACTCCTGTAATTCCAGCACTTTGGGAGGCCAAGGCAGGAGGATCACTTGAGTCCAAGAGTTTGAAACCAGCTTGGGCAACATAGCTAGACCCTGTATTTACAAAAAGTTAAAAAAATTGGCCAGATGTGGTGGCATGTACCTGTAGTCTCAGCTACTCAGCAGGCTGGAGTAGGAGGATCACTTGAGCACAGGAGGTCAAGGCTTCAGAGAGCTATGAGTGCACCACTGCACTCTAGCCTGGGTGACAGAGCAAGATCCTATCTCTAAACTAAAATAAAGAAAGAGAAAGAAGTAGACAATATTATCTACATTAAACTTAAAAGCTTTGACTCATCAAAAGAAACTATAGAGAGTGTTAAGGTAAGCCAAAGCTAGGGAAAAACATTTACAATGTATAAATTAATTAAGTACTTTTCAGAATATATAATGAACTGCAAATCAATAAGAACAAAACAAAAAATTCAGCTGAAAAAATGAGCAAAACAGATTTTACTCAATAAAAAAGAAAATATGAATCAACAATTAACATGCAATAAGGAACTCAACCTCTCTAGTCATTTGGAAATGTGAAATAAAGTCACAATGAGATACCATTTCACATCCACCAAGTAAGCAAAAATTAAAGTCTGATAATCAATGATGCATGGACATGGAACAATCGCTCCTCTTAACCAATGCCGGATGAGAGTGTAATTTGATAAAATCACAGTAGAAGCAATTTGGCATCATCAGATGTAGTTAAGGAGATGTGTAAGTCTGCGGCAGCATTTCCACTTCTGTCTATATATCTGGAGAATCTTGGGTTTGCTCCAGGAAACCTGGACAGAGACAGCCAGGTCACGTCAGCACAGTTTTTTATAGCAAAAGCTGGAAACAATTAAAATTCCCATCACCAACAAGAACAGATTTTTTAAATGTATTATATTTTTCCAATTAAACAGTATATACCAGTGAAATGAATGAATTGCAATAACATGCAAAAGAGTGGATGGATTTCACACACCTAATTTTGAGGGGGAGAAAGCAAGTCACAGAGAAGATGCAGTATGATTCCATTTAAGTAAAGTCCAAAAGCATGTTCAACTACGTGATCCACTGCTCGGGAAGACAAACTGGCATGATAAAACAGAAGAAAATAAATTGATGGACAAATATGAAATTCATGGTAGGAGTCAAATCTGAAGGGGGAAGGAATGGAACAAGTTTGGGAACAGACATACAGACAACTACAAAGATGTTGGTTATCTTTCGCATAGAATGAGTGGCATTCATTTTACTGAGGTTCTCTTTATCTGACATATATCTGCCATACCCCTTATAAATATCTGGGGCTTTTCTTGCTGATCTAGTATTAATATTAAAATTAAACAAACAGTCCTTTAATGCTATCAATAAGAAGCCAATGATGGGGGAGATGACAGTATCTTGTTGACCTGGATCTTCAAGGTTGAATAGATGTTCAGGCAGTAGGAAAGAGGGGAAGATGAAATACACATCAGGCAGGTGAAATGGAAATGGAAGGTGGGGAGACAAAAAAAGTGCAGTTAGGAATGATAAGTTGCTAAAGGTGAAGCTAAGATCGGAGCGCATGGAATGAAACTTGCATGGTGGGACATTCGAGTTTCTGCAAGGTACCTATAAACCTTACAAACATGTTTTGCAATGATGGAGAATGATTAAAGAAATTTTATTGTAGTAAAATACATAGAACATAGTCCAGGCAACATACTAAGATTCTACCTCCACAAAAATAAAATAAAATAAAATAAATTTAAAGACCTAGTGCTGTGCCTTCACACCTGTAGTCCTAGAAACCTGGGAGGCTGAGGCAGGAGGAGAGCTTGAGCCCAGGAATTTGAGGTTATAGTGAGCTATAATTGTACCGCTACACTCCAGCCTGACCAACAGAGCAATACCCTGTCTGTAAAAAAGCAAACAAAAAAAAAAATTTAAAAGGCACAGAACATAAATGTATCATGTTAACCACGTTTAAGTGGAATTCAGTGGCATTAGCCCATTTGCATTGTTGGGCATCTATCACCAATATGCAGCCCCAGAACTTTTCATGATCCCAGGCCATTAAATAATTCCTACAAAGTAACTGATGCAATCAGATTTTCCTTTTTGGAAAATAAAACAAAACAAACACACAACAACATGTATCATGACCTGAAAATTAGAAAGTGTCTAAAGGCGGGACGATGATTAATGATTTTAGGAGATCAAATTTGGTCCAGGTGCAGGAAGCTAAAGTGCTGAGTGAAGAAAGTGTGGGTTGGAGTCCAAGAAAGGTCACACATTCGCAAATGGTCCTGGGAAAAATGCACAGATAGACGAGATTAATGGTGTGTGGGGGAGAAAGGACGGGAGGCCCAAGTAAGCCCCAGTTTCTGGGTTGGGTATATACTTGGGTCATTTACAAAGAATAAGGTAATGAGACAAAAAACAGGTTGGCCAGGTTTTTTGTTTTCAAATCGGCTCTGAGCTGTGATCTCTGCCCACACACTACTTGCGGTAACATGTCCCACGTCCCTTACCCCACTCAAGTTTCACCTCCTCGTGCCTGATGGAAATCAAGTCCTTATTTCACAACAGCAGAGTGTTCAGAGATAAGGACGGATTCCCATAATCTTGCACAGTTTTCTGGAAGGAAAATGAATGAATATGTGGCTCAGGTCCAATTCCAAGTGTTAATTGGAGGCTCTTCTGATGAACAAGACCCCCAGTGGCACCCATAGCTCAGGAATCTGGAATCTGCCTCTCTATCCACTGGTGGCTTCCTACATGGTGGGCTCGCTCTGATGTTCACAGTTTTTCTCAAAGCCATGCAGAGCCTCCCCAGAAGAACCCCCAGCATGGAGGGGAGAGACCCCAGCAGGAGACTCCAGACATCAGCGTCACCCAACCATTAACAGAAAGCCTCAGCTTAGAACGTATCTAACCCAACCCCTAAATACCCAGGCCCCAAGAGAGCAAATGAAACCCCCTAGATCACACAAAGAGGAAATGGCAGCTGAGGACCTGGCCCCGGCTGACCTAAAAAAGCACCTTCTGTGAAATGGCAGAGAAAACAGAGATATGGAGCAAGAGTATAGACCAGGGTCAGCAGACCCTGGTGGGTCAGCCAAATCCAGCAGGTTGCCTGCTTTTTGTGCAACCAACAAGCTAATTTTTTTTCTTTTTTTTTTGAGATGGAGTCTCGCTCTGTCACCCAGGATGGAGTGCAATGGCACGATCTTGGCTCACTGCAACCTCTGCCTCCTGGGTTCAAGCGATTCTCCTTCCTCAGCCTCCTGTGTAGCTGGGACTACAGGCACCCGCCACCACGCCCAGCTAATTTTTGTACTTTTAGTAGAGACAGAGTTTCGCCATGTTGGCCAGGCTGGTCTCAAACTCCTGACCTCAGATGATCCACCTGCCTCGGTCTCCCGGAGTGCTGGGATTACAGGCGTGAGCCACTACACCCAGCCTAATAATCATTTTAATATCTTTTCTTTTTTTTTTTTTTGAGACAGAGTCTCACTCTGTCACCCAGGCTGGAGTGCAGTGGCATGGTCTTGGCTCACTGCAGCCTCCACCTCCCAGGTTCAAGCAATTCTCTTGCCTCAGCCTCCCGAGTAGCTGGGACTATAGGCGCATGCCACCACACCCAGCTAGTTTTTTTGTATTTTTAGTAGAGACGGGGTTTCACTATGTTGACCAGGCTGGTCTTGAACTCCTGACTTCATGATCCACCCGCCTCGGCCTCCCAAAGTGCTGGGATTACAGGTGTGAGCCACTGTGCCTGGCCTTAACATCTCTTAATGTTTGAGAGGAAAAAAATCTTAAAAAAAAAAAAAAAGAAAAATCTATGATTCATGAAGATGTGAAATTCAAATTTCAATAAATAAATATTTATTGGAAGACAGATTCACTGGCTGATGCATTGTCTATAGCTGCTTTTGTACTATGATGGTATAAGTTGAATAGTTGCAACACAGGCCATAAGGCCCACAAAGCCTGAAATATTTACCATTTGGACCTTTACAGAGACTGTTTAGCACCTCTTGGTCTAGACCTTGAGGTCCCAATACTTCTGCTTCGGGCAGAGGAGAAAATTCTGGGCCAGTGGAGGGGCATTCGCCTCACACCTGCCTGGCTCTCTCAGTTCTTTTTTCCAGCTTCAAATCCAGTCCACATAAAGGCCAGCCCCGTACCCGGAAGATCACACTGGATGATGCTGCCATCAACATACAGAGTATCCAGTGTGCCTACCTGATCCCTGGCTGAGGCCATGACACCCTATCCCCTTTCCCCAGGTATGGATTAGGGTCCAGCTCAGCATGAATTCATCACCCACATTCATGGAGCCGATGCATACGTGCTACCTGAACACATCTTTCTACTTATTCACTCCTTCAACAAGCACTTATTGAATCCATACGGTATGTTAGGTGGTAGGGATGCAGTGATAATAAATAGGAATAAGTAAGATAGGCATAGTCTCTGTCCTCGCGGTGTAAAGAGTCTAATGCATGGGAGGCACTAACAAATAAGATCCAAAACGAATGTTCAAGTGCAGCTTTGGCAAGCAATAGGAAGAAGGCAGCACAGCACAACCAGGACCCAGGGTCCAAGAGGGCTTCCCAAGAACATGACACCAAGCTGAAGGCCAGAAGGATGTGTGGATGCTACCCAGGCACACAGAAGAGAAAGGGATTGAACAGCACTTGCAAAGGCCCTGGAGAGGGATAGAGCACAGAGAATTTAAGGAACAAAGGAAGACAAAAGGAGGACAGTGTAGCTGGAGCTTAGTGAGGGAGCAAGCTTAGGGAGGGAGATACAGAGGGGAATAAGCAGGGTCACTGGCAGCAGTCAGCTTCCCAGCCCTGCCTCCCCTTCACCTTCCTTTCCACATCCCCCACCACATTCCTCTTAGAACAGGCAATTTCCAGCTTGAGCAGAGGAGCTCAATGAATCGCCACTCATCTATACCATGGTTCTGTTATCTAACCATAAACATTCCATTAAGGAGATTAATTGCATGTAAATTGCCTGAGCTATAATTTAGTGCATCTTGAAAAAAGATTGTAAGTGGTTTGGACAGCAGGATCACACCTATGTCAAGTAGGAATGCATGCGTGAGATAATTTGAGTCAAGCATTTAGCAAAGTGCCTGGGATGTTGTGAGGACTCAATAGATGTTAGCTGTTAACAATCATCATCATCATCATCATTACCATCATTCCTATTTCATAGGTGAGAAATTAAATTATTGCTCTGAGAATCATTGAAATTGGGGTACATTTTTTCTCTGTTTTCAACATTTTCAAAAATATTGCTGATACGTTATCCTCCCGCTTTCAACTTAAAATCGTGAATTCACAAGATTATTTGAAAAAGATGGGGGCTGGGAGCAGTAGCTCACACCTGTAATCCCAGCACCTTGGGAGGCCGAGGTGGGTGGATTGCCTGAGCCCAGGAGTTTGAGACCAACTTGGGCAACAGAGGGAAACTCCGTCTCTACTAAAGTACAAAAAATTAGCCGGGCGTGGCAGCCTGCACCTGTAATCCCAGCTACTCAGGAGGCTGAGGCAGTAGAATCACTTGAACCTGGGAGGCAGATGTTGCAGTGAGCCGAGATTGTGCCACTGCACTCCAACCTGGGCAGCAGAATGAGACTCTGTCTCCAAAAAAATAAAAAGAAAAGAGAAAGAGACAGAGAAAGAGAAAGAGAAAAAGGAAAAGTTGGGACCATACAGGCAGTTTACTTCTCTGTGCCGGAAAGGGAAAACGCAGAGGAAGAATACTCACTAGTCAGGGACAGTCACCTGTCTGATCTTAAGAGGATTTGCTGCAGTCTCATATCAAATGGGGTGGCCCCTGCTGCCTGGAAACTCTACAGGACAGTGGGAAGAGAGGATCTGTTATCCAACCTGGGTTCCAAAGGTGCTGAGTCAGTCTGAAGCTGTGTAATGTGAGTAATCGCTTTGCAGTTGATTAGCTCTGATCCAGACCTTGGATCAGAGAATAAAGAATAAAGTCTTGTGCTTTCAGTCTTGCAGAGGCTTCTCTTTGGTTTAACAAATAGCAGGAGTGTCCTCATTTGAACTCTCTTCTCCTTGCTCTTTGGGTGCTGAGCTCCCAATGTAAGCACCGCACAGGCAGCATCTCCAGGGAGAACTGAGTCCTGTACCTGAGCCTCTCTGGCTTTGGGAATAAGATTCCTGGGTCTGATCTCTGGGCCTGGCTCAGGGAGTCTCTGTGTGCTCCATCCTAGTCAGACCAAGCTCCCTGTTTAAGTTCAGAAGAAGACAATGATAATGATAATGATAATGACAATCATAAGAATGGTATAATATAGCCCAGTGGTTACTAACATGGGCTTCTGGGCAAGACTGCCTGGGTCAAATACAACTCTGCCACTCGCCAGCTGTGTGATCTTGAACAAATGACTCAACCTCTCTGTGCCTCATTCTCCTTACCTATCAAATAAGAATAATAGCTATATCCATACTTAAGGCTATAGCAAGGATTACACAAAACCATGGCAAGCACTTAGCATGGTGCCCAGCACATAGTAGTTGCTCAACAAATACTGTCTCTGCTATCTAATAATGATGGCTACCCAGGGCTGGCTTCATGGGTATATAAGCTATAGAATCACACAGGGCCTGTGTTTAGAAGGGCTCCTGGCCCCATTTAATAATTTGCTGTCACTGTACTGAAATTCTTAACAAGTTTTGAACAAGCAACCTCACATTTCCATCTTGTGCTGGGGCACACATTCAAGCAGCCGGCCTATGGCTGCCATTTAGAGTCTGCTTTGTCCCAGATACTACCCTAGGTTCTTTCCAGACACAAACCCACAGCCTTCTCTTTGACCTTATAAGTTGATGCTTTCCTGGGCTATGGATGAGGATACAAAGCTTGCATCTTCCTCAAAGAGCTCACTTTACAGGTGAGCTGGAGTCTCAGGGTTTCAAAAAGCCATGAGCCCCACCTGACCCAGGTTTCCATCCAGTCTTCCTCAGTAATTATCAGGCTTCTTTTGCCTCTGTTTCCCTGACCAGAGCTTAAAGCCAGTCATAGGAGTTCTGGGGTAACTGAGGTAGGTTTGTCAGATTCATCTACAAAACAAACAAAAATTAACCAAAATACCTCCCTTAAATTGTAAAACAGTTTATAGCAGAGGAGGCAAATTGGCAGCTTGCCAGCAAAATGCTACTAACATATGTGTTTTGTTTAGCTAGTATAATAGGCATACACACACACACACACACACACACATATATATATATAATTTGAATTAGCTGCTGGGAATTAGCCCTTGGTTAATTTTACCTAAAATCTCCAATGTGTGACTTCCCTTAAGATCTTGCAACCCTGGGCCTTCACTCCCAGGGGGCCCACATGCTGGGCAGAGGAGAGCAGATGCCCCTTTAGGTGGGGGGGTATTCTCCTCCAGCTGGCCAGGCTGCCTCCACTCCCCAGAGTTGGCCCCAGTGCCAGTTCACCAACATCGGCAGTTCCCTGGGCCTTGCAGGCTTTGAGCTTGTGTCTTCAGATTTTCACTCGGAGAGGCCCTGGTACTGCACAAAGAACACTGGGCCCAGAGCCGAAAGAGCCAGTGCCTCTCCCAGCTCTGCCGCTGCCCCAAGAGGCCCCGCAGAGGAAAGACCACGGGCTTCCAAGTCAGAGGGGCAAACTTGAGGTTGACTCTAGTATCCCAGTTCTCAGCTGGGTGACACCAGGCAAGTTCACTCACCTCTCTGTTTCTTCAGCTGTGACATGAGGGCAGCAATGCCACCCCTCATTCATCACGCCACATGCTGTGCTAGCCACCTTGCATTCTTTGTTTCTAATCTCCCCCCCCTTATTTCTGCAAGATACGACTTCCATGTGCTATTGACGTGGAGCCAAGGTATCTTTTAGGAAAAGGGCAACACCAGATTTTAATTTAGGGTTCAGACACCTAAGGGCCTATGTGGAGGCCTGTGGCTTGGTGTGGGTGTGGAGGGAGTTGCAGCACATGCCGCACAATTAAGGGCACCCTGCAGCAAGGAGTTTCAGAATGACTCTGAGCGAGGTTATCTGACAAGGAGACTCAACCTCAGGCCTGAGGGTAGAACAGGAAAGCGCATGCCAGCTAGCTTTACCCTGCCCCTGCCCTGCTCAGGAGGAAAGGGCTGTGAAGAACCAGAAGAGCCTGCCTGTTAATTGCTCAGCACTGAAACCGCTTTGTGCTGGGCCTCCTCCAAAGTCAGGAGCAACCGAGTTGGCACTGCCCCCACCAATACCGTGGCCCAAGGTGGGCTGCAGCAGACAAAGCAGCGGGCTGATAGGGTGCTGGGCAGAGGCCAGGAGGCCAGAAGGCCAGGGGTGACCTCTAACAGGGGCATCGGCCTCAGAGGCTCCACGGGTGATGGCCTAGATACAGTGAGAGGGCCTGGGAGCCCTTGCTGACCACTGAGAGTATGAACTCTGACATACATCTAGGACTTCCAAGCACACATTGTTCATATGTGTGTACATGCACATGTATGTAGATAATGTAGCCGTGGGTGTTTATAACTATATATGTATACACACATTTATATATGAAGCACATCAATGTGTACATACTTACATATGTTCTATATGTATGCATAGAAACATACATGCATATGCATATATATGTATGTTGTATATTCTGTGAGTGCACATATATGTACATGACTATATGTATGTATATAATACATGTTTATATATAATATATATCATACATGTTTATATATATGTAATATATATCTTATAATCCTTGAGCCTTGGAATACAAATATACGATAAATGAAATAAAACAGCCCTAGACTATCTTAGCACTAGTGAGATATCCAAGGAGACAGTTAGAAATCTTGAAAGTGGGACCAGGTGCAGTGGTTCATGCCTGTAATCCCAGCACTTTGAGAGGCTGAGGCTAGTGGATCACTTGAGGTCAGGAGTTCGAGACCAGCATGGCCAACATGGCAAAACCCCGTTTCTACTAAAAATCAAAAAAAAATCAGCTGGGCATGGTGGCCCACACCTGTAGTTCCAGCTACTCAGGAGGCTGAGACAGGAAAATCACTTGAACTTGGGAGGTGGAGGTGCCACTGAGCTCCAGCGTAGGAGACAGAGCAAGACTCCATCTCAAAAAAAAAAAAGTCTCAGGTCTTGCTATGATGGGAGCAACCCATGAAGTCAACAGAAGAAGAGCAAAGTGTTCCTGAGACCTCACTTTACCCCGCAACTGAAAGTCAAGCAGCATGAACTACACAAACATATTGTCATGTGTTACTTTTATATTCTAGGGGACTACTGAGATGTTTTGCTCTACAAGAAGAAGGAATGACTCACTTCTACCTAAAACTCTGAGCTGGATGTTAACAGCACTGGTGCGTAGTCTCAGGGAGTCGGAATCAGAGAGGCTGGGCTCCTGCTGGCAGCTGCCTTACTATGATACAAGGAGCTTTGGACTTGAACCCATGGATTTGAACTCTCTCACTTCCAAACCTTCTCCCTTTATATATCTCTCTCTGAAAGCTGTTGTAAAACAACATTTAAATGGGCAGCAAATGAAATCATCCCACCTTGCTACGCCAGCCACCTTGCATGCTTTGTTTCTGATTCCTCCTTAGCTCTACAGGGTATGGTTTCCATGCGCTATTGAAATGGAGCCAAGACATCTCCTAGTTTGAAAAGAACAACACTAGATTTTAAGAAGTGACTTTGCAGTTACTTTTTCAATGTCCAAAAATCAATAAAATAGCCAAAATGAGGGGGAAAACCAGACCTTGGAACTGAACTTTGGGATTGATGTGTGAACATCCTCTCTTCCTGTTCCCTTACTGGGTCACTTGATTCTCATCCTGGGAGCTGTCCTTTGATTCCAAGCAGGAGAGAGGAGGTGAGGAGAGAGGATGAACGAAAGGTAGCAATTTATCCTCTCAGCAGCCCTTAAGTCTTTAAAGACCTCTGGGAGATGAGAAGTAGGCAAGGATGTTGAGAACCCCCTCCCCTACAACTCTCTGATGCTGATTAGGAGATACAAATAATCTTCCAGAACAAAGTTCCCCAGGAACCCTCTGGGAGCTCCCCTCTCCCGGAGCTCCAGGAACCAACCACTGGCATTTAGAAATGTGGCTGCCCCAGAGGGAGTTTTTAGATGCCAGGACGGCCTTCCGCCAGCAACCTTTAATTAGGAGAGCCATGATTACAGTTACACGAAGCCAAGACGGCGTGCTTCTTTCCTTAAGCACTGCCAATTTAAGCACAATAGTGGTTTTATGGGCAACAAGGGGCAGAGGCTTTGTCAAGCTTTCCAATCCAGTGAGAGACAACTGTGCAGGGACCCTCCCTCTCTAATCTCTTCAACCTTTTATTAAGTTCCCCTTCTTTCTTTTTCCTCTACTCCACAAACCCTCAAGCCAGTCAGCTAGGGAAAGAGTGAGCTCCAATTAAACCACAGATCTTTACTGAAAACAAGGTTTTTTCAAGGGGCAACCTTTACAACATCACAGGCCCCTCTTTATAAATGCAGACTCCTGGGCCCTGCAGCATGAAGGCAGTTGCACCTTAAAAAGCAGAGCTGAGAACCTGCATTTTAAATTGTGCCTCTCATGACGCAGATGCTGACTGAGGTTTAAGACTTAAAATAATACAAGGAAGAGTGGCCATTCTGTGATAATTTATTAATTTCTGAGAAGTGACACGGATGAGCAAAGGTGTGAAAAGACTGATATATTAATTATCTTGTCTACACTAGGCTGACATTTTTGCAAGCATGACCTTTTACCATCCCTGTGAACAACTATTAATAAGGTTCATTCTTTTCCATTTTTGCAGATGAGAAAGCTTGGGGCTAAGAGAAGTTATGTAATTTACTCAAGGTCACATATTTGGTAAGGGGTTGAGGTGGATCTGAATGCTGGTAGATTCCACACCAACTGATTTGGGGCTTCTAGGATGATTTGTATTCTACCGGTTGACAAGTTGAATGATGCAGGAGAAGAGACTAAGTAGAAGCTTGCATGATCATGAGATCGGTGTGGCACCTGCTGAGATATCCAGAAGGCCGCTCAAGAGACAGAGGGGTCTACAGGGAGATCTGTAACTCTAGAGTGCTGTACAATTGAAAGAGCTGTTACTACTCTTCTTACCACTTGTTAGAGAATCACCAAATCCAGGCATCCAGAAACAGGGAAGTCACAGGAGGGTGGCCAGGATCTCCTGGTGATTTAACAACAGCAGCAGGGTGAACATTAGGCACAGTGGGCAACATGGAGCCCGCGAACTCAAGCCACACTGGGGGCTCCACATGGCGTTAATCATACATAAACGTGCTAGGCGGCTCCAGACAACAAGCCCGCCCTCTCTGACAGCCCCCACCTGTTCCACTCTATCCTTCAATTCATACCTGTTGGTAATAATGTGCCTGGAAAGAAAGGAAAATATGAACACATGTTTATACCACCCCCTTCCCTCCTTTCTTTTCTTCTTTCCCTTTATCTTTGCCTCAAACGTTCACAGAGCACCTATTATGTGGTAAGCTCTGTGCAAAGAGCTGAGAAGACAGATGAAAATGGAAGAGAAAAGAAGTAGGCAGGTACTGAGTGTCTACCGTGCAGTGGACATTGCCATCGAGCACATGCACACATTCAGAAACTCACATCACTGTGTTTGAGTCAAGTCTTAAAATATTTGGAAACTCTTCACACCATGAAAGCTAACCCCTTTCCAGGAGTTTGACCAGCTGCAGAAAGCTGATAGAAAATACAAAGGGAAGATATGGCGTCAGGGCTGTGTGTGTGTGTGTGTGTGTGTCTGGGTGTGTGTGTCCTCTTTTGTGTAGAAGGACCTGGATTTTCTTGATGCTGCCCTCATTTTTTATTGATTGGTCTCTGTAAACTCTTGGGGATTTTTATTACACGATTCACTCAGTTGTTGATCATAAACATTTATTGAGTGTCTACTACGTGCCTGGTATTGACATAGGTAATCTCACCAAATTCTCATCTTTCAAAAACTGAGATAGGTGTCTTTATCCTCATATGGATAAATAAAGTTGAAGTTTCAAAACATTGTATTTCTTGCCTAATGATGTTCAGATGAGATGATCAGAAAAGCCTGGAATAATTCAGTGAGTATTTACCAAGCACCTACTGTGTTGCAGGCACATCAATTCAAATCCAGAAACTCATGTTATTCCAGCTCTGCAAAACTGCCTCTTTGATTCCATCGGGAAAGCTAATTGGGACTCAATGTTAAGAGATAGAGCTATGAGAGCTGTACATGCATTCATTTGTTTATACAGACACTCATTCACTTGATCATTTATTCAACGAATATTTTTTTCAGCCCTTACTATGTGCCAGGCATGGCATTTATTACTAGGAGTCAGTGGTGACTACCAAAGAGATATGCCCCTGGTACTTATGGAGCTGACCCTCTCTAAAAGGGGAGATAGACATTAATCCACAAACCATACACAAGGGGGCAATTGCCAATTGAGATCTACAGCTAGAAGAGAAGGAGGCAGTCTACTAGAGCCTGGGAATCTGACTGGCCTAGCTGGGTCCAGGAAAGTTTTCCCTGGAGAAGTGAGGTAGAGCTGGGTCCAAAGCTCAGGAGAGTAAACAGTATGAAAGGGAAGGAAGAGATTCTGGTTTGAAGAGAACAGTGCACGCTAAAGGGCCAGTGTAGAGGAGAAAGTTGGCTGCTCAGTGATATGAGCATATGCTCCCACCTATGTTTCAAGGGCATCCCAACCGCACCCTGCCCCACCATCTCCCCAAATCTGTTTCCATCGTACTCAATGAGAGCGCCCAAGTTCCCAAGCCAGAAAACTGCAGGCATCTAACATTCTTTTGTGCCCCCACATCCCACTTCTATCCATTACCAAAGTCTCCTAACTTTATCCCCTGTTTCTCAAATTCATCCTCTCCTCTCGGTTCCCTCTACTAAGAATTTGGTTAAGACTTTACTCTCTTTTCCCAATAGGATTACTGAAATCACATCTTTCAATCATTTAACAAATACTTATTTTGGGCCTGAGTCATAGTTTGGCTCTGTATCCCCACCCAAATCTCATCTCAAATTACAATCCCCATGTGTCTAGGGAGGGACCTGGTGGAGGTGATTAGATTATAGGAGTGACTTCCCCCATGCTGTTCCTGTGATAGTGGGTGAATTCTCTTGAGCTCAGATGGTTTAGAAGTCTACTTCTCTCTCCTACCACCACGTAAGACATGCCTTGCTTCCCCTGTGCCTTCCGTCACGATTATAAGTTTCCTGAGGCCTCCCTAGCCATGTGGAACTAGGAGTCAATTAAACCTCTTTTCTTTATAAATTACCCAGCCTCACATAGTTCTTTATAGCAGTGTGCAAGCTGACAAATACAGCCTGCTAGGTGGCAGACAATATCCTTAGCTCTAAGGATATACAAATAGATAAATCATGTGTAATTTCTGCCCTCATGGAAACAGTAAAATGGGAAACCAGATACTTTTCCACCTACTTTTTGAGTATCTCCCTGCCTCCAGCCTGATTTCCCTCTGTCCACATTCCACACTTCACCGGTTTGGCCATTTGCAATGCCAGTCTGATTATGTCAATTTATCCCCTTCAAACTGTTTGAAGAGGGTGCCCATAAGATAAAGTCCAATTATCTTAGCACACCACTCAAAAGCCCCCATGATCTAGGCCCCCACCTCTCATGTCTATCACCTACCATGCCCAGACTGTATCTAAAAACAGATATCAACATAATAGATCCTAAAGAGTTCTATGATTTCAGAGAATGGCCTCAAGTCTATAAACCCTTGGGCGTCTCTTGGTAACTCTTTCATCTCTACTTGCTTTATGTTTAGTCATGTGATATGCCACTGGATAAATCAGACATTGAGAAGGAATATAAAAAAATTTACATCCAATATCAGAATAGACCACCCAAGGATGAACTATTTGCTGAACCCAGTGGAGGATTTTCCTGCTTTTGCAGTTAGAAATAGACCTAACTATTTCTCTGCCTTAAGGTACTACGGTTGTCAAACACCTGGGGCTTATAGTTAAAGTGTCCCAGAAGTGATGTCTCCTGGGAACTTTCCTCTCATGCTATCTCTAATTGCCTTAATGAAAGTATTTTATCCTTATCTGCTTTGGGCTAATCTCTGGAAAGGCCTGAGGTCACCTTTGCAAGCATCTCTAGTAGCTCTCACTAGCTGTTCACTCTCAAGTTCAGGAGATTTTAAAAGACCTAATGACTGCCTCTGCAACTATTCTGTGACTTTAACTTTTCAAATCAGGATTTTTAGTCTTGAGCTGAGAAATCTTTTTTAAAGATTATTTCAACTTTTCATTTGTTGATGGTCTTTTGAAAAAAATACATGCATATTTGTAAAACTTTAATTCAGCCCTTGCCAGAGAGGAAACATAAGGAGCAGAATGTACCAATGCATGCAAAGAAAAGAGACTGGAATTAGACAGATCTGGATTTGAATCCTAGATACGTCATGTCCTAGCTGAGTGGCCTTGGGCAAGTTGCCCAACCTCTTTGAGCATGGATTTACTTGTATATAAAATAAGAATCATGATATCTGTCCATGAAATGTGGTTTGAGGATGAAAGAAGACCTAGAGCTCACTTCTGGAAAAACTGATTCAAGACCAGTGGGAATAAAGTCATTTTTTCCTCCACAGCTGATGAGCTGATTCTACCACTGGCTACAGCTGGCTGCTTGTGGCATGCATGCCACCACCTCCAAATCCCGCCCTCATGGTAGGCAATATGAATCATGTCAAGAATTCTTTCCCTGCTAAGCTCAAGGGTAGCCTCAGAATTCTTTCAACATACCCTCTCTGCCACCCCCGCCAACCCATCTTAGTTTCCTATGAATTGACACACAGATTCATGTTGGCCTCTGGCCCTCATCAGCTCAGAAAACACATGGCTGAAGCTCAGGTGTGGACCCAGGAAAGCAGGAACTGGCCTTCCTGAAGGACTTCTTTTCCTTTATTCTTTCTTTCTCTTTTTTTGGTGGGGGCAGGAGGTGGGGGCTTCCATTTCTTGGACTAAAGACCCATGAGCAATGAGAGCTAAGCTAGGCTGTGTGCCCAGCTTCCTCATTGTACAGGTAAGGAAACTAAGGAAAGCAGAAGCAAGGTCCTCCGACAAGGCTTCTACTATCATCTACTAACCAACCAAACCCATTAAATTCCCACCTGCTAACAGCAACCTCGGTTTTTTATGCTGTTCTTTAGAGCTCTCCAGTAACATGAGGGGGCTCAGGGCCACAAGAGGAAAGAAAACAAAGCCCAGGACCAGACCTGGCTTATTCTGTGGGGCCAAGTTCAGCAGGACATTGCCACAGATTTCAGGAGCATTTGGCCAAGGCCAAGGATGAGGAAGATAATATAAACTCCCAGCCCAGTAGGAGCACCAGCATTAGGGTGACAACTGTGAAGATTTTGGGCTCTGCTACTAAGACTCTGAGCAACCCTGGCCATTTTGCCAAGTCTGTCTGGGCCTTCTGAATCTATTAAAGAAGCTGATGACTCCTAACTCACTGGGTGCTCAGACCATCAAAAGTTATCATCATAGGATAGCCACAGGCATGGACTACAGTTAGAGTAGGTGTTTTGTTTGTGTGACATTCTGGAATGGGAGTAGGATATAGGTCTACAGGATTCATCTACCTTTGACAGTTGGGTCTGAGTGAAAGCCCATTAAAATCACCATGCTAAGTGTATTTGAATGGAAAAGGCATCAAAAGGGAATCAGAGACTGAGGAGGAAGGAAGGTAGAGATAAGCTAGGGCAATGTAAGGAGAAGTTGAAGGAGAACTTCCATGTAGTTTTAGTTACATATGGGGTTTGATTGGGTAGCAGGGATTGAACGCCTGGGTGACTTAAAGCTGCTCAGAGCCCTGTATAATCTGCTCCACCTTCTGGCCATCTCCTTCCACAATACACCACACTGTTAGTCATCTGGATCTACTTGTAGTTCTCCAAACATGAATGGTGTTTGGCGCCCCTGTCATTTCTCATGAATTCATGACCCGTACTATTGCAATCAGAGAGATGAAGGAAGGAGAGAGATAGAGAGAGAAATACCTCACCAAGGCCCCTGAGCAGAAAGTCCCTGTCCAGGCACTGGTAAAAGGTGGTCCAATCCAAGTCACAAGACCATATCCATTATATTAGCAACTGTTCTCCTATATAAGGGAGTTGGTTGGATGGTGAGAAGAAGGTGAAAGGGTGGCAAGGAATGGCAGGAGTCCTTTCTCTACATGCATAGAAGATACTATTTGTTCCATGGAGGTAGCCACTCTCTGTGCTCATAGTGAACCTACATTTGTCCTTGACAGTGAAGCCTTCATCTAGTCTCAGGGAATTAACGTTTGCACAACATCGCCTTTGTTTCAGCACCCAGCCAGCATCACTGGGTGCAGAAGTGGCACCAATGCCATTTTACATTCCCTTTGTAATCACCTTAAAATCACTCCAAGTTAGTTAGGATTACGAAGGGGTTATATGAAAATCCATGTCATCAAAGGCAGACACATGTTCAGGTTAAAAGTATGGGCTTTGGCATTATTTCCATGCAAAAGTTCCAGCTCTGCTTGATAATATCTGTCTGACTTCTTGGGAAAGTTTCATACGCTTTCTGAGCCTTACTTCCCTCCTGTAAAGAGATGATAAAGTCTACACCTCAGGACTCTAGAAAGAATTACATGAGATGACAAATATAGGACTGAGTACACAGCCCAGCACAGCGGGAGCAAATGCTCAGTACTCTAGACACTGAGCTCTGGGAGAGTTACTGTTCACTACTGGCCCTCAGTTTTCCTCTCTGTAAAATAAAGTGCCCAGATTAATGCGCTGTTGAGATCTTTTCATTGCTGGCTCTCTGCACACAGGTGTGTTCTGTGCTACTCCAAATAGCATTTTAGGCCGGGTGTGGTGTCTCACTCCTGTAATCCCAGCAGCACTTTGGGAGGGCAATGGGGGTGGATCACCTGAGGTCAAGAGTTTGAGACTAGCCTGACCAACATGGCAAAACCCCATCTCTACTAAAAATACAAAAATTAGCTGGGCGTGGTGACAGGCACTTGTGATCCCAGCTACTCGGGAGGCTGAGGCAGGAGAATTGCTTGAACCCGGGAGGCAAAGGTTGCAGTGAGCCGAGATCGAGACACTGCACTCCAGCCTGGGCAACAGAGCAAGACTCTGTCTCAAAAAATAAAAAAATAAATTAAGAAAAGCATTTTAGACAGCTCTTAGAAGTGGAGAAATTGTTACAAGCAATTACATTGATCATGGTTTTAGGCTACAGATTTTAAAAAGAAGAATTGATTCAAGCTAATTCAGACAATGAATAATTTATTAAAGACTTAGCTCACAGCATCTCTGGAAGAGTCAGGAAATCAGACTTAGATTCTACATGCCCAGGAACAATGTCGGCAGGAGAGATGCTTAACCATAGCTCAGACTCCAGTAGAGAATCCCAGACTGGGACTCCACTTAGCTTCTGTGGTGCTTGGGAACCAGATGCTAGGAACTCTACAGGGACTACTCCAGGAAACCCAGACACCATCCCCATCAGAAAGATCCAGTTATCCCATCCAGGCCATTACCTCCACTTTCTCACTGCTGCTCCAATCTCTGGCAGAAGCTGAGACACACACAGAAATCTGGATGCAGGAGACAACAGGGAATCTCAGCTTTCTTTACTTTTGTTTTAGTTTGAGCTTGCCAGCCTTTCTTGTAAGTTTGAAGTGGTTTGGAATAGATCTTGAAGAAGGCTGTCTTTAGTACCTGCCAGGGCATTACTATTACTCACAAATATAATTATAGCTTGTTGAGCACCTGTTCCATACTCAGCATTGCCATCTCTTATCACAGCTAAGTCTGCATGCAACTTGCGGTCAAAATCATTATGTGCATTTTACCAATGGTAAAGCTGAAACACAGAGAAATGAAATAATCTGCTTAATGTTATAGATATAGTCAGACTCACCCCAGATCTGTTCGTCTCCAAAATCACTTTTCTCTGGTCCACTCTGCTCAATGTTAAGGGGAGTTCTCTGGAGCTACTAAGCAAAAGAACCATCTGTGGCTAAAACAGGGAGACCTATCCTTGGTAGCATTCAAGTTGAAATTGGACCATCCATAGGTCTGTTCTGCCATTTTGAAGTTTTCTGCACTTTGATGGGATCGGGGGGATCCTTGAGTGCCAAAATTTCTATAATCTTTTGATCTGTCTCTCCAGATTGCTAGCCCAAAGAGGGGTTAAGGACTGAACTGTGAGGAAAGTTAATTTAATCTAGTGAAGAGCCAGGAAATAGAGCAGGATGCTGCCAGAAGACCTACAGCAATTAGAAGCCAAGACCAGCTCATTCAGAATCGCCCATGGCAATTCCATCCTTATTAAAGCGGAATGTAAAATCGTAATGTGGACATTGTTGCTATTCATAAAGGATCTAAGAATGATTGCAAGGCAAGTTCACTGTCCCTCTTAAATATAGGAGCCATTAAACTGCCTCAATAATGCTGAGAATATTAAGAGGACTTACTGGGGACTAATAGAGCTGAGGACATCAGAAAGACATGAGAATGACTCGTGAATTTACTCCTTTCTTATTACTTAACCCCAGTAATTTAATCCCAAAGCCCAGAACTAAGGGAAATGGGAAGATACTTAGAGTAACAAAAAAGAAATTAATCCTAACTTCCTTCAGCTCACTCAATGGTAGACCCAGGAGCCCTGCCCAAGAAGGGTCAGCCATGCCCATTTCATGAGTCAGTTGCTATCAAGGACAGGCAGAACCCTTGTGTCTCCATGCCCTCAGCCGAGTGTCTACCCAGCAGAAGCAAGCTTAAGGCGTAAATAGCAGCCCCCTCCTTCCCAGCCCAAGCCAAGGTTTCCCAGTTGACATGGCCAGTATTATAATTAAATTCCTAATTGGAATCTGAATCACCTGTTGGGACTGGCACACTAGCCAGACCCACATCCCTTTTCCAGTGGTCCATCATGCCACAGCCCCCTCCTGTTGTCCATGTCACAAGCTATGACTCAGGAACACTGGTTTTTGTCCAGCATGCTGGAGCATCATGGAGTGCAGATACTTTCTCCCACATAACAGTCCTTAGTAATCTGAAGACCGTTTGGGAGGACCCTGGAACATGGTGCTCTCTGGGCTCTCCAAAGCCTGTCTTTGGGATGGGCTCCAGCCTTCCAGCGTCATCCTGGGCACTGCCTTGTGCTCCAACTCTGCCTTGCTCTCAGCCAAGGTTCAGGCTGAACCTGGGTCAGGAAGGACAACACATACCACACATACATCCCCGCAAGCCTGCCCATGGGGTGTCTGGCCTTGCCAATTGCCCCGTCAATCACCCACCACCAATAGCCCAGCCAATCGCCCCATCAGCTCCACCCCAGACCCTACATCAAAGGGAAGGATATCATGAGGATGTCTTTCCTTGAGTCTGGGATGAGAATAAAGATATTCAAGCTTCTGAATTCAGATGAGTCAAGCACAAAATAAGTATAGCTCTGTCGGGGAGAAGATCGCACAATCCTACAGCTTGAATAATACTGTTTGGATTTGTGTCCCTGCCCAAATCTCATGTTGAATTATAATCCTCAGTGTTGGAGGAGGGGCCTGGTGGTAGGTGATTGGATCATGGGGGTGGACTTCCCCTTTGCTGTTCTTGTGATAGTGAGTTCTCACGAGATCTGGTTGTTTACAAATGTATAGCACCTCCCCCTTTGCCCTCTTCCTCCTGCACTGGCCATGTAAGATGTGCCTGCATCCCCTTCACCTCCCAACACATTTGTAAGTTTATTGAGCCTCCCCAGCCATGCTTCCTGTACAGCCTGCAGAACTGTGAGTCAATTAAACCTCTTTTCTTTAAAAATTACCCAGTCTCAGGTAGCTCTTTACAGCAATGCGAGAATGGACTAATACATTAAACAATCAAAAATCCTTATTGTTTTCAGAAGAAATGTGCCAAAGACTTGGTAAGGAGGAAAAAGGCAGACTGTCTTAGCCAACCCTTGCCTCTGAAGTAGGAAGAACCACCAGATACTCGCTCTGCCCTCTCCAGCTAACTTGGAGCCCCTGCCTACGGGTCATCTCACCATTAAAAATGGACAGACACTACAACAGCTTGTGATATAGAAACCCAGCCAGTACTCCCCATAGGACCTCAGCTCCTTGTGTCTCTTCTACCCGCACATACACACACATGCACGCAGATGCACATATGCACACACATGCACACACACACATGCACACACATGCACGTATGCACACACATGCACACATGCACATATGCACACACACGTATGCACACACACATGCACATATGCACACATGCACACACATGCAGACATGCACGTATGCACACAATGCACACACATGCACACATGCACATATGCACACACATGCACACATGCACACACATGCACATATGCACACATGCACACACATGCACACACACATGCGCACACATGCACATATGCACACATGCACACACATGCATACACACATGCACACACATGCATGTATGCACACACATGCACATATGCACACATGCACACACGTGCAGACATGCATGTATGCACACACATGCACACACATGCACATATGCACACATGCATGTATGCACACACATGCACACACATGCACATATGCACACATGCACACACATGCATACACACATGCACACACACATGCACATATGCACACATGCACACACATGCATACACACATGCACACACATGCACATATGCACACACATGCGCACACACACACACGCTACCACTTTAAACAATTGGCCCTGGGTCTATAATTCAGCAATAAAAAAGGAACAAAGTACTACTGTGCCCTACAACATGGAAGAACCTCAAAACCATGATGCTAAGTGGAAGAAGCCAAGCACAAAATAACACATATTGTGTGATTTCTTTCCTATGAAATGTTCAGAAAAGGCAAATCTACAGAGAGAAAGGAAATTAGTGTACACCTAGGGTAGAGGTAAGAATGGGGAGTGATGGTTAGCGGGCATGAAGTTTTTCTACAATTCTACAAACAATCCATACTAAATTTTTAGTGACAGTCACCGTCACTATCACTGTTTTAGTGAACACAATTCTACACTATAAAAATCATTGAATTGTACATGTTAAACAGCTAAATTTTACAGTAAGTAAATTACACCTCAGAAAAAAAAAAGACTATATTAAAAATACAGCTGGGCCTGGTGGCTCACGTCTGTAATCCCAGCAATCTGCAGGGCCGAGGCTGACTGATTGCTTGAGCTCAGGAGTTTGAGACCAGCCTGGGTAACATAGTTAAACCCTGTCTCCACACACAAAAAATAATAAAAACACAAAAAAATATAAAAATTAGCCAGGCATGCTCGTGCATGCCTGTAGTTCCAGCTGCTTGGAAGGGTTGAGGTGGGAGGATCACTTGAGTCTAGGACATCAAGGCTGCAGTGAGCTGTGATTGCACCACTGCACTCCAGCCTGGGCAACAGAGAAAGACCCTGTCTCAAAAAAAAAAAAAAAAAAAAAAATACTATTGGCCCTGAACCTGGACACAACATTAAATATCAATGGCTGTGTTGTTGGTGAATGACCTGATCTTTCTCTCTCTGATGAGATAGGCACCAGGCTTCCTGGCTTTGTGTCTAAGCCTCCCCCTGACTTCGATGTGTGAGTGGGCAGGCCCCTTTCTTCCCAGAGCTTTGGCCTGCGCTTGTCATCTGAAGGTAGCTCCATTCAGGACCCACTGGATTTCAGGGGATCCAGGTGTCCCTGAGGTTGTATCTGATTGTTGGGTGCATGCGTCCAGCCTTTCCTCAAGGAAAGAAACTGCAGGTCTCACGGTATTCCAAAGGGGGGATCTGGGGACAATAAATATTAAGAAAAGTGGATTTCACAGAAATACTCTCAAAGGGCTTTGCCAGATTGGAGAGTCTGGGGCGATGGTAGGGTCTGAATTGGCTTAGTCTAAAGTCTACATTCCTTTCCCCTCATCCAGTTACAGGTGTTTTTGATTTTTTCTCTGAGAGGAAATACTTGTAGAGGAATGTTTGGGTGGGAGCTGCGAACAGTGGCCGATCCAGCCCTGTTGAGTGACTTGCTGTTCATGTTTGAATGGGTTGCTGGAGCCCCAGAACACAGTGTAGTGGGACAGGGCACCCTCTGTTCTGTTCTGCCCTGCCCTGTCGTCTTGCTTTGTGGTGGCTACGTCCTCACCTCTTTCCTCTAAGCTGGAGGGTGACGACTCACTCAGCAAGGCTTGGTTCTAGGCTGTAGGATACAGAGCACAGAATCAGTGTGCATGTGTTTATATGCTATGACCTGGATTGTTTTAAAACAATCATTAAATGCTCCATTTAAACACATCTTAATCTGACCTCCAAAGCAGCATTTATAAAAGAAAAGTCCCAGGTGCAGAAAATACCATTTACAGCCAAGATACATCACAGCCCTTAAAAAATGTTAAGAAATTGACCCAAATCAGCTCATCTGGAGCTAGGGAGGCCTTGCCCCATACCACAACTATAACCGTAGTTATATCAGGACCTTGCCTGGTGGCAGGAACCCCAGGTAACATCCGGCCTGCCCCACATCCTGTCCTCATGAAGACTCACAAGGTCTGGGGCCCTATAGGCAAGCTCATAAATGCAGAAACTGAGCCACATGGTGAATTATTGAGTGGAAAATAAGCACTGAGAATCTCCTATCTGCTAGGCACTGGAGTCTAAAGTTCACAAGACAGAGCTCCTGCCCTCCAGGAACCCATGGCCTGCTGGGGGAGACATAGAAGTGAAGAGAGCATTGCACTCCATCCTGCTCTGTGCTGGGACAGGGGAAACCACAGATTCCTGGGCCCTCTGAGGAGGAGACCCTCACCAGCTCTCACCTAGGATAGGGTCACCAGATAAGGCATGAGCGGACCTTAATGAGTGTCTTCTTTTAATTTTATTTTTAATTGACAAATAATGATCGTATGTTTTGATATATACTCACACTGTGGGATGATCAGATCATGCTAATTAACAAATCGATCATCTCACATACTTAAGTTTTTGTGGTGAACACATTTACAATCCACTCTTTTAGCAATTTTGAAATATACAATGTGCTATTATTTATTATAGTCTTAGTACTCTCTCCCTGACCCCTGCCCCAAGCTGACCCTGAGACCAGGACTTGGTGCAGGTAGCTTTTATGTGGGAGCTACCTGGGAGGTGATCCCTGGAAGCAAAAGTGGATGAGAGGCAATGTAAATCAGAAAGAACAAAAGCTTAGAAAGGGGCCTCAAAGGGTAGGTGACCCTGTAGGCAACAGGTGGCAATTGTGTAGAAGGCATCTCAGCATCGTCCCCTCCAGGGACCAGGAAGCCAGAGTATTTCTATACACATTCTCTTCCTTCGCTGGCTGAGGACTGCCCTGAGGGTGCCAAATCTCTGGCATTTTCTACCTGCCCTATACAGTGCTGAGCTGGTGGATTAGTCAGTTCTCACACTGCTAATAAAGACATACCCAAGACTGGGTAATTTATAAAGAAAAGATGTTTAATGGACTCACAGTTCCTCATGGCTGGGGAGGCCCCACAATCATGGCAGAAGGTGAAGGAGAAGCAAAGTCATGTCTTACATGGCGACAGGCAAGAGAGCTTATGCAGGGGAACTCTCTTTTATAAAACCTTCAGCTCTCATGAGACTTATTCACTATCACCAGAACAGCAAGAGAAAGACCTGTCCCCATGATTCAGTTACCTCCCAACAGGCCCCTGCCACAACATGTGGGAATTATGGGAGCCACAGTTCGAGATGAGATTTGAGTGGGAACACAGCCACACCATATCTGCTGGCTTCTGCCAAATGAAGACCTTGGGCAGAGGAGCAGAGGCATGAGCAGATGGAGGTTGGACACTAGGTGGCTGCTGCAGGGGGAACCTGGAAGTGGCCAGGGCGAGCTAAGAGCAGGCGCCAGCAGCATCTGCTACAGTGTGAAGAAGCACCAGCCAGAAGGAGCCAAGGATACCAGGAGGCCTTTCCAGGAAGAGAAAACAGTGTAAGCAAAGTCTGAGATGGAGAAAGAGTTGGGTGTGAGGGAGAACCACAGGCTTCTGGGTAAATCTAGACTGCAGCACTGAATGCAACGACTGTCGAGAGCTGAAACTGACGGTAGACTGAGATAGCTTCTTCCATGATGGATTCAGCCTCCTCCTATTGCATAGAGAGCTCTTTCTGGCTCATTTTCAGGAGGTGTCTGTAGATCCTTTCCCAAGCGTGTACTTCTCTCACCATCCCAGGACCCTTAGCAATCCAAGGACAGCCTTCTCTCTATAGGACCAGGCAGCTACTTGGAAGGCAATGGCCTTGAGGATGAGGCCATGGGGAGGGATTCTCTACAAAGAAGTGGCTTTCTCATCACCAGAACACATGTTAAGCAGGGGTGACCTTCATCCCCAAGCCTCAAATTCTTCCTCTGTGAGAGGAGAGCCATCAGCACCCTCCTTTCAGGTGGATAGTGAGGAAGCACCCAGCATGGTACTCAGAGAATGGGATTACTTCCCCTGGCTTGTCTCCCACTGCCCTGCCGTGACTGCAAGCTACTGGGAGTGCTGTGCCCACTTCCATAAAAACTAAGGTTGTGTGGCCAGGCACACTGGCTCATGCCTGTAATCTCAGCACTTTAGGAGGCCAAGGCAGGAGAATCGTTTGAGGCCAAGAGTTTGAGACCAACGTGGGATGAAAATAGTGAAAATATACCTCTACCAAAAAATTAAAAACTTAACCAGGAATAGTGACACATGCCTGCAGTCCCAGCTACAGGATGCTGAGGCAGGAGGATCCCTTTGTAGAGAATCCCTCCCCCATGACCTCATCCTCAAGGCCACTGCCTTCCAAGTAGCTGCCTGGTCCTATTGAGAGAAGGCTGTCCTTGGATTGCTAAGGGTCCTGGGATGGTGAGAGCATCCTAGCTACAGGATGCTGAGGCAGGAGGATACCTTGAGCCCAGGAGTTCAAGGCTGCAGTGAACTATGATTTTGCCACTACACTCCAGCCTGGGCACCAGTAAGAGTGTGGCATTTACCTGGAGCTTCTGGACTGTAAAACCTTTCCAGATAGGCCAGGCACGGTGGCTCACGCCTGTAATCCCAGCACTTTGGGAGGGCGAGGTGAGCCGATCATGAGGTCAGGAGATCGAGACCATCCTTGCTAACACGGTGAAACCCTGTCTCTACTAAAAATACAAAAAATTCGCTAGGCGTGATGGCAGGCGCCTGCAGTCCCAGCTACTTGGGAGGCTGAAGCAGGGGAATGGCGTGAACCTGGCAGGTGGAGCTTGCAGTGAGCCGAGATCACGCCACTGCACTCCAGCCTGGGTGACAGAGTCAGACTCTGTCTCAAAAAAAAACCCTTTCCAGATAAACAGTTAATTTGTTAATTTGAAAATCTGTACACATCTGATTATACTTCTAAAGGTCAAAATTGTAACTAAGAGTAGGAGGGCACTACCCAGATGAATTCAATTTCATTTCAGTGAGAAAAAAAAGCAAACAAAAAGTGGACAGAGGACACATTGTGAGCCAGTTACTAACTAGGTCTGCGGGAGAAACAGAAATGAGTACATCAGCCCCTGCTGTCTAGTCTCCTGAACAGCTGGGATTCAGCTCTTAACACAAATAAAGACAACACAGAGCAGGCTGTGGTGAGGACCATGTTAGAAAAAATGCAAAACATCTCAGGGATTTGCATGTCACTGCTCAGGCTAACTGGAGCAGCCGCTCAGAGGAGGCTCAATGCATCCTGGTATCAGAGCACTGCTTTTTCAGGCTGAAACCCACAGAACAAAATAGAATTCATTAAATGTACAAAATGAAAGGGCCTCAAGAGACCTGCCCAGAGGTTGATTCCTAACAGAGAGGGTGGCATCCCACTGTCCCCTAAAAATACCCAGAGAGGCTGATTCTTTTAATTCTAAGTGGGCCCAGACTTCCTCAAATTCCCTCTGGTTCAATTGGTGGACATCCCCAGTGAGAGCCACTAATCTCATCCACCAGTCTCTGTGCAGCCCTTTCATTGATGAGTCCATCGAGAGCTAGATCAGTGACACAATGAGATGCTCACTCATTAATTCCTTTTAACAATCATTCATTCCCGGTGGTCTGTGGAATGCCTGGCCAACCCTGAACTCTATGCCGGGAGCTGCTGATTCAGCAATGAGTAAGGCTCCACCTTCATGCACAGGTAGCTTCAACAGACGAGTAAACCAAGTAACAAAGAAACCCATAGGGCAGAAGGATTGACTGCCCAGGCACGTCAGAGGAAGCAAGATAGGTGATAGCCATTGTGCAAGCTGTGGGGAAGATTCGTTACTTAGAGAACACAGGAGACTCTTGGGCAAAAGGAACTTTATGTGTAACATCTGCTGCTGAAGGCCTGGCCGGGTCATGTAGGATAAAGTTTGGACAAGGTTAGATACATAGAAGTGCAAATTGACATTAGCTGGAGAAAGGTTTTGACTGACAAATAAAGGTGCTGGACAGCCCTGTTGGTAGGAAAACCCCTTCATCCCTGCCACTACACCTTCATTACTGTCCTGCCACTGTGGTATACACCCGTCTCCTCCTGACACGGGATCTAAGACCACTCCTGCCACGCATGCACTGAATCACATCCTCTCTGGCTACTCAGGGCCATGGGCTCTGGAATGGAAAACAATGCAGTACTCATTTGTTGGTTAATTATTAAATGTCTTCTTCACCTTCCTTCTCTTCCTATGGTCAGTCCTCAATATCCATGAGTCCCACATCCATTCATTCAAACAAATCAAAGAATTGCATCTTTACTGAACATGTACAGACTTTTTTTGTGTCATTATTTCCTAAACAATACAACTCATAACAACTACTTCTATAGCATTTACTTCGTATTCAGAATTTTAAGTAATCTAGAAATGATTTAAAGTATATGGTGTATGTGTGTAGGCTCTATGCAAATACTGCACCATTTAACATCAGGGACTTGAGCATCTTTGAATTTTGCTATCCTTGGGAGGTCCTGGAACCAATCCTTGATGGATACTGAGGGATGGCTACCTAATTATTCACTTCCTCATCTTGGTGGACTTTCACTGTGTTTGCCCTTTACTTAGGGACTTCTTACCCCTGGAAGCTCTGGTATGTGCCCACTAAGTAGGATGGCAGATACAGATTACTGGTGACCAGTGATGGGGGAAGAAAAAGGAAATAACAAAAACCGAAGACATTCCCATGCACCACCATGGCCGTATGTTCACTAAAACCCATTGTTCACTGGTTCATTGTGGCACTGTGTCCCACTTTCTTTCAACACAATAGTCCACTTTCTATGTTAGTGGAGGGGCCCTGCCTCTCATCCTGCTTGGCACTGGAAATCATCACCAAAGGAGGAAATTAAAAGGACAATGTCACCATATGCTGCTTCAACCGAAAGTTGCCTTAGGCCATACCTACCTGTGCTATCACATTAAGAAACACTGGTTGTAATTTCTTTAATATGGGATGTAGGCCTGCACGTGGTATTTGGCTCACACCAGAGTGAGCTGTACAAGGAAAGACAGTGTTATCAGTTTTATTGCCAGTTCTATATCAGATGATTTCAGCATTTTACTGACCCTGAGGGGCACTGTAGCGCTGTGGGCCTCTGTCTTCAAGAAATAGTGCTCAGCTGTTCTCGTGGAATGTAAGTGGAAGCTTGAACCATTCTTTATCAGCCTTTAAATGATTTATGAATCTCCTGCTGGACCACGCACTTTGGAAATCAGAATCTAGGCTTCATTTCTTGCTGTATCCTCAGCAGCTAGCCTAGGGCTGGCACAGAGTAAGAGCTTAATAAAAGTTTGTTAAATGAATAAATCAGAGAATGGATGAATGAATCACAGACACTTAGCTCATCTTATATATTGTGTTCCAACTGTTTCCAACCACATGCTGCAATTGATGTCTATCAGCTTGATTTTCTCTGCCTGTAAATTTAGACACTTTGCCAACAGATCAATCATAAAAATATGTATTAAATAGGAAAACACAGCAGTATACAAATGGCTTTCAAGACAATGGCTTTGACGACAGATATATCTGAATCTGGACTTGGCAGCATGACCAATTTTCTCTGGGCAAATCAGTTGTTCTTCTAATGCTGTATATATGGAGACCTCTATGGAGTAAGTATCTAGCATCTATACTCTAGGATCTTCAGCCCCACCAAGAGGGGTGGTGTCTGCAGCAGGCTGAGTTTTCTTGGCAGCAAATGCTGAGATAAAAATTACAATGCACAAAGTTTATTGGGAATTGCTCTTAAGGCCTGTGAAACAGAGGGGAAGAAAGTAGGATTTGGCAAAAAAAAGAAGCTGAGTTACTCTGCAGTTCCAGCAAAGGCCTCAGTTTGACCCTATGGGGACTCTAGAGATTTGATGAACCTTTGAAATTGTCCCGCGTTGGGGTGTGGGGATGACTGATCTCTCCATGCTTCTTGGAGTCAGCGTTTTCTTAGCATCTCCCAGGGTTCTTTCCAAGGAGCTAACTCTTGTATCCCAGGAAAGTGTTCTCAAATCAGTAAACTCCTCCTTGATCTCACACCCTAAAAATCTCATCTCTTGCATATTCTCCCAGCTACTGCTGATAAAGGCTGACTGGATCTTTTACTCTTTTAGCATGTAGCTCTTTTAGTATATAGCTTTCTTCCTTTTCTCTCAGCATGCTCCAAGCATAAAGGGGAATAGTTCCTGGTTCTTAACCTAGCTGCAAGGGGGTTGTGGGGCAGTGGGTGTGGATCCTGAGGGCAGCTCATGTTCTCTGGCAGAGGTAAGGTCTCTAAATCATCTTCAAGCAAAGGAGGAGTGCTAGTACTTAATAGAGGCAAGGGTCCAGAGGTCCAGGGGAGCCTGGAGATTGAAGATTTGGTGACCTTGGAATCGCTAGTTGAACTGCCTGATTGAGGAGTTCTACTTTCTTTAGAGCTCAAATATTCTGACAACTAAGTCCACAACTCGGTCTGGCCTCTTGTTATAGAAGCTGAGAGCCTCTTTGTATGCTATCCAGGAGGTTCCTGGTCTTCATACTTAGTTCTGACTTACCAATTAATCACTCTAACCTTTTCATTTCCATTTTCCAGAATCTCAGTTGAGTTTAGCAGTAACCGCCTTATTCCGCTCATATTTACTATTTGCCCCATATTTATAAACATCTGATGCTTCACACCAACTAGTGCATCTCTTTTCCCTGGTATCCATCCCAGATCATCACTCATGAAAAGTCAGCAATTATTCTGTTACCCCCTTCTGGGGGCACCTGTGCTCCAACTAACCCCAGGAATAGAGTCTTCATTGCCAGACAAGCAGGGGGTTATCCTGTCCCAGAATCTTGTCTTAATGTCTCCTTTCTCAGACAGTCCTTGGAACCACCTGTCACAGGCTAGGTTCTTCAAAGGAGATTCAGGTGGAAATTTGAAAGCAGGACATTTATTCAAGAGACATTGTGTAGGATAGAAGGGGAAAACATGATTGAGGAGAGGGAGAAATTGAGTTGAGAGGTAAGCCCAAAATAGCTCCCTGCAAAGTAACCTTCAGAGATGCCCCACCTGGAGGAAGAAGAACCCCCACCCCTCCATGAAGGTGTCATGACCTCTGACAAGGTGATGTTGGAAAGGAGCTGATGCTAGCTGAGACGATAGGTTGTCAGCACCTGGCAGGGCATCTGAGCAGTGCATGACAAGGCCCTCTCCGGAGGGCTCCTAAATTTGGGGTTCTGGCACTGTTCCCTCTCCACTCCAGTAATGTTTCAGGATTGAGTCTCCCAAGGTGGAGCGCTTACCCCAACCACCTGGTCAGATACTCTCTTCTGAGAAATTTTGAAGTGGCAGAAAGTGGGAGTTGAGACAGGAAATCAGCTTCTGTGGGTGACTGGGTCTCTGTGCAATACGCCAACCAGGGAGTCGCAGGCAGCCAGGTTCTGCCCCACAGACAGCAGATGACACAAAGCCTGTCTACAGAGGAAGAAAAGGCCAAAATAGATAAGCAGAGAAAAGTGGGAATAAGAATTAAGAGGCTGAGGTTTCTCTGGTCTCCGCTTCCAAACCCTCTCTGAAACTCAGTTAAGTCCACCACATCAGGCTCTGTAAGACTTCTGTGTTCTTATAACAAATGAGTTCCAGTGGATATCTACCAATGCACCAAAAATTCCTAACAAAATATTGGGTACAAAACAAACCCTTTGTTTTTATTTAGGTAAATGCTCTTTTCAAATATGCTCGTTTGTTTGTTTCTCTTCAATCTTTTTCTTTGACGTAACAATAACCCCTTTTCTAGATATTTGTGTCTTTGATGGAAACTCCTATTATTTGAATAACTAAATAAATTGTATTCTCTGATTCTCTGATTTGTCCTCGTGCTTATTGAGCCTCTCCTTTCAGGAAAAACCATATGAAAGAGTGACAAGCCCATAAAATCTGGTGCAAGCAAAATTGGGTTCGATTCTCTGCTTCGCTTCTTTTTATTTTTCTTTTTTCTTTCTTTTTTTTGAGATGGAGTCTCACTCTGCTGCCCAGGCTGGAGTGCAGTGACTTGAGCTTGGCTCACTGCAACCTCCACCTGCTGAGTTCAAGTGATTCTTCTGCCTCAGCCTCCTAAGTAGCTAGGATTACAGGCACACAACACCATGTCTGGCTAATTTTTGAATTTTTAGTAGAGACAGGGCTTCACTATTTCGGCCAGGCTGGTCTTGAACTCCTGACCTCAGGTAGTCCACCCACCTTGGCCTCCCAATGTGCTGGGATTACAGGTGTGAGCCACTGTGCCCAGCCTCTGCTTAACTTCTTACAAGCAATTTGACCTTGGTCCAGTCACTCAATGTAACAGACCCTTCATAATTACAATTGCATAATGGTGATAGCTGTATCTCTTGTAAGTTATTGTGAGAGAAGGAGACATATGTGTGAAGTGCCTAACAGGAGCTCAGAGAAGAGTCATTATCAATGCAATTATAATGGTCATTATTCAAAGACTATGAGCAATCTGGTTCCCTCTGACATTAGCCAAAGCCTTTTCAGTTGCACAATAGAGACCCTTCCCCCATTTCCTTAAGATATTTTCAATCAAAAGGAAAATAAAGTGTCTGTTGGACATGCAAGGATGGCAAAATGCAGGATCTTGAATAGGTCCTCAAGGCTCAGTTTCTCTACTTGCTCATCTGGCATTTCTATCTTTTTTTTAAAATTTTCATAGGTTTTTGGGGAACAGTTGGTATTTAGTTATATGAGTAAGTTCTTTAGTGGTGATTTGTGAGGTTTTGGTGCACCTATCACCTGAGCAGTAAACACTGAATCCAATTTGTAGTCTGTTATCACTCACCCTCTTCCCACCCTTTCCCCCAGATCCCCAAAGTTCACTGTATCTTTCTTATGCCTTTGCATTCTCACAGCTTAGCTCACTTATGAGTAAGAACATACCATGTTTGGTTTTCCATTCCTGAGTTACTTCACTTAGAATAATAGTCTCCAATCCCATCCAGGTTGCTGCAAATGGCATTTCTATCTTGCAGCTTCTTCCTCAAACATCCTTCTTTGAATAGGGATATTTTCTTCCATCAATCCCAAGAAATACCTTTGAACATTTTCAAACCAATCCTCTGAGCAGGGTGACTGGCTCTGGGCTGGAGTTAATGGACCGGGTTAATCCCACTATAACCACAGAGAATGGCAGAAGGAAAGGGGGCGTTTCTCAGGAGAATCGGAGCGTTCCAGCAGAAGAAAGGAGAACGCATGGGCAAAACAATTGATGTCTGTTTTATTATCTTGCTGAATCTGTGTAGTTTCTTTATTCCCTGGGCATTATATTCTCCACTGAGTGGTCTTTAAGTCAACCCTTTATCACAGAGTGCTTTCGCTCACATGGTAGAGAGGGCAACTCACTCGTCTGCAATTTCCACTGAAAGCACATTCTAGGTGGAAATTACCATCAGTCAGGTACACACTATGTTTCACATGGCCTTGTGGAGTAAAGGATTCCTCTTTTTGACTGTGAGACCAGCATTTTCACCCACGTAGCCTTGCCAAGACAGATGAGGGACCACCGCACATAAAGTGTCAGTGACCTAGCTATATTGGGTATAGAATAGACTATTTTATTCCTTAATCACAGGTTGATCAACAACATATTAGATCCTAGACCTCTCTGGGAATGTCAAATGCCTAATGCATTCTTCAGTAAAGATGAAAGCAAGGACTGTCAGCTTTTTTCTCCTTTACCTTTTTTTCTCCTTTTTCATGATTCCTTGACAGAGGCATGAAAGATTAGGGTCTGGAGTAATTTTGGAAATCATCAAATCCAACTTAGAAATGAGAAAATAGAAGCATAAAATGGGCAAGGAGCTTTGCAAAAGCCAAGCAACCAATAACCATTAGAGAATGAATTTAAATAAAGGATTCTTGGACTTCTAGTTAAGCATGTAATTTGGATGAGAAGAACAACTACAGGAAACAATTAATTTAGGCTGACAGAGCTCAACTGCTAAGCAATAAAGCTCAGTTTTAGACATGCCTGTCCTGCTGACTGCTGAGGGGACCTTGGCTTCTATCATATGCCTCCAATTACAACTCCCTTGCCCTCCTCTTCATGTGCTGGGTGGCTATACTTTTCAAAAAGAATTGGAAATACTGAAGATCCACTCATACACTAGGAATCACAGGGTAATTTTTGCCTGAGCCAATCCAGCAAGTGACAGGACAGGGGAACCAGAATCTTAGTGTCTAATGAACGCCTAGATCAGGCTGAAACTAAAGACTCAAGCTTCATTCTGCTGTTAACATCAACATCTCATGGTCATTCTCTACCATGCCTACTGGGTCTGGCACAAAACCAAACAGAGGATGAGTCCAGCCTTAAACACACTCGAAGTTTTCTGTTCACATTTCTTAAAAGTGGCAGTTATTTCAGATAGAGGAAGAAACCCAGAGGATTCTGGGTTGAAGAAAGTAAACATTGTTGAAACGAATCCACTTTTTTTGGTTCATCCAGTTGCTGCTTGCATCATCGCAGAATTTGGCTAGATGTTCACCAGATCCTATTTCTTCCCTTGTACATAGTCAAACTGTATTTGTCAGATTATTTAAATATGAGCCATGAGACTGGTTCTGAACAAGGGAATATGGGCATCCATATATCTATACCAGTTCCAGACCTGGCCCCTTAAACTTCCCACACAATTTTCCTTTTGATTATAGGGTGGCTGGATGCAGAAGATGGAGCAGTGGATTCCAAGGCTCTGAGAACATCTAAACTACTAATTAAAAGGCCCCTGGATTACTGAATTATCTAGGCTTGGAGCAAAGTCATCCACCACAACCACATTTAGTTTTATGTCAGGGAAAACAAAATTTTATTGTATTAAGCCACTAAAATTTGGGGGCTACATGTTATAAAAATTAACATTAATTTCCATAACACAGCCACTCAATCTAAGGCTGTGTTTATAAAATGAGTTTCACCCCAGTGACAACACAGTTCATTGGCATCAAGAAAAAAAGCCCAAGACAAGGCTACAGGAGACACCTAGAAACAAACCATGGTCTGTGAACTTCTAGGAATCAACTGAATTATTGCTTCTATAGAAGTTTGGACTAGTGATCATAGATCAGAAGCCATGGGTTCGAATCCACCATACCCTCTGAATATCTCTTAACCCTGTACAGGGTTCTTCATCTCCACTGCTGCTTCCTTGGGACAGCCCACCATCATTGCTTGCCTGGACGATGGCAGCAGTGTCTTTCCTGCCTTCTCTGCCTCCAGTCTCCCTCTGCTATATTTTTCCCACACAGCAGTCATTATGATCCACCTAAAATTCATACGTGAAAACCTGAAAACATTTCAATGCTTTGCAAAGATAAAAACAGTATCTTAATTTAGCTTGATGTGACCTGACCATCATGTACTTCTCCAGTCACAACACACACATATGCACACATGCACACGAATGCACACATGCATGCACACACATGCACATGTGCACACATGCATACACACACACACACACACTCACTGTAGTCATGCTTAATTACTTTTTGTTATCTGTAGATGCCGTAATTTTTTTTTTTTTTTGTCTCTGGTTACTGCCCATTCTCTGTCCTTTGGTCTTAGACATTATTTCATCTCTTTCCTCTTTTCCTTCTTTTTCCCCTGAACTTCCTTTTTTCTCTGACCTTCCTTAGTTCTCTCATTAGCAGGTTTCTCCCCCAGGGAGCCTTCCCCTAATCCCCGCTGGGTGAGGTATTCCTCAGATGCACTTTCCTGGCACTTTGAGGCAGGTTGATGGCCAGTCCTCATCTTCAAGTGACTAAGATTCCCATGTGGCATGTAACATTTGAATCAATAGCAAGACACTTTTCTCCTCTGGGTTTCAATTTTCATGGCAGTGAAGACCACTTCAAACCTGCTGGAGGGATTCATTAAAGATACTACTCACTGGCATTACATGTATTGAGAGCCAGCTGTGTTCCAAGGGCTTCTGGAACACATGTGGTTTTACCTTGATCATGTCTCATTTAATCTTCAAACCAGCCTTGTAAAGTAGATATTAATACCCCATTTTATAGGTGGAGAAGTTGAAGCTCAGTGGAGTTAAGTGACTTGCCCAAGAGTACATAAAATATTGCATTAAAAAAACTTAGAATTTTGAATTTAGATCCATTCACTTCAAATCCTGGACTCTTTCCAATTCAGTGCCTGAATAAAATAATGGCTAGAGAAGTATTTAAACTGATGAAGATAATAGTTACTATTACGTACATACTTACATTTATGGATTTGCACATCTGTTTCCATCTACTAAAGGAGAAGAGCAAGGCCCCTGTCTCATTAGTCTTAGAAACCCTAGCAGCTGCCCCAGGTGCTTTCAAAAAGTTGATTAAATGGAAAAATTGAAGAAGAAGAAAGGAGTGGGGAGGTAAAAATTAACCCTAAGGCTCCTGGTACTACCATTCTGTGTTTGAGGTGGGCTTAGAATTGTCATATCTTATACTGTGTAATCTTGGCACTGCTCAATACAGTCAACTGCAATAATAATAATAACAACAACAACAACAACAAGGCATTCAGGTAGCTAATAGGGAACTCTGGGTTTTGTGACCAAAAATCTTTTTTTAGTGTAGTTCAATTTGTGTACCTGCTGAGGCTATTACAGGTTAGGGTGTTAAGAAGCAAAGCTGCTCATCTACCTATAGGGCATTTTCAAAACAGTTTCAGTGTAAGCCAGATGCAAAGTAGGATATAAAGCTAGGCACCAAAGAGGAAATCAGCAGGCTGCCTGTATCCATGATGGGACAGCTAATATGTTAGCCCTGCCTTAGTGAAGGCCTCCTTGTAGTCTGGAACCTGCCTTCTTAGGAAGGGTACAAACTTGGATGGGGACAGACAGCCCTAGGGACATTCTGACCCAACTCCCCAGCTGATTTCCCTGGCCATTGCAGTTTCCCTGGCCATTGCACTCATGACCAATGCTGAGATGTCAGTATTTCTGTGCATCGGGTCACACCGCCTATCTTGCAATCTGAGCCAGGCGTGACTGTGAAGTAATGCAAGCAATTGTAAAGCAAACACAATGGAACTTGTTTACTCAAATCGGTTTCATGATCACAAAAACAATTTCCAGGCAGGAGTCAGATGAGAGAAGTAACCCCTTCTCAGTATAGTCAGTCTTCATTCTGAATTTAAGCACTTGATCATTCTTCACAGTCTTCCCCCACATGACAAGACTCCCAGTGAGTTCAGGGTGTTTTTCAGAAAATATGGAACCAGCTTCAAAAATGATGAGTATTGCTGAGGACCTTTAAAGGAATGTCCCCAGGCCCGAGAGATGTGCTGTCCAGTAAGGAGTCAATAACTACATGTGGCTGAGTGCGTGTAAAATAGCTAGTATGAGTGAGAAAGTGAATGTTTAATTTTCTTTAATTTTAAATACTTTAAATTTAAATCTAAAAACTAAAGCACAGTAAAAGAGTCTGCCATGAACACAACTTTGCTGAAAAATTTTAAGCATGTTTGGAGCAATGTGAATGTCTGAATCTATTTTTGCAACTGCAAATTCTGAGATTACAATATAAATCCAGTTCTCACAGTGAAAATTTAGCATCTGAATTGAGATGTGCTGTCAGTAAAACACTCACTGGATATTACAGGATATGAAAGGAAGAATGTAAAATATTTCATTAATAGCTTTTACATTGATTACATAGTGAAATGATAATATTTTAAATATTGGAGGTTGAATAAGATACATGATTAAAATTAATTTCACCTGCTTTTTATTTTTTTTCAGTGAGGTTACTAGGAAGAATTAAAGTGCACATGTGACTCACGTTGTATTTCTAGACGACACTGCTCCAAAGGGCATTTCCAGACAAGACTGATAATGTTTTGAGCAACAGCAACTTTGTTGGAATAAATATTTAGCCTCCTGGAAGAACTTCTTTAAAAAAAAGTTCCTTTGGATACATAAGCCAAAAGGTGGTGTTAGAAGTGTTTCCAGAACACAGAAGTTGCTGAATCTTAGAGAACACCACCTTGGATACCAATTTTAAAATAGGGTTGCGATCCTTCCCCTACAGATTCCATTAACATTCAACTCTAACTACCACATGTAAGACACTTTAATGCTTCATTCAGATCATCAAAACAATTTTTGAGACAGGCATGATGAATCTTATTTTACGGATGAGAAAACTGAGGTTTAATGAGGATGAGCTCTGCTGTGGAACTCATAAGAGACGGAACTAAGGGTGTGAGTCCAAGAACAATCTTCTTTCCACAACATTGCTATTCTGTCAACTATATTAGAGTTCATCCAAGATTTAGGGAGACCACGTAAGATACAAAAATGCTAAAACTGTGCCCATAATTGCTGCTATTTGGACCAAACTCCCACCCTCCCCACGCTTAACAGACCAGGGATGTGTAAAGATTTGTTGTTTATGCACCACGGTACATGGAGAGCTCTCCCAGAGAGGGCTCCTGACTCTCCCAGGGCACTCCCCATCACACCAGAAGGCTTCCTCCTAATGTAAGAAGAAAGAGGCAGGCAAATGAAACAAACTGCAAAACCCAATCCCATCTCTTTTTCCTAGCCCCATGGCACAAATGCATGGAAATGAGATTCCATCTGCAGACAGCAGTAGGCAAGAAGTGAGAATCCTTCTGATTGAGCATTTGCTTTGTATAAACCCAAGTTAAGCTGTGTGGGTGAACTCACTGCATTCTCTTGCAATGGGCTGCCTGGGTAGGGACCCAGAGAAGAGCACTAAACTGGGAGTCATGGCATCATCATCATCATCATCATCACTGTCATCGGCGTGGTCACCATCAACAACATAGATGCTCTCCTAAGCCCATAAAATATGGCCAGCATTGTGGCCTGTAGTTGATTGTAATCCCTTTGCTCTCCTCAATAGAATAGGATCAATTTTATTCATCCTTCACCTTTGACTCCCATTCCCAGGCTGCAGACTGCAGCTCCCTTTTGCCTTCCAACAGTACTCACTGCATTATAATTATGTTTATGTGATGAGGCTACAGGTTACTGTAGGGCACAGAGTCAGTCTTAATCACCCATGTATCCTGGCACTGAAGCCAGGGTCTGAAACACAAGGCACCGAGTCTTGTAAGGATATTCATTAGCTGAAGTGACCTCGAGGTCAGGTGGTGCCATGGGCAGGGTTGACTGGATTCAGTAGCTGGACTTGTTCCTGAGTCTCCTGACATCCCGGCTTGGCTTCTCACCAACTGAGAAGGCCTGACCTTCTGCTTCTGGGTATAGAGGTGTGATTATTTGGGCCCTCAGCGGTACCAGGTCAGGCCTTTTGCTTCCTTCAGGATATGAACCTTAGTAGGTTAGCTAGTCACAACGGCACTTCATGTGATGTCAAGCAAACAGCTATGAAAGAACAAGAACAGTTTTCTAGATCATCAGGGATTTATGAAAAGGTGACTAATCTTGGTACATTTCTTGATTATGGTTTCAGCAATGTGGAGAGTTCAATTATCTCTAAGTGACCAGAAAAACAGAACAGACTCTATTGACCATCCTAACTCACACCTCACCTCTACTATTCGCTACCTTTCTCCCTCCAAGAATCGTTGTTTACTCTGTTTTTGCACCCAAGAGCATAGATGGTGCTTGGGACAGTGAAACTGGGTGAGGCTGTGTACATTCAATTGCTCCTGATTCTCTTCCACTCCTTTTTCTCCATATTCCAAAACCCAATTTAGCACCTCACACCCATTAGGATGGCAAATAAATAAATAAAACAAGTGTTGGTGAAGACGTGGATAAATTGAAATCGTCGTGCATTACTGGTGGGATTGTGAAATGGCACCATTGCCACAGAAAACAGCATGGCCATCCCTTAGAAAATTAAACATAGAATTTTATGCTTTGTATGATCCAGCAGTTCCATTTCTTCTGAGCATATACAGTAAAGAACTGAAAGTAGGATCTTAAAGAGACATTTGTATACCCATATACATAGCAGCATTACTCGCAGTACCCTAAAGGTGAAAGCAATCTGAGTGTTCGTCACTAAGCAAATGGATAAACAAAATGTGGTATATACGAACCATGGAATATTCTTCATCTTCGAAAAGAAAGGAAATTCTGACATTGCCACAATATGAATTAACCTTGGGGGCATTAAGCTGAGTGAAATAAGCCAGTCACAAAAAATACAAATACTCTCTGATTCCGCTTACATGTGATACTTAGAGAACTCAAAATCACAGAGACAGAAAGTAGAAGAGTGGTTGCCTGGGAAGGAGAAATGGGGAGAGGTTACTTAAGGCATATAGAGCTTCATTTTTGCAAGATGGAAAGAGCTCTGGAGAGGGCTGGTGGTGATGTGTACACACCTGCCCCTTGCCTCAATTGGTGACAACCCTGAAGGCTGCCCAGCTCCAGAGCTGCTGGTGGGACAGAGGCCTCTGATGCAAGTGTGTCTCGGTGTAACTTCTCTCTTGGGCCCAAACCTGCCTCCCTCACCACCCTAGAGGTGTTGTTCGGGACAGCACTCTCCAATGAGGCCCCTGCAAGCAATTCTCAGTCTCAAAGTATCAGCCCTACACCTTTTTCAACTTGTTTTTGGTTTTAAGGATTTTCTCCATTTTTGTTTCATGATGATATCAACTTGCCTTGAAATGAATTGCATTGAACCAAATGACATTAGACAAGGTAGGCCAAGAGGGGCTGGGAGTTGGAAACCAGACATATTGAACTCAGCTGGGTAGGGGCAAGTGCAGGGACAGAGTTGGTGAGAATGGCAGGAGCTCTGCAGACTTCCATTTCCCAGCTGGCCTGTTGACTTTTGTCACCTTGATGCTCTCTTCAATGAGTACAGGCAGGATTTAGTAACACTGTCTTGTTGAATATTTGCTTTAGGTCTGGGCTTTTATCCTTTCTCATTTACCAGAGGATAATGTCAACAGTGTAGTTCACTGTCCCAGGCAGGGCCTAGGGCTTAGAGGTTGGTTAAGCTGGCTTCTCCTGAGAAAGAACCTCAGTCTGTCTTGCAGGCAGAAGTCCAGAGATTCCTAAATATGGAGAACACAGGTCCTTCCAGGGGCCAGCAGAATGGGAGGGGAAGCTGCAAAGCAAGCTGCACACACACATTAACCAGCAGACAAGGCCTCTACACCGTAACAGACACACACCAGAGTGCACTCTCATTGTGTACTCAGATCCACGTGAATAAGACACACTCACACCTACATCTAGGCTCATGCGAAGATGTGCATACGCAGCTGAGAATGCATGTGTACTTTCAAGTATAATCAAGCCCACATATTCACACTGACACAGGAACACACTCAGTTGAATGCAAACTCACATTTGCTTATAAGCAAGTGCGTACACACAAGCATGCACATACACACGCATGCACACACATGCACATATGCATGCACGCACGCACACATTCGCACCCACACACATACACACGCACGCACACACGCGCACACACACACGCACACGCACGAGAACATATGCACACGCACGCGCACACATGCACATGCACACACATATCCTTCATAGTAAATGTTGCATCCTGACTTCTCGGTGCAGACCTCATCAACCTTCTTGGTTTCATCCTTTCATTTGGAAAAGGGGAAAGCATAGAAAGGAATGTAACATGTTCTCTTAACACTAAAATCCTGGAAAAAATACATTCCCTGGAATGAAGAAAATGTCTGTATTGATGATTTGCGTTTGTGATGTTGGAGTCTGTGCTGGATTCAGTTTAAATACCTCCCTGGATACACTCAGCTGTAATTTTTTTTTTTTTTTTTTTTTGAGGTTACTGATGAACATTCAGGCAGATTTCTGCAATCAATATAATTCATGTAGGCTGTAGAGAGGACGTTTTCATTTTTATTGAATAGAGAATCTAGAGTTACGTTGCCATCTTTCGGGAAGGGGCCGTTCCCTGAATGACGTCTCTCCCTCTTAGCCTGCCATGCCAACCTGGACCTGCATATGGCCAGTGGGCAAGTTCAGAAAGCATCTTGCCTCACAATTCCTGTGCTTCTCCTATCCCGGCCTGCACATTCTTCTTTCCCTGGTGTTCCCTGCTGCTGCTGAGGTGCAGGATGCCACAAACCCACTGCTACCTGGTCAGGCCACCCTCTGAGCTCCAAGAAGGCAGGTGGTTCACCCTGAAAATGACTCCACAGATTTTTGGGATATAGCTACTCCAGAAGCTGCCAGAGGGATCGGGTGGGGCAACTGGGAAATGCAAGGGTGCTGATGTCCTATGAACTTTGACCGATGGGAGACCTGAGCTGAGGAGTCAATTCCCCCTTTCTCCCTTATGATGCACTGTCTAGAGCTTTGCATGGATTCTCTGAAGATATCTCACTTGTTATGAAGCTAAGGCCAAGTCAATGCCCACTTATATTTTATCTTCCTCCTTCGATGCCTCACAAAAGATTCGGCATCGATAAATCCCCATATAGCTTACTTTCTGTGTATATCTCAACCTTCACTTACATACTTCTAGAGACAAGGAGCTCACCGCCTCTCAAGGTAGCTCTTTTACTGCTTGAAGAGTTTTGTCAGTTAAAATATTGTTCTTTAGAATTGTCATCTGTCTTCCAGAATGTCTTTCCTTCAGCAGACCTATATCAGTGCTCTGGGGTTCCACAGAACCAATCCAGTTACTCTTTCCCTTCTAGCAATCAAGCACAGTTCTAATTGTCTGCCCTAAGGATTCCCTGCCCAAACCTAATATAGTCCAGACAGAGCCCCTGGACCGTATGTTCTAGTAGGTCAAGTTTGTCCAACCCATGGCCCATAGATCACATGCAGCCCTGGACGGCTTTGAGTGCAACCCAACATAAATTCGTAAACTTTCTTGAAACATTATGAAATTGTTTTTAGCTCATCAGCTATTGTTAGTGTTCAGTGTACTTTAGTGTGGCCCAAGACAATTCTTCCAATGTGGCCCAAAGAAGCCAAAAAATTGGACACCCCTGTAGTAGGTTCTGTAGATACAGATGTGAATACAATTTGACCCCTCTTCTTAGAGAATTTATGATACACAAGCGGAGATAGACACTGTATTAGTCAGTTTTCACACTGCTATAAAGAACCACCTGAGACTGGGTAATGTAGAAACAAAAGAGGTTTAATTGACTCACAGTTCCACATGACTGGGGAGACCTCAAGAAACTTAAAATCATGGTGGAAGGGGAAGCAAGCACATCTTACTATGGCAAAGTGGGGCCGGGTGACCACCACACACCTTTTTTAAAAAAAAAAAAATACTTCAAGTTCCAGGATACATGTGCAGAATGTGCAGGTTTGTTACACAGGTATACGTGTGCCATGGTGGTTTGCTGCACCTATTGACCTGTCCTCTAAGTTTCCTCCCCTCACCTCCCAAGCCCCCAAAAGCCCTGGTGTGTGCTGTTCCCCTCCCTGTGTCCATGTGATCTCATTGTTCAACTCCCACTTATGAGTGAGAACATGCAGTGTTTGGTTTTCTGTTCTTGTGTTAGTTCACTGGATGATGGCTTCCAGCTTCATCCATGTTTCTGCAAAGGACATGATCTCATTCTTTTTTTATGGCAGCATAGTATTTCATGGTGTATATGTACCATATTCTCTTTATCCAGTCTATCACTGATGGGCATATGGGTTGGTTCTATGACTTTGCTATCATAAACAGTGCTGCAAAACATATGTGTGCATGTGCCTTTACAGTAGAATGATTTACATTCCTTTTGGTATATACCCAATAATGGGATTGATGGGTCAAATGGTATTTCTGGTTCTGGTTCCTTGAGGAATAGCCATACTGTCTTTCACAATGGTTGAACTAATTTATATTCCAACCAACAGTGTAAAAGTGTTCCTATTTCTCCACAGCCTTGCCAGCATTGTTTCTTGACTTTTTAATAATTGCCATTCTGACTGGCATGAGATGATATCTCATTGTGGTTTTGATTTGCATTTCTCTAATGACCAGTGATGATGAGCTTTTTTCCATATATTTGTTGGCCACATAAATGTCTTCTCTGGAGAAGTGTCTCTTCATATTCTTTGCCCACTTTTTGATGGGGTTGTTTTTTTTTCTTGTAAATTTGTTTAAGTTCCTTGTAAATTTTGGATATTTGACCTCTGTCAGATAGGTAGATTGCAAAAATTGTTTTCCCATTCTGTAGGTTGCCTGTTCACTCTGATGATAGTTTCCTTTGCTGTGCAGAAGCTCTTTCATTTAATTAGATCCTAATTTGTCGATTTCAGCTTCTGTTGCAATTGCTTTTGGCATTTTCAACATGAAGTCTTAGCCGTGCCTATGTCCTGAATGGTATTGCATAGGTTTTCTTCTAGTGTTTTTATGATTTGGGGTTTTACATTTAAGTCTTTAATCCACTTTGAGTTAATTTTTGTATAAGGTGTAAGGAAGGGGTCCAGTTCCAATGTTTTGCTTATGACTAGACAGTTTTCCCAGCACCATTTATTAAATAGGAAATCCTTTCCCCATTGCTTGTTTTTGTTAGGTTTGTTAAAGATCAGATGGTTGTAGATGTGTGGTGTTATTTCTAAGGTCTCTGTTCTGTTCCATTGGTCTATATGTCTGTTTTGGTAAAATGTACCATGCTGTTTTGGTTACTGTAGCCTTGTAGTATAGTTTGAAATCAGGTAGCATGTTGCCTCCAGCTTTGTTCTTCTTGCTTAGGATTGTCTTGGCTATATGGGGTCTTCTTTGATTCCATATGAAATTTAAAGTAGATTTTTCTAGTTCTGTGAAGAATGTCAGTGGTAGTTTGATGGGAATAACATTGAATCTGTAAATTACTTTGGTCAGTATGGCCATTTTCACAACAATGATTCTTCCTATCCATGAGCATAGAATGTTTTTTCATTTGTTTGTGTCCTCTCTTATTTCCTTTAGCAGTTGTTTGTAGATCTCTTTGAAGAGGTCCTTCACATTCCTTGTTAGCTGTATTTCTAGGTATTTTATTCTCTTTGTAGTGATTATGAATGGGAGTTTATTCATGGTTTGGCTCTCTCCTTGTCTACTGTTGATGTAAAAGAATGCTTGTGATTTTTGCACATTGATTTTGAATTCTGAGACTTTGCTGAAGTTTCTTACCAGTTTAAGGAGTTTGGGGGCTGAGACGATGGGGTTTTCTAAGTAAAAAAATAATGTCATCTGCAAACAGAGACAATTTGACTTCCTGTCTTCCTATTTGAACACCTTTTATTTCTTACTCTTGCCTGAATGCCCTGGCCAGAACTTCCAAAACTATGTTGAATAGGAGTAGTGAAAGAAGGCATCCTTGACTTGTACTGGTTTTCAAAGGGAATGCATCCAGCTTTTACCCATTCAATAAGATATTGGCTGTGGGTTTGTCATAAATAACTCTTATTATTATGAGATATGTTCCATCAGTACTTAGTTTATTGGGAGTTTTTAACATGAAGAGATGTTGAATTTTAACAAAGGCCTTTTCTCCATCTATTGAGATAATCATGTGGTTTTTGTCTTTGGTTGTGTTATGTGATGGATTACGTTTACTGATTTGTGTATGTTTAACCAGCCTTGCATCCCATTGATGAAGCCAACTTGATCATGGTGGATAAGTTTTTTGATGTGCTGCTGGATTCCGTTTACCAGTATTTTATTGAGGATTTTCACATAGATGTTCGTCAGGGATATTGGCCTGAAGTTTTCTTTTTTTGTTGTGTCTCTTCCCAGTTTTGGCCTCAGGATGATGCTGGCTTAATAAAATGTGTTAGGAAGGAGTCCCTCCTTTTCAATTGTTTGGAATAATTTCAGAAGAAATAGTACCAGCTCTTCTTTGTACCTCTGGTAGAATTTGGCTGTGAATATGTCTGGTCTCGGGCTTTTTTTGGTTGGTAGACTATTAATTACTGCCTCAATTTCAGAACTTGTTATTGGTCTATTCGGGGATTTGATTTCTTCCTGGGAGGGTGTATGTGTCCATCCATTTCTTCTAGATTCTGTAGTTTATTTGCATAGATGTGTTTACAGTGTTCTCTGATGGTTGTTTGTATTTCTGTGGGGTCAGTGGTTATAGCCCCTTTATCACTTTTTATTGCGTCTATTTGATTCTTCTGTCTTTTCTTATTTATTAGTCTACCTAACAGTCTGTCTATTTTGTTAATTTTTCAAAAAACCAGCTCCTGGATTCATTGATTTTTTGGAGGGTTTTTCATGTTTCTATCTCCTTCAGTTCTGCTCTAGTCTTAGTTATTTCTTGTCTTCTGCTAGCTTTTGGATTAATTTGCTCTTGCTTATCTAGGTCTTTTAATTGTGATGTTAGAGTGTCGATTTGAGATCTTTCTAGCTTTCTGACGTGAGCAGTTAGTGCTACAAATTTCCCTCTTAACACTGCTTTAGCTGGACCACCATAAACTTTTAAACCATCAAATCTCATGAGAACTCACTCACTATCATAAGAACAGCATGGGGAAACCACCCCCATGATCCAATCACCTCCTGCCAGGCCCCTGCCTCCACATGTGGGGATTACAATTGGAGATGAGATTTGAGTGGCGACACAAAAACCAAACCACATCAAACACTAAAAGAAACTCTTTCAATATTTTAGGAAAGATGTCTTTCCTATCTTAGGGAAATTGGGAATAGAGAAAAATTCAGTTCTATAGGAGTACAGAGGAGCAGTAACAACCAAGCCTGGAAGAATGCGAAAGACTTCTCGGAGAAGGAAAAGTCTGGGATTTGAGCTGCCACAGGTAATTGTATATGTTGTGCCCTGAACAGCTCTGGCCTTCAGTGATGGCCTTCCTGCAGTGGTGCAGTACACAGCCTGCTCTACCTGGCACACTATCCTTAGGTCATTCTGGGGAAATGAGGATAATCAGGCAAAAAAGAGGGAAAGCTGAGTAGGCAGAGTTGAGCAAAAACACTTGCTCAGGGAACTGTGCATCCTGCTGTGTGCCCAGGGAGTAAATTTGAGGGTGTCAGTAGCCAGAGATGATGCTGAAGGAGTGAGGCAAAGCTGGAAATCACCAAGGAGGATCCAGGCAGTGGTGTGCTGGCACCTGCTTATACAGGCTTGTGAGAAGCAACCATGTACCTCTCTTTCCCAACTCCTTGCTTAATGACTAACATTGTTTGTATGAAGTTAGTCATGGTGGGAGTATTTACAGCATGGAATACTGTAAATCATACCATTTTTTTCCTTCCCTACAGAGTCAATTGTTCAACATTTACCATCACACCACTGGTTGTCAGTCACTCCTCAAAAAGCTTGGTTCCCAAATCCTTGCAGGGCTGGAGACGGATCTCTGGACTCTGGAATCAATCCATTTCAACCTAGCCTGGACTCTATGCTTCCAGCTGGACCTTGTTTGTCTCTGACCACAATTCCCTAACCAGAAGGTTGTGCATTTCCCCAGCTCTCATACCTTAGCTTGAAGAATTCCAGATGGCCCTCTGCACTGTTTGCTTAGGGATCTGGGATTGTTTATATATGCACTGAGGGAGATGGGAGGATTTCTTTGTAATTGGAGTCTATTCCTTCTGCATGGTTAACTGCCTAAGAAGCAGAGATCAGAGCCCTTTGCTGTATAATTGACCACGGACATGCTCTGAGTAATAACCACAAACGCTTAGCTCTTTCTGCGTGCGAGACACTGTTCTAAACACATTAATTGTATTAACTCAGTTAGTTCTCATAAGGCATGAGGTAGGTATTTTGCACCACAGAGAGGGAATGTTACTTGTCCAAGAACACACAACTGGCAAGAGGAATTGATGGGACTGGAGTTCAAGCAGGCAGCTTTTGGGATTTATGCTCTTTCCTAGTGTAATAAACTGAATGAAGCAGGAAGTCATGCTTATTACTGTTAGCATCAACAACTCATCCTAAAATACACTAATATTGGGTATTTATTGGGTACATACCACGTGTCAGAGCCCTTGTATATGCCTCTTAATCCATCTTCACACTATCACCGATTAGTAATGTATATTAGACACTTGTTGGCTGTGGTTCAGCAGTCGTTTCTTTCTCTGGTAATAGCACCCTGAATTGCCTTTTGGAAAATCACTGATCTGTCCTTGATTGATGTCATTTAGTATAGCTGACTTCTTCTTCTTCTCAGGCGGCAGGTGAGCAGGACATAAGCCAATCCATGAAGCCCAACCCCCTGACCCCAGGGACTAGGCACAGAAATAGGCACAGGATCAAATTCAGAGCAAGGAAAATTAGGCCCAAGATCTGTGCTTGAAATATGGGAAAGAGAACAGATTTCTTTTCTACCAGACTTGAGTCTTGGAAGAGAAATGGAGGCCTTGAGGTATCAGCAGTCATTTGTGCTACAGAAAATTAAACTCAGCCCCAACATTTAAGAACAGGAATGGCTTTGCCATTCCAAGAACTGTATTATAGGAAGGAAGTAGAAAAACCCTCACAGACACACCCAGAAATAATGTTTTATCACCTACCTGGGCATCTCTCAGCCCCATGAAGCTGACACATAAAATAAGGCATCACAAAAGTTATCACAAAATTTGTCTGGAGGAGTATAGCATTGAAGACCTGGAAACAGGTCCCAGTGTTCGCCCCAGGGAATACAATATTAATAATCTGTGTAGCTGGCATTGAACTTTTAGAATGTGTGATATGAGGTTCCGTTTATGACAGAGGTTGACTTCCTCACTCACTAGCATGCCACGTCTGAGAGCAAAGCCAGCCTGCAGGAAAGCAGGGCTAAGAGACAGAGAAAAAGTGGGTCACAGCAGCCTCATGTGTGCTCCCAGACTAAGCCACACTGAGGCATTTCAGTTTCAAGAGACAGTATATCCCTCTTTCGCCTAAGTCATCTCAAGTTGGGTTTTCTGTCCCTTTCAAGCAAAGTGGTGCTAACTAACCAGACTCTCATTATTATCCTTGTATTACAGCAGAGGGAACTGAGGTTCTGAGAGGTTTCTTTTTTTTCTTTCTTTGTTTTGAGACAGAGTCTCGCTCTGTTGCCCAGGCTAGAGTGCAGTGGTGCGATCTCAGCTCACTGCAAGCTCTGCCTCCCGGGTTCACACCATTCTCCTGCCTCAGCCTCCTGAGTAGCTGGGACTACAGACGCCCATCACCACATCCGGCTAATTGTTTTTTTTTTTTTTTTTTGTATTTTTAGTAGAGACAGGGTTTCACCGTGTTGGCCAGGATGGTCTCGATCTCTTGACCTGGTGATCCACCTGCCTTGGCCTCCCAAAGTGCTGGGATTACAGATGTGAGCCACCGCGCCCAGCTGAGTTTCTTGAGTTGGCCAGAACCACAGACAGAATGCTTGGCCTGGCCAGGATCCTCTCTAGTTCCTCTGACCCCACAGCATCCGTCATTCAGCACTCCTTGCTGCCTCAGCACTTGCCTTGTCCTCGCTGCTGTTGGAGACTCCCCATGCAGCATTCCCCTCTATCTCTGATCAGCCCCTTCCCTTCTACCAGACCCTGTACTCAAGCATTGGCACATCATTCATTCATTCATTTATTCATCAAATATTTAATGTCTTAATATGGATTAGGTATCATGATGGGGTTTTTAAGAGATATAGAAGCAATTAGGAAGAGTCAGTTTCTCTGAATTCTTAAACAATCTTGTCCAGTCTCCCCTCCCACTTCCCTGGGACTAGTCTTGCCCACAGGTGCACCATGACCTTCTCACACCTCTCAAGCACCACAGCCTTTGAAGGTATTCATACACTCCTCCTCTACTTTTTCAATCCCATTCCTTCACATCTCCACCTCGCCTACTCCTCTTCATCCTCAAGCTCCAGCTCTCTGGTTTCCCCTCCACCATCCGCCAGAATGAGTCTGTGTCTCTAAGGTTGCTCTCTGCTGACTTCTATGTTTCCATCTGTTGTTCCCACTCGACTGGACAACTGGAAAGCAAGAACTACATCTTACCCTCCTGTGCCTAGCAGAAGGCAGGGTTCCTAGGAGGTTCAACCAAAGTTGGTTGAATATTCCTTCAGAAACTTTAAAGTTACACTTTCTCCTTATCATTAAATCTGGCCAGTCCAAGTTTTGATGCTTCATTTAGAAGTGGTAATGCAACACGTCCCTAAAGAAATATTCTTAAATTCTCATGTTGTGCTAATTCAGCCTGGCCCTTCCGGGGCTGGCTGTCACCAGAATAATAAGCTTCTAGTAGAAATTCCTAGAAGACAGAGCTTGTCCTTCTCCCTTTACCTTAAACTCTTGCCGTCTAACACCCTTCAGCACTCAGCTCCTGCCTGCCCGACAGTCCTCTCTAGGTACGTCTGAGGCTCAAGTATTTGCATTCCCTGTCCCTGTCTGTGATGTTCCCCATGCCCCACACCATCATACCTGGATATGATGGGACACCAAGCCCACCACAGAAACCAAACCAATCCCTTTGAGTAGCAGGTTGCTTGCTAAATGCCATAACCACTCTGACGGTTTACTGGCTCACTTTTACATTACTTTTTTAAGCTCTGAAAATCAATTCTATTTCACAACTAGAAGAATAGCTGTTTGATTTGGAAATTGGCAGAAATCCTTTCTCCCTGATGAGAATCTGCTTTGTAATTTTATACCCTGGAAGATATTAGCTTAAATTATCACTTACTAACACCAGAAACTGGAGGGCCCAGCCTTACTCATCTGTGCAACCACAGGAAGCAGAAGACCTTCTCAGAGTCTCAGTTTCCTCACGCGTTCAGGGAAGGCACGGATAAATCAAATATCTCTCTTGCTGTTTACAGGCATTGTGCTCAAGGCGGAGTACCCTCTCATTTCATTCTACAACATCCACATAAAGGAGCTATTATTTTCCCTATTTTGCAGACGAAGAGGCTGAGGCTTGTGTTGTTGAAGTAGTTTGCGGGCAGTCACACCTGTTATAAATGGCAGAACTAGGATTTGAAACCCGGCATACCCAACCTTGCATCCTAGCTCTTAACCACCAACAATAGGGAGATCTAAGATCTTTGCACTTCAGCCATTTCATGATTCCACTGTAGATGAGAATAAATGTCCCTCCAGTGCTCCCTTATTCTCTGGACTTGTTATTACAGCATTCTTTATAATTATTCTTTTAGAAATAATCATCATAATTAAAAGATAACCTCTGATGTCTCATTTATCTCTGTTACTCAGCAGCCATCACAGGATACATGAATGGAGCTCAGTTCCATTATGGTAGGTTCAGAAGGGTTACAATCATTAGGAAGGAGAGGGACTAACATGTATCGAGCCCCTTTCATATGCACAGCACCACAGGAACACCTTCCGGCATTCAGTTTCATGTGATCCTTTCTGAAATCCCATGAGCCCAGTGCTAATAATCCCTAATGCTATAGGTGAGGAAGCCCCAGAGCTGCAGCTGTCCAAGGCAGCACAGCCAGGGAAAGGAGAGCTGAGCTCTGCACCTGTGTCCTCTAAGTCCAACTGCGAAGGTTCATTCAGTAAAACACTGAAATTTAAGGAATAAAAGAGAAAACCTATAAAATCCACAGATAAGAACCATGTAAACACCAAAAGAAAGGGAAAGCATTAGCATTAAAACATTCACCAAGATTCCAGGAAACAAGAAAAATCAACAGATGACATAGTTGATCAGGAAAAGTGTCCTTGAACATGCTTTCATTGCAGAGACTGCTGCCTAGCATGTGTAGATCTAAACCCTGGGAACTGAAACTACTGAAAGAGAGCTGTTCAATATGCAGGAAACTCAGTTTTGTGGAAAGGAAAGGGCTTTTATCTCATCAAATATATTCAAGGAGCAAGCAGAAAGTGGCATTTAACAAGAATTGAAAATACAGGAGTCCTGTGCTACAAAGGGACAGTATCAAATTGTTATTTCAGTGTAACAAACCACCCAAAGGTTGAGTGTCTTAAAATTACATGCATTTATTTAGTTCATGTGGTTATGGGTCACTGAGCAGTTCTGTGGGTCTGGGCTGGGTTGGGCTGATCTCAGTTGAGCTCACTCCAAATCTGCACTTGCTGGCAGGTCTGTTAAAACCTGGCTAGTCTACGAGGGACCTTGGCCGAGAATTCCATCTCCACGTGGTCTCACGCTGCAGCAGGCTAGCTCAAGCTTGTTCACATGGCAGCTGGGCAAGTTCCCAAGGCAGGGAGCAGAAACACAGGGCCTCAGTAACCTATGTATGAAACTGGCCCACTAGTTCTGTCATATTTCATTAGCCAAAGCAAGTCACCAGGCCAGCCTCAACTCAAAGTGTGAGATAACAGGCTGCACCTTCCGTTGGGAGGAGCTGCAAGTCCTGTGGCAAGGAATATGGGTACAGGAAGGGGGAAAATTGGGCCCATTTTTTGCTGAGATTTACCATGAAGGCATCAGATATATAAACTCACTGATCCTGAAGAAGGTTAGAGATTTATCCAGTGTCACAGAACAAGTTATGATCAGAGCCCAGAATACAGCAGGAGAGTTGTAGGAAATGAAAATGTATTTAACACTTACTTGATACCATGTACCATAGCAGGGCTTTATATACTGTATCTCAGTTGATCTTCCCAATGATCCAGTTAGCAGCTTCGGTTCCTGTGTGTGTATGAACATCTGGTGTTTTTGCTGCCCAACAGGCCTCCTCTGCTTTCTTTGATAGTAATGACTCAATTTTCCTTTGAGAAACCATGGTTGTTTCATGGTCTCTTTATGAGGTTTAATAGGGTTAACCCCTTTCCTGGACCCAAAGAGAGTTGAGAGCTTATAAGCTGGGCCATCAGAGAATTCCATCTCTTTAGACAAGGGTCTACACTTGGGCATATGACCCAAGTCAAATTAGTCAAAATTAGCCAGAAAAATTCTGTGTAACCACTGGAAGATAGTTTTCTCTCTCACTGGGTTGCCATTTTAAGGATGCTAGAACCTAGAGCTGCTGGGACCTTATTTACACTTCTCAGGGAGAGACTATGTGAAATGAAAGCAAACTCAGACACACCCAAGGGAGAAGGACAAACTCCCAGTGCAAGTCACCAGTGAACCCCATGATAGAGACATGCCTGGAGCCAGCTTCACTCTGTGACATTCCTGGTCTTCTAAGGCAGTTCATTAAGCCAGATCGAGCTAGGTTTCTGTCATTAGCAACCAAGATCATGACTAATAAGCCAATTTAAAATGGGCCTTTATGCCTGATCTTGTGGTGGTTAGCTCTGTAAGGAGAAAATTATAATATTAAGCAGCCATACATTCTCTGCTCTTTAAGCACTTTCTATTTTATTGGAGAGAAAACAATAATATGCATGAATCATTGCAGAGAGAGAGAAAGAGATCTCCATTTTCCAAAACTTCATTTCTTTAGAAGTCTATGCCATCAGATCCCTGTCCTCCAGTGCTCTTCGTGTTGGCATATACCAATACATCACATGTCACATACTTCCCTCTTCATCTACCTCGGGGACCATGGCTTCTCATTGGAATCACTTCCTCGAAAATAGCTTGAACTCTTTGTCCCCTCCTCTGTCATTCTTACCTGGTCAAACCCAAACTTCACTAAGTCATTCTTCACCCAAGCAGTGGCCTACACTTGATCAGTTGAATATTACTGAAGGCAAACACACCAGCTTGCTGACTCTCCATTGGTGTATTCATTCATGGTTAACATTGGGTCTTGGCTCATTGTCTTCCTTTTCTTCAATATTATCTTGATTCATGAAGACTTATATATCCATATGTGATCGATCAAATCACCTTTGCCTCACCTCCAATAATCTACACCGCTATCTTCTCAGCTACACAATTTTATGGTCATATCCTTGACCTTGTTACCACAACTGCACCCATCTGACATTCTATTCCAAGCCACTAACTCCTTGTTACATCCTATTACCTAACTAGTGTACCCATTGCAACAATTTTTGAAGAATTCATTAACCTTACCAATCTATTATTTTAAGTACCTCATGTGTACCCTCACTTTTCTCCTTATCTATCTCAGGGACCATGGTCCGTGAATGGAATCACTTCCTTGAAAATACCCTTAGCTTCTCTGTCTTCCTGTCTCTCTCCATCATTCTTACCTGATCAGAGCCCACTCCTCATTAATTCACTTCTTCCTTCCTGTAGTGGCCTACACTTCAGAGAGGTAAAGGGGCAGGGGAGAGAGAGAGAGAGACACACAGAGAGAGAGAGAGAGAGAGGAATATTGCAATAAAGGGCTGAGAAATCATTCACTTAAATACAAATACCAAAAGCCAACACTGAGCCAAGCTCAGGGACAACCCCAATTCCAAACTGTAATAGCAATCCAAGCTTCTATTTTTGTAAGAGTCAACAGATGTAGAATCGGTACTTTGCACAGCCTTGAGAGGTGAGGCAGGTATCCTCTTTGATATCCAATATTGCTGGAGGAAAACACACTACCTTGCTGACTGACCTAACTCTAAATTCAGGGTGACAGATTTCAGACAGCATGCAAAATGTTCCTGAATTCCTGCCACTCTTTCTACTTTCCCAAGTGATGATTTTTTAAATATTCTTCTCTCTTACTGAGCCCCTACAACCTTATGTCCCGTCCTCCACGTCATTCCCAAATTGTGACTTTGCTTGCTACTTTACGTGTGTGTGTGTGTGTACCTTACATTCACTGAGAATACAAAAAGAGTTATACAAAACCCCACTCATCTTCCCTTCACTCATCCCAACCACCTACTCACATCCTCTCAATATTCCCTCGTCTTATGAAAAAAAAAAAAAAAAAAAAAAAAGTGTCTCTGATGCTTACAGGTAAAGCCTCCACTTGTTTTTGTAGACATCATTCAACCTCATCTACTCAAGGACTTTGTTCCTGCTCTTATATCCTCTTTCTCCTGTCTGCATGCTGAGCCATGCCCTCTCTACAGGATCATCCCAATTAGCACACCAAATGTTCTAGTATCTCTATAATTTAAAACAAATAAAACAAACAAAAATCTTCTTTGCCTCTATAGTACTTCTAGCTCCATCCTATTTATCCACTTCTCTTCACTGAAGGGTATTTGAAAACTGTTTGTCCATCTTCATTTGCTCACTTTCAGTCCTCTCCTTGGTTCATTTTGGTTGGGTTTCTGTCCTCATGACCAAACAAAGATTTTTTTTCCTGCATGGTCTCCAATAATTACTTAGCAGAAGTTAACCTGGCTGATCACTTCCTCTTTCAAGTATCATGTCCTTCTGCCCTTCTCTTGACTTCCATCATGCACACTTCTCAAATATCCCCCCTAACTCACTGGCTGATTCTATCCTCTTCCCTTCCCTTCAGTATCATTTCCTTGATCTTGTGTCTCTGCTTGACTCAGTGAATTTGGAGACTCCTAAGGCCTTTCTCTTTCACTAAACTCTCTTATTTGTTCCTATGGTCATAAATATTATGTAAGTACTCAAGTTCTTGTTTCCAGTCCTTACCTCTCCCTAACTCTATGACTACGTATGCACGAAGGTGTACTGGACATTCCACATAGACATTGTGTCTCAGGAGGAATGCTGATCTCAGTAGGAATGTCAGAGTTAACGTGATCGAAATAGAACTATTGATTCTTCTCCAGATCTACTCTTTCCAAGTCTTCTTCACCATGGTACATGGTATCCAGTTGCTCAAGCCAAAACAGTAGAAATTATCTGAGATTTTCTTTTGCACAGACTCCACTCTCAGTCTTTCAATAAGCAAGTCTAGTTGCCCTAACTCCAAAACCTACTCCAAATCTGTTCATTTTTCATGTCGTCATACCTCGTCCCCTGGTGAAGCCACCATCATGTCTCCTGCGGATGAATGCAGTAGCTTCCAGCTGTTTTTCTTGCTACTTCTCTAGTCCTTTCAACTCTTTCTTCACGCCAGCAGAATAATCACTTTCAAACATAAATTGAACTGGCTTTTGCCTGTTTAGAATCCATCAATGTCTTCTCATCATCCTTGGAACAGAATGCAAACTCCTGGCTTGGGAACACTAATCCAGTGCAGTCTAAGCTGAGCACCATATGTGGGGATGTCTGGATTTAAGTTGGCAGGAATATCATGGCAGTGAGTCAGTAAAAAGTGCTGAAAAAGAAATCAGCCTATGCTTGAAGGCTGAAGAATTGGCTGACTACAAGTCTGGTGCTTAGGACGGGATCCCTGAACAAGGGGTAGACAAAGAAGCTGTCCCTGCAGCACTGTTTGACATAACCCTGGGCATGGCTTTCCATACCACTGATGTGGAAACCATAGGATGAATCATTCTTTTCTAAAGTGTATTTACCAATAAAGCTTGTGGAAACTGGGGAGAAAAAAGTCCAAACTTTTGGCCAGGTGCAGAGGTTCATGCCTGCAATCCTAGCACATTGGAAGGCTGAGGTAGAAGAATCACTTGAGCCCAAAACTTCAAGACCAGCCTGGGCAACATAGTGAGACGCTGTCTCTACAAAAAATAAAAAATAAAAAAATAGCTAAGTGTGGTGGCACAAACCTGTAGTTCTAACTACTTGGGAGGCTGAGGCAAGAGGATCACTTGGGACCAAGAGTTCAAGACCAGCCTGGGCAACCTAGTGATACCTTGTCTATACAAAGTAATAATAATAATCATAATAATAAAAAATAGCCAGGTGTGGTGGCATGCACCTGCACTCTCAGCTACTTGGGAGACTGAGGCAGGAGAATCCCTTGAGCACAGGAGTCCAAGGCTTCCCTCAACTGTGATTGTACCACCGTACTCTAGCTTAGGTGACACAGCAAGATCCTGTCTCAAAAACAGCAACAACAACAACAACAAAAAAAACAGTCCAAATTTCTTATGCTGGTTGACAAAAACATTTATATATGTAATCTGTGCCCAGCCAATATCATTAGGCTAATCTCATGTGGCTGTCTTCCTCACCTCCTCAGCTCTTCAACACTGGTTGTCTTCCAGTTCCTCATGACCAGCTCATTCAGACTCCCGACTTTCATATGAGCTGTTCCCTCTGCCAGGAAGTTTTAGCCCCTAACTGGCATATGACTGTCTCCTTTTCTCATTCAAAGCTTACTGTGACCTCACATCTACAGAGAAATCTTCATTGATCAACTATTAATCACTCACACTGACCTCTTTATAAATTTAATGTATGAGAGAGAGGGAGAAAATGGTGGGCAGGAGACAGGACTAACCTGCAGCTCCTGCTCAGATGGACAGAACAGTATGCGGATACTCACACTGTGAACTTTTGCTTCAAGAACAACCACAGGAACATATAAGGAAAACTGAAAGAATTCACAGACCCTTTGAAAGAAGCAGCTCTGCAAACTCCACAGAACAGCCAAAAATCTGTGAGTTTTCAAAGCAGGAGAGAAAAAAAAAACATCTGCCTCTGAACACATGTTCTCATTAGGGACCTGAAAATCCAGATCACGGGAGAGGGATTTAACCTTACTTATAGCTGACGTGGATTTGGAGAGCCAAACGAAATATAAAAGTAGAAGAAGCAGTGGGAAAAGCCCTATAGGCATTCCTTGTCCCCAGCTTGAGCCCAGGGAAGCCATATTTGGCCTTATCTCACAGGGGTCCGTGGAGAAGGGAAGGCAGCCAGTGGAATTGGAGAGGCGCCACAGGATGAAAGAAGCTCCTAGCTGAACTTTGTAACAATTTCAAATGAGCACAAATTTTCCTGAGTGGAATCATGCGGGAACAATGGGAAGTGCAGATATGAGTATAGAAGCCACAGCCAAAGGTGCAGGTAAGTGGGGAGGAATGAGGCCTGACAGCCTTGCTTCCTCTCTCAGCAGGAAGGCTTGTAACCTGGGGCAAGATCTCAGCCCTGTTCAATGGCTGCCTGGATAAACTCAGTGCTATCCTTGGAGCACGTCAAATGTGAGGCTGGCTTTGCTAGCTGCCTGGGAGCTTGGTAAGGATTGTCACTGCCAGCTTTTCCCCACTTCCCTGGTGACCTGTATGATGCAACAGAGGCAGCCATAACCCCCACTGGGAACTAACTCCATTGGCCTGAGAACTACCCCAAATCCCCCACAGTGGTTGCAGCAAGCCCTGCTGAAGGAGAGTCTGAGCTCAGACCCAAACCTGCCCCCACCTGATGGCTTTCCTCTATCTTCTCTAGTAGCTCAAGACAAAAGACATAAACTGTTAGAAGAAATATGGCCCCGCTCATCACCTGAGAAACCCTAGTACTTATCCTGGCCAATGTAGGGCAGGACTATATGCCCTTTCTACTACTGCAACTGGTGCTTTTTTGAAGTGCCACCTCCTGGCTGGAGGTCAACCAACTCAAGCCATTACAGCAACTCATAACAGAACAATCCTGCTCCAAAGAAGGAGAAAACAACAGCTAATTCCACCACCTACAATACCATGGCTAATTAGAGGTCCTGAGTCTGCCCATGTAACAACTTCACTGCTAGCATAATCAGCATCTGAGAAAACCAATACACTAAACGAAATTACAACCAAGGACTCCTACAGAGTCTACTTCATTCCCCTGCCACTTCTACTGGAACAGGTGCTATTATCCACGGCTGGGACACCTGAACACAAATCACATCACAGGACTCTTTGCAGACATTTCCTAGCACGTTTCCCAGCCTAGCACCTGGTAGCCCTGCTGGGTGGCTAGATCCAGAAGAGCAATGACAATTAATGCAGTCCAGTTCTCAGGAAGCCCCATCACTAGGAGAAGCAGGAGAGCACCATATCCAGGGATCAACTCATGAGACTAAAAAATCTGAACAGCAGCACTTGAGTTTCAGATCTTTCCACTGAAACAGTCTACCCAATTAAGAAGGAACCAGAAAAGTAATTCTGGTAATATGACAAAACATGGTTCTATAACACCCTCAAAAGATCACACTATCTTTCCAGCAGTGGATCTAAACAAAGATGTAATCTCTGTATTGCCAGATAAAGAATTAAGAAGGTTGATAATTAAGCTGCTCTGAGTAGCTTAATACTCCTTCCCTTAAAAACAACTTAAAGAAATTTAAAAAAACAATAAAGGATATGAATGAAAAGGTCTCCAGAGAAACAGATATCTTAAAGAAAAGACAATCAAAACTTCTGGAAATGAAAGACAGACTTAGAGAAATGCAAAATACACTAGAACATTTCAACAATAGAATTAAACAAATAGAAGAAAGAACTTCAGAGCTCAAAGACAAGGCTTTCGAACTAACCCAATTAAATAAAGACAAATAAAAATGAACAATCCCAGCGCTTTGGGAGGCTGAGGCAGGAGGATCACTTGAGGTCAAGAGTTTGAGACCACACTGGCCAACATGGTGAAACCTCATCTCTACCAAAAAATACAAAACTTACCCAGACTGGTGTGTGTTTGCATCTGTAGTCCCAGCTACTTGGGAGGGTAAAGTGGGAGAATCACTTGAACCTGGGAGGCAGAGGTTGTGCCACTGCACACCAACCTGGGTGACAGAGTAAAACCATGTCAAAAAAAAAAAAAAGAACAAAGCCTCCAAGAAACTTGGGATTATGTTAAATTACCAAACAAAAGAATAACTGATGTTCCTGAGGAAGCAGAAAAATCTAAAAATTAAAAAACTTAGTTGAGGGGATAATCAAGAAAACTTCCCTGGTCTTGCTACATATCTAGACATCCAAATATAACAAACTCAAAGAACACCCTAGAAATTCATTGCAAAAAGATTGTCACATAGGCACATAGTCATCAGGTTATCTAGAGTCAAGATGAAGGAAAGAATCTTAAGAGTTATAAGGTAAAAGCATCAGGTAATCTATAAGGGAAAAAACATATCAAATTAACAGCTGATTTCTCAGCAGAAACCCTGCAAGCCAAAAGGGATTGGGGTCTTATCTTTAACCTCCTTAAACAAAATAATTATCAGCCAAGAATTTTGTATCCATCAAAATTAAGCTTCATAAATGAAGGAAACAACATCTTTTTCAGACAAACAAATGCTGAGAGAATTTGTGACTACCAAACCAGCACTATAAGAAATGCTAATAGGAGTTCTAACTCTTGAAAAAAAAAACCAACTCAAAATGCACCAAAATAGAATCTCCTTAAAGTATAAATCTTACAGGCCCTATAAAGCAATAGCACATTGGGGAAAAAAAGGTATTCGGGTAACCAGCATGATGAATAGAACAGTACCTCACATCTCAATGCTAACATTGAATATAAACGGCCTAAATGTTCCACTTAAAATGTACAGAATGGCAGAATGATAAAAATCCACTAACCAAGTATATGCTGTCTTTAAGAGACTCACCTAACACATAAGAACTAACATAAACTTAGGGTAAAGGTGTGGAAAAAGATATTCCATGCAAATGAAAAAGTGAGCAGGAGTAGCTATTCTTAGACAAAACGGACTTTTTTTTTTCACTGTATGAAGGTATCATATTTTGTCTATCCATTATCCAGTAGAAGGACATTTGGACAGGTTGGAATTTTTGGTGATTATGAATAAAACCACTGTGAACATTCACATATAGGTGTTTGTATGAACATAGATTGTTATTTCTCCTGAATGAACTGGGAGTAGGGCTGCTGGATTGTATGGGAAATGTGTATTTAATTGTAAAACAGATTTAAAACAACAACAGTTTAAAAAGAAACAGTGGACTTAAACCATACTCCACAAAAAAAAAAAAAAAAAAAGGACTTAACAGCTATGTACAGAACATTCTACCCAACAACTGCAGAATACACATTCTTTCCATCAGCAAATGGAATATTCTCCAAGATAGACCATATGACAGGCCACAAAACAAGGCTCAATAAACTTAAGAAAATTGAAATTATATCAAGTACTCTCTCAGACTACAATGGAATAAAACTTGAAATTAACTCCAAAGGGAACCCTCAAAACCACACAAATACATGGAAATTAAATAGTCTGCTCCTGAGAGATCTCTGGGTCAACAATGCAATAAAGATGGAAATTTGAAAATTCTTTGAACTGAATAACAATAGTGACACAACCTATCAAAACCTCTGGGATCAGCAAAAGCAGTACTAAGAGGAAAGTTTATAGCATTAAATGCCTACATTAAAAAGTCTGAAACAGCACAAATAGAAACTCTAAGCTTCTATCTCAAGGAACTAGAAAAACAAAGAAAAACAAATCATTTCTTTTGTTCAACCAAACAACCCAAACCTAGCAGAAGAAAAGAAATAATAAAGATCAGAGCAGAACCAAATTAAACTGAAACAAACAAACAAACAAAAAAGAGAGAAATAAAACAAGAAGCTGGTTCTTTTAAAAAATACACAAAATTGATACACCATTAGCAAGATTAACCAAGAAAATAAGAGAGAAGATCCAAATAAGCTCAATTGGTAGTGAAACGGGAGATATTACAACCAATACCACAGAAATACAAAAGATCATTCAAAACTACTATGAACATTGTTATGCACACAAACTAGGAAACCTAGAAGCAACAGATAAATTCCTGGAAATATACAACCTTCCTCGATTTAAACCAAGAAGAAATAGAAACTCTGAACAGACCAATAACAATAGCAAGATTGAAACACTAATTTTAAAAATTGCCAATAAAAACAGTCCAGGATCAGATGAATTCACAGCTGCATTATATCAGACATTCAAAGAATTGGTATCAATTCTACTGAAATTATTTCAAAAGATAGAGAAAGAAGGAATCCTTCCTAAACTATTCTATGAAGCCATTCTCACCCTAATACCAAAACCAGGAAAGCACGTAACAAAAAGGGAAAATTACAGACCAACATCCCTGATGAACATAGATGCAAAAATCCTCAACAAAATACTAGCTAACTGAATTGAACAGCATATCAAAAAGATAATCCACCATAATCCAGTAGAATTCATACCAGGGATGCAGAGTTGGTTTACACAAGTCAATAAATGCAATTCATCACATAAACAGAATTAAAAACAAAAATCATATGATCATCTCAATAGATGCACAAAAAGCATTTGACAAAATCCAGTATCGCTTTATGATTAAAACTCTCAGCAAAATCAGCATAAAAGGGACATACTTTAAGGTAATAAACGACATCTATGACAAATCCACAACCAACATTACACTGAATGGGGAAAAGTTGAAAGCATTCCTCCTGAGAACTGGAACAAGACAAGGATGCCCACTTTCACCAGTTCTGTTCAAAATAATACTGGAAGTCCTAGTCAGAACAAACAGACAAGAGAAAGAAATAAATGGCATCTAAATTGGTAAACAAGAAATAAAACGGTCACTGTTGGCCAATGATGTGATTGTATACCTCAAAAACCCTAAACACTGATCTGAAAAGCTCCTAGATCTGATAAATGAATTCAGTAAAGTTTCAGGATACAAAATCAATGTACACAAATCAGTAGCACTGCTCTACACCAACAGCAACTAAGCTGAGAATCAAATAAAGTACTTAACCCCTTTTACAACAGCTGCAATAAAATAAAATACTTAGGAATATACCTAACCAAACAGGTGAGAGATCTCTACAAGGAAAACTACAAAACACTGCTAAAAGAAGTCACACATGACCCAAAACATCCCATGCTCATGGATGGGTAAAATCAATGTTGTGAAAATGACCATACTGCCAAAAGCAATCTATAAATTCAATGCAATTCCATCAAAATACCATCATCATTATTCACAGAACTAGAAAAAACAATCCTGAAATTCATGTGGAACCAAAAAAGAGCCTGCACAGCTAAAGAAAGACTAAGCACAAAGAACAAATCTGGAGGCATCACATTACCCAACCTCAAACTTTACTACAAGGCTTTTGTTACCAAAACAGCCGGTACTGGTATAAAAACAGGCATGTAGACCAATGGAATAGAATAGAGAACCTAGAAATCAAGTCAAATACTTACAGTCAACTGGTATTTGACAAAGCAAACAAAAACATAAAGTGGAGAAAGGACACCCTATTCAACAAATGGTGCTTGGATAATTGGCAAGCCACAGGTAGAAGAAAGAAGTTGAATCTTCATCTCTCACTTTACACAAAAATCAACTCAAGATAGATGAAAAACATACATCTAAGACCTGAAACCACAAAAATTCTAGAAGATAACATCAGAAAAACTCTCGTAGACATTGGCTTAGGCAAAGAGTTCATGACAAAGAACGGTAAAGCAAATGCAACAAAAACAAAGATAAATAGATGGAACCTAATTAAGCTAAAAAGCTTCTGCATAGCAAAAGAAATAATCAGCAAACAGACAACCCATAGAGTGGTAGAAAATCTTTGCAAACTATGCATACAACAAAGAGATAATATCCAGAATCTATAAGGAACTCAAACAAATCAGCAAGAAAAAAAAAGCAAATAATTTCATCAAAAACTGGGTAAGGACGTGAATAGAAAATTCTCAAAATATATGCAAATGGCCAATAAACATATTTTAAAAATGCTCAACATCAGTAATTATCACGGAAATGCAAATCAAAACCCCAATGTGATACCATCTTACTCCTGCAAGAATGGGCATATTAAAAAATAATAGATGTTGGCATGGATATGGTGAAAAGGAAACACACTACTGGTGGGACTGTAAACTAGTACAACCACTATGGACAAGAGTGTGTAGAGATTCCTTAAATAACTAAAAGTAGATTCACCATTTGATCCAGGAATCCCACTACTGGCTATCTACCCAGAGGAAAAGAATTCACTACATGAAAAAGACGCTTGCACATGCATGTTTATAGCAGCACAATTCGCAATTGCAAAAATATGGAACCAGCCCAAATGCACATCAATCAACATGTGGATAAAGAAAATGTGTGGCATATACATACCATGGAATACTACTCAGTCATTAAAAGGAACAAAACAATGGTATTTGCAGCAACCTGGATGGGGTTGGAGACCATTATTTTAAGTGAAGTAACTCAGGAATGAAAAACCAAACATCATATTTTCTCACTTATAAGTAGGATCTAAGCCATGAGGATGCAAAGTTATAAGAATCATATAATGAACTCTGAAACTTCAGGGGGAAGACTAGGATGGGGGTGAGGAATAAGAGACTACACACTGGGTACAATGTACACTGCTCAGGTGACAGATGCACCAATATCTCAGAAATCACCACTAAAGAATTTATCTGTGTAACCAAACACCCCCCGTTCTCCAAAAATTATTGAAATAATAATAATAACAAATAAATTTAATGTATGTTCTCGAATTAGCAGTAAATGTACATTCAAAAGATACCAAAGGTTATATAAGGAGAGAAAAAAAGCAAACATTTTTTTCCTTCTCCTTTCTCCAGCCATCCCAATTGTCCCTGGAGGTAAATTTTGTCCCTACTTTCTCACAGTCTTTCTTCTTGTGGTCTATGTGATTAATAACATACATGTATTCTTTTGTTTGATTTTTCCCATAATTAAATGGCAGCACACTCAATATGCTGTTTCATAAGATGCTTTTTTCACTTGACAAAACATCTTAGATGTCTTGTTGTATTTCTATCCATCTATCTATTTATAAATTGCCTTACTCTTTTTAATAGTTCCAGTGGGCTCTATTGTAGGGATACACTGTGTTCTCTATTGATGGACATTTACATTAGTTCCTCCCCCCCCTTTTTTTTTTTGCTAGTTCAATGATGCAGTAAATATCCTTGTACACGTATCAGTTGCTTTGCATATGTGCTAACATGTTTGTAGGATAAATTACCTAGGAGCCAAACTGCCACATCAAAGTCGATGCACATTTTAAATGTTGTTAGCTATTGCCCAATTGCTCTTTACAGAGGCTGTCCCAGTTTACACTTCCACCAGCCTCACCTTATTTAAATCCTCTGCAGAGCAATTACCACTTTCCAATATTGTCTGTTCATTGCTTTTCTCCCCCAGGGTGGAAGCCATTTCATTGCTGCTGGGCTCCTGGGGCCTAGATCATTGTCTGGTAAGCGCTCAATAAATAGGCTTGGAATAAATGAACAGACAATTGAAAATGGACACAGTAAAAAGAACAAGAAGCTTGGCATACAAATGACATCAGGTTTAAATCCTGGGTCTGTCATAACTGTGTGGTCTTGGGGCAAATTACTTAACCATTCTGAGCCCCATTTCCTCATCTGGGAAACAGAGATAATAATAACTGCTACTTTGAAGACTTACTCTCAGGACCAAATAGGATCATAGCTGTGACAAGTGTTTTGTGACCATAGACAGTTCCAGTTCTGTGCAGTTACTAGGATCCTGGGCTGATGAGAAACCAGCTCCAGCTAAGAGGTAAATCCTAAATCAATGCGCCATTTAAACTTAGTGACGATGCATGTTGAACCCCATAAACTTCCAAAGAAAGCTGTAGAAAGCACAAGGATAATTTGGCAGGGATTCTACTGGCTACTCCTTATTGAATAGAAGGTCGATTTGCCAGCAAATACTCCCTACAGAGAAGCAGATGTCTGGAGCCCTAGGCTTAAGGTCTATCGAAGAAATCAGGGCACACTAATTTTTCTAGAAGATTAAAAATACTGTCCATTTAAAGATACTGCTGATGGCTGGGGTGAGGTGGGACAGGAGTGAAAGAATGTGATCCAGCAAGGGTCAGGGGAGACACCTTTTCTCAGGGGTGTAAGGGTAGTTCCCAAAGGTGGAGGACTTCCCCAGAGAGTGAGCAAATAAAAGATTTAACAGCTCCTGCGGGAACTAGCCAGAACCAATTACAATTAGGACTAGCTTGGCTTAGCACGAAAAGTCTGGTAGAAAACTGCATGCTGAGAAATTGAGTGTCTTATTGGGGAGAAGGGCTGGCTGGTTTCCAGAAATCACCGGGCATAAGGCCACCCTAATGTCTCTGTTTTCGATTGTGATTGACCACTGAGTAGCTGCCCAAATTGAGACGCTCTGCTCAGTCCCCAGCCTGACAGAACAATTGGCCCACACTGCCCTGGAGGCTGCTGGGCAGGAGCTGCTAATTGACAGAGAACTCATTATGGAAGGACAGAGCCTCTGAGCAAGCTGGGAATCTGAACTGACAGAGCCCAAGGGCCTGGGAATCGGATCACTGGGAAGAGACAGCCCAAGTGTTGTGTGTCCTGGACGTACAGAGGAAAATAAAGTTTCAGAAATTGCTCGGCACTACAAGAGAGCTCTGGTATTGAAAGCCAGCTCTGATCCACTCTCCCTGTGGCTTTGGACATGCAATTGACCTCTGTGAGCCTCAGTGTTATCACCTCCAAAATAGAGATGATCATTATTATAACAACTAGCAGCTGTTTCACATCCTCCAGATGTCAGAGACCATTTGAAGAGTGTTAGAAATGGGCCAGGCACAGTGGCTTATACCTGTAATCCCAGCGTTTTGGGAGGCCCAGGCAGAAGGGTCGCTTGAGTCCAGGAGTTTGGTAACAGCCTGGGCAACATAGTGATAACCCTCCATCACTACAAAAAAATCAAAGGGTGTGGTGGTGCACACCTGTAGTCCCAGCTACAAGGGAGGCTGAAGTGGGAAGATCACTTGAGCCCAGGAATTCAAGGTTGCATGAAGGAGTTCAAGGTTACCATGATCACGCAGCTGCACTCCAGCCTGGGCAACAGAACAAGATCCTCTCTCAAATAAAATAAAATAAAAAGAATATTAAAAATGCATTAACTATGTGATCCTCACAACAAGGCCTATGCTGTTATTCTCATTTTATAGATAAGGAAAGTAAAGAATAGAGATGAGATGTTGCCCTAGATTAGACAGCTAGAAGCTGGTAACACTTGAATGTGAAGCTGAGCATTCTGGCTCTGGAACCCATTCTGGTAAACATGTGCTCGCCAACCTGGATAAGAAGCACAAAAAGGAGAAGGGCCTCTGTAGCACCTGACAGAAAGGGGTGTTCAATAACAATATGTTCTCCTTTCTCCCACCCCTCACACCCACCTAGGAGCATGCTAGACTATCTCTGACTTAAAAATCTGATGTGTGCCAACCCCATAGCTGAAAAAGGAACAAAGTCTTCTATATTCCCCTATAGGATTTTTAGAAAGTCAAATGCTATAAATAGTCCAGTTCCCAAAAGACCGAGTACTATTGTCCAAGATGTATAAAAACCTCCTGCTGTCATTAACCTCGAAAGACAAGAATGATTTGAGTAAATTGAACCTGGGGAAAAGCAGTCTCCAGGTAGAGGAATCAGTGGGAACAGCTTTGAGGACTGAGCATTCAAGGTGCAGATGAATAGCATGACCTCACCAGAGGAAGCCACAATGCCAGGGGCTGGGGAAGGCTAGCGGGGGAAGGTGGGGACCATGGCAATTCAGAAAGAGCGTAATGGATCATGACTATTACGCCAAAGGCTTTAGAATTTAGGGCATCCCAGAGGCTTACCTCTGCAATGAATCTGTCCTTTACACATCTGTCTTCCCACCTCAGTGTCACATAGGGAACCCACGCTCCATCCACTGGGTAGAATGGAGCCCATTACATATTGTATTACTTTGTTGATACTATTGTAACAGATTTACACAAACTTCACAGCTTAAAACAAAATACATTGAATATCTTACAGTTCTGAAGGTCAGAAAGTTCAAAATGGACTTATGGGGCTATAATCAAGGTATCAACAGGACCGAGTTCCTTCTGGGGCTCTAGGGGAGTATGTGTTCCTTGCCTCTGCCTGCTTCCAGAGGCCACTTGCATTTCCTGGCTTGTGGCTTCATCACTCCCAACACTGTTTCTGTTATCACATCCCCCTCTCCGACACTGCCACTCCAGCCTTCCTCTTGTGGAGACCACTGTGATTACATTGGGCCCACTCAAATAATCTAGGATAACTCCTCCATCTCAAGATTCTTAATCACATCAGCCAAGTCCCTTTGCCATGTGAAATAACATATTCAGAGGTTCCCAGAATTAGGACATGGACATCTTTGTAGGGGACATTATTTGGTCTATCACATCTCTATTCAACAATGTTAACCTCAAGAAAGTAATCTAATATCCTTGTGCTTCAGTTTCCTCATCTGTGCAGTGGATTAAATAATACCATTTACTCCACAGAGTGGTTAATATTCATAAAGCACTGCGCCCTGGACTGGCACTGCCCAGCTGCCAAGCACAATGTGATGGGGGATCCAACAGGGAGAGTGACCCCACCCTCCCCTTCCTTCTCCCAAACTCAGCTGGGTGTAACGAGGATGCCAAGACCCCACACCTGGCCCCATTTTTCCTTCTTCCTGCTGCCCCAGTGCTTTGCACCTGGTGCTGATGTCCCCCTGAGCCTCACCTCCTGCCTCAGCCTCCACCAGGCCTCCAGTGTTGGGTGAGTCACCTATGTATTCCTAATACATTGTGCTGTTTCTCTCTGATGCGGCTCCTCCACGACATTCCCTGGGAGTCCACCATCCCAGGGCTGCCTTTCATCCCTGGCTGACCCCCAGTTTACTTTCAGAAGGAGCTCAGCTACTTCATCTTTGTAGCAAGCTTCTTCAGCACCCACGGGCTGGTGCAAGAACTACTCTTGGTTCCCAAGGCTGTCCACCCTCACTCATACTATGTCACATTTTGCATGACTTTGTAGATAGCTGTCGCCATTGGTGCTCCCTCTAAGGCCTCTGAACTCCCCAGGAGAGGACTTTCTTTTTCCAGCTTCTGGAGGCAACCCACATCAGCCTGCATTAAGCCCCGGAATCAGCCCTCAGCCAGCGACAGACAGAGGAAGTGGGGGATAAATATCCGAGCTTCCTTGCCCCTCAGTGGAGACAACTTTGCATCACATTCTATGTAATCTCTCAGATCCCCCAGCGGACCGAGCCCAGCTGCCCACAGTAGTACCTGGCTTCATAACACACCCTTAAGTGGCCCTGTTTCCTTCGCCGCCTCCTCACATCCTTATGATACAAGAGTTAAGAAGAAATTACTTAGGCAGATAGTAAGGGCATGGGAGTCCTCAGTGACGCTATTCTTTTTAATGAAAAGCAGCCCCAGATCATTTTCTAATGAACAGCAACCTGCAAGCTGGGCGCTTGCACGGGTGAATGTGGGCAACAACTAAGGACTAGACATTTTCAAAACGGCGGTTCCATCTTCCCTTCTCTGCCAGCCACGTGTATTGTAAGGAGCAGACAAGATGGCACAGATCAACCGGAAAGCCCGCTTGCATAAGAAGATCAGGGTGGGCGACCAGCCTTCCCTGCACACTATGTAAGCGTCATACCTGATCGAGGCAATCTGTGAGCCCCACGTAAATCAGAGACTGACTGTAAAAGTCAGCGCATTTGCCACCAGCCAGTCCAGCTGGGAGACCCCTTCCTCTATAGAGAAGGTTCCTTCTCTTTCTCTTCTCTTCTACCTATTAAATCTCCACTCCTAAACTCCTCTTATGTGTCCATGTCCTAAATTTTCCTGGCGCATGACAATGAGCCCCAGGTTATATACCCCAGATAACATAACCTCTTCTCTTACAGGACTAGTGTTTCCTGGGATGATTTTTAAAACAGAAAACATGTACTGAATTATCATCTCAGGGTGTTAGGGGACCCAAACCAAGACAAAGAAAGAAAATGTATTTGGGATGACTAATTTAATGTGTTAAAGCATAGAACTGGTGCGAGAGAAACTGAGGAAATGAGGAAGTCACTGAGAATCCCTGAAACTTTCAGCGTGAGGGAGAAGTCTGGGTTTTTATCTCTATATGGGATAATTGTTTAAAGTCTAAATGATGGTCAGGTGTGGTGGCCGAAGTGCTCCCAGCACTTTGGGAGGCTGGGGCAGGAGAATCGCTTGAGCCCAGGAGACCAGCCTGGGCACCACTGTGACACCTCATCTCTACAAAACATTTTAAAACGTTACCCAGGAATGGTAGTGTGTGTCTGTAGTCCCAGCTACTCAGGAGGCTAAGGTGGGAAGATTGCTTGAGCCCAGGAGGTAGAGGCTGCATGAGCTGTGATCACACTACTGCATTCCAGTCTGGGCAATAGAGTGAGACCCTGTCTCAAAGAAAAAACAAATAAATAAATATTAAATGATGACTCCACACAGCCAGAAGGCTTGGATCCACACCAACAGAGGGCACAAAAGATGTGCTCATTTCTTGTATCCTCCACAAGGCCCAAGCCAAGAGCTGAGCTCACACAGTCATCCCCTTAGAGACTCTTTTCTCTGGGCTTGGTCTGATCCTTCGTTGCAGAGCATGTTCTTGTGCAGTCAACTGTGCACCCAGAACAGGAGGCCAGGCAGGGGGCCTTGTTTACCCCAGTGCTTGGCACAATGTCCGGTGCAAAAATCACTCACCTCAGCTGGATGATTTACAGTTTGGTGACACCCTTCCCACCCTCAACATGTCCAGAGAGCTAAAAGAAGTTAACCATTAAACAGATTGCAGTAGAAGGCAGTGTCCGACTGGTTGCTGAGTCTCCAGGGCCTTGCACAGCACACTGCATGCACTTGAGAAAGGAGGGAAGATTGGTTCTAAGGCCACCCAGGGAACTTCTCTGGGTACCTCCCTGTGGAGCCCTATGGGCTGCCCCAGGCTCCCCCAGCCCTGAGAGATAGTCATTGTATAAGCAGAAGCTCTAAAGCTATCTGTGTTCCCCAGAACTATCCTATCCGACTCTGTGGCTCAGAGGTCCTGCAGTAAAGATCCTGGATGTGATAGGTGGTTTCAATGAGGCCTCTTCTCACCATCCCCCAACTGGGCGTAGCAGGCCATTGTCACCTGAGACCTCAGTCAGTGTTCTCACAGACCCAGGATAGCCAGCAGAGCACGTGGTCTCACTTAAGCCCCTGTTATGAGTCTTGCATGTGACACTCCCAGGATCCCGCCTGGTGTTAGTTGGCATTACTGGAGTCTCTCAGGCCACAACTCTGGGACTCAGAAAGGCTCTGTACATCTCCCCTGGCTTCTCGCCCCACAGTTGGGCTCTTCCCACCACACCTAAGGGAAAGGAAAGAGGCAACTGCCACCAAGAGGCAGCCCCTTGGTTGCACATAATGAGAACATTCTAGAACTCGAATTCGCATCTCACTGAACCCCCAGTGCTCCTTTGGGGCACCCACCCAGCTGGCCATAGGTTTGTAAAGAGACACCACTCTCCGTCTGGGCAGCTGAGGTCCTACTCTTTTCAAGGCTTAGAAACTTGAGGGAGGTGGCCCGCAATTTGCCAATTTGCCGAGGCTGCTGACAAGCCTGCAGAGTGGAGCACAACTGTGAAAATGCTCTGGCCACAAATGCAGGAGTCGGTACCCAACAATGACAACAAGTCACCCCCTGGGGGCCCTCCACTTGCAAACATCAAACAGCATAATGGCCTTGCTGCTAAGCCCATCAGTGTCCAAAGAGGCTCAACGCACTCCATTCTACCCATGCTGTTCATTGGAAATGTGGATGCAGCCATAGACAAGGAATGTGGAGGTTTCCTGAAAGCTGCCCCACCAAGCTATGCATGGCAAAGGCTCTTTCAAACCGCCTTCCTCCACAGCAGGGATGTCCTGGCCCATCTAAGCTGTTTTTTGTTTGTTTGTTTGTTTTAATGGTATCAGGCTAAATTTTAAAAACAGAAATATTAATCTATTTGTAATTAATTACAATTAATTTTTAAAACAAATACATATTTGAAACAGATATACATGGTACATGGTTGAAGCCCCAGCATTCAGGCATTTCAACATGTCTATGAAAAGAGTCAAACTGTGATATATTTGAAGAGATTTCTTCTGAGCCAAATATGAGTGACTATGGTCTATGACACAGCCCCAGGAGATCCTGAGAACATGTGCCCAAGGTGGTCAGGCAACAGCTTGGTTTTATACATGCTGGGGAGACATCAGTCAATACATGTAAGATGCACATTGGTTTGGTCTGGAAAGGCAGGACAGCTTGAAGGAGGTGGGGCAATTGGCTGAAAGGGTTAAGTTATTATCTAAAGACCTAGAATCCATCAAAGGGAGAGTCTGGGTCAAGTAAGGGGTTGTGGAGTCCAAGGTTCTTATTTTGCAGATGAAACCTCCAGGTAGCAGGGTACAGAGAGAACAGATTTTCTCATCAGATTTTTTTTTTATTATTATTATACTTTAAGTTCTAGGGTACATATGCACAACGTGCAGGTTTGTTACATATGTATATTTGTGCCATGTTGGCGTGCTGCACCCATCAACTCGTCATTTACATCAGGTATAACTCCCAATGCCATTCCTCCCCCATTCCCCCTCCCCATAATAGGCCCCGGTGTGTGATGTTCCCCTTCCTGAGTCCAAGTGATCTCATTGTTCAATTCCCACCTATAAGTGAGAACATGCAGTGTTTAGTTTTCTGTTCTTGCAATAGTTTACTGAGAATGATGGTTTCCAGCTGCATCCATGTCCCTACAAAGGACACGAACTCATCCTTTTTTATGGCTGTATAGTATTCCATGGTGTATATGTGCCACACTTTCTTAATCCAGTCTGTCACTGATGGACATTTGGGTTGATTCCAAGTCTTTGCTATTGTGAATAGTGCCGCAATAAACATACGTGTTCATGTGTCTTTATAGCAGCATGATTTATAATCCTCTGGGTATACACCCAGTAATGGGATGGCTGGGTCAAATGGTATTTCTAGTTCTAGATCCTTGAGGAATCGCCATACTGTTTTCCACAGTGGTTGAACTAGTTTACAATCCCACCAACAGTGTAAAAGTGTTCCTATTTCTCCACATCCTCTCCAGCACCTGTTGTTTCCTGACTTCTTAATGATTGCCATTCTAACTGGTGTGAGATGGTATCTCATTGTGGTTTTGATTTGCATTTCTCTGATGGCCAGTGATGACGAGAATTTTTTCACGTGTCTGTTGGCTGTATACATGTCTTCTTTTGAGAAACATCTGTTCATATCCTTTGCCCACTTTTTGATGGGGTTGTTTGTTTTTTTCTTGTAAATTTGTTTGAGTTCTTTATAGGTTCTGGATATTAGCCCTTTGTCAGATGAGTAGATTGCAAAAATTTTCTCCCATTCTGTAGGTTTCCTGTTCACTCTGATGGTAGTTTCTTTTGCTGTGCAGAAGCTCTTTAGTTTAATAAGATCCCATTTGTCAATTTTGGCTTTTGTTGCCATTGCTTTTGGTGTTTTAGACATGAAGTCCTCGCCCATACCTATGTCCTGAATGGTATTGCCTAGGTTTTCTTCTAGGGTTTTTATGGTTTTAGGTCTAACATTTAAGTCTCTAATCCATCTTGAATTAATTTTTGTATAAGGAAAATTATACAAAATTTTGAGTAAAGGATCCAGTTTCAGCTTTCTACTTATGGCTAGCCAATTTAAGGTGCCAGACTCAGTTAATTCTCTTCTGGATAAGCGAAAAGACCTGAAAACAGAAGGGGATTCACCATAGAATGTAGATTTTCTCCTCAAGGGACAGTTTCACAGATCATTTCAAAATATGCGAAAGAGGCCAGGCGCGGTGGCTCTCACCTGTAATCCCAGCACTTTGGGAGGCTAAGGCTGACGTATCTCATGAACACAGGAGTTTGAGACCAGCCTGGCCAACATGGACAAAACCTCTTCTCTACTAAAAATACAAAAATTAGCCAGGCGTGGTGGTGCACACCTCTGATCCCCGCTACCTGGGAGACTGAGGCAGGAGAATCACTTGAACCTGGGAAGCGGAGGTTGCAGTGAGCCAAGATCCTGCCACTGCACTACAGCCTGGGCAACAGAGCAAGTATCTGTCTCAAACAAACAAACAAACAAACAACAACAACAACAACAAAAAAGAAGTCAAAGAAATCTATTTTGTGGGGAAATACTTTATTTTCTTTCAGGTCCTGGTATTTCTCATGTGATACTATATTAGAGTTAGGTTGGAATTTGGTGTCTTATTGCTACCAAAGATTCTGTTTCGTCATTCTAAAGATCTTTGTTTTCATGCTAATACTGGTCAGTTGTGCCTGAATTCCAAAGGGATGGTATCATGAGGCATGTCTGACCTTCCCTTGCCATCATGGCTTGAACTAGATTTTCGGGTTTACTTTGGAATACTTTTGGCCAAGATGAAGGTCCAACAGTTGGTTGGGAGACTTAGAATTTTATTTTTGGTTTACAGGTGGTTGGAAGAGCTCTGGCAGGAGCTCAGAGGTCAAAGGTCAGGAACTGTCCTGGGGGGAGGTGTACGTGGGTTGGTCTTGATCTCATCCGCACAGGTGTGAAGTCCTGGCTTGTTAGGAGTGTCATGCCAGGGTGAAGATGGTGGCATGCCTGCCCAAGGCTACATCTGGGTCAGCCAGTGACTCAAGGAGCCCGGGAGAATAGACAGATGTGATTTCTCAAAGAAGTCTTCACCTGTTTCCACAGGTTCTGAAGCTCTGGCCCTTGCCAACCTCTGCTTCCAAGGAGTCCTTGCACACCCTGGCACCAGCCCTACGGGATTAGTAACATTCTTGTCTCGTAGCTACTAAGTTCCACTGTGTGCCAGGCTGGCTATACCCGTGCTTTCCAGCCCCACAACCACTCTTGTAGATGGATTTAAATAACCTCTTTGTACATATAAACTAACTGCAGTCAGAGACCTAAAGTGACTTGCCCAAGGTCACACAGATGAAAAGTTTCTGGGCCATAATCAGGATGCAAGTTTCTTTGACATCAACCCAATCTCATGCAGTGCATTACAGAGTCCAGAAGGCTGCAAATTTGCTTGGAGGTAGCTCAGGCAGAAGCCTGATGGCTGCCCATGTAGCCTGAGGACATCTGGCCTGGAGAGCCAGCTCCTCACCTCGGCCATCAATGGGCTCGGCCAAGGTGAGCTGCTTCCAGCATCTGCTGGCTGGGGCTTCCATCAGCTATTGAGTGATGGCATTGAGGCACCTCTTTGGGTCTGTCATTCTAAAGAAGCCCAGGTCTCACTTTGGCAGGTGGACTATGAAAGATATGAAGAGGGATCTCTGAGCACATCAGGGTTTTTCACCCTTCGTGATGCTGCACGTGTTTCTCTACATGCACGTGTCCCAGAGAAGCCACAGTGTCTTCCAGTCTCTGCTCCAACATGACCTCTGCTGGTCTGGTACCTTCTTCTTCCAGCCCTGCCACCTCCTCTCTGCAAGGGCAATGCGTCGTCCTCATGCTTCATCTTTGCTGTATCACACTGTGTTGTGATTTTGTTGGTTGTGCTTCTATCTTCCTCTCCAGTCACAAGCTTGTTGAGGACATGGGGAATGGTTTCTTCTGGCTCATGCGTCTCTCCACCTGCGGGGACTCACTGGCACTTGGCACATAGTAACAGCTCAGGACATGGAATTAGCTCAATGTGGTGTGACTTGATTGGAAAGGGAGGTGGGCAGAAGCCCTGGATTCTGACTTGACACAAACGTCAAACTTCATGTGCTCCTGCACAGATATCAACTGTTCCTGTACAGGAGGAAGAGAGGGAGGAAGTGAGGGAGAGAAAAACATTTCTCTCTTTCACTGAACAAAAGTCCCTGCTTTAATCTGATTGGAACAACTTGAGCCAATCACTGTGGTCAGTGATGAGCCAGTGAACTGACTGGCTTGCACCTAGGGTAACCAACGGATCTGTCTTGGTGGGTAGGCCTATGCACACCTATTCCAAAATCTGAGGAAACTGAGAGGCCGGGGAAAGAGGATGACATATCGTTTTTCAGAAAGCAACATTTAGCAGAGACTTACAAACAAGCCTCAGTCTCCAGACACGGTCTCCCTGGGCCGTTACCCTCAGACCCAGGGAAGAGATGTGTAGGACAATTGAAGCGGACCTCTCAGGGGAAGGGAAAGACCAGAATGAATGTGAATTTGCCTAAGGGCAGGATTTATGGTCAAGATGGTTTAACCTAAGGGCAGGATTTACTAGGTCAGTAGATGCTGTTACACAAGGAACAGTAGCTAAAAGCCAAATCTTAGAGGCATTCCTGAACTGGGGTTAATCAGAGGTCAACGTGGCGGATCAGCATCTGAGATGGAGCTGCTTCTGCCTCCATGCAATCACAGCCTGGCTTTCACCGACAGAATCACTCCTTCGAGGAGATGGAGTCCCACACGGAGAAAGTGCAGTGACCACAGGGAGGAAGTCACCATCCTAATTATAGCTTCAGTCCAGGCCAGGCGCCAGCTCCCACTGCCCGAGGACCAAATTCAGTCACTGCCTTTTTTTGTAAATATATAATAGAGTTTCATCAGATCACAGCCACGCTCATGGATGCAGCCTATGGCTCCTTTCACAGGATAAGCATAATTGAGTGTGGCCCCAGAGCAGAAACTGGCAACTTACAGGAAATTGTTGTTGTCCTACCTGGCAACTTACAGGAAATTGTTGCCCACCTGTGATCTCCAGAGAACCCCAAACACTTGCTGCCAAGGTTTCCCAAGCCCCCCATGCCTTGCACTGTGACCGTCTTCATCGTTCGACTCTTCTTCAGTCCCTGAACAGGCCAGGGATCTTCCAGTTAATGAACCTTTAGCCTTCATTAAACAAACTGGAGTTGTTTATAGTGCATACAATCCCCAAAACTTCAAAACACACAGTTCCACATCCCACTACAACCACCAACACCACACATACGCACAGGCATGCACATGCACACACCCTCTCCTAGGTGTATTTCACAGCGTCTTCCCAGGAGATGGCCCCTCGGAGTCCCAGCATGGGACTCCACATGGGTTATAGAAAGTAAGCCCATCTTTGAGGCCTTGTTCCCATAGGAAAACTGCACACAAAGGGCTTCATGACAACATGTTCCCGGTGGAAGGTGTCCAGGTTCTTGGCATCTTGAACAAAGAACTGGACAAAATGCACAAACAAAGTGAGGAAAGGATGAGGGATTTATTGAAAACGAAAGTACACTCCACAGGATGGGAGTGGGCCCGAGCATAAGGGCTCAAGGGCCCTGTTACAGAACTTGCGGGGATTTAAATATCCTCTAATGGTTTCCATTGGCTACTTGGTGTATGCCCTATATAAATGAAGAGGCTGAAGTAGTTACAAAGTCACTTACTCGGTGTCTGCTCTAAAGAGAGGATATTTCCTGTCATAGCTGAAGTGTGAATTGGCCCAATATTTCCTGCCTCCAGACCCTGTTTTCCTGCTTCAAACACCTCTTGGGTCAAATATTTGAAAACAGGGTCAGCCCTGAGCTCAGAATGATTTGGAATTCCCGATGCTCCCCCGGCATTCCCTCTCTCATCTACCCTAACACAAACCTCTCCCCAGCTGCGAAGTCAGAAATGATTTGTGGCCACCAGCACTTCACATCTCCCTGAAATATTTTATCAGCCACATAGACTCAGTTTACATGGTTAGTTGCAGCTTCACAGGAATCCCTTATACCTCACAGAGAAGTGTTGGTTACCCAGGCCCCGTGCCCATGCCTGGGTGCTCCTGAGAGGTCCAGCACATGAGGCTGGCACAGCTCTCAGGACCGTGAGGTCCCACAGCTCCCAGGGAGAGCATTCACCCAGAAACAGTGTCCCCCGGGTCCCATTTGTGGACACACCAATGTGCATAAGTCCTGGTACCCCCTGGAGATATCCAATGTGGTGGCCTTGGTCCAAAGGCAGGACTCCTCAGATAGTGCTCTTGGGAAGTCCAGCTGTCCTTGAGCTGGACACAGTGCTGTGGAGCTGAGTGGCAGGTGACAACAGCCTCTTCCTTCAGTAATTTCCGTGGATGACTTAAGCTTTTGTTGTGATCCAGGCTGTGCTAGGTTCTGGGGTGGGGATGGGGCAGGCAGGCACTGCTGCAGATGGGGTACTGGACAGATGAAGATGGGCAATGCAAAGACGGCCTAATGAGGACTCACTGGGACATACACGGTGTTAGAAGGGCACACACAGGTAATAATCATTGCTAACATTTGTATAATGCTTCATATGTTACATGTGGCAGGTGTTGTTCCAAGAGCTTTGCATATATCAATTAATGGAATTCCAAAGGTGAATTCTATTATTTGCTTCGAGGTCACACAGCTATAAATGACAGAGTCGGGAGTCCATAAATGGGGGTCCATCCTAAAGGCAGTACTGGGTGTTTTCACACACACAGAAAACCACCAGGGAGATATGGGGCTCCTCACTGAGGAAGGAGGAAGGTGACTCAGAGAGGTTGTGTAGCTCCCCTGTCGTCACACAGTTAATGAGCAAAGATTCAAACTTAACCTATTTTGGACCATGGCACTGGCTTTATGAAACACAGCTTCTCCATTCAAGATGCTAAAACATTAGTTGAAAAACACGAACGGTGGATTAAGGGAAAGTGACATTGCAAGAAACTTTGCGTTAGAATGGGCGTCAGAGCTCACCTCTCCCAGCCTGTGACCTGCATGATAGATGGCTGTGCAGCAGCTCAGCCAGGTCCCGAGCCAGCCCCTAGGAAGTTCCTTATCCCCATGGAACAGAGTACCCCTACTCACAGAGCAGTCTTCCTCCGGCTGAGGGGAGTCTTTCTCAGGGGGCTCACATCTCTTCCCCTGAGGCACCTATGACTATTCCTTCTCACAGAGGTCTTCAGGAATGTGAAGACAGATTGTGTTGTTTGGAATTAACATCCTGGCAAGGAACGCACCCTCAGGACATCCTGGGTTTTGAATGCCACCTCTGCCATCATCCTGCCTGATTGATGAAGAATGGTGTCCAGAACCAGCAAATCAACACCAGGGGTTTTGTGACTAGAGCAGATTGAAAGATGCTGAAAGAATAAATAAATTAGTGAACAAATGAATGAGAAAGTGAAGAAGCGCATAAGTGAGTGTGCCAAGTCCCAAAGCCCTCAATAGAGAAAGGTCTGTTTCCGTTACTTACATTAGATGTAGCAAGAATGAAGAATGGTGTGGTACTAGGGCAGTTTCTTAGGAGCTCAGATTTGTTCTGAGACGTTTTTCATATCTTACCCTTTAAGAAAGCTCTGATTCTACTTCTGCATGAGGCCAGCCTGCGTCACAGGCAGACATGAGGACATGATGATGCCTGTGGCAGGTGTGGCTCTTGCTCTCATGGAGACTAAAATCTGGTGAATTTGAATATTATTGTAACATATCCGTTCATTCAGCATACACCAACTGAATATCCTCTATAAGCCAGACACTAGGAGCACAAAGAGAAGAAAGGCAGGGCCCCTCCATTATTAAAGCATACGGAGACAGAGAAGTCAGCTGACAATGTTAGTGGAGGGCTTAGAGGTGACTGCAGGATGCTGTGGGCACCCAAAGGAGGGAGCTTGGAAGAAGAGAGTGAAAGGAGGCTGGAGACATATTGTCAAGTACCATGAGGACTTAGGACACCCAAGGTGAACAGAGTATTAAGGCACAGAGGTCTGAAGAAAGCACAGCGTCTAACCATCTATCCACTATCTAAGCATCTGCCCATCCAAACATCCAGACAGCAAATACTTATGAAACTCCTCCAGCCACCCTGCTGCCCATGCCAGGAACCCGTATCCCTCCTGGGTACCTAAACACTCTCTAGTCTACCTGCTTGGCTCTGTGGACACGGCCCCTGCTCGGCAGGCCACCATGGGATCGCACCAGTCTCCTGAGTGTCCCCATCCATGCTCCATGCAGCAGCCCCAGGGAGCTGTCAGAAAGGCTAATTTGAATGGGTCATTGCCCTTCCGGAAGCTTTCAGTGTCATGTAGTGCCCTTGAGAGAGATGATTCACAGGCCCTGCTGATCCTGCAGCTTCTCCTTTTGCCAACCTCATCCTTCCCAGACCCCAGGACCCTACATGTTGCACACTCCTCCCATCACATTCTGCTCTCACATTCTGTGTCCTGGGCTCCACTACCTCCAGCTTCCTGCTTAAAAGAGAAGTTGAGGAAGTGCATGATAAGAGGAGGCTGAAATGCACTGATAGAGAAAGAGTGCAACAGAGCAAATGACACTGTGTGAGTAGGAACTTAAGATCTGCCAAGTGCGATTAGAATCATGGCATAAGGGGCTCTCAAACAAGTTGCCTCCGTGGCCTGAGCTCATGGGCCATCCTAGATTGCTCCCTGTGGATCCCTAGTGACTAAGGGACCCTTTTTGATTATGATCATGTGGCCTAGTCAATCCCTTTAAACTTGGAGAGAAAAGCAACCATCATGACTTTTGAGAATCATGTTCATTCACAAGCGGATGGGGTTGTAGTTGTTTGGTTCCCTTATTCACACATTCATTCATTTGACAAATATTCGGTGGGCATTTATCACACACCAGAAACTGTGCTAATTGCTAAGATAAAATGGTGAGAACAAAAGAATAAAAACAAAAAAATTACAGTGCTTATTGAGAGTTAATCTGGTTTTCAGCACTGTCCAATAGAGACATAATACAAGCCATATATGGAATTTTTAATGCAGGGGGAGTTATATTAAAATGTAAGAAGAAATGACTGAAGTTAAATTTAATTACAAATTTTATTTGATCCATTACATCCAATATGTTATCATTTCAATGGGTAGTGTTATCATTACTATGAAAGGTATTAATTTTGCATTTTGCATTCTTTTTCTCCCACATCACGTCTTCAAACACCAGTGTGCATTTGACACTTGCAGCCTGTCTCAATTTGAAGTAGCCATATTTCAAACTCTCAACAGCCACATGTTGGTGGTTACGGTATTAGACAATATAGGTCTAATTGGAAAGACAGAGTGTGGGAACAAGTGACATTAATTGTAACCTCTTTTGAGAGAATGGATGAAATCAATGAAACAGCACTGAGTTGAGAATCCACAGAAATAGGTTTTCCTCTTAGATGTTCCAGTAACTCACTGGGTGAGTCCAGGAAAATTAATTTGCCTCTCTGTGTCTCAATGTTCTTATCTGTAAAATAAATTGGAAGTGCAATATCAACTACCAGTAGAAATAGATACCCAGATATTTATTTATTTATTACATTTAATACCTGAATATGACTTAGAGGAATGTGTGTGTGTGTGTGCGCGCGTGTGTGTGTGTGTAGATGGCAAAGATAAACCAATAAGTAGAAATTGAAAGACTGCTTTTAGTTTTTAATTTGGGGAAGGAAAAGGTAGCTTCGAGTCTTCATAATTCACTTTATAGCTAGCATCAAAATAGCCTTCAGGTAGATTAAAACAGTAACTATGACACATTAAAATTTAAAAACCTATACTAAACTAGATTTTCTTCTGATCAAATATCTTTAACAGGAATGACTTTCTAAACTTCAAAGTTGTTTGAAGAGTCTGAAATGAAAAAAATCAAGAAATATGACTTAAAATGCTAAGCTCTCATGAAAATAAGCACTTAACTATAAATTGATTTCAAAAAAAGTGTCTGGAGAAAAATTGTCACAAGTATGACTGAGCCCATGTAAATTGATAAAAAAAATAACATACTGAGACCTCAAGATGTGAATGAGTGAAGAACAGAAATGAACACTTTCCAAAAATGTTCAAACTTGCTAAAAATCAATGAGTGGAAAGAAATACCAATTTACTCTCATTATATTAATCTTTAAAAATAAGAATTCACAATGCTGTTGAGGGTGTCACTAGAAATGTATAAGATCCGGAAGAAAAGTGAATGCAAGAGGGAAAAAAATCATTCTCATTGTGAAACCACATCATTATCATTTAAACTCAGCCTACCTTACGAGACAATGGACGTGAGCAAAGCCTTCTGTAATCTGTATAATGTCACAAAAGCATAAGAAATCTTTAATATACAGTAGCCAGGCCGGGCGCGGTAGCTCACGCCTGTAATCCCAGCACTTTGGGAGGCCGAGGCGGGCAGATCACGAGGTCAGGAGTTTGAGGCCAGCCTGGCCAACACAGTGAATCCCTGTCTCTACTAAAAAATATAAAAATTAGCCAGGCGTGGTGGTGCACGCCTGTAGTCCCAGCTACTCGGGAGGCTGAGGCAGGAGAATGGCGTGAACCTGGGAGGCGGAGCTTGCAGTGAACCGAGATAGCACCACTGCACTCCAGCCTGGGTGACACAGCAAGACTCCATCTCAAAAAATAAATAAATAAATATACAGTGGCCAACAGACTTTAGCCAGGCAGGCAGCTATTGCGTGAGATTCCACCATTCATCTGTTTTCATTGGCTCGATTCAACTGGCATAATTTGTATTGAACTCCCTTGTTAGATACAAGAGTTTGGATTGAAGAAAACAAGAGTCCCTGCCCAACAGGTTCAGAGGCTAAGGAAGGAAGCAGACAGGGGAAGAGCTGTTGTGATAGAAGTCTGCACAGAGACGACATTTCTGGAGAAGGAATCCTTCTCTAGGGTTCCTCCAAATACTCAAGTCCCCCACTGGGGAAAGGCCTTGGGACCCCAAAGACACAGGGAGAGTTCATCTGTTTATTCCTCTGGGTGGTGGAAGAGGCAGGAGAGGGGGCCACGGTGAAGGGTGAGCAGACAGAAGCCCTTGACATTCAGCCCCTTACATGGCAGAACAGAGACTCTGCTAAGATAGGTCCTGCATTCAGGTCCTGGCATTGCCATTTTTTTTTTTCTTGGCCTCTTGAAACACTCAGTTCCTGACCTATAAAAGGGAGGCCCGCATTCAAACAGCAAGAGCACACTGGGAAGGGGCTGTGGAGATGCTTTGTGAACCATAACAAGTGCGTCCTCAGTGACATTCCCGTTTTCCTTTGTGGCCACTGGGCTAGACACAGAAGTAGCCCCATCACTGCACCACAGACCCATGTCAGTAACATGGAAACAGATGCATCACGGAAATGAACCAAAGATGAGTTGGGAAACCACTACTTGGTGTCTAAACAAGGCTGTGGTTCAACACAGTCCTTGAAACAATGTGGTATAGCTATGACAATTTATATTCACACACATACACACAATGCTCATCACATATAGCTAAAATAAAAGATAACTCACAAGTGTCCCACTAAGATATATGTTTTCTATATGTGTGTATTTCTTTACATACCTGCACATATGCAATACTAGAAGGGTAGTTAGGAGGTTTTATTTCTGGATGGTAACATTATGGGTGATTAATGCTTGCTCTTGGCTTATCTATATGTTCTGACTGTCTTATAATGACCATATATGACTTCTGTAATAAGAAAAATAATGAAGGCTATTTTTATTTTTTCAAATTTTTATTATTATTGTTATTTGAGATGGAGTCTCACTGTGTCACCAAGGCTGGAGTGCAGTGGCACGATCTCAGCTCACTGCAACCTCTGCCCCCTTGGTACAAGTGATTCTCCTGCCTTAGCCTCCCGAGTAGCTGGGATTACAGGCATGCACCACCATGCCTGGCTAATTTTTATGTTTTTTAGTAGAGATGGGGTTTCACCGTGTTGGCCAGGCTGGCCTTGAACTCCTGACCTCATGTGATCCGCCTGCCTTGGCCTCCGAAAGTGCTGTGATTACAGGCGTGAGCCCCCGCCCCTGGCCTGAAGGCTATTTTAAAAACTAATAAGTGAACATGTCAAACCAGCAAAACTATATTTAAACATAAACTAACAGCAGCTGCCATTTGCAAATCGCTGTGTGCTTCCTCTTGAGCTGAGAATCCCCTGCAGATTTGCGTTGGCCTCACAATAGCCCTGTGAGATGGGTATGGTTTGTCCCAAGTCACAGCTGAGGAAAAGGGCCTCAGAGAGTTTGAGGGACTCACCCAAGGCCACCCAGCTTGTGACTAAAGCTGGGAGTTGTCCTCAGCCCTGGCTGGCATGAAAGTCTCTTCTCTTGATCGCTTACGGATACTGTCTCCTAAAAATGGGACACCTTCCAGAAATTTCTCCAGCAGCTCCAATGTATGCCAGCACTGCCATCCTGGGGTGAGGGCTCTGAGCAACTTTCAACTGAAACACAACTTCCTCAGTGGACAGATGGAGATGACTGTAAAACTGCCTCATGGTCACAACAAACCCTGCCCTGGAAGTTGCAATGTACTAGTCACAGTTCTCAGCCATAAATACACATCTGTATCCTCATGTAATCATTGCACTAACGTTGTAAGACAGACACTAGTCTCTGCATCCAACAAATGAGTAACGTGAACTGCAGGAGGGTTACCCCCTCTACTGGAATGAATAGTGGTCCCCAAAAACTCAGGTCCAGCTGGAGCCTCAGAATACTACCTTACTTGGAAATAGAGTATTATAGATAAAAATAGTTAAGATGAGGCCATACTGGCTTAGGGCAGTCCCTATATCCAATGACTGATGTCTTTATATAATAGTCACGTGAAGACAGAGGCAGAAAAGAGGTGTGGTGCATCTACAAGCCAAGGAGGACCAAGCATTACCAGCAACACTAGAAGCTAGGGAAAGACAAGGAAGCATTCTCCTGTAGAGTCTTCAGAGGGGGATAGCTGAGCCAATACCCTAATTCCAGATTCTGGCCCCCAGAATAGTAAGAGAATAAATGCGTGTTGTTTTAAGCCACATAGCGTCTGGTTATTCGTTCCAGTAGCCGCAGGAAACTAACACAGCCAAAAAGGAACCCAAATGGTTCTTTTTTTCCAGGATAATGCGTTACGATGTGGGAGATTACCCCGAAGCCTGGTAGGATTAGGATATAGACTTCAGGGTGACCAAAAAATCAGAATAAATGTTGGTACAAGATAGGGTCACCCCTGCCAGCAGGGTCAAAAAAAGTAACGTTGAGGTTACGGTCAGTTAATAGTATAGTAATGCTGGCAGCTAGGACTGGGAGGGAAAGGAGTAGAAGGACTGCTGTAATGAGGACTGATCAGACGAAAAGGTGTTTGATACCGGGATGTAACTGGGGGTTTTATGTTAATAATTGTGGTAATAAAGTTAAGGGCCCCTAAAATAGAAGAGACACCTGCCAAGTGGAGCGAGAAGATGCTCAGATCCACAGAGGCTCCTGCAGGTGCTCAGTTTCCTGCTAAAGGGGGATAAACTGTTCAGCTGGTCCCAGCACCAGCTTCTACTATTGAAGATGCAACTAGGAGTAGAAAAGATGTGGAGAGAAGTCAGAAGCTCATATTATTTATCCGGGGGAATGCCATATCGGGGGCACCAATTATCAGAGGGACTAGCCAGTTGCCGAAACCCCCAATTATGATTGGTATTACCATAAAGAAGATTATGATAAATGCGTGGGTGGTAACAATAATATTGTAGATCTGATCATCTTCTAGCAGAGTTCCTGGTTGGCCTAATTCTACTCGAATTAGAAGGCTTAAGGCGGTGCCCACTCTCCCTGTTCATGCGCGGAATAGCACCTATAGTGTTCCCACATCTTTGTGGTTAGTTGAAAACAATCAACAATTTTGATGAACGTAAGTGAGAAAAAGGTAAAACGACTGAGTAAGCATTAGACTGTAAATCTAGAGACAGAGGTCAAGGCCTCTTCTTACCAGACTTGAGGTGATTTTTCGTGTTGAATCGCAAATTCAAAGGGGCAGCTTCAATCCTGCTGGGGCTTCTCCCGCCTTTCTCCCCGCAATGGCGGGAGAAGTAGATCGAAGCCAGTTGATTAGGGTGTTTAGCTGTTAACTAAATTTTCATGGGTTTGAATTCCACCAATCTAGCAACAATCTAGCACGGGCTTAGCTTAATTAAAGTGGTTGATTTGCATTCAATTGATGCAGAATAGAGTCTTGCAGTCCTCTGGTCTGTCACAGAAATTAAGTGTAATTTACTTACTAAGGGTTTAGAAGGCCCTTGGTCTTATTTAACCTAAATTTCTAAGTTAGCGTTAGTATTAATGGAGAGATGGGTAAGAGGAGGGTAGAAGAGATGATAAGTGGGGGGAAGACTAATCTGGGCTTTGTGGTTTCGAATTGTCATTTTATTTTCATATTATTAGATGTGGGGAATATTGTCACTGAGATGGAGTAAATTAGGCATATGTAAAAGTACAGGTTGAGTAGGGTTATGATAGCTATAATAGAGTAAAAAGGCTTATTTTTTTTGTAAATTCTTGGATGATGATTCATTTAGGCAGGAAACCTGTTAATGGAGGTAAACCTTCTAGGGATAATAGAATTCATGGAATTACAGGTGTCAACCATGCTAATCTGTTTGAGGTATGAGATAGTGACAAGGTTTTTGGTGCTTACGGTCAGGTTGAATGTTAGAAATGCGATTATTAAGATGAAGTAAATAATCAGGTTTAGAATGGTAATGTTTGGGTTGTAGATTAGTACTGCTATTATTCAACCCATGTGAGTGATTGAGGGGTAGGCTAGGATTTTATGCAGTTGTGTTTGGTTAAGCCCTCCTCAACCACCCACTATAATGGATAGGATTGTGATAGATAGGAGGATACTCATGTTTGTTGATGGGAAAATTTGAAACACAATCGAGATAGAGCTAGTTTTTGTCATGATGGAGAACACAGCCATCATACCCAAAGTCACACAGCTCAGGGATGACAGAGCCAGGACTGGTACCCAAATTGCCCGGCTCCAAGGTCCATCACTTCTTGCCATACTACATGCAGCAGTTGTGAAAATTAAGAGTCAATTGGATAGAATGCTTGGCCCAGTGCCTCCCACCCTATAAGCACGGCACAAGTAGTAACTGTTATTAGTCGTTAATGACGTGGAAAACGCTCATCGCCTAATTTTCAGGGGAAAACAGCATGATTTAAAATTGAGTGTGGGGTATGATCTCAACCACAATTCATGCTGCACAGAAAACTGTTTGATTGATAACAAGCCAGAGAGGGTTGCCTGTTGGTTGTGGGATTACAGAGATTTTTCTTCTTCAGATTTTACTGTTAGGTTTTTGTCTTTTTCTTTTCAGTGAACATACAGTACCTTTTCATTTCATTTTATTAGCTTTTTTAAACTCTAAAAAGTAATGCAAAAACAGTTAACAAATCCTATAATACAACAAAAATCCATTAATAATCTCTCAACCATCCAATCAATTCCACCTACACTTCATCTCCTTAATCAGAGAAAACTCACGTAGAGACAGTAATCCATTTTACAAATTGTTGTGCAGCCTGAGTGTGCCAGGCTGGCTGCAGGGGCAGCACTGGGGTCTCAGCTGCTCTCTAGGGATGGTGGCCACCCACAGAGACAGGGACTCCAGCTCAGGGGACTGAGGGAACCCTCAGCCTCATGGGGTGCTGCTAGCACAGTGGACCCCTGGCAAGGAAGAAGCAGCCCCTGAGGGGCACCAACATCCAGTCTTCCAGCCCAAACACGGTTACAGAGCCCCTCTTATGTGCCAGACCCTGCTGCGGAGCCACAGCAGTGACAGACTTGGTGTCTGTGGTGCTGGAGCTCATGTTCTTATGAGACTCAGCAATTAAACAACTAAATTGAGATTCTATCAGATGGTCATTGGTCATAAATGCAAGAATTAAAAAAGGAGAGAGCTGTGGCGAGTTGCATAGTGTCCCCTAAGCTCACATCCACCCAGAACTTCAGAATGTGAACTTATTTGGAAATACAGTCTTGACCAATGTGATTAAGGTAAGAATGGAGATGAAGCCATACTGGATTAGGGTGGGCTCTGCCTCTAATGAGACAGTCCCTATAAGAGACAGAAAAAGACACACAGTGACATGGAGAATAAGGTCATGTGAACACAGAGGCAGAGATTGGAGTGATGTAGCCACAGGCAAGGGATGCCTGGCATCACCAGGAGCTGGAAGAGGCAAGGAAGGTGATAGGGTTAGGCTCTGTCTGTATCCCCTCTCTAATCTCATCTTGAATTGTAATCCCCACATGTTCAGGGAGAGACCTGGTGAGAGATGATTTGATTGTGGGGGCAGTTTCCCCCATGCTGTTCTCCTGATAGTGAGTAAGTTCTCACAAGGTCTGATGGTTTAAAAGTGTTTGGCTGATCTCCCCTCTGGCTCTCTCTCCTGCTGCTATGTAAGATGCGCCTTGCTTCCCGTTTGTCTTCTGCCATGATTGTAAGTTTTCTGGGGCCTCCCCAGCCATGTGGCACTGCGAATCAGTTAAACCCTTTTCTTTATAAATCACCCAGTCTCAGGCAGTTCTTTATAGCAGTGTGAAAACAGACTAACACAGAAGGGCTCTCCCCCGGAGCTTGTGTGGAGACACAGCTCTGTTGACACCTTGATTTCCTACTTATGGCCCCTAGAACTTTGAAATAATACATTTCTGTTGTTTTAAGACCCTGTGTTTGTGGCAGTTTGTCAGGGAAGCTCCAGGAAAGTAACTCAAAGGGTGAGATGACTGTGCACCGCAGGGCAGGGTGGTGCTGTTCTATAAAGGGAAGTTGGGGAAGTCCTCACCAACAAGACCCATTTGAGCAGAGCTGCTGGAGGAGAGCACCATCCCAGGAAAAAGACATTCCTATAGAGGAACGGCCATTGCATAGGCCATGGAAGAATGTGAGAGTGCAAGGGAGAGTTAGAAGGTGAGTTAGGAAAGTCACCAGGCCTGCGAGGAGATCCTCTAGTCCTGTGGGTGGTGCTGGAGACTTCCTTTGGGTTTGACCTTGGTGAGGGCATCAGCTCTGGAGGCTCTGAGCACGTGAACACTCTAAGTTGCCCCAGGTTTTGAGAGGATCCTTATGGCCTCAATGGGACTTTGGTGAGAAATAAAGGTGGTGTGGACCAAGCTGGTCAGGGGAGGAGGTGAAAAGTGATAGTATTCTGGATAGACATCAATGGTAGAGCTGACAAGAGTTGTTGATGAGTTGGGGTTGAATGTGAGAGAAATAGACAAGTCATGTGACTCTAAGACTTTTGACCTGATCTCCCAGATAAGTGAAGGCCCTGCTTACCCTAATGAGAAGGCTTCAGAAAAAGGAGGCTTTGGGAAGGGATCAGGGTTGCCCTGCAGTAGTGAGAGCCAATAGAGGCAGGTACTTATCTGGCCTTTGAAACCTGCATGAAGACACTTTGGTATCTCAGTTTTCACATATGGCTCTGGGCTCCAATCATCCCAGTGGCCTGGACAGGCCACCAAAGTGTCTGAAAGGCTCCTGGTGTAGTCTCCATGCTCCATTGCTTGCCAAGCAGCCAGAGTTTTTTGAGCAACTACTTTGCCCTCACATGGGTAGACTCTGAGCTGGGTTTAAAAAGAGGCCTGTGCACAAGTGTTGGCAAGGATGTGGAGAACTGGGAACTCTGTTGGTGGGAATGTAAAATTATAGCTGCTATAGAAAACAGTGTGGTGGGCCCTCAAAAAATTAAACATAGAATGACCATGTGATTCAGCATCCCTGCTTTTGGGTATATATGCAAAATAATTAAAAGCAAGGACTCAAGTAGATATTTGTATACTCATGTCCATAACTGCATTATTCACAATAGCCAAAAGGTGGAAACAACCCAGTGTCTATCACGTATGAACAGATAAACAAAATGGTGGTGAGCTATACAATGGAATATTATACAGCCTTGAAAAGGAAGGAAATTCTGACATCTGCCACAAATGGATGAGCCTTGAGATTCTGCTTAGTGAAATAAGCCAGTTACGAAAGAAAAAATACTGTGTGATTCCACTTAAATGAAATTCCTAGAGTAAAAACATTTATAGAGACAGAAAGTAGAATGGTGTTTTCCAGGGATTGGGCAAGGAGGGAACGGGGAATTTTTAATAAGTGCAGTTTCAGTTTGAGATGATGACAGTGTTCTGGAGAGGGATGGTAGCGATAGTTTCACAACAATGCAAATATACATAGTGCCATTGAACTATACTCTTAACAACGGTTAAAATTGTAACTTCTATGATACATGTATTTTGCCATGTTTAAAAATAAGAGTCCATGACAGTGGAGTCCCAGGTCCTGAGTTTCAATCCTGACCAGTTTTGACATTAACGTGCTGGGTGGGTTTGCATCTCTCTGAGGCTGAGCACAACATCATTCTCTGTAAAATGGGACAACTGTGTCCTCACAGACTGCGTTCTTCAGAGTACACAGAGAACACTTTAAGAAACAGCAGGCACATTTTAAAGCTACAGGCCACATTCTCTTTCAATACAGTGGTGTATTGATTAAATCAACCCTACCAATAGCCCCAGGAGGCCAGGGAATGTGTTATGCCCATCACACAGATGAGGAAACAGGAATGTCAGTGCTAGAGAAATGTCACTTTAGAATTGTATTAGTCCATTTAGGTCATTGTTATGAGTACCATAGAATGAATGGGCTAGACACAAACAGAGCTTTATTTCTCATAGTTCTGGAGGCTGAGAAGTCCACGATCAGTCACTGGCAGATTCAGTGTCTGATGATATATTCTGGCACATGGGGTGGCTGTCTTTTCACTGCATCCTCATGTGGCAGAAGGAACGAGGAGCTCTCTGGGGTGTCTTTCAGAAGGGCACTTAACCACCATTCATTCAAGACTCCACCCTCTTGACCTAATCACCTGGGAAAGCCCCCAGCTCCAAAGACCATCACCTTGGGGCTTAGAATTTCAACACAAGAATTTCAGAAAGAAACAAATGTTTAGGCCATAGCAAGGATCATGTAAATCAGTGGGTTTTAAGGTTATGCTTTATAGATCATCCAACTGTGACTCCGAGGGGACGTGACTTCTTAAGGTCACTCAGCAAGTTAGCCATTGTAAATGGCCCCAGACCCCATCCTCTTGCCCTCAGCCCTTCTCTTCCTCTCTCCCTCTTTCTCTTTCAGACCTGGGGTGGATGAGAAGGAGGGGCCTGGCCAAATGACAGACACCTTCTCAGTAGCTCAAATGCTAGAAGGTCTCAGAGGACAAGCAAAAGATACGCTCTTCAAGGGGAAGTCTTCTGTTAACCTTTGCAGGAGCTTCATTAAGGTCAATATCCCTGTATTTGTCAAGACTCAATAGGTTGAAAGTAAATTTTCTGTGCCCATTATAGAATTCTCACAAAGCCACAAAATTAGAAAAGCCAGAAATTTCCACCTGTAAAATATGGAATCTTTGCTTGTATACCTTCTACGAGAATTTTGAAAAACATGTACCACTGTGACATTATACATAGAAATCTAAAACTTTGCCATACATTTAAATAATTCCAAGGAATCTGTTCTCTGAAGCAGCACTGTCCAATAGAAATATAATGAGAATATCATACGTAATTTTAAATTTTCTTTTTCTTAATTATACTTTAAGTTCTAGGGTACATGTGAACAACGTGCAGGTTTGTTACATATGTATACTTGTGTCATGTTGGTGTGTTGCACCCATTAACTTGTCATTTACATTAGGTATATCTATTAAACACAATTTAACGAGTAAAAGAGGAACAGGTGAATTTTAATAATATATTTTAACTCAATATATTCAAAATATTATCATTTCAAGCTGTATCAATATGATAAATAGTAATAAGCTACTTTACATTCTTTTATCACACTAAATCTTTGAACTCCGCTGTGTGTTTTATACTACAGCACATCTCGGTTTTGACAGCCACATTTCAAGTGCTTAGTAGCCACATGTGGCTAGCAGCTATCATTTGGATGGTGCAGGTCTGGAATTTTTTTTCTTTTTTAGACAGAGTCTCACTCTATCGCCCAGGCAGGAGTGCAGTGGTGTGATCTTGGCTCACTGCAAGCTCCACCTCCTGGGTTCACGTCATTCTCCTGCCTCAGCCTCCTGAGTAGCTGGGACTACAGGTGCCCGCCACCACGCTCGGCTAATTTTTTGTATTTTTAGTAGAGACGGCATTTCACCGTGTTAGCCAGGATGGTCTCAATCTCCTCACCTCGTGATCTACCCACCTCGGCCTCCCAAAGTGCTGGGATTACAGGCGTGAGCCACCGCGCCTGGCCCAGGTCTGGAATATTATATAAGTGCTTTAACTCGATTTGGTCAAAACCATGGAATTCAGGTTTAACTTTTTAAATTAATTACCTAATTAATTAATTAACTTTAGGGAGAGGATCTTGTTCTGTTTCCCAGGCTGGAGTGCAGTTGTATAATCATAGCTCACTACAGCCTCAAACTCCTGGGCTCAAGTGATCCTCCCACCTCAGACTCCCAACTACCTAGGACTATAGACACGTGCCACCACAACCAACTAATTTTTTTTTTTTACTTTTCTGTAGAGAAGGGCCAGAACTCTTAACCTCAAGCAATTTTTTCCACCTGGGCCTCACAAAGCACTGAGGTTACAAGTGTCAGCCCATGTGCCTGACTTAATTTATTTAATTTATGAAAAATATCTGCCAGGTGGCTTAGTTGGCAAAGCCAGTTCTTATTGTCAAACCCATCAGCCAAATCCAATTTACTGACAGGAGAGCCTGACTTTATTTTAAAATTGAAGGAGTTGTGTTAATATACAAGCTCTGTTAAACTTCTCATTCCTGAAATCATAATTTAAGAGAGATAGCTGATTGGCTATGCAGATTGATGGCAAGATGGATGAATGAATAGAAGGATAAGTACAGAGAAGATGACAGCCAGATGGATGTGGGTGGATGGATGGATAGATAGATAGGAGATAAATAGACACCAAGAGAAAGAGAGAGAGAACTAGATCTGAAACTTGCTCTTGCCTATGTTTGATGCCTGGTTGAAATAAGGCACCACCACCTTCAGTATTTCTCACAGAAGCTCCGTCACTTGGCACTCACAGAATTTCTACCTTGGTTTGATGCTCTAGAGGCTACATTCAGGATGAAGAATGGCCTTCCTTTATAAAAAGGGAACAGAAGTTCTGCCAAGGCATGGGGAGAGAGGAAAGCTGGCAGAGCCCAGATGCATCTTTAGTTGGGTCACTTTCCAATGAGCACTTACAGATGTTGAGCAGGTAGAAGGAGCTTCCTTCAAGCTGTCCACAGCCTCAAAAGTCTTTGTGAAATTCAAAGGAGTTCACACTCAGCTTGCAGACTGCTGGGCTCGATCAGCCCTCAGGGTCCTGTGAGTCATAACAGCTTCCTAGAGAAGGACTGAAGGACCATGGTCCAGTCCAACTTCTACCAACAACTTAGGGTGGTCCGTGAAAGCCTGGGATCTGAAGACAGGATCTCACCTTTGTCACTTCCTGGAGATGTGAGTGTGGACAAGACACTTTACCTCTCCACATCTCACTCTCTTTATCTGTAAAATGGGATAATCAAAACCCTAACTTGTCTCACCTTTATGGGAATAAGTAAAGTAGCACAGTAAGCACATGAGGCCTGGATTCTAGGAAGTGCTTTCTTTGCTCTTCTAAATTTATTATTCAACCTCACCATTTGACAAATCAGGGAAACTGAGGCTCAGAGAACTAAGCATCTTTCCAGTGCTGGAGAGTATGCTGGGAGATGTGTGTGCCTTATCCAATTTGATTCCCACAGCACTTTTGGCAGTAGGTGTTCCTGCCCTCATGTTGAAGATGGATAAACTGAGACACAGAGAATTTTTGCATTGTGGTTATCTTCGCCAAGATGGATTCAAGTGGGTGTGGTAGGACAAAAGGAGCTTTGCTCCTTTATTAATCTGTTTGGGCTGCTGTAACAGAACACAGACTGAGGAATGTTTGAAGAACAGAAGTTTAATCCTCACAGTTCTGGAGGCTGGGAAGTCCAAGATCAAGGTGATAGCAGGTCTGTTGTCTGGTGAGGGCTGCTCTCTGCTTCCAAGATGGTGCCCTGTATGCTGCATCCTCCAGAGGGAAGGAATGCTGTGTTCTCATATGGCAGTAGGCAGAAGGGAAAAAGCGTCAAACTCCCTGCATCAAGCCCTTTAATGAGGGCACCTAATCCCGTTCCTGAGAACACAGTCCTCATGACTCAATCACCCCCCAAACTCCATGCTTTCCAATATTGTCACATTGGGAATTAATTTTCAACATGAATGTTAGAGAGAACAAAAGCACTGAAGCCATATCTATTCTCCTTCACCACCCACCCTCTTTGCTTTTGACTTTGGAGTTTACAGAACTGCACGCATAGCCATCATTTCTGAGCATGGTCATCATAACCACCTTGCCTGAAGCTATGTTTTGTAGGGGAAAATATCGTGGCTCAGGGAAGAAAAGAAATGCACCCCAGTTTATATTGAGGTAGTAGCACATTCATTTCCAGCAAAGTGTATGTTGGAAAAGCCCACAGGTTTTCAGCATTTCTTGCACCAGTTCACAGTGCCAGTTTTCTTTCTGCAGATGCCTCCTGGGTTGGCAGTGCCCCCAAACTCCCCTCCTTTCCCAACCCATCTTCCTCCAGCCCCAGAACAAAGGCACTCCAATCCCTGATCAGAGCCAGTGCCCAGAAGAAGCTCCTGTGTGCAGCATGGTGGCTAATGGAGTAGAAAATGCAATTTGCCTTGTAAATAAACAAGCTGACAGGCCAGACTGGTCCTGCCTTAAGCTTCCCACTTGAGGTGGAAACACCCTTTCCCACTGGTGACACCAGCTGTCACAGAATCTTGGAGCTGAGGCCTCACGGTTGCCTGGGGACCATCCACACAGTCCTGTTAGAAGCTGGCACTGCCCAGGCATGAAGGTGGCAAAGACAGTAATGCTGGTGGCTTTGCTGAGGCCTCACAGAGAAGGGGGTCTCATCTGTTCGGTTTCTGCTATGCAAACTGAGAAGCAAAAAGCTGCAGATCATGCTGAGTGGGGACATCCACACTAAGAAAGAGAGAACACCAAAACTTACCTGGATATGAAGACAGAAATGGCAAAATCAGAAGGAAACCAAAAATAATAACAACAACAGTGATGATAGCAACTCCCACGGATTATCTCATTACTTGTGAAAAACATACAAGTACTTGTATTTTTCCAGTTTAGCAAATAAAAACACCAAAATTCAGACAGGTTCAGGTACACAATCAGTACTGGGGTAGCTTAGACTTGGACCAGGTCTGTCCAGCTCAAAAGCCCAGAGGCCCATGCTCTTAACACCCTGCCAGGCTCACGCTCAGCACTGGCATTATGCGGAGAAAACAGGGCTGGCTTCCCACATGACTGGTGCAAAACACAAGAGGCCTTGGCTTGCCCAGTTGGGCAGAATAGGGTGACCACAGCACTTGGCATTGTGCTGGCTGTCCTGGACCCTGAAGGAGCCTGAAGCTGGGTCATTTCTGTATAAAGAGGATCCCAACACTCCCTAAAGACTCAGCTCAGGTGCTACCTCTTCTGAGAAGCACCCCAACCTTCTGTACCAACAACTCTGCTGCCCCACCAATGTTGTGCTCACCCCCAGGGTCCCGTCTGTTTACTGCTTCATCTCCCTCACCAGTTCCTAGGCTCTGGCCAACAAACACCCCTCACTGTGTTGAATGAATGTGAAGGAGTTTCTCAACAGGGCAGAAAAGATGATAAAGATGGCACCATCTGCTTGGGCCAGCCACTGCACCTGGGGCCCCACCGTCTTCAGTGCCACCTGCAGCCCCTACAGAGAGGATATATCAGACCCAGGCAAGTTTCTGCATCCTTCTCTTATCTCCATGCTGCTGTTCCTTACTCACACATCCCCACTCTTCCTAATCTTTCCTTTCCTGCAGGCCTGCAGTATGCCTCAGAGTGTTCTGTTCATGCATGTATTTGTGCACTCATTTGTAGCTTTTATACAGAAATCCACCAAGCTCCCAATTTGTGCCAGGCACCATGCTGAGGCTGGGATACAGCAAACACCAATAGGCATGGATCCTGCCCCCATAGAACTTGTACCCAGATGGGAGAGAAAAACATTAAATAGAGAAATGTTGGGTTCCTGAGAGAGGTGTCCGGATCCTTTTGAACTGTATGAAAGGGGCACAGAGGCAGGCAGGGACATTGAGCAGTAGTGGCAGGGAGGGGTGGAGACACAGGGACTGACCAAGCTGGAGATGAAGTCCCATCCAGACTCAAACACTAAAATGCATTGGGAACAGAACATGAGAGAGTTTGCCCCTCCCTGAACTTAGTTCTCTCATCCGCTGTTCAGTGCCCTAGACCTGGTTCTCCACCATCCGATTGAACAATCATAATTGCTACCATAGGAAGAATGCTTCCTTGGAGAGGGACTACTGTTAGTTCTGGGTCTTTGCAGGTATCTTGCTAGGAACTTCACTCACTTTACCTGGTTAAGCCTATGGCTACTTTGTGAGGTAAGCACTGTTTTCTCCCATTTCACAAATGAGAGAAATTAGGCTCAGAAAGGCCAAATAAATTGCTTGAGTTCACTCAAGGTATAGGGGCTGAGCTAGGACTGCCTTTTAGATCTTTACAACCCAAAGCCCATGCAGCTTCCACTGCCTCCTCCAACCTGTCTTTGGCTGTGAAAATCAGGGCTCTTTCAAAGTCTACCCTCACCTCCTAAAGTTGCATATAGCTTTGCAGGGCTTCCGGTTTAGGGCACACACTACGGGCTCTAGAGCCAGGCAGACCGCTGTCAAACACCAGCCCTGCCTTTCCCTATCCTCAGAATTTGGGGCAGGACCTTTGTTTCTCCCATATTTGGTTTCCTTACCAGTGGGATCGGACAGTAACATTCAACTCCAGGAAACTGTGCTTCCAAACCTCCCCACTCTAGTCAACTGTGTTTCCAAACTCTTAAAGTGCTTGTCGTATGATCTGACACATGGCAATTATTCATAATCTGGATTTGTAGTTGTCAAGAACTGTGAAGGGGCTGAGGTTTTACTTTATTTGCAGGCCAAGTTAGCCTGGCACAGTTTCCTGGATGCTGCAGAAGATATGCAGCTCCTTGATCAGGGACATGGGACAATTTATGACTCAAGCAATAGGCATTTAATACAAGTATCATCATTGTCACACTAATTCCACAAGCCATGGTTCCTTCATGGCAAGGTGAAGAGGGTCAGATAGCACCTGCCCCCACAGCAGGGTGTATTCCAGGAGAGGGACTCAAATATAGAGACCCTAAACCTTTTATAATAGTCACTAAGCCTGTCTGTCGTTTACTCTGGAGAGAGACACCATCTCTCTCCAAGGCTGTTTGCTACACTGATGTCCTTATAAAGATAATCTGGAGCAAAGCAAAGTCGGTCTATGTGCTTGTGAGCTTTGCAGAAACATGAGAGACTCCGGGAGACCAGGGACTGTGATCATAACAGCAGTCATTTCCTAACACTGCCTATCTCTCCTTTTCCCACAGTGCTGAGTCCTGGGTGGTTCCAACCATCTTTAATACAATTTTAGCCCCACTGAGCTCTAACTTTGGAGTTGCTCTGGACTTCCCTATCTTGAGGTCTGTAGTTTTTCCTTTACTTTGTATTGCTCTTCTTTTTACTTCTAGGTCCCATTCTACATGGTGCAGAAAATTCAGTAAATTCTGGAATCTCCCAGCCATCTTGGATCTGCTCAGTTACGTTCAGGAATTCCCTCCTGCCCCAGGTTGTGCTCGTGTGGCCAGTAAAAGATGATCACTAATTTTTTAGGAGTTGTGCAAGCTGGAATTGACATTGACATCATGGAAAATGGCAAACCCTATGCCCATCATAAGGTACCTATTCCCAATCGTACTCCCAATTACACTTTTCCTTAGAGCAGATGTTAAGTTCTCTGGGCTTACATGGTGAAACCTGGGCAACTGTGGGAAGGTTATATTCATCTCCCAACTTTGGACCTTTTTGTTGCCCCCTGTGGCCCCTAAGTCTTATTCTATCTGATTTTAGCTACGTCTTTCCTCCTTCTTTCTCCTGGATATCTGCTGGGAGTCATGTCTTCAACTGATGCCCAACAGGACAATGATTCAAGTACCACTGTTGTTCTAAACTTCCCATGCCTTAGCTAGACCATAGGAGATTCAGGAACCCTCTCCTGCCCTTCCTTGCCCAGTCACGCCACGCAGTCATGGTTGCTCACTGGCTGCCACACGTGATGGAACCAAAGGTATCTTAACAAGAACCCTGGTCCTTACTCATTTCCTCTCTACACTCAGATCCTCAGACTTAGGAAAGGATTTCCACCCTCACCTTCCCAAAGGGCTCAGTCTGAGGGATCTTATCCCACACTCACATTTTCTTTCCACATCCCCAAACTAGAATATTTTTGGTTAAATGCTTTTTATTGACTTTCCCCACCGAAGGATAAGGGCTGATTGGGAGACCTGTGGGTTCAGCATCGGAACATCCTTTGACAAAAAGTCTTATTCCATGTCAACTTTTGTCAGCCTCAAAGGATGCTTAAGGACAAATCTTGCTATCATTGTACCAATCACATTCTGAGATCACTTCCATACCTGAGATGAAAGTGAGGTGATTGGCCTTATCTATTTTGATTCCTTTTGTGTCCTAGAGCCAGTTCCAAAGTGTCAGCATTCCAAGACAGGAGGTGACTTGACCAAAGTCACATAGCTAAAGAGTGATGGAGCTTGGAACAGAATCCCAGCCTCTACACTAGTTGAAGTTCATAAGACAATAGGCAATACTGCGTCTAAACCTGAGGCTCTCAGGCATTGCCCTGCCCCAACAACCTGAGGTTCTTCCCTCCCTCCCTCCTTTCTTCGTTGAACCTTCTGTCACTTTCTTCCTTCCTTCCTTCCTTTCTCCCTTCCTTCCCTCCTCCCCTCCTTCCCTCTCTTTCTCTTTTCATTCCACCTTCCCTTCCTTCCCTCCTTCCTCCTCTCCTTCCTTGCTCCCTCCCTTCCTCCCCTCTTTTCCTCCTTTCTTTCTACTCTATTTCCTCCCTTCCTCCCTTCTTTTCTCCTTTCTTTCTTTTTTCCTTCGTTCCCTGTCTTCCTTCCTCCTTCCCTTCCTTCCTTCTTTTCTTTCTCCCTCTCTCCCTCCCTTTCGTTCTTCCTTCCTTCTTCCCCACCTCCTTTCTTTCCTTTCTTCCTTCTCTCCCTCCCTCTTTCTCTTCCTCTCTTCCTTCCTCCCTCTTTTCCTTCCTTCCCCCATTCCATTCTTCTATCTTTATGCCCCTTCTTTCTTCCTTCCTTTATCCCTTTCTTCCACAAATATTTACTGAGCACCTACTATATGTCAGACAGTGCACTGAGAATGCAGATGTGGTTTTTACCCTCATGATGATGGCCAAAGTCCCATTAATAGCAGTGGCCTCTCAAATCAGGAATGGGGTGACAGGAGTCTATTTTAAAAATATCCCTCATCAACCCATTCAATACTGATAAAAAAAATAGCTCCTTGTCCCTCCAGATTTTTTGAGAATCAGAATTCTCCGCATATCCCTGGAGAAAAGAAGACCCTCCCAGAACCATAACAGACTCAAATACAGTGTGAAAGGCTTGAGGGGGTAGTGTCTATGGGGCAAAGGTAGATAATGCCTGGGTCTGGCTTTACAGAGAGGAAAGTTTTCCAAGTCAAATGCTCTTTACCTGTAACACCTGTTCATGCTATCGATGCAAAGCTTCCCATATCAGATCTAATTGTTCTTCAAAGAACTTTCTCTTCTTGTTTGAGGGCTTCCAATAACTATACACTTAGCCACTAATATTGATTTCTGAGTAGTTCAGCATTGTTCTAGGTTTGCTTGCTTGCTTGTGTGTTTGTTTTCACTCAATTTAAGTAGTTCACACAAAAAAAAAACCAAACTTAGAAGGTTAAATTAGCATCATCATCACTGTGACTATAGTTATTTCTACCCCATGACTATCATTATTCTATAAAAAGCATGGAAAGATAGCCCAGATAGTAAGAGACAGAGCTGTCTTAAAGCCTGGGACTTTTTCCACCAAGCAGCATTGTCTTTCTATAGTAATTTTTTCCTACAACCAATTATTCCAATGCACTAGCCGGGATTCTTTTGTAATGTGAATAATCAAACTTATTGATCTGTTTCCTCAAGTGACATTTCCTTGGAGTGTGACACATCCTGTCTACATTTGCACTGGGCCAAGAATCAATAACACTGGTGATGTCCCGGAACTCCAAGAGCTAGGCAGGGGAGAAAAGGAATTGATGCTACATTTGTATAAAGTGTCTTGGGATGTGTTCGATTACGTTGCGGTCACCCGGAGAAAAAGAAAGGTGACTTCCCAATCAAGCAACACTTCTTTTATTTCTGCTATTATTATTTAACAAAGCAATACAGTGAATACCTTCTGTATGCCCAGCACCTTGCAACATGCTTACAAAAGAGACATTGTATAACAAAGTAAAGAATGCATATCGATTTTGCCAGTGCTCAATTGTGTGTTCTTCTGCAAGCCATCATCTTTGCTGAGCCTGTGTAGGTCCAGGGACACCATGAACATCAGCCTTTGATCCATGGCATTGGGCCAGATTCAATGCTGATGCTCTCCAATGCCCTTTATGCACCCCCACCTGTTGATGTGGGGTCCCTCATTCATTCATGCAAGTATCAGGGGATCTGCTACACATAACAGACATCTGACCACAGTGGACAAAGAAAATAGGGTTTATGTGGCTGCCAACATAGGAAGCCCAGTGGAAGGCAGTTGAGGACCAATATGATCTCAGTGATGTCAGTAGGGACCTAGGTTCCATCCCTCCTTATGTCCTCTGTTTTGAGTATGTTGACTTTCCCCCTTGTACTGGGTGCCTCACAGAACCAAGATGGCTACAGCATGTACACAGTTGAACGTCAGCATTGCAGGCAGGAAAAAAGGGGCAGAGCAGGAAGGTGAATGATTTTCTCAAGATTTTGCTCTTTTATTTGGGAGTGGAATCATTTCCTGGACTTCTGCAAACATTAGGTACTTGGCCAGTCCTGGCTAAAAAAATAAGCTGAGAGATAAAACATTATTGCTTTCCAATCTCTACAAGAGAAAACCAGGAAGAAGATAGTTAGGATGGGTGGTGTACGAGCCAGCCCATGGAATCTGCCATGCATGCATTTAGCAAATGGACCAGTGATTTCTCATGGCCCAGTTCCTGGGCTGGGCAGCAGTGAGGAACAAGGAGTATCTCTTCCCCAGGAGGTTGCAGGTGAGAGAGGTACAGGCAAACAAACAACTAACGTGAGGCACCGAAGGAAGGCTAGAAATGGAAAGGGCAGTGCAAATGTGGACATTTGGGGAGTGTCAAGTGGGGGCTAAGAATGAAACTGGCAGAGCCCAAATTTCTAAGTTGGACCAGGAGGGAGACAGCACGTGCCTTGGTCTGTTTGGGCTGCCATAACAAAAATGCCATAGACTAGGGGCCAAAAAAACCCAGAAATTTATTTCTCACTGTTTTAAAGGCCGTGAAGTCCAAGATCAAGGCACTGGCAGACACGGTATCTGGGGAGGGTCTGCTTCCTGGTTCACTGGTGGCCGGCTATCTCCTAAAGTGGTGAGTGACTCTCTGGAGTCTCATTTGTAAAGGCTCTAATTCTATTCGTGAAAGCTCTACCCTCATGAACTAATCACACCCCAAATGCCTCACCTCCAAATAGCATCACCTTGGCGATCAGGTTTCAACATATGGATTGAAAGAGGTCAGAAACATTCAGTTGGTAGCAGCATCATACTGAAATCTACAGCCTGGGGCATCACCCAGATGGAGGTGGGAAAGCCTTAAAATCTTAGCCTATAATCCCAACCATACGAAGGAAGGGAATGTATCCAAGGCAGATATTACAACACAACCCTTTAAAACATTTACACTTTAATTTTTTCTTAGCATAAAAGTAAAAACAATCTTTATAAAACACTTGTAAAAACACAGAAAAGAAAGAATATGAAATAAATACTTTCCTCTGTGCTAAAATTTGGATCATTTCTTCCAGATTTTATTTCACATGGAAAATAGTCTTTTTCATGACAGTCATCAGGAGCCAAGAACAAAATGTATTGGCTCATGTAACTGAGATATCCTGGGGTGGAGGACAGGTTAAGCCGTGGTGACTCCATATGGTCAAGGTCCCACAGGCTCTTTCCCTCACTCAGATCTGCCTTGCTTCTTTCTCAGACTTGAGCTTTACAAGTTGCATTCCATCCACACATCTGTGATCCTGAATGAAAAGACAGCTTCCCTAAGGGTCTTTCCAAAAGTCTCTGGCCTTGTTTGGGATAATGCCCCTGGTGGAAAATCTCAGAATACCATGGGATGGAGAAGCTGCAGGTGCAGCTCAGGAGAAAGGGTGCAAGACAGAGAACAATATCCCTCTGTTTCTCTATTTAAAACTAGGATTAAACTAAATACATGGCAATGCGTGTGAATGGATGAGTGAGTCGGTGAGGAAGTTTGGTTCACTTGCATAATGTCACTTTACCCTCCAGATCACCCCTCTAATAAACTCAACACAAAGGATGGCATCATGCTCTTTTTATGGATTAAAGAATGTGCCCAGGACAGGCACGGTGGCTCATGCCTGTAATCCCAGGACTTTGGGAGACTGAGGCAGGAGGAGCACTTAAGCCCAGAAGTTCGAGGTCAGTCTGGGCAACATAGTGAGATCCCATGTCTAAAAAATAAAATTAAAAATTAGCTGGGCATGGTGATGTGCACCTGTTGTCCCAGCTACTCAGAGGATTGAGGTGGGAGAATCACTTGAGCCCAGGTCATCAAGGCTGCAGTAAGCTATGATTGTGTCACTGCACTCCAGCCTGGGTGACAGAATAAGACCCTGTCTCAAAATAAATACAAAAAATAAATAAAAGAAATTAAGAAATATGCCCAGAGAATTGGAATGATAAGACCCAAATGTTTCTAAATCCTTTCTCTTTGCTCCCTCACCTAATCATCATTAATAAAATAATCTAACATATGAAGAATGGAGACTAGAGCTTGGCAGGGAGAGAGCATTGGGTTGAAATAAGCACTTGCCATTGTTGTTGTTCTTATCATTATCAACTGTGACAGCCAGTATCAACTCACTTATGACTGATCTCTTTGTCAAAGCACTTTTAAAGTCCCCATCCACGAAGTCTTATATCGCTAGTGTACTTGTAGACAATATAGCGGGATTCCTGGCAGGAATGCTGGTGTTTTAGCAAACTCAGCTCACCTTGCATACATGAAGTCATCTACGTCTACTTTGGAGGTTTACTGATTCAGTTAGTTCAAACTTATTTAATTTTTATTTTACAAAGAAGAGAGCTTCACCCCAGTCAATTCCAAATCCCCTCCAGGAAAGCACAGGTCGGATGGTGGAAAGACTAGGTTGGATGGTGGAAACCACAGGTCAGATAGTGCAAAAAGCAGGTCAGATGGTGGAAGGCACAGGCTGGATGGTGGAAAGAGCAGGTCAGATAGTGGAAAGAGAAGGTCAGATGGTGGAAAGAGCAGGCCGGATGGTGGAAAGAGCAGGTTGGATGGTGGAAAGAGCAGGTTGGATGGTGGAAAGAGAATGTCGGGCAGTGGAAGGAGCAGGCTGGATGATGGAAAGAAAGAGTAGGCTGGGTGGTAGAAAGAGCAGGTTGGATGGTGGAAAACGAAGGTCAGATGGTGGAAAGCACAGGCTGGGTGGTAGAAAGAGCAGGTTGTATGTTGGAAAATGCAGGTCAGATGATGGAAAGAGCACGTTGGATGATAGAAAGTGCAGGTCAGATGGTGGAAAGAGCAGGTGGGATGGTGGAAAGAGCAGGTTGGATGGTGGAAAGTGCAGGTCGAACGGTGGGAAAAGCAGGTTGGACAGTGGAAAGCACAGGTCAGATGGTAGAAAGAGCAAGTCAGATGGTAGAAAGAGCAGGTCCGATGGTAGAAAGCACAGGTCAGATGGTACAAAGAGCATGTCAGATGGTGGAAAGCGCAGGTCTGATGGTGGAAAGCACAAGTTGGATGGTGGAAAGCACAGGTTGGATGGTGGAAAGCACAGGTCAGATGGTGGAAAGCACAGGACAGATGGTGGAAAGCACAGGCTGGATAGTGGAAAGCGCAGGTGTGATGGTGGAAAAAGCAGGTCGGATGGTGGAAAGCGCAGGTGTGATGGTGGAAAAAGCAGGTTGGATGGTGGAAAGAGCAGGTTGGATGGTGGAAAAAGCAGGTTGGTTGGTGAAAAAAGGAGGTTGGATGGTGGAAAGAGCAGGTTAGATGGTGGAAAGCGCAGGTTGGATGGTGGGAAAAGCAGGTCAGCTGGTGAAAAGCCCACCAACAAAATACAATCTTCAAGTTACCAAGAAGTTTCCTTTTTTAAATAATATTTATTTTCTAAAAATATAAGCAACACATCCTCACTGCAGAATTTTGGGAAGACACATAAAAATATGGAAAGGGAAATAAATATTACATATAATTCTCATTCTCAGAAATAACCACTATTACCATTTCATTTGACTTCCTTTATGTTTATCTTCTTCCTATGCATATGTCAATACTTTTTAATTTTCTTTCCCTCAAACCGTTTTATGACTGAATCAAACTTTTACTATCTCATATAAATATTTATCACCCTCTTGAAATTATTTATTATTCAATCTCATAAGACACTAAGAGCATCCAGGAAGCATGCTTTGATACATTGATATAGAAAACTCCATAATTTGAGATGAAATTTTTTGTGCAGAGTCTATTATAATTTCATAGAATATTAAGCCTTGAAATATAAATTTTTCAGTTTTTCCCCTTATTTAATAAGGAATTCTAGAAAGCAGACAAAGGAGAACATGCATGCTTCATCCAAGTACTAACACAGGGTAAAAGACCCAGAGCGGCTTGTTCTGCCTTTTTATTTTTAAAGCATGGTGCATAGGGGAGTGAGGAGTGGAGATCAACATAGCCATAAGTCATCTATTTTACAATGTGGGGGAATGAGGTCGTTTCTAGTATAGCTCATTTCTAACACTTAACTCAGCGAACTGTAATTTCTGGTTTGTACATCTGTTTCTTGCATTCGATTGAGATTTTGAGGTGGAAACCATAGCTTAACCATCACAGGATTCCTCAGAAATTATAAGATGCCAAGCACATAGAAGTTGTCAAGAAATATTTTCTGAATACAATTCAGTTGTTAGAGGATCACTTCAGGTAGCTAATGACTCTAGGGCACTAAGGTGGAGGATCACATTTTTCAATGAATATGATGAATGAATAAATTTTAAAATTTAAAGGAAGGAAGGGAAAAGGAGGAAGGGAGGGATAGATGGAGAGAGGAAGGGAGGGAGGGAGGGAGGGAAGGAGGGAGGAAGGAAGGAAGGAAGGAAGGAAGGAAGGAAGGAAGGAAGGAAGGAAGGAAGGAAGGAAGGAGAAAGAGAAAAAAACAGAAGAAAGAAAGAAAGAAAGAAAGAAAGAAAGAAAGAAAGAAAGAAAGAAAGAAAGAAAGAAAGAAAGAAAGAAAGAAAGAAAGAGAGAGAGAAAGAGAGAGAGAGAGAATAAAGAATGAACGAGAGAGAGAAATTATGAGATAATGTATGTCTCTGAAAAGCGCATGAAATTTCAAAGTCAGAAGACCTGATTCATGCCATAGCTCTTTATTTCCTCCATGTGACCTCTGAGCCTAAGTTTCCTTTTCTCAACATGGAGTCATGATGCCAGTTCTCAGTGTTGTTGTGAAAATTACCTGAAAGAATCCACATGGATGCTCCTGGCACAGAGCCAGGCCCACATTACAAATATGAATGGAGAATAACTGGCAAAACAGCACCCCAGGAAGAGAAGCTGACTCCAACCTCTACTGAAAAGCCAGGGCAGAGAAGGGTCTTGCCAGTTTCACTTACTAGATTAAAAACTCTAGGGAATCAGAGCCCCCCCATCAGGGGACATCAAACTCTGTGACCCCAAGGCAATGAGGGAGCTTCTTTCTCACTGGTCTTGCTCCACTCCATCCTCTGTGTGGTCATCCACCTGCTGGTGCAAGTGTGGATTGTTTCATGTTGCTCTTATGCCTAGCAGCCTTTAATGAGACTTGCAAGGCCCCTTATGAACCAGCATGAACCCACTCCTAAGCCTTATCACCACCATCTTCTTATCACTCACTCCTGCACTCCAAGGAAATTCAACTCTCCAAAGGTACAACTTCCTCACTTGGGGGTTTTCTCCACCTACAATGGCCCTGTGGACTTTGCAGCCCACAAAACTGTTAAGATGAGAGGATTACTCTCTTTCAAAGGCTCCCAAGTGGCCCCTGCTGGGCTCTCTGTCATATGGCCAGAATTCCTTCTAGACTCTATTCACATGGGCCCACCTCTATGAAGACTTTCTGAATCAACATCATCCCCAAATCTTCACCCAAAGTAGATTCCAACACGCCTTCATTGAGGATTTTTCTACTCTTTAAACAAAGCTCCCCATGACATTGACCTCATTGGGCAAATGCTGGTGTCCGTCTCTGCTTTGACCACCAGACAATAACTTCATTGAGGTCAATGACAGAGATTTATCCCTTTTCCCATCTTCCATGCTCTTGAGCCTTACATATAGTAGACACTCAAACATAGTGGAGATCATTGGGATAGTGCAGCAAACCCTATTCCCCAAATAAGCCTTGCTTGGGCACTTTTCTGTAGCATGAACTTATTATCTGGTTCTTCCAATACAGGTACTAGAATTTTTAAGGGATTAGTCAGTATTGGGCTAACCAATTCAGACTACACGCAACCTAGGAGCTCTCTTTTCTTAGGGTTCTATAAAAACATTAAAGGTTATTTGAGAGTCAATTAACAATACTAAAAATAACTATATAAAGTTAACTTGAACTTAGTAATAAATTAAGCACACAATATCTTTTGCAATTTTACTTTTCTTTGCTCAGATTTCTTCTTATTAGAGAGCAGGTGACACCCTTAGCCAAGTGTAACTACAGAAATAGTTTCATCTTTTTCTGTGGCTTCTCCTTCTCTTATCTTTGAAATTCTATATTATTTTTGTTCTTCTTTTATGCCTCATGCAGAGTGATAGTTAATTTCTTTTTACCCCAGGTGATATATATGCTCCATAGAAAGCCAATTTCATCTCTTCACAATTGCTTCATATTGAAATTTTAAGTGCAACATCTCCAACAATGGAGCCATTAAACCTTTGGCTGCCACTACTGTTCCTAATTGGCCATTGCATTAACCTGTGCAATGTTACTACCCAAAGAACATTCTCCTCTAACATCTGCAAGTTTAAGGAAGAGGGTAATAAGATGGAATCTGGACATGGTGTGTGTGGACGGATTCTGAGGGTTCTAAAGGGAAATTTCTATACATAATTGAAAATGCAGTTGAAGATTCACTCATTCATTTCTTCATTCACTTAGTAAATATGTCTTAAGCACCAATGAGGTTTCAAAAACAAACAGGCATCAAATATTTGAGGGAACAAATTGGCATTCAGTGTTACAGCTGGTGGCACAGATTGGAGAGTTTTGATAAAAGTTGCAAAAAGCGTGAGCTTTCCAGTGAAATTCCCCCGCAACCTGACTCCCTTGGCTCCAAGTCTAACACTTGGGCCATGCCTTCCAGAGAGTGTGGAAGACACTCTTCTAGCCTCTGCAGAGAAAGTGTGGCCTTGCAGCCATCCATTTTTAAGCAGGGCAAGGACTAGGGTGAGCAAGGGAGGGACTTGCCTCTGGTACAAAATTTAACGGGGCTCCAAGAAACTCAAAAAAGCAAGATAAATAATACTAAATTCAATATTTAAAATCAAAATTAATTCAAAATCTTCCTGATAAACAAAATATCAACTTTAAAAATAAAGACAGGCATTAAGGGATTAGAAGGGAAGGGATTAAGATGAGGAGAGCTCGGAGGCTGAGGCAGGAGAATGACGTGAACCCGGGAGGCGGAGCCTGCGGTGAGCGGAGATCGCGCCACTCCACTCCAGCCTGGGCGACAGAGCGAGACTCCGTCTCAAAAAAAAAAAAAAAAGAAAGATGAGAAGAGCGAGGCAGAGGCTCTGCAACTGCAGAGGTGGATTCTGTTGTTGTTAAACATTTGGATTTTTTGCATTCATTTTGATATTTTTGAATTTTTGCATTAAATTATTTATCTTGATGACTGAGTTTTGGATGCCCCCTTAAATTTTGCACCAGTGGTGAGTGCCCAGGGACCCTGTTACTGAGAGCAGGGACAAAGGAGCAAGCCTGTAAGCAGATGACCCTAAGCAAAGGATGTCTGGACCTCTGACTTCTTCTCGAAGGGTGCAGATGGTGGAAGGACATCTAAGGCCCCTGCCAACCACCAGCAGGACCAAGGGGAAAGTGGAGAAAATGGTTCCTCTGGGTCTGGTCAGGAGCAGGGTGAAGGCCGGAAATTCCAGGCAGACAACTGCAGCATATGTGTAACTACTATGGGAGGGAAATGTAAGAGAATCTGGAGTGAGTTCATAAGGCCTTTGCAGACACACTTCATGAGACCCCACAAATCCTTCATGTAAAAAGACACACTCCCAGCCTCCTGCAGAAGAGTCTATTTCCTAGGGAGGCTGCATCTGCAGTAAAGACCTGCCAGTTGGGTAGTGGAGTCGCACCTGGGGAGCAAGGTCCAGGAGCTAGAGTGGGAGTGATGGAGGGGAAAGGGCTGTTACCGAATGTAGGTCTGCACCTGCAAGGGGTGTTGCAGAGTATTTCAGTGCCTGGTATTTCTAGACCCACAAAGAGAGAGAGAACAGAGAATGGGGTTTCAGTCCCAATAGAAATTCTAACGCAGGGCTAAATTCGGTGCTGTGATGCAGCAGCACCAGGAAGAGGGTTTCAGTGTGAGCCTGGGTGCTGCTTGTAGCCAGCTTCGCCTCCTCGGGCAGGGACTGCCAACTCCCAGCCTCCCACTGAGCCCAGCTCCTTCCTGAGCACATCTACTCCCAAGATAAGGCAGCTGGTGCCTACCCAGCTGCCCAGGCCGCAGCTTCAACCTTCCCTTCTTACTTCTCCTTCACCCCTACATGCAGCTCATCTTCTCATCTGATCCAGTCAATTCTATGCCATAAACATCACCTTATCAACTTTTTTCCCCCTCTGAACCAATGCAATGACCTCCTAATTGCTCACTGTCTTCAGCATCTCCTGCTGATAAATACTCAACAGAGTTGACAAGAGGAAGCTTCTAGAACTGTTACATGGACTGTAAAATCCTTTGGAGCTCCCTTTGCAGCAGTTAAAAGTGAGGGCACTGGAGTCACTCCCCTCAACTTGGAACCTGGGCTCCCCTCTTCCTCTGTGACCTGGGACACCTGTGCCTGAATTTCCTCCTCCTGCGGTGAGGGATGAAAAAATCCTATTGCTCAGAAACTTCTTGCATGTACAAAGTGCACAGTAACTCCTGGCTGCTATGATCATGCTAAACACGGTTAAACCCCACAGCAGCCTCATCTCAGTCCTGCTCCTGCCCACATCTTGTTTTCTAACTGCTCTGGACTCTAGTGTTTTCCAGAGGCAGCTTACATGTGTGCACTTCCCTAATCTTTTATAATTCTGTTCCTCGTCTCTGAGTACAACTCAGATGCTTACCTTTCCAGAGAGTTCTTCCTTATCCTGCATGTCTAGCTTTTATTGTCTCTCAGCTATGTGGTTTTCTTGCTAGTCTCTTCATCAAATAGTACTTTATACTTCTCTCCAGCTGGGGGTGAACGGGTGGACAGTATCAGGTGGTGCAAGGAGATTTACAAATCTGCTTCCTCACTAGACTGGGAACTCTTTGAGGGAACGTAGTTGGACTGTCACTTATTTGACCACCTTCAACCTCCAGAAAGGTGCCTGGCAGGGAGCTGAGCAGAGTTGGGATCCCATAGATTGATGGGCCTTCCATAAAACATTCTGTAGACTTCCAAGGGTATGAAGCATGTCTTATCATTCTCATGCTTTGACAATGAGAGCCTTGCTTGTGTTGAAGAGACCACCCTCCCAGGGCTGGCCAATTCCTACTGATGGTAAATGTGTAGCTGAGCAGCTTAGCCTCAAACCACGTTTTAAAACTTTTTTTTTTTTTCATTTCCCCTTTCCTTCTCTGCACACCCTCAAGTCTCAAGATAAAACTTTGACACAAACTGCATATGGGTTACCTTTCATCTTGAAATACAGCCTCGGAATGTGCTGTGAACCTCCACTCCCTTTCTTTTCCCATTCTATGCTTCCATGCCTTATATAAGCACATTTATTTATCTAGATGCTTCTTAAGTTCACACCATGCTCACGTTTGTGGTCATTTATTTCCTTAGAAGCTTCAGAGGGTGGGTCCTGATCAGGACCAAACCAGAATTCTCTCTCCAGCAAAAATTATTTTAAGGTCAGAACCCACTCCTGGCTAAAGAGTGACTACGGTATTGACTGTGATTAATTTATAACTTGGGAGGATCCACAATGGTGCCAGGCCCTTCACCAAGTGGAACAATAATTCAAGATGCACCTTTGGAGCAAGTCATGCCACCTGGCACCTCCTAGCACCCTCCTGCCTCTTCTATATTCCAAACTCTTTCTTTAAAAACCCCTGCATTCCCTTCACAAATTAAAGAGTGGAATTGCTTTCTACTCTTCCTCTTGTTGGCATGGGTAATAATGAAATCTTACAACGTCTTTTCGTAACTTGTGATTATTTGGACTTCTTTCTGCAGGCGGTGGGCAGCTGGACCCTTTTGCCGATTACAAATGGGTATATAAACCAGCCAACCCAGAGCTCACACCTTCACCTGCTCTATTGTTCTCATACTCTTGGCCATGATTCACCTGACCTACTCACCCCAGGGACAGGTGCTGGACAATTACAGTGGAACTCTATGGCCCCAGAATCCTGGAAAGTATTCAAACTCACCAATCCTAAGCCTGCTTGACCATTCCTTTCCCTGGAAACCAAAATGAAGGTTCTTTTCCCATTCCTTCTGACTTCTGACTGGTGGACACGGTTCTTCCCCCACGGACCCCATGGCCTGGTATGCCTCTCCTCTTGGGAACTGTCTTTTCAATGGCATCACACTCTGGTCTGTGGCCTCATCATACCTGAATAATAATAAAATTACACTGTAAAACGTGAAGCTTTACTGAGTTTCCTCAAGTGTAAAATGGGACAACAGGACCTACCTCATGAGATAATCATGGAGATTAAATGAGCTAATAAATGTAAACTGGTTAAAATATGCATAGCATATTGTCAGGGCTTCATAAGCATTGATTCTCCCGTCATGATAATTTTTATTACGGTGCAACAGTGAGACATAACAAACATGGGGAGGGAAGGGAAGGGTACTGTGCAGCTCAGAGTGAGAGGCAGTGCAGGAAAGAAGTCCCCAGTACACAGGAGAGGCCAGGGCCCACATGGACCCATGAGGAAGGCCGCATGATGAGAAATGAACATCAATGAATTTCTGTGTCTGATAGTCACTTTGAGATTGTGTCCCATTCTTAGCTGTAATTCCATTTCACTCAGCCCCCACACCCCTAAGCTTCAGGAAGTTCGTTACAGAGGGAGGGAAAGGAAGCCAGAGAGAACTATATGAATGTTCATGACTACACTATTATTAGTCACGTTCCCCTCAACCTCCCTCCTCCACCCTCCTCTGCAGGAATGGATTCCAGTTCCAACTTTCTGTTTGTTTTGCATTGCTCTTTAAATGATGCAATTTTCCACTTCACCAGAAAATACACTGGGAGTGTTTGGTGAGCCTCATCAGCCATCCCTGCCCAGCCTCCAGTGTGGGCTTTTCCCCATGGGGAGTGCTGAGAACACCACTCTGACTGAGCAGGCATATGAGAAGGTGCTTTCAGGGCATAAATCCACAAACCATGTCATCTCTCATTTTAGAGCTGCTCTGACCCATTGGCTGGGAATGAAGAGGCCTGCCCAGTCTGCAAGAAGGAAATCTGGAAGCATTCCAACTGGCTCATGCAGACGGGGGAAAGAACCCATGACTCCTCAACAGGGTCAGCCCCAGTATGGGTGCACAAGGAGAGTCTGGTAGTGAGCTGAGCCCACCCTCTGGGCTGCTAAGCACTTTGCAAACCTTACACTTCAGTGCCCACAGTATCCTCTAGACACAAGGGTTAGCACAGGGGTGGAATGGTGAGTGTCCAGGACCAGCCAGGCCTCAACTTATCAGATGGAAAGCCTGGAGCTCACAGAGCCAGCGACTTGCCCAAGATCATCCAACTGATGAGAAACTGAACCAGATGCCAGGGCCACAGAGTGCAAGCTCTTAGAACAAAGCCCTACACACCAATCAGAGTTGGGCATTTTCCTGTCGGTGAAGAATCTCATTTTAAACCCAAGTTTAAATGAACCCATGGATAGGCCCCTGGGCTGGCAATTCCCAAAGTGTGTTTCTCATAATCTACTTCCACAGGATTGAAAGCAGAAAAGGCACTGCTTTTATTTTAAAGTCCCTCCTGAAAAAAAAAAAAACAAAAATGTCCATGAGAATGCAACTTGAAGCCATTCAGCCAAAAAAGACCAGGCTTTTCTTATCCCTCTGATAATTAGGGCCGCGAAAGCACCACCAACTTGGGAGTCAAGAATGTGTCCTGTGTGTCCAATGCAGTATCCCAAATATGCAAGCTTGACTGTCAGCAATAACAGAATTCCCAGGTGAGCCTGATGGGGCTTCTACATCCAAGCTTCCTGAAAAGAGATGGGTGGTACTTGTTCTCCTGTTCTCGGGCCTTTACTGAGTAGGCATCAGACACTTGGAGTGGGATGAAGGGTGGGCTTAGTAGTAAACAAGAATCAGCCAGCTATCTAGACCTCAAGTGGCTCTTACATAGGTATCCATACCCTGTTAGAGATAATGAACTATGCTATAGATAAATGTCTTTGGCTCTAAGAAAAGCGGAATCAGATTGCTGTGAGAGACCAAAGGAAGAATACAGAGTTTGCAGCTCGGGAACTCAAGGAAGGCTTCCTAGAGGAGGAGGATTTATGATCACTTGAATCCTTGTTCAGCAAATATTTACTCTCCTTTACCTCGTCCTGGGAGCAGAGTATATTTCCTTGTTCCATTGATGTTAGGCTGAGCCACATGAAACATTTACTCTACTTTACCTCCTTCTAGAAGCAAGGTATATTTCCCTGTTCTATTGATGTTAGGTTGAACCACGTGACTTGCTTTGGCCAGTAGGTTGTTAGTGACCATAATAGAGATCAGAGATGAGTGTGCTTGCACAGTGGGGCTTTTTTTTTTCATGCTACTGTCCTCACCATGACAAAAATCAGGTCTGGTCCATGTAGGATGAAATATGCATGGAGCAGACCTGAGCCCTACCTACTGATTGGACCAAGCTTAGTTGAACCCCATTTAGATCAGCTGATCTGCAGTCAAACTGCAGAAACATAAATGAGAATGAACGTGGGTTTGAGCCACTGAGTTTCAGGGCAGTTGTGTTTTGCAGCATTTTTATGGTCACTGCTGTCTACTACAGATGTTAAGTTGGATCTTGAACAAAGGATAAGATGTGGGTTTGAAGAAGGTAGGGGACTTCCCAGGTAGGAACAGGAAGACAAAGGCAAGAAAGTAGGAAGCTGAGTCCCATGGGAAGATAGCAAATGTTCTGGAGATGGATTCAGTAGGACTGACGGCTGGAAGAATTGGAGGGACTCCAAATTTAGATACTGTGACACTACTCTGGGAAATCTGGGCTTTATCCTGAAGAGGACTGCGTAGGCAAAATAATGGCTCTTAAATAGATCTACTTCCTAACTCTCAAAAGGTATGAACACATCACCTTACATGGCAAAAATGGCTTTGTGGGTTTGACTAAGGTAGGATCTTGAGATGATGAGGTTATCCTGGATAATCAAGAGGGCTCAGTATAATCACAGGTGTCCTTAGAGGAAGGAAGCGAGAGGGTCAGAGTCAGAAAAGAAGCGACAACAGAAGGGAGGTCAGAGTGATGCAGCCAAGAACCAAAGAATGTAGGCAGCCTCTAAAAGCAGGAAAAGGCGAGAGACAGACTTTCCCCTGAGCCTCCAGAAAGGAAGGCAGCCCCACCCATACCTTGACTTTAGGACCATAAAACCTTTTTGGATTTCTGACCACCTCCAAAACTACGATAATAAATTTGTGTTGCATGAAGCCACTAAGTGTGTGGCAATTTGTTACAACAGCAAATGGCAACACAGGGATGGAGTCCCATGGAAGATTTTTGTGAAGTGGAAATACCTGTGTGGAATTTATTTGGGAAATACCACTTTACTATATTAGCAAAAGTCATGTTTATTGTAACAATAATAGTAATAATAATAACTAATACTAACTAAGCACTTACTATTTGCCAGGCACTTTTCTGAGAGCTTTACGTGCATTAACTCACAACATCTCCATGAAATAGAAGCTATGCCAAGTTAGGTGGCTCACAACTATAATCCTAGCACTTTTAGAGGCCAAGGCTAGAGAATCACTTGAGCTCAGGGGTTCAAGACCAGCCTGGCCAACATTGTGATACTTCATCTCTACTAAAAATACAGAAAGTATAGCTGAGTGTGGTGGTGCTCGCCTGTGGTCGCAGCTACTCCATCTCTCTGCTCAGTCTCCCAAGTAGCTGGGACCACAGGCAAGCACCTGTGAGATGGAGGTTGAGCGTGGGAGGTGGAGGTTGTAGTGAGCTGAGATCATACCACCGCACTCCAGCCAGAGTGATGGAGTGAGACCTTGTTTCAAAAAAAGAAAGAAAGAAATAGAAGCTGTGACAATTCCCATCTCACAGACAAGGAGCCCAAGGCTCAAAGAGATTAAACAACTTGCCCGGGATCACAAGGCAGTCTAACTTTAAACAACTGAGAAATTGAGGCTCTGCAAGGGGAAAGGAACTGGTAGAAGGGGCAGCAGGAAGTGTAGCCAAAGATTCTGAATCCCCATCAAGGGCTCTTTGCACTGTACCACTGGAGGCCACCACAGATGGTGGCACAGGGAAGGAGAGAAGGTAACAGTCATACCCACAGGCCTACTGTAGGGGTGCAAAGGCCATTCCTCAACAGTACATATCCTCCCAGAATGAGACCACATCTCCAAAACCATGATGACCAGAAGAAACCTGGAAGGTCGGTGAGTACAGGTGCTGTGTGAAGTTCTATGAAAAGGTTTGACATTGTTTAAAGGAGACGGAACACAGCAAGAGGCAGAAATAAAAGCAGGTGATGAGAATGGGGTGGGGAGATGGCAGGGCAGCTTCTGGGCTAGATGTGACTTTGGGTACATTAGAAGAAAACAGCCTGTCCAGGTGTATAAGTACGGGAAGGTGCTGCCCTGGGTGGACGCCTCCTTACAGAGGCTTCTGACCCTCCTCTGCTCCATCAGGGGCTCTGCAGGCGCAAACTGTGCAACTGTACTCCACAGCCTGCTGCAGGGGTGAGTTGCAGAAGTCCTCCCTGATTTTTGTCGGTGATGTTGTTTGTTTTGAATAAAGTTTTCATTTTAGAATAGCCTTAGATTTACAGAAAAGCTCCAAAGACAGTATTAAGAGTTCCCATATATCCAGGACTGTTTCCCCATCATGAGCGTCTTATTTACTAGAAGACATTTGTTACAGTCAGGTAACATTACTGTTAGCAGAACTTCACACATTATTTGGATTTCAAGGCATTCTTTGTTTTTCACTTGCTCTTTTCCTTCTGTTAGAAGTTTTCCATGCTCAATGTAAAAACTTTAGGAAATTTAAGAAAAGGTATACGAACATCTGAAAACAAAAGTCACTCATGATCCTAAAACCTGGTTTAACTGCTGGTTACATTTTAGTGTTTTCTTCCAGTCTTTTTTCCCTAATTGTGTATATATTTATAATATATCCAGGAAGATATATTATATACAATTATGACATGGCTATATTTTTATGGCAATAAATGTAATCGTATTTTAAATGTCTGTACAATAGCCTGCCATAGAAATATATTATAATATATTTTAATATCTCCATTACTAGATATCATTTACTATTTTAAAATATTTTAGGCCAGGTGTGGTGGCTCAAGCCTGTAATCCCAGTACTTTGGGAGGCCGAGACGGGTGGATCACAAGGTCAGGAGATCGAGACCATCCTGGCTAACCCGGTGAAACCCCGTCTCTACTAAAAAATACAAAAAACTAGCCAGGCGAGGTGGCGGGCGCCTGTAGTCCCAGCTACTCGGGAGACTGAGGTAGGAGAATGGTGTAAACCCGGGAGGCGGAGCTTGCAGTGAGCTGAGATCCGGCCACTGCACTCCAGCCTGGGCCACAGAGCGAGACTCCGCCTCAAAAATAAAAAAATTAATATTTTAAAAATAACTGTGATATATGTCTCTGTATCTTTGTTTATTTTCTTTGCTTAGAATTACATTTACCATGAAAACATTTAAAACTCTTGCCAAATTATCACATTCCCACCAAAAGAATTAAATATTTTTATTTATTTACTCTTGGTTAAAATGCTAATTTCATGGGTGTAAAATGATTTTTCATTCCTACTTTAATTTGCTTCTCTTTCTTTCTGATGTGGTTAATACATTTTTGCAAACAGGCATTTTTAAAATAAATACCTGTGCTCTAGTCATTTTTCTTTGAGATACTTTTCTTACTAATTTATATAAATTATTTCTACATGAAGACTAATGACCCATTCTCTAAATATATGTATTCACATATACATGTATAAACTTATGAGTAAAAGGCCTTGTTTTATTTGTTTCCATATACCCAGAAACCAGCATAGTTTTTGACAAATGGTCAGGTTTTAATTAGTCTTTTTTTTTTTTTTTTTTTTTTTTGAAACAGGGTCTCATTGTGTCACCCAGGCTGGAGTGCAGTGGCAGGATCTCTGCTCACTGCAACCTCCACCTCACAGGCTCAAGTGATCCTCTCACCCCAGCCTCCTGAGTAGCTGGAACTACAGGTGCATGCCACCACACCTGCCTAATTTTTTGTATTTTTGGTAGATACTGGGTTTCACCGTGTTGCCCAGACTGGTCTCAAACTCCTGAGCTCAAGTTATCTACCTGTCTCTGCCATCCAAAGTGCTAGGATTACAGACTTAATGGGTCTTTGAGAGGCAATATAGTACAGAGGTTAAAAAGACAAATTCTAGAATCAGACTGCTTGGATTTAAATCTCAGCTTCACCACTGACTATCTGGGCGAGTTATTTGCCTTCTCTGTACCTGCAAAACGGAGATAATATATCTGCCTCTGGGCTGTTGGGAGGATTAAATGCATGATTATATTTGGCAATCCCTTCCGCCTTTGTATCAGTTAGTTTCTACTGTATGCTAAATCATCTCAAACTTAGTAGATTAAAACAATTATTTCTGTAGCACATGATTCTGTAGCCTGGCAATTTGGAACTGGACTTAGCTGGGGAGTTCTTTTTCTGGGCAGCGGGCTCAGCTGATCTGGCTGGACTCATTTAGCAGCGGTGATCAGCTGGTCTCCTGGTTGGGGGTTGCCTGGTCAAGAACAGCCTTAGTGTGGATAAGTCATTTCTGCCCCACCTGGCCTCTCATCCCCCAGCAAACTCGCCTAGGCTCTTTCACATGGTGGTGTCAGCACATGCGTGATGGGTGTTTGCCGCTGCCCTATAGCAAGTCTATGGGGCAAGCCCAGGGTCAGTGTAGGAAGGCATGAGCAAGGGAGGTGCATCCCCGGTAGGTGAGATAACAGGGAGGCCTGGACAAAGTTGGCCATGACTATAATCAATCCTTCACTCTCTACTAGGCTCCAAACTTTCATTGACAAGTCTAACCTCACATTTTGCAGAGGATGTAAGTGAAGTGATGTTAGTGATTCTCTTTCTGCATAGACAGATGAGATAGCATAACAGGTAAAGTCCTGGGATCTCCAACTGTACTGCCTGGCTTCAAATCCTGACCCTGCCACATATTAGCCATATAATCTTATTTATGTGATCACTTAGTTCCTTGGGGGTTAGTTTTACCATCTGTAAAATGAAGGAAATAATAGTATCTGCTTCCCTGGGCTGCTGAGAGAATAAATGAGATCGAGATCGCTTGTGTCAACAATTTGAGATATGGCCTGGCATATAGAAAGCTCGCACTGTGTGCTGACTTTCATGGCTTGAGCCAAGCTATGCTTTTCTGTTCTTCCCATTTGGTGATTACTGCTTTCAACCTAATGTGGAGAAAGGGTGTCGGCTTTATAGTCAGATGGATCGCTACAAGAATCCCAATTCCAACCCTTTAATTTATTAAACCTAAAATAGCACTAAACACCCAGTATATGATAAGTACTGGGTGCCAGGAAAATAATTGGAGAAAGAGCAGACAGAGCTCATGGGGCTAACATTCTCGCAGGAGAGACAAACAGTAACACAGAGATAAGGTGGCTTCAGATACTAAACAGAGAAATGTAACATGGAAGTGATTTGCAGAGTCACGGAGGCTGTCTTAGACTGGATAGTCAGGAAACTCCTCTTTGAGAAATGGACATTAGAACCAAAATTTGATTGGCAGGAAGGAAGAAAAACATCCCAGGCAAAGGAAAGAGCTAGTGCAAAAACTCTGGGGCAGGAACAGAGAAGCTCAAACAACTAGAGAATAGCCAAGCGGCCGGTGTGGCCCAGCACCATGAGTGAGACTGTCCCGACAAGCAGCAGGTGCCAGATCAGATGGGACCTTGTAGGCCAAAGGCCTTTGAGCCCAGACAGATTATTTTTAAATCCAGTGTAGGCAACACTGTGGTGGCTCATGCCTGTAATTCTAGCACTTTGGGAGGCCAAGGAAGGAGGATCACTTGAGCCCAAGAGGTCTCAGCCTTGGCAACATGACGAAACCCCATCTCTACTAAAAATAAAAAATTAGTTGAGTGTGGTGACACACACCTGTAGTCCCAGCTACTTGGGAGGCTGAGGTGGGAGAGTTGCCTGAGCCCAGGAAGTTAAGGCTGCAGAGAACTGAGCCCGAGCCACTGCACTCTGGCCTGGGTAATAGAGTGAGATCCTGTCTCAAAAAAAAATAATAATAATAAATAAAAATAAAGTCCAGGCTCCACTCCTTGAGTACTGTGTGACCTCAAGCAGCAAATTCACTCATGATCCTGCAACCTTGTTTAACTATTTTCTTCCAGTCTTTTTTTCTCTAACTGAACACACAGTTATATGGATATGCATTTATATTTGTAATATGATATATATATTTATAGCATATGGGAAGATATACTTCTCAATCTACCAGCTATGTATTGGGATGCTATTTGGGAAGATATACTCAACCTCTCTGCTGTTCATTGTCCTCTTTATAAAAAGCTGGTGGGACGTGGCAGCATCCAGAGGCCTTGCAGCTGTGCAGTCAGCAGGGCTTCTTCATGCAGCCCACGCAGCAGTGCAGCTCGTGCACTGTACAGATCCACTGGTACCACTGACAGCAGTACAGGAAGAATGATGTCCCTGGAGTGTGTGACTAAGAGGCCTGGTTGTCTGGTCCCAATACTTTCCAGCTCTGCTTCTGTGAGACCCTACTCGTCACTCCCTCTACAGCCCCAGAGGAGAAAGCCTGGGTTGATAATCACTCTCTAAATGGTTTCTGAATCTGAGATTGATCAGGACCAGCATCTCACTTAGAGACACCAGGAAGGGTCGCGAGGGAGAAGTCCATGACTCACACTCTGGGATATGGTTCCAGGACATTCCAGGGTCTTTGGGACAGGCTGACAAGATGATGAATGTCAGCTAGGGAGAAAGTGAGTTAAAGGCTAGAGGCTAATTGGCTTGGGATAAATTCTGACTGCAGAAGTCTCCCCTACAGATGCCGTTGCCCCTTGGTGGAGATAAGCCTGGGAAACAGGAAATGCCTCTCAGACTGGAGTTGCAGCCACATTGTGAGATTATAATAGCACCATTTGCTGAGTACCAATTGTGTGCTCTGTGCTATTCTAGGTACTCACGAAAGCACCACTGGATCAACAGAGCCACTGTCCTTGTTTCCATAAGGATATGTCAGTCAGGAATATGCTCCCAGGCTGATATCAGAAAACTGGCTGAAATTAAACAAATAGAGGTTTAATGTTTGCACATGGGGAGAGGTCTAAAGGTAGAGAACTGCTAGTGTTGGTTTGGCTGTTCGATCACGACATCATAGATCCAAGCGCCTTCTAGTTGTTTTTTCTGCCATCCTTACATTTTGGCACATGCTTGTTGCCTCATGGTTGCAAGATGGCTGCTGCCAGCCCAGCAATTACATCCATTACCATGGCATTTCCAGCTGCAAGGGAAGCTGGAAGAATTTCATCCTTAGGTCAGGGAATTCAAGCAGAGGCCATTGCACTGACAACATGCACGTCTATAATGAGAAAAGTATAATCTTGTGTTAGATTTTCTCTTTCTCTGTCTGATCCTCTCTGTTCTTTCACCCTTGCTTTCTTGTGCTACCTTGAAGATAGACTATCTATACCTAAGACCTTCTTTCAGGTACTATGACTGGGGAGCCTAAATTTTCATGGGAACCAAAGGGCATGGAACTGAGGGATGGAGGAATGTATCTATAGAATTTTAGAGGGAGGAAAAGGGGAAAGGAAGAAACAAATGTTTGGACAACTTATGCTATGTCAAGAACAATTACATATGTGAGCTCATTTAATTCTCAAACAGCCTATAGGCTAAATATGATGTTCCCAGTTTACATGGGAGGAAACTGAGGCCCAGAGAGCTTGAACATCTCATTAAGGTTATTCAGAGAGCTAATGACTGAGACAGACTCTATCTGACTCTACACCCGAGTTATTTCCTCCACAAAACATTTCCATCTGGTCATTCCTCTCACACCTCCAATTAACACTCACTCCATTCTGCATTGTAATGACGATGGTTTTCATTCCCATAAAAATTGTGAGGTTACAGAAGTCAGGAGTGGACATTTATTTATTTCTCTCCCCTCCACAGTCTGAGTGCAGTGCCAATATTTGGATAGTTTAGAGTAAACATCACTAAATAGCTATGATCTTTGACTTCTCCCACTTATAAATGAAGATGGGTTATTTATCAAACATTGATACAACTTATTTGATTTTTGCTGAGTTTTTGAAAAGTGCCTTTTAAAGACTCATGGAATGCTTCCCTTTGTTTTCTGTTCTGGTTCTTTGTTAAAACCCAAGGTAGGGTCAGTGAGGTGAGTCTGAGAGCAAGTGTGCCCTTGTGGTGCTAGTGCCCGAGAGGTCTGATGGCACTTTCCCCTGCAGACATTCCACTGCCTGGCTGGCAAGTGTATTAGTCTGCTTTCATGCTGCTCATAAAGACATACCTGAGACTGGGTAATTTGTAAAGGGAAGAGGTTTAATGGACTCATAGTTCCACATGGTTAGGGAGGCCTCACAATCATGGCAGAAGATGGAGGAAGAGCAAAGTCATGTCTTATATGGTGGCAGGGAAGAGAGCTTGTGCAAGGAAACTCCGCTTTATAAAACCATCAGATCTCATGAGACTTGTTCACTATCACGAGAACAGCATGGGAAAGACCTGCTCCCATAATTTAATTACCTCCCACCGGGCTCCTCCCATGACACATGGGAATTGTGGGAGCTACAATTCAAGATGAGATTTGGGTGGGGCTGCAGCCAAACCATATCAGTAAGCAACTGCACAGTGTTGAAGGGAAAGAAAACAATTAAAACAGGAAAAAGAGAGGGGAAAATAAACAGGGTGGGGAGTAGTTTAGGTTATGGCTGCCCACCTCTTCCTTTCCCATAAAACTCCAAGATTGTCAAAATTAAGGTTACAATAAACTTTGGTTTCATGTGAAACGGCCTGGGGACAGAATAAATCTCTCTTTCCTGCCCCCGCACCCGTCGCTCCTCCTCAGTGAGAATCCCTGAATGCCCCAACAAAAAGAGACTTATATTTGATGTCAAGCACAATGGTTAACAGTTACAATTCTGGGATCAGGTATGATTCAGGTCAGGAGACAGAAGCCTGGGTTTCAGGGCCAGCTCTGCTCTGATTAGCCTTGTGACCTCGAATGAGACCCTTGGACTCACAATCAGTTGTTCCATGTAAAAGGGGCTCAATTGAGGCAGTGAACATGTCCTTCTTACTCTATTTCATTGATTCTCTGACAGGCTTTTACTGTTTTGAACACATTAACATCTCCAAAAGTAGGATGAGTCATACAATCCCCAGAGTCTCAGAATAACTAAAATTCAGTATTAAAGAAACAATTCATGCCCAGGACACGTGGGTGATGCAGTCCCTGGCTCTAGAGCTTAGGAGCTGGTTGATAACTGACTTAGAAATCCCAGAAGGTGCTTTATATCACACCTGATAAAATCTCTGTAAAAATCTACTGGGAAAAAAAAAAAAAAGGTAAAACAGAATAAAGATTTGGCAAAGGCTCATGCTGTGAGAATACAAGCTATGGGGTGACTCTTGAAGTCAGAGATCTGGGTTGTAGTCAGGGTCAGGACTGGGGTGAGGCTTAAGTGATACAGCCACAGTTTAAACCCCAGTCTCTCATGACCAAGGTAAAAAGTTAAGGAGGCACTGGTTCTCAGAGTTGCACAAGTGCATGGGCAGCACCTGCAATGGGGGAGCCTCCTTTCCTTCAGCCCCCTAAGCTCCTCTCTTGCCTCAGTCTTGTCCCAGCCTCAGATGTACCTTGACCCTTTTAGGACCCACCAACTGTAGGTCTTGGGCAGCTTGGCTCCTCCTTGGCTGCAGGTACCTGACCTATAAAATGAGGAGGCGTTTTGATTATGCTTTTATGCTGTCTATCTTTGCCACTAGACAGAAAAACTCCTGGGAACACTGACTACTGCTGGTTCACCCGAGATGTCTGCCATACTCACAGTGAGTGACTCTTAATTAATGCTAATGACCCTATTTGTTGAGTGGTTGTGGTGACCACTGGTATCAGCTTGGTTACCTATGGCATAGCCAACAGTGGCTCCGAGCTGACTTTGGAATTAAAGACACTTAAGTTCACATCTCAGCTTCCTACCTTACCAGCTGAAAAACTTTAAGTTACTGAACCTCTCCACATGCTTCAGTTTCCTCATCTCTAAAGTGGGAACAATACAAGTCCCTACTTCAAAGCATTGTTGTAAGGATTCTATAAGGTCATGGAAGGAAAGGTCTTAGAAAGGCACCTCCTGTGGAGTCAATGCACAATCAAGGTTAGTTGTGGCTTTAATTATTAGCCTTACTGTCACCTCTCTCAGCCTCATTGTCCTACACCATGAAGAACACAGAACATTTTGGATAATGCAGTCTGAGCAGTGCTGTATCCTCAGTTCCAAAGTATTTTTCAAGAAAAGTTTTTTTTTTCTGTCTGGGATTCTGGACCAGTTTTCAAAAAGCCTCCCCTTAAAGCCTCCTTAATTCCTTGCTAAACATTCTCCTCTAATCCTGAAGAAACAAAAGCCTTGGAGAGACATCTTCCAAGAGCCGCAGGGACCAGACCCACTTCAGTCCACTTCTCTGTACTAGAAAGCACTATCATATTCAAAGGGTAACCCAGTATATCCTGATATCCTATGTGACTCTGGATTGAGGTGATGACATTCAAAACAACAGCCAAAAAACTGATAGCAGCTTGGTATTATTATTTTGCTCTTGCATCTCTTAAATAGCATTAAAGTGGATCCAATTGACAAGGGAGACTAATGTTCTTAAATTCCACTTTAATCACTGTTGAGATTCAAGAGTGACAACTCATCACTCCTGTACCCCTCCTCCAAGTTTAGGACCAACTAAGAAATATGCACAATGGCCAGAAAGGTGGAGATTAGATCAAAAATAACTCTGCTGAAATAAGACCAGAAGACATAGCTGGGATCTGTAGACATAATCAGGTGATCTAAGGTCTTCTGTCTTTCCAAGGACTTAGGAAAGCCTGCAAAGCAGATATGTATACTCACTTGCACTGGGGAGAGAGATTCCCTGCTTTATATGTAAGAGGCAACAAGAAGACAGAAGGAAAGAGAGAGAGAAAGAGGAACAGAGAGGGGCCCAACACAGTAAATGTCACCCAGATAGACAGCCTGGACTGAAGTATAAACAGATGTCAGCTTTTAGCCACTCTCCCAGTCAAATGTTTTTTTCTACCATCTCTTTTTGGCAGCCAGGAAGGAAGGGGGACTGGGGAAAAGAGGGGCAGGGCAAAGAGGGGCTGGAAATGTTTCTTTGGGTGAAGTCCCTCTATGATGTCATGAGGACAGGTTATGGCGCATGTATAGCAATGGGTTCCCATTTTATCACACGCAGCCCTGCTTGACGCCTGTCATTCCTGGCAGCCCCTCCAGTTCACCCCTCTGTCACACACTCACTCCTTCCCATTTTAGCTGATGTTTTGTATTCATCAGCTTCCCAATTCCTGTCCCTCCACAGCTGTCCTTCAGTAGCCAAAAACCTCAAAAACCAGTGAACTTGCCTCCACTCCACAAAGAGCAGTATTTCAGTTCAGCAATCCTGTCCCACGGAATCTTCTATGATGATGGGAATGTTCTATATCTGCATGCTCCAGTGCATCAGGCAGCAGCCACACGTGGCTATCAAACCCTTGAAATTCAGCTAGTGTGACTGAGGAACTGAATTTTCTATTTTATAATCATAATTAATTTAAACTTAAATGGCCACATATGCTGAGTGGCTAGTATATTGCACAGCCCATTCCTATAGAGTCAAGCACTTTGAGGAGATAAACATAAACTTTTTGGTCCATTTTCCTTCCAGGCTCTTAAAATCCTTCACAGCCCTGATTCTGCCATCAAGGAGCCCTGGTGTGGTGAAAAGAAGGATGGGCCATGAGCCGAAGGGCATGGATTGGAGTTGTGGTCCTCACTCATTGTCTACACGACTTTAAACAAATGACTTGATTTTGGTTTCTTTACCTGTAATAATAGAATGTAATTTTTTAAGATTAAATAAGACAATGCCAATGAAATTGTCTTGCACCATTGAAAGTTTTCATTTCATTTTCCTAGCCTCTTTTGGGGATTATGTAGCAAATCAGCCCTTGTTTTCAGCTTTCAGTAGTAACATCTTTAGATGTGCCCAGTCTGCCTTCTGCATCATTATCCAGGAAACATAGATCATTGCCGAATAGGATGGGACCGAGAACCAAGCCACCTTTCTCTTTGGCATGAATTTGCCTGCATTTTGAGATAAATTGTTCTACAATGCCATTGCTAAGTGTACTCTTATTCATCCCATATTTTATAATCATATCTGCAAAAGTATCAAGAGGAATTTTGTCAAAACTCTAGATGATACTGAGATATGCTTTATAGCCTTAACCATTAGAGTGTTTCAAAGGCTTCTGTGTTTGTTTTCAATTGCTTTATAACAAATTATCTATCTGATACTTAGATGTGTAAGGCAACACTTATTATCTCATCGTTTCTGTGGGTCAGGAATCCAGGTGTGGCTGAGCTGAGTGGCTCTGGTATCTCTTAAGGCTGTCCTCAATTGGTCACCTGGGGCTACTGTCAATTGTCAGCTCAAGGCTTGACTGGGAATGACCTGCTTCCAGGCCATGAACAGACCTCAGTTCCTCATCACATGGGCCTCTTTATGAGCTGCTTAAATATCCTCACACATTACTATCTGGCTTCCCTGTCTCCTGGGCTATCTCATGATATAGCAGCTGACTGAGTGACTCAAGAGAGAAGGCAAGATTGCACCCAGGGTGCAATCATTTTATAACCTAGTCCCATAGCTGTAGCCTAGTCACATAGCCATGTGACTTAGCCACAGCCATTTTACGACCTAGACTCATAACCATGTGACCTAGCCACTGTCATTTTACGACCTAGTCTCATACTTAACATATTGTCACTCTTCCCATATTCAAGTCACTAGAAACTAAGTCCAGCCCACACTGAAGGGGAGGGATATTATACACTACCTCTTAAGGGAAGAAGTATCAATGCATTTTTGATACACCTTGAAAATCAACACAACACCTCAAACTCAAATGGCCAAAACTTAGCTAATGATCTTCTTGTGCAAACTTAGTGTTTCCTATTTTGGCTGATGACACTTTTGTCCACCCATCTTGCATTGGAACCACCGAGCCATGGGTAATAGCTCTTTCTCTTACACCAACTGTGTACATCCAATCCACTGCCGTGCCCCACATATCTTAACTCTTAGTTGACTTTCAACAGTTTTTACTTATTTCCAACTCTACCAAGATTATTGTGGTCTAAGCAACACTCCTGTATCACTTAGAATCATGATATAGCCTCATGGCCGGTCTATCCACATTACTGTACTTCACTTTAATCGACTGTCCATGATGCAGCCAGAGAGGACTTTTTGAAATACAAATAATACCATGTCACTGCTATCACCTCTTTCTTAGTATATTCAAGCAGATCTTAGATTGATGACCAAAATATTTAACTACATTTAGCAGTCCTGTATGTTCACTGACTTCCAACCTCACCTGTACCATCCAACACCTGGCCACTCTTGAATGTCTTTGGCTGAGCCTTTGCCCTTTGGGTTTCCTCTGCCTGAAACACTCTAAGTCCCCCTGCTGTCCTCTTGCCTTGTTAATGTCTTACCTTTCAATTCTCAGCTCAGCCTCTGTTACTTTAAAACAGAGTTGCTCGACCTTAGCACTCTCCACATTTTGAGACAGATAATTCTTTGTCACAGGAGGCTGTGCTGTGTATTGTAGGATATTTAGCAGAATCCCTAGTCTCTGCTCCCTAGATGCCAGTGGCATCACCTCTCTCCAAATATGACAACCAAGAATATCTCCACACACTGCCAAGTATCCTCTGGGAGAGCTAAATCATCCCGGCTGAGAACCATTGCCTTAGAGAGACCCACCCAACTGTCTAACACTGTGGTAAATGACCTTCTGACATCTCTCCTTCTAAGCACCAGACACAGCTGTGATTGTATGTGTATCTTGCATATCATCTCTATTCCTTACCAGAGCAAGGCCCCAGAGGGCAGTGGACATCTCTGTTTAGCCATCATCATGTCCCCGGGGTCCAGCACAATCACTGGTACACAGATAGTCTGTTGGATGAGAATATATTTATGTTATTCTGCTCATCTGCATCCACACCAGTGAAAGCAAGAAAGGAAGGAGGGAAGGAAGAAAAGAGGAAAGGGAGAAAAGGAGGAAATGGAGGGAGGAAGGGAGGGAGGAAGAAAGGAAGGAAGGAAAGAGAAAAGGGAGGAGGAAAGGAGAAAAGAGAGAGAGGGAGGGAGGGAATGAGGAAGGAAGAGAGAGAGGAAAAGAGAAAAGGGAGGAAGGAAGGAAAAAAGGAAGGAAGGGAGGGAGGGAGGGAGGAAGGAAGGAAGGAAAGAAGGATGGAAGGAAGGAAGGAAGGGAAAGGGAAGAAAGGAAGGAAGGAGGGAGGGAAGGGAGACAGGATGGAAGGAAGGAAGGAAGGAAGGAAGCAGGGAGGGAAGAAGGGAGGGAGTGAGGGAGAAATGAGAGGGAGTAAGGGAGGAGAGGGAGGGAGGGAGGGAGAAAGGAGACAGAGGAAGGGAGGAGGGAGGGAGGGAGGAAGGAAGGAAGGAGGAAGGAAGGAAGGAAGGAAGGAAGGAAGGAAGGAAGGAAGGAAGGAAGGAAGGAAGGAAGGAAGGAAGGAAAAGAAAGTAAGTCAGCCTTACTGGCTCACCCCAGATCCCAAGCACTGTTTCCCAGACTCAGTCTCGTTTTCCCCATGTTGCTTCTGCCTTCTGTGTTTGTTCAATTCTCAAGTTTTCACCTTATGGTAGCAAGATGGCTGCTCACAACTCCAAGTCTACTCCCAATGGTTCTAACACCCTCCACAGTGGTGGGTCCTATTTTCACTGATTGGCCTGAGTTAGGCCATGTGCCCGTAGTCAAAGCATCGCTTACAACCAGAAGGATATGATACTCTCATGGGCCAGGCTCAGGTCACAAGCTCAGCCTCCAAAGCCAGGGGTGTTATTCACCCCATTCACAAAACATGTTCTGAGAGTAGGGGGAGAAGGTTTCAGTAGTGAACCACCAGTGAACTATTGCCAGAAAAAGAGGAAATGGAAGCAGGAAAGGCAAAAACTAGGATGCATGGTCATGGCTGGCATGTGGCACGAGTTCAGTGATACTGCAATTGAGTTCACATGGCTGTTTATAAGCCATCTCTTAATTGGAGTTCACAGTCAGGCTAGTGAAGGATGCCAAATGGGCCGTAACCCTAACAGCAAGTGTGTGTTGCCAGCATGAAGCGATGATGAAGGAATGAAGGAATGAATGAATGAACACACTGTGGCAGCTTCTCCAAGCTTGGTACAATGGAAAGAGCATGACAATAAGAATACGAAGCTGTCATCCTGCCCAGGCCCTGGTGCATCCACAATCACAATGGCCCTCACTTCTGGTCTCACCAAGTTGATAGGGGATGACAAGAAAGAAAATAGCTTTCAGTGCAAAGCATGCCAAGGAAAAAATAAATGCACTAAAGGCTCACGGAATATAACTGAAAGATGCCTGGGACTCCATTTTCAGGGAGAGAACTGAGGTTGTAAGGATGAGTAAGGATGCAATTCACATAGTGTTTGCTGAGCACATACTAAGTATCAGGCCATCTACCCAATCCTGGGGAAATACAGATGGCACAAAGCCTGAAGAAATGCGAAGCCAGGCATTCTGGAGTCCCAGTTCTTCAGAGATTTGTCTGGGACCCAAGGCTCAGAAAAGACAACTTCTTCACCCAGTCCAACCTACAGGGAAAAATGGAGTGAGGCTCTTTCTGTGAAAGACCAGCTGGCCAGTCTTCTGAGCACATGGATTCCTATAGGACTAGTGGGGAGAGGATTACACAGTGCCTCTATCCCCTCAACACAAAATAATATCTCTTCTATTGTTGGCTAGTCTCACTATCTGCTTCATTCTTTTAAAATTTCAAGTGTTTTCTCTTGAGAAAAACTTCTGAATCACTTTGCCTGCACTATACCTAATTCTTACTACAATGCTATGAACTTTGAATTATTGCCCTTGTTCACCCCAAATGGAAAACCAAAGCTCAAAGAGGTGACTGACTCCCCAGATCATGCAACTGACAGAATCAAGATTTCATTTCAGGTGTGTCTGGATCCTGTGCTCACTTGCTCTCTTCTCACCAAGGCTTCCTAAGGATCCAAAAGGAATCCTGCCACCAGCAGCCATCAGCCCACTCACCCCCCAACTCGGTCTTACCTTGCCATTCAAACATGCTCCAGTTTCAAATCTCAGTTCTGCCATTCACGTGATGCTGGACAAGTCAGTTAGCCTCTCTGAGATTCAATTTTCTCATATGCCTAATGGAAAAAGAGCATCTACCTTATAAATTGCATATTTACTCTTCCTTCCTGTTGCCTCAATAGAAGTATATTTCCCCCATCCCACAGATGCTGGCCTTAGACTTGTGACTTGCATTGGCCAATGAGAGGAGACATACACCAATCAAAAGAGAGGCATTAAATGTGCATGACTGGTTTAGCTTGGCCTCTTATGCTCCTGCCATGAGCAATTAGATCATGCCTGAGTAACCACTATTCATTCAGCCTGAGTTCTGGAGTGAGAAACAGGTGGAACGGTCCTGGACTCCATCCACAGTCCAGAGAAGAGCACCATGGTCCACCCATAGGGTTGTGAGTGAGAAAGAAATGTCAGTTGTTATAAACCAGTGGTTTTCAAGGCGTGGTCCATCAGCATCAACATCACTTAGAAATTTGTGAGAAATGCACATTCTCAGTCCTTATCCAAACCTACTTAATCAGAAACTCTAGGGGTTGGGCCCAGTGATCTGTGTTTTAAAAAGGCCTCTAGGTAATTCTGATGCAGGCTCAGGCTTGGAATCCACTGTTGTAAATCACTGACAATTGGGGATTATTTGTTGCTGTATGAAAGCTGACTAATACATCTAGCCTTTGAGGTTGCTGTGAGGATACAGTAAGATAAGATGTGAGAAGCTCCCGGAATGAGGTTCCTCCCAATAGTCCTAAGCCTGGCATCCAAAATTCTTCTTAATCTGATCCTCGAGACCTCTTCAGCTTCATCCACCAGCACTGCCCTATAAAGACCCATTCTCTTTGCATTCCAGAGCCAGAAAGAAGTTCAGAGGATGGGCGTGGTGGCTCATGCCAGTAATCCCAGCACTTTGGGAAGTGGAGACAGGCAGATAACCTGAGGTTAGGAGTTCAAGACTAGCCTGGCCAACATAGTGAAACTCTGTCTCTACTAAAAACACAAAAAATTAGCCGAGCATATTGGCAGGTGCTTGTAATTCCAGCTACTCGGGAGGCTGAGGCATGAGAATTGCCTGAACCTGGGAGGCAGACGTTGCAGTGAGCCGAGATTGCACCATTGTACTCCAGACTAGGGGATAGAGAGAGATTCTGTCTCCCTCGCAAAAAAAGTTCAGAGATGAGTATATACAGCCCCCAATAACCAAAATGAGCCCTGGAAAGACCACAGAGATTAAGTCCTCATTTCCTAACTCCAGGCCCCTACACAGCACATGGAGCATCCTGGAGGTAAAGAATGAACACAGGTGTATTTACAGACAGCATCAGCCACTTCATGCTGTCCAAGGCAGAGATCCCTGTATTGCTGTTCCTAACATTAATCCCTAGCTTCTGAACCAGCTGTCCTAGAAGGGCTGTTGGGTCAAGGAGTGTGTGCTGCCCAACATTTCAGCTCTTCCATCAACAAATATCTCAGGATACCAGATGTGCGGATGCAGCCCTCTCTGCCTCAGTGCTTCCCCCCAGGGCTGCCCTTAGCTCAGATGCCCTGGAGACAGCGAGGGATGGTCATTCCTTTCACCTTTTACATAAGGACCTTGTGTGGCCACAGAGATACTTGGCCTCGGTGTTTGTGAGAAAATTGGAGGTGCTTTAGTGGAAACAAAGTGTGCAATCTACCTCATCTTATAGTGAAGATGAAGTTGTCACCCTCTTTGTAAGACAGCTGGTGGGAAATTAATGAGATCGTGTGTGTAAAGGGCTGAACAAGGAGCCTGATGCACAGCAGGTGCCAACTAGGGCTGCCTGTCATTCTCATCATTTCTCACATGGTTCTGGAGGTTTCAATGCGATCACTCACAAAAGAGGGTGATCTTTACCTGGCACGATGCTGGCGTTCAACACATGGTAGGTATTACTACCATTAGTTTTGTTGGTTGGCAGCATTACATGTCTGATGGAAGTAGCCATGCCATCCTGTGTCAATGTCTAAGTTAAAAGTTGCTGATGGCCAGATGCGGTGGCTCACGTCTGTAATACCAACACTTTGGGAGGCCGAGAAAGGCACATGACAAGGTCAGGAGTTCAAGACCAGCCTGGCCAACATAGTGAAACCCTGTCTCTACCAAAAGTACAGAAAAATTGGTGGGACGTGGTGGCAGGTGCCTGTAATCTTAGCTATTCGGGGGGCTGAGGAGAATCGCTAGAACCTGGGAGGTGGAGGTTGCAGTGAGCCGAGATCACATCACTGCACTGCACACTACAGCCCAGGTGACAGACAGTCGAGACTCTATTTCAAAAAAAAAAAAAAAAAAAAGTTGCGACGTCTCTATGGAATAATTGTTATCTAAGATGACAGCTAACCCTCAGCACATGTGTGTCAGTGCTCTCATTCTATGGCTAGGGATGGACGACGATCTCAAACTGGAGTAAGCACAAAAGAAAATGTATCAATATAGGTGAAAAGTGTAGGCTTAGACTCACTCAGGCCCCATGGATTGGTCACTAGAATCTGATGACTCTTGTTTTTTCCCTAAACTCTACTTCCTTCCACTGGCATCACCCCGATGCTGACTCACTTTCTGCACATCATGACTCCTGGCAACTCCTACACTGGCAGGGACCTCATGGAAGAAAGCAGTCCTTGCAAAAAGAATAGGTGCCCCTTTCCCAGCAGGTCCAGCAGGGGTCCTAGGGAGAAATGCCGTTGGCCTGCCTGGGGCTATGGAAAATAGGACATGCAACATGACCAGAGCCCATGCCGACTCATCCTAGACCTCACCTAAACTATATGAACGGAGAGTGGTAAGTGTCCTCAGAGAAACTGGCGATGCATTTTACCAAAGAGAGGAGAGTCCATGGCAGGAAGAAAGCATCCTACTCTGCAGAACATGTATTCTGCTCTGGCTGCAGCATTACCAATGGGACATCAACGGGCTGTGCAACGTTTGGCAAAGCGGCTGCATGAAGGAGCTGGAAGCCACTCCTTGGTGAGGGAGAGCTGAAGGCACTGAGGATGCTGGAACTGGGTTTAGGAGATCAAGTGCTGTTTCTTCTGTCATCTGGGATTCTGTTGTCTCTAGTGTTCACTTAATATTCTGTATCCTTAATTGTTTCCCATAAGGGCACTTAGCCTAATAGAAGAATATTTTATTTATTTATAGTTTTCTAGAAATGAGGTCTTGCTTTGTCACCCAGGCTGGAGTGCAGTGGCACAATCAGAGATTACTGCAGCCTCAAACTACTGGGCTCAAATGATCTTTCTGACTCAGGCTGTGGAGTAGCTAGGGCTACAGGTGTACACTACCACGCCTGGCTAAATTTTATTTTTTGGAGAGATGAGGTCTTGCTATGTCACCCAGGCTTGTCTCAAATTCCTGAGTTCAAACAATCCTCTCACTTCAGCTTGCCAAAGAGCTGGGATTGCAGATGTGAGCGACTATGCCCAGCCTAGAAGGATATTTTAAATAATAACTATTAGGATGATGGTAACAAGAATAAAATAAACAAAAAATGAAACTGTATTAGTTATTTATTGCTGTGTAACAACATTACTGCAAACTTAGTAGGTTAAAACAACACACATTTATTATCTCACAGTTTTGCAGGGTCAGGAGGTCAAGCACAGCTGCAAGGCTGCAATCAAAGTATTGTTCAGGGTTGAGTTTCCATCTGGAGACTCAACCCAGGAAGAGCCACTTCAAGGCTCACTTGGATGTCAGCAGCATTGAGTTCCCCGCAGCTATAGGACTGAGAGTCTCCATCCCTATGGCAGCTATCAGCTGGGGGCCACCCTCAGCTCCTAACAGTTGTCTTCAGTTCCTTGCCATGTGGACCTCCAATATAACCGCTTGCTTCATCAAGCCTGCAAGAGAGAGAAAGACTCCAACAAGATAAGCCTGACAGTCATATGCAGTGTGCATTCTTCGCCGTATTCTCTTTGTTAGAAGCAAGTCATAGGTCCTCCCTACACTGAACACCGGGAGTGCCTAGTTCACGAAGCACTGAACACCAGGAGGCAGTTATTAGGGGAAGCCACATTAGAATCTGTCCACCACTTGAACAGATCACTGTCAGACTGACGACATAAATAGTTATGGTGGAATTAAATTTTCAGCTCAGTTTTTAGACCAGGTCTGTATGAAATATGATAAAACTTCCAGTGTTCTTATCTATCACTTATGAACTTTTTGACCTTGAGTCAGTTGTTCAGTCTCTCTGAGACTGAGTTTCTTCACCAGTAAACTGAAGGAAAATAAAAGCACCTTCTTTGGCTGGGCATGGTGGCTCATGCCTGTAATCCCAGCATTTTGGGAGGCTGAGGTGGGTGGATCACCTGAGGTCAGAAATTCGAGACCAGCCTGGCCAACATGGTGAAACCCCATCTCTACCAAAAATTAGTTGGGCACGGTGGTGGGCACCTGTAGTCCCAGCTATTCAGGAGGCTGAGGCAGGAGAATCACTTGAACTGGGGAGGCAGAGGCTGCAGTGAGCCGAGACTGCACTCCAGCCTGGGTGACAAGAGCTAAACTCTGTGTTAAAAATAATAATAATAATAATAATAAAAGCACCTTCTTCATAGTGTTGTTAGAATTAAATGTGTAAAGTGCTTTAAGTAGTCCCAGCGTGTATTTAATGCTGAATAAATGTCAGCATTTACACACACACTAAACACGTGTAGGTTCCCAACAATGTGCTGGCTTTTTCCTTTATTGGAACCCTCCAAATACAATATGAAAGCTCCACTTTACAGATGAGAAAAACAGAGACTTGACATAGCTACAGGACCTAGTTGAGCTCTCAGAGTTTCTGAGTGGCTGAAGTAGGTTAGAGACTTAAATCTTCTATGAGTCCCCAAACTAGAAGGTATCAGACTGTCTAACCCTAAGAATTCCACTTGTTCCCACAGCCCGATTTCCCGAGGGCTTCTAAGGGAGTAATGGGCTGACCATGAGGATAGAACTCTAAGCCCAGAGCTGCCACTGGCTTGTCCGTCTTCTGACCTTACAGAAAAGGAGAGTAAGTCTCAGGGAAGAGAGGTGCTGGCCCAGGCTCAAGGTTGTTTGAAGTCAAGGAGTGCATGAGAAACCAGGTCTGCTGCCTGCCGTCTCACCAGATCCTCTCAGTCCACGGAGTTCCATAGAGTATTTTGCACTGAGTTTGATTTGGGGAAACTGGGCCACTTTAAATTATACAGCTGACTCTACTCACTGTGTCTTTGTTTAAAACAACCGTGAAGACAACTGGAAATACCCAGCTAATGACATCTCAGGCTGGCACAATTCTATGAGTGGATACATGCCATTTTAAACATGGACTGCATTACTAAGCAGTGGAATGCTAATAAAATGTGGGCAATAAATTGCATTTTAAAAGCATTCTGGGAGACTGAAATTGATCTTTTAAGAAACCCTATGAGGAATACTTTGATAGAGTAAGGAGGAAAAAAAAAGCCTTGAACAATGGAATAACAATCATTCATTTGAGTCTTGTAAATCCAGACTTTGGTGTACGAGGCTTCCTTTGAGCACACTGTTTTTTACGTGTGTAACATATGCCTGAACATTCATAGATTAATCAACGAGGTAACTATGGCTAAAAAGCAACAGCCCTGCCCATTACCAGTCCTCTCATCTTGCTCCTACTGCCCCCTCAAAATCTACTTCCACCCCTAAAATATCTAAGTGACTGAGGTCAGAAATTTAGAGAAAGAACAGATTGGCTATTTGGACACTTGAGAAATGTGATTTTAAAGTAACCCATTCTGTCACCTCTCTGGGACTCAGTTTCTTCATCTGTAAAGTCGAAATAAATTTGCTCAACCTAAATTGGAAGACTATTTTGAGGATTAAATTAGGTGATAATGCAAAAGCATTTATCCAAAGAAAACTAGCTAAGTGAGTGGAAAGAGCACAGGCTTTGGAGTGAGACCACTCTCTTTCTTCTCCCGCATTGTTATATACAGTCAGCCACCAAGTCCTGCAGATTCCATCCTGTTGAGTTCTCTGTCTGTGTGTCCCCACTCCTCCATCCCTATGCTGTGGGCCTCACACAGGCTCCCTTCTCCTTGTACCTGTAGGGTTAAAACAGGCTTCTCCTGAGTCTCCTTGCATTGAGGTTTATTCTCCCCAGGAGGTCCATTCTCCACATTGCAGCTAGGGTGATTTTTTTTTTTTTTTCCCAAAACGCAACTCTTAATATCTCCCCATTGCTTACAGGAAAATAAAAACAACACAGCTCCTCTGTAAAGCATAACAGAACCTCCAGATTCTGCCCTGTCATGTCTCCATTTTCCTGTGTCATACTTCATGCAATAGCCATACTAAGCTTTTAGAGTTTTTCACATCCAAGAGGCTATTTCTCACCTCCAGATATTTTCTTGTGCCATTTATTTATTTATTTATTTATTTATCTATTTACTTATTTTGAGAGGGAGTCTCGCTCTGTCACCCAGGCTGGAGTGCAGTGGCATGATCTCGGCTCACTATAACCTCTGCCTCCCAGGTTCAAGTGATTCTCCTGTCTCAGCCTCCCAAGTAGCTAGGATTATAGGCACCCACCACCACACCCACCTAATTTTTGTATTTTTAGTAGAGATGGGGTTTCAACTTGTTGGCCAGGCTGATCTCAAACTCCCGACCTCACATGATCCACCCGCCTCAGCCTCCCAAAGTGCTAAGATTACAGGCGTGAGCCACCACGCCTGGCCTTCTTGTGGTCTTTCTACTGCCCTTGGTGATGCCTTTATATTTTAGCCAGGGTGAGCTAAGTTATACTGCAGAGACAAACATCCCCTAAATTTTACTCTACATGCCCAAAGTTGCTACTGGGAGTAGGAGTTGTGGGGGGAATATCTGCTCATTGTAGTCACTCTGTGACTCAAACTGATAAAACTTTCTTCTGTCATCACAGCAAGAAGAAAAGACCATGGCAAACCATTTTCTATCTCTTAATCACTTCATTCAACTTTCCATTGACCAAAGCAAGTTTGGAGAGGCATGGGAATACAATCATACCCTAGCTTAGAGAGTGGGGAGAGACAGCAATATTTGGATCAAGAGATCTAATGATTTTTACATTTTCATGATTTATTTCATGCACTCTTTCTGCCTGGTAAATAAATCTACACTTTTTGGCACATCCCAAGTGCCTCCTCCAGGAAGACTTCTTTACATATGTTTCCCTCATGGACTACACCATATCTGCACTGGTTTAATCAGGCTCTTTCTCCTTTGCTACATGGGACACTTCTTTAGGGCAGGCACCACATTTCACTCATGTCTGTATTTCTTGGGTCTAGCATAGTGTCTGGAGAGAGGTAGAAACCAAGTACCTCACATTGCAGGAATGAGTGTTTTGGTATGTGGCTCCACATATGGCTTCCCAAGTCCATGTACCCCAAAGTTTCCTGGAAGCTGGTGGGGATGCAAGGAGAGGTGAGAGCACTCCTGGGGTTCTAGAGTCTGCTGAGCTTCCCCTCAGATGTCGGCAACTCCAAAGACAACTCAGATGTCAGGCTGTAGACACAAGGCAGTCACTGCATTTTCCCCTCCTCACCAGCCTTTCCAATCTGAGTATACTTTATTCATTTTTGTTTTTATTTAATTTTTCTTCTTTTGGCCTCATTACCCTGGCCAGACCTCTAACATATTAGAGGTTAAATAGAAGTAGTGAGAGTAAATATCCTTCTTCCAGCTCTCAAGGGAGAAGCTTTCAGTTTTTAAAACCATTAAGTAGGGCATTATCTGTGAGGCTTTCATAGACAAACTTGATCAAGTTGAGAAACTGCTATTTCTAATTTGTTGACCTTTTTCATAATGACAGTTTACAGATTTTGTCAAATGCTTTTTCTGCATTTATTGAAATCATCATGTGGTTTTTGTTAATCGGCATGTCTCTAGATATTGAAAAGTGTCCTCTGGGGGGCAAAATCACCCCCAGTTGAGAGTCACTGCCCTCGAGGACTGAATTAAATAGCACATGCAGAGTGCCCATTTCAATGTCTGGGACTTAATGGACACATGATAAAAAGTGGGCTATTTTGATTCTTAGCCTCCCCTTGGATACTGGTCAGGGCCTGAAGGAAAGTGTGAGTTTGGGAAAGGGTGGAGCTGCCCATATTCCTTGGAGGTCTCCTCCATGACTTCAGCTTCAGAAATTTCAGTGCTGGACAGAGCCCAATGAAGACAAGCGGATTCAACCACCTAATTTATATTCCATTAGGCTGAATTCTGCCAGCCCCTCCCCAAGGCCCATTCAGAAAAAAATCAGGCTGAACATTATGGCTTCTCTAGGATGCTGCTGGATCAAGAGTCCATGGCTCATGTCTGTCCTTGTCTTGGCTCAAAGGGCCCCTGGCCAGGTCTAGCTCGTATGTTCAAACCTGAAGCTGTCAATGCCCTTCATTGGCATGGGATGAACCCCTGAGCATTGTAACACGTGAGTTGAGAAGTGGAATTAATCAAAACCTTAGATATCAGGTGCTTTAAATGCAGTATATCTAATCCTCATAACAGTCTTTCCAAGGGGACACTTATGCTCATTTTACTGAAAAGGAAACTGAGGATCCAAGAGGTCAAGTGATGACATAGCAATAAATGACCATGTAGGTGATTAGAACTTACAGCCTGAATCCAAAGGTAGGAATATAACTTCCACTAAACCATGTTGAGTCACAAACACATGCATATATCACACATCACATGCACACACTCACACCACATATACACACCCCCCACAACTGCTGCTTCATGGAGCACCCTAACTACACATTTTCTTGAAAGGCAGATGGATAGGGAGTGCAGGCATCTAATCTTCAAAGAGTAGCATTTGCAGAATTTTGTGTCTACCTGCAGGTGCTGCCACTGAATTCTCTGTATCTAACTCAAAAGAGGTGTATCTTGGGCCAACCTAGAAGAAATGAGAGATTCAATACATTTCTGAGCAGGAAAGGCAACAACAGTGAGACGTGGGGCAGCAGGAGGAGTCTTCACACAAACGATGAAGAGAGACTATTCCCTTCTTTATTTAGTCTCCCACTGACAGTAATATTTCTTGAGTGTCTACTAAGCACTGAGGATGTGGAATAAGAGAAGACAGGGCCTCTGGCCTCAGGAAACTCTGGGGACAGGGCAGAAAGCAGATGCTCACAAATAAGCAAGTGACCATCATTCAAGTGACAACATGTACAAGTCCTATAATTGCCAACCCAGAGGCAGGTTCCCCATATCCATTTGTCCTAGTGCTGGTTTTTCCCCCTCTCCCTGGTATGCCCTGCAGAGTCTGGTCAACTTCTCCTAGTCATCAACATTTAGCTCACATGGCAACTCCCAAGGCACCTTGTTATTTATCCCAACTAGACAGACTAGGTAAGCCTTCCCTATGTCCACACTCATAGTGCCCCAAATGTATGAATGGCAGAAATGGTCACAGCTGTGGACAATGAGCACAGACTAGCCACCGGCTCCATGAGGGCACAGGGTGCATCTGTTTGCTCAATGCTTTCAGGTAGAAGCCAGTAGACAGAAGCCATCGAAGCATGACAAACAGGGAATTGAGATGATCATATCTGGAAAGATTGCTCTGGCCACAGGATGCAGAATGGATTACAAGAGTCCAGACCAAAGGCAGTACTGGAAGGCAGGAAGAGAGGCCTGCTGCAGGAAACCAGTGGCCGGGTGGCAAGGGTGTGCACATGTGAGGAAAGGGGCATATTAGAGAGATTTGAGAGGTCAAGTTGAAAGAAGCCACTGAGAACAGGAATGAGAGAAGAGGGAGTTTTAGGATGTGTAACGTGGCTTCTCCCTGAGACAAAGGATGAAGTGTGTTCTATGCCCACATGACTAAAGGTTCTCCATTTTCAGAGAGATGAAGGAAGAAAGGAGCAATTAAATGTTCAGCTTTGCCTCTCTTGAGGAAATAAACAGAAATGGACGCTCCCGACCGTGGATGGTTGAATGAACATACAGGAGAATTACAAATGCCTTCAACGTCAGAGCAAAAAGAAATATGAAAGGGCTCATGATCCCAGGCTTCTCCACTCCAACCCATCCCTTCTCATACCAAGCTGCTTGGCATTTATCTGTCCCACTGGAGCCTGTTACATGAGTGACTCACTCAGGAAGGACTCAGTTAATGCACAGGTCCTATGAATGTCCATGCCACAAAGAGGTAATAGTACCCAAAGCATCCCAGGCTATATTCAGATCAACCTATTTCTATTAAGCACCTCCATCAGACTCTGTGCTGAGCACTAAGCTCTGAGATGCAAGAAGACAATGGTGAATAAGATCTGCAGCATGAGCCCTCACAGCTGTGGCTCAGGTAGAGGTTTTAAATAAAACCAACACAGCAAGAGGTTTTAAATAAAAACCAATGCTCAGAATGCATTTAAAATGTTCCAGGATCTGTTCTAATACTTTCCCTGTGCTAGCTTGATAAATCCTCTCAAAACCTTCAGATGTAGAATTTTCTTGTTCTTTGTCTTTTGCTAATAAGGACAATGAAATTCTTGTCCAAGATTTTGTACATCTTAGCAATGGAGCTGGGGTAGAACCCAGGTAACCCAGTCCCAGAACTTGTTTATGTGACCATCACACTATCTCACTGACATGATAAGCTGACATTTTTGGACTGCTTCTTATGTGCTAGCCACACTATTGCATGCAATTGACATCTGTTCCTCACAGTACCTCTAGGAGTAAAATAGTGGACAGGACTGTGAGTCCTACCATACAATTTTATGGGATCAGCTTCCAATTCCAGCACTCACCAGCCATGTGACATGGCCAAGTTTTTTTTTTTTTTTTTTTTGGAGATGGAGTCTCGCTCTGTCGCCCAGGCTGGAGTGCAGTGGCGCAATCTCAGCTCATTGCAAGCTCCGCCTGCTGGGTTCATGCCATTCTCCCACCTCAGCCTCTCGAGTAGCTGGGACTACAGGCGCCCGCCACCATGCCCAGCTAATTTTTTGTATTTTTTAGTAGAGACAGGGTTTCACCGTGTTAGCCAGGATGGTCTCAATCTCCTGACCTTGTGGTCCACCCGCCTCAGCCCCACAAAGTGCTGGGATTACAGGTGTGAGCCACCGCGCCTGGCCTGGCCAACATGGCCAAGTTTTTAACTTCCCTGTACTTCAATTTCCTCGTCTGTAATAGGAGATAATTATACGCCGACTTTGATGGCTATTGAGAAGATTTAATGAGTTCACACATTTAAAATGATGAAAGTGTAGCTGTCACAAAAGAAATGCTTTTGTTACAGAAGAGAACGTGAGACCTACTAAGGTTACTTGCACTGCCCATCATTTCACAGCTGGTAGGTGATGGAGAATGACTCCTACCAGAGTGTTCAAGGTCACTGCCAGGGTGTTTACATGCTGCATCTTGCAGACCCAGAAGTTGATATAAGGGATGAGTGAAGAGTGAATAAATGAATGAACTAAACAGAGGGTTTTGGTACCTATTGTACTGTACCTGGACAATTTCACATTTGCTATTTCCTTTGACAATAAATTACCTGGAGTTTAAGGACTACTATCCCTTTTAGAGAATAAAAAACAACTAGGACTCAGAGGAGAAAAAAAAAATCAATCCATGCCACGACACCTCCCCCTCCTCCCAGGATCGCCTCAGTAGACTGACCGGGATTCAATCCCAGGTTCTTGACATCAAGGTTAATGTTGTTTCTTCTTTATCACCAGAACAAGCCAAGAACTGGTGCAATTCTAAAACAGATGCTTCCCTCTGCAGAAACTCCTCTTAGAGAAGTGGAACCAGGGTGAATTGCGAGGTGATATCCTACCTCTGCTGATTTCCAATCAGAATGTGGGCCTTTGGTCACATTAATGAATTATCTGAACCTTGCGTTCTTTCTTGTAAAACATGCATAGCAAAACTCATCTTCTTGGCTTGTTGGGAGGATCAATGAGAAAATGCAACACAACATGTAGCATCAGACCAGACACACAGGGGGCATTTAATAGATTATAGTTAATTAATGTCACCATATATTAATAACTATAAGTGTATTAATTAATAATGATCTCAGCTTGGAAGCTAAGCAAAGTAATGAGGAAACTGGGGCCTGATGGAAACACAGGTAGGTCTGCCCTTCACAGCTCCCGAAATACTGTGAGAGCTCCAGGGGGTCAAAGTCAGTTTGGTCAAGGTGGTATCTTTTTCCATTACTCTCCATGCAGCCTGTTGAGATAGTACCACTGGAATGAGGGTGTACTCAGTATCTGGATCATAGCTGTAAATCCAGAAGTGAAGGGGAATATCCTTAGAGAGGCAGAACTGCTATCACGAAACCCTTGCACTAAGGTTTCTCCACCTAGACTATCAAAATATACTGCCACAATCTGCTCATGACTACAGCAGACCTTTCATGTCAGTTAGAATGCTTGGGGCTGCAAGCAGAAGAACCTTCAACTAAAAATGGCATAAACAGTCAATGGTATAACCTCATAGGACAAGGAACTTGGGGAAAGAAGGCTCCTGTGTTAATTCACCAGCTCACAATCTCGTCTGAGCCCTGAGACTTCACCTTTCCACTGTGCCATCTTCAGCAGGTGGGCCATGCTGCCCTCATGGTTTTGAGATGACTTTCAGAGCCGTCCTTGCACAACCTGTCCAAAAGCAAAGAGAGGAGAATTACTATCTTATTTTTTGGAAAACCAGGAATACCTTCACAGAAGCATCCAAGCAGAATTCCCTTCGTGTCTCCTCCTCTGGGGCTGTGTCACATGGTCCTACCTAACTCAAGACCCAACAAGGGAAAATAAATTACCATGAGTACCATGGAAGGAGGGTCACCCCTTCCAAAGGTGGGGTTAACACTTGAGCACAATCAAGCTCATCCACAAGGAATAAGCAGGACGATGGACCACTACAGTGGAAGCTTTAATGATTCACTCTCTCATTCCAGCCCCCCAGGACCCTGTAAGGTAGGAAGAATCAGGGGTTTGTTTGTCCACTTCACCTATAATGGAGCTGAGATTGATATTTTAGTGATGTCCTTGGCAGCTGATGCACCTCACTTCAAGTCCAATGTAAATTCTTTTCCCAGGTGACTTTGAACAGGCAGATGCCTACATGACACAAGTTCAAGTTGGATTCATGTGCAAACACAAGGGCGACAGGTATGAACTCTTATTTGAAATCATGTTATCCAGTTCCTCTTTAAAATTTAACATCCAAGGCAGGTGCAGTGGCTCCCACCTATAATCCCAACACTTTGGGAGGCTGAGGAGGGAGCATCACTTGAGTCCAGGAGTTTGAGACCAGCCTAGGCAACATAGTGAGACCCTCCTCTCTACAAAAACAAAAATAAATTAGCCAGGTATGGTGGCGTGAAACTGTAGTCCTAGCTACAATGGAGGGTGAAGTGGGAGGATCACTTGAGCCTGGGAGGTTGAGGCTGCAGTGAACTTTGAATGTACCACTGCACTACAGCCTGGGTGGCAGAGATTTTTTCTCAAAAAAATAATAAACATAAAATACAAAGCTTAGCATCTGCATCATCAAAATACATCAGGCTGAGCAATAATCTCTGGGTAGATAGACATAGGTCCTGAGCGTCATCTAATCTGTTTTTCAGGCAAGATAGCAATGCTGACCTGATATAGGTCCGGCTTTAACATAATTCTCACAGTTAATGGAGAGACAAGTCCATCACAACTGCAGACAACTGGGAAGTGAGCAGAAGTCAGTGGTGCCCTCTAGCTCAGGGTATGAAACATTTATCACCCACTTTAATGGACCACAGCTGCCTGACTCACCATGCCCTGGACTGGCTCACAGGGATGAGGCTTAAACCAGAACAGTTCTGTGCTCTGCAAAGCTGGTTCAGCCTTGACTCGCCCGTGGACTATGGGAAGCAGCTTCTCAGAGAACAAGCTGCAAGTGTTCTCCGTGGGGTCTTTCCTTGAACAGGAGCAATGTCTTGCTGGCCCATTACACACACCATCTTTCACGTGTGTCTTCATTTGGTGACTGTTCACCAGCCAGCTATGGATGCAGGGGCTTCAAAGTGGCATTGCTTCTCTTCTTGTGGATCTCAAAGCCCTTTCCATATGGTCTGCCACCCTGTGCTCTGTCAACATCATGTGATGACAGGAAACATCTTTGAGAGGTGCAAGGAATCATAGCACTGAACATTTCCTCTCTCAAAGCCCAGCCCTCTGCTCTTGGGTCTCAGTACTGACCGCAGAGGGAGAGCTCACTGTCTTGCCTCTGAGAGTGTTACTACTGATCAAAAAAAAAAAAAAAAAAAATCAATAGTAAACTATATGTTAAAAAAAAAAAAAAATGGCCCAATCTGTGAAGGTTAAAAAAAAAAAAAAAACCCAAAACACCTCTGAGACCCTCCATCCAGAGGCTCTTAGCCTCCCCTGGCTTTCCCAAAACACCCGTGGATCCCTTCGCAGAATAATGTTTGTAAATGCATAAAACGAAATACACAGGAATACAGAGCTCCCAATTAAACTGCAATATGCTTATCAAAATAGTTTATTTATTCTTATTTTATTCAATTTTTCCTTTTTTTGAGACAGGGTCTCACTCTGTGGCCCAGGTTGGAGTGCAGTGCCATGATCCTAGTTCATTGCAGCCTCAAACTCCTGGGCTCAAGTGATCCTCCTACCTCAGCCTCCCAAGTAGCTGGGACTACAGGCACACACCACCATGTTCAGCTAACTGTTTAAAATTTTTCATAGAGGCAGGGTGTTGCTACATTGCTCAGGCTAGACTCAAACTTTCAGCCTCAAGTGATCCACCTACTTTGGCTTCCCAAAGTGCTCAGATTACAGGCATGAGACACCATGCCCAACCTTTCAAACTAGTTTAAAAAGAAATTGGTAAAAGGACAACATATGGGCTCTCTAGTAACAGATTCTATAATAAGAACTAATGGGGAGTCTGATAAGGGTTGTGTTTATGAAAATGATGAGCATCTTTTTCTCCTATGGCAAAAATCTCTGTGATAACAACTAATGACAAATTCATAGACACCGCTGAGGGGACTCTGCTTCATGCCTATATTCACGATTGAAGCAAATCCTAAATACTGGTTAAAGCTTAGGCAAAATGAAGATGGATTTTTATTCTTGCCTCTAATAGGTCAAACGGTGGCCCCACAACCAGTATGTCCATCTCCTAGTCTCTGGAATCAATGAATGTAAGCTTCTTGGGGGAAAAATGTGGTCTTTGCAGACAAGCAAGTTGAGGATCTGGAGATGAGAGCATCCTGGATTACCCAGGTGGGCCCTAAATCCAATGACAAGTGTTGTTATGAGAGATGAAAGGGAAGATACAGAGAACAGGAAAAGTTCATGTGAATATGGAGACAATGTGACCAGCAAGACAGAAATTGGAATGATGTGGCCAGGCGTGGTGGCTCACGCCTATAATCCCAGTACTTTGGGAGGCCAAGGCGGGCAGATCAAGAGGTCAGGAGTTTGAGATCAGCCTGGGTAACAAGGTGAAACCCCATTTCTACTAAAATTACAAAGAAAAATTAGCCGGGTATGGTGGTGCACGCCTGTAATCCCAGCTACTCGGGAGGTTGAGACAAGAGAATTGCTTGAACCCAGGAAGGGGAGGTTGCAATAAGCCAAGATCGTGCCACTGCACTCCAGCCTGAGTGACAGAGCAAGACTCCCTCTCAAATAACAAACAAACAAAAAAAGATAAAAAAAGAAAAGAAAAAAAGAAAAGGAATGATGTGGCCAAGGAAGCCAAGGAACGGCTGTAGCCACAAGAAGCTGGGCAAGGTGTTCTTCCTGCAAGCCTTTGGAGAGAGCACAGCCCTGCCAATGCCTTCATTTAGGACTCTGGTCACTAGAACAGTGCGAGGATAAGTCCCTGTTGCTTTAAGCCACACAACTTGCAGCCATCTGTTACACTTAATGCACCATCCAAGTGTGTGGATATCCCAAATCCTAGGTTAAGGACCCTGTCTGGTACCACCTTGTCTCCCATTCACTCTACACATATTTGTCAAGGGCTTACCTTGTTCCAGGTTCACTTGCTGGCACTGAGGATGGGGCAGAGAGCCAAGCTGCAGATCCTGTGCTCAGGGAACTTTCATTTCAAAGGAGTGGGTGACAGAAAATAAACAACTGCATAATTAACAAACCTAATGTCAGGGAGTGATAAAGGCCTTGAGAAAAAATAAAACAGTGATGTATTCAGATTAATTGATGGAGGAATCCTAGATGGGGTGGTCAGGGAAGGCCTTACTGAGGACATGACCATTTCGCTGAGATTTAAATGGTAGGAAGTCATCTACAAAGGGTGGGGGGAAGGGTTTTCTACAGAAGGAAGGTGCAAAGGCCCTGAGGCTGGAGTGTGCTTTGATGAAGAGAGTGAGGGACGGTGGAGGAGGGGCCGTCACAGAGGCGCAGACCACTGGCGTGTTGTTCTGGGATCTCCTGAGATGAAAGTCTGTAGGCAGGGGCATGATCAGGCAGTGCTCTTGGAACTGTCCGTTTGAAAGGGAGTCAAAGGGAAGTAGAAGTCTAGCAGAGAAGCCAGGCTGCCGTGCATTCACAAGAGAGGATTCTGCCAGTCCCTCAGGGAGCATGGAGCTGGGATGGCCTGCAGAGGTATCAGGCCGGGGACTGGGCCTGACACATGCACGGGTATGTCCCCAGCTGGCTGCTCCCTAGGGACGGGAGGACCTTGGATGAAGGACTCTTCGTTTCTGAGGAGCACCCACTCCAGCAGCTGGGAGACAGGGGGCTCAGTCCCGAAGGAGAGTCACGCACCACAGCACCTACTACAGACCTGGAACACTTTGGCAAGGAGTTTGGGTTTCACAGCTTCACATGTGGGGAAAATGAGGCTCAGGAGGCTGATGAGTCTCCTGAAGTCGCCCAGCAGGCTGGGGGCAGAGACAGGGCTCAGTGCCTTGCTTCCTGGATTGGTATTCCTTCCATTACCCCACAATCCTTCCTAGAGTCGTTATGTAAAATTTTGCTTCACAATCTGATGCTCTAAGCTTCCCAGGGCCAGGCCACCTCCATAAAAGCCTTGCTAGTAGTCGTCTCTAAGGAACTGTCTTGATCCGCCCCTCCATGAGACCTCAGCAGGGCTGGAGATGCACATGTGTGTACATCAGTGCACTCGTGCACACACAAATGCACACATGCGTGCACACAGGGGCATGCAAAGCATGTAAATTCACATATGCGTGCACACACACTTCAATACCTGTGCATTCCCTCCACTTCTGTATCTCTGGTAAAGCAAATTCTTCAGCCTTCTCCCGCAAGTGGGTGATTCATTATACCCCCCAGCAGTCATCAAGGGAGGTGCCGCCACACTTCGAAGAAATCACCTGAAGACAGATAACCTGGCATGTGTGATTTCTTCTCAGCAGATAACATCCTGCAGGGGCCCGAGGCACTCAGATGAGATGTCACTTTCTCCAAAGAGAAAACGCATTTTGCACACATTTCGGATTTTAGTTTACCAGCACTGGCCAATGAGTGACTTTGGATTCTAATAACACTCTCATCTTCATACACTCTGAGGGCAGCCAGTCAAAGCAAGCCTGGTGCCTTTCAGGGCCTGGAAACAGACCAGACAAGATTTAAATGACCTCTCAGAATATCAGAAAAGGCCCTGCTAGAGCTCACCCCCACTTTCTAGTGCATTGTGAATCTTTACACTTACCCTTTAAGTTATGTTTTAAAAAAAGCATGCACATGCTTAGGGTCAATTTCAGTCTTGCCAATGCTCTTAATGAGGTGAGTGGATAATGAAGGCAGTTCATGCAGTCAATGCCCTCTCGACTTCGAAGCCAAAAACTGGACCTAGCTGCTCTATCTAGCAGCTGCGTCTCCTTGGGTTTATCAATTAACCCCTAAACCACATCCACAAAACAGAAATCACAATCCAGGTTTTGCATTTGTCCTGAAGACCAAGTGACACTTTATATAAATGTGCCTTTCAAACTCTAACTCCAGTGTCCCTTTCAGGAACTGTTGTAATGAGGTGCAGGTAGGATACAGCATGAGCTGCTCAGACACCCCACAGGCAGGAGCAACAGGTGTGTCCTGGGACTCCGGCTTTGTGTCTGGGGCTATACCTTCCCTCCAGGTCCACAACCGAGAGCCAGTGAACCCTTGGAATCTGGTTCCACAAGTTTGCTGAGTGACTCTAGGCAAGTGACCCACCCTTGACCTCAGTTTCTTCATCTTCTATAAAATGCTATCTGCCCTACCCGTCTGTCATTCCAAGTTCTGTGGTTGGAGTGAAAGACTCCAGCCTGGAAAAGTGTCAGCCTGCTGGATAAGGTCTCTCACGGCTCACACTTGCCTCCATCCCGGCTGCCGCTGCCCTGGTTCAGGGGCGTCTGCCTGGGCTTCGTGTCTGGACCACCCCCGTCAGCCTCCCCACCCTCACCCAATCATCCCTCAGGAATGGTAAAGCAGTCCATCAGAGGTCTAAATTCTCGCGCATCATTTCCAAACTCAAAAACTGCCACAGGCCCTCAAAAATGTGAAGAAAAACCTCGCTGGTACTAGAACCACCTCATATAGTAGGGAAAAGTGCAGAATCTTGAGCCAGGCTGCCTAGGTTCAAACCCCATTTTCATCAGTTACCAGCTGTGTGACTTCAGGCAAGCTCATTCTCATCTCTGTACCTTACTTCCTTTACCTATAAAGTGAAGACGATGCTGATGAAGGCAAGAGTACTTACTTAATGGGAGATTTTGTGCAGATTATGTGAAGTGCTGATCAGTGGTCCATTGCAAACCCTCAGTAAGCGGTATTCTCATCGTGATAGAATCTTCCATGTCACACTTTCTAGTGCCAAAGACAACACTGCATCTGAGATCAAATAAACAAATGTCATTTATCCATAAAATTGCAGCAAGGGGGTAGCCTGCTGTCACCTTCATTTCAGCAGGGGTTCAAAGGTGTTAGAAAGGAGAGTCAGTTTTATAGAATAAAAACAGGAAATACTGAGGTAATCTTGGATTGACGAGTATACTATTAAGGCGGGATTTTTAGCTGTGAGGAGACATCCTAATAGGTCCTCAGGTAGATTCAGCCACCCTTAGCTGCAAGGGCAGGCAAGCAGCTCCTCAGTTTCAAAAGAGGAAGGATTGTTCAATATTAGGGTAAAGGGTTTCTGTGGCTAACCGTTTCCTGAAACAGATCGGGGGTAAGATGGGGTACTTTTTTGTGGTCAAACTGTCATAATGCATAACCATTGGTGTGGGGGTCACCATGGCAGGCAGTTTTCACGCCCCCCAGGCCCTCTGACCCCAAAAAACACTTGCAATGTGGCCACAGGCCCCCCGGTAGCTGCCCGCCACTCTCTAGCTCTCCCTGTCACCCACATGCCCCCCACCCGCCCATTCTGCTCTTCCACCTACCTGGATTCCCAGGCTTCCCTGAAACTGCATGAGCCGTCCCACACTGAGGGCTTCCACAGCACCAACCCCACTCCACCCTGACCCAGTTATCCCCTGGGGATGCTGTTCCTGACCTTCTTCCCCAGGGAGACCTCCTCTGAGGACACCTCTGCCCTTGGTCTGGGGTTGGCCAATCTATACTCCTAGCACTGGTTCTGCTTCTTGCCTTGCCCCCATGGCACCATGTGTGTACATCTTTACTCCTCACCTCTCATCTTCTGCACTTGAGCTTCTGGGGGAAAGACTTTCTCACACCTCTGCAAGGTTCAGTGTCTAGCATGGTAGGTTTTTAAGAGATGTTGACAGGATATAGGAATGTGTTCATGCATGAATGACTGATGTGGTTTCCACGGTCGGTCTCAAAGGTGAGTAGAACTTTACCAAGGAGAGATGGACGGTAGAAAATAAGCCCCTGTGCATAGGGATTTAGTCTGCTTTGCTCACCTCCTATTCCAGGGTCTAGAATGACTTCTGCATATTTGACTTTAGACAAGTATGTAGCATTGGATTGGACAAATGGCAGGAAGCCACTCTTCTCCTCCTTTCCCAGATACTAAGTGAATGAAGAAGCCTAGCCCACAGACGGATTTCAGCAGTGATGCTTGTCACAGTGAAAGTCTCCCAACCACCAAAGCTTGGAGCCCCAGGTAACTCTAAGAACATGCCAAGACTTCATCCAGACTAGAACCTGGGTTCTCAAAGCATCAACCATGTTTGTAACATTCCCAGATTCTTTCTGAAATTCTCAAGGATATGGCCCTTGGATACACTTCTGCTTGATGTGCCTCCCATGTTATCTGAGTTTCATAAATTAAGGCTGAGTCCTCTCATTTCCCAAGGCATGGGTACTAGGGAGCATGTGTGTCTGTGTGAGAGAGATGGGGTTGGTATGGAGAGAGAGAAAAGAAAATGAGTCACTATTGAGGAATGAAACACTGGTTATTAGTGTAAAATATTCAAATTCCACACTCTTAATTTGTCACAAACCTTTCTCCTTGAGGTCTGACATTTTGAAAGATAATTATTTCTTCCATTTGTTAAATTGGTCCTTTGGCATAGTAGCCTTTAAGTTTACTTTAATGGGATCACTCCAAAATCTGCTTCTACAACTGTGACCACCTCCCCTCTTATGTCTTCCCAGTATGCTCACCTAATGTCCACTTAAGTATTCACATTTGTCAGACCATGGCCTTTTGATGTTTTGCTTTTGGTTCAGAAATGTGATTCCTGTCACTGCAACCAGTTTCTCAGTCTTGCCCACTGGCCACCTTGCCAAGTAAATTGTCCTCTTGTCATTCCTTCATAACTACTTCTGCTAGATTTCATCATATTCTATAAAATACTCTTTTATAGTCATGCAATATGCAAACTATGCATGGTTCTGGGTAATCCAGCTTCTTTGTACTGATGATAATGAAGATGAAGATAGTAACAATGTGTGTGTTAGGCAGAATGACCCCCAGAGATGTCCACTTTCTAGTCATTTGATCCTGTGAATATGTTACGGACCTGACAAAAGTGACTTTGCAGATGTGATTAAGGTTAAGGGCCTTGAGATTGGAAGATCAGCCTAGGTTATCTAGGTGGACCCAACCTAACCTCAGGAATCCTTAAAAGTGGAGAACTTTTCCCAGTTGTGGTCGGAGAAAGAGGCATCACAACAGAAGCCAAGTCAGGGAGGTGCAACATTGCCGGCTTTAAGAGGGAAAAGGGGAACCTGAGCCAGGGAACATGGGTGGCCTCTAGAAGGTGGACAATACAAGAAAATTGATTTTTTTTTTCCTAGAGCCTCCAGGAGGAACCCAGCCAGGCTGACACCTTATTTTTAGCCCAGTGGGACCCATTAGGACTTCTGAACAACAGAACTATAAGTCAATATATTTGTGCTGTCTTGAGTCACTGCCTTGGTATTCATTTGTTACAGCAGCAAGAGGAAACTAATACAGTGATGATGGTAATAGCATGCCTGATGGATTAAGAATTGTTTCCAGCCAGGCACGATGGCTCATGCCTGTAATCCCAGCACTTTGGGAGCCAAGGCAGGTGGATCACGAGATCAGGAGATCAAGACCATCCTGGCTAACATGGTGAAACTCCATCTCTACTGAAAATACAAAAAATTAGCTGGGCATGGTGATGGGTGCCTGTAGTCCCAGCTACTCAGGAGGCTGAGGCAGGAGAATGGCATGAATCTGGGAGACGGAGCTTGCAGTGAGCCAAGATCACACCACTGCACTCCAGCCTGGGCGACAGAGCAAGACTCCGTCTCAAAAAAAAAACAAAAAAAGAATTGTTTCCATGGGTTATGCAATGTGCCAAGCACTTCATACATCATTTCTCATTTAATGGTCACAATCACCCTGGCAAAGCAAGGACTCTTATCATCCACACTTTACAGAGTGGGAAATTTAGGCTTGGGGAGATTAAGTAACCTACCTAAAGTCTCATGACTTGAGTATGAGAAAGTCAGAATTCATACTAATTTCTTTTAGACTCTAAGACTCAGATTCTGTCAATCAGAGAACTCTGGCTGGGATGGGTTTCCGATGTGTATCTTCTTCTCTTATTTTAACTGAAAGCCATGGGAGGGTGCCTGTTGGTGCCAAAGTATTTTAACCCCATGTTAACACCAGTTAGGAAACTGTTGAGTAATGTTGCTTCCCAGAGAAGCCAAGATTTTAGAGCTACACTTGTATGGGACGGCAATTATTGTTTCCATGACACAGGGTCAAATCTCCACCCAAGCTTACAAAGCTCAAGTTTCATTTATTATTCAGGGTTCTCTGAGTACAAGCAACAGAAACTGATCTTAGCTAACATACAAAAAATATTGGAATATATTGGAAAGTACAATTGACTATAACTAACTTAAAAGGAGAAGGAATATATTGGAAAGTACAATATGCTTTTTTTTTTTTTTTTTCCTGAGACAGAGTTTCACTCTGTTGCCCAGGCTGGAGTGCAGTGGCACAACCTTGGCTCACTGAAACCTCTGCCTCCCAGGTTCAAGTGATTCTTGTGCCTCAGCCACCCAATTAGCTGAGATTACAGGCATGTGACACCATGCTTGGCTAATTTTTGTATTTTTCGTAGAGATGGGGTCTTGCCATGTTGGCCAGGCTGGTCTCAAACTCCTGGTCTCAAGCCATCGTCCTGCCTTGGCCTCCCAAAGTGCTGGGATTGTAGATGAGCCACCTGCCCAGCCTACAATGGACTTTTGTTGATTTTTTTTGGCTGCCTATTGTAATTCTCTCACACTAATAATTCCAGCAGCCCTCAGCTGTCACTTGTGGATCCATCTATCCACTGTTCTCCATCCACATGGTTCTGGTGGTGCTGACTTTACCCCTATGCCTGGGCTGCAGCATAAGCCCTCTGTCTAAAAAAAATTGGTACAATCCTTCTTCCTGGCTTCAGTGATGGGTTCAAGGAAGAGCAGCTGACTCAAGACAGAGGGCAGACAATTTAACCCTAGTCCAGTAACCCTGCATTTGCCCTTTTCCATGAGGTCTGATCCTGGAAGGATGCAAGAAGGAGCTACTGCAACCATTTTGCCACCATGAACGCAATACCTGTGTAGATAATGGAGGCAATGTCACAGTAGGCTCAGTCAAGAGATGATGGAAGGGAAAAACCAAACCCCAACTCAACATCTATGTCTGGAATTTTTATTTGAGCCAATACATTTATGTTTCAAGCCAGGTAAGAGCTGCATTTTCTGTTCACTGCAGTCCTTTAAGAGCTCTCAGGTAGCAGGGGATTGCTTCTAAGATGCATGCAACCAGCTGTGGTTGATTCTCTTCTTCTCGTTCTTTCTGTTTTTGTCTTATTTTGTCAAGATGCAAAGCCCCAAGAGATTCCCTACTAGGTCTAATTTCAAGTCTGAGCCCGCCCTTTGCATATGGAGGGTAAGTACCTTCATGCATAATTTCCCAATGGGAAACCATTTTCCAAAAAGAAATTAAGTTTGCTGTTGATTCCATAAAAAGTGGCGGCTGAAAATACAATTATTACAATACCGAGAAGAAACAATGCTAAAACTCCTGCCCCTTCCAAATTGCCCTCTCTTGGAGTTAGTTTGGCCAATCTTTGCCTCCCATCCCAACTTGGACGCTGGAGTGCCTTGTCCACATATCTCTGTGTGTAGGGTCTGTTTTATATCTGGGCCCCCTGTCTAGCAACTCCCTCGACCCCATCCTGCCAGGCCAAGCACATTCTTTCTTCCCAGAAATGTGCCTCTTATCGCTACCCCGTCCATCACTGGAGGCTGCCAGGAGCCGCTTTACGCAATAGCCAGAGTCTTGCACAATCCAGAAGTAAAGATTGATGGAGGGGAGTTATGGGCCTTGAGTCCATTTGTTCCTGTTCTCAGGGCTCTTTGTCCCTGTAAATCCAGGGTTCCTATGACAAATGTTTATGGCTCACACAGCCCGGCCTGCAAAAGGGAATTCCAACCCCCTACTGCCTAACAATGTCCACCGCCAACTTTGCAAATCTGAGGCCTTGGCCTGGGCCAGGAAACACTAGGTAGAATACGCAAAGCTGTTAATTTAAGTGGTGACTCAGGCCACGAGTGACCTGCATGTCACTTTCCTCCATGTTCATGATGCCTCTAAGACTCTGCCAGCAGAGATCTGGTCCTGCCCTCAATGCACCGTGGACCCTCTGGACAGTTCCTTCCTCTCTCTGGGCTCCACTTTACCTGCTCAGCTACCTCCTATCCAGGGCAGGAGTCTCCTTCACAATTTCTTTGATAAGCATGCATCCCTGCATACCCCCAGTGCCAGGGACTCACTTGCTCACAGGCAGCCTATTCCATCATCAGAGACCTCTCAAGCTCTGCATGCATAGGTAGGGACTGGACCGAAGTCAGCCCAATGCCACTTCTAGTCTCTTGGTGGCCACCCACTCACCAACTGCTCTTAGTGTGGCTTTAAGGATCTGGGTCACACTCTCATGTGGTCAAATAAAGCCTCAGTTACTGGTCACATGATCTGTCTCTAAGCCACTTCTCTTCTATCTATTTTAAGGCCAATGGGTTTTACAAGACTGAATCTGGGGTTTTACGCTGATCCCTGTGAAATCCCAGAGACACTTTTGCTCATAGAGTTTGTTTTTTTCTTTGTTTTCCAGAGTGAAGTCTCTGGAGTCAGGTAGACCTGGTTTGCATTTTGATTCCAGCTTACTTGCTGTGCGACTTTGAGAAGGTTTCATAAACTATCTGACCCTCCACTTCCTCAGCTAGGAGACAGGGATGATAAAATCCACTTGTTTTGTGAATGCTGGAAGGAAGATTCAGCAAATGAAAACAGAATATAAAAGACTTTCTCATTACCTGGTCCAGGGTGAGTGTCCAGTGAAAGGTTGTTATTATCCCATGCATACTTGCCCAGGGAGGATTCCAGGTGTATGAATGTACTTTGTGAGCTCTGGGGGCACCTTCTAAGAAGCCCTGCACATCTAGGTGCCATTTCTCTGGTTACCATCCTGCCATGGCCCCTCTGAGGAAGCTGAGCAGGAGGAAGGAGAGAAGCATGAACCTTAGACCCTGGATGAGTTACTCCATAACTGTGATCCCATGGTACTGCTGTGACGATAAGAGGACACTGTGTTTGGGGAATGAAGGGTCTAGTCTTTGGGGTGCAGTCACTCCTGAAGGTAGAGAGATTTTGAACGTTAAGTGTTAGATGTCCTGGCTCTGTCTTGCCCTGAGAAGGACCATCGCCCCCAGACCAGCATGACCTTTAGCCCAGAAGGCTGTGTGGTCAAGAGGAGCGGACTTGGGCTTTAGGCCCAGGTTACATGAGTTGAAATACCACTGTACCATCACACACAAGTTCTTTTCCCACTGAGACTGGCTTCCTCCTCCTCCTCTTTCCTGACTCTTTTTTGACTAGCTCTATTCTTTTTTCTTCTTAAAATTTAGTTCAAGCAGCACCTTTCCCAGAAACTCTTGGAAGCCCCTGAAAAGGCTCAGGGGTTATTTTCCCTGTTGCCCCCAGCCTACCCTGTGTTCTGACACCAGCCATACAGAATTGAAAATGCCTGTTCAGTATCAATCTTCCTGACCACCTGGGAGCAATTTGAAAGGAGAGACAGAGTCCTATTCATCTGTGTCTCCAGTGCCCAGAATGATGCCTGGCACCATGAAATGCACATAAATATTGGCTGAGCTAATTAATTTAAAATAAAAACAGAACCAAAACCAACTGGCTGGATGCTAGAAACCATCACAGGCTGGAGACGAAGGAGGAAAGGAAACAGGAATGGGCTGTTTCTTGAACCCAGAAGAAACCTGGACCAGGTGTGACCCAGATTCTAGTCCAGGCTCAGCCACGAACTGCTTTGGCCTTGAAAAAAGTCAACTCCAGTCTCAGGATCCAGCCTCTCTCCCTATACATTCAATCCTCTCCAAGTTCCCTTTCATTTCTAAAGCACTTTGTAGAAGGAGGCCATTGACTAAGGTCAGGGTTCTAATCCTCCCATCTTCCTTTCAGCTCAAGACCAAGCCTTTCTAGGAAAAAAACAGACCTCCAGGAGAGGGCAGATTGTTATCTCCCCAGACAAGCCTTTAATGGGCTGCACAGCTTAAGACAAAGAAGGGAGCAATTGTTTTCAGCGTGCATGCCTCATGATCCAACCTTATTACCAGCAGGTTTTCCATCCTATTTGTTTCATTCTGAGTGATTTGAGACATTCATTCTGCATCAGCAACACTTACAAGAAATATGAGAGGAAATAAATTTGCCACAGACACTATACACCATGCTGCAGTAATTACAAACTGCTGTCCTGAAAGCAGCCTGGGGTAGTTGAAGCATATGAATGCATAATGCTAGGGAGGAGGAAAGATAAAAAGGAGAGAAGGAAGGAAGAGGAGGAGAAGGAGGAAAGATGGGAGGGAAGGAAAACAGACCCCACCGATTATCAGTGATCTATATGGCAAGCACAATGCCAGGCTTCTCACCAGTGCAACCTCATGTAATTCTTTCAGGATTCATATGAAATAAGATGATTGTTGACTTCAGGTTATGGAAGAGAGAGTGAGATGAAAAGTAGAAAAACAGATACAGCAACAGTAGAACAGAACAATGAGAAATGAGTCAAATCACCCTGCAGAAGCTCCGAAAGGCCCTCATACAAAGCGCTGGGTACTTAGGAAGGTAGCAGCAAAGCTGAGGCTGGAATTGGCTGGAAGTCCATATGCAAAGCAGGTAGACACTCATCCACCCAATTCCTACTGACCCCATGCAGCCAGGCAGCGAGCCACACCAGCGCGTGCACGTGGGCGTATCTTCCACACAAATTGAACTGAAGGGTTCTCAGACTCAACACACCAGGAAAGTGGAAAGGAGTGATAAGGGATCAAACAGAATTAGGAGGATTCGATGACACCACTCCTGCCTTGTTCTCAGAATGCCAGCAACCAAGTTTATACCACCCAGTAGCATACTGAAGGATTTTTTTAGTAAGAAACAACACTGCAACAAGAACGATGATGATGACAATGATGATGATGAAAAATATTTATATGCAATAATCCCCCTTTGTCTATGGGGATGCAGTCTAAGCCCCCCAGAGGATGCCTGAAACTACAGTTGCTACCAAACCCTAACCAAGGAATACCAAGGTTACCTTTTTACTTAAAAATCACTTTACTGGCTAACACAGTGAAACCTCGTCTCTACTAAAAATGCAAAAAATTAGCCGGGCATGGTGGCAGGTGCCTGTAGTCCCAGCTACTTGGGAGACTGAGGCAGGAGAATGGTGTGAACCCAGGAGGCGGAGCTTGCAGTAAGCCAAGATCATGCCACTGCACTCCAGCCTGGGCAACAGAGTAAAACTCTGTCTCAGAAAAAAAAAAAGAAAAGAAAAGAAAAGAAAAATCATTTTACAATTTCTCTTTGGCATATCTGAATTGCCAGCATCACTATTCTTGCACTCTGAGGCAATTCTTAAGTAATGTAATGGTGACTTGAACCCAAGCATTGGCAATACTGCGACCGTTAATACGGTGACTGAGACAGCTCCAAAGTGACTCAATGATGGGCAGCATCTACAGTGTGGAGACACAGGGCAGAATGATTCATGTCCAAGGCAGGATGGAGACAGGCAGTGCGAGATTTCCTCACTCTACTCAGCATGGCGCATAGTTTAAAACAGGAATTGTTTATTTCTGGAGTTTTCCATTTAATATTTTCTGACCACAGTTGACCAACAGTAACTGAGACCACAGAAAGTGAAGCCTCAGAGAAGGGGCAACTACTATAGCGCTTGACTCTGTGCCAAGCATTTTTCTAAGCATTTTACATTCATTCATTCATTTTATCTTCATCTTAAAAGATAAGTACTGTTATTATTACTATTGTTTCTATGAGCAAACGGAGGCATCGAAAAGTTAATAATCCTTAGTTCTGTTACTAAGAAACTAGTAATTGTCAGATACTGGTGTTTCAGTTTCGCACAATAAAAAACTCAACTCACACATAATCCTCCTGAAATGAAACCCAATAATCCATAAGTTCTGTCTACCAGTAAACAGCTCACAATAATCTTTTTATGATTCACTCACTTCATACTTGGGACATGGAAACCAGAAATCGTAAATCATTAAAGAAAGCTTCCAAACTGGAAAAGACAGACAAAAACAAGCAATGGAAGGACAGAGTCAGAAGAAATGAAGTTAATACAAGAGATGGAAGAAAAATTTTCTAAAATTCATTTTTATCTCCAGAAGAATAAGAGAAGATATGATATCTGTCCAAAAAGAATAGTTAGCAACAAAAAAGAAACAAATGAAAAACAAAACAAAAAAAAAGTCTTTAGCAATTAAACATGAAAAGAAGAAAAAATAAAATCTAGGGAAAAGCATAGAAAGCCTGAAAGTTTAAAAAAAAAGAAAACTCTAACATTTAAGTCTTTAATCCATATTGAATTAATTTTTGTGTAAGGTATTAGGAAGGGATCCAGTTTCAGCTTTCTACATATGGCTAGCCAGTTTTCCCAGCACCATTTATTAAATAGGGAATCCTTTCCCCATTTCTTGTTTTTGTCAGGTTTGTCAAAGATCAGATGGTTGTAGATGTGTGGTATTATTTCTGAGGGCTCTGTTCTGTTCCATTGGTCTATATCTCTGTTTTGGTACCAGTACCATGCTGTTTTGGCTCCTGTAGCCTTGTAGTACAGTTTGAAGCCAGGTAGCATGATGCCTCCAGCTTTGTTCTTTTGGTTTAGGATTGTCTTGGCAATGTGGGCTCTTTTTTGGTTCCATGTGAACTTTAAGGTAGTATTTTCCAGTTCTGTGAAGAAGAAAGTCATTGGTAGCTTGATGGGGATGGCATTTAATCTATAAATTACCTTGGAGAGTATGACCATTTTCATGATATTGATTCTTCCTATCCATGAGCATGGAATAAAAACCCTAGAAGAAAACCTAGGCAATACCATTCAGGCTGTAGGCAAGGGCAAGGACTTCATGTCTAAAACACCAAAAGCAATGGCAACAAAAGCCAAAATTGACTAATGGGATCTAATTAAACTAAAGAACTTCTGCACAGCAAAAGAAACTACCATCAGAGTGAACAGGGAACCTACAGAATGGGAGAAAATTTTTGCAATCTACCCATCTGATGAAGGGCTAATATCCAGAACCTACAAAGAACTTAAACAAATTATAAGAAAAAATCAAACAACCTTATCAAAACATGGGCAAAGGATATGAACAGACATTTCTGAAAAGAAGACATTTATGCAGGCAACAGACACATGAAAAAATGCTCATCATCACTGGCCATCAGAGAAATGCAAATCAAAACCACAATGAGATACCATCTCACACCACTTAGAATGGTAATCATTAAAGAGTCAGGAAACAACAGGTACTAGAGAGGATGTGGAGAAATAGGAACACTTTTACACTGTTGGTGGGACTGTAAACTAGTTCAACCATTGTGGAAGACAGTGTGGTGATTCCTCAAGAATCTAGAACTAGAAATACCATTTGCCCCAGCCATCCCATTACTGGATATATACCCAAAGGATTATAAATCACGCTGCTATAAAGACACATGCACACATATGTTTACTGTGGCACTCTTCACAATAGCAAAGACTTGGAACCAACCCAAATGTCCATCAATGACAGACTGGATTAAGAAAATGTGGCACATATACACCATGGAATACTATGCAGCCATAAAAAAGGATGAGCTCATGTCCTTTGTAGGGACATGGATGAAGCTGGAAACCATCATTCTCAGCAAATTACCGCAAGGACAGAAAACCAAACCCCACATGTTCTCATGCATAGGTGGGAACTGAACAATGAGAACACTTGGACACAGGATAGGGAACATCACACACCAGGGCCTGTCATGGGGTAGGGGGAGGGGAGAGCAATAGCATTAGGAGATATACCTCATGTAAATGACAAGTTAATGGGTGCAGCATACCAACATGGCACATGTGTACATATGTAACAAATCTGCACGTTGTGTACATGTACCCTAGAACTTAAAGTATAATAAAAATAGTAATAATAATAAAAAGAAAAGTATAAGGATATTTATCCTTATGTAAATAACATCACAGTATCACAATATGCAATTCATAAAGTTTATATTAAAACATGCAAAAAGAAAATAAACTCTCAGAAAGCATAACAAGAAAAAAGAGAGAAAAAAGACTAAAATAAATCAAAATTTAGAAGATTAAACCAAGAGGTTTGACGTACGGTCTTCCAAAATGAGCTAAAAGAAGAATAAGGTGAAATTGTCAAAGATATAAGACAGGGAAATTTCCATACCTGAAAGGCATGCACATCCAGTGACAAGTATAATAAATGAAAGGGCCCACTGAGCACTCAACATAATGAATAAGAAGTTGCCTTGTCATGAAATTTCAAAACTACAGATAATAACGACATGATTCTAAAAGTTTTTATAGGGGGAAACATATAAAGAACTCATTGTATTAAAAATGGATTATCATGCAGTTAACTTCAGTCCTGTTTCAAGGTTCACATGAGTAATTCTGATCAATAAAACCCAAATTACTCAGTAACCCTAGCTACAAGAAAGTGCTTCTTCTTCTTGTATTATGACTTGTAACTTTTTATTATTGTGAAAATTTCAAACCATACTAAAGTTGAAAGAGTGAGATAATGCCCATCTATATAGTCCTCAATTAGAGCCACTGATTATGCCAGTTGGAGGGACACTAATGATGAGACTGAATTAGGATGCCAGAGGAGAGTCTATGAGACATCAAGGGAATTGAAGTAGCACTGACAGGGAGTGTCTCAGACTATGATAAGGATCTGACAAGGTCTCAGCCGACCTAACAGGGAGCTCCAGAGCAAAGATTTCCCACTGCATAGCTGGTATCATGCATTGATCAGTCACTGGCTGGGCACTGCTGGGAAAGACTGTGGTCTCAGCTCCAAAGCACAATTGGATCCTGAAGGACCTAATGACTAGAAACTTCCAGCTGACTACACTCTGCAACTGACTGGTAAGTGCTTTCTTAAAGGGAAATTGGAGCAGTGAGCTTCTATAGCTGTGACAGCATTTTCTGATATTTTACCTTTTTTTTCCCCTAAACCATTTGAAGGCAAGCTGTAATCACCAGTCATGGCATTTTGACCACTAATTACACAGCAATATGAATCTCTTAACAACTAAACATTTTCCTACACAACCACAGTACAATGATCACACTGGATAATTATTTGAACAATAATATTATCTGACATGTTGTCCATATTCAAATCAGATTCCATTAATCATCCAATTAAGTCTTGTTTTTTCTGGGTGCACATGCACATGTACATATGTATGTATCTGTGTGTTTGAGCCATGATCCAATTAGGGGTTATGAGTTGCATTTGATTCTCCTTTCATTTTATTCTCCTTTAACGAAAAATGGTTCTCTTATCTTTCTGCATTTTCAAGATATTGGTCTTTCTGAAAATTCCACGTCATTTGTCTTTTAGGATGAACATCAGAATTTGTCTTCTTATTACTTCATGACTAAATTCAGGATATAATTGTAATACCCCACTTTTTGGTGTTTTCGTTTGTGCTTTAGTCAGTTGTGTTTTATGTGAGTTACAAGAAACGAGAAAACAGTCTTTTATATTTACTTACTTATTTACTATCTCTGGTGCTTTTTATTTTCTTTTGTAGATTTGAACATCTATAGAATATTATATCTCTTTGACCTGAAGGACTTGCTTTAGCATTTCTTGTACTACAAGTCTGATGGAGGTAAAATCACTAAATTTTAATTTAACTGAAAATGCCTTTATTGCACCCTTGTTCAAAGGATATTTTTGTTGAATACAGAATTCTGTATTGACAGTTTGGTTTGGTTATTGCTTTTCTCATTCAGCACTTCCAAGATGTTATTCCATTATCTTCTGGCCTCCATTGTTTCTGACAACAAGTCAGCAATAATTCTTATGCTTGTTCCCTACATATAACGTGTCTGTTTGCTCTGGCTTCTTTCACGATGTTTTCCTTATCTCTGTTTCTCAATCGTTTGATTATCATACTACTAGATGAAACTCCTTGTATTTATCAGGTTTTGATGTTTGTTTAACTGCGTGGACCTATAAATCATCAAATTTGGGGAATTAGAGACTATGGTTTCCTTGTTTCTTTAATTTTTTTTTTTTTTTTTTTTTTTGAGACAGAATCTCACTCTGTCACCCAGGTTGGAATGCAGTGGTGCAATCTCAGCTCACTGCAACCTCCATCTCCCAAGTTCAAGCAATTCTCCTGCCTCAGACTCTCTAGTAGCTGGGACTATAGACCTGTGCCACCACGCCTGGTTAAGTTTTTTGTATTTTTAGTAGAGACAAGGTTTCATCAAGTTGGTCAGGCTGGTCTTGAACTCCTGACCACTCAAATGATCCACTCACCTTGGCCTCCCAAAGTTCTGGGATTACAGGTGTGAGCCACTGTGTCAGGCCAAATATTTTCTTTGCATTTTGTTCACCAACTTCTCTCTTAGTGCTGATGTTTAGACTATTTGCTATTTTCACACAGAGCACTGGGGTTCTTTTAAACGTTATTCAATCTTTCATCCTTTCCTTCAAATTGAGCAATTTTTATTATCTATGATCAAGTTCACTGACTTTTTCTTCTGACATTTCCAATCTTCTATTAGACCTGTTCAGTAAACTTTTTATTTCTGTTCATTTGTTTCAGTTCTAGAATTTCTATTTTTTTCTTTTTTTTTTTTTTCAGATAGAGTTTTGCTCTTATCGCCTAGGCTGGAGTACAATGGCGCAATCTCAGCTCACTACAACCTCTGCCTCCCAGGTTCAAGCAATTCTCCTGTCTCAGCCTCCTAAGTAGCTGGGATTATAGTCACCCGCCACCACACCCAGCTAATTTTTGTATTTTTAGTAGAGATGGGGTTTCACTATGTTGGCTAGGATGGTCTTGATCTCATGACCTTGTGATCCACCTGCCTCAGCCTCCCAAAGTGCTGGGATTATAGGCATGAACCACTGCAATCAGACACTATTTAATTTTATAGTCTACATTTTTTCTATTGATTTTTTTATTTGTTCACTAATTAAAATCAAATTTTTTTTATTTAAACATCTTTACAAGAGTATTTTTCAAGTCTTTTCTTAGTGTAACATGTGCATTATTTTAGATTTGGTTCCTGTTGACTGTTTTATTTTGTTTTGTTTTTTCTTGTTTTTTACTATGAATCATATGTTTCTATTTCTTTGTCTATCTACTGAAATTTGCGTTGAATGCTGAATATTGTAGAAAGACATTGAAGAGACTCTGGCTTCAGTATTGTCCTATCAAATTAACAAGTCATTCAGTTACTGGTTAATCACCTGAACTTTTAGATGCTTGGTTTAACACTTTGTTCATTCAAGTCTGTGAAAAGCTCAAGGTATTTTCCAAACCTCTCTAACCTGAAGGGACCAAACACTAAACTCATTATTTTCTAGGGATCTTTTCTGTGACCTTGGTTAGGCCAGTTCCACGCTATGATCCCTATTGTTAAGACACAAGCTTTCTGGAGTCTCAGCTAGATGCTAGGGTATTAATGATGGATTAAGGAGATGTCTCCACTCTGACAGGGCAAGAACTCCAACTTCCCTTGCACTTCTCCTTCCAAGAACTTCTTGACTTCTGGTATCTGTGTTCTGCTCTTAACAGCATAGTATGTGCTATATGGTAAGGCTGGATGGTTTGTCCTGTACCTGTACAACTAAAATTCAGCCACAGACTCTCAGGGATTCTCCATCAATTCATGGAATCCCCTTTCCACAGAGATTCCTCTACTCAAGGCCTACCTTGAGGATTCCATCTGTCTCAAGCCCATAACTCTTAACTGTGATTTCTGTTTGGTCAGCTCACTGAGGCCATGCCCTCTGTTTGAAGTCCAGCTTATTGTGCTGCAACCAGGAAATTGTCTAAGCACAGAGCTGGATACTCACAAGATTCATCTCAGAAGTTTCCCTTCACTCAAGAATTGCAGATTTGCATTACCTACTGCCCACTGCCTGAAAATAGTTATCTCACATTTTTATCCAGTTTTGTATTTGTTTACGGCAGGAGCGATAATCTAGTCCCAGCTACTGCATCATGACCAGAAGCCTGTGAAATACATTTTTAACTTTTCAGACTCTAAATTATAGGAAAGCACAGAAAAGGCAGGATGAAATGGCTGTCGGGTGAGCCAATCCGTGGTATGATTTACCAACCTGGAAATATATTATCAATCAACTCCAAGGAAATGAGAGCAGTTTCAGACTTGCCAACGCTATAATAATGATAATGATAATAATAATAACAATAAATGTAAAATGGCCTTCTACATTTCCTTTCTTAGGAAGTACTGAAGGAGGCACTTACTGAGATGAAGGTAATAGAAAAGAGAGACCCAGGATCAAAGAGACAGAGGATTCAACTGAGGAGAGCAACATTAGCAAAAGAATGGCCATTGTTTATCAAGTTGAAAAAATGATCTATACAGACTGAAAGAAAAACATGATGCAGGAGGCAGGTTTTAAATACCGTAAAAATAAAACCAAGCCAGGCGTAGTGACTCATGCCTGTAATCCCAGCACCTTGAGAGGCCTAGGCGGGTCGATCACCTGAGGTCAGGAGTTGGAGATAAGCCTGGTCAACGTGGCGAAACCGCATCTCTAGTAAAAATACAAAAATTAGCCAGGCGTGGTGGCGGGTGCCTGTAATCCCAGCTACTTGGGAGACTGAGGCAGGAGAATCACTTGAACCCAGGAGGTGGAGGTTGCAGTGAGCCAATATCATGCCCCTGCACTCCAGCCTGGGCAATAGAGCAAGACTCTGTGTCAAAATAAAGAAATAAATAAATACAACTTAAAGCTTATAACTGTGGTTAAATATTTGAAGAGCTATTTACAGGCATATGACGGAAGGTGGAAACACTAAAAAAGATAATAATAGGCAAGTAGAAAATAAATAATAGAAAATCCAGGCAATTATTAACTCCAAGTAAAACAAAAATTTGGAGGAGAAAGTTGATCTAACTGTACACTACTTAGCTTAGCAGGGACCTATATTTATATAGTCATAATTCTATAAACATTGTTACTGGTTTAACCAGATAGTCCTGCCTAAAATCCCGGCTCTACTTAATACCACTTACCTGGGTCAACTTGGGCAGCTTCTTTTAACTTTCTGAGCCTCAATTTCCCCTTCTACAAAATGTATAATCTCTCATAAGATTGTTGTATGAAGTAAAATAATACATACAAAGGCTCCCACAAAAGTTGACACTAAATATGTATTTCTTTCCAAGGTTTTATTACTTATGCACCCAGACAACTCTTTTGCAAAAGAAAGTGGTAAAATTGGATCTAACCCAGCCCCAGCTCCCACAGCTTCCTCATCCAACCCCAGCCCCAGGCATTGGAGCAGTCTATGCTGTGATCACACAGAGCTGCTCACCAGTCCCCACATACATTGCACTGCAAGTTATACTGCTGTGCTATGATGTTTTGTCTGCCAAGAGTTCCCTCTTTAACCATCATGTCCATTTGTTAAGAACATCAATCTTGTATTATACTTCCAAAGCTTCCAATTATAATGAATTATTCTTTTGGTGTTTGGCACATTCTTAGTTGTATTGTGGTCTATTTAAGTATCTATGTCTTTCACCAGATTGTATAAGCAAGGACTTTGCTTTAAATCAGTCTAACCAACACTTATTTATTGAGTAACTATCGTGTGCCAAGTACTGTGCACATTACAAATTGAGGATCTAGGATAATTTAGACACAAGTATTCATTCAAAAATGAACCTACTAAGTGCCAAGAATTCTAATAGGCATTGAGATCCATGTGACCATGAGAAATATGGTCTCTTCCTTCGTCGTATTTGCAGTGTGGAGAGAAGGGTCAGGCACGTAGAGAGGGAATTACAAAGCTAAGTAATGTCTATGCCAGGGAAAGTATCTAGGTCAATGAGAGACAAAGAAGGGACATCACAGGCATGAGAATTCAGGGAAGGCTTTTTGGAAAAAGGAACTTCTAAACTAAAAATAAAATGAGTAGTAGCTCACTAAGGGATTGGAGAAGAGAGTTCAAGCTGAGGAAAAACATAAAAATATGTACACAATATAATAGAAGCAAGCATAATAGGCAGTCCTCTCTACCTAGAGGAATCAGGGAAAGCTGTGGGGGCATTTGAGCAGAACCTTCAAGGATAAGTAGATAATTATTGGTAATACTCTCGTTCTCTTTGTTGAACAACTATATTAATGCATTAGTAGTCATCCTTAGTCCAGAAAGAATAATCTAATTACTACTATAATAATTTTAATTCACTAGTGTTATGTTTGCTACATAAATGGTAGGAATTTTTATTATCGAAAAAGCATGGACTTACTTCATTTTGAAATATATACTACAAACTGAAAATTAATTTAGATCTTTGAATCTTGCTTATTTTTTACTCTATTCTAGTATCCACTTTAACTAGCATTTTAAAATAAATTCAGGTTGCTTTGTAGAGGAAAACACAGAAAACTAGAAGAAAAGATTGGCAAGTATATCTCATGGCATTTACTATAGAGCAAGATTTCAAAACAAACTTGCATTTCAAGATTAATAATTTCGGTTGTATTATTGTTATTTATAAATATATGGCCAACACGATTGCAAGAAGAAGCAAGTATCTAGTTAAACTGAGTGGTACAGGCTGGGCACGGTGGCTCATACCTGTAATCTCAGCACTTTGGGAGGCCAAGGAGAGTGGATCACCTGAGGAGAGGAGTTCGAGACCAGCCCGAGCAACATGTAGAAACCCCATCTCTACTAAAAATACAAAATTACCCAGGCATGGTGATGTATGCCTATAATCCCAGCTACTCAGGAAGGCTGAGGCAGGAAAATCACTTGAACCCAGGAGGCGGAGGTTGCAGTGAGTCGAGATCGTGCCCTTGCACTCCAGCCTGGACAACAAGAGCAAAACTCCATCTCAAAAAAATAAATAAAAAAATAATAACCTGAGTAGTATAGACAAGAGTCAGCACAAAGAAAGGTGACTAGAATTGAAATGATATTTTCTAAGAGCCACCAGTGTGTTTACTCTATGTCCTGAGGAATCAGAGATGAAGAAGTCGCAATTTCTGCTATTCAAAATGTGATTTGAAGGAAGAGTAATATTTCCCAGGCAAACAACAGTCTATATCTCTCAACTCACCTCTTTCTTTATTCCTACAATAACTGTCTTAACTTAGGCTCTCATTATCTCATATCGAGAGCATTAAAATATTCTCTTCCCTTGAGTCTTTCCTACCTATGTATTCTTTATCCTGTGAACAGAGTGACCCTTCTAAAATGTATATCTAAACACGAGTTTCCTCTTATTTGTCTGCATTTGACCTTCATTTTTGAAAGACACTTTTGCTGAGTATAGAATTCTAAGTATTTTGTCTTTTTGTTAAGTATTTTAAAGATGTTGCCCCATTGTCTTCTGGTTTGTGTTGCTGCCAACAAAAAGTTTGTCATCATTCTCATTGTCATTTCCCTGTACATAATGCATTTACTTTTCCTGGATACTTTTATGATATTCTGTTTATATCCGTTTTAAGAAAATTGATTACAATGTGCACTGGTGTCATTTTCTTCAAGTTTCTTCAGCTTGGAGAGTTCTCTGGGCTTCTTGGATTTAGGGGTTTATAGTTTTTATCAAATTCAGAAAAATTTTGAACAGACTTCTTTGAATATCCTTCCCTTCCCCTTTTTCTCTGGGACTCCAATTACACATATCTTAGACCTTGTGAAATTACCCCATGGCACACTGATGGGATAATGCACATCAATGTTCACTTTATTTTCAGTATTTTTTCTGTTTTATTTTAAATGTTTTCTACTGCTTTTATTTTTCAAGTTCACTAATCTTTTCCTCTGTAGCCTCTAATTAGCTATTAGTGGTATCTCATGCATTTTACATCTCAGGCATTTTTTATCTCTAGAAGCCTGTTTGGATCTTTGTCATATCTTTTACACATCCATTTAACATGCTCATGTTTTCTTCTATCTTCTTAAGTATAAAGAATTATTTATAATAGCTGTTTTAATTCCATATGTACTAATTAGATTATCTGTGTCATTTAACTAATGTCTGTTTCTATGGATTGGTTTTTAAATCTTTATTGTGGGTTATATTTTTCTTCTTTGAGTATCTAGTGCTGTTTGGTAGGATGCCAGATATTGGTGACTTTTAATTTTGGGGCATTACATTTTTTCTGTATTCCTGTAAGTATTCTTCAGATTTGTTCTTGGGTACAATTAAGGTAGTTGGGAAAAAACTGATCTTCTCAAGGCCTATGTCTATGCTTTGCTAGGCAGACACAAACTAATCTGTCCCCATCAATAAAACAATCCGCTTTTGAATACTTAACCTGATGCCCTTTGCCATACGAGGTATCTTATAATGGCTGTCAGGAATATGAATTATTCCCAGTCCTGTATGGCTCTAGAAATTTTTCTGTCTACTCCTTCCAGGGGTTTTTTTTGTTTGTTTGTTTTTTGTTTTGTTTTGTTTTTCCTTCCTGGCCTCAGGCAGTTTTCTCTGGTGTATGTGCTGATTAGTACTCAGCTAAAGACTCAAAAACGACTCTTCCACAAAACTCCAAAGCTCTTTTTCTGTGAAGCTCACTCCTCTCAGAAACAATGCTGAAAGAATCCCAACCACATTGGCCTCCCTAAATTCTCAGTCCTGCCTCCTAAACTTAGGGAAACCACTGGACTCAGTTTGAGCTGCTTCTTCTTGCACTGCAGCCTGGAAACTCTCTCCAGGCAAAAGAGAGAAGTATTCCTAGAACTTGCCCCATTTGTTCTTTTTTCTTAAGGATTACTGTCCTGCACTGCCTGTTTTCTAGTGTATGAATACTGTTATTTAAAATATTTTGTCCACATGATTAGTTGTCTAAAGTGGGAGGATTATTTCAGTCCCTGTTACTTCATTATGGCTGGAAGTGAAAGCTGACCATGATTTAAACAGTTGGTAGCTTTTAAGTGCTTTCAGAAAAACATGCCAACTGAAAGCCTTAAGTCCAGGCCTGGAGCCTCTCCTTCTCTTTCATTTCCTGGTCCCATGCTTGCCCCATGGGGTTCTGTTTGACCTTCATCCACTTCAATGGTGGTGTTGAGGGTCTCGAGATCCCTCTTGGGACCTGACCAAGAGCACATGGGCTCCAGGGTTAGGTACCAGGGGAAGTCGAAGAATCCCCATAGGACCCAAGCCTCCATTCCACTCTCCAGCTCCATTTTCCCAGAAATCTCAGCAGTAAACAATACACATTGTTTTCCCAGTGATTCTATAAATGAAAAGTGGTTGCTTCCTGTATGGCTTTCTTTTTTTTTCTTTTTTTTTGAGACAGAGTCTCTCACTGTCACCTGGGATGAGTGCAGTGGCACAATCTTGGCTCACTGCAATGTCCACTCCCAGGTTCAGGGGATTCTCCTGCCTCAGCCATCCGAATAGCTGGGATTACAGGCGCTCGCCACCACGCCCGGCTAATGTTTTGTATTTTTAGTAAGGACAGGATTTTACTATGTTGGTCAGGCTGGTCTCGTACTCCTGACCCTGTGATCCACCCGCCTCGGCCTCCCAAAGTGCTGGGATTCCAGGCATGAGCCACCGTGTCCAGCCTTGGCTTTCATTCTTGTATGTGCACTTCTCTTGGTCTGGATCTCCAGAGAGCAGAAGTGACTTTTGGGATCAGTATGCTGCGTCCCCACCCTAAATTCCTAATAAGACAAAGAAACTTACAGTATAGTCCAGAAGAAAGACACTTAAACAAATATGATAGAATGCTTCATGTAAATCCCTCATGAATGCTTGTCACATTAAATAAAATATAAGCACAAAGATACGCACTCGGTTCTTAAAGAACTCGGGAGAGAAGCCTATCACTTGGCCTGGGGCTATCTAGGAAGGCTTTCAGAAGGAGGTGACTAGCCCCTTCCCTGACATTCACCCAGAAAATGTATTTCCATAATGACGTTCCAATGACAGTGACTCAATGGAACAACTCTGGTACTTTAGAAACATTTTGACAACCTCCTCCTTTGGAGAGCTCGGCAGTTATTAAGACGGAAGAAGCAGCCAGCGCCTCTGTCAAGTAGCCAGGAAGGTTCCTGCTGAGGCCATTATAAAAGGAAGCAGTGGGGGAAGGCATTAGGAGAGTTGAAGATTGGGTAAGGACCCCAGATTGGGTCTCCCCGAGCCTTTGATTAAGACAGGCCAAGTTTGTCCTCACCACTGCCAGAAACGTGCTTTCCGTGAATCCAGGGCGCAGACTTCTAAACAAGGAGGCTGTTAAAAGATAGATTAAAAGGCATAAAAATAGTATGAGATTTCACGGCACAGTGAGGCCTGTCAAGTCCGGGCTCACAGAGTGAATTGCTTAAAGGCGATGATCAAAATGAGTCACCAGTGTCTGCTCGGATTGTGCTGATGCCTCTCGGAAAAGCAGAAGCCAGGACTATTGTTTGTGTCAAAAATACTTCTGAAGAGGCTACAGAAATCAAAAGGCGCTGATGTGCCAAAGTCTGAAGGCAGGGAAAGGGGAGAGAAGAGAGCAGAGTCAGGGGCTCGAACATGCAGGAAGCAGATGAGCAAGAGATAGCATCTCAGGGCAGAGTTGTGCGAGCGGAGTGGAGTTGAGTCCTCGGAGACCCTCACTTTTTCCAACTCCTGCTAGGTGCTAGACCTAGTGCTGGGCACCTTAGGTATGATAACTCAGGAAACAAGAAACAATTACTTGAGGGGGCGGTGTGGCCTTGAATGTGTCACTGAGCCTCCCTGAACCTCCGTGTCTTCTTCTGGAAAGTGAAGTTAAACAGCCATACCTCTCAAGGTGGTTGAGGATTTTACATAAGATAACAGGGGCAAAAATGTCAAGCATCCAAAAAGCGCTCAATATACAAAGTTGAATCTGAAGACAAATCACTGGGCAATCCTAATCATAAGAACATTCACTGAGAACAGGTTATACGCCAAGTACTGAGATGAGCAGTCTATACTCAGGCATTACCTAATTTAAAATCTCCAGATCTATGAGTTAGGTAATATTTCCATTCCCATTTGACTTACAGAGACAGAGTCTTTATGTAAAGACTGGGACAGTAAGTTGCCCAATGTCACACAAGAGAGAAGCCACAATCTAAAAATCCATCTGTCTAATTTCAAAAACCTGTGATCCCTATCATTTTGCTGGCTGGTTGTCTAGAATGATAGAAGGCTAACATTGGCGTCATCTTTAAGATGACTCAGTATCAAGCCCTCCACCTCCCTGCAGGCCTCCTTTTCATGCGTGAACCCCTCGGAAACGTCCTGCCAACTGGCCAGCCTGCTCCTGTTTGCACTCTTCCCGTGACAGGGTGCTCACTTCCTGCTAAGGCAGCCTGACCAATTTCCTGACAATTCGACCAGTTGGGAAGTACTTCTTTCTCCAGTCTATCGGATTGATTTCAGATTCAAGAGCAGCACCAAGTAGACGCATTCTCAATTGTCACTTCCAGGGAGGAAATCTTTGACAAGTTCCCACTGCTTTTTAGAAGTAAAATAGTCATAACTTGTTCTTCTTAAAAACTGCCAACAGCATGAAGAGAATCAAGACTGAAGACCAAAATTGCTTTTCTCTCCTCTCGATAACACTGTCAGCATGGAGCAGGCCGACTGTGGAGGAACTTCAATTGGGGCTAAATTTATATTCATTCAGGTGTCACCGGACTCTGCTTTCTTGCCTCTCTTCTCTGATCAATGCACTCATTAAAGGACTCAGGCTTGGCAATAGATTCACCTTAATGCTCGTCACCCTGGGGTTTCAGTAACACAGGTTCTGAGACTCTAACAAGCTACTGAAGAATGAAAAGAAAAAAGCGAAAAAAAACTTTATCTTTCCCTCCTTGTACAGAGTCCTGAAATTGTTTCTCTTTGTCTTTTACAAACAATTCTGTCAACTGTATTAATTTTATGGAGGAGTTTTGAGGGGCATATATGGGAAGAGGGAAATTGGGGAAATATTTATGTGGAGCAGGTGTACAGAATGAATATCCATCTATTTATTCCAAAACAGTGAGAAATGTGGATTGCATTTATTTCTGTTTTTCTTAACTTGGAAGATTTGTTTGGAAACTTAAAATAAAAGGTTTGTTTAACTTTTACCAAATTACGTTTTATTTATCTTAACAGAAGGATACTTTCACTTCTACACATTCCGTTGTAGAATCTGTCTACATACTCATGTATTTTCACAATCCCAAGCATGGTATGTGTTGTGGGATCTGGCCAGCAGCCCACAATGCAACGGGGTTCTCTTCTTTGTTCCCAGGCAGATCGGCAGGTCAAGAAATAATAGACATACACAAGATAGTGAAAGCTGGGTCCAGGGGTGTCACCACCTTCTGGTCCCATGGTGCCAACAATGCACTGGATATAGCAGCAATTATTAAGTTTAGTGAGGGTGGGGGTAGGTTAGTGAGGGATTTAGGGTCATTTGATTATGAGGTGAGATGGTCACATGGGGATGAAGTAATTCTTTAACATAACATCTGTATGCAGAAGTATAGTATACAGAGGTAAGAATTTACAATATAGTGGGTGCATCAGTAATTTCTAACAGAGCCTTAAAACAGAAATGCAGTCTTTCCATAGTCTATGATTAGCAAGATGTTAATCAGCAGTAACAGTTGCAGCAAAAGCTGGTTAAAAACAATCTGTAGAAACAGGACGTGAAGCTAGACAATGGGTTAGACCAGAAATTGTCAGAAGGGAGTATGCCTTTACCCTAAAGAGGCCTAGAAGAAACATGGCTAGATGAGGGCATTTATAGCCCTATCTTATCCGTATGGACAGGTGTCCCCCAATGCGTCCGTTTATAGGCTCTCCACGAGGGTCACATTCCATTCCCAGAGCTATGAACATTTGCTTTTCTGGGATAGGAATCTTGGTGATGTGAAACCTCCCTGACTGCATATCCGTTCACAGGTTCTCTGAAGGGGGAAGCACATCACGTGCTGTTGGCTCATTCTGGCAGTCCAACCTGGCATTGTCTTTACACAATCCTGCATGCAATTTTGTGTTTACAATAATCAGGAGCATTTCATCTTTTATTCTATAGCAATAGTTTCAGGTGTCTCCCTACATCTCCCCTTTTATTTTATTCTGTAGCGATAGTTTCAGGGGGTCTCCTTACAGGTATGCAGGTTGATATGTGATTTGGATCTGTGTCTCCACCCAAATCTCATGTCAACTTGTAATCCTCAGTGGGGCATGGTGGTTCATGCCTGTATCCCAGCACTTTGAGGGGCTGAGGCAGGCAGATCACTTGAGGTCAGGAGGTTGAGACTAGCCTGGACAACATGGTGAAACCCTTTCTCCACTAAAAATACAAAAATTAGCTGGGCATGGTGGTGCGTGCCTAATCCCAGCTACTCATGAGACTGAGGCAGGAGAATCACTTGAACCCAGAAGACAGGGGCTACAGTGAGCTGAGATTGCACCACTGCACTCCAGCCTGGGCAACAGAGCAAGACTCTGTCTCAAATAAATAAATAAACAAACAATAAATAAAATTGTAATCCTCAATGTTGGAGGAGGGGCCTGTTGGGAAGTGATTGGGTCTTGGGGGCAGATTTCCCCTTTGGTGGTGTTCTCATGACAACCAGTGAGTTATTAGAAGATCTGGTTGTTTACAGGTGTGTAGCACCTCCCAGCCCCTCTCTTCCTCCTGCTTTGGCCATGGAAGATGCGCTTGCATCCCCTTCACCTTCTGCCATGATTGTTAGTTTCCTGAGGCCTCCCCAGTCATGCTTCCTGTATAGTTAGTAGAACCGTCAGTCAATTAAAGCTCTTTTCTTTGTAAATTACTCAGGTATTTCTTTATGGCAGTGCAAGTATGAACTAATACGTTTGTCATGTTCTTATTATTATTTACACCAAACAATTTATCATGAGTGTTCCCTGTGTTGCTTCACTTCTTGTTATTAGCTGATTGTTACTGAATAACTTGTGAAATAGAGGCTCTTAACCATTCTCATTAGATGATTTCCTTTTTTTCCATTAATTACCTAACATTAGTCACCTTCGTACATTTATTTTTTCACAGGGAAATGATAATCACCTTTGAAGTCCCTCATTGTCTGTTTCTGTTATGCAAACCAACCATTTTGTCTGTAATAAAACCACTACCATAATCTCATCCACTTTGGGTGTCATGAGACTTTGCACTTTCAGGGTAAATGTATCTGATAGCAATCATTTAAGCATACCCTTACAATGATCCTGCATGGCAGATGCACTTGCATGGGTGCTCCAAGCTAGGGAATCCGGAAGTGACTAACCTGGAGATTCATTTGTTCCTAATCTATGGTAAATATCTGAGCCCCCACACTGCCCCAGCTCATGGAACATAGTTCCATACAGGAGATTAAGGCCCTGAGTTTGGGGTTAAATGAAGGTTGCCAAGCAGAGGTCATTATGGTGAGGATATTAGTCTGTTCTCACATTGCCGATAAAGACATACCCAAGACTGGGCAATTTACAAAAGAAAGAGGTTTAATGGACTTACAGTTTCACATGGCTAGAGAGGCCTCACAATCATGGAGGAAGGGGGAAGGCACTTCTTATATGGTGGTGGCAAAAGAGAGAATGAGAGCTAAGCAAAATGGGTTTCCCCTTGTCAGACCATCAGATCTCGTGAGACTCGTTCCCTACTATGAGAACAGTATAGGAGAAACTGCCCCCAGAATTCAATTATCTCCCACTAGGTCCCTCTCACAACAAGCAGGAATTATGGGAGTACAAATCAAAATGAGATGTGGGTGGGGACACAGACCCAAACCATATCAAATGTTAAGTGAAAATCATATATAAACTGCATAATATTTGTGGGTGGTTGTGGTTTTCCTGCTCAGCTCACCACCACTGGTCCGTGAGGTTATCTTTTCCCAGTCACTGCCACTGGATCTTTTCTGTACATAAGGCAGTTCTCCTGCCTAGTCCACCACCACTGGACTCTCTCTCCCATACATAAGCCTCTAATGAAACCCCTTGTCTCATTTGCTGGCCCTGGGTCCTTTCTTCAGCTGCTTGAACTTGCTGCTTTTCCCACTGAGGCTAACAGTGGCTCAGCACAACACAGCCTTCTGAGAGTTAATGGCTGTGTGCCCACCTATTCTTCTGCAATAAGCAGTTTACGACGGGTGGGCCAGCTATTGAGCTCAGGAATGAATCTTCACCAGGTGGTGGTCACTGTGCTAGGAGCTACAATAGTCACGCTTATTTGGCAGATGAAGAAACTGAGGCACTGACGAAAATGTTCTGTGGCTCAGTGGTTGGGCTGACCCAAAGTCACGTGTTCCATCTGACATTCAAGATGGGCTCTGTTGACTTTGCCAAAACTGTAATTGTATAAAAGTCAGAGGTTAAGCTAAGGTTGGTGTTGTCATGCTACTACTATAGATACCATGTTACAGCAAGGCTGGAAAAAGTCCTGAAATACTTTTCAATATCATAAGAAGAGAACTAATTCTATACAGTCATTGGATACCATTAAACACTGCCTTAGACTAGTGTACAACTGAGCTGCTATTTGGTCAAAATAGCAGCTGGAACTTGTGTGTCCCTACACACAAAGTTCTGTGCTAAGTGCCTTATAGGTGATATCTCCCTATCAGTTTCATTCCATTTTATAGACAAGGTACCTGAATGTTACAGAGTTTAAGAAACTTATCTAAAGGCATGTGTGCAAGTGGTGGACCTGAAATCTAAAGCTTCATCTTTCTAATTTCAGAATCTGTCACCCTAACAACAGGTTAAGCACTGGGCATTCAAGCTGGCCACACCATGGAATGCATCTTTGTGAAACTTCTCCTTTTTTAGAAGAAAAATCTTAGACTAAGAGAGATTGAGTTATGGGCCCAAAATCGCATACTGACAGATCCATCTTTAAGGCCAGGCTCCCCAAATCTTCCTTTCAGAAGAATTCCAAATAATGTATCACATACATATCCGCGAGACAGAGCTCAATTCCTTTCCTTTTGATTCTGGGCTAGACTTAGTAACTTGTTTCCAAAGAATGAGATACAGAAATGAAAATATAGAAACCAAGTGGACACTACATTGGTTAAGGTTAACATCACCAGTGATAAGTTATCTTGCTTGCTATCACATACCCATTTACATGCAACCAGAAGAACACTTCACCTCCATGATATTTTTCTAAAAAATCTATAACCCCAATCTAATCAGACCAGTTCAAACAGGGGGACATTCTACAAACCACTTGACTAATAGTCTTTGAAACTCTTTAGAGAATCAAAGAAAAAGATTAAGAAGCCCTTGGATCAGAAGAGACTGCGTAGGTACGACAACTAAATGCAATGTGCAATTCTGGATTGAATTGGATCCCGTTGAGGAAGAGGACATCAGTGAAATAATAGGTACCAACAAAATGAAGTCTGTTAGCTCAGGGTACTAGACCAGTATTAATTTCCTAGTTGTCATAGTTGCACCATGGTTATGTAAAATGTTAGCATTAGGGTAAGCTAGGTAAAGGGTATGTTTGCAACTTTGCTATAAATCTAAAAATGTTACAAAATACAAATTTTCAGGTAATATAAAAATAAAAATAAACAGATCACCAAAACTTTAGCTGCCTGTTTCATGGCCATTTCCTTATAGCTTGTAATTCACTCACTCCTTTTTTGTTTTGTTTTGTTTTGAAATGGAGTCTCACTCTGTTGCCCAGGATGGAGTGCAGTTGCATGATCTCTGCTCACTGCAACCTCTGCCTCCTAGATTTAAGCAAGTCTCCTGCCTCAGCCTCCTGAGTAGCTGGGATTACAGGCACCTGCCACCACACCCAGCTAATTTTTGTGCTTTTAGTAGTGATGGGGTTACACCACGTTGGCCAGGCTGGTCTCGAACTCCTGACCTCAAGTGATCTGCCTGCCTTGGCCTTCTAAAATGCTGGGATTACAGGCATGAGCCACCGTGCTCAGCCTCCGTCATTCTTTACAAAAATTAAAAAAAAAAAACAAAAACAAAAACAAAAAAACAAAACAGGGATCCAAGAGGATATGTGTGAAGACCACTATTCACTGTAAACAAACCAGAGCAATTATTCTTGGAATGTGTATGGCCTCACAAACACTATGCCCTACACATACACACCGCACACTGCTAAGACTGGTTCCAAACACCCGGCTACATTATTTTCCCTTCAGGCTGAGAGCCTGAGGTTTCACTTGGCCACTGGCCACGGCAGGATTGTTCCACGTTATTTTTTTTTCTTTTATTTTCCTTTATTGGGGCAACAATGCTGCAGCTGAGCCTCTGTAGAAAGAGAATGACATTCTTTCCATTTTTTTTTTTAAGAGGAGCAGTTAAAAATACACATTGGTACGTACTGCAATTATCATTCAGAATAAATGCAGGAACAGTGACATTAACTAATGGGAGTGCAGCAGCTGCCGGCTTGTTGAAAGCCATCCTCAGCACAGTGCGGAGGTGTCCAATGGTAATTGCTTCTTTAGTCTATCTGTCTGATGTCACGAGGGAATCCACTGGGTAAACCCAAGGCTGCTTTTTACCTCAGCATGGCCCAGAGTCAGCTTGTCCTCAATAAGGTGTTTGTTGGCAAGTGGGTAAAAAGCTACAATATGATCATGATTTCATTAACTTAAACTTTAGCAGTGCCTTTGATTAGCTGGAATTGGCCAACAGAAGACTCAAGGAAAACCGATAACAGAATAATTAATAAGAGGCACTAATGTTAACTGGAAAACCAACCAAATGCCAGATAGCACCAGGCACCTGACCAGGTCTTTAATCCTCTGACCAATCTGCTGAGAAGCAATGCCGTGCAACTTGTAGAAATGGGGCTTGGAGCTGGTAAATGACCACCAGCTTACACTTCGGCAAGCGGCAGGCATGGACTTCTCTCCAGCCCAGCCCAGAGTGTCAGCATCATGCCTTGCACTCTGGGTGCTTAGATGACTGTTTTACTCATTTATTGATTCTGTCATACCCCCCATTCTAAAAAAGAATGGGGATGTCTTACAGAAACTCCACAAAACTAGAGAGAATATGCATTCCCAGCTGGGTGCGGTGGCTCATGCCTGTAATCCCAACATTTTGGGATGCCGAGGTAGGCAGATCGCTTGAGCTCAGGAGTTCGAGGGCAGCCTGGGCAACATGATGAAACCCTGTGTCTACCAAAACTACAAAATCTTAGCTGGGCGTGGGGACATACATCTGTGGTCCCAGCTACTTAGGACGCTGAGGAGAGGGGATCGCTTGAGCTCAGGGCGGAGGTTGCAGTGAGCCAAGATCGCACCACTGCACTTTAGCCTGAGCAACAGAGTGAGGCCCTATCTCATTTAAAAAAAAAAAAAAAATGCATTCCCAAAAGTATCTAGTGCAGAAGTTGGGGCTGGAGCTTTCTCATGAGAATCTAGCAGTCAAAGCTGCAAGATCCATGATGTGAGTGAGGAAAAAAGCAAACAGCAGAAAAGGTGGGGAGGGCACAGCAGGATACATGCTTAAGGCATGCACCCCTTCTTAGAATCTACCTTAGACATCAATGGAGTGCTACAAAAGCCGTATACCATGTATTAAATCATTTATTTTCATTCTCCACAGAGTCTTGCACCTACTGAATCACAGGTGATGCAATTTGCTCATCTGTAAATAATAATATCCACTTCAAAAGAATACTGTGAATGTCATTAGGCAACACATGTCAGCATGTCAATGGCTCAGCACACGCCTGCCATATGCGAGGGCTTAACATAAATGTGACACAAGGTTATTAACTTGGGTTAAAATTGTTTAAAGCAGGCAAAACTGCTAAAGGTTACATAGTAGTGGGATGACATGTTTCAGCACTGGTCACCTGTGGGAGAAGTAGAAGAGGAAAGAGAGAATAGAAGAGGGAAAGGAAGAGGGGAAGAAGGCAAGAAATAAGAAGAGAGGTGAGAAACAAATGGAAGGGAATGGGAAATGGGAAAATCAGAGGAGGACAGGGAGAAGGGAGAGATGGAGTGGAGAGAAAGAAGAGGGAAATGAGAAGTGGGGAAGAAGAGAAGATGAAGGGGAGGGAAGAGGAGGGGAGGAGACCAAAGAGATTATCAATCTGATCAGAAACAGGAGCCTCTGCTCCCGAAGATTCCAGAGTGGGAGGAGGAAGAGGGAGTTCCCCCATCTTACTGGGCCTCTCCCCAGGCACAGAAGCCACATGTCTGTCTACTTCACTATTGTCCTGTCACCTCCTCCCGTGGAGAACAACTGAGCTCCTCTGTGCTTTGGTGATAGGGAAACGGTCCTTCCCTCTGCCTCTCAGAACCTGGGCAGGACCAATCTCTATCCACTCACCCTTTCATTTACTCAAAAAATGACTGTAGATACCACAGCAAGCAAACAGATGAACCCCGCCCTGGTGGAGATGATGCACTACTGGAGGACGCAGGCAGAGCATTGGAAGTTACAACATGGGGTGTAAAATCTTTGACAAGAAAAGCCCAAGACAGGAACCAAACCTAGAGGAACATGGGAAGTTCCCCAGGAAAAGAAATCAATGCCCCCAGAAAGACTGAGGTTCCCTTGGAGTCTACCCACAAAGCGAGAGCTGAGAGCAGAACACAGGGAGGAAGCAGGATGTGCAAATCTCGGAGTTCGGCAGGAACATGGCAGATCCTGGAAACGGAGAGAGAATGGCCGAAGCTGGAACACTGGGCTGTGCTGGACAGGGTTGGGGAGGATCTCTAGCAGGAAGGAGAGACCAGGAAGGGATGGCCTCAGAGAGGACAATGAGAAGCTAGACTTCTAAACCGTGTCTCATTGAAGTCTTTCGTAATGAGACAAGAAGATGCTCTTTGTTGTTTTGTTTTGTTTCCAGGAACAGCCTCTGATGGCAGTACGAGAGGGGACCAGGCTGGGGAAGGAGCCAGAAGATATTGTGAAGGCTGTCACAGGCAGTTCGAGAGGACCTAGGGAGAGTGCAGGGTGCTGGGGAAGATATCCAAGGGCTAGCTACTCAGGAGACTGGATTTGTTGGACTGTATGTGGCATTGGGTGTTGGGTTGTGGGGAGATGCAGAGAAAGTTAAAGACAACTCTAGGACTTCAGGTCTGGACAGGTGGTGGAGGGAGATGCTGTCCCTGAGACAGAGAGAGAAAGAAGCTAGTTGGTCTTATACAGGTTTGTGGTCTTATGGCAAGGCCATGTAAATTGCACAGAGAAGTTGGATATTTGGGTCTAGAATAGAGGTCAGCAAACTGTGAAAATGGCCAAGGAGAGGATGTTTTTGGTTTTGTGGGTTGTACGATCCTTGCTACAACTACTCACCTCCACTGTTGCAGCTAGAATGCAGTCACAGAGGATGCGTAAACCATTGGATGTGGCTGTGTTCCAGCCAAACTGATTTACCAAGGTGGTGACAGGCTGGATTTGGCTAGAGGGTCACTGCGTGCTGACCCCTGATTGAGAGCATCAGATAGATGTCTGGGCTGGAAACAAATATTCAGGGAAAGTGATTTGAAGTAATGAGTGTGGATTACATAGAGAGATATAGATTTAGATATATCTATTAAGACATATACTCTACTTTTCTATGTATAGATATATAGATGTTAAGAGATTTATTTTAAGGAATTGGCTCACATGACTATGGGCCTGGCAAATCTGAAGTCTGCAGGGCTTGGTAGCAGGCTAGGAACTCAGGCAGGAGTTGATGCTGAAGTCTTGAGGCAGAATTTCTTTCTTTCTGGGAAACCTCAGTATTTGTTTTTACGGCCTGCAAGGAATTGGATGAGGCCCATCCTCATTATCGAGGGTAATTTATATTCCTTAAAGTCAACCACATCTGCAAAATACCTGCCCAGTGCACCTGGATTAGGTTTCAGTTAAATAACTGGGTACTATATAGCCTAGCTGAGTGGACACATGAAAGTCACCATCACAGGGGTCATCTTAGAATTCTGCTACTCCACTTTTGTAAGCAGCCACATCATGCTAATAACCCATGTTGTGGTTATGGTCAATGAAGACCCCAATAAGTTAAGGTATCATTTCTGTTTTGATCCTAGATGCCCCAAGTGCCCATATCTATATCTATATCTATAGATACATATATATCTGTTGCCCAGGCTGGAGTGCAGTGGCATGATCTTGGCTCACTGCAACCTCTGCCTCCCAGGTTCAAGTGATTCTCCTGTCTCAGCCTCTCAAGTAGCTGGGATTACAGGCATGTGGTACCACACCTGGCTAATTTTTGTATTTTTAGTAGAGATGAGGTTTCACCATGTTGATCAGGCTAGTCTCGAACCCCTGACATCAAGTGATCCTCCCGCCTCAGCCTCCCAAGCTGCTGGGATTACAGGCATGAGCCACTGCACCCGGCCCAGTGCCCATATCAATATCAATGTTCCAGGTTATGTCTGCCTTTGTCCAAGAGCAGAACAGCATTCACTGCTCTTTCCCTGCCTGGAAAAGCCCCATTAAATGCTTCTCAGGTAAGATGGCCACCCAGCGCCCTCCCTTCTCTGAGGCTCATGGGTTCAGAAGGTTGTGAAAGGGGTCACAAACTTCCTGCCTCCTTCCTCATGCAAACCCCAGTGGTGAGTGCCTGTGTATCCGCAGTGGAGGAGCCCTGCGTGCTGGCAGTTCTTCAGTGGGAGAAAGGCATTTGCAAAGCCTAATAATGGCACCATACATATGTATACATTTTACACAAAGCCCATTTATTTTAAAAAATCAATTTCTCTCCTACAGATGGCACATTGCATAAAGAAACGCGAACCCAGCAGCACCCCTGCCAGCGGCAATTCTGAGCGCTCATTTCCGTGTTGCCAAGACATTACATGGAAAGGCATGTGCGTTTAAGGACGTCCAGTTGTTTCTGTACCAGAACAGCAGCAACATCCTGGGCAGGCCTTTCCTCTGGAGTTCATGTGCAGGTCGTACTGACGCACAACACGGCCTAAAGGAACCATGGAGGAGGAAGGGACCCTAAATCCAGGCCAAATGGGAGCAGGATTGTCCTCAGGTTAAGTGCCAAGAACATAGTGCCTGGAAAGTTTATTGCATTCCCTCAGTTTCTCCAGTCATAAACATTCAGGTGACTTCCTTATGAAAGGTAAGGTAGATTTGCCACCTTCTAGATAGCACGCATCACCCCACCCACATCCCACATCACCTCACCCATATCCACGCACATTGGCAACAGAACTGACAGCTTGCTTTTCCAGGAATACAAGCATGTTCAATACTACCGGGCACACATGTTTGATTGCAAATCACATCACAATGTGGAAGCAGACATGACTGTCACTGTGACTGTGACTGTCATTCTCTGCCTCACCTTTGACGATGGTTGCCACTGGTGTGGATGTTTCCGGGAGGCTTCTGCTCCCCTGGTGCTAGTAGCATCTTACCTCAAACATGCACAACATGGCCCTGCTTTCTCTGTCATTGGAAGGGCGCTGCTCCTACAGTGATGTTCCTCCAGCCTGTATGTACAAGCATAGATCAGACCTACAGGGGTGTAAGCAGCCCTGGGGCTGCCCTCAATTAAGGAAGCAAGGTGGGAACCAAAAGCCTCCTTCCCTCCCTGCTGACACTTACCAGCAGCATCCTGAGTGTTTTGCAGACAGCCCTGGAGAAACCGCACTCCACAGCCTACAGCAGCATCATCGGTAACACACCTGGCACTGGTGTTCCCTTCTTAACTGCTTCCTCACTCCTTGACAACCTGCCAAATAAACCATCTAGGTAGAAGTCCTCATCCCAGCTCCTTCTGATTTCAGGAGGACCCCAGCTAGAACACTATCTCTGGAACCCATGGTGCCCTCTCACTAAAGTGCCCCAGTGTTGGCACAAAACCTACCGAATTGTTGGTGCTGACTCTCTATATCCATGATTCAACCAGAACAACATTGATTGGTTAAAAGGTGCATTAATAAACTTGACTCTGGAAACAACAGGTCCCTGAAAAATTTATATCTCTAGGAAATTAAGAAACTATGGTAATCCAGGGAGGCCGAGGTGATTTCGAACATGATTTCAAGAAGCAAGTATCTACTTAAACTGACTGGTACAGGCTGGTCGCGGTGGCTCACGCCTGTAATCCCAGCACTTTGGGAGACTGAGGTGGGCGGATCACAAGGTCAGGAGATTGAGACCGTCCTGGCTAATGTGGTGAAACCCTGTCTCTACTGAAAATACAAAAATTAGCCAGGCATGGTGGTGGGCACCTGTAGTCCCAGCTACGCAGGGGCTGAGGCAGGAGAATGGCATGAACCCGGGAGGCAAAGGTTGCAGTGAGCTGAGATCGTGCCACTGCACTCCAGCCTGGGCAACAGAGTGAGACTCCATCTCAAAAGAAGAGAAGAGAAGAGAAGAGAAGAGAAGAGAAGAGAAGAGAAGAGAAGAGAAGAGAAGAGACCAAACGACAGTAATCCCTTTGCAACCTCAAACTTCCATCCAAACAAATTATAATCCATTCACCTTTACTTCTCCATACTTACTTTCAACAATGCTGTGGATCAAGTGTGTAGAGGGGAGGACACTCACAAAACATACTGACACAATAGCAGTGAGGGGATTGGGGCCAGAGCCAGATTTTTTGCAATGAGATCTTGGGACGGAAAGGAAGCAAAACACACTCTCATCCTGCAGCCTGCTTTCTCTGAAACGCTGCAGAAAGGAGGAAAATTTGTGTTGAGGGCCTCCAGACCATGAACAGGCAATGCTCTCTAGAAGGTAGAGCAGAAGGAAATCAAAAAGGTGACAAATATAAGGTCAAGAACCAGACACATAAAATAAGAGTCTTGTGTCTACACAAACATCATAGCATTTGTATCAGTCTGAATAAAAGAGGTTGTGCTGTGTAACAAATAATGCAACATCTCAGTGACCTAAAGCCACCGACTTTTACTTCCTGCTTAGGTTGGCTGCCCATTAATGGCTGTGCTCCATGCTGTCTTCCCTCCAGGACCTGGCTGATAGGGCAGCCCCTGTCAGATTCACGACCATGATTGCAGGGGGAAGAGTTGGCAAATTGCTCACCAGCCCTCAAAGCTCCCACCCGGGTGTAACACATCTCACTTTTGCTTGCTTGTCATTGGCAAACACCCATCACATGGGCCACACCTAAAGGTTAAAAAATATAATCTGGCCTGGCGCAGTGGCTCATGCCTCTAATCCCAGCACTTTGGAAGGCCAAGGCGAGCAGATCACTTGAGGCCAGGAGTTGGAGACCAGCCTGGGCAACATGGAGAAACCCCGTGTCTACAAAATATACAAAAATTAGCCGGGTGTGGTGGCATACACAGGTAGTCCCAGCTACCTGGGGGACTAAGACAGGAGGATCGCTTGAACCTGGAGGTCAAGGCTGCAGTGAGCCAAGATGACACCACTGCCCACCAGCCTGGGTGACAAAGTGAGACCCTATTTAAAAAATATATATATACAGTCTTACTAGAGGGCAGAGAACTAGAAATACCTGGTAAAGAACAATGTTGATTTCTACAAACAGCATTTGTGAACACCTCCTCCAGGCCTCAGAAGGAGAAGCTCCTGGACTTTCGGGGCACAAAGGATGCTAAATGGGTATTCCATGTGTAATTGCTTTTTATTTTTCTTGCAATTTTCAGGCACAGAAAATCGTATTCACACTCTAGTAACCTGTAGTTTATCATTATTGTCCTAAAAATTTTTATTAATATATATCCATGAATTTTAAAGTAATCACATTTTAGTTACATAGAAATGTAACTATTTAAATGTAACATTTAAAATATTTTATTTTTAATGCAATTTAATTTATGTATGAAGGCATTCATCTTTGCACTCAAGGATTTCAGCCACCCTCGTTCTTTTTTCCTATAAAGGCCTACATTCTGGAATCACACATTTGCCTCTTCTGAGTAACTTTATGACCTCTTTTTTTGGTGCTTGGGGAACCCCATCACAGAAAACCAATTCCACAGTCCTAATATTGAGGAGCATCCCATATTAAGGGCAAAAATAAGCATGAAAAGGAGAGGGAGAGAAACAAAAATCAAATAACCAAGAAGGTCAGATAACCAAGAAGGTCAGAATAATCAAGAAGGTCAGAATGAAAACAGAGAGGGACAGGGGCTGATGTGTAGAGGGCCCACTTGTCCCACGCCCTTGCCGCGTGAGGTGGCTGATCAGAGGGCAGCCTTGCAGGGGATTGCAGCTGCAGAAGAGCTGTTCAGAAATGCAGAGCTGTCCTTCCAGGCAGCCCTAGTCCTTCCCACGCAGCTTGAGCCTTAATTTAGGAATGTGGTCCTCAGGTCTCAAGGGGACCACCTCTGCACACTGTGGTGCCAGGGCCCCAAAGCCTGTGGGGCTGGTGGTGAAGGAGGAATCTGAGATTCAACCTGGGGACCAGGAGGGTCATCTCAGCTTAAGGATCCGCCCTGCAACGCGGCCCAGAGACTTGTCCTCCTCACCCGGCCACGCAGGATCACCCCCAACACGCACACTCCAAACCATGTGTCTCCCTCCTACCTGACCACAGCAACGCCCCCTCTCAGAACCCACCCACTGGGAATTCACTACCAAATTTGAGAATTAAAGCAGGAAGGGCTTTCACGGAAGAGAAGAAAGTCTTTCTGTTTGTCTGTTTCTTGCTCAGTAACCAAATGCATCTCAATAATAAAATAACCCAGAGGGAAGGAGCATCAGGAAAATGGGTTTATTTATGGTTTCTAGCCAGGACTCTACTTAAGTTTTTCTGATATTCGTAATTAATTGAGGAGGGAAAGATCACTGACTTTTCAAGCACCATGTCTTCCTTAGGCATATGGTCCTTAGGCCTTGTGGGAACTGCCTCTGCACCTGTGGTGCAGGTGCCCTAAAGCCCATGGGGTTGGTAATGGAGGAGGGAAAATCTGAGGTTCAGCTCAAGAATCGTGTGCTCTGGGAGAGGAGATACCCAGGGCCCGCATGCTGCCTGTGACCATCCACAAGCTTTGTGTCTCTGCACAAGTCCCTTAGCACCTCTGAGTCTATCTCCTCAGCTCTAAAATAGAAAACAAGAAGAAGCTGGATTAAAGGCTGGCAAAGGCCCCTTCCCACTCTAAATAACATACTGTTATGAATGCCAGGATTTGGGCCCCATTTTATACCAGTCTAGAGTATGCAAAAAAAACTTCGACACCTTATCCTCTCCACCTGGGCTACACTTGACCTTTCCTCTCATGTAGGCAAAGTCCCTGGAGGCAGACTCCATGTCCCCCCTTGATATGGTTTGGTTGTGTCCCCACCCAAAATCTCATCCTGAATTATAATCCCTGTAACCTCCATAATTCCCGTAATTCCCTTGTGTTAAGGGAAAGACCAGGTGGAGGTAATAGAAGAATCATGGGGGCGGTTTCCCCCATGCTCTTCTCATGATAGTGAGTGAGTTATCATGAGATCTGATGTTTTTATAAGGAGTTCTTCCCCGCTTTGCTTGGCATTTCTCCTTTATGCCGCCTTATGAAGAAAGTGCCTTGCTTCCTCTTCCCCTTCCACCATGATTGTAAGTTTCCTGAGGCCTCCCCAGCCATGCTGAACTATGAGTCAATCAAACCTCTCTTTTCTTTGTAAATTATCCAGCCGTTGACAGTTCTTTACAGCATTATGGAAATAGAATAATATACCCGTCCTACATCCTCCCTCTGACTGTCCAGAAGTGGAGATGCACCATAGATATTCTTTCAAGAGTCATCTTGAGACTACACAAACGACAAACCCTTCTAGGCCTCAGTGTTCTTTGCTCTTGTCAGCTTTACTTAGATACATTAATTCACTTGTAATAAGAGTTCACATTTTCTTGACACTTGCTATATGTCAGGCATTGCTTTAAACAGGTTCCTTTTTCTAAACTTTCTCATATTCAGTCCTCAGTAATGTGATGAGTCAGATGCTATTATCGTTAACCCCATTTCACAGATGAGTTCACTGAGACACAGAAAGGTAAGTACCTTTCCCAAGGTCATACCTCTAGGGAGGTGAGCAGCAGGACCCAAACCTGCAAATCCAGCTTGAGAGCCTATGCCCTTCAATTTATATTGATCTATCCACCTACTCACTTCTACAGGTTTCGCTCTGCTCATGCCTCTTCCCTTCTTCTAAAGGTCAGCCACCATTTCTCTGCTCAGGATTACACAGTGTCTTTGTTTCAAGACAGTTGCTATCTGTGTACAACTATGGCCTCCCATCATCTCTCAAAACAAAAGCCTGAGAATAGGAGAGATGAAAATGCAACTTTCGTAAGATTGTGTGTGTGTGTGTGTGTGTGTGTGCGCGCGTGTGTGTGTGGCAGGGAGGCCAAGGACTCTGTGCCAATGCCAGCTGTGAATGGAGCTGGGGGTCTTCACTGTGTCCCTTCCTCATCCTCATCCACTAAACCCCAGCAGGCCAGCTCTACTGCAAGAAACTCCACTCTAGCCCAGAAGATATTTTCTAATTTCACCTCCTTGGAGTTTTCATTTCAGCAATGAATCTTATCAAATAGCTATTGCTCCAGAAGAATTTTCAAAGAAGAAATGAAAACCACGATCACCAAGGTGAGGAAACAGATGCATTTTATTCGGTTGTAGAAGTGAGAAGACCAAAATCACTCTCCTACCCAGAAAATATGTTCTTGTTGGCCCCTGATCCAGGCTTCTCTGTGTTTCTGACATCAGACAAGAGCAGCAAAGGATTTTACCCAGCGATGCCTGTCTGCAGTCTCCCCAGGCCATGTCTCTGCCCTCACTCATCTCTGGAAGACCAGGCCTGGTGGAATGAGCATCTGTCCATGGCTCCATTTCCTCCCCTGTCAGATGATGAGACTAACACCTGACCTGCCGGCGGTCACCAGTGTTAAATCCACGTGGCATGCAAAGTCTACCAAAGAGCCCTGAGCACCGGAGGGTGTCTGTGAATGACAGTTGAATTCAAATGGAAAAGGATCTTAAGAATGAATGTGTTTGATGAGCTCAAATTGGGCAAATTCTGGCTACCAGGTGGTTGTTTAGATGCTATCTGAGAAAGAAATCCATCTCTTCACTCAGAGTTTGCAGAAATATAAAAAGACAAATATGCATATAACCAGTGCTAACTCAGATACAGGGAGATTGTCTTGTTATTTCAGGCACAACCAGAGTAGTTTCTGCTGTGGCCGTTGAACACTTTGCTTGTAGAGTCTCAGATGAATGGCAAAATACAGAACATCCGTGAGATCAACAAACATAATTATGCAATCATAACTATAGAGCACCTTCCATGTGTCCCGCATTGTGTTCGTATTAGCTCCATTCATCCCAAGAGCTCTTTCATGCTTCTCATTGCAGAGATGAGGAAATTGACCTCATTTGCTCAAAAATAGAAAACGTGGTTGGATCCAGTATCCCCAAGGTTCATTAGAGATGGGGATCATCATTCCCTTTTCCTAGGTGAAGAAGTTGAAGTGGTTTGTCCATCTGAGCCAGTCAGGAATGGAATCCGGTCTACATATTAGGTCTTGCTGACCCCAGACCCCATGGCATCAAGGACTATTCACCAGCAAACTCAGCCCCTGATGAAGCCCATGATGCAGCAAACCAGGACCCTAACTCGGGGGTCAGGTGAACCTTCCACAGCCCAGCAGCTTGGTAGGAGAAACCTGCAGAGGATGTGAACACAGATGCTGAGGACAGTCCTGGAGCGCTCTTTCTGTATCAGCAGTTCAGAGTCCCGGTGTTGCTGAAGGAGAGGTGCCATAGCAGAGATAAAATATGAGGTGCCATGGGGATGCAGAAAAATGAGTCAGAAGTGGGGGCCTCAGGAGGGAAGCAGAGGTTAAGCCATGGTGACCTTGACTTTGCCCAGGACTGCAGACTCTGTGCTGCCCATGATGGGGAGCCTTTGAAGCACGGATCTGGCAGGGTCAGGTTTGTGGGTTAGAATGAGCTCTCTGCAGGAAGCGTTGAGGGTGCAGGAAGCTGGGTCTGCGTGGAAGAGGATTGGTGGCCTGAGTTGCAAGGAGACCTTGGGAAACAAAGAACTGTTTGGCTTTTTTCTTTTTATGTTTTCTTTCTTTCTTTCTTTTCTTTTCTTTTTCTTTATTTCTTTCTTTTTCTTTTCTTTTTTCTTTTTTTTTTTTTTTTGTGCCTTTTTCATCAGTCTCCATTTCTTGGTGATGAAAGGAGCTAAGAACTTCAAAGTGGGGGTTGTCACTGATACGTGTGCTTATGGCACAGACATTTATTGTTCACCTGTTTTGTTCACTGATGTATCTGTAGCCCCTAGAAGAGTGCTTAGTACAGAGTAAGGTACCCAATGATATCCATCAAATAAATATATGAATAAGTGAATGATGGAAAGATGGCAAGAGCTGGGTGGGGGTGGAGTATGAGAGTACCCGGCTCCCAAATTTTACACTGGAGCCCTCAGAGGATTCACCTCAGCCTGTGCCTGACTCCAACCTGGTGGGAGTCTGAGAACCTGGTATGTGCCAGGCACAGTTTTGGTCCTGGGGTTGGAGAGGACACAGGGATGAAGACCGTGTGGCTCTCTGCCCCGCACAAACCGAGCATCTCCCAGGCATGTGAGTTTCCACCTCAGTGAGCAGAAGAATGAACAAGGACTTCTTTGTCTCTGAGACTCTTTCCAGAGACATGGAGGCCAGGGATAGAAGCAAGATGTGGCGAAGTGAGATCCCCGTTAGTGCGGATCAGCCTGAGACCTCCCACTTTAATGCTAGGAAAAGCTTCTCTGGGCCAGGCTACCTGCCCAAGCAATGCCCCGTGGGAGGTTGAATAAAGGCCACCTGAAGATGTACATGTCCTAATGCCTCATCAGAACCCGTGACTATGTGGCCTTCCATGGTGTCTTAGTCTGCTCAGGCTGCCTTAACAACATACTATGGACTAGGTGGCTTAAAAACAAATTTGTTTTTTCTTAGTTCTGGAGCCTAGAAAGTCCAAGGTCAAGGTGCCAGCTGACTCAGTTTCTGGTAGCAACAGTTCAAGGTTGAAGTTATTAAGATGCCCACTTTTTGTTTTTAGAGGGGAGACAGAGGATGTTGTATATTTAATTTCAATGTATTTCATAGTTTTATGCATTTGAGTTTTTTGTTTCTTGTGTCAGTATTGGCTTTCCACATTTTTTTCCGAAATTAATGTGTTTAATATAGATTTCAAAATTATTGGTGTATGGCTGTTTGTGATACTCTTTTATAGTTTTAAAAACGTCTGTATACAATTTTTCACTAATTCTATCAACCTGTTTTATTTTTCTTTTTTGTAAGATTTTTTTCAGCAAAATCAGAATCCCTGAAGCTTTTGAAGATTATTTACTCACAGAAACAAGGTTCTGCTTTTTGGGTTATCGACCTCAGGTTGGTTGTAGTAGATGCCAATAAAAATATATATTTAGTATTTAAGGATTGAAATTCAACTGAATTTAGGCAATGCATTTACTATAAAGCTTATAAATAAAATATCGATTGAAAAAAAAAATATGCCCACTTTAGAGATGGGAACAGTGAGGCTCTTCCAAGATTACACAGGGGGTTAGTGACTTGGATTAGACAAGATCGGCTGGCTCCATTTAATGCAAAGCTGTCTGGGCACCTGGTATATGCCAGGCACAGTTCTGGTCCCACGTAGGGGGACAGATATAAAGACCATGTGGCCCTCTGCTCTGCACAGACTGCATGTGTATCTCCCAGCCCTATGGGGTCCTGCTTCTTTGTTGCTCTGAGCGGAGTGAACTGTCCATCTCTCAGCAACTCTAAGAGGGCAGGTTTCCCTGTAACTGACCACCCACCAGAGCCCTCTGCTCCTGGCTTGCAGATGGCTGGCTCTCCTCTTGTTGCATCCTTACATGGTCTTCTTTCTGTGCTTGCTGTCACAAGGCCACTAATCCCCTTGTGAGGGCCCACTTTCATGATCCAGTGTAAACACTAACCCTCCCAAAGGCCCCATCGCCAAAGACCATCACATTGAGGGTTAGGGCTTCAACATATGGATATTGAGGGAGCACAAGCGTTCAGTACATAACACAAAGGGACTTTGCAAATAGGAAATTACCCTGGATTATCTGGATAGGCCCAGTGTCATCACAAAGGACCTTATAAGAAGGAAGCAGGAGGGCCGAAGTCAGAGGAACAGAAATAAAGTTAGAGTGACCTGGCCATGAGCCAAGGAAGACAGGCTGCCCCTAGAGGCCGGAAAAAGGAAGGAAGCAGATTCGCCCCTAGAGCATCCAGGAGGAATGTGGCTCTGCCCACACCGTGATTTTAGATTTTTCCCCTGCAGGACTGTAAAAAGATGAATTTGTGTCTTTCAAACCACTAAGTTCATGGTCATTTGTTACAGCAGCAAGAAGAAGCTGCAATATACCCTCTGATTCCCTCCTTAACCACCTGCATTTCAGCCTCAGGAGAGCCTAAAACTAGAGCCCTGATTCTATGTCCTATGCTAGGACATACTGGAGATTTGAAAATGTTATTAGCCAATAACTAAGGAGAATACCAGGGAACTAAACAGTCTGACTTGCGAAAAACAAATTCTGCTCCCTCCCTACCAGCTTGTTCCCTTTCCATACGTTGTCTCCAGATACTGACATTCTAATACATTCAGAACAACCCATATTAACACAAAGGCCACTTCAGAAAAAAATTAAAATATTTACAAGCTCTAACTTTTCTCATTCAAGATGAAAATACCTTTACCGGACCCTAGGCAGATAATGTATGTTTGTACAGCAGAGAAAACTATTAGAATTGAGCAATTCCCACGGGGAAACTGGCATGTTCAGACTCTAAATTAACATTTGGAAGAAGTGCACAGTAGCAACTGAGAGGCTGCTTTCTAATCTTTTGTTAAAGTTCATAAAGATTGTCTACATCCATTTCTCATTTAATCTTTAAAACAGTCCAAGGCTGATGTTAGTAAGATCCCCACTTTACAGCTGGGAACAATGAGGCTCTTCCAAGATTACACAAGGGGTTAGTGACTTGGATTAGACTAGATCAGTTGGGTCTGTCTAGTGCAATGTCGTCACGTCGTCTGAGCATCTGCTATGTGCCAGGCACAGTTTTGGTCCCAGGTAGGCAGACAGACATGGGGGCCACATTGCCCTCTGCTCTGCACAGACTGTGTGTGTATCTCCCAGGCCTATGGGGTCCTCCCGCTTTGTTGCTCTGAGCAAAGTGAACTGTGCAGCTCTCAGCAGCTCCAAGGGGGCAGTTTTCCCCAAAACCAACCGCCCACTAGAACCCTCACAGAGCCCCTGGCACAGACCCTAGACCTACCTCACCTGCCCGCAGGAGCACTGGGACTTTGGGATAAGGAAGGGGAACTTTTCCTCTAAGTCTGTGGGATCTCCTTGAGGAATCCACCTGCACTCATCCAAACCCATCTATGGAATATAAATCAAAAGTGGCATTTCAAGTAGATGGGGCCCACTCACAACTGGGGGCACGGGGAGGAGTCATGCATTACCTTCTTTTTATAACCACAGACATCTTCATGTTAAAAAGAGGAAAATCAAAACAGAGGAAATCCAGTCCTTTCTGCCTGCTGGGCTCCTTCCAAGGACCCACCTTTTCCCCCCAGTGACTGACAGGTGACACCTGCCCCGGACCCCAGTTGATGTGACCTCTGCCCTAGTTGGTGTGACCTTCATGGGCCTGAGATCAAACCACCCTGGTGTGATGTCATTGCCAGAGCATTTCGAAAACAGGAACCACTCTCAGGAAGCAATGGGGAGGGGTCGCCCTGCAGCCTTCCGGGTGGAAACAGATGGGAGGCAGACAGAGAACCTAAAATAGCAACTCTGTGGCCCCAAGCAGAGGATGAATACACAGCAGGCCGTGATGGCAATTCTCCAGCCCTCCGTCATCAGGCAATCCTTATCTCACAGTTCGCACAAGGAAGCAGAAATCTCCACCAGCATCCAGGCTGGGAAATATGGAATCTGCTCAGCCCCATCGTATTGGTTTGTTCTCACATTGCTATACCTGCAACTGGGTAATTTATAAAGAAAAGAAGTTTAATTGGTTCATGGCTCTGCAGGCTGTACAGGAAGCATGGTGCTGGTGTCTGTTCAGTTTCTGGTGAAGCCTCATCAAGTTTTCAATCATGGTGGAAGACAAAGGGGGAATAGGCATGTCACAAGGCAGAAGCAGGAGCAAGCTAGAGAGAGTGTGGGGGAAGGTGACACAGACTTAAACAACCAGATCTCATGTGAACTCAGAGTGAGAGCCCACTTATCACAAAAGGGATGGCTCAAGCCCTTCATGAGGGATCCACCCCCATGACCCAAACGCCTCACACCAGAATCCACCTCCAATACTGGAGATTACAATTCAACAAGAAACTTGGGTGGGGACAAATAGCCAAAGTATATCACCCACCTCTGGCTTAATGGCCACCTCCTAAGAGCCACGTGCTTTCCACTCATCAGTGGAGGCCATGCAGGTGTTGTGCGTGACAACACTGTCAGATGATGGCCAAAAGCATCCCCTTGAAGCTCACTTGAAGTCCATCTCAGAAGAACAGCGGGATTCCCTTCCCTCTCTGGTTTTCCTTCTTCTGTGATTGCATAATGTGAATTCATTCCCTTCTTCTCCGTGTGCCCTGCACTCACACCCCACTCCAGGACCCACCTTGGATGGGAACACCTGATATTTGAGTTTCCATGAGATGGGCCCTGCCCTGTACCAAGTGAGCAACTCCGCTCTGTCTTTACTCAGGCCCAGCACTGTTCCATCCCATCTTGTCCTGTCCTACCATCTACAGAGGAACCCTGTGTCTGGAGCTTGGCTTGCCAATTGGCTGTAGTCACCTGTGATGATACTATCTTCCTTTTCAACCTTCCCGTGCTTCCTTACCCCCTCTCCTCTTAGCTCCCAAGCATTGGTGAAGATCTCCTTTACACCTGACTCCCTTTACCTTATCAAACTTACCTGCTTCAACATTTTTTATAACAGTGCTTCACAACTGGTGGTGATTTGCCCCCATTTGGGACTCTCTAACGGGCATTTCTGATAGTCACAACTGCAGGGTAGGGGGTTGGTTTCCTACTTGTGTGAAGTGAATAGAGAGTTGGAATGCTGGTAAGCATCCTATAGTGCCCAAAACAAACCCCGTCCCCAACAAAGGATTCACTGATCCAAAATGTCAATAGTGCTAAGCTGAGAAACCCTGCTCTTGACTGTGTGTTGCTTGAGGGTAGAAATCTCAAGTTACTCATTTTTAAATCCCCAACACCTAAACATAAAACCTGGTACAGAGTAGTCGTCCAACATACTTTTGCTGCTGGTAAATAAATGTATGAGTGAATGAATTCTCGCCTTCCTAAATCCCTTGTGCGTGCAAAATCACCTACATGCAAGCCAGTCCTCAGGCCCACAGGTATCTATGTAAGCATACCTGCACACACATGCATGGACACACAGAGATGTGCACACATCCAAAGACAGACCATGCACCCACACTCCCACCTAACCCTGAAGTCCAGGAACCTGCCTGACTCGGAGACTTAACCACTCAATCTGAGAATCAGGAGTCTCTTTTCTCTGCTACACTCAGAAAGATCTCTGCACAAACACCTCGGTAGAGGCACTAAATGTTCTCCAAAATTAATTTCACTAACTGGACGCATTTTCTTATTGTGACTCTAGGATTAAATAAGCAGTGAACCCAAAAGGAGGAAGATCTTTTTTGCAATTACACACGCAGAAGCCAACTCAACAACTGGAAATGTGAGGTGTCAATTTTGACAATGGCATAACAGCCCAGGAGTGTGGCAGGCAGGCCTGACTCATTACATGTAGCAATATTGGTGAGCGTTGAAAATGGGGTGCAGGGTTGCAAGGGGCGGGCTGGAGGAAACAGTCGGGTTGATGCCAACCCTGTGGGCAGCACGAGCTGGAACAGGCCCAGGAGAGCAGGGGGTGACAGTGACTATGAAGCAAAGATGCTCCTTCCATGACACTTCCTCTACTGGGGACTGAGGACACTGTAGAAATGGACAGCAAAGAGGAGGGCCAGCCCATAAGGGAGTTGGCACTAAAGTTTTGGTGCCAATTTCCTGGAAAAATTGGAACAGCAAAAGACTGTGATATATATACTAGCTATTGCTCTGTGAGGCAACTACAATTACACCTTTTTCACTTCCCCACTGAAAACCCCTGCAAGTTCTTCAAGGGTTTGCATGGCTGCAAGCACCCTGGGCTTTGCTTTATCCTGGTATTTGTCACCTTGCAGCTATTTCCTGATTACTCATTTTCCTTCCCTGTTAGGCTGTGAGCTTCTCAAGCAAAAAGAAGTCTTACTCATTTCTGTATCTGCATTGCCTATCTTAATCAATGTGTGATGAATGAATAAGTAAGTAGACGAATCAGTGAGCACGCTTCAGTCAGATGAATCTGCCTAGAGTTTCAGACCGAAGCAGGGCTTAAGGGCAAGGTGACAAAAGACCATGTTTGCCATGTCGAGAACTTAGGATTTTAGCTGAGAGCAACAAACAATCGGCCAGGGGAAGAGCGTGCTAAGTTCATTGCGTTAAAGTGATCCCTTGGCATAAGCCCATGCGCTGCGACTTTAAACTTATCACTGACGTACTGAGTTTTTACATTGTGCTTTGAGTCTGGTTTTTAATTGGAAAAACAAATGAACCCCTTGGTGCTGAATAGCCTCTGACAGTGAAACCTTCTTCATGTCATCTTCAACCTAAGGCCTAGAATTTGTCTCTGCTAACTATGCTTTAACTTAGTATATGCCGTACAGTTTCAACCATGTAGTACAACCATGTAGTACAAAAAATATAATAGTCCAGGCACAGTGGCTTACTCCTGTAATCCCAGCACTTTGGGAGGCCGAGGCGGGTGGATCACAAGGTCAGGAGTTCGAGACCAACCTGACCAATATGGGAAACCCCATCTCTACTAAAACTACAAAAATTAGCTGGGCGTGGTGGCAGGCGCCTGTAATCCCAGCTACTCAGGTGGCTGAGGCAGGATCGCTTGAGCCCAGGAGGCAGAGGTTGCAAGTGAGCTGAGATTGCACCACTGCACTCCAGCCTGGGAGGCACAGCGAGACTCAGCCTCAAATAATAAAAAAATTAATAATAGTAATAATAAAGAAACATACTAGGATATTCTAGTTTGTTGCCTCTGGAAGACAGGATTCTCTGGGTTTGGCTCAAATTATTTTCTGTTTGGTCCAAATAGTCTCTGGTGCACATGTCAATTGAACCTTTATGGAGTTGCCCGCCCCGTCCTCAGCTGTTCATTTGGAACCTTCCATTTCATGAGCTCAGTAACATAAACGCTGCCACGTGTGCAACATGACCACACGCCAGGCTACTGTCCACCACGTAGATATGGACCCCTGAATCAGATTGCACCACATCGAAGTCTTTTCCACAGGGTTACTGGAAAAGAAACTGAGACCACCCTTTCCAGGTGGTTGAAATATGAGGTGTGAGAGTTTGAGAGCTGATGGCAGCTGGGTGAGGCTGAAACAGAAAAGAAAGAAGCTATTTTCCAAAGAAGCAGCGCCAAGAGTAGGTTAGAAAGAATCCCGCTGTTTTTCAGGCTTTGGCTTCTGATGTTCCTCTTCCCAAGTCCTGCCATATTCCCACCCCTGGTTCTGGGAACTGCCTTGGTAGCTTCCCGGTAACTCTCTCTCTCTCTCTCTCTCTCTCTCTCTCTCTCTTTCTCTCTCTCTCTTGCAAAAACAAGCTCCAGTTGGATTCCTTCCACTCACACTCCAACTTATTATAATTCATAGATACGATTTCCTTTTACAATCTCAAAAATATCTTGAGAACATGAGTGGATATCATTTAAATTTCTGGAGCTTCTTGCCTCTCCTGTAGTTCAGAGCTAGGCCTTGGCAACTGTGACAAACCCACCAAACTTTGCTTTGAGGGGTTTCTCTCAGAATGAAAGATGGACAACCAGTGCTTTCTGGGTAGGCCAGTAGAGAAATTTGCTCTAACAAACCTTGCCCGCTGTGACCTCCCTCCCGACAAGGTCCTGGTCAGGAGCTACCATTTAATGGGCATCCCTGCAGGTATCCTAACCAGGAATCCAACCCTTATGAGTAGGTAGACGCTGGAGCCAGAGGGACCTGGACACAAATTACTGCTCTACTGTGTATGAGTTACATGAGTGTGTCAGTTACTAACTTCCCTAAGCTTCAATTTCCAGAGCTTTAAAATGTTGCTCATCATGGACATCCCCCTTCTAGAACTTGGGGAAGGATCAAATGATATAGTGCCTGTAATCTCACTGTGCAGGGCTGTTGGCACACGGGAAACACCGTGTAAATGGTGGCTCACATTGTTAATGGTGTATCTCATCTTCTTGGTCCTCTTTAAAGTAACCACCTCTTTAACAAGAGCAGCTCTCTCCCAGCATGTTTTACTCCTGTATCATCACCACCACCACCATGTCTGCTTGAACTGCATAATACTAATGTTTTATTTTTAATGTTCTTAGTCCTTGGCTTTTAGATCTTCTGAGGGTAACCACCTTGCATGACTGACTCAGCTATCAACAGAGGTGTATCAGTTAGCTTAGGCTTATGCTGAAGGAACAAATGACCCCTAGAAGCTTGGTGGGTTGCAGCAACTAAGATTTTATCTTTTGCTTGCAATCACATTCATCTCAAGATGCACATGGGCAACATCTCTGCTCCACACCTCTTTATTCCAGGACTAAGAAGCAGCCCCTATCCAGCACAAACCTGCCTCATGACAGTGGGAAGAAAAAGAGAAAACTTTAAAATATCCACTAGGGTTGATACATATTAATTGCACTTAAATTTGACTCGGCCAAAGCAAATCACATGGTCAAACGTTGTATCAGTGAGAAGTACAGTCTTCTTGCATGAATGGATTCAAGAAAATATTTTGAACCAATAATAGTCTTCCACTGAGAGTTCCTTCTGGTTTTACGGACACTTTGGCTGTACATAGAAGAAAACATTTAACTATAATGCCTCACATCTTGATTCCCTGTGGGTGGGGGAGGTGGGGAAGGATGACTCGGTTTCTCAACTGCCTTCCTCCTCTTAGCTCCTATTTTTCTGGGCTCCAGTGGCCTCCTGCCCTAGTAGCAACTGATAACTTGTAATTCTAGCTATCACAACGATGTTCCTGTCATAACAATTGGAAGGAAATTATCCAAAATCTGATTTTGTTTTTTCCTTTGAAATGATTTTTGGGGTACCTTTCAGATTTTCTAGAATGAGTGTGTATTTATTGAATATAAGACTAAAAACACTCTATTAAAAAGGATGAGTGTGGCAGCTTGGGGAAGATAAGTTAGTGTGTCAGAGGCTCAAGGAGGAACATGAAGCTGAACTAGGGCAGTGACGGGGTGGGGCAAGAGGCAGAAGAGCAGGCTGGACCCAGTCATCTCAACTTGGACTTGATAGGACTGGCCACCGCAGGAGGTGGGAAGTCAGGAAAAGGGAGGCTTCTTGTTGACCATGGACCTTGGGCCAGCACTGAGGGAGGTGAAGGGCCTTCTGACCTGCAGAAGAGGATATTCCTCTTTGAGAAGGCTATAAGAGTCATCTTCAAGTGGAGAAAAGTTACAAGAAGTTGCTTCCTTGGATTCTCACTCCTAACATCAGTATCCCACTCAGGTTCTGCTCTGGTAACTCAGGTCCATGTCTGATCTTTAGACATAATTTTATGATTTGGAAACTGTCATTGGATTGCCACCATCTTACTTTTAGAGAACAAAGGCTTAAAGGACAACTAATGGGTTATTTCATTCATCTTCCTGCCATCATGGGAGGAAAGTTCATATTCAGTTTCTCTTGACATTGCAAAAGACATGAGCTCCCAGAATAGAGAGTTGTATTCAAACGGTGTGGCCCTGGCCAAATCAGTTGGCATCTCTGAGATTCAGGTTCCTTATTATTTCGATGAAACTATAATACCTGCTTTAAAGAGTTTGTTACAATAGAAAGAGACCGTCTTTGCCAGATTACAAAAAAAGTCTTTGTAATTGTTAATATTACAATGTCTAGCACATTATTAATTATTATAATGATAGAGATATACCAGTAAAACAACACAACGGTACAAAACTTTTAGCAAGGAAATAGCTGTGGCAAACACCTGTAGTTATAATCAAAATAATAAGCAAAGGCTATTGTCTTAGTTCATTTTGCATTGCTATAAAGGAATACTTGAGGCTGGATAATTGATAAAGAAAAGAGGTTTATTTGACTCAGTTCTTCAGGTTGTACAAGAAGCATGGCACTGGCATCTGCTTCTGGTGAGGGCCTCCAGCTGCTTCCACTCATGGTGGAAGAGGAAGGGGAGCTGGCTGTGCAAAAATCACATGGTGAGAGAGGAAGCAAGGGTTAAGGGATGTGGGAGTGCCAGGCTCTTTTTAACCACCATCTCTTGCAGGAACTAGTAAAGCAACTTATTACCAAGAGGACAGCACCAAGACATTCATGAGGTATCCACCCCCACAACCCAAACACCTCTTTAGGCCCCACCTTCAATACTAGGGATCACATTTCAACATGAGGCTTGGCAGACGAATGTCTAAATGATACTAACCATCTATAACTTATCTATCCATTCTACCATTTAATGACCAGTGGCCCCTTCCTTGCATCCTACCTAGATTTCTCCAGCACTGCTAAACACATAAACCAACAACCTACCATGTGACAGTGGCCCTGGTCGGAAACGAGTAGAGTGTCATGAGTAGAGCATTTGCTCTGGGGTCACATTGGTCTACTTTACAACAGCTTGACTCTGAGTATGTCACTCAAATCTCTTGAACCTCAATTTTGTCCTTTCAAAACGGGAGCAATATTGTCTCTCTCAGAATCCTGTTTTGGGAATCATTTTCAGAGCAATATATGCAATACATCTGGCTCATAGATGGTGTGTATTAAATGAGAGCTCCTTTCCATGTATTTTAATGGACTTTACCACTTAAAGAAAAGAATATTTTTTAAACAAGTTTTTTTCAGCTTATTATTTTGTATCCAGGACAATGATAGCTAGTAAGTATTCTGGGCTTCTCCATCTCCAGAGACATTTTATGATGCCAATTAGAAGTGCAAGTATATTGAGATTAAAAAGTAATGACTAGCAAAATGAATAGCGGCTTCCATCCTTACACCCAGCTTGCTACTCCAGAAGCTTATCTCCAAATATCTTACTCTCTAGGGGGAAAAAAAAAAAGATTCTAGAGTCAAGGGAATATCAGAATTTTATAATTCATAATCATTTGAAGACCTCTGGGGGGAGGGACTTTCTGTTTCTACAGGGAAACTCATTTATGTTAAACTTTTGCACAGGCCGGGTGTGGTGGCTCACGTCTGTAATCCCAGCACTTTGGGAGACTGAGGCGGGTGGATCACCTGAGATCAGGAGTTCGAGACCAGTCTGACCAAAAAGGTGAAACTCTGTCTCTACTCTAAGTACGGAAATTAGCCAGGCATGGTGGCAGCTACCTGTAGTCCCAGCTACTCAGGAGGCTGAGACAAGAGAATTGCTTGAACCCAGGAGGCGGAGGTTGCAGTGAGCTGAGATTGTACCATTGCTCTCCAACCTGGGTAACAGAGCAAGACTCCGTCAAAAAAAAAAAAAAAACACAGAAAAAAAAAAATCCTTTGCACAGACAACATTGCCCTCTTTATTAGAACAGAAATAGGACAACATGAAAATAATAATTAAATCTTAGGTAGTTGAGGAGATTGAGTCAGAAATGGGATTAGCCAAAGACTGGGTTTAGTTTTACATGCACTGATCTCCCCTATTTTGTTACGACACACAGAGAAGTCTCTCAATAAACCTGTGGATGTACTGATGAATTCACGCTTCTGTTGATGAAATTGTATTTATTTTTCCTTTCAGTTCCTTTCTGCCTCTTTGATTACTTTTTTCTACATCCTTCTCCCCAAAGACCATAGGAATAAGAATAAAATAATCTAATTTAATTTTATGACTGTGAATAAGTTTGCTATTTTCTCCAAAAACCACTTTTCTCCTCTGTAAATGCGATAAGTAATGCCTACTTCCCAACCTCATCTATTCTGTGCCCATTATTACCTCCTTAGTTCAGGCCCTTTCTCCCTCCTGGATTATTGCAGCTGTGGCCTATCTTGTTTTCCACTCTCCAGAATTAGCCTCACTGCCTCTTCGCTTCCCATCCCACATCACCCATTGTTGCTGGAGTGTTCTTTTGGCAATGCAATCTGGCCTTGTCAAGTACCTTCTTCAGTCTGTCTCCAGTAGAAAGGACCTGCCACCAGGAGGTGGAATGCTGAAGAAGGACTGGGTAGACCTGGAGCCCACCCCAGCTCACCACTCCTGCCCCTCCCACTCCTTTCCACTTTCACTTCACGTTCTAGCCATGTGGGACACTTCCCCCAAACCCTGTGGCTTTCTTACCTCCAGGTCTATGCATGTGCTCTGTTCTCTTCCTGAATAATTCCTTTCTGTGGGAGGGAAATCAACTTAGAAATCTACTCTTCCAAGAAGCCTCCCCTGACCAATCCAGGTTTGACTAGGGACCTGTCTTCTGTGACTCAGAGCCCTCTGCCCTGATGGCATCCAGGAGCTCTTCCTGCTGTTTGAGGTCCCATCTCCCCCTCACTTGTCAGCTCACTTGTCATTCTCACATCCACATAGCACACTGGAATCGCCAAAGTCGTGTTTCAGGAGGGCATGAAAAAAAATGCATACTTTATAATATTTGAATATCCCAGAGCCTAAAACTGGAAGCATCCAAAGAGTAGACTCACTCAGGGTGGACGCTCTTATGGTCTACATTTTTGGTAATGATTATGTTGAATGGCTGAATTTGGTAAGGTACAATTACAAAATAGACTTCTTCGGATGCAGTCTGTCATCACTCCCCTCCCCACCCACGAGTGACAGCTCCAGCAGAAACCATGGCTTCGAGCTCCCCTTCAGGAACAACATCTGAGTCAGAGGGCAGCCTGACTGACTTGGCTCAATTTGCATGGGGTGGAAGTTTAAGTATTACTTAAGAGTCATGTTTCAGAGACTCCCCCATGAGTCACTGTTCTCCTCCTGTCTGTGCTGTAGGAAGATACCACCAGGGAACAGACCCTTCTGCCTTCCATGGGTGGGGCCTACACTTTTCTTCTGAATGTCAGGGTGTCAGGGCTTTTCCTTTTTTCTTTTTTTTTTTTTTTTTAGACAGTGTCTCGCTCTGTCACCCAGGCAGGAGTGCAGTGGCGCAATCTTGGCTCACTGCAACCTCCTCCTCCCAGGTTCAAACAATTCTCCTGCCTTAGCCTCCCAGGTAACGGGGATTACAGGTATGTGTCCACCACACCCAGCTAATTTTTGTATTTTTAGTAGAGACGGGGTTTCACCATGTTGGCCAGGCTGCTCTTGAACTCCTGACCTCAAGTGATTAGACTGCCTCAGCCTCCCAAAGTGCTGGGATTACAGGCGTGAGCCACTGTGCCCGGCCTGAATGTCAGAGTTCTCAGCAATCTCTGTTCTCCATACTGGGATTTCATCCAAATTCTAACACAGTAGAAAAATAGTATTTTGTTATCATAAATCATATTTTAGTAATTTTAGGAAAAAAAGACAGGAAATGTACTTTGATGAGTAACATTTAAATATGACTTCTGCACTTATGTATGTTTTTCTTTAACTTATGGACAAAGACTTACTGATAAGAGCAAAACACAAATCTTCTTTTGCAGCCCAGAACTCATTGTTCAGTATGAGTTTTAATACATATAAGAAGGGAAATTACGATACTTGACACAGTTAACTGGTGGGAGTATTGATAGCAATAAAGGTTGGTTCCAGGACAGGAACAGTGGCTCATGCCTGCAATCCCCACACTGAGGTGGGAGTTTTGCTTGAAGCCAGGAGTTCAAAAACAGCCTGGACAAGAAAGTAACAAGCACCTCAACTCCACAAAACTTTAAAAATTAGCTGGGTATTGGGGCAGTATAGTTGTAGCTACTCAGGAAAGGGAGACTGAGGCAAGAGGACTGAGCCCAGGAGTTGGAGGCTGCACAGAGCTTTGATGGCACCACTGTACTCAAGTCTGAGTAACAAAGACAGGTCCTGTCTCTTAATTAAAAAAAAAAAGATTGATTCTAGGACTGTAGAATAGATAGTTAAACAGCATGGGATACAAGGGAACTCCTCAGCTATGTTAATTTTGTATTCCAATTTCTTGTTGACTTGAAACATATAATGGCTTTTTGTTTTAAAGGCTTTAATCTTGAGAACATAATGTCTGGAGCCAAAGGTATAGGCATAATCCACACATCTGTACTATTCTTGAATGTGATCGCTCAGGAATGAACATGATTTGAACTCATTCATGTTAAGAGAGGGCGTCAAATTGAGAACCAGGAAGACCCACCACCTACAGTAAAAATGACTCTAAAGTAAATTGGTTGAAGAAATTAGATCCCAAAGATTCCTGATGAATTTTGAAGTCTTCATCAGTATTTCCATATTAAAAGGAGATGAAAGAAGCCAAAATAGAAGAACTATGCACTGACAGGACAACTGGATTAAAGTAAGCCTCAGTTTCATTAAAAAGGGCTAACTTGAAGATAAATCTTTTGACTCCAGTTCTTTAGAGGATCTAAAGTGACCTGGATGGACAGTGGAAGAAACCACAACATGGAATTCCTTTAGTAAAAAGTTATTGACTTTAAATTTAAAAAAAAAAAAGATAAAAAATATTACTTAAGAGTAATACTTAAACTTCTATCTCATGCAAATCGCATCAGTCGGGCTGCCCTCTGCCTTGGGAACCAGCAGCAAGAGACCAGGGAGAAGTGGGTTTGGGCACTCCCCTAGCTGTGGCTCCCACTCTGTCTGCTGCCTCTGGGCCCTCCAGTGTCAGGAACTAAGAGGAACGAGGATGAAAGACAGAAGAGACAAAAGTCTTTCCACTTAGCTGGCGCAGCGGGTGTCAGACTCACAGTTGCTGCCCCTTGAACTGGTTCTCTAGAGACGCTGACAAGCATCCCTGCACCAAACCATGTCCTGACACTTGAGGACCTGCATTCAGCTTCTGACTTGGCCAGTCCGCCTGTAGCTACCTTCCCGTGGGTTCCACACACCTAGCGGGCAGCACTTTTGAGTAGGCTGCACAGGAAACCCATCTATCTGTCCTTGCCTCATACAGCTCACACAACACACTCCTTGTCTCCTCGCAGCTCCGCTTCTCTCCCACCTCTCCCTTCTCCAGGTGAGAGGTGCCACCTGCCTGTGTTCCATGTTTGCCCCAGGACCCTGGGACATGTGCCAGGTTCTCCAGTACTCCACGCTCTCACAACCCGGTGTACGGAAGCTCACAAGCATCCGCCCTGATGGTGCTCAACTGCCTTTCTCCTCCTCCTCCTATCTCTAGGGAGGTTCTCTTAGAGCCCAACTCTGGATCTCCCACCCCAATACCTCTTGACCTCTTGGAACTTCCTTCATGAGTCACTGGCCTCCTCCTACCTGCACTGTAGTAAGGTACCGCCATGCACCAGCCCCTTCTGCCTTCCATATGTGGGGCCTGCACTTCTCTTCTGAACGTCAGGGTTCAGATTGATCTTTGTTCTCCACACTGGGATTTCATCCAAATTCTTACACAATAGAAAAATGTGTATTTTATTATTGTAAATCATAGTTTAGTAATGTCAGAAAAAAAGAAAGGACAGGAAATTTGCTTTGATGAGTGACACACAAGGATGTGTGTGTTCTGCTGAGCTACGAATAACAGTCTGATAGTACGGATGGGTGTTCCTTACCAGGAGAGGTGAATGTTTGTCATTTATAGAACCCGTACTGGAAATAATGTTTTCAAATATTGACTTGCATTTGTGTGTATACACTGGTGTGCAAATATCTATCTCATATGCTTAAAGAAGGTTTTAGTACCCTTGGGCAGTGTGGCAGTTAAAAATGCCTTAACTCTGGAAATCCTAGCAATACAGAAAATGCCAGATTTTAGACCTGCAGGGAAATCTTATTCTGTTGGGTCTACCAAAGGCCCAGGCCACAAAGAAGGGAACCATCAGTTCTGCTTGGGCTGGGCATAGAAGGCTGTACAGAGGGACTGGAGCTTGAGACTCAGCACAGTTTCTCTAGGGGAGATGGGAGATGCAGGCCCTGGGGGAAGGGAGCAGCTTGAGTCCAGCAGGAGACGCACAAGAGCTGATTGTGTACTGAGACACATTTTGTGCTGTGAGCTGAGAAAGGGAAGGAAACCACCCAGCCCTTTCTCTGTGGTGTAGACCCTGAGGTCTGTGCTTTGGTTAGCTTCTCCCATCTGGTCCTCACAGCAGCCTTGGGAGGGTAGTAAAAGCCTCTGGGTTTTTTGTTTTGTTTTGTTTTGTTTTTTTTCAGGTGAAGAATAAGGTATAGAGAGGCTAGTTGACCTGTGATGAAAACAAAGCTGGGAACTGAACTCAGGTTGGGCCTAACTCTAAGACACGTGGACAGAGGAGGAAATGGTGCTGGAAAGTTAGCCCGGGCATCAGGCCAATCTGGCCTTACACACATGGCCCATTTGTGCCTGCCTAAGAACAAAAACCGTCACTCCCCACTCACTGCTGGGCAAACACAACAGGTGTTAGGAGTGGCCTCGCTGGACAGCAGCCGGGGCTCGCCCTGCTTCTAGGAGAGGGACACAGAAATCCCTGGGCATGGACAGGACAGAATGCAACAGGCTCTTCCACGATGGGATGTCCAGATCTAGGCCCTGTTCCAGGTGTTCCCGACCCCATGAACCATCCTGAGAAGATTCCATCCCCGAAACATTTCAGAATTTTGTAAAATCATCCCCAAGGCCCCAATCTCTAAACCCATGGAGTCTTCCTCTCTCATTTATGAGAGGCCTGCAGCTAAGGAGCTTCTTCTAGGAAAACGCACTGCTGATGTTCACTGGGGCCTGCCTGCTCTTCCCACAGAGGCCACATCCAAGTGAGGGCAAGACTCGCAGAAAGCACAAGGCCAAACACCGAAGTCCTTGAGCGTAACTTGCTGTCCATTTTGTGGCCAGCTCTGTCCTGGGCACAAAGGGCACAAGATGAATAAAATTCAGGTCCTGCCCTCAAGACCACTGTTGGGGGGCTGGGGGGGAACACTCATAGGCAGCCAGGTGCGGTGGCTCACACCTATAATCCCAGCACTTTGGGAGGCCTAGGAGGCCAGATCGCTTGATGTCAGGAGATCTAGACTAGCCTGGCCAACATGGTGAAACCCTGTCTCTACTAAAAATACAAAAATTAACCAGGCGTGGTGGCAAACATCTATAATCCCACCTTCTTGGGAGGCTGAGACAGGAGAATCTCTTGAACCTGGGAGGCGGAGTTTGCAGTGAGCAGAGCTTGGACCACTGCACTTCAGCCTGGGTGACAAGAGCGAGACACTGTGAAAAAAAAAAAAAAAAAAACACTCAGGAGCAAAAAGTGACGATGCAGCACCACCAGCGTGCACTAATATGCCCATCACTGCCTGCTAGAAAAATGTTGACTTAGTCAATCAGTAGTTCTAAGCTGCTCATGAAAAAACCCGCTTGGCTCTCTGTCTATTCCCCCAGCTCCTAGAAGATGCCTAACAGGCCAGAGCTGATTCATCTTTCCAAAGGGTACAGTGAATCCTGGAGTCTCCAGCTTCAAAGAAGAGGGAAATAATAATGACAAAAACAGTGAATATTTACCGAGATTGTCCTCTGACCCAGACGTTATGCTAATTACCCTACATACGTTGTCACATTTCATTCTAACAACCACCCGGTGAGCTGGGCACTGTGACCATCATCCCTGTTTACAAATGAGGAAAATGAGAGCTAAACATGTGAGCAAGCTGTCCTGATGGCAGCAGACAGCATAGCCAGGACACCAACACAGGCTGCCTGGCTATACCTCTGTCTTCCATCTGGCCACTGCCCATTACCCTCCTCTGCCACTCTGCAGGGAGCACAGAGTCCCCAGGGGACTACTGGAGTGGTCACGGTTTCTTCTCTCCAGCTTACTGTGCTTGGTCATGGACAGTTCACTGCACGTTGTAGTCCTCATGGTCCAGCCTTCCAGAACTCTCTCCCACACCCATACACCATGCAGGGAGCCATTTTTTCCAAGGTCACTCTCGGGTCAGGGCAGGAAGGCTCTAGGATTAGAACCATCCTCAACCCTCCATGTTGAGTCCTTCTCAGAGGCCAGTTTTACACATTTGGCAAAGTCAGATGTATCTCCCCACTAGGAATAGGTCTAATTTTTATTCTTTTACGATAAAGAGTAAAATATGCCTGTATTCACAGCAGCACTATTCACAATGGCCAAAATGTGAACATAGCCCAAGGGTCCATGGATGGATGAATGAATAAGCAAAATGTGGGATGTATATAAAACGGAATATTACTCGGCCTTCAAAAAGGAAGGAAGTTCAGACACCTGCTACAACGTGCATGAACCTTGAGGACATCATGCTAAGTGGAATCAGCCAGTCACAAAAGGACAAATATTATGTGATTTCATTTATATGAGGTGGTGGTGACAGTTGCACAGTAATGTGGGTGCACTTAATACCGCTGAACTGGATACTTAAAGAGGGTTAAGATGGTAAATTTTGTGTTATGTGGATTTTACCACAGTTTTTTAAATGCTAGCATTTAACAAATAAAGAATAAAGCAGAAAGAGACATGAGGGGCCGGGTGCAGTGGCTCATACCTGTAATCCCAGAACTTTGGGAGGCCAAGGCGGGCAGATCACCTGAGGTCGGGAGTTCCAGACCAGCCTGACCAACATGGTAAAACCTCGTCTCTACTAAAAATACAAAACTTTGCCGGGCATGGTGGAGCATGCCTGTAATCCCAGCTACTTGGGAGGCTGAGGCAGGAGAACTGCTTGAACCCGGGAGGCGGAGGTTGTGGTGAGCTGAGATTACACCGTTGCACTCCAGCCTGGGCAACAAGAGCAAAACTCCATCTGAAAAAAAAAAAAAAAAAAAAAAAAAGCCATGAGGAGGAGTCCCCAAAAGGTTCTCCTGTAGCCCCTCTATTCTCTCTAGACAGTATTCAAACATTACCCCCAGAATCCAGCCCTCTGCTTAGGGAAGTTCCTTGGTTTCAAAAGTCCCAGTAAATCTCAAGCCACCACCACTCCTCCGCCACATCTATTTGAAGGAGGAAAGACCCTTAGGGTTTTATCTACAACTGGGCATTTGCTACCCAGGGCTTCCGCAGCTGGGACCTGAAGTCTGACCATAACTGCAATATATTCCTGGGAAGAGGGTCGGGTCTCAGGCTACTCCCACACTCTCTCTTGGAAACGCCAACAGCAGGTTAGCATAAGATTTTGAAGATGATCTAGCTGAATCTGCACCAGCTCTGCATGTTCTCCCTGTTGAAATAATGTGATTTTTTTTATTTTTTGAGAAACAGTACCCACAGGTCTTTGAGAGCTATAGACAGCAGACACAAATCACTCCCAACTTGAAGCATGAAAGAAAAAAAAAATGGTTCTCAGCCTTAGGCCTCAGTGGGAAATCTGACAGAGGCTTCCAGATAAGAGCCCTGCTGTTGGCCTACTAACTGTCTTCAATCCTCCAGAGACTGAGAAAAACACCGAAACAAAAAGAGAGTCAATATTTTCCGCCATGATCTCGAAAAGACCATGGGGTATGTACACCCACAAGAATCAACCATTGTGTTCTCTGAACAAATATGGAAGCTTGATTCCTCCAAGGCTAAAGAGTAAAGTGGCCAGTGAGTTTTAAGGGTCAATTTTATCCCTAAAAGAGGAAAATCTTAAGTCTTATGCTACCTACCTTTATAAATACAGCAAATATAACCAGTTTGGATATCCTAACGAAGAGAGCAAGTGGGAACTATTCAAGCTTTGGACACGAGGGAAGTCTACACAGATGGGCTGAGAACTGAGTTTGAAGGATGAATAAGAGTGTGGCCAGCGAAAGGGTAGAGAGGTCTCCCATAAACCAAGGTGTGAGTTTGGCTCGGGGAATTGTGCCTAATGCTGAGCAGAGGCAGTGGCTGGAGATCCAGCTACCAGGAAAAGCGGGGTAGCGGGGGCGGCAACTCTGAAGGACCTTGAGTAACATAACAAAAAGCACCTTCTCTTACCTATAGGCCCATTTCTACATGCATTCCAATGCTTGTCCCACTTCAATGAACATCGAAGTCTCAAGCCCTTCTTTCGTCTGAAATTTGAAATAAACCATTCTTCTTGCAGTGAATAGAGTAATCTTTATAAAATCTAACTCGTCATTTTTGCTTAAAATATCAGTCGTTCTTAGGATATAAGTCCCCAGGGGAACAGGTAGTTCTCCTGTAGAACCTCTGCTATAGGCCAGGCCATGGGGATCCACAATAGGGGGCCAGGCCTAGGAGTTACAGATTATTACCAGCTATTGATATTTTATTATACTCCAAGTGCTTTGCCTGTATAAACTTGTTTACTCCTCATGACAAGGGCATGAGGTAGGTGTTATTGTTCACCTACATCACATTTGGAGATAATTTACCCAAGATCACAGAGCTTGTAAATGATGGACCAGGAAGAGAACTCAAGCAATCAGACTCTGGAGTTCTTGAAAATGCTGTGCTGCGCAGAGTCCCATGATCATATTGAAGTGTTCATCACCATATGCTTTTCTCCACCTTCTTTTGCCATTTCAACTCAAGCCACCACCATGGTTTTCCCAGGCAATGTCTATGGCCTTTGAACTTGACTTCCTCTACTACCTCCTACTCACTCCTAGACCTTGTCATTATAGTGACTGTAGCCCCTCCAGAATTCCAACCTCAGGAATTTCTCTCTCAGACCACCACCTCTCTTATTTGCAGTCCATCTGCTATATAGTACATTAACTATAAGTCCTTGACCTCAACACAACCATATAATCCATTGACCCTACCATATTTTTGTTGTCCCCCACCCCACTCACGCCGCCACTTCCCTCTAGCCTAGCATAGATGTCACAGAGCACCATTATAATCATCTCTTTCATACACCTTTATCTCCCCTGCCCTTTTCTTTGTCGTTGTACTTTCCTGGAAAAACTCCAATTTTTGTTAAATCCTCACTACTTCCACTCTCTGCCTAAACCCAAACAACTGTCTTTCACTGGAAGAAAACCCAAAACAATGTTGATTTTAAATTAATGACAACCTGATCACCAATCTCAAGTGAGTCTTTAAGGCTATGCAGCTATCTTTCTGCCTTTCTTGCATCAATCCAATCTCCTACTATTTTAGACTACTCCATGGCTGCTCTCTTCTCAGACTTCCAAAAGTTCTCTCCACTTTTACCCTCTTCTTGCTACTTTGCTGAGAAAGTTTGGCAATTAGAAGATAAATTCCACGTAGTTCCACTACCTCATGTACCTCCCTGCACCTGTACTCCCAAACTCTGCCTTCCTTTCAGATGCTACTGACTCTGTATGTTCCTATATAAAGCTAGTTCTTCTCCTACATCCCATCTTCTCTCCATTCTCATCTTTCTCTTTTGCATTATTATTTTAATCAGCTGTATTATATTTTTATCTTTCAAATATTCTCTCTTGACCATGCATCTCCCTTCTCCCTCTTGGAAAGAATTGTCTACATTCACCATTTTTTCATTCTCTATTTAACTCCAACCAACCCTAATTCTGTCTCCACTAATCCAACAAAAGAACCATTGTCAAGGACACCAATAGCCTGCACATTGCTATATCCGACAGTTATGCCTCAGGCTTGTTATATTTCATTGTACCAGCCACGTTTGGTAAATTAATCACTGCTTCCTGGTGAAACCCTTTCTCCATTTGGCTTCTAGGACATGGCTCTGGAGTGTCCTCCTCCTCCAATGACTTCTCGCTTGCCAGTTCTTCCCCATGTCAGCCACCAACAAACACTGGAATGACCAAAGTTTATTCCCCCAGACTTCTTCTCTTTCTACATGCACCTTTGAAGTCAGCACCTCAAGATAATGACTGATAATGATAATAAAGAATATCATCTATTCCTTGATGACTCCCCCAGTTTTATTGTGGAGAGGTCTGATATCTCTCTTGCACACAAATATCTCCACTGGACTGGATAAAAAACATCTCAAACTTTACCTGTCCAAAAATTTCTGATTTCTCACCCTTCCTCCAACTTCCTCTTCCCACGATTGTCTTCATCCTAGTTTATGGTAATTTCATTCTTTTGGAGTTTGGTCCAAAGACCTGAAGTCACCCTTTACATGGAACCCATTAGCAAATGTTGGCTGTACTTTCAAATAAACCCCGTAGCTGACCGCTTCTCATCATTCCTATCATTCACACGTTGCTCCACAGCGTTGCTCCATTAGCCCCCAAACTGGTTTCACTGCTTCTGCGCTGTGCCCCTATGAGGGCACAGCAGCCACAATGACCCTTCTGAAACATAGATCAGATCATGATACACCTTTCAACCCTCCAATGGCTCCCTATCATGGTGAAAGCCAAAGTCCTTGACAATCACCCACAAGAACATAAGTGCTCTGCTCCCCAGCCCCCTCACCTTTCTGCCCTCCGCTTTACTGCTCTCCCTTGCATGCCCTCTGGACCTTACAATGTTATATGTAATGCCGAAGACCATGCCCATTTTCTTCACCTGTGCTTGTTGAGGACCTAGCATCATACCTGACGTCTGTAGGCACTCAGTAAATACGGGCTGACGGAAGCACTCTGTCTCTGTCTCTCTCTGTCCCTCTCCCTCCCTCCACCCACCAGATTAAGCACTCCTCCAGAGCACAAGCCTGGCCTCATTCCCCTTTTCAGCCCTGTTCACTCCCCAGAGCCTGACACATGGTGGATCATACAAGCAACAGGCTGTTCCAATGGTACTCTTCCTGCCACAATTTAAACACCGTGCCTGGACTAGGCCAACAGAATCCCCCAGGAGGTGTGGGGAAAAGCCCACACCAACACAGGCAGTTGCAAAATTTACAAAAAGAATGAAGGAAAGCCTGTTCTACTGCTCTTTGAATCCCTCAGTGGGAAACATCAAGGTGAGAAAGAAACTAAAAAGAGAGTGGTGGAGAAACCTCTGCAGAGAGTGATGTGAGTCCATAAGGTGAGATCCCCTATCCCTTCCACTGCGCAGGGTGCTACCTCCCACCCCGACTCCAGAAAGAGGGGCTTCAAGAGGGCTTGCAAGGACCTGTTCCATTCTATCCTGTGGAATAAGATAAACTAGGTCTGACTTCTGCCTAAGTGATTGAAGAAGATGACCAGCTGCCCTGGGGGCCATGAGTGTGCTGCTTCTTTGGAGTATGTTCGCTCATAGACAGGCAGGGGCCTAAGTGCACACCGTGGTCAGACAGTGACTCTGCAAAACGTGGGCTATAGCAGGCAGCTCAGAACAGCCTCAGATCCTTTTCGGTGGAGGGTAGGAAGACGAGGAACAAGAAGCTGCAGGTGAGCACCTGGTGGCCGAAGAAGGGGATTCAGGAGCCCACCTGCCTGGCTCAGGGGAGTGCAGGGAGGTCCTGGAGGGCTGTCCAGAGCCCACAGGAGGAAGAGCCCGTTCTTTGGAGCAACAGCCAGGCCCGAGTGGACAAAGCTAGTTTATAACTAGGACGGCTCTAGGGAGACTTTTCTGATAGGTCTGTTTGTACTTTCTATGGCACATCAGAACTAGCCATAGAGAAGGAAAAGAGCAGACCAGGCAGACAGATGGAACAGAAGCAGAAGTCAGCCACACTCCCATTTGCCACTGCAGGCTGCACCCCAAAGCCAACCCAAGCCACGAGAAAAGAGAAGATTTAGCACCAAGGCAGCTGAGACTTCTAGTAAATATGTGTGACTGGAATCACCACAACTCTCAAATTTTGAAGTCTCAAATTTCGAAGTGAAAAACTAAAGCAATGCAGGAATGTCTGCTAATTTTCCTTTGAGTAAAAAGAAATTATTAGTCTATCGTTTTCATCCACAGTCAGAGGACAGTAACCAAAACTGTCTAAGGTTGAAAAGTTGCATCATGATTATCACTTAAATGTCATCTGGTTTATTCAATCTGTGTGCAGATTGAGATCCCCTCACCCCCCAACTCTCTCTCTCTCTCTCTCTCTCTCTCACACACACACACACACACACACACATACACACACACACACATACACACACACATTGAACTCAACTGGGGATACAGAAATACATACAACATAAACTCTACACATAAAAAACTCATTTCGGGGGCTGGGCACAATGGCTCATGCCTGTAATCCCAACACCTGCACTTTGGGAGGCCAAGATGGGTGGACCACCTGAGGTCAGGAGTTCGAGACCAGCCTGGCCAATGTGGTTAAACCCCATCTCTACTAAAAATGCAAAACATTAGCCGGACATGGTGGCATGCACCTGTAATCCCAGCTGCTTGGGAGGCTGAGGCAGGAGAATTGCTTGAACCCAGGAGGCTGAGGCAAGATTACACCACTGCACTACAGCCTGGGCAACAGAGTGAGACTCCATCTCAAAAAAAAATTAAAAATTAAAAAAATTTTAAAACTCATTAACTGGTTTTTTGGAGGGGTCAAATACATCCTTACAGTACATTCTACCAATTACCGAGATAGACCTCAAACCAAAATGCCATGGGAGGTCATGGGAGAGAGACTGGGGCAGTGCAGTGCCCTAGATCACAGGTTTTCCTGTCTTTGACATGTTTGACAAACCTGAAACAAAATATTTTGATTCCTTTTAATAAGTATAGAAGGGCCATTGTCTTAAGAGAATAAAGGAGGCTGCACCCACTTCCCCAGTCTCAGCAGCATGTGAAGTTCAAAGGTCTGATCCTGGCCAAGAAACCTGCCCCCTCCCAGGGTCATTGACAGTCTCACCAAGGGTTTCTGGAGACAAAATGCCTAAGAAAACAGTGAAGAAGCCCAGAAGCTCCGGTATGGAATTTTACCAAATTCAGTACCTGCATCCACGTACAAACACTCTGCCCTTCAACTAGAATAGCTGAATTCTCTCGCCCGGTGGTTCTTCAGCCTCCACTTTCAAATATCCTGAGGCTGTTCAAACCAGCTGTGGACAGGTCTGATGGGGATAATGTTCTCTCCCAGTGTTACCTTAAAGATGTGGCTATCTCCCTGTGGTGTCTAGCTCTTCATCCTTGTTCTCCCCAAACTTCCTCACAAAGCAAGACTGCTATTTTTCCACGATAGCCCCTAAGAAGCATGATGATTCCAACTCAGTCCTGTCCCCCAATGCCCAGGTGCCTCTTCCCTGGACTAAACTGCCCTTGTTCTTCAACTGTTATTTTAAACCATGATTATATTTCAGGTACCCTCTCAAATGAAGTCAGCTTTAAACTGAGTGATGAAAGAACTGAATGAGCAATGCTGTAACTGTGAGAAGGGTTCCAGGAGGAGGGGAAGGCAGAGGCAAAACCCTGAGGCAGAGGCATGCTCGCAGCTCCTAGAACAGCAAGGAGCACAGTGCTGCAACAGAAGCATGAGCCGAGCGGAGTGCAATCAGAAATGAGCTGAGAGGGCCGGGCATGGTGGCTCATGCCTGTAATCCCTGCAGGTGGATCACCTGAGGTGAGGAGTTCGAGACCAGCCTAACCAAACTGGCAAAACCCCATCTCTACTAAAAATACAAAAAAAAAATTGCCAGGTGTGGTAGTGGCACCTGTAATCCTAGCTATTAGGGAGGCTGAGGCAGGAGAATCACTTGAACCCAGGAGGCTGAGGTTGCAGTGAGCCGAGATCATACCACTGCACTCCAGACTGGATGACAGAGTGAGACTCCATCTCAAAAAAACAAAAAATAAAAAACTCATTAACTCATGTTTTGGAGGGGTCAAATACATCCTTACAGTACATTGCACCAATTCCTCAGATAGACCTCGAAGCAAAATGCCATGGGAGGTCATGGAAGAGAGACTGGGGTGGTGCAGTGCCCTAGATCACAGGTTTTCCTGTCTTTGACATGTTTGAGAAACCCTGAAACAAAATATTTTGATGCCTTTTAATAAGTATAGAAGGGCCATTGTCTTAGAGAATAAAGGAGGCTGCACCCACTTCCCCAGTCTCAGCAGCATGTGAAGTTCAAAGGTCTGATCCTGGCCAAGAAACCTGCCCCGTCCCAGGGTCATTGACAGTCTCACCAAGGGCTTCCGGAGACAAAATGCCTAGGAAAACAGTGAAGAAGCCCAGAAGCTCCAGTTTGGAATTTTACCAAATTCAGTACCTGCATCCACGTACAAACACTCCATTCTCCAACTGGAATAGCTGAATTCTCTCGCCCGGTGGTTCTTCAGCCTCCACTTTCAAATATCCTGAGGCTGTTCAAACCAGCTGCGGACAGGTCTGATGGGGATAATGTTCTCTCCCAGTGTTACCTTAAAGATGTGGCTATCTGCCTGTGGTGTCTACTCTTCGTCCTTGTTCTCGCCAAACTTCCTCACAAAGCAAGACTGCTGTTTTTCCAAGACAGCCCCTAAGAAGCATGATGATTCCAACTCAGTCCTGTCCCCCAATCCCCCAGTGCCTCTTCCCTGGGCTAAACTGCCCTTGTTCTTCAACAGTTTTTGTTTTGTTTTGTTTGTTTGTTTGTTTGTTTTTCTGATTTTTTTTGAGACAGTGTCTCCCTCTGTCGCCCAGGCTGGAGTGCAGTGATGCATTCTCGGCTCGCTGCAACCTCCGCCTCCTGGGTTCAAGCGATTCTCTTGCCTCAGCCTTCCGAGTAGCTGGGACTACAGGTGTGCACCACCACACCAGGCTTATTTTTTGTATTTTTAGTAGAGACAGGGATTCACTGTGTTATCAAGATGATCTTGATCTCTTGACCTCGTGATCCGCCCACCTTGGCCTCCTAAAGTGCTGCAATTACAGGCTAAGCCACCATACCCAGCCCTTCAACTATTATTTTAAGCCATGATTTTGAACCTCCTGTTCATCCTGTCCTGTCTTCTGAACATGATTCAGGTACCCTCTCAAACGAAGTCAGCTTTAAACTGAGAGATGAAGGAAATGAATGAGCAACGCTATAACTGTGAGAAGGCTCCAGGAGGAGGGCAAGGCAAAGGCAAGACCCTGAGGCAGAGGCATGCTCACAGCTCCTAGAACAGGAAGGAGCACAGTGCCGCAACAGAAGCATGAGCCGAGCGGAGTGCAATCAGAAATGAGGTGAGAGGGCCGGGCATGGTGGCTCATGCCTGTAATCCCTGCACTTTGGGAGGCAGAGGCAGGCAGATCACCTGAGATTAGGAGTTCGAGACTAGCCTGGCCAAATTGGCAAAACACCGTCTCTACTAAAAATACAAAAAAAAAATAGCCAGGTGTGGTGATCAGCACCTGCAATCCCAGCTACTCCAGAGGCTGAGGCAGGAGAATCTCTTGAACCCAGGAGGCTGAGGTTGCAGTGAGCCCAGATTGCACCATTGCACTCCAGCCTGGGTGACAGAGCAAGACTCCATCTCCAAAAAAACAAAAAGAGAAATGAGGCAAGAGGCAGTCACAGGTTAGGCTAGGCTGGGTCTTATAGGTAGACCCGGACCCGGGATAAACTTCCAAGTAATGAGAGTGGCATTATTAGATTGATTTTTGAAAGACATCACAATGCAGTTTGAGAGGCAGGCAGCAAGAGATGATAGAGAAGACCTCTGAGGCAGTGGCCACTGTGGTCTGGGAGCATTGACACGGCATGTCTTGGTGCACAGTCATTGGTCGTGGTCCCTGCAGTGGGGAAGGGGGGGAACTCAGAGGCTGAGATAGGAGAATCTTAACATCAAGGGTTAACTTTAGTATTTTTTATTTTTATTTTTTATGCTTACAATGTGTCTGGCACTTTTCTAAGTGTTGTAGATCCTGGGACAAGGGTTTTGTAAGAATTACAGCCCCCTTTTATAGCTAAGGCAACTGGGATGCAGGGAGGTAATGACAAACTCCACAAGAAAAAATCTGGTGCTCCTGGGAAAAGGTCTTGGGCTTCCCAACTGCCAGCCCCACACTCTTCTGAAGTGTTCTTGTGTTCATCTTTGTGTTCAAAGCCTCGAGAACGTACATTTCCATCCAAGGTCAGCATGTTAGGGGGTGAGACCAATGTCCTTACCAGACTGCAGCAGTGTTGTCCACTGAACTAACCCCATTATGTCACAGTTGGATGTGGAGGAGCAAACCGGGCAGAGTCGCTTTGTGAAGGGCTTCAAGTTGCTCTGCCAACCAATGGGGAGTCATTAATGATTCCATGGTCCCCTTGGGCCATTGGCATGACATTGATAATGGAGCTGAAGAGATTTGTGTCCTTGATCTCCAAGGCTAGGCAGAGATAGAGCTCATCGCCAGGTTCCAAATTAGCAGACAAGGCCCTTGGAGAACTTGTGGGGCTAATTAGTATTAGGGATGAGTTTAGAGATGAGCTTGTGTGCACACGTTCTCAGGACAGTCCCATTGGACACATCCTTGGTTCTGAGTGTTAATTAAAGCTTCTACACTGCAGCTTGAAATTTAGCAGGAAATAAATTAACATAGGTTAATTCCATAGACAGAAGGGATCATCCCTCCTTGAAGTCTCATTCTCTTCCATATTTGGGCAGCTGGACAAGTTCCAGGGGCACCACTTGGTGATCTTAGAGTTCATTCTCCAGATTTGTTATAGTCCCTATAGTATCTCTCTAATTAGCAATGTCAGAGTCTTCCTCCTGGCTCCCAAATCTCTTAGGTTAATTGAAGGGTGGAGTGGTGAGGGGAAGTCTGAAAGATTGGGGTTGAAATTCTTGTTCTGACAGTAACTAACTCCGAGACCTTAAAGTTGCAGAGCCTCTGAGTCTCAGTATCTCCATCTGGAAAATGGGAATGAAAAGAACAAAATGCCTCCTGGAGTTAGTGTGAAGATGAGAGGACTGAGTGATATCCAAGGAAAAGGCATGAAGTGAGCCCTCGGGAAAGGGCTGCCTCCATGTGCTTAGTCCTGGAGTGTGTCTGGTCACTGTCCTCCAGGTGCCTTTGGAGAAATGCACCCTCCTGATTCTAATCTACAGCAAAAAGTACAGATGTATCTCCAGTGCCCTAGGGCTAGTGCTTTGTGCAGAGGCACCCTGGTACCCAGAGATACTGGGTCTTTCACTGTGTTGCCACATGAGCCTCCAATGAGAAGGAGCTGCCAGACACCAAGGGGCGAATCCACAGTAAGGAGGGCTCGGATTGTACTTGGCATTGGATTTGGTCCAGTAATGGCAGAGATGATGAAGAAAGCCCTTCTTCTAAACGGTTCCAGAGACTTCTGCAGATCATCATATATTAGGACTCTGTGGGGGTCATTAGTCAGAACTCTGTCCACCCTCACCCAGGGAAATCTGACCATCCAAGGCATGCGGCTTCTAGTGCATTTAACTCCCAACAGAACCCACATCACTCCCTCACTTTGATAAAAGGCTGCTCTGCAGCAGCTGGAACCCACTCTGGGGGTCAGTGCAATGGGTAGAGTCCCTGGGAACAGCCTTGAGTTGATGGGTGCAGGATATCAATGCTGCAGCTCCCTGGCTCCTGCCTAGGGCAGCTCTGAAGTATGACCTACACCGTTTCCTGAGCTCCTCTGAGGGGTTGAGCCAAAATCACCCTCCATGGGCCTTTGCTTGACATCACAACCTTGCTTGGTCTCCTCTCCTACACAAGCCCACTGCCCCACAACCACACCAGTGTTTTCAGGTGCGCACTTCCTAATGCAGCACTTTCGCATTCCTTATTTCAGGATCTGCTTCTGGGGAAGCCAATCTAAGGTAGAAGGAAATTCAGATAACAAATATTTTGTACTCACTATGTGCCAGTCACTGAGTTAGAAGGTTTTTCTTATTTTTAATACATTATCTAATTGTATTATCATAATTAATGTTTGGGGATTTTTAGAGGTAAGGAAACTGGGGCTCAGAGATTTAAGCAGCTTGCCCCAGGTCACACAGCTGGAAAGGGGTGAGCATCTTAGCCCGGTAATCTGGTCCTCTTGCCTCTGCCTCTTTGGCTTGGAGGGTAGGGTGGAGATGGAGGCAGGAATGCTGAGAGCATCTCCAGGACACTGCAAAGCTTCTGTCTCTTCTATATGTTGAAGTTTCTGTGCTGTATTTTATTTTTTAAATAGGTTCTATTTTAAAAAGAGAAAGCTGAAAGCCAGTGCATTTTATCTTCTCCACGGGACAGCAATGAAGATAAAATGAAATAATGACTGTAAAGTGCTTAGCACAAAGCTTGGCACACGGCATACAGCTCGTAAATGTCTGCAGACAGGATTATATATTTATAATGTGCACTCACAATTTATATGTGCTTGTCATAAAGATGCCATCTATAATTTAAGAAAACAAATAATTTACCTATTTTCAACAGATGCAAATACTGTCCATGTCTAGTTAGTAGAAATAAATTATAGAAGCATGCATATGTGCATTATTTCTACCTATATATTTATTTAGAGTTAGTGGATACAAATGATTTGACTCGGCTTGGCGTGGTGACTCCCGCCTGCCATCTCAGCACGTTGGGAGGCCTAGGCAAGTGGATAACCTAAGGTCAGGAATTCAGGACCAGCCTGGCCAACATGCTGAAACCCGTCTCTACTAAAAAATACAAAAATTAGCTGGGTGTGGTGGCAGGCGCCTGTAATCCCAGCCACTTGGGAGACTGAGACAGGAGAATTGCTTGAACCCAGGAGGCAGAAGTTGCAGTGAGCCAAGATCGTGCCATTGCACTCCAGCCTGGGTGACAAGAGTGAAACTCTGTCTCAAAAAAAAAAAAAAAAAAAGATTTGACTCTAAGTTACGTGCATGCGTGATTCCGTGTGATTCCTCACAGTAATGTAGCAGGTTCTGGGATGTGGGTCCTTAAGAAAGGTGAAAATTGGCCAGGTGCAGTGGCTCACACCTGTAATCTGAGCACTTTAGGAGGCCAAGACAAGTGGATCACCTGAGGTCAGGAGTTTGAGACCAGCCTGGCCAACATGGTGAAACCGTTTCTACTAAAAATACACAAATTAGCCAGGTGTGGTGGTGCACGCCCGTAATCCCAGCTACTTGGTAGGCTGAGGCAGGAGAATCCCTTGAAATCAGGAGGCGGAGGTTGCAGTGAGCTGAGATCGAGCCATTGCACTCTAGCCTGGGTGACAAGAGCAAAACTCCACCCTCCTCACCCACCCACCTCCAAAAAAAAAAAAAAAAGAAAGAAAAAGAAAAAGAAAAGTTAAAATTGGCCAAGCGTGGTGGCTCACACCTGTTATCCCAGTGCTTTGGGAGGCCGAGGGTGGCGGATCATCTGAGGTCAGGAGTTCAAGACCAGCCTGGCCAACATGGTGAAACCTCCATCTCTACTAAAAATATAAAAATCAGGCCAGGCGTGGTGGCTCATGCTTGCAATCCTAGCACTTTGGGAGACCGAGGCAGGTGGATCATCTGAGGCCAGGAGTTCAAGACCAGCCTGGCCAACATGGTGAAACCCTATCTCTACTAAAAATACAAAAATTAGCCAGGTGTAGGAGCACAAGCCTGTAATCCCAGTTACCCAGGAGGCTGAGGCAGGAGAATTGCTGAAATTTGGGAGGTGGAGGCTGCAGTGAGTCAAGATCATGCCACTGCACTCCAGCCTGGGAGACAAAGCAATACTACATTAAAAAAAAAAAAAAAAAAAAAAAAAAAAAAACAAACAAATTAGCCAGGCATGGTGGTGGATGCCTATAATCCTAGCTACTCAAGTGGCTGAGGCAGCAGAATCGCTGGAACCTGAGGAGTCTGAGGCTGCAATGAGCCAAGATTGTGCCACTGCACTGCAGGCTGAACAACAGAGTAAGAATCTGCCTCAAAAATAAAAATAAAAAATAAAATATAAAAGGAAAGAACAGAACAGAAAAGAAAAGAAGAAAAGAAAAGTGAAAATCAGCTTGATACCCCCACCTCAGCCCTATCCCTACTGTCACCCTCATTGTCTGTGTATTTTTCAAAAATGGAGGGAATTTTCCTCACCATCATCTGCTCATCCCACCCCGTGCCGCTGTGCACCAGCAGAGAGTACCCACAGATGATTGTCCATCCAGCTGTGGGCCACCCCTGCCCCAGACCCAGAGCTCAATGCCGCATCCACTCATCACATAGCAAATACTTGGCAGGACCTACTGTGTGTCATGTTCTGTGATAAACACTGGGACAGATGCAGCAAAGAAACAGCAACAACAATAATTCAACAGACACTCCCCCTGTCCCCATAGTGAGGGAGATTGATAACATCAACTAATGTATACACAAATGTATATGACTAGCTGCAGTAACTCTACAAATGCTATAGAAAGAAAACTGTTTCATGAGTCTAGAAGGACAGAAGAGTTCTCTGCAAAAGAGACATTTGAGAGGAAATCCAAAGATGAATAGGTGTTAGCCAATGGAGTGAGAAAATCTTCAGATGGAGCTAGGACCCTAAGGTGGAAGGGAGCAGGGGACACTCAGGCACAGAGCCGGTACCCAGAGAGGATGAGCAACATGAGGCTGGAGAGGTGGTGAGGGCCATACAGGCCACATTAAACACATAGGGCTGGATTGCCTGCAGGACTAGGGAATTATTGAGTGATGAAGTTCAGAATTTGCACAAAGCACCCTAGTGACTAAAGGAAAATGGATGGTGGGAGAATGGAGAAGGCACAGGCAGCTTCCAGTCCAGAAGCTGCCCATTGCTCCATTGTTCAAAATAAGCCAGCAATCCCCTTCCCCATGCTGGCTCACTGATCTATGATTTGGGGGCATGCTGCACCCACCGAACCACCAAACATTACCCACTCTCACTCCCACCTACTCCCCTTTGGCCACATGGACAAATATTAATAGATTATTTCCCAATCCCCAATTTTCCTTTCATTCCACTTTGAGAAATAAAATCGGATTCAGAACATGGAACAACTTATTAAAAACGTAAACTCACTCCTGGCCTCTGTGTGTTTGTAATGAAAGGTATTTTTTAATCAAAAGAAATGTCTAACTTACTGCAGGGGTCAGTTTGCTGAACTTACTCTGTGTGAAATGCCACTTTTCTATAGGACATGGGCTGGCATCAGGTAGAGAATTAAGCAGCTATCTCAGCTGGCTCTGATCAGCTCTTTAAGAGGCCACACACTTGGAAACACATCAAGATTGGAGGAGTCTGAGGCTCATCACCAAGAAGGTGTTTGGGTCGGATATGTTTGAAAATAGATGAACACCTGAATAAAGCTTGCCCGGAGGAATGGAACAAGTTGATTTCTTTCACTCAACTGTTCAAAAAATATTTATTGGGCTTCATCTATGAGCTTGACTGTCTCAAGGCATGAAACGTCTAGAAATGACTCCCGTGTGGTTCCAGCCCTCAAGGAATGTCCAAACTAGTGGGGAGTCAGATAGGTCAATCACAAACTGCAGCACAATGAGCCAATTATAAACTACAATACAATAATGAGAGCCCTGAAGGAGAGATACACAGCGGGAAGACAGAGGAAGAAGAATGAGCTCCTCATATTCCAGGAGGGGAGAAGAGCTTCCCCCAGGGAGGAAGCATTTTACCTGAAACTAGTCAAGACCCTTTCTGTTGCCAGGGACTTATCCGAACTCAACTTGGCTTAAATGAAAAGAGGGAATTTATTGACCCAAGTAAACAAGTCCAAAGGTAGAGCCTCAGGCATGGATGGACCCAGGGAACCTGGCCGAGGGAAAGGCCCCTTCATTCGCAGGCCCCGGGGCAGCTCTCTCTCCACCTCCTGGCTTGGCTTTTGCTCTCACCAAGCTTCAGGCTTGAGCACATTTCCCTAAATAGTGGTCAAGCAGCCCCCAGAGCCTCCAGCAACTCCAGAGAAGAAAACAGCGTATTTCCCAGTAGCTCCAGGAGTAGTCCTGGGCTAACTGTCTTTGGCCTGGCTTAGGTCTTGTGTCTCCCTGGGCCAATCCCTGCTACTAGCAGGTGTGAACCCAGAAAATCTGAGACAGGTCTCAGTTAATTTAAAAAATTTATTTTTGCCAAGGCTGAGGACGCAGCTGTGACACAGCCTCAGGGTGTCCCGACGACCTGTGCCCAGGGTAGTCAGGGCACAGCTTGGTTTTCTACATCTGAGGGAGACATGAGACGTCAATCTATACATGTAAGAATACATTGGTTCAGTCTGGAAAGGCGGGACAACTTGAAAGGAAAGCAGGAAGAGTCACAGCGGGAGGGAGCTTCAGGTCACAGATAGGAGAGACACAAACTGTTACATTCTTTTGAGCTTCTGTTTAGCCTTTTCAAAGCAGGCAAATCAGATGTGCATCTATCTCAGTGAGCAGAGGAGTGACTGAACAGAATGGGAGGCAGGTTTGCCCTAAGCGGTTTCCAGCTTGAGTTTTCCTTAGTGATGTTGAAGAGCCAAGATATTTTCCTTTCATGCAGGGGTAGGAGGTGTTGGCTGGGGTAGGCCTGGGCCATGTGCCCATCCTTGGAGTCAGAGGAATGGGGAAGAGGTTGTGCCAACCTTTCCTAGTGACACTTATTCCCAAACATTCATTAAGGAATATTGTGAACCAACCACTGCCAGGAGAGAAGAGGGGGCACCAGGACAAAAAGAACAGGATTCTATGCCCTCGGGAAGCTTACAAATGAGTAAAAGACATAGTGGAGCGGATGCAGGAAGCACAAGCACTCGAGGAAATAAACCAAGGAATGGGAGTGCAGTGCTGGGAGAGGGGCCTAGGCTGCTGTATTAACAAGGGGAGTTGAGGATGGTCTCACCGAGAAGGAGACACCATTCGTACAGAAGCTGAAGGGACTGAGGCCTGAGCCAAGTGACTCTCTGGGATAAGAGAAAATGTAACACAGGAGGGAAGTTTTTTTTGTTTGTTTGTTTTTTGTTTTTTGTTTTTAAGGTGGAGTTTTGCTCTTGTGGCCAAGGCTGGAGTGCAGTGGTACCATCTCAGCTCACCACAACCTCTGTCTCCTAGGTTCAAGCAATTCTCCTGCCTCAGCCTCCCAAGTAGCTGAGACTACAGGCGCCCACCACCATGCCCAGCCCATTTCTGCATTTTTATTTGAGACAAGGTTTCACCAAGTTGGCCAGGTTGGTCTCAAACTCCTGACCTCAGGTGATTCACCCGCCTCGGCCCCCCAAGGTGCTGGGATTACAGACGTAAGTCACAGCACCCGACCAGGAAGACCCATTTTTAAGGTCCTGAGAGAGCAAGGGCCTGACAGCTTTCAGGAGCAGCAAAGAGTCCCCTAGCTTGACCCAAGTGAGTGACCAGGAGAACAGCATGTCAGACGGGGATGGGAAGGCGGGGCCGGAGCATGTGGCACCTTAGAAAGTGTGGGAGAGGTGGCACCCCAGGGGAAAATTAAGATCCTCTGATCAGAGACCCAAGGATGGATCCTGGGGAGATGAGAGAGAGGTGTCTTGCTCAGGGTCCTAGAGGAGCATGAACGGACAGGTGAGGAGAGAGTGGCCCCGATACAGGGAATGGCAGGGAACAAGGGCAGAGAGGTTAAAGACAGAGTGCGTTCTAGGAGTCAGTCGCTGTTTGGGCTACAATACTTAAAGAAAGAGACTGCGTCTGGGTCAGAGTTGCCAGGAGGAGACACAGGAAGGAGAAGGACCAAGTGTGCTTTGCTCCAGGTCCCTGATGGAATCGTGCTGGTGTTCAAGAGAGTCTCTGGAGGCAGAAGACGGCTCACACAATCAGTTGTGCCTCCTAATCTCCTGTCCCAGGAAACCTGCAAATATTAAAATGACTACTCAAGGAGAACATAATTTGATTTCAGGTTTAATTGAAGGACTTTGTGTAAATGTGGAGATTTAGAGAGAGAAAATTATTCCTGGAGATGGTTTCATTTGCATTTCCTTCCAAAAACATGGCAAGCTGCGTATTTAAAATGCTAGATGAAGAATATTGCAAACAGATAACCATCTATTTTCTTTCCCTAGAAAGGGTAGATGACATTTGGGATCTCCTTGGCAGATAATAATATTAGTGAATATTCACAAAATACCGAAGCTGGCAAAGCACTGTGCACATGTGTATATCATTAGCAGAAACAGTAGCAATTAACATAATGGAGTTCCACTCCACATAGAGTGTGAAGGACCCAGAGTCCTAGAAAATCTAGTCCCACCCAGCAGACACATGAAATTCTGCAAACCCTTGGGGAACTTCATCAATATGCCACAAACTGGGCCAAGCCCTGGGGGAAACTGGGTTTCTGTTAGAAGCCAGGATGGTCCTGGAAACCAGAAAACATGAACCAGAAACACAGCCCTCCAGAATAAGAAGAACAACTCCATAAAAATGGTCCCAAGCACAAGCTCTGACCTTATTTCAGTATTTGTCAAGCATTTTACTGTTAGCAAAGTGCATGCTCGTGCACTAACTTCTTGCCCTCGCAGCAACCCTGTGCAGTAAGAATTGGTCCAGATCTGCATCACTTTGGTGTGTTTGGTGAATAGGACTTGATCTTTATCTTAAAATTCTGGATGACCTAATCCAGCACCTCCTTCTACTTGCTTCCTGGCTTCTACTGTCAGCCTAAGAGCCATGATTTTCACTGATTTCATTCTCAGAATAGCCTATGAGGTCCCTACCTTCGGGTTAGGACATTGAAATCTAGACTGAGTCAACTGCTTCAAGGTCACTGTCTAGACTTGACCCCAGGCTGTCTAGGAAGCTACACTCTTCGCTACTACTTCCCTATACCTATACCACAAATGTGGGTGAATGTGGGTGTACTCAGCCCTATGCGTGTTGTCTGAGGGTCGAGACTTGGATGTGAATGCAATTTTCAGCAAGGTATCCCCTTTTTTTTTTTTTAAGACAGAGTCTCACTCTGTCGTCCAGGCTGGAGTACAGTGGCATGATCTCCTCTCACCACAACCTCCATCTCCCAGGTTCAAGCACTTCTCCTGCCCTCAGCCTCCTGAGTAGCTGGGACTATAGCTACTGTACCACCACGACCAGCTAATTGTTTGTTTGTTTGTATTTTTAGTAAATACGGGGTCTTGCCATGTTGGCCAGGCTGGTCTCGAACTCCTGACCTCAGGTGATCCACCTGCCTTGGTCTCCCAAAGTGCTGGAATTACAGACGTGAGCCTGTGCACCAGCCGAGGGGGACTTTTTAAAGTGCCTATTTTTACTGGGTAAATAAAACAAATAGTTAAATTTTTTTTTCTTTTGTTGACTGGTAGTGTTTGTAGAAGGACCTTGTGAAACCAATCGTCACCCTGGCCCAAACAGCCTCTTGGTCAAGCTGGTTGTGTTGCTGTTGTTTACATCTCCTGCTCTGAAATTCCACAAAGAAACCCGCTGCGGAAATCCTGAAGGCCACCTGGAGACTGTTCCCTTCTCCAGGGGCTTCTTTGGAGCCTTTGATCCTTAATAGGAAGGATATAGTTGGAAGAAGGAAGCAGCTGCTAGGAAGGAAACCCAAGGGGGCACCTGAGAAGTAGGAATTTAGGGCTGGGAACAGGGTCACCTGAGATCAAAACCTCACTCTTCCACTAAAAGGCTACTTAGCTTTGAAAAAGCCACTCTATTTTCCCTCTGGGTCTCTTCAGGAGGGGGAAGGGATGGGTCAGAAATCTAATACCCACCACAAAAAGTAATTAGAAGAAGAAATATTTTTCTGAGCCGGGATGAGCCGACCATGTTATTAAAACACATGACAGTTACCATCTCGTCAAATCCTTACCACAAATCTGCAGACTGGGGTGAGCCTCCCCATTTTCCACATCAAGATATGGAAGAGGAGATGAGGTAGCCAGCCTACTGTCACAGGAAAAGAGGTGGCAGAAACAACTTCAAAGGCAAGCCCTTCTGGCACCGACATCGAACACATGGACGCCCTCTTTTGGGTGGTCTTTCGTTAGGATGCTCTGTGAGGGTCAATTCTGACATCTTAGGAGCTGATGCTTCCAAGTAAAGTTGAAGTTAGTCCCTGCAACATTAACCGCAGTATGTTTTTCCTTTTAAAGATGACAAGTGAGCCGGGCACGGTGGCTTACCCCTGTCATCCCAGCACTTTGGGAGGCCAAGGCGGGCAGATCACCTGAAGTCGGGAGTTCGAGACCAGCCTGACCAACATGGTGAAACTCCATCTCTACTAAAAATACAAAAATTAGCCAGACATGGTGGTGCACGCCTGTAATCCCAGCTCCTCAGAAGGCTGAGGCAGGAGAATCACTTGAACCCGGGAGGCGAAAGTTGCAGGTGAACCGAGATTGTGCCATTGTACCCCAGCCTGGGTGACAGAGTGAGACTCCATTTCAAAGAAAAAATTAAAAAATAAATAAAGTGACAAGCATTAAGCCTGACTTTGTGGGAAATTAATTTCAGTGTTTCCATGCAAGTCAGGAGGATCTTGGGAGGCCAGGCAGGACACATCACCAAGAGCCTTCTCCCACCCTCTCTGTCTTTCAGGGCATGGCTCTGTGTTTCCCACAACCATCCAGTCAGATACCTCAGGGTCTGCCTCCTGCCACCTTCTTCCCACTGAAATCCAATGAATCACCCACTCCTAGCCCGCACTGCAGCCCCATTTCCACTGCCTGACATCAAGCTCTGTGTCTGGCTACAGTGTCAAGAGTGGTAATGCCTCCTTTCAGAGCCAACACCTTATGGTGCCAACATTTACAGGCATTCAAATTATTACTACTCTGCTTAGCCTGCATTGATTATTCACAGGGTGCTTCACAGTTTGTAAAGCTCATCCACACATATGGCAGTGTTGGGATGTGCTGTCAGTTTCACCGAACTTGGGATCTTCAGGGTTCAGGAAGCTCCCCTTCCATGGTCCCCCAATCCCACTGACATCTTCACACCACTCCCTTTGAAAACCTACAAACTGCCATTGCTCTCAAAGGCCAGCTCAAATGCCACCTGCTCTAGGGAGCCTTACACCCTCCCTTGGACTTCTGGCCCTGCTTCCTCTGGAGTTCCACACCTCACACTGTCCTTGGTGCAGCATTTTCCAAGTTGTGTTGCAATTTAGTCATCACTGATTCTCCCTGCTGGGGGAGGAGCACCACAAGAGCAAATGGCTCAGTTAATATCTGAGGGTATGAAGAGTGAATGAATGGATGGATAGATGAATGAATGAGTACCCCGCTTCTTATTACTTAAGCTTATTAGCCCATAGGCTTCTGTATTAGCTAACTTCCCTGCACTCCCTGATTCCCTAAGTCAACACGGTGCCATCCTCACGCTCACCACACAACAAATTTATGAGGGCCTCCTGTGTCCCCAGGACTATGCCAGGTATGAGAGACACAGGTGAGCCGGAAAGGTAAGGCCCCTGCCTGTCCTCGTGGAGTTTTCATTGTGCATGTACACAGTCAGGGCCCTTCTCACACAGATGTTTTGATATTCATCACTCCAAATCTCTGCAAAGACCAGGACTATGTATGACTGATCTTCATACCCCAGCACCCAGCTCAGTGTATGGTGAATATGAGTACTCAGTGAATGTTTGTGGGATGGATGGGTGGGTAAGTGGAAAGAAATTCACCACAAGCCAGGTTTCTTTGCCTGCCCCCATTTCTGGGTTCTATCCAGGACCTAGGAGTAAACTGTAAACATATTTCCTAACATTCCAGAATTTCAGGCAGCACCCTGAGCAATGAATGCTTTTATTCTTAACCTATTCATGCTCAAGACAGGGCCATTGGTAAAGCCTGTATGAGTGTTTGTGTGTGCGCCCCCCTCCCCACCCTCCAATACACACACATTTATTTATATCTATCACCAGTTCATTTGCAAAACATGGAACAGGGTCCTGTAGTCAAAACCTACTTTGGTGACGGTTTAGACATCAAAATAAAGATGAATAGTTGTGTCTGACATGCTGGGACCACTTCAACAATGCTGTCTTTACACACACACATGCACACCCACATACACAAACACATGTGTGTATGCACGTATACCCCATTTGGAAACAGTCCTCACATTACGGCTCAAGACAAACATTAACTCATGCCAAGAAAATAAAACAGAAATCTGCCTTCTGCTTTTCTCAGAACTGCCCTGGAAGCCACTGAGGTAAACAGGCAAGGTGGCAGGGAGCTTAATAGGCCTGGAGTCTGCTTGGCCACCCACTAGCTACATTAACATGGGCAAATCACTTCACCTCTTTGAGCCTCAGTCTTCTCACATGCAATTTAGTGTAGGAATAAAATAGACAACTACATTTTACCTACTTGCTGTCACTTATTTGTTTTGTGCAAAGAGGCCAGGAGCAGCCGGGCACAGTGGCTCACGCCTGTAATCCCAGCATTTTGGGAGGCCGAGGCAGGTGGATCACAAGGTCAGGAGTTCAAGACCAGCCTGGCAAAGATGATGAAACCCTGTCTCTACTAAAAATACAAAAATTAGCCAGGCACGGTGGCAGGAGCCTGTAATCCCAGCTACTTGGGAGGCTAAGGCAGGAGAATCACTTGAACCAGGACGGCAGAGGTGGCAGTGAGCCAAGATCAAGCCACTGCACTCCAACCTGGGTGGCAGAGTGAGACTCTGTCTCAAAGAAAAAAAAAAAAAAAAAAAAAAAGCCAGGAGCCTAGATCTTCAAAACAGGCAGAGGAGTTCAGAAGCAGCAGACAGCAGGGTGTGCACCAGAAGTCAAAGAGAGCAGGTGAGTGTTCAGTGAGGTATGACTGGGGCTTTACTTCTGGTAAAAATGTAGTCTAATCCAGATCCTGTCTCCTAGCAGCATTGTGGCCTTAGGCATGTCACTCCAGCTCTCTAGGCCTCTCTTTCTTCATCTTTAAAATGGAAATCATAATGCTTTATCTGGCCTCAGGGTCTACAGCTCTCAGGTGCACTCTTCCTGCCTCACACCTCTGGTTTCTGGTCTGCAATGGTCTGTGAACTTGTGGTTTCCAGTCCAATAAGGGTGTCTGTGCTAAGCTCAGAAAAGGATGCTGCACCCTCCAGAATGATTTAAATATAAAATACAAAGTTACCTAGTCTCAGGAAGGTGAGAAACAGATGGATCTGTTGGTAACTGAAGATGGAAACCATAACCCCTTTCTGAAACTGTTTGGCAGTGCCTACAAAGGTTGAATACACACGTAAACTTTGATCAGCAATTCTGCTCCTAGCTATGTTTATCCAAGACATGCACTAAGATACTCATACCAGCACAGCTTCTGGTGGAAATACCCAAATGTCCATTCACTGTAGAATGGACAAATGGATCAATTGTGGACCCTTCACATCATGGAATATTACAGAGCACTGAGGACACAGCTCTGCAACTACACACATCAGATTTGTGAAGAAACCTCACAAACATAATGTGTGGCAAAAGAAGCCAACACAAGGGTCTGCCTGATTCAATGTGTATAAAGTACAGAAAAAGAAAAAAATAAATCTGTAGTGACGGTGTTGGAAATGAGTGTTGGGGGTAGTTAAGGATGGAATGTACTTCTGGAGGCATGGGTCACTATCTGTATGTTTATTGGTTTGCTGATTTCATGAGTGTGTTCAGCTTGTGAAAGTTCATTAAGCTATTTATACACTTGGGTTAGGTGTACTTTTCTGTATGTATATTATACTTTATTTTTATTTAAAGACAGAGAGAGAAAGAAAGGAAGGGAGGAAGGGAGGGAGGAAGAAAGAGAGAGAGGGAGGGAGGGTGGAAGGGAGGGAAAGAAGGGCCAGTGAACTGTGAACTTGAGGGAGGAAGAGGGGAAAAAGAAGATGAACAGAGAGATTCCCTTCAAAGGAATACCAATAGGACTAATAGCTTACTTTTTAACAGAAACAATATGAGCTAGAAGACAATGGAATGACATCTTTCAGTTGCAAAAAAGGAAATAACTGCCAACTAGAATCCTATACAGGCAGTAAAGGTATCCTTTGAAAATGAAGAAGACAAAATATTTTTGGGCAAACTGAAACAGAAAGAGACAAAAAATAGAGTGTTCACCACATAAGAGGAAAACAGTCCCAGGGAGAAACATGAAAATAAGAGTTTGATAAAAGAACATTGGGGATGACAAGTAAATATTGACTGTATAAAGCAATACTTGTAATGTTTTGTGCAATTAAAAACTATGTTGAACCAAAATGCGAAATGCTGAAACCAAACAAATAAACCAAATGGTGCTGGTGTGACAGAGCTGCCCATCCCCTCCCTTACATGCAAGAAAGAAGCATGTGCCCCCCTCAGAATCACCATGACAAGCAATGACTTCCCTGCTGAGTCGTGTCATTGCAGCAAGTGCTGTCTAACACGTAAGGCCCCGTGCTGGGACTCTATCAGCAGATTGCATCTTTACTCTTCTCAATCAGGAAGTCCACAGTTGAGGAAACTGCAGGTCAGAAACAGGAAGGTCTTTATTCAAGTTTACACAGCTGGGACTTGCATCTGTGTCACTTTGATACCAAGGGCTCTGCTCCTAACCATTTCTTCTAAAAAGTATATAACCATGATGTATAGTTGGTGTACAGTCTGATACACTTGGATTGTTAGATGCATTCTATACTTACCCATGGATTTGTGGTGTCTGTCTCTGAATGTGTAAGTACAAGAGTTAAACATACCATGATTCCATTAATTTGGCACTGTTATTCTCCATGAATTGGATGAGAAAGCAGAGGCACGGAGAGGTTCAGTAACTTGCCTGAGGTTACAAAGCCAGGAAAGAGTAGGATGGATCTGAACCAAACATTCTGCCTCCCTTTTTTCCCTTTCTCTTAGCCAAAACAAAGGCATCACAAAGCCTAAATCCTAATCCTGCTATGGGGCACTCTGGAACCCTCTCTTCTCCAGGCTTCATTTCCCCATCAATAAAATGGGACAGTTGAAATGGATTTGCCTCTAATTCTCACCTCCACACCTCACCACGGCTCTACCAATTTGGGTGTGCATGCACATGCACTGATTGTATTTAAGTCCAGTTGCAATACAAATGGAATTTTCATCCAAGAAGTTAAGAGAATTAGATGACACTCCAAAAGATGCTTAACATAGAACAAGTGCCCAGAAGGACAACCCTGGCAGATCCTCAACTCTGCAAGTGAACCCTTTCAGAGTTACTCCTTTCCCCTGCTAAGTCCATCCTATCAGCTACGACTGAGGACTCAGATTTGATAGACATTTATTTATGTGCCATGAGGGTCATGTGTGTAATCTCACCTCATCCTTCTCTCCAGATGAGAACACTGATGCTGAGGGAGACCAAGGCATTGGCACAGGGTCACACCCCAGTAAAAAACAAAGTGAAAAGTCCCTGCAAATCCACCGATCTGCACACCCCAGCCCCTCTGCAGTCCTCAGCCATCTCCACTGCTCAGATCTTATCCTCTGAAAGGCCTTCTGAGCTTTCTCATTCTGATATCTATCAGGACAGATGATTGTAATCTTTCTTTCGAGACAGTGTCATCTCTATCACCGAGGCTAGAGTGCAGTGGTGTGATCATTGCTCACTGCATCCTAAAACTCTTGGCTCAAGTGATCCTTCCACCTCAGCCTCCTGAGTAGCTAGGACTACAGGCATGCACCACTATGCCCAGCTAATTTTTTTTAACCAAAATTTTGTAGAGACAGGGTCTCATTATGTTGCCCAGGCTGATCTCCAACTCCTGAGTTCCAAGAATACCCCCACCTCGGCCTCCCAAAATGCTAGGATTACAGGCTTCAGCCAACATACGTGGCGACTGTAACATTTTTAAAATTAAATCTCTCCTGCTTGTCCTCCAGTTAAGGAGACGTGCCAGACCTTCAGCTTGCTCTTTAAACCTCATCCTCTCATTTTCCTCCATCATTTGATCTTGCTTCAAGACTCTGTTTGGTCCTTCATATTAAAATGTTCCTTGCTGGAGAGAAATCATCTGAGAGTCCCCTCCAAAACACAGAATGTTATTCTCCCCTTTTCAGTCTTACTAGGAAAAGGGAGAGTGTAATCCTGGAGACTTGGGATCCTGACTCTCTCATGGATTGCACTTATTGTCCAACCTCAGCTGTTTCCACTGGACCCAGGTTTGTAGCTACCTGGGGAGGCAGGGTTTGGCACACAGCCCTGGAGTGGAGCTGCACCAGGTGGTCTCCTTTGGCGTCTGCACTTCCACTTATTCATCTGTAAAATAAGACTAATAGTGCCTAATTGGGGCACTATTAGGGTTGTGGGAGGATTAAAGGTGGTGGGAGGATTAAATGAAAATATCCAGGTAAAGTACAAAGCCAGGTGGTAAGCAGAGAAAAATAGTAGATGTTGGGGTGGTGGTGGTGATGGTGGTGGTGGTGCTTCTCATGACCATTGTTTTATTACTACTTTCCAGGTAATACCCTAGGCACTATGATCTCATTTCATCCTATGAAATCTGAATTATCCCCATCCTACTGCTTTGGGCATGCCACAGCCGTACCTTGTAGTGTAAGACATGCTCACTCATATGACACCACACCACCACCATCCCCAGCCACTCTGACACTGTATCAGTGTCTCCTAGTGTCCTCACCATGTCCTCAACCCAACTTCAGAGGCAAGCTGGGCAAAAAGGCTACCAGGGCTGAATCCAACCAAGCTTCCCAAATTAGAAGAAAACCTGTTCTTGGAGGGTGTGTTAGTCACAGCTCTCCAGAAACACAGAACCAATAGGATACGTGGAGATGTGTTATGAAGAATTGACTCACACAATTATGGTGGCTGAGAAGTCCCACTGTCTGCCATCTGCAAGGTAGAGACCCGAGAAAGACAGTGGTGTCATTCAGGCCAAGTCTGAAGGTGGGAGAACCAATGGAGTTTATGGTGTATATGCCAGTCCGAGGATACAAGACAATGAAAGAGATGACCCAATTCAGGCAATGTGGCTGAAAAAGAGGCAAGTACCTCCTTCCTTCACCTTTAATTCCTCAGGCCCTTGACAGATTCGATGAAGCCCACATTAGGGAAGGCAATCTACTTTACAGAGTCCAACCCAAATGCTGCTCTCATCTGAAACACCCTCACTGACATACAAGAAATAATGTTTAATCTGGCCACCCCTTTGCCTAGTCAAGTTGATACATAAAAATAACCATCTCAGGACTGTTATGAAAGCCAGTTGATATAATATCACTCATTCTCAAAGTTCAGCTGCTTGGTAGACTCACGTGGAAATCGAACGAGAAGCTCATGCCCTGAGATGTGGGCTGAATTGATCTAAGGTACGACCTGGGGATGAACATTTTTAGATTCTTCCCTCCTTCCAAGTGACTGTAATGCACAGAGAAGTTTGAGAACCACTCCCTAGATAACATGCAAATATGTGCTTTCCAGTCCAGTGTCCCGCACAGTGTGGACAGAGCCAGAATGCGACTGCTATGGAGCTGGGGAGGTGTGGTCAGCCATCCCAGAGGTGGTGTATATCCCTATCATAGGAACTCACTTGTTCTTTCTGTTTATTATTGCTTTTTAGAAAAACAATTTGTTATTTTTACACTTTTGCTGAACAAATAGAAGCCCCAGTCAGATCACATTTTGTGTGAAAACTCACATGGCCAGCTTCCTGTGCCATTGAGCTGCCTACTCCATCCCATTCCCAGAGCCTCCCCAACCCCTACCTGGGAGAGACTGCAGTACACTGGAAGGCAGAGCTCTTGTAAACAAGGGAAATCTAGTGCCTGCTCTGTGTCATAGATGTTCCAGTTGAGATTCGATTCTCCCCCCTGCTCCTCATCCTCTGACAGCTCGTGTGCCACCTCATTTCTTTTCTTTTTTTTTTTAAGATGTAGTTTTCACTCTAGTTGCCCAGGCCGGAGTGCAATGGAGTGATCTCGGCTCACTGCAACCTCCCCCTCCTAGGTTCAAGCGATTCTCCTGCCTCAGCCTCCCAAGTAGCTGAGATGTGCACCACCACACTTGGCTGCTTTTTGTATTTTTAGTAGAGATAGGGCTTCACCATGTTGGCCAGGCTGGTCTTGAACTCCTAATCCACCTGCCTTGGCCTCCCAAAGTGCTGAGATTATAGGTGTGAGCCACCACACCTAGCTCACCTCCTTTCTTCTACTCAGATTGCGCTGCCTAGTCCATGGTCACCGATGTGACCCAACAGTGGGGGCTACATCTCAGCTAAAATATCAATGAATTGAGCATCAGTTGAACTTGTCCTCAACCAGAGCAGAGGCAGCCTCTTAGGATCCAAGGAAACAGGGCTCTATTATACCCAGGTAGCAGAAAGGTGGGGTACAGGGAAGGCTACCCTCATACCCCAAACTATCCACTCTAACTGCACCTCCGGACATACTTGGAGCAATACCTACTCAACCATAAAGTACTACAGTGCAAAAAGCCAGGTTTTGAATTCAGGAAAATCTAGGTCTGTTTAGCAATATAGTGTTTGGAAAGTCATCTTGCTCCTCTGAGCCTCAGTTGCCTCAGCTTTCATATGAAGTTATCATTTCTGCCACCTGGGAATACTGTGACCTTGTGCAACAACATATGTAACATCCCAGGTGTGTGGCAGATGCTCAGGGAATGCCACTGTCCTTCCCTTGTCCATGCTTAGCTATAATAGCAACTATCAACAACCCCTCACTCTCTGCCTCTGGCCTGAAGCCTAAGGAAAGAAAGGTGTTTTCGAGAAATTCTAAGCCAAGCTAGATCTGATTTATAGATTAAAATCACCATCCGTGCCTTGGAACTTGATATTACTTCAAGAAGGCTGAACAGAAGATGAGGAAGATAGGGAAGGAGATGGTGAAGGATGTTAAGCACTTTTTCCCCTAGAGTTGGCAGGATTGTATCTGATTTTCCACCCACTGCCTGACCAACTCTACTTCTTCATTTGAATGCATTGATCTGATTCAGGAAAACAGTAGTCTCTGTTATTCATCTATCCATTCCTATGTGTTTATTTGAGTGAACATCAACTGACCATTTATAATGTTCTAAGGCGGGGGTTGGCAAACTATTCTTCTAAAACAGAGCCAGATAGCAAATATTTTGGGTGTTTTTTGTTTTGTTTTGTTTATTGTTTTTGTTTTTTTTGAGACGGAGTCTCGCTCTGTCACCAGGCTGGAGTGCAGTGGTTCAATCTCAGCTCACTGCAACCTCTGCCTCCCGAGTTCAAGTGATTCTCCTACCTCAGCCTCCCAAGTAGCTGGGACTACAGGTGTGTGCCACCACACCTGGCTAATTTTTTTGTATTTTTAGTAGAGATGGGGTTTCACCATGTTGGCCAGGATAGTCTTGATCTCTTGACCTCGTGATCCACCTGCCTCAGCCTCCCAAAGTGCTGGGATTACAGGAGAGAGACACCACGCCTGGCCAATATTTTAGGTTTTGTGGGTCACAGGGTCTCTGTTGTAAGTGCTCAACATTGCTGTTTGAGCATGAAAGCAGCCACAGGCAATAAGGGTGTGTCCATGTTCCAATGAGGCTTCATTTATAAAAACAGACAAAGGGCCTGACATGGCCCATAGTTCAACCTTGCACTAGGACATATGCTCAATGCTTCGAAAACAGAGATGACCAGTCTCCCTTGGAGAAGTTCACAGAGAATGAAATACCAAAAGCAATACTCCCAGGCCTTTAATCCAGACGTTTCTATAACAAGACGAAGAGTCACCCAGAGAGGAGCGGTAGATGCTTTCTGGGAGGCCCAGAGAAAGATCAACATGGGAAATGACTTTGATTGATCTTGAGAGGTCAGTAGGAGTTCACCAAGTCAAGGGAAAAGAGTCTTAATGTGAGGGGAACAGTATTTGCAAAGCAACAGGGCTGGAAAGGATGCTGCAACTCAGAAGCCTGGGGTCACCCTTGGAGCACCATGTTCCCTCTGTACCCTAAGGTATTAGGGCAAATCTTCTGATTGTTTGACTTAACCCACTTCCTTGTGAGTGGGTTCCACCTGTGTAGTGTAAGTTCTGTGAGGGCAAGAATGACCCAACATGCAGTGAAATGACCCCCTTTATGTTTCCTAGCACCCCATGCCTTCTCGCACAATGGAATCCACTACCAGTTTGGAGTACTTGTCTGTTGATGTGTCTACCTCTCCCTCTGTGGTGAACTGCTCTGGGACAAGACCTAGGTCATCCTCTGCTCCAAGATCAGTAGTTGAGGCTCAGTAGTTACAAGTTGTTGGTGGCATCAATGGAAGTCACTCTGTGTAGTGCAAATGTGGAGGTCAGGGACTAAAGCAGAGGTGTAGGAGATCAGCCAGGGTGTGAGAAAAATTGTAGGAAGATGTAAACCTTCTTGGAAGGCTGGAAGGTTTTACAAAAGCTTCGGGAAAAGATTTGGCTGAAGGCAGCCAGATTCTCTTGTTCGGCGCCTAAAAGCATAGGTTAGATAACAAGGGGATGTAAAGAAACTGATCTAGATAAGTTGGTTTGCTTAGGCCTTGGAACCTGGCCTTTAATCTCCAAGTGCCGGACTACTCTCTTGGAAGGGGGCAGAGGGGAGGGGACTATGTGAATTGCCCACAAGTGTGTTGACTCAGGGTCTTTGTCATTAAATCTATACTGAATAAATGCCTGCAGCACTGGCTTGTCAGGGTCACGGCTTCTGACTCTTTACAGCACCCTCCTCGGTGTCTGTGAGTGGCCCGGTCCCCTAGCCTGCTCTTTCACTGAATAACTGTGTCTGAGTGCATTTGTTCATCCCTCCTTCGGCTAGGGTCTGTGGGTCAGACCCAGCAGAGGGAATGTCAGGAAACGAGGCTCGAGAGGGGTCAACGGCCAGGACATAGATGGCCCTGTGTGTCATGGGAAGGTGTTGGGAGGTTGTTCCAGATGTGTTGAGCATGGGTTAGACTGAACAAAACTCAGTCCCTGCGCTCACAGACTGGGGAGACTGTTCCATAAACTGACAATGTTAACACATTGTGAAGATATGGATAGCAATAGTGTTACTGGGGATCCTTGCTCCCAGCTCCCAAGATGGCGGTGGCCACTTCCAAAATGGTGGCAGGCCACTTCCAAGATGGAGGCAAGCCTCATGTTCTCTGACCTCATGGATTCCAAGGAACGGAATCTTGGGCCGTGCGATGAGTGTTATAGCTCTATTAGAAGCCGTGGGTCAGGGAAGATAACCATGGAACCCAGTGACTAGTGTTCAGCTCTATCAGGACGAACCCAGGCACTTAGCTGTGCAGGAACAATGGCAAGCCTTTAGCCTGATGGGGAGCAGCAATGGGCACCTCCCTGGATCAGGAGCACAGCGGACACCCTGCCAGATCCGGAGGGATGGAAGTCAGCGGCAGGTCTGCAATGGCAGCAAGCAACAGCGATGGACTGTGAGCGAAAGCTCAGTTTGAGCTATAAGACCAGCCGTAACAAATACAAACCAGAGGAGAGTGCAGTTGCAAGATTTAATAGAGTGAAAACAGACCTCCCATACAAAGGGAGGGAACCCAAAGAGGGTAGCCATTGCTGACTCAAATGCCTGGGTTTATATCCTGGTCATTGTCCCTCCTGCTGTGCTCTCAGGCAATAGATGACTGGCTATTTCTTTACCTCCTGTTTTTGCCTAATTAGCGTTTTAGTGAGCTCTCTTCACTACCTGATTGGTCCGATGTGGGCTAAGTTGCAAGCCCCGTGTTTAAAGGTGGATGCGGTAACCTTCCCAGCTAGGCTTAGGGATTCTTAGTCAGCCTAGGAAATCCAGCTAGTCCTATCTCTCAATAGGGTAGGGGTCCCTACATCATGAGAAAGGGGTGCCCTAGCTGTCTGATAAAGGGTAGGTAGCCATGTTGATGGATTTCAACACCTGTCTTCCCCCTAAACTAGGGGCAACCACACCTCTCAGGGAAGGGGTATTTACAAACTTGTAACCTGAGGCAAGTGAAATCACTGTGTGGTCCCTCTTTCTTCATCCATAGCACAGAAGGAACCGGAACACCACTATCCGACCTCAGGTTCCCTGGGAAGCAAGCATGGGTAGAGATGTGGGTTGAAGAGAGGTGTGAGGGAGTGGATCCCATCAGTGTTTGTAGGGAGGGAGGAAGTCAGGTTAAGTAGGAGGAGGAGCTGAGCTGCGAAGTCAACTCCTCGGGGAGCTCTGGGTATGAATGGTCCTGCAGGGTTGGGCTGAATTGGGGACAGGGGACCTGGCTCTGTGTCCCTACTCAGACCTGTCATTGGATTCAGACAGACTGGGGACAGAAGCATGACCTCAGGGGAGGCAGCTCCCTTCAACCACCAGGAATTGCTGGTCCGGAGGATTCGGCTATGAGTTTGTGGCTGGCAACTCTCTCAGCAGCTGAAGGCCAAGAGTCTTCCTGAAGGGGCCTTGGGCAGCTCACCACACCCACTACAAACCTGCTGGGTGGAGCACAAATGTGGACCTCCCTGAAGACCCAGCCACTGTGAATTGAGGAGATCTTGTCATAATTCTTGTCTGACAACAAGTTAGGTGACTGTATGGGAGTGGGGCCATTTCTCAAAGACTGAAATGACTTTCTATAGTTTTCCCTTGAAAAAAAAAAATTGAGAATCCCTCTCCCGACCCCTGCAAAAAAAAAAAAAAAAAAAAAAAGACGGGGAAGCTTGAAATTGTCACTCTTAGGTAGTGAGTCTCCTTCAGGTCCTCATACCATCACAGCAACCGAATGACCAATCCAACCTCCCTTTGAACACATGGGAAAACTGAAGCCCAAAAAGCAAAATGGCAGTTGTGGATCCGAATCTACATTTTCTAGGACCAGGAGCTGTTGCTCACACCTGTAATCCCAGCACTTTGGGAGGCTGAGGTGGGAGGATTGCTTGAGTCCAGAAGTTTGAGACCAACCTGGGCAACATAGTGAGACCCTGTCTCTACAAATAACCAAAAATTTGCTGGGTGTGGTGGTGTGCACCTGTAGTCCCAGCTACCCAGGAAGCTAAAGCAGGAGAATTGCTTGAGCCTGGGAAGTCAAGGCTGAAGTGAGCGGTGATTGTGCCACAGCACTCAGCTTGAGTAACAGAGTGAGACCCCCTGTCTCCAAAAAAAGGAAAAAAAAAAAAGAATCTACATTTTCCAACAGACAAGTGTCTTTCTGTGTCATCCTGCTGACTTTCCTTTCCACCAAGATTCTCTCAAAGTTCATATCCAATTGTGGAAACAAATTTCTTAATCTTGATTTTTTAAAATCCTTGTGATGTGATCCAGGGATTCTGGCTTTGGAATCAGGCAGATGTTAATGTGGATGCTGGCTCTGTCATCCACCAGCTGCAGGACTCTGGGGGAACCCCTCACCTTCTGACCTTGTTTTCCTATCAGTACACTGGGCATGGGAATACCTACCTCACAGATGATTGCAAGAATTTAATAAAATACACTGTGGATAAAGTGCTTAGCATGGGACCCAGCACACTAAAAGCACACACAAAAAGGCAGTACCATTATGATTGTGTGGTTGGTGCTGAGTTAGGCACCAAGAGGCTTGGAGGGAGAATATGAAGATTCTCTCTCTCTTTGCAGGATTTATGATAAAGATTTATGATAAAGATTTATAGTTAGGGATGAATGCTTAAAGCACAAGTGGCAGGGAAGGCATAATTAAGCGATGATATACATGAGAGTGAGTAAAATGTATTTTAAAACAAAGGAGAAGGAGGGTATATTTTAAAAGAAAGGAGAGGGCGCTGAATTCCAGCTGATATTAGTGGGCATTTGACATCTTTTTACTTTCTTATTGAAAATTTTGTTTTAGGGTCTGATATCAGGTGCTCCCTTATCTAATCATCAAAGTAGTTCAGCTAGGCAGGGGAAAAGCATTTCCATCTTACACAACAAGGCACATGACTCAGAGGAACAAAGGGACTCGCCCCAAACCACAGTCAGACACTTTCAGGGTTTTTTTTTAATGACAAAAGAGCATTTGTGGGTGTCTTTTAGTTCTTGTGATACATTTTTTCCCATTAAGATGAGATTCATATAATATAAAATTAACCAGCCGGGCACAGTGGCTCACACCTATGATCCCAGCACTTTGGGAGGCCGAGGTGGGTGGATCATCTGAGGTAGGGAGTTTGAGACCAGCCGGGCCAACATGGTGGAACACTGTCTCTACTAAAAATACAAAAAAATTAGCCAAGCATGGTGGCACACGCCTGTAGTCCCAGCTACTGGGAAGGCTGAGGCAGGAGAATTGCTTGAAGCCAGGAGGCGGAGGTTGCAGTGAGCCAAGATGGAGCCACTGCACTCCAGCCTGGGTGACAGAGTGAGACTCCATCTCAAAAAAAAAGAAAGAGAAAGGAAGAAAGAAAGAAGGAAGGAAGGGAGGGAGAGAGGGAGGGAGGGAGGGAGGGAGGAAGGAAGGAAGGAAGGAAGGAAGGAAGGAAGGAAGGAAGGAAGGAAGGAAGGAAGGAAGGAAAGAAAGAAAGAAAGAAAGAAAGAAAGAAAGAAGAAAGAAGGAAGGAAGGAAGGAAGAAGGAAGGAAGGAAGGAAGGAAGGAAAGAAAGAAAGAAAGAAAGAAAGAAAGAAAGAAAGAAAGAAAGAAAGAAAAAGAAAGAAAGAAAGAAAGAAAGAAAGAAAGAAAGGAAGGAAGGAAGGAAGGAAGGAAGGAAGGAAGGAAGGAAGGGAGAGACGGAGGGAGGGAGGGAGGAAGGAAGGAAGGAAGGAAGGAAGGAAGGAAGGAAGGAAGGAAGGAAGGAAGGAAGGAAGGAAGGGAGGGAGAAGAAAAATAGAAAAGAAAAAAAATTAACCATTTGAAAGTATAATACAATTGATTAACATAAAATCAACCATTTGAAAGTATAGTGCAATTGATCAATATAAAATTAACCATTTGGAAGTATATAATTTGTTAATATAAAATTAACCATTTGAAAATGGTATTTAGTACACTCACAATGTTGTACAACCACCACCTCTATCTAGTTCCAAATACCTTCATCACTCCCAAAATAAAACCTCATACCCACTAAGCAGCGACTGCCTCTTCCTTCATCCTGTAGTCCCTGGCAACCAGCAATCTGTGTTCTGCCTTTGTGGATCGTGAATTATGCTATCATGAGCATTGGTGTGCATGGGTCTCTTTCAGTACCTGTTTTTGGTTCTTTTGAGTATGTATTTGGAGTGGAATTGCTGGGTCACATGATAATCCTATGTTTAATTTTTTGAGGAGCTGCCAAACAGTCGTCCACACTGGCTGCACCCTTTTACATTACCACCAGCAGCATATGAGGATTCCAATTTCTCCAGATTCATGCCAACACTTGCTATTGTGTGTGTGTGTGTGTGTGAGAGTGTGTGTGTGTCTGAGTGTGTGTGTGTTCATACTATTGGAAGGGAAGTGGGATGTCATTGCGGTTTTAACTTGCATTTCCCTAATGTCTAATGATGTTGAGCATCTTTTCATGCGATTATTGGCCATTTGCATACCCGCTTTGGAGAAATGTCAATTCAAGACCTTTGCCCATTTTTAAAAATGATTGTTTGTCTTTTTTGTAGTTGAATTGTAAGGGTTCTTTATATATTTGGGATACTAGACATCTACCAGAAAGATGATTTGCAAATATTACCCCCCCTTCTGGGGGTTGTCTTTTTACTTTCTTGACAGTTTTTTTTGATGCCCCAAAGTTTTTCATCTTGAAGTCCACTATGTCTATGTCTCCTTAGTTGCTGGTGTGCCTTTGGTGTCCCCCGGGCTGATATTTAAACCCTGGCCCTCTGGCAGCAGATCGAGGTCACTCCTGGTATAACCCAGCAGCCACTGACAGGGCCACGGCAGGAGCTTGTGCCTGATGAACACTGAGCAGTGGGTCATGAGGCCTGGGGGTTCCGGGGCCAGGGACTGGGTGAACAGACAGTCCCAGGCAAGGGATTGGGGCTCCCACGGCTGTTTCTTCCTTCTCAGCTGGAGGATGGGAAGTGGGGTGGTCCCCATTCTAGAACCTTCTATGAGGCTGCACAGGAGGGGCTTGGAAAGGCACTGCTCTTAAAAGAGGAAAAATCAGGTATAACTCCCAATGCAATCCCTCCCCACTCCCCCCTCCCCATAATAGGCTCCGGTGTGTGATGATGGGTACTGACGAGTTGATGGGTGCAGCACACCAACATGGCACAAGTATGCATATGTAACAAACCTGCACATTGTGCACATGTACCCTAGAACTTAAAGTACAATAAAAATATATATATACACATATATTTAAACAGAAAAAAAAAAAGAGGGCAAATCTCCAAACAGAACCTTAGAGGCAGGGAACTGGGGGCAATCATGTGGGATGCAGGTGACAGCAAGATAAAGGAGAGAAGGGACAAGGTGGGGGAGAAAGAGAGGAATGTCTTGGGCTGAGAAAGGGACTTGAACAGATGTTGGAAGAGTAACTGCTTTTCCCAACACTCAAGCACAGACTCAAAGGTCTATCTGGGAGAAATAATAGAGCACGGGCAGCTTAGGGCTCCAGCCTGTGGCCCCCAGGGCGCCCTGGCGACATGTGGAGTGAGGACTTGTCTTGAGCAGCTGCAGGCTCAGATATAGGGATAAAGAGCACGTCTGGATCATCTACCAGGTGCCAGGTGTCTCCACATACATCATCTCCTTTAACCTGCTCAGCTTATTCCCTGTGGAATAAGTATTTATCTCCTGTACTTTACAGGTGAGTAAACTGAGACTCAGAGCTGAAATAACTTTGCAAAGGCCCTGTTATAAATAAGGGACGGATTCAGACCAAGATTTGGACTCCTCTGACCCATAGCCTTGGATTCTTTCTACTACAACAGAGTCACAGACAAATCAACAGTGACCCTCAGTGAATCCTAGAAGTTATTTAAAAGCAGGGGCAACCTCCACGTACAATTGGCTTAGAAAGTTGCGTTACTGAGGCTAGTCATGGTGACTCAAGCCTGTAATCCCAGCACTTTTGGAGGCCGAGGCAGGCAGATTACCTGAGGTCAGGAGTTTGAGACCAGCCTAGCCAACATGGTGAAACCCCATCTGTACTAAAAACACAAAAAATTAGCCAGGTGTGGTGGTGCGAGCCTGGTATCCCAGCTACTCAGGAGGCTGAGGCAGGAAAATTGCTTGAACCTGGGAGGCGAAGGTTGCAGTGAGCCAAGATTGTGCCACTGCACTCCAACCCAGGCGACAAGAGCATAACTCCATCTCAAAAAGAAAAAAAAAAGATAGCCTCGTTACTCAAAGTGTGATCTGTGGACCAGCTGCACTGTGTGCCCTGGGAACTGGTTAGAAATGCAGAGTCAGGCCAGGCGCGGTGGCTCACGCCTGTAATCCCAGCACTTTGGGAGACAAGGTGGGCAGATCACGAAGTCAGGAGATCCAGACCATCCTAGCTACCACGGTGAAACTCCGTCTCTACTAAAAATACAAAAAATTAGCCAGGCGCGGTGGCGGGCGCCTGTAGTCCCAGCTACTCACAACTCGGGAGGCTGAGGCAGGAGAACTGCACAAACCCAGGAGGCGGAGCTTGTAGTGAGCCGAGATAGTGCCACTGCACTGAAGCCTGGGCGTCAGAGTGAGACTCTATCTCAAAAAAAAAAAAAAAAAAGAAAGAAAAAGAAGTGCAGAATCAGGTCCATGCTAGGTCAGCTGAATAAGCAACTACATTTAACAAGATCCCTGGGTGATCCGTGTGCACACACATTTTAGGAAACATGCATCTATGGGGTGTCATTTTAGACTTTTAAGAACTTTTGTTTTTAGAAATAAAGATAATAATAACAGTGATCATCATAATTGAGCTTTGCATCCTGATCCATCCACAGACTACTCCAGACTTTCAAAAATATCATCTGAAGAGAAGAGCTTATAAAGTGCTTTGCTTATCAGCCAATGGCTGATCTCAGTACCTCTGGCAAGACAAAATGTTCTGCTCTCCCAACGAGATCAATATTACACTTCCGGTACTGTATTTATTTAGTTATCATTTCTGACATGCATTATATAAAATGCCCCTCTTCTTTCTGCTATCACTGGTTTATTTGAATTTCTGTCTTACATTGACCCTAAACCACGTGGAAGCTTATGCAACAACCCAAATGGTGTCTCCTCCAAAGTCCTCTCTGCCCCCTGCAGTGGCCTTGGCTCCCTGCCCTCATCCCACAGGCATGACAGCTGTGTGCAGCCTCTGATTCCCTAGGCAACTTTGGGATCCAGCACTGGCTTAATCCTTGATGCTTTCTATTCTTTGAGGATTTTCTGGACTTGATGAAGCTCCTTTTCAGACCCTTGTTCTCAGCTTTGCAGGGCTTAGAGACTCATAGAGAGAAAAGGTGCCTGGCTCAGAATCTAAGCAGGAAATACTAAACAGCATCTTCCTCTCATATCTAGATGGGGAATAGGGTGGGCCAGCTGGTAGGTCAGGACCAACCATGAGATCAGCTCTGCCAGTTATTAGGTGACATTGGGTAAATTATTCATTCTCTCTGAGCCTTTCTGGCCTCATCTATAAAATGAGGATATGATGCCAGCTTCAGAGGGTTAAATTAGGTAATGCAAGTAAAATACTGGACACTATGCCTGTTATGGACTGAATGTTCATGCTCTGCCCCCAAATTCTTATGTTGAAATCCTAACCTCCAAAATGATGGTATTAAACGGTGGGATCTTTGGGAGGCAATTAGGTCATGAGGGTGGAGCACTTATGAATGACATTAGTGCATTTATAAGAAGAGATCCCAGAGAGCTTTCCTGCACCTTCCATCTCATAAGGACATAGGGGCAAAGAAGACATATGAACCAGGATGTAGTCCCTCATCAGACACCAAATCTGCCGGCGTCCTCATCTTGGACTTCACAGTCTCCAGAACCGTGAGAAATAAATGTTTGTCGTTTAAGCCACCCCATCTATGGTGTTTCTGTTATAGTACCCAACCTAAACCAATGTCTGTCACATACAGATATTAAATAAAAGGAGCATATATTTTCCTCAGAGAGCAAATCACTGAGGATCATGTCAACAAATACCATGAATCTCTCAACTTTTAAAAACAAAACAATTAAAAAAAAATGTTAGTGTGCTTCCTGCATAAAATTCAACAAAGGACAACTGAAAAAAATAAAAAGATAAATGACTCCTGTAAACAGTTGATGCAATTTCTAACACATGACATCAGCAGTGTTGGCAAATAGCAGTGCACTAACCAAATTCACCCATGCCATAGATGTATATTTTAATGATCCACAAACTGAGAATGAATTTTACATTGTTAAAGAATTGTTTATATATGAATATATATGTGCAGCAGACACCATATGTGGACAACGAAGGCTAAATTACTATCTTTCCATTGAGGAAAATTATTGCTGACTCCAAATTAGAGAATAAACATAGGAAGGGCCCATCCATATCACAGGCACACATGTTGGGAGCCTTTATGGATAACGTTGTTTGGTCTTCACATTAACCCCATGAGATACCCATTATCGTCCCATTTTATAGCAGATGAGAAAAACTGAGCCTTAGGAAGTGTAAATAACTTGATCAGGGTCACAAAACTAAGGACCTGCTGAGCCTGGATTGAGTATCAGTGCTCTAAACAAATTACCTTATTATATGTCTTCTGAATTGATTCTACAAAGAATCAAAACCTAGAAAGGAATATCCACAAATGCCAAGGGGCCACTCTACACACGGAAGGAGATCCAAACCTGTGGCCTTGTCAGGGAGGCTGAGGTCAGGCAGGTCCAGAGTGAAAATGGTCTATCTGGGTCAAGGCAGGAGTTAAGAGCAGGGAGAGAACTGGGGGCTGCTGCCAGTGTGCGCTGCCCTGGTGCTGGCTGGGGCACGTGTTGGGATGCTGGAAGACAAATAGGGTCTGGGGAGTAGGCTTTGCAGCTTACTTCCTCAACCCCATTGATCTCAACTCAATTATCATTGGTGGGGCCCCACCCACATGCTAGGTGTGGTCCCAAGTGCTATGAGAATGCCAAGATGAGGGAGATCTATTCCCTGCCCTTCAAGGTCAAGCTAGTGGGTGGATAACAGGCTGCAGAGATCAGGCCTGTGCATCACATGCTACAGCTGAAATGTGATAGAAGAAGCATAGGCGAGTCCATTGGGGTCTCCGTTTTCTCTTTTCTCTCTCCCTCTATCCCTTCTTTCTTTCCTTCCTCCTTTTCTCCCTGCCTCCCTCCCTTCCTTCTTTCCTTCCCTCATCTCTCTGATATTTTCTGAGCATGATCAAAAGCCAGGTGTGCTTGGTATAAAAGGAAATATAAAGAAGCAGCAGGCACATTCTTCATCCTCACAAGCTCGTGAGATGGTGAGGAGAAGCATGGAGCAGAAGTCCACAACAGCATGGCAGAGGCATGTGCAGGCATCAGGGAAGTTGGAAGGGCCGGCAGATGGGGAGGCCCTCCAACAGAGCTTTCCAGGCACAGTCAATAAGACTTTACCAACAAGGTTCCATCTGACCTGGATCTTAAAGTGGCACAGTCAGAGCAAGGACTCAAAAAATGCAAATGTACTGAGGCAACAGCCAACTCTGTGCAGAGTCATTGCAAACAGTTCTGCAGGGTGCTCACCACACAAAGGGGACAATGAGTAAGGGCAAAACCCAGCCCATCCTCTTGTGATCAAATTGTGTGCCCTGGTGGGTGCAGCGCTACACCTGCCCAAAGCAAGTGGGACTTTTTTTCTCTGAAAATAGCCACCTCATCCCAAGTTGTGCCCCACCCAGCAGATGCACCTTTTCCTAAATGCCTGAAGAATTTATAGAAGCCAGCAATGCTCAGACTCTCTGACTGAGGATTTAGAGGGAGCCAAGCCTAAAGGGTCTGGAGAAATAAGGCATCTTACCTTTAAAGCACACAAAAAAGACAAAGCAAGCATTGCTCCCTCTGTTTTACGGATGAGAAGGCTGAGACCCTAGGAGGCAAACCAACCTGTTCAAGACCCCACGGTTTGTCAATGGCATCACTCAGAGAACCCTTACTCATGGCAGTCCTCCCTCCCAGCCCTGCAGCCTCTGAGGGGGTTCCTAGAAATGCAGGAAACAGGACAGGGAGAGCTGACTCCAGGGCTCTGTCCTCAGCATCACAAACAATGACTGGGACACAAGATGGTGTCATGTCTTTATGACTCCTTGGAAACTCAAATTCCTTGGGGTCAGAAGACTTCCAAGTTCTTTATAAACAGCAATCATAGTATTTACGACTATACTCAACACAGGCCAATGAAAATAACAATAGCAGCAAGAGCAGCAACACATTGCGGTAATTTTCTAGTCAACTTCTATTTTCTAATGTAGTGCTACATGTTAAGGTCTTTTGTATCCTTGTAAGTGAGGAGTTAGAAAAAGAGAGTATAAGGGAAGGGGGTAATGTTTATTGGAGAGATGGGGGAAAGGGAAAAAAGAGAGGGACACCTACATTAAGAATTCGCAGAGTGTCTGGGCGCGGTGACTCACATCTGTAATCCCAGCACTTTGGGAGGCCGAGGTGGATCATTTGAGGTCAGCATTTCTAGAGTGGAGTGGCGTAGAGTGCTGGGAACGTCACATAATGTGATTGAGGAGACTTTTCTTTATGTAGATACAGACACGTGTAAAAATGCATTGAGCTCTCCACTGAAGATTTGTGCACGCTGCATCAGTCATGCAAAGGAGAAAGGTCCCTGCCATGTGCCTTTCTACCATAGGCCGTTTCACGCATTGTCTGATCCCATCACCATGCTCTCCTGTGTGGAATGATTGACAGCTTCATAGAGGAGGGGACTCAGTTCTGCCACTTGAACACGCAAGCTCAGACAGTCTGCTGGAAAATCCACTTCTTTACCTGAAATTGATTCAAGTGAAGTTCCATTCCATGGAATCATCTGTCCAGCATTGGTCACAATGGAGGGGGTACGTCAGCCTCTGTCACCTTCCTCCCCCTCCCTGCCTTGCCTGCTCATCATGCTAATTGATGTGGATGCCATTGTCTGCTCATGAATGGGTTGACAGGCTGGCTGTTGGAACAGGAGGGTGCACTCCATCCAGAGAGTCTTCACGTCCCACTTCTCCCTGTGCCAGCTGCTTGAACACATCATGGAAGGACGGGCAGGGCCCCTTCTTCCTGCTTCCTGTAAAATACTCCATTGCACACCTTTGTTAAGCTGTCATAAAACTATTCAAAAACCCTAGCTGGAAGGCTGAAGCAGGCCCTACTGTTTCCATGCTACTTAAAATGAGATAATTCACTCTTAAACCTGGAAAACCACTGTGTGTGTTGTGTGTGTGTTGTGTGTGTGTGTATGTGTGAGAGAGAGAGAGAGAAGAGAGAGAGGAGAGAGAGAGGTTAATGCAAAAAGCAAACACCCCAAATACCTTTTTGTTGTTGTTGTTGTTGTTGTTTAGATGGAGTTTTGCTCTTGTTGCCCAGGCTGGAGTGCAATGGCATCATCTTGGCTCACCACAACCTCCACCTCCCGGGTTCAAGCAATTCTCCTGCCTCAGCCTCCCAAGTAGCTGGGATTACAGGCATGCGCCACCACGTCCAGCTAATTTTGTATTTTTAGTAGAGACAGGGTTTCTCCATGTTGGCCATGGCTGGTCTCAAACTCCTGACCTCAGGTAATCTGCCTGCCTTGGCCTCCCAAAGTGTTGGGATTACAGGCGTGAGCCACTGCACCCGGCCCCAAATCCCTTTTATCTTAGAGACTGCCTGGTTGTTTTTTCTGCTGAGCTGTTGGTCTGGTCAAAGGACATGGACAAATGTGTATTCATTTAAAATGCTCCTCAAGTGGCTAATCTGTGCAGGGGTTTGGAAGAATTGGTACAATAAGTGCAGAAATTAGAGCAGGACTGCGTGTCATTCATCAGCCCCTGCCTGTGCCCACTTCAGCCTCATTGTGGTTGGTAATACCATGTTTGTTGAACCGAGCAAGGAAAAGCTACAAAACAATCCATCTCAACTGTGTTCTCCTAGAGATCAATCCAGGCATGCTCACATCTAATCGAGTCAAATCCCAGCCACCAAGTAATTACTGAGCTGCTATTATGGACTAGAACATATTGTCTTCAGTTGTTTCCTACTTCATTCAACAAGCATTAGCCATTAAGCTCCTGTATCTGTTGGAAACTATGTTGGCTATGGGGCAGCCAGTCACGAAGGGGTAAAACAGGAAGCTTCACCTCAAATAACCCTAGAAAAGGACAGACACACAACCTGATAAATATAAGAGTGTGCTCACTTTCCTGGCATGTGCAAAGTGCAGAGAAGCATTTTGGCTGGGGGCATTTGGAAGGCAGCAGATACGTTACAACAAAGTAATCTCACTGCAAGTTCAGAAGTTCAGGAGAGGAAAGGGAAGAAAATGGGTATTGGCTAAACTCCTCTGTGTTCTTGGAACTGAGTTAGGGGTTATCCACACAATGCCTGTCGCTCTTCGAAAGACCCTTGTAAAGAAAGGGATTCTGCTCCTTCTGCAGATAAGGAGACGGAGGCTCAGATAGGTGAAAATGACTGTTCAGAGTCATAGAATTAGAAGGTAGCAGATCCAGGAGTTGGATTACAATTTTCCTGACACAGGCAGAGGGGGCAGAAGGTGGACAGGGTTGGTGGGGCTGGGGAGGCTGGCTGGGTAGTATATTCTACAAAAAGTTTGCACTTTGTCCTTCAGACAGGATTGCAACTTGACAGCACGGGGGCCAAATTTGGATCCTCATGAGTCTTAGAAAGCAAGGAGGAGAAGTATAGCAAACAAATTCTAGAACAAGTGCCTGGTCTGTAACCACAGTTCCACCTCCCATCAGTTGTGTGATGTGGGGCAAGTTACTGAACTTCTCTGGTCCTCATTTATCTCTTCTGCAAAATGGAGATATTCACGAAAATCTGTCTCCCAGAACTGTCTCGAGGGTTGCATGGGTCACACATGCCGCCCCACATTGAGAAATGCCTGGAATATAGGAAGTGCATAACAAATTCTAACCATTCTGATACAGCACCTAGCACAGTCTCTGGGAACTAAGAAGTGCTTAATAAATGACTATTATTCTTATAATACATTTTATCAAAACTTACCTAATATCTTGAGTAATTAGTTAACGTCTTTCACAATAAGGCAAAGCAGGGTGTATTTATTATCCATTGATCCCATCTTCAAGCAGGGACATTGGGTTATAAACTGAGTACATGGCCAGGTAAGGTGGCTTATGCTTGTAATCCCAGCATTTAGGGAGACCAAGGGAGGAGGATAACTTGAGACCAGGAGTTTAAGATCAGCCTGGACAATATAGGGAGACCCCATCTCTATAAAAAAAATAAAAAAATAGCAGTGTGGTGGCACACACCTGTGGTCCCGGTTATTGAGGAAGCTAAAGCAGGAGGATTGTTTCAGGGAGATTGTGTCAATGGATATTGAAGAGGTATGGTGAGTATTACAGGAAAGGAGACCAGTTCAATGCACAGAATTTGGAGACAACTGCCTGGGTGTGTATCCCTCTTAATAATTACAAACCTGTAATTGGGCAAGTTACTTAACATTCAGCTTCCTCATCAACAAAGTGTGAATAATCACCCTAAATGGCATAGGGTTTCTGTGCATTTTAAAAGTGCTAATATTTGTAAAACACCTAGAACACTGTCTGATACATTGTAAGTATTATCTATGTCTTCATTAAATGTACAAATCAACAAATAACTCCCTTGAATTTATAGGCAGTACTCTGAGGAAGTCAGTGAGTTTCTCTGGGCCACAGTTTCTTCAGCAATAAAATGACAGGTCTGAATTAGTAGTGTTCAAGTATCTGTCAGTTCTGACCCTTGATATTCTAAGGATAACCCACACTAACATAAATTCAGCCCCTTTGTGGCACAGGAATAGTCTGAAGAGCTTATATATGTATATGGTCTCTAGGTTAGAAATATTATGCTATAAGTAATCCTCGCGAGAGCTCTGTGACATTGTGGTGCGTTCTCCTGTAATTTACAGATGAGGAAAAGAAGGATCAGAGAGGTAAAGTGGCTTGTCCATGGTGCAGAGTGAACTGAAGGGTTAGGATATAAACTTGTACCTGGTTGAGTCAAAAGCCCTTTTTGCAGCACAGAGTGCAATGATTAAGTAAGACTGGGGATACCTAAGCTTTGGTGTTGAAGATGTAAATAGCGAGGCTAGTTGCATTCTTGGTAATTTTTAGATTGTGGAAAGGGTACCCTTCTGCATATTTGATAAATCACAATAAAAAGGGTGACCATTACCAAATGGTCTGAGGCAGATGTGTGAAATGAGATGGATTAATATTTGTGCTATGTAGTAAGGGTCTGAATAAAGAATAACACACAGGCTGGGTGCAGTGGCTCATGGCTGTAAGATCAGCACTTTGGGAGGCTGAGACAGGAGGATCCCTTGAGGCCAGAAGTTTGAGACCAACCAACATGGACAACATGGGGAGACCCCATCTCTGCATCAGATACAAAAATGAGTTTGGCATGGTGGCAATGCCTGTGGTCCCAGCTACTCAGGAGGCCAAGGCAGGAAGATTCCCTGAGCCCAGGAGTTAGAGGCTGTAGTCATGACCAAACCACTGCATATCTTCCCACATGACAGGCAAGACTGTATCAAAACCAAACCAAACAAAACAAAAAACCCCACAAATGCCAGAGGGAAAATACCATTTGGATTAGAATCCACTTGTTTGTTTCCCTGCCTGCCAGGCTGTGTGTTAAATGTGGCACATGGTGGGTACCCAGGCCAGGACTCCATGTGACTGTTGCAGCTTCCCTAATGATTTTGGATACATAAGTGAATTTTTTAATTAGTTTTGTTTTTTGCAAGTTGTCGTCTGTTTGTTATCATAAAAACTTCATATTTTATTAAAGAAACAATTGCATAAAATAAACAATCTATGGTTGATTTTGTCGCCTTCATAGAAGAACTGCCATGGGAGAATTTCAGAGCCTTTGACTTCCTCTGTCGGTTTGAAGGGGAAGATCCTGAGAGGTCATGGGTGTGGGGACTGAGCAAGAGAGCTGCACACCCATAATGTCATCTGTCTGCCTTGGGTCCCGTTTCTGTGTGCATCCTATCATGTTCCTTCAGTCCAAGCTAATGGCATTTGCTGTGAGTTTGTTTTGACACTGTCACACTGTCCCCAGGGTGGCATTGACAAGCTTTCTTTTCACCTTGGTATCACAGTACCAGATACATGGCTCACGGGTATCAGAATCATTTCACCTTGACACCAAACCCTGGCATCTACAGATTTCAAGTAACAGGCTTCTACTTCCAGGGATAGCTCAGACAGCCCCTCATGCTGGGGCGAGCAGAACATGACAGCCCATCTATTTGGCTGAGATTGCCTTTTTATTGAAGGCCACCGTGGGCCTGCATTTACAGAGATATGCAAATATGTGGGTGGATAAATTTGCTATTCTATTTAAATCAGGTTCATTTGAGCATCTTCTTAAGTCACTCATGTTAGGCACTGGGGAACCAGCTATAAAAAAAAAAATAAGACAGTCTGTGTCCTCATGGAGCATCCCTTTAAGAGGAGATGCAGAAATCAAATCAATACTTACACCAACAAGCAAGTCAGCTAGAATAATGCTCTACCACCCAGGCCCAGGAAGGAAAAGCACATCAGAGAGGAACAGTGTGGTCTGGGGAAGATTACGTTCAGGAAATATTCAAGACCACTGGGTCTGTGTCAGGGACTAGGTTGGCAGTCTCTTCTCAAGGACGTCACATCTACTGCTTGTAAAAATGCAGTTATGTACCAGGTGCAATGGGCAGTAGAGGAAGCAGTTCAATGGCAGGCCTGGAGAAGTCCGGGATAGTTTCCAGGAAAAATAGCATGGAAGCTGAGGCTTGAGGACAAGTGTGCAATGCCAATTGGCCAAGAGAGCAAGAAGGGAAGGAAATGCATAAGGTGTGGAGGCAGGAGAGAACATGGAATCGATAGGATGTAGTAGGAGGCTGGTGTTGCTGGAACATGAAATCTGAGGGGAGGAGGAGAGAAGAGGAGCAAGATTTGAGGTGGAGAGGTGGCAAGGGCAGTCCATGGAGGTCTGTGAGCATCCTGCTGAAGAGTTGTCAGCTTCAGTTCACAGACGAGAGGGGTCATACAAGAACATGTTAAACTGCAACACTAGGTGTGGTCCCAGCTACTGGGGAGGCTAAGGTGGGAAGATCATTTCAGCCTCTAAGGTTGAGGCCGCAATAAGCTGCGATTGTGTCACAGTTCCTAGGTAGTCCGGAGGAGGAGGTGATGGTGCTGGTGCTGTTCTCTTTCTCTCCCCCTTCCTTCTTTTTAAATTGGCCCTTGTTGAATACATTATAAAATTATGAGTTTAGTTCCTTGTTTTAACAAGCAATTCTTGTGAACATCATGGGTCCTCCTTGGCTATTTGTCCAGTGTGTGAAGTCACTCTTCTGCACATGACCCTGTGGCCCAGGCCCACAGAGGTAACTGGAGAAAGAAGTCAGAGCCTGTAAACCAAGAAGGACCTCTTAGCATAATTGAAGTCAGTGGGTCTTGAACTGTGTTATTTGGTGGCCCCTGATCCATGATCTTAAACTGCAGCAGGTAAAGGGAGGTCAATGAGGTGAGGCCAGGGCTTTTCCTTCCTGCACCGAGGACACCTTCTTTTACATTAGGCTTGCTACACCCAGAAGACTTTGCTTACAAGGAAAAGAAACCAACCCTAGTTAAAAAAAAAAAAAAGATGCAAAAAGAATTCAATGGAAAGATGTTGTTTCATTTATAGAATTGAAAGAAAACCTCAGCAACTAGGTCTTAATAATAAAAAGGTAATGATAAATAATAATAACAATAATAATAAGCATATATTAAGCATCTCCTGTGTACCAGTTGTTACTCTAAGAGTTTTACATGTGTTAACTTACTCTTACAAAAATACTAGACAGAGGACACTATTATGATCCCGATTTTATAGATGAGAAAACTGAGACTCAGAGAAGTTAAGTAACAAACCTAAGGTCACACAGTGAAGAAACAGCAGAGCTGTGATTTGAACACACAAAATCTGGTTCCTGAATCAGTACTTCTTACTACTCTGCTAAAAACTGGAAGCGAGAAGGTAAAGACTAGTGATCTAGGTAGAAGAAAATAAAGCACAGGCTCTTCAAGGAAGTGGCATAGAGGATGTACCCGGCTGGGGACACCTGCCACCCTGCAACTGAGGAAGGTGAGTCTCTTGACTGACAGGTTTCCCAAATCTACTTGGAATTGGCGAGGGTCACTTCTCAAAACAAAAGCTAAACACAATATTTCACATTAGATGTACTTTATTTATTTTTGAGATGGAGTCTTGCTCTGTTGCCCAGAATGGAGTGCAGTGGTGCAATCTTGGCTCGCTGCAACCTCCACCACCTAGGTTAAAGCGATTCTCCTGCCTCAGCCTCCCGAGTAGCTGAGACTACAAGAACTCACCACTACTCCCTGATAATTTTCATATTTTTAGTAGAGAGGGGGTTTCACCATGTTGGCCAGGCTGGTCTCGAACTCCTGACCTCAGATGATCCACCTGCCTCGGCCTCTCCAAGTGCTGGGATTACAGGTGTGAGCCACCATGTCCAGCCTAGATTCATTTTGGAACAACAAACAAATAAACAAATAAGAGTTCCCCTAATAGAGACTAAAGAAATTATCCCCAGAGCCTTTTTAGTTTGTTTATAAAAAATTAAGATAAAAGTGAAGATGTCAGTGTCAATTTAAATATGTTATTATCTATGAGGGCAGCTTTTACATACAGAAAAAATATTTAAGGTTGGTTTCTAAAAATGTATTAACATGAAAATAATAAAAAATCCACTTTTCCTCAGGGTTTAACTTCAGTTTGCAAATTCATTTAAACATAGACGATGCTTTAACCATTACTTGCAAGAGGTCTCTTGGTCAATGTTGAAATAAACTTAGCTAACTTTATGCAATGAGTTCAGGTAACAACTAACTTATTAAATTGCCACCAACGTTTAAAATGATATAACAAGCAAAGGTAGTCAAAACATCTGGTTCAACAGATAGGCACAGTGGCTCATGCCTGTAATTCCAATACTTTAGGAGGTCACGATGGGAGAATCGCTTGAGCCCATGAGTTCAAGACCAGTCTGGGCAACATGGTAAGACCCACATCTACAAAAAATTCTACAAAATTAGCTGGGCATGATGGCACTCACCTGTGATCCCAGCTACTCAGGAGGCTTAGGTGGGAGGATCACTTGAGCCCAGGAGTTCAAGGATTCGGCGAGCCTTGTTTGCACCACTGCACGCCAGCCTGGGAGACAGAGTGAGACCCTGTATCTGGTTTTTTTGTTTTTTGCTTTTTGTTGTTGTTTTTTTTTTTTTTTTTTGAGACAAAGTCTCACTCTCTCACCCAGGCTGGAGTGCAGTGGCACAATCTCAGCTCACTGCAACCTCTGCCTCCCAGGTCCAAGCAATTCTTGTGCCTCAGCCTCCTGAGTAGCTACAGGTGCATGCCACCATGCCTTGCTAATTTTTGTATATTTAGTAGAGGCAGGGTTTCACCATGTTGGCCAGGCTGATCTCGAACTCATGACCTTAGATGATCCTCCCGCATCAGCCTCCCAAAGTGCTGGGATTACAGGCTTGCACTACCATGCCCAGCCAAAATCTGGTACAGTAATAACTAGGCTTACAGGTAGAAGGACTCTTGAGTTCTTTTAAACAATCAAACATAGTAATTTTTCTAATATTTTCCTTAAATTTTTTCAATGAAAAAGCATGTCTGAGTCAAATTACTACTCAGTTACAAATATGTCAAAAACTTTTCTAAAAAATTACACAGAACTCAAATACCAAACATAAGCTGATTTCCTGTACAGTGCTATTTCTGTGATTTACTTTCTAATCTCTCCATATAATTAATTCTAAACTTTCCCAGCATGAAAAGATAAACAAGTTGTGTTTAACATCACAAGAAAGTTTCATTCTGAACTCATGATCTATCAGGCTGAGATTTTCTGCTAGGACACAAGGTCTAAGGTGTAAGAATAACTTTTTCTTCATCACAGTTGGGCATATTCAGTCTTCTCTCTAGTTACTTCTAGTTACTATGGCAACAAGAAACTCCAAATCCACACATTATAGATGAAACTAGTTTTTGCATCCGTGGCCTGATCTAAGTTTAGTAATCCAACCACTTTTACCCTGAAGCACAGACTGCTAATTGTCCCCTACATGCCAGTTCCCCTTGGCACGTGTGTTCCCAGGATAAAGGCTAGATGTACCAGCATTGCTTGCAACTAGGCAACTAGAAGAAGACTGAGGGGTGAAATGTAAGAAGTAGTGTTGTGAGTAATATGTAAAATTGCCATGAAAGGTAAAGATCATGTGCTTCTCTCTCTTTCTGAATGCCTGGAATAAAGATTTGATTGCTGGAGCTGCAGCAGCCAACTTTGGACTATGAGGTAAACTTGGGGATGAATAGTATTTATTATTTACTATTGCAAAACAACAAGGTGGATGAACCCTAGGTCCCTGGAACTGTAAAATGCCATACCAGCCTTGTCCACGAAGACTTATAAAAGGACTATATTAACTTCTATCTAATTAAGCCACTCTTACTTTGAATTTTCTGCAGCAAAACTTAATCCTAATGACTGCAGACACTAGCACATGATTTGTAGAGATGAAATTCTGAGACTTTGCTCCCACTCCCCACAGGATTGTTCACTAGTGAGCTGTTTGGCTGCTTGATACAATTCAGCCTTCTCCCCATGTCTGGCCATAGAACACAGTCCTAAGGCACCTTAATGACTTAAACAGTTTTACCTTATTGATATCCAAAATCAGTGGCAGGATATCACATCTCCTAGAACTGAGGACATAGCTTCCAATGTAACTTCAGGATAGATTTAGTTGCCTCCAGAATCATTAAATGTAGATCATTCAAAGCAAGAAGCTAACATTATTATATATTTTATATGAGTTTGCAGTTCAAAATTTGTAAGTCAACACCAGAATATTTGGTAAATCATATATTTAAAAATAGCAATAGCTATTTTTAGTAAGTTGGCTAACTTACTGAGCACTTACTTTGTCCCTGGCTCATTTAATACATCACCTTATTGAATTTTGCAACAGTCTTGGAAGATTCATTCTAGTATCATCTCCATTTTAAAGACAAGAAAGCTAAGGCAGGCCAGGCACAGTGGCTCACACCTGTAATCCCAGCACTTTGGGAGGCTGAGGTGGGCGGATAACCTGAGGTCAGGAATTTGAGAACAGGCTGGCCAACATTGTGAAACCCAGTAAAACCCCGTCTCTGCTAAAAATACAAAAGTAGTTGGGCGTGGCGGTGGGCACCTGTAATTCCAGCTATTTGGGAGGCTGAGGCAGGAGAATCACTTGAACCTGGGAGGCAGAGGCTGCAGTGAGCCGAGATGGCACCATTGCACTCCAGCCTGGGCAAAAAGAGCAAAACTCCATCTCAAAAAAAAAAGAAAAAAAGAAAGCTAAAGCTAAACATCTTGCCCAAGTTCCTACAGGCAGCTTCATTCCACAAACCACTAAGCGATAGAAGTTCTCCTTGGCTTGGCTTGGCTTAGACTTTCTCTGTATGGTTTTAACTATCAAAAAAAAAAAAAAAAAAGGAAAAGGAAAAGATTTGAAGGTTTAGTCTCAAAGAAAGTTAACCTATTAAACTATAAGACATCCATATAATTTTTCTTCCAGGCCTCTTTTCTTTTTCTTTTTTGGAGGCAGAGTCTCACTCTGTCACCCAGGTTTGAGTGCAGTGGCACGACCTTGGCTCACTGCAACCTCCGCCTCCCGGGTTCAAGCAATTCTACTGCCTCAGCAGCTGAGACTACAGGCTCGCACCACCATGCCTGGCTCATTTTTGTAGTTTTAGTAGGGACAGGGTTTTATCATGTTGGCCAGGCTAGTCGTAAACTCCTGACCTCAGGTGATCTGCTTGCCTCAGCCTCCCAAAGTGCTGGGATTACAGGTGTGAGTCACTGTGCCCAGCCCTCTTTTATTTTTCAAAAACATATATGAAAGTCAACTGCATTCTTTTTGAGCATGGAAATCTTATATCCGAAATTTGGATATTCATGCTTGGTTTCAACTGGGAAAAATAACCTGCTCTCCCTTGCAAAAAATAAAGGGACGGGACAAGCTCAAAATTTTAAGGCTATCACCATGGGCACATATTGTTTTTGTTTTGTTTTGTTTTTTTGTTTTTTCAGAGTCTTGCTCTGTCACCAGACTGGAGTGTAGTGGCACGATCTCAGCTCACTGCAACCTCCGACTCCCAGGTTCAATGATTCTCCTGCCTCAGCCTCCCGAGTAGCTGGGACTACTGGCGTGCACCACCACGCCCAGGTAATTTTGTATTTTTAGTAGAGACAGGCTTTCACCATGTTAGCCAGGATAGTCTCGATCTTCTGACCTTGCGATCTACCCACCTTGGCTTCCCAAAGTGCTGGGATTACAGGCGTGGGCCACCACGGCCAGCTGGGCACATATGTTAAAAAGAATCACAGGGCTTTCTTCCCCAGAGATTTGCAGTTGGCCTGGCAGATTTCTGATACTTGGCAACTCTCAAACGATGTAATTTTCCATTCTCCTTTATAAAACATTTGCAGATATGTTGACAAGCATAATGCATATAAGAAAGATACTAAAATTAGTAATAACCATCCTTTATTGAGTGCTTACTGTCTGGCACTGAGCTAGTAACTTTTTCTATATAATCTTCCTTAAAATGACTGAGGCCAGTACCACGATGCCCATTCTGCAGTTGTAAATCCGAAGACTCAGAAATGTAAATCACCACCGGACGCGGTGACTCACGCCTGTAATACCAGCATTTTGGGAGGCTTAGGTGGGTGTGTCACTTGAGGTCAGGAGCTCCAGACCAGCCTGGCCAACATGGTGAAACCCATCTCCACTAAAAATACAAAAATTAGCCATGCGTGGTGGCGCATGCCTGTGATCCTAGCTACTCATGAGGCTGGGGCCGGAGAATCAATTGGGCCCAGGAGGAGGAGGTTGCAGTGTGCCAAGATTAGACCACTGCACTCCAGCCTGGGTGACAGAGTGAAACTCCATCTCAAAAAATATATATATAAATCACTTGGGTGGGGGCATGGTGGTTTATGCCTGTAAAAGCATAAACCACTTTGGGAAACCGAGGCAGATGGCTCATTTGAGGTCAGGAATTTGAGACCAGCCTGACCAACATGGTGAAACCCTCTCTCTACTAAAAATACAAAAATTATGGGCATGGTGGTGCATGCCTGTAATTCTAGCTATTCAAGAGGCTGAGGCAGGAGAATTGCTTGAACCTGGGAGGGAGAGGTTTCAGTGAGCTGAGATCGCGCCACTGTCTTTCCAGCCTGGGTAACAGAGGGAGACTCCATCTCAAAAAAAAGAGAAAGAAATGTAAATCACTTGGCTAGCACATCTGGTGAGCTGCTCGACCACACATGTCTGAGCCCAGAGTCCTCATCCCCATCCTCTGTGCTCTGCAGCTTCCTGCACCAGGCAGGGCTGCATTTCAGTTTTCCTTGTCTGATCTCTCACTCAATCTCCCAGGTTAAAGTGCTAATTTTCAAATGCCATCAAAGCATGATATAGAACATTTTTGATCCCTAAAGAGCCCCATAATTTATTTTCAAGAATGAAGGTGGTAACCTTGGGGTCTTAGACAGATTTAAAATCCAGTAATTGCATTCTGACTAAATGACTTTACTTGGAGGTAAAATCATAGAAGGACTATGATGTCCAGTTGCAAGATTTCCAGTTGCAAGAGCCCTTAGAGAGCACCTAACCCAGTGTTTTCCATCCTGAGAACAGTTTGTCCAAATGGCAACCCAAGCAGAATCACACACACACACAGAGACACACAATTTCAGCTATCTTTATCTGCTACTTTGCTTCTAATGTGTGTGTCCTAGTAAATTTCATATATCGGAACTTGAAACCCAAGGTGATGGTACGATGAGGTGGGGTCTCTGGAATGTGAATAGGCCATAAAGGTGGTGCCTCCTGGATGGCATCAGTGCCCTTACAAAAGGACTTTAGAGAGTGTGTCCCTATGTCCCTTATACCATATGAGGACACAGAGTCTGTCTCTTTCATCTCTTCCACCATGTGAGGACACCTAGATGACACCTTCTATGATCCAGAAAGTAGCCCCTTGCCAGACGATGAGTTTGTCATTGCCTGGATCTTGTACTTCGCAGCCTCCAGAACTGTGAAAAATAAACTTATGTTGTTTATAAACGACCCAGTCTAGGATACTTTCATTATAGCAGTAGAAATGAATGAAGACATTCACTGTCTCTTACCTTTCTTACCTTTTCTCACAGCTCCTAGTGCTTCTCCTTTGAAGCATCTTTCATAATGATGATGAGGATTATTATTTTGAGACAGAGTCTCATTCTGTCACCCAGGCTGGAGTGCAGTAGCACAATCTTAGCTCACTGCAGCCTTCGCCTCCCAGGTTCAAGTAATTCTCCTGCCACAGTCTCCTGAGTAGCTGGGATTACGATGTCTGCCACTGTGCCTGGCTAATATTTGTATTTTGTAAAGATGGGGTTTCACCATGTTGGCCAGGCTGGTCTTGAACTCCTGACCTCAGGCGATCCACCAGCCTCAGCCTCCCAAAGTACTAGGATTACAGGCATGTGCCACTGCACCCAGCCCCATAACGATAATTATTCATTGATTTTGTAATTCCTGGCCTTCTCTCTTACAATGTCAGCCCTCTGAAGCACACACAGTGCCCATCTGGTATGCCACTTCATGCCCACCATCTAGTCCAGGGACTGACATCCAGCAAACATTCAATGAATACGTGCTAAATTGATTGATGCAGATGGGTGTCCAATGTGGAACCCCTCAGGTTCCATAGAGGATAGTTGGAAAATCCTGATCTAACTTAACCCTCTCATTGTACTGATGAGAACATTGATGTCAGAGAGGGAAACCATCAGAATCAGGTGGCTGCAAAGCAGCATAGAGAGGACTTGAAGCCAGAACATCTTAGCAAAAAGACTGCCTTGTCCCTTTGGGATTTATGCATGGGTGGCTGAGGACTGGACTGTCTGTGAGTGTGGTTGGCCCAGCCTCTACAGTCATGACAGAAGGCACTTGTTTTAAACAGACAGATTCCTGGACTGCACTGCAGGTCTCCTGTTTTAGTCTGTTTGCGCTGCTCCAACAAAATACCTTAGACTGGGTAATTTCTAAACAACAGAAATGTTCTGCCAGCAGTTCTGGAGGCTGGGAAGTCCAAGGTCAAGATGCCAACTTATTTGGTGTCTGGTGAATACCTGTTTTCTGCTTCACAGATGGCACCTTCCAGCTGTGTCCTCACACCGGGAATGGGTAAATGAGCTTCCGTGGGCCTCGTGTATGAGGGAAGTAATTCCATTCTGCTCTCATGATTTCCTCAACTCCTAAAAGCTCCACGTTAATATTATTGCACTGGTAATCAGGTCTAAACATATGAATTGCAGTGGGACAAAAACGTTCAGATCTCAACGTCCACTGAATGAGAATTTCCTCGAAAAGGGGTTCAGGGGTTTATATTTAGAATAAGCCTCCTGAAGTGGCTCTGGTGCACGTTAAGGTTTGAGAAGCAGAATTCTAAGGGTTTCCTGTCTGACTCCAAAAGGTAACTAGAGGCTCAGCCAACTGAGATCCTCTTACTTGGGTCTGACTAAAGAATCACTGACCTGGGGAATTCGCTGTATAAAGTCATGTTCTTGAATGAATTATTCATTCCATTAGCCTTTCCTGTGAATCACCATGTCGGCAGGGCCCCAGCCTTGGCCCTCTTTTCATTTTCTGCAATATTCCCAGGCAATCTCCTCCACATCTGACTCCACCTCCGTCTGTTGGCTGTGAATACAGTCTGGCCCCCAACTCCTGAAAATGCAGCTGACTGTAACTGTATATGACTTTCTAAAACGTGGCTACAGACTCTTTGCCATTCTCCCCATCAAAAGGAATACAGTTCAATGAAGTGAAGCTACCTTACTTCTGGAGCTAGGCCACAAGAGGTACGTGGCTTCTCCCTGGTTCCCCAGGGAATCTCACTCTCACAGTCTAGCCCCCTTGCTGCAAAGAGCCCAAGGCATGTGGAGAGGCCACATGGACACGCTCCAGTGGGCAGTCCCTGCTGCGTCCAGCTCTCAAGTCAGCTCATTCCTGATCCTACATACATGAGTGAAGAAGCCTCTAGGTGACTCCTGTGAGTTACCCTCAGCTTCAAGTCTTCCCAGATATGGTGGGGCAGAGATATGTTATCCCTGCTGAATATCATCCAAATTTATGACCCACAGATTCCATGATCATAATGAAATATGAGTTATATGTCTCTGAATTTTGGGATGGTTTGTCAGGCAGGATTAGTATCTAGAACCAGCTGCAACTAAATGGTGCACAGAAAGTACTGTGACAAATAAAAATGATACTGCCTTCTCTCCTCCATCTTGGCAGATGCCCCATTCTGGAGATTGTCACCATCCACTGAGTGTTGGTGAGGGTTGTACTTGGGTTGCAAGTAACAAGAAACCTCCATATGATATCTTGAAGGACTAGGGCTGAGTATTGTTGCTCTTTCTTTCTTTCTTTCTTTCTTTCTTTCTTTCTTTCTTTCTTTCTTTCTTTCTTTCTTTCTTTCTTTCCTCCTTCCTTCCTTCCTTCCTTCCTTCCTTCCTTCCTTGCTTCCTTCCTTCCTTCCTTTCTTTCCTTTCTTTCTTTCCTTCTTTCTCTTTCTGTCTCTCTCTCTTTCTTTCCTTTCTTTCTTTCTTTCTTTCTTTCTTTCTTTCTTTCTTTCTTTCTTTCTTTCTTTCTTTCTTTCTTTCTTTCTTTCTTTCTTTCTTTCTTTTTGTTTTAGACAGAGTCTCGCTCTATCACCCAAGCTGGAGTGCAGTGGCGTGATCTCAGTTCACTGTAACCTCCACCTCCTGGGTTCAAGCGAATCTCCTGCCTCAGCCTCCCAAGTAGCTGGGGTTACAGGCATCTGTCACCATGCCTGGCTAATTTTTGTATTTTTAGTAGAGATGGGGTTTCATCATGTTGGCCAGGCTGGTCTCGAACTCCTGACCTCAAGTGATCCACCCGCCTTCGGCCTCCCAAAGTGCTGGGATTACGGGCATGAGCAACCCAGCCCAGACATTGTTGCGTATTTTCTTTCACAAAACAGAGAAAAGATCCCCAGATAGGATACTGCTGGCATCGATTCCAGTGCTCAAGAATGCCTTCAAGGATCAAAGAGCTTTCTATCTTTTAACCCCATATTTCTCATGCTAGTTTTGCAATACTAGATAGATGCTACCTCTCCAGATACCACATGCATGTTTAAAACAAAACAAAAATAATTTTGTTGCCGGAAAGAAGAGATGGATGCTAGGGGGCAGTGTAATCAGCAATGCCACTGCTTGCTCTCATGGAAAACAGAAATACAAGCTTTTTCCTTCTCCTCCTGCCCCTGATCGAAATGGTTGTGATCTATCTATTTCACCTTCTTCGAAGCTCATCTACCTCTTTTTAGGCTTCTGCCACGTCCTTAGGTCAGAGCCCTGGCAGCTCTTAGATTATTGAAATTATGGTCTCATTGCTTCTCGTCTGTACATATGGCCACAAGGCTGCCTGAGGTGTCTGCCTAGCACGCAAATCTGCCAACGCTCACCATGTAAAATTCTCTGAGAGCTTCTGACTGCCCTCAAAACAGAGCCAGACTCTGGCTCTCAGGGTTCTGTTGGCTTAGGGAGGCACCACACACACTAGGCTTGCACACTCAGTTCTCAGCAAAAGCCCAGGGAACCTGACCCCAGAGGTCTTACCACACCCACTTGTTACCATGTCACAGCACTGCCCAAATGTGGAGAAGTAACTGGAAGTTTGTCAGTCCCCCATCAAACTGTGGATTCCCTGAGACAAGGAACTATGTCATGTCCACCTGCATGGCTTCAGCACTTAGCACAGTATCTGGCACAGAGTAGATGCTCAAAAAATTTCTGCTGAATGAATGAATGAAAGAAGGCAGGATTGCACTTCTCCTTCAGGATCTGTCCATCAAACAGGAAACAGAGCCTAATAAGCACGTAACTGCAAAGGTGCAAAGTGGTGACAGATTTTAAGGGAGACCCAGTAGGGATAAGCAGAAGGGATGAGGGCTACACAGGGCCAATAGCAAAGGCCTCATGTGGGGGCAGCCCTTCCACTACCCACCCCCACCGCCCCCGCTGCCTCAGGAAGAGCTGTGCACATTAGACAGGAGGGGATTCAGGTGGTGGACAGCCTTCCAGGGAACTCGTGGTCCATATGCAAAGCCAGGTGGTGGCTCTTCTAGAAGGAATGATGGGTGTTCCATTAACTGATATGTGTGGAATGCAGGTGCAATAGGTATGGCAGGACACTTCAAATATTCATTTGTGGTTTTTGTCCACTATAGATTCCCATTTCCCCCATTTCAAGCCTGTAGTCAGGCCCTTAATGTTTCCTTGCCTCAAGGACTGCTATCTTAGGGAAAAATAGAAGTTACTGAAGGTCTAGCTTTTTGGAAATTAAACTTAAATCCATTTACATGAAAAAAGGGGTCAGGAGTCTGCTTCTGAGAACACCAGAAAGAAAAGGATGAAAAGGGTTTCCAGGGCTGGCCGTCAGCTGGAGCTATAGAGAATGGAAGTCATCTGCTCCAGAGGTGGGCATGGAGATGTCGGTGTCCCTGGTTTAGTGGGTTGAATAATGTCCCTGAAATATTCATGCTCACCAGGATCTTCAGAATTTGACCTTATTTGGAAATAGGGTCTTTGCAGATGTAATTGGTTAAACAAGTTGAGATGAGGTCATATAGAAAAGCATGGAACAGTTTCTCTCTGAGTCTCCAGTAGGAACCAACTTTTGCAACACCTTCATTGCAGCCTCCTGAACTGTGAGAAAATATATTTCTGCTATTTCTGGCCACACAGTTTGTAGTAGTTGGTTATGGCTATCCTAGGAAATACATATATCTGGGCTAGCTGGACCCTATCATGAGGAAGCTTAGGAACCATGATTCTTATGGATCTCGCAGCCTAGGACAGTGGGAGGCACTGCAGAAGCAGTTAGGATTGCCAGGAGTCAGAGTTCCCTCACACCAGGCCCTGCATTAGCCCTCTGGACTTCTGTATATCTTGGGGGCTTCACCAGCCCAGCAAGATAGAGATCTATGTTGATTTTAAGAACTTAACATACAAGTTAACCAGAGCTTCTGGGCCTAGTCATGCCTGCTAGTAGAGTGTTTGTAAAGAGGAGTATTGGAAAGAAACAAGTGAGAAACATACATTGGGACCACACCAAGGAGGGTCTTAATTGCTAGACTCAGAAATTCAGACTTACATCCCTAGGCAATGGGAAGTCACAAACGTTTTAAGGGTTTTGAGTTTGGAAATGACTTGAGGGAAGGAGAGGGACTTCAGGAAAATTAATCTGACTGTCATTATCAAGTGTTTTGTTGCAAGTAACAGAACTGTGACTTAAAGTGGAGTAAGATAATAATTTTATTGACTCATGAAACAGAAAGTCCAGAACAGACTTCATGTATTGTGTGATTAGGACTCTGAACCTAATGTTTTATTTGGCTTTCTTCATGGGCACAAAGATGCCTCCCAGAGCAACTGTGTTAAAAATGATCTTTTGTTCATGCCCAGTTAGAAATAAGCAATATTCAGGGCTTACTCTTAGAAACTTTTTCCTAGGGGACTCAATATATTTATCTCTTTATCTTGGTGGTCCAAGTAGGGATTAAAGCTACTCATTCATGAGTTGATTTTTGACAAAGAGATTACGGTGGATAGGATGGACTGAGACTAATCAGATGGCTTAGCATAGATTTCGGGTCTAAGACCGTCAGGAGTGGCTTAATGACAGAGATACGTTCCAAGAAAAGCGTCATTAGGCAATTTCATGGTTATGCAAACCTCACAGAGTTCACTGTAACACAGCCTCAGGCAGGACCTTCAGGATGTGTTCCAGGGAAAGGCACTGTTACCTTGGGGGATGGCAACTCCATGCATGTTACTGCCCTTAAAACCCTTCCTGAGGGGCGGAGCAAGATGGCCGAATAGGAACAGCTCCAGTCTCCAACTCCCAGCGCGAGCGACACAGAAGACCGGCGATTTCTGCATTTTCAACTGAGGTACTGGGTTCATCTCACTGGGGAGTGCCAGACGATCGGTGCTGGTCAGCTGCTGCAGCCCGACCAGCGAGAGCTGAAGCAGGGCGAGGCATTGCCTCACCTGGAAAGCGCAAGGGGGAAGGGAATCCCTTTTCCTAGCCAGGGGAACTGAGACACACAACACCTGGAAAATCGGGTAACTCCCACCCCAATACTGCGCTTTAAGCAGACAGGCACACCAGGAGATCATATCCCACACCTGGCCGGGAGTGTCCCACACCCACGGAGCCTCCCTCATTGCTAGCACAGCCGTCTGTGATCTACCGGCAAGGCAGCAGCGAGGCTGGGGGAGGGGCGCCCGCCATTGCTGAGGCTTAAGTAGGTAAACAAAGCTGCTGGGAAGCTCGAACTGGGTGGAGCTCACAGCAGCTCAAGGAAACCTGCCTGTCTCTGTAGACTCCACCTCTGGGGACAGGGCACAGTAAATAATAACAAACGCAGCAGCTCTGCAGACGCAAACGACTCTGTCTGACAGCTTTGAAGAGAGCAGTGGATCTCCCAACACGGAGGTTGAGATCTGAGAAGGGACAGACTCCCTGCTCAAGTGGGTCCCTGACCCCTGAGTAGCCTAACTGGGAGACATCCCCCACTAGGGGCAGTCTGACACCCCACACCTCACAGGGTGGAGTACACCCCTGAGAGGAAGATTCCAAAGCAAGAATCAGACAGGTACACTCGCTGTTCAGAAATATTCTATCTTCTGCAGCCTCTGCTGCTGATACCCAGGCAAACAGGGTCTGGAGTGGACCTCAAGCAATCTCCTACAGCTACAACCTACAGCTGAGGATCCTGACTGTTAGAAGGAAAGCTATCAAACAGGAAGGACACCTACACCAAAACCCCATCAGTATATCACCATCATCAAAGACCAGAGGCAGATAAAACCACAAAGATGGGGAAAAAGCAGGGCAGAAAAGCTGGAAATTCAAAAAATAAGAGCGCATCTCCCCCGGCAAAGGAGCGCAGCTCATCGCCAGCAACGGATCAAAGCTGGACGGAGAATGACTTCGACGAGATGAGAGAAGAAGGCTTCAGTCCATCAAATTTCTCAGAGCTAAAGGAGGAATTACGTACCCAGCGCAAAGAAACTAAAAATCTTGAAAAAAAAGTGGAAGAATTGATGGCTAGAGTAATTAATGCAGAGAAGCTCACAAACGAAATGAAAGAGACGAAAACCATGGCACGAGAAATACGTGACAAATGCACAAGCTTCAGTAACCGTCTCGATCAACTGGAAGAAAGAATGTCAGCGATGGAGGATCAAATGAATGAAATGAAGCGAGAAGAGAAACCAAAAGAAAAAAGAAGAAAAAGAAATGAACAAAGCCTGCAAGAAGTATGGGATTATGTAAAAAGACCAAATCTACGTCTGATTGGGGTGCCTGAAAGTGAGGGGGAAAATGGAACCAAGTTGGAAAACACTCTTCAGGATATCATCCAGGAGAACTTCCCCAACCTAGTAGGGCAGGCCAACATTCAAATCCAGGAAATACAGAGAACGCCACAAAGATACTCCTCGAGAAGAGCAACTCCAAGACACATAATTGCCAGATTCACCAAAGTTGAAATGAAGGAAAAAATCTTAAGGGCAGCCAGAGAGAAAGGTCGGGTTACCCACAAAGGGAAGCCCATCAGACTAACAGCAGATCTCTCGGCAGAAACTCTTCAAGCCAGAAGAGAGTGGGGGCCAATATTCAACATTCTTAAAGAAAAGAATTTTAAACCCAGAATTTTATATCCAGCCAAACTAAGTTTCATAAGTGAAGGAGAAATAAAATCCTTTACAGATAAGCAAATGCTTAGAGATTTTGTCACCACTAGGCCTGCCTTACAAGAGACCCTGAAGGAAGCACTAAACATGGAAAGGAACAACCGGTACCAGCCATTGCAAAAACATGCCAAAATGTAAAGACCATCAAGGCTAGGAAGAAACTGCATCAACTAACGAGCAAAATAACCAGTTAATATCATAATGGCAGGATCAAGTTCACACATAACAATCTTAACCTTAAATGTAAATGGACTAAATGCTCCAATTAAAAGACACAGACTGGCAAACTGGATAAAGAGTCAAGACCCATCAGTCTGCTGTATTCAGGAGACCCATCTCACACGCAGAGACATACATAGGCTCAAAATAAAGGGATGGAGGAAGATTTACCAAGCAAATGGAGAACACAAAAAAGCGGGGGTTGCAATACTAGTCTCTGATAAAACAGACTTTAAACCATCAAAGATCAAAAGAGACAAAGAAGGCCATTACATAATGGTAAAGGGATCAATTCAACAGGAAGAGCTAACTATCCTAAATATATATGCACCCAATACAGGAGCACCCAGATTCATAAAGCAAGTCCTTAGAGACTTACAAAGAGACTTAGACTCCCATACAATAATAATGGGAGACTTCAACACTCCACTGTCAACATTAGACAGATCAACGAGACAGAAAGTTAACAAGGATATCCAGGAATTGAACTCATCTCTGCAGCAAGCAGACCTAATAGACATCTATAGAACTCTCCACCCCAAATCAACAGAATATACATTCTTCTCAGCACCACATCGTACTTACTCCAAAATTGACCACGTAATTGGAAGTAAAGCACTCCTCAGCAAATGTACAAGAACAGAAATTATAACAAACTGTCTCTCAGACCACAGTGCAATCAAATTAGAACTCAGGACTAAGAAACTCAATCAAAACCGCTCAACTACATGGAAACTGAACAACCTGCTCCTGAATGACTACTGGGTACATAACGAAATGAAGGCAGAAATAAAGATGTTCTTTGAAACCAATGAGAACAAAGATACAACATACCAGAATCTCTGGGACACATTTAAAGCAGTGTGTAGAGGGAAATTTATAGCACTAAATGCCCACAAGAGAAAGCAGGAAAGATCTAAAATTGACACTCTAACATCGCAATTAAAAGAACTAGAGAAGCAAGAGCAAACACATTCGAAAGCTAGCAGAAGGCAAGAAATAACTAAGATCAGAGCAGAACTGAAGGAGATAGAGACACAAAAAACCCTCCAAAAAATCAATGAATCCAGGAGTTGGTTTTTTGAAAAGATCAACAAAATTGACAGACCACTAGCAAGACTAATAAAGAAGAAAAGAGAGAAGAATCAAATCGACACAATTAAAAATGATAAAGGGGATATCACCACCGACCCCACAGAAATACAAACTACCATCAGAGAATACTATAAACACCTCTACGCAAATAAACTGGAAAATCTAGAAGAAATGGATAATTTCCTGGACACTTACACTCTTCCAAGACTAAACCAGGAAGAAGTTGAATCCCTGAATAGACCAATAGTAGGCTCTGAAATTGAGGCAATAATTAATAGCCTACCAACCAAAAAAAGTCCAGGACCAGATGGATTCACAGCTGAATTCTACCAGAGGTACAAGGAGGAGCTGGTACCATTCCTTCTGAAACTATTCCAATCAATAGAAAAAGAGGGAATCCTCCCTAACTCATTTTATGAGGCCAACATCATCCTGATACCAAAGCCTGGCAGAGACACAACAAAAAAAGAGAATTTTAGACCAATATCCCTGATGAACATCGATGCAAAAATCCTCAATAAAATACTGGCAAACCGGATTCAGCAGCACATCAAAAAGCTTATCCACCATGATCAAGTGGGCTTCATCCCTGGGATGCAAGGCTGGTTCAACATTCGCAAATCAATAAACATAATCCAGCATATAAACAGAACCAAAGACAAGAACCACATCATTATCTCAATAGATGCAGAAAAGGCTTTTGACAAAATTCAACAGCCCTTCATGCTAAAAACGCTCAATAAATTCGGTATTGATGGAACGTACCTCAAAATCATAAGAGCTATTTATGACAAACCCACAGCCAATATCATACTGAATGGGCAAAAACTGGAAAAATTCCCTTTGAAAACTGGCACAAGACAGGGATGCCCTCTCTCACCACTCCTATTCAACATAGTGTTGGAAGTTCTGGCTAGGGCAATCAGGCAAGAGAAAGAAATCAAGGGGATTCAGTTAGGAAAAGAAGAAGTCAAATTGTCCCTGTTTGCAGACGACATGATTGTATATTTAGAAAACCCCATTGTCTCAGCCCAAAATCTCCTTAAGCTGATCAGCAACTTCAGCAAAGTCTCAGGATACAAAATTAATGTGCAAAAATCACAAGCATTCTTATACACCAGTGACAGTCAAACAGAGAGCCAAATCAGGAATGAACTTCCATTCACAATTGCTTCAAAGAGAATAAAATACCTAGGAATCCAACTTACAAGGGATGTAAAGGACCTCTTCAAGGAGAACTACAAACCACTGCTCAGTGAAATCAAAGAGGACACAAACAAATGGAAGAACATACCATGCTCATGGATAGGAAGAATCAATATCGTGAAAATGGCCATACTGCCCAAGGTAATTTATAGATTCAATGCCATCCCCATCAAGCTACCAATGAGCTTCTTCACAGAATTGGAAAAAACTGCTTTAAAGTTCATATGGAACCAAAAAAGAGCCCGCATCTCCAAGACAATCCTAAGTCAAAAGAACAAAGCTGGAGGCATCACGCTACCTGACTTCAAACTATACTACAAGGCTACAGTAACCAAAACAGCATGGTACTGGTACCAAAACAGAGATATAGACCAATGGAACAGAACAGAGTCCTCAGAAATAATACCACACATCTACAGCCATCTGATCTTTGACAAACCTGAGAGAAACAAGAAATGGGGAAAGGATTCCCTATTTAATAAATGGTGCTGGGAAAACTGGCTAGCCATAAGTAGAAAGCTGAAACTGGATCCTTTCCTTACTCCTTATACGAAAATTAATTCAAGATGGATTAGAGACTTAAATGTTAGACCTAATACCATAAAAATCCTAGAGGAAAACCTAGGTAGTACCATTCAGGACATAGGCATGGGCAAAGACTTCATGTCTAAAACACCAAAAGCAACGGCAGCAAAAGCCAAAATTGACAAATGGGATCTCATCAAACTAAAGAGCTTCTGCACAGCAAAAGAAACTACCATCAGAGTGAGCAGGCAACCTACAGAATGGGAGAAAATTTTTGCAATCTACTCATCTGACAAAGGGCTAATATCCAGAACCTACAAAGAACTCAAACAAATTTACAAGAAAAAAACAAACAACCCCATCCAAAAGTGGGCAAAGGATATGAACAGACATTTCTCAAAAGAAGACATTCATACAGCCAACAGACACATGAAAAAATGCTCATCATCACTGGCCATCAGAGAAATGCAAATCAAAACCACAATGAGATACCATCTCACACCAGTTAGAATGGCGATCATTCAAAAGTCAGGAAACAACAGGTGCTGGAGAGGATGTGGAGAAATAGGAACACTTTTACACTGTTGGTGGGAGTGTAAACTAGTTCAACCATTATGGAAAACAGTATGGCGATTCCTCAAGGATCTAGAACTAGATGTACCATATGACCCAGCCATCCCATTACTGGGTATATACCCAAAGGATTATAAATTATGCTGCTATAAGGACACATGCACACGTATGTTTATTGCAGCACTATTCACAATAGCAAAGACTTGGAATCAACCCAAATGTCCATCAGTGACAGATTGGATTAAGAAAATGTGGCACATATACACCATGGAATACTATGCAGCCATAAAAAAGGATGAGTTTGTGTCCTTAGGGACATGGATGCAGCTGGAAACCATCATTCTTAGCAAACTATCACAAGAACAGAAAACCAAACACCGCATGTTCTCACTCGTAGGTGGGAACTGAACAATGAGATCACTTGGACTCGGGAAGGGGAACATCACACACCGGGGCCTATCATGGGGAGGGGGGAGGGGGGAGGGATTGCATTGGGAGTTATACCTGATGTAAATGACGAGTTGATGGGTGCAGCACACCAACATGGCACAAGTATACATATGTAGCAAACCTGCACGTTGTGCACATGTACCCTACAACTTGAAGTTTAATAATAATAAATAAATTAAAAAAAAAAAAAAAAAAAAAAAAAAAACCCTTCCTGTGGTTCAAGATATGCAGTGAAAGAGAGTGATATTGAAGACTGACGCTGTGTGGGCCTAAGCTGATGTGGGTATTTGTGTCGTAATTTTTAACAAAAAAGTTTAAAACGTAAATAAATAAATAATCTGTAAATAGTAAAAAGCTTGTGAAATAAGGATATAAAGAAAATAGTTTTAGGCCGGGTGCAGTGGCTCATGCTTGTAATCCTAGCACTTTGGGAGGCTGAGGCGGGTGGATCACCTGAAATCAGGAGTTCAAGACCAGCCTGGCCAACATGGCAAAACCTTGACTCTACTAAAAATACAAAAATTAGCCAGTCGTGGTGGTGTGCACCTATAATCCCAGCTACTTGGGAGGCTGAGGCAGGAGAATCACTTGAACCTGGGGGACGGTTCAAGTGATTGAAGATGGCTCATCTTGCAGTGAGCCAAGATGATGCCACTGCACTCCAGCCTGGGCGAAGGAGCGAAACTCCATCACGGAAAAAAAAAAAAGAAAGAAAATGAAAATATTTTTAGTGCAGCTGTTCAAAATGTTTTATTTTAAGCTAAGTATTATTATAAAAAAGTCAAAAAAGTTAAAGTGTATACAGTACAAAAAGTAACAATAAGCTACAGTTAATTTACTATTGAAGAAAAACACATTTTTATAAATGCAGTGTAACCCAAGTGTACAGTGTTCATAAAGTCTACAATAGTATATGGCAATGTCCGTAGGCTTTCACATTCACTCACCACTCACTCACTGACTCAACCTAGAACGACTTCCAGTAACACATGCTCTACTTATGGTAAGTGGCCTATACAGGCATACTGGTTTTATTTTTTATGACGTTTTTCTATGGTACCTTTCCTATGTCTAGATACATTTAGATATCTACCTACCATGGAGTGACGATTGCCTACAGTATTCAGTACAATAACATGCTGTACAGGTTTGCAGCCTTCAAGGAACGGGCTAAACCATATAGCCCAGGTGTGCAGTAGGTTTTACCATCTAGATTTGTGTAAGTACACTATGACGCTGGCACAGGGATGGGGATGACATTGCCTAACAATGCATTCCTCAGAATGTATCCCCATCACGAATAGACTCACAACTATGTCCAAGGTGGTTTGCTTGGTTTGCTTCTTTTTTCCTTTTTTTTTTTTTTTTTTTTTTTTTGTGCTTTGAAGCTCCAGCTCAAAGGGTGTTTTTTGAATCCTGGATTTGCTTGTAGGCAGATAATGCACCATGAACTTTCCTGTCTATTAGTGAAAACCTTTCAGTTTTGGTGCCAATGTTTTCAGACTTCTTAAGGAGCTTGTTGGAGTCTGAAAAAACTTCTGCTACACCCTTCGCTGTGAGTGTTCTTGGGAGTTCTTTTTTCCTTTCTCCTGCACTTTCTTTTCCTTTTACGTCTTCTTCGGCTATGCACTCCTATTCCAGTTCCAAAAGCAACCCATTAGTCAATTCCTCAGGAAGTCCCTCTAGGAATTACTCAATGTCATCCTCATCCATACCCAGGTTAAAGTTGTTTGCCATCTCAACCACAGCCTTCTTGATTTTTGCAACTTCCTCATCCTTGGCAAATCCTTTGAAGTTATTGACAAACCTCTTGCGTGTCATCTTCCAGGTGCCATTCCTACAGTCCTTAGCGACATACTCCAAGCCTAAACAAGGTTCTTGATGCTGTTCAGAATTTCATCAGAGTCTTCTCAGTGTCTTCCTCCACTGCAGTATGGTACTGGGCAAAAGACCTCCCTCCTCAGGTAGTAGAACTTAAAAGTTGCTATAACTCCTTGATCCATTGTGTGGATGAAAGAGGTGGTACCTGGAGGAAGAAATATCACTTTGATATTGGGATGAAGATCACCAGTAAAAAAGAGGACATGTGGAAGCATTATCAACAATAAGTAAAATCTTGAAAGATGGATCATTCTTCAAACAGTGCTTTTCCTTTCACTGGTACAGCAATGCAGGACAGCACCCTGGAAAAGGAACTGCATCCGTTATGACTTCTCACTACTCCTGTAGCCCATGAGCAGTATGTGCTTAGTGCTATGCTTGAAGGCCCTGGGGTTCTCACTGGGCCAGATCACGAAGGATTTCAACTAGTAGCCTGTACCATTTCCCCCACGCAAGACTGTTACCCTGTCCATCAAAGCCTTGAAACCTGACATTGACTTGGCTTCCTTACAGATAAAAGTCATTTCAGGCATCCCTTTCCAGAATAAGGAGGTTTCATCCATACTGAAGATTTGCTCTGGCAAGTAAATTTCCTCCAGTCAGCTTATCTACAGTTTCCAAAAATTCTTCAGCTGCCTTCACATCAGCACTCACAGACTCACCACTCACTTTCATATTATATAATAAAGAATGATTCTTCAGTCGTTTAAACCACCCAAAGCTAGCAGTAAGTTCAACATCCTAGTCAAATCCAGCCTTTTCTTTCAACATCACAAACTTTCTGTTTTGGCTGGGATCATCATGGGGCTGGGTGGGATACACTTGTGTGTCAGTCTAGTCTTCAATCTGGGTCATAGGAAATGTCTCTATATCTAGTATAGGAGGCCCTTCTTAAATTGTTGATAGTCCCATTGCCTTCAATGAAGCAGATAGTTTCAACTTTTGTCACTTTATTCTTCTTCTCCAAGATTGTAGCTATGATGGAATGCGACCTACATGCCTGGCAAGCAATAACCATCACCAATTTTCCACCTCCGTGGTCTTTAATCACTTTTAATTTCATTTCCAGCTCAATCACTGATACGGTTTGGTTGTGTCCCCACCCAAATCTCATCTTGAATTGTAGTTCCCATAATCCCCATGTGTCGCGGGAAGGACAAGGTGGAGATAATTGAATCATAGGGGCAGTTTCCTCATCCTGTTCTCATGATAGTGAGTTCTCACGAGATCTGGTTTTATGAGGGGCTTCTCCCTTCACCGAGGCACTCATTCTTTTCTCTCCTGCTGCCTTGTGAAGAAGGATGTGTTTGCTTCCCCATCCGTGGTGATTGTAAGTTTCCTGAGGCCTCCCAAGCCATGCTGAACTCTGAGTCTATTAAACCTCTTTCCTTTGTAAACTACCCAGTCTCAAGCATGTCCTTCTTAGCAGTGTGACAATGGACTAATACAATCACTCAATGTGGCTTCTCTTTGGCAACATTAGCCATAGATTCTGTATGCTTAGGGACCATGAGGAACAAAACAGCATGAGATTAAATCAAGCACAAGAGAAAATGATGCAATCAGGAAAAAATGAGATGAATAAGGCTACTGCCGGTATGACACAGAATACTGTTTTACAGTAAACTCTGGTTTTTATAAGTAGAAGCAGCACACTCTAAAATGATTGAAAGTATAGTACAGTAAATATATAAGCCTGTAACATAGCTGTTTATTATCATTATCAAGTATTATGTACTGTACATATTGTGCTCGCCACACTGGCAGTGCAGTAAGTTTGTTTATACCAGCATCACCATAAACACATGAGTAATGCGATGAGTTGATGTTATGCCAGCTACACCACTAGGTGACAGGAACTTATCAGTGCCATCACAGGGGACCACCGTCATATGCGCATTCCTTTGTTGACCAAAACATCATTATGCAATGCACAATTGTACATGTGAAAAATGTAGCTGGGTTCTGCCAAATAGTTCTGCTACCTCAAATGTCTGCCAAGATTCTCAGAGTCAGGACCATGTCTCCTACATTCCCTCTAATGCAACATCTCCTGGAGGACTGTCCTTCTGCATAGTCATTCATGAGGTGTGCTCAGGCTGCCTGGGCAGTCCATTCAGTGTTGGATTGGTGATTCATGACTCTGTAGATGAGGCCTGTCAGTTAGATTCCTCTCCTGGAAAAACTAAAACACTTGGTGGAACCACAGTGGGAAGTGAAGCTGAAAAGATTGTTTCCACAATTGCCAGGATGCAGAAAGGCTGGGGCCATAAACATGCAGAAAACTTTAGAACAGACCCTAGGATTTAACAGAGAAAGCCTGTGGGCAGAGAGAGAACAGAGCAGAGAGGAGGAGGGCGGGCAGTGGTGGGGCCAGGAGGGAGACAGAGACACAGAGATGGGCTCGCTCTCCTTCCAGTTTGTTTTCAGCTTCAGTCGGCACATCTCTACATTAAAACTCTTTTTTCTAAGGAAACTTGAGTGAGTTCCTCACAGTTCCAAGAGCCCTAAGGAAAACACTGTCTGAAACACAAAACACCATGTGCTGTGCCCAGCACCTCTGAACTCATCTCTCACAAGTGAGGCAGCCCTTTTCTTTTCTGCACAATCACCCAAATGGGATCAGAACCCATTAGGATCTTTCCACTCTGCTGTGCCAAGAAAGAGGGGTAGGGACAGGATGAAATCAATTTCCTTAACCATCATTACTGAGAGCTTTGCTGGTGCTCCAAAAAGGTAGGAGGTGGCAGCATGCAGTAAATCAATGTCAGGGCTCCCCAGGGACCCGCTGTGCAGACACTCCCAGTAATGACTGTGACTCCTTGTTCTCTGGCAGGATGTGATGGGAGATACACTCAGGGTGACAAAGAGAAATGCATGCACACACTTCTGACATACAACCCCTGGAAGGGGTCTTAAAAGGGGGTGTTAAGAGTGCTACTTGCATGGAATGTCACAACTCAGGGAAAAAAAAGGAGAGGGAGAGGCTGTCCCTGTTACCTGGGAAGAAACATAACAGAAAGAAAGTGGGGCTTTCAGAAAAGGCCTTGCCCAGGTTAACCCTTCAGAGATCGGCTAAAGATGCATCTGATGTACAACCTTTTATTCAAATAAGGTGGCGATTTATGTGTGTTTCACCATAATGTCAATTAATAAGGAATTTCCATCTCACTATACAGTCATCCAGGAGAACTTCCAAGACATGGTCCTGAAGCCTCCCTCCAACCCTGAGAATGTTGGTGGGCATTTGAGTTAGCAGAACTATTTGGCAGAACCCACACAATCTACACTATTCATATATATAGTCATGCATTGGATGACATTTCGGTCAATGATGGACCATATGCATAAAAGACAGTGGTCTCACAATACACTAATGTAGCTGAAAAACTCCTGTGCCTAGTGACCAGAACGTCAGCTCAATGCATTACTCACGTGTTTGTGGTGATGCTGGTATAAACAAAACTACTGCACTGCCAGTATTGCACATATAATACGTACAGTAAGAACTCAGCTAAAACTGAGCTGCTTTTGGTTCTTGGCTGCAAAGTGAAACAGCTGGATGACCTGGGGCTCCTTACTTGCCAAATCTGATCCTCTTTCCATAGAATCTACTAGGATATACTAGTGTAGTCTAATATGAGTATAGCATTTTCTATTTTTCAAATATGTTCCCATACATTATTTGATCTATACAATAAACAACACTTTTGTTATTTCATCCAAAAACTCTTTATTGGCCCAGATGATATTCCCAGCCAAAGCTAAAAGTCTAGTGCATGTTAGAAGCTCTTCCTTGCTGGAAGACGCTGCTGCTGGAGGGGACAGTAGCTGATGCAAGTAGAACTCTCTGCTCCCCTCCTCCCATGCACACAAGCAGTTTGTAGATACAGTGAACACCTTGACCCGAGTTTCAGAAAGAGAAAAGCCCACAGGATGTGTCCAGGCAGACAAAAGCGCTCACCCCTTCTCTAGAATTCTATCAAAAACCAAGGGCGTCACGCAAGAGGTCTCAGAGCAGGTCCAGAATCTCCTAAAAAGCTATTCATCTTTTCCTTTCCTTTCTAGTAGTTATTTTTCTCATTCTCTCTCCTCCTCCTTTTAAAAGCTGGTTTCTCTTCTACTTTTCTCATCCCTGAATATTTCTCCTTTTCTCTCCCAAGTCCCTGAAGTCTTCCCAAACACCCTAGCCCCCATCCTCTAGGGCAGGTCATCTTCCTGCTATGGGCAGGGACCTGGCACTGGAGAAACCCACCATCTACACAGTTGACTTACTACATGTCAAAGACAGTTCCAAAGGTTCTATGTGTACGAATTAACTAACTGATCGTAACAGCTTTATCAGACAGACACTTCTTAGGTCGGTTCTCACAGATGAAGACACCGAGGCACACAGCCACCTAGGCTGGGAGGTTCAGTCACTAGCCCAAGCTCAAACATACGTTGAGTGGCAGTGCAGGATATGAACCAAGAAGTTTGGCCATGCGGGCCCTGGCCTGAATCCCTGTACTACAGCAGCCCTCTGATGAAACAAAGGCCGAGGGACTCTCCCCTTCCACTGCAAAAGGCTGATCTCTCTCCAGCTGGAGCAAGGGGCGCTGGAAGGATGCAATGACCCTAAAGCCAAACTGTGCCAACTGTGCCTCTTTCCTCTAACATTCCTCCGAAAAGTTGCGAAAGAGGTAGTCTCAGTAAGCGGCTAAGAACCGTAAAACCAGATTTACATGACTTGTGTACAGCATTTAGCATCAAAGCCCTGCACTCTGCCATTCAGCAAAATAAGTCTCCACCGCCCCCGCTTCCCTGTAAAAAAGGGAGGGCTAAATAACTGCAAGCTTAATCCGCAAACCCCAAGCCCCAGCCGCAGCCTCCGCATCTGGAAGGAAAAAGCGGTGGCAGGTCGCGGCCGGGACCAGGGCCGGCTGCAGCGCCCGGCTCTGTGGCTCTGAACGAGGTTCTGGCCGCAAAAGTCCTCCAGCCCACGCTCCTCCCTTCCCCCTCCCTAAATCCCACCTCGAGTCCCGCGCCCTTAGAGGAAATGGGTGGCTCTGCCCGGTCGCCAGCAGGGGATCGGCCCCTTCTCCCCACCGTGCCCCCGACTGGAATTCTTCTGGGCACTGCCATTCTCTCGGTGCGTGCCCGTCTTCTTCCTGAAACGGACCCCAGTGGCTCCCGGCCCGCCCGGGCGCTCTTCCTTAGCCCCGCCAGCTTGAGGGCGGCGTCGGGGAGCGGGGGGCTCCTCTCGGGGCGCCGATCAGGTCCGGGCGCCGCCGCCGCCGCCTCCGGCGTCTCCCAGGCTCGGCCTCTGCCGAGCCCGCTGCGGTCCACGTGGCTTGGCAGAGCTAAATTCGGCTTGCAGGAAGCCCGGAGCTAAGGGAAAGCCGAGCCGGGGGGGGGGCGGGCCGGGGGGGCGGGGCCGAACGGAGGCGCCGGGTCGGGAGGGGCGGGCACTGGGCGGAGGAAGGGGAGGGCCGCGCGCAGGGGAGGCGCTGACTGGGCTCTGGAGCGCCCTGGCTCCCGGCCCCGGCCGGCCTGGAAAGGCGGCACCTCCTTGGTCGCCCCGCCTTTCACTCCCGTTACACCCGGGGGAAGGTGTTCCCGAGCCCTCTCCCACCCTCACCCCGCCTCCTAGCTTCCCCGGCTCCAGCCTCCGCCGGCGGAACCCACTATGCCAGACAGTTTCGACACTTTGCAAAGACAAAGAGCCCTAGACCGGAGGGAGGAGGAGGAGGAGGAAGAGGAGCGGAGAGAGAAGGAAGAGACGATGTGAGCTGGGAAGGGGGCGAGTGTCTGGGACACCCACACCCCTTTATTCTCCTCTGAACCCCCTCATGCCCAAATCCCGGAAACTCCAGCGTGTCTCCAGTCGTGGTGAGTGCGCGCGCGGAGGCGAACCCTGCTCGGGGTGCGCGGGGGCTGCGTCCGCCGGAGTTGGGGCTCGGGCAGTTTCCTGTGGATTCTCGGAGTGGAGGGTTGATTGTCTGGACCCGGGAACTGAAGGGATGGGGAGGGGACTAGGAGGGTGTGACTGCGGAGCTGGGACTGAAGACCCTAGGATTCGTAATGAGACTCCTTCCTTAGCCGCGGCGACCACCCGGGGCTTTGGGAGAGGAAGAAGGTCGGGGTGGAGGTTCGGGCTTAGGGGTCTTTGGCCGACACTGGAGGAGCTGCCTGGAGCTCTGCGGGGAACCTACGCCAAGTCCCGGGCAGCGATTCCCGAAAGCAACCCCAGTGACATTGCACCCGGCACCGGGCTGGAATCTCCCCCGCTGGGGCCGCCCGTGGGAGGAGATCTCGCTGGGTGGCCGGGCTCAGGCGCTCTGGAGCGGATTTGGGGTCACAGGCTGGGACACCGCGGAGGCCGCCAGTGTTCTGGAGGAGCGGCCGTGGGACAGTATCCGGATCGAGTCCCCCAATCCGCTGCGATCAGGAGAAGACCTGGGAGGTGGGTAGCGCCCCGGGGACGCCTTCAGCGCACGCTGCTCCGGATCTGGGGGTGAAGTTGGCACCCGGGACAAGAGAGCAGAACGCGGCGTGGCGGACAGTGGGGGACGCAGGTGGGCCAAGGGGAGCACGGCCCAAGTAGTGTTAGTGGCAAACTCGAAACTCCGAATCAGCCCCAACCCCCTGAGGCGCCGCAGCTCCCGAGAAATAATCTGACAAAAGTTAGCAACTTGCCTGTGTCTGTCGTGTATGTGACCTGCGTGGGGGCAGGGCCACCCCTTCTGGGAGCGCACGGGGACGGACAGCGGTGACACTGGGGCGAGGCGCCCTGGTCTGGGTACAGTTAGTTTGAAATGGGGACAGTGGCGCAACTTTCCGCTCCTCCTTTCTCTGCGCGAGTGTTTAAGCGTGACCTTGCGGGAGGAAGCGCGGCTGAACTTGAGATGGGGGTTGAGCTTGCGCCCCGGCTTAGCACAGAGACTCCGGAGCGCGCCTTAGCCTGGCCTTGCAGCCAGGTCTCCCAGGAAGCGTGTGGGTATCGTCTGGCTCTGCTCGTCGTCTGGAGCGCCGACTCGCTCCTCCCTCCTACGCGAGGGTCCTCGCCGGCAGTACCACCAGCTGGGCTCGGTGGTGCGTTCGGCTAGGGGACACGTGCGCGCCCAGAAGCGCGCAAGGGGGTGGGGGTTGGGCAGGTCACTGCGTCCCGTGGGCCGGGCGAGTCCCGCAGAGGGAGACAGCCGTGACCCTGGGGGCAGTGACTGGCTCGCCGCGTCCCTGCATCAGGCATTCGCCCGGCTTTGTCGTGATTGTTTCCGGGCACCCCTGGCCTCTCCCGACTTCTCCCCCTAGTGGGTCCCCAAGCCCCGCAAGTTTGCGACGAGCTTGTTCTCCAGGGAGACAGCGAGCGCCCACCCCCGCTCTGCGACTGGGTGTGTGTGGTGAGAGGAAGAGATAGGAGGAGGAGGCGAGGCCGACTCGCCAACGAGGAAAACGGGGTGAGAGGGGAGCCCGGTTTTCCAGTAGTCGCCAGGGAGCCTGGCACGTCGTAGGTGCTAACACTGTGTTCATTGACAAGGCCCCAAGGTGGATGGTGCTGGCAGGGGCCGGGACGCCCCCTTCTTCCCTTCCAGTCTCTAAAATGGAGTTCAAATGTATCTGTCAAGCCCTTTGGGCTTCTAGACGTGCCTGGAGCACCTACTACGTGCGGGGCTCAACTTGCCTGTTCCTAGAAGCTGCGGGCGGAGCCTCCTGGTTTTCTTTCCCGGGCTCTGCCCAAGCGCCCGGAGGCTTCGAAAAGGCAAGGTGCACTGCCCCCTGCCGGCTGCTATGGAAACTGCCGCTTGTCTCTGCGGTGGGGAAGGGGCGCCCAGTGCTGGAGTCCTTCACAGTGCCTTCCCCCACCTCCCCTTCCTGCTCCAAACATTAGGACCCCTGCCGGCTGTTTTCTGAAATCCCATGGTTGGCTGAAATGACTGACAGAGTTTACCACTCCGTGCCCCCCCCGCCTCTGCAAATGTCTGGGTACAGCATGCGGTCTCTTCTGGTCTCCAGTCTCTCTTACTTTGGTCACCAGACTTAACCTCTCGGCGTTTCAGTTTCCATATCTGCAAAATGAGGCCAATAACACATTCTCCAAAATACATTCTGCAGAATAGACAGCGTGTGGCTATAATACATGTAATTAAGTGAATGTGTGTATATATAGGTAGTTAATACTCTATGTGTGTGTGTGTATACCTTGACTTCATGTCTAGGGGAAAAAGTTCCATCGTGCGCTTTTTGCTAAATAAAGAATGAATAGAGTGCTCCTTCTCCTGCCTTTTCAAAATCCCACAAACCGTGAAATTTGCCTTCCCTGCATTTTTCTGGGTCGGCATTTGCTGTTTGGAGTGCGATTGGGCAAGGCCAGGGCCTGGGCTTGAGCAGGGCCTTCCTCGCCTACCTCCCTGGCTGGGAGGACACAGCACCCCACCCAGGGTGAGAGAGAAAAACAGGAAGTGTTGCTAGAAGTGATGGCAGAGGGTTTCTTAGGGGGTATGGAGTCTGTTCCTCGAAGCTCTGCAGCAGCAGGCGGAAACTGCCTTCTGAGCAGCCTTCCTGATGACTGTGGACAGGGCTGTGCTGCCCCACTTCCCTGGTGGCACTCACAGAATTGGCTGTCACTGATCTGGAAGCCCTTCTTATGGGGATGAAGTCGTCTGTGAGCTTGACAGGAAGGAGTCCTTCTAGGTCTTGGGTCTTTGGGGGTGAGATAGATCTCTGTCTCCCCTCCCCACCAAGCAGCCCCCAAGCCAGGACACCACCCAAAGGCAGGCAGTTGACATTGCCCAAGGAGGAGCCCTCTCCCATGTGTGACTCTGAGCCTTCTGATCAGTTAACCTTGCTTGAGTCAGTTCCTGTGTAGAAGGTTGCTGACTCAAAGGGTTTATATTTGGGTAGAGCTTTGGCCAGGGATCTAAACATTAACCCTCACTCTAGGCCCCTCCTACATCACAAAAAGCAACCAGGAAAGCAAAAAATAAAATCCACCAGTCATCTTGTAAAGCTTTCCAGTGAGTTCTGCATGCCTGTGTGCACACACTCCACAAGCCGATGGAAGAGCTGGCCCGGTCACAAAGAATTCTAGAATAAGACTTACATGCAGCTTCGTTCAGCTGTGTAGCCTGTGTGGAAACTTCAGCATCCCTGCTGGCACACCTGAGGAGCTGAGAGCTCTCTTCTGCTCTAATTTGGTCACAGGAGCCCAGACTGGGGCCCCGTGAGAGCCTGCATTTGAGTTCCAGTGGCAGCGCTGAGTTACTTTGCAACTCGGGTCTGGGTCTTAGTTTCACTCTCAAAATGAGAGGCTTGGCTGGGCGCACTGGCTCATGCCTGTAATCCCAGCACTTTGAGAGGCCGAGGTGGATGGATCATTTGAGGTCAGAAGTTTGAGACCAGCTGGCCAACATGATGAAACCCTGCCTCTACTAAAAATACAAAAATTAGCCAGGCATAGTGGTGGGTGCCTGTAGTCCCAGCTACTCAGGAGGCTGAGGCAGGAGAATCGTTTGAACCCGGGAGGTGGAGATTGCAGTGAGCCGAGATCGTGCCATGGCACTCCAGCCTGGGCAACAGAGCGAGACTCCGTCTCAAAAAAAAAACCAAAAAAAAAAAAAACCGAAGCTTTAGAGTTCTGCTGCCCGTCACTGTGGGTCCATTAAAAGCTTCTCTTTGTGAAGACAGCCATCACCTCGTTTATGTTTGCTTCAGCCAGCATCACCCTCAAAACCCTTCTGGTATCACAGACAGCCCTGGCTTGGGGCAGCTGGACTGTCTACTACCCCATGCCAAGGGCATCTCCCCTCTCAAAGAATGGCCAGGACCATTCAGAGCCCACACCCCCTTGGCAAAGTCATTTTCTAGCAGTTCTCAACACTAGATTTTTGAAAGGAGTCTCAGAAGTTTCAGACTCTGAGGTCTGAAACCTGACAGAGCCAGGGTGCCATTTGTGGGGGCTCCCAAATGGTGCATATTGCAGAAAGAACCCCAGTAATCTCACCAGGGCCTGTTTTGCTTCCCAGCTACAAGCTGAACATGACCTTAGAAATCGCTTTGGTCAACCCTTTCGCTTTAATGCAAAAATATGGAGGCTCAGAGGGGAAGTCAATGAACTGTAAAATCTGGGGTTTTATTGTTTATTTGGTCTTGTTATTGGTGGTGGTTGGGTTTTGATTTCAGTTGAGCCAACATTTACTGGGAACTTATTACCTTCCAGGAGCACCATGCAAAATGCTGAGATACAGAGAGGAAAGAATACTCGGTCCTTGTTCCTTGCTGTCCCAGAGATCGCAGTGCCCTGGGGAGGGGGACAAGGACATACCCAGTCAGGCTGCATGTAGAAATACACAGGTGCTAAGCAAAATGGGAACGGAGAAGGGAAAGGGTCCCTCCACTTTGAGGGACCCACAGAAGGGTGTTCTAGAGATGGATGAGTCAGACTGCAAAAGAGCAAAGGTATCTTCTTGAATACATTCAATATCAAAGCATCATGTACCCTGTGTGTGCAAAATAATAATAATAATAATAAAGTAAAATAAATAACAGATTGGCTGTAATCCTGTTCCATGTGGTTCTGAAGAGGTAAGGGAATTGGGAATTTTAGAGGTTCAATGCTTTGGCCTTTTTTCCCTCCGTAGGTCCTGATCTCTGGTTTGTTTGTGTGAGAGGAATTGTTGCCTCGCAGCCAGGCTGCAAGTTTCTACACCACGAGAGCCTCCAAGCGTTGGAATGCCCCTGTATAAAACAGAGAGTGGCTGCTTTGCATTTGCCTTTAAAAAAAAAAAAAATAGAACTTAGTGCTTTATTTTTAGTGCTCGTCCGTATACTTTATCTCAGATTTTCATAGCTGATTTGGGAGGGTGGGTTTAAATGGCATGGCAGGTGGCAGGTAGGTTTCTCCTGCGCCCAGGTTTTCAGGGGGACGCTACTATCCAGGCTGGCTGGGTGAGCTGGAGCAAGTCCCTGCATTTCCATGAGCCAGGTTTGAGGTGCATGTGGGTGATCGCCCCCTGCAATGCAGGGGATGCAGGGGACACCAGGAGGATTAAGGGAGAGGATTCTTGTGGGAGAGTTGTGTGTGCAGGAGTCCCAGAGCCTCCCTGACTCCAGTTGCATTAAGTCTGTTTATAAGAGAAAGTGATCGCATGGGGCACTCCTTAGGACAGAGCCTGCGGGAAATGGAGGAGTTGACTGAAGGTAGGAAGTTTTGGAAAACGCCTGGAAAAGCACTTCTGAAGTAGGAGGAGGCTGATTTTAAGGTAAGATGGTTTGTGAATGATCCGCCTGGAAGCAGCAAGGCCTAATGACTGTGTTGGGGTAGCATGCTCCTCTCATTCCTATGGGTTATGTCAAACTTCTGGCTTCTTTGTCCCTAGGGCAGGACACAGAATTACTTGTTAGCCAGAGCCCTGGCCTAAGAAGCCACCCAAAGCACTGTTACCAGAAGCAGGGACACACGAGGGAGGTGGGGGGTAGCATAAGGTGGTTGAGGTGCCCAGCATCATGAACTCTGGCCACCTGGCGGGAGCCCTTCCTGTGTGGCCTGGCTGGCCAGCAGGGATGGGACTTGTGTCAAAGTTCAAGGCACCTGCAGTGGACGCTATTGTGGTTCCCACCTGGGACAACTGTTAGAGAGGGCTCTGGGAATTGAGGTGTTTTCTACAGAGTCAGGGGAATTCCTGCAGGGAAACCGCTGGCCAAGAACACAGAACTCCTGGGCCCTGGCCTTGTCCCATATGCTCTGGGCTGGGGACCTTGGGCACATTGTTTAACCTCTTTGACCCTTCGTTTCCTCAGCTGGGAGATGGTAGTATAAAGTCCCACTCCCTCTATTACAGGAGAGTTAGGAGGACCCCACAAAATGAAGCACAGAAACCTGCCTTGTTGATAAGAATTTTAGCAGCATCTACTTTTTATAGTTTCATGTATACCCAGTAGTTCATGTATACCCAGTAGTGCCAAGTATTTTGAACATCTTATCATTCTGGGGTTTGGCAGGAAGCATTGAATGGAGGGTCTGAATAAAGGTGTGCCTACAGAGATGGTGCCCTGGTTCAGAGAAGTCAGCAAGGGATGCTCTAGCACCTGGGCCCAGTTACCACCCCCAGGAGAAGTGGCACGGCGGGGAATGGGCTGGGGAAACCGGGAGAGCATCGCAGTAGTTGCCAGAAGCCTCTGGAAGAGAGAGACCACAGGCCCCCTCCTCAACTTGGGAGGACAGGAGCCAGGTGGACCAACCCTGCAACCTTGCTCTCCTCTGGCCTGCCCTGTGCAATTCTGTGGCACCAAGATCTGAGCCCACCCAACGGCCAAAGGCAGGGAGCTCCTTGATGGAGCCCCCCAGGTCAAGACAAGGTGGAGGTGGATTAGGAGCAGGCCTGGAGGGCAGATTGAGGAGACACACACACACACACACACACACACACACACACACACAGAGCTGTCATCTCATTTGAATCTGCAACAGCCGGGGGTGGAGAGGGGGTAGTCACGAGATTACCAGTTGGCAGGTAGGATGCCTAGGAACTGGAAGGTAACCCCCTTACCTAAGGTCACACAGCTGGTGGGAGCCCACATGTTAACCCATTGTATCTTATCAGCCCTAGTAAAGTAAGAACATCCGTTGTAAGACATTGTGAAGACCTTTAAATTGTTATCAGTAGCATCTTAATGAGAAGCAGAATAGTTTAAGTGTTAAGGTTTGTCTGGGTTTCAATCAGAGGTTTATTACTTCATGATGGAATTACTGACCTTTTCTATGTCTCAGCTTCCTCTTCTGTCATGAGGTCACACTTTGTACAGTTGATGTGAAAACTAAACAGGTTTATTCAGTAAAGGTCTCTCAACAAATGTTAGTTTTGATTCCTGAGAAGGTCAAGATTTAGACAGGGTGGTGTGGGGGTGAGTGGTACTCCAACATGGCCTTTTAACCTATTCAGCATTCAAATAATATGATTTGAATATTTGTAGGTTAAAAGTTTCTTTCTTCCAATTATTCTGACGATGTTTGGATCATTTCTTCTGACTGTGTGTGAGAGTGTGTGTGTGTGTGTGTGTGTATTTTCTCTTTAAAACACATGAAAGTGCCAAAGGACAGAATGACAAGAAATTTAAAGACCTAAATTGGCTTTATTGTGATTCTAGAATTGAGCAACACTTTGTTCCACAAAACAGAGTAAGTTTTCCAGTGAGCTGAGCAGAGGAGGTTGGCTTTATAAACAGGACTGAAGAAACCAGAAGCAACAAAGTGTGTATTCATTACATTTAGAGAGAACGCTAGAAAAATAACTGATTAGTTAACATCCGGTTACTTTAGGCTGTAGAAGGATTAGAGCTGAGGGAACTTCATGATCATACCAGTTGACAGTTTAATCCCGCCTATTTGGGAAATTGACTGTCTCCTGATTTCTCAGGAAGTGAGATGACAACTTAGTTTTGTCGATGGCTGTTGTAAAACCTCGGTTCTTGTCTCCTTAGTTTAAAAGAAATTAAACAAGAGACACATGGCAAAGGAGATGCAGCATGGAGCGGTCTATTGCAAAAGAGGCAGGGTATTCTGAAAGTGACGTGCAGAACAGACAGTACACTCTGATTGAGGATTCAGGGCGGGCTGTTCGTGAGGACGAGACAGGATTGACTTACTGGGGAGACTCCCTTGATGAGAGCCTTACACGGTTTTTCACAAGGAGGCGGGAAGAGGCGCTACTAATACGCATGTTCTGGGTGGTCCTCGGGGTGCACGTGTGCGGCAGCCGTACATGCTTGCTCATATGTCACATGTCTCATTAACATCTGAAATCTCCAACCAGGGATATGTTTTTTGCTATTATAATGAGCAAAGATTCTGAGGACAGGTAAAATCAAAATGTGTATCCTCTTACGGGGGAAATTCCTTACTGGAGCTAACTTGGCTTGAATAAACTGGGCTACAGCGTGAATGCTGTAGCTTCTCATGTTGACCCTGAGGTTGCTGTGCCATGGTTGCCACATCTCGAGGATATGGTTCCCTTTTTGACTACCTATCCCCCCTCAGTTTGGGTTTAGGGACCTGGAAGTTTAGTGTGGGTAACTCCATTTTGATTTTCAGTGTTCCCTGTTGGGGCCTAGTGCAGAAACTTAATCCAAAACAATGGCCTTCTATAATTTTTATTAAACAAAGCCTATCTAATCATGTATGATTCTATAGCCCTTAAGGGAGTATAAAATATGACTTAAAAATTACTTGCAATAATTCAGAAAAGTTGAGAAGAAAAGAACATTAGCTCCAAACTATTTGGCAGAATTAAAAAGAGGGTTACAAATGACTTTTGGAAAGTACACATTGGAGTGTGCAAATAAAGTACTTTCTCTGAATTTCATTAGCTACATTAAAAAAAGAAAAGATCAAACCCAATAGATAGCACTGTAATAGATTGTGCTACATTAAAAAAAAAATCCATTTGAATCCACAGTGAACTAAAACACCAGAGTGGCTAAAAAGTCCCATCATGCATATTTACTTAGCAGAGAGCTCTTGAGAAAAACCCAACCAATAAACCCCAACTAAAGCAAACCCAGCTACTTTCTCTAGCTGAGAGGGTGGAATGACTCCAAAATATTGTTTCAAGCTCAAAAAGCCTAAAACAATTCCACATAAAAAACAAAAATCTATCTAATTGGGCATTTACCTTTTTGGAAATAAAAGGCCCGGTGGGAAAAAAAAAAAGAAAAAAAAAAAACAACCAAAAAAATCCTTTCGTTAGAGCCTTAGAAGACTAGACTGGAGCCCAAAATAAATCCCCTGAATTTGGCCAAGTATTAAACAACTCTATTCTCCTTCCCTGCCTTTAATGCACTGGAGCCCTAACAAGGGCAAAGAACTCCCAGTGGTCAAGAGTTCAAACACCTGAACCAACACGACCTTCACAGACACCAGCATCTACAGCCCTGACCCGAGTTGGCCCTCAGTTCAGCTCTTCTGAGGGTCTTCCTGATTTTGCAGATAAAGATGTGGATTCAGGCTAGGCCCAGTAGCTCATGCCTGTAATCCCAGCCCTTCGGGAGGCCGAGGTGGCCAGATCACGAGATCAAGAGATTGAGACCACCCTGGCCAACATGGTGAAACCCCGTCTCTACTAAAAGTACAAAAATTAGCTGGGCATGGTGGTGTGTGCCTGTAGTCCCAGCTACTCGGGAGGCTAAGTTAGGAGAATCACTTGAACCCCTGAGGCGGAGGTTGCAGTGAGCCGAGATCCTGCCACTGCACTCCAACCTGGTGACAGAATGAGACTCTGTCTCAAAAAAAAAAAAAAAAAAGATGTGGATTCAGAGGGGAGAAGTGACTTACTGGTGAATGTCACATGGGGCCCTGCCTCCAGATCTGTGTGTTTGAAATTATCATTTATACTTGGTGGGTCTTTCTTTTTTTTATTTTTATTTTTGGAGACAGGGTCTTGCTCTGTTGCCCAAGCTGGAGTGCAGTATGTGATCTTGGCTCACTGCAACTTCCGCCTGCTGAGCTCCCGCCTCAGCCTCCTGAGTAGCTGGGACTACAGGTATATGCCACTGTGGATCACTCTTGGTGAAGGAATAAGCCCAGACCTTCACCAGCCTTGCAGTTCTATCACACTCGTCCTTAGTTTATGCCTTTAGAGTCTCCATCAATCACCCTTCCCACTCTGAACTGTAGAGAGGTACACAGCGCATTGAGGTGACTTGATCAACATCTGCTCGAGTGTCTGGGAAATGGCAGATCTAGGCCTCCAGCCCTGGTAGAGCTACCTCACTTCATTCCCAGCACCCCAGTACCTTACAGCCTCCACCTCACCCCCGTGCTCCCTCCTTGACTGAGCGTGAGAACAGTGGCAAAAACAACAACATAAATCTAAGTCTCTACATCCTCATTAGATCCTAGAGTCAGCCGATGGAGCCCAAATTATCATCACAACAATCTAACATAACACAACCACCGCAACCACCATTTACAGTTCATGTGAAATAGGAGTGAACCGGCACCAGAAGCTCATTTGGCCAAGAACCAGCTTTAGCATTAGGAAGTCAGAGAGCTCAGTTGCTACCTGTGAGACAGGGAAGGCAGTGGAGGGTTCTGATGGTGAGACCCAGCTACGTGTGTCTCAGTGGAACCTCCAGAAAGCTCAAGGAATTCATGGCACTCAGAGCCATGTAGTTGGGTGGTTTGCCCATTATGTAGTTATTTTGCATGTAAATCCTGTTCTTGCAGAGGTGGAAATCCGCTTCTAAGGAGATGGAATCAAAGTCAAGCAACAGAGGCCAGAGGGGAGGAAAATCCTGCAGACAGTTTGGTGACAGGGGATCTTGCTTGCATATTTTTTGGGGCAAACTGATTAACTGGCAGCAAGCAAAAAGATGGCTCTGGGCAAACCTTGAGTAAGGCTTCACAGAAAATAATTTCAATTGATTGTATTTTCTAGAAAACTTTAAGAGTTTATGCATTCTACGTGACAGGCTGTCTGGGTGCTGTCTGCCCTCCACCTGGGCTGGGCTGGATTGCCTACTTTACTTCATGAGAGTTTCTCACTCGTTTGATATGGGAGCCTTGTCTTTACAGTGACTCTCTGTAAAGTGTATGTTTCCACTTTTCCCTAATCCCAGTTTATAGGTGTGGAAACCAACGTTTAAAAAGTTTAAGTCACTTAACAGAGGTCACTTAGCTAGAAAGTGGCAGAACCAGGATTTATAAGCACACCATTTCTTTCCGAAGCCTGAGACCTCAGGCTCCATGCAATGTAATTCCCAGATCATCCTATATCCCTGGCTCAGTGGGGACCCTGGAAGGGAAGGGCAGCTTCTCTAAGGTTCAGATAGGAAACTGGTCACACCAGCTGCCTGGCCCCTAGCCCAGCCCATGAGAAGTGCTGTGACCATGTGTGTCCTTTGGTGACCATGAACCTATGCCCTGTAATATCCTTTTGGGCAGGAGTTCGTGACTTTTCTCCACCTCGTGCTTTCCAGGTCTCACACCAGCAGCTTCATTCTCCCAAAGGCTGAGGCTCTGAGTGTTCTCCCCAATTCACCATCACTGGGGTGGGTCCGTAGGTTTATTTAGCCTGTTATAGACTGGCTTTTTTTTTCCTGTAAGCTGCTAAATGTGTCATAATTTATTACACAGCAGCAGATAATAGACATGAAATGCAAATATTTTTTCTGTTGTAAGTTGTCATGCTGATGGGAGTGATGGTATTTCAGTGTGTGTGTGTTTTTTTTTAATAAAACTGGCATCTAGTAATTGTACATATTTATGGGGTACATAGTGAGTTTCCATACATGCAATGTAGAGTGATCAAATCAAGGTAATTTGCATATCCATCACCTCACACATTCATCATTTTTGTTGGGAACGTTCAAAATCCTTTCTTCTAGCTATTTGAAAATATATTATAAATTCTTATTAACTGTAGCCACCCTGCAGTGCCACAGAACACTAGAACCTATTCCTCCTGTCTGTACTTATTTATTTATTTATTTATTTTTTTTTTTGAGACGGAGTCTCGCTCTCTCGCCCAGGCTGGAGTGCAGTGGCGCAATCTCGGCTCACTGCAAGCTCCGCCTCCCGGGTTCACGCCATTCTCCTACCTCAGCCTCCCCAGTAGCTGGGACTACAGGCGCCCACCACTGCGCCCGGCTAATTTTTTTCTATTTTTTAGTAGAGACGGGGTTTCACCATGGTCTCGATCTCCTGACCTTGTGATCCGCCCGCCTCGGCCTCCCAAAGTGCTGGGATTACAGGCGTGAGCCACCGCGCCCGGCTGTCTGTACTTTTGTATCCTTTTAACTGCTCCATGTCTGTCCTTGCATGGCTGCTTGCAAGAACTCATCTTTGTGGCTTGTTGGTATAGAGTGAATTCCAAGAGCCCCAAGGTGCCTGGGGATTGAGGGAGGCAGTGAGCCACTTTGAGCCTACTGGGGGTTTGGAGAAAGGACTGAGCAGGAAGGCTGAGTGTAAAGTTTGCAATCGGCCATGTAAACTTAGCCAGCTCCTTAGCTAGATGGGAGCCTCTTGGAGGCAGCCTGCTTCACGTAAAAGGAATGGTCAGCGTCGCTGTTGCAACCTTGGAAAATTCCCTTTTAATAACATCTTCACAATGGAGAGAAAGGTTTGTTGTCGTTCTTCTTACTTGAAAATGCTGTTAATCCTACCACCTGGTGGAGAGTTTGATGAATAAAGACCGTTGCTCAGGAAACATATTAGCTGCCACGAACAGGAATGTCTTTGTGAGGTGTATTACTGGTTGTTTCTAAAACATAATCTTACATTTTAAAATTCAGTCTTTTGGCAAAAAAAGAAAATTAAAATGAAAGGGAGAGATTAGGCAGACAGTACCATTGTTCTTTCTTTCACCGCCTGATAGAAGCTTCGAATGGAAAACACGCCTTTCAGAATGCGTTGAAGAATTGGTTCCAACTGAAGGCCTGCTGCTATTTTTCTGTTTCTCCCTGTGACCTGGAACAAACTGAGCTCAGCAAACATGATCCTTGGACCACAGTAAGTCCTCACTTGATGACATTGATAGGTCCTTGGAAATCGTGAGTTTAAGGGAAACGACATCTGAAACCTGATTTCACCATAGGGTAATTGATATAAACCAGAGTTCAGTTTCTCTGGTGTATTTCTGTTCATAAAAACATCACCAAACTTCTAAATGAAGGCCCCAAACAGCATCGCAGGTGGCCACAGCCTGTCCCAGTGGCTTAGGACGTGCACACACACACACACACACACAAAACCACACTCTCTCGCCCTGGGACCATATAAAGACATCAGTTCACCTGACATGCACAGCTTTTTGGGGTGTGGGAAACCGGAGTACCTGGAGAAGACCTACAAGGACATGGGGAAAACTTGCAAACTCCACATACACAGTGGTCCCGGCCAGGAATCCATCTTCTTCTCATCAGTGTTATAATGAAATGATGTTGAATGAAATGGCATTATTGGAAGACCTGCGGTATAGGATTTTATGCATTAAACTGTTATTTATGCAATGTCAGTAATCCAAATAAGGAGAAAAGAAATATACTGGCTGTGGAGACAGTTTTGAAAATCAGAATATTTCTGTATTGTCAGGAACCTGCCCCGGATGGAGTAAAGGAGGTTTTCTCTTTTTCTCTGAGCCATGGTGTCATTAACTTTAGTCACCATTATTTGTGGGAGGGCGGGGGTATGGTATGTTGGTTGAATAATTAGTTACAGAGGTTGCACACTTTAATAGTGTCAAAGAATTATAAAATCTTAGCATTTGCAAAGAGCCTTAGCAGTGACATTGTTCAACCTTCTTCAATCTACTGAGTCATTCATTGATTCCTTGATTTACTCAATAAATGTATTAGCTCTGCCACTGCCTAAGTGCGTGTCCTTCAGCAAGTTGCTGAACCTCCCTGTACTTCCCTTTCCTCATCCATAAAATCTGGATAATAATAGTACCTACCTCCCAGGAGGTAGTAAATACACATTCAATGAGTTAACACTTGGACCGTGCTCAGAAGAGTCCTTGTTAAAGATATGTTGTGGGCAACGTATCATCATCAATTACATTCTTGTTCCACCTCCCTCGAGCAGTGGTTTTCCTCACTGAGACTCTACCTCGTGGTTATCCTGTACCTGCTTGATCACTCCCTGTGGTAGGGAGCTTTCTGCCTCACACAGTGGCATTTTGACCTCTGGGCAGCTTTGTGGTTTAAAAGGCTCTTTCTCATTCAAAGCTTCCAACCAAAGAGAGCTTCCTAGAGCAGGTGGCAGAGTGGTGCTCTCAGGAGCTATCTGAATTTAAGGATGGGAAAGTTGGGCTCTGAAGCTAGGGTATCATTGCAGGACATCAGAGGCAGAAGACACATACCTAAGATTTTAGCCATGAGAGGGACCTCAAGACCCCAGCCTCTTTTTTTTTTTTTTAGGCAAAGTCTCACTCTGTTGCCCAGGCTGGAGTGCAGTGGCACAATCTCAGCTCACTGCAACCTCTGCCTCCCAGGTTCAAGCGATTCTCCTGCCTCAGCCTCCTGAGCTCATTACAACCTCCACCTTCTGGGTTCAAGCGATTTTCCTGCCTCAGCCTCCTGAGTAGCTGGGATTACAGGCATGCGCCACCACACCCAGCTAAGTTTTGTATTTTTAGTAGAGACGGAGTTTCATCATGTTGGTCAGGCTGGTCTCAAACTCCTGACCTCGTGATCCACCTGCCTCAGCCTCCCAAAGTGCTGGGATTACAGGTGTGAGTCAGACCCTGGCCTCTTTATTTTACAGCTGAGAAGACAGCTCAGACGGGGCCTAGCTGGTGCAACGGCTCAGCCCATCATTAGACAGAACCTGGATGGGAGGCCAGCCCATGGGGCGATACTGCCAAGGCCTGCATTACCTCTCAGTTCTCCTCTCATCTTGGGCTGCTCAGGATGCCCCAGAGAACATGCTCCTGTGCCCTCCTGCACTAGAACAGGCAGGAAGAGCAGCTGGACTGTGGGTACCAGGTATCCTATGACGACCCCATTGTGCCAGGCCTTGGTTGGCTAGATGATTTCCACTGTGTTTACACTGCACAGTCTCCTCTCTCCCTTTAGACCTCCCTGTGAGCAAGCTTGTATTGTCTTTTGAGAATTCTGGCATCTGCCTTCCCTCTTTTTCTTCCTGAGGTTCTGCCCAGGAAATACCACATACTGGTCATTCTAGACCCATTCGCTGTCTAATCAGGCTTTGAGCTCACTAGTGCCATCAGTGTTTTACAGCTGAGAAGGCAGGCTCGCTGAAGTTGGCCATTGCCTGAAGGTCCCCCAGGTTGGGAGGGTCAAGTTGGGGGTTGTCACGTACCCCTTTCCACTATGTCACAATGTTTCCTTCTAACACACGCATGCACATCGTAAAAGGCTCGAGACCCAGTGTATCTGGTCTCCCTGCCTGCATTAATAGCACCGCTGCCAACCTCCCTCCCACTTCCCTCCACTTAGTTTTATCATCTAAGAGGCCAAAAGAACAAAATGTCCCCCCTCCACCACACCATATTTCAAAGGGCTATAAATAGGACAGTTAGTGGTGGCACTCTGGGTCACATTTGCCAGGGACAGACTTTATATGATGTCAGCCATGTCCTTGGGTCCAAGGTTTCCATGGCTAATAGTTTTCATTCTCCCTTCTCTTCCTTCCTGTTTTCGTTCCTTCTTTTTCTCCCTCCCTTCTTTTTTTTCTTCATCCTAAAAATCTTGTTCAAAAGTACATAGCTATGCAGCCTTCATTAGCTGAGGTTGTATAGAAGGCAAACAGGTCCCTGTTTCACAATTCCTCCCAGATCCGAGAAAGGAACGCAACTCTGAGCAGACAGAACAATACATTCTGGGCCTAGAGGACAGCTGTACAGCCTGCCAGCATCTCACTCCTCTGAAAGCAAATTCAGTCCACCCAAGAGCAAGGCCAAGGGGCTGTCTCCTGTCCAGGAGGCCCAGGCCAGGGGGAGAAGACAGGCTCTGGAGTCACCAGGCCCGCTGTTGATCAGTGGTGAGATCTGGGGCAAGTGACTTCCACATCCGAGCTTAGTGTCACCCCTTGTGCGCTGGGGGTGACACCAACTCATCTTCCTGGGTGAGAGTTGAGATTTAAAAAAAAACAGGCCAGGCGCAGTGGCTCATGCCTGTAATCCCAGCACTTTGGGAGGCCGTGACGGGCAGATCACGAGGTCAGGAGATTGAGACCATCCTGGCCAACATGGTGAAACCCCACCTCTACTAAAAATACAAGAATATGACTGAATATGGTGGTGTGTGCCTGTAATTCCAGGTGCTCAGGTGGCTGAGGCATGAGAATCGCTTGAATCCAGGAGGCGGAGATTGCAGTGAGCCGAGATCGTGCCACTGCACTCCGCCCTGGTGACAGAGCAAGACTCCAACTTAAAAAAAAAAAAAAAAAGAAAAAGAAAAGAAAAGAAAAAAAAACCCCAAGTAGATGGCTGGACCAGCACTCGGGAGGAAAGTAGGTATTCAGTTAAAGTTTCTCCAATCTGAATCAGACTGGCAGTAGCAGGTGTGGAGAGGAGGAGGAGGTGGTGGCCCAGGAGAACGCACTCTCGCTCACTCATGCTGACCTGGTCATGGGCAGTCAGTGTGGTCCTAGCCTTCTTGACATCCTCAGTCCCTTTGGAAAGGGACCATCTCCTTTGATTCATAGTTCTCACTCTCCAGCCTTCAGCCCCTCATCTGCCTACACCCCTACATCCCACTGTCGAGTGTAGAATTTTGGAACGCCATTGTCAGAGGGTCACTGGAATGGATCCACCCCACCGCTGCAGTGTAAACGTGGTTCATTCATGTCATCTGCTGCAAGGGAGCATGGGACTGGGGCAGCCAGAGAGCAGCAGATGGTCATGTGCATTCAGGTGTCTTCCAGAGTAGCCTGGTGACTTTGGGCAGGTGATTGCAGACTCTGGAAAATGGGTCTAGAATTTGACTCATGCTCAGGTTGCAAAATTAAATTTTGGAATAGTGCTTGGCACGTAGTAGGAGCTCAACAATGAGGAGCAGTCCTATTCCCTAAAGACAGAAACCCTCCACCTTTGATGAGAATCAGAAGCTGCTGTACAGCTCTGATTGGGTGGATCTTGTCGAAGGGCCCCAGTTTCAGAGGCTCAGTGCATGGAGTCTGCAGAAGCAATAAGGCCCCAGACACCTCCCTGTACTCTTCTCCTGTGTGTCTCTTGCTCCTGGCCCCCTTAGCACCCTGCTCACCGGATCCTTCTGGACCTTCCCTGTGGGACCTCTTAGATTTCCCCAACCTATGTTGCAAACTTTGTTCTAGGAACCTGGTGTCCAGGCTGTTGGCCATCTCCAATTTAGTCCTAAGATAGATCCCCGAAGATGGCACAGGTTGCCTGTGGACCTTTTCACTGCATGATCCTAATCACAGCTGATGTTTTCTGAGTGTTCCATGCTTTATTAAGTGCCTCAAATGATGATAACAGAAAGGATACTGGCTACCACTTCTCAACAAGCATACCAGGCACTGTTCTGAGCTCCTGTGTACATTTTCTAATTCATTCTCCTAACCCTGTGAGGTCAGGGACTTTTATTATCCCCATCACCAAAAGAGGAGACGCAGGTACTGAGTGATGAGATAACTTGTCCAAGACCCTGGTCAGTCAATGGCATAGCCATTGGCCGAGTCATTATTGTGTTTGTCCCTTATGAACAGCAGGCAAAGTGAACCGCTCTTCCTCATCTGTCTTCTTCATGACCATCATCGTTAGCATTTCCACATTACAGATGAGGAAACTGAGGCTTCCAGAGGCACACGGGCAAGGCTGGTGAAACAGGAGCTGGGATCTAGGGGTTTGGATGCTGGGGTACAGGAACTCACCCTGGGGTTGAAGGTGGAGAGAGCCAGAAGTTGGTTGTCTCAGTTCTGCTCACGTTCTGGCCCCACTGAATCTGCTCACAGCCCATGTGGTGCTAAGAGCTGTTAACAGCAGAGCAGAGTGGAGCAGGGAGGGCTTTTTATGCAAACAGGGGGGTCATGAACTGGTGCGCGCAGGTTGGATAGCGTGTGCTTCAAGGTCATGTCAATCCTGGCACCGTCTCTGCATTTGAACTCAATATCCCTTTGAGCACAAAGGGATATTGTGTTCAAGACAGACCTGGCTTTGAGTCTCATCTCTGCCAATTTCTAGCTGTGTGGCCCTGGGCAAATTATACTCTTTCAGAATCTTAATTTCCACATCTGTGAAATGGGGGTAAAACTACCAGCCCCAGAGGACTGCTGTGAAGCTTGAATGAAATCATGCACATGAGATGCTTTGCATGCTATTGGCCTCATTGTCCATATTCAACCCATGGTTGCTATTGTTGATGATAATAGCTCTTCCAGCAAAGCAACCAGACCTCAGTGGTTAGCCTTCAAATTCAGAAAGGCACTTCATTATGAGGGATCCTGTGTGTTGAGCCCCTTTCAGAGAGAGAGGTTAAAAGTGAGAACAGCTTTCCCAGTCTAACAAGTGCATGTGCTTCCTGCCCAAACTTCTTCTCATTCTTACTTTCAGATCAGCCGAGTTGGCCTCCGGAGTCCCTGGGTCTCCACAGAGGGAGGTGCGACTGCACCCAAAGGGGACCCACCCTTTGAGCTTCCCTGCTCAGTTTGCTCACACGCTGGCATGAGCCATGTCATTCCTGGTTCACACACCCAGAATTTCTACCCGGAAACCTGGTTATCATTATGCAGCCCAGCCAACAGCTCTGCTGAGGGCCTTCCAGCACTCACACCAGATGTTTCTAGGTCCTCTCACCATTCCTCACTCAGCTTCTGTGTCTGCTCTTGCACTTTTCTACTTCCGGGACAACTGTCCCGTTTGCGAACTGATCTGGCTAAACTGTCTCCGTCTTGATCTCATTCTCCGTCAGTGTCATGTCCTGAATGGGAATCTAGATTAAGAAACCACTTACTTGCACATTCATGAGCCTGCCCAGGACACAGAGTGGTCCGAACACAGAGCCTGCCCTGGACACACAGGCTGATGGACCTGTATTCTGTCTCCCCATGCAGTGGGCTTTTCTAGGGCAAAGCCCAAAGTGTACTGTTGTCCCCAGCAGGGCAGAACACAGTGCTTGGCACAGCCCAGGCCAAGGCTCAGTAAATGCTGATGGGAAGTAAACTGTGTTAGTCCCAGACTTTACACTACAGTAGAGTTAGGAATTAGTTAATCATTCAGGCTCCAACCTTTATCAGTCTTATGACCTTCAGCAAGTTACTTAATCTCCTCAAGCCTCCATTTACTCACCTTCAAAATGATGAAAATCATAGTACACACATCCAAGGACCACTGTGAAGATTAACTGAGCTTTTGAGTATAAAGGGCTTAGTTTAGCAAATGCCCATAAGTACTTAAAAAATGTTATCTGTTATGCTAGTTTAAGTGTTATCTGTTATTGCTACTACTAGTATCAAAGTGATTTCATGTTGTTTTGTATTCACTTACTTCTTAGCAGAGCCCTGCAAAGTAGTTGAAGCAGAGACAGTTCGGTTTTACCAATGAGTAAAGTAAAACTCAGAGAAAGGCTTTCTTTCTCTTTCTTTCCTTTCATTCTTCCCTCCCTCCCTCCCTCCCTCCCTCCCTCCTTCCTTCCTTCCTTCCTTCCTTCCTTCCTTCCTTCCTTCCTTCCTTCCTTCCTTCCTTCCTTCCTTCCTCCTTCCTTCTGTCTGTCTCACTCTGTCGCCAGGCTGGAGTGCCGTGGCGGGATCTCAGCTCACTGCAACCTCCGCCTCCCGGGTTCAAGTGACTCTCCTGCCTCAGCCTCCTGAGTAACTGGGACTACAGGTGCAGGCCATCACACCTAGCTAATTTTTGTATTTTTAGTAGAGAGGGGGTTTCACCATGTTGGCCAGGATGGTCTTGATCTCTTGACCTCGTGATCCACCTGCGTCGGCCTCCCAAAGTGTTCTGATTACAGGCGTTAGTCATCGAAAGGCTATTTTTCTAAAATTGCACAGCTTGACTTGACCAGTCTCCCCTGGGGGCACACCTAAAAGCAGGCCACACTGTTTTGCATGGAACATGTCATGCCCACAGGCCTCAGAAAAGATCCCTATAATTTAAAAATGCAGCAATGGTATTCAGCCAGACCCAGTGGTAACAGTTATCCAGATGATTGTTTGCATGGAGAGGAAAAGCTATGATTTCTTAAGCAAACTGGCCCTGCTCCTCCAGGAGTGATATCCAGCTTTACTTCTAGTTTGCTGCTCTACTCCAAGAAGACACAAAATTGGAGAACACACTCTCTTGTGAGTTATTGTATTGTATTGTAGAGTAGAAAGGAGCCTCAGGTGGCATGAGGGGGCTGTGGATGGTGGAAGTACGAATATGGGCCAAGAAATAATGATTTATGGGTTCAGAACAGGAGGAATGAGAACATAACCATGATTTGTTGGAGTGGAATTTGTCCTAATCTGTGCTGTAGCTGGAGAAGGTAGACATTTTTCTTGCTTCCAGGTCTCTTGGTTTAAGCCCAGCATTTCCCTGCTTAGCTCCTAGATTGGTGCTAGTGGCTACCAGTTGGATGGATGGAAATGAAAGGGATGAATGGGCTGGAATAGGATGATAGTAGTTTGCCTGGTATTGGGAAGAACACTGAACCCTAGGTCTAAGGCCCTCTGCCCACTGTCCAGCTGCACAGCTCTCAAGCTGTGTCATGGAGGAGCCACTTCTCTGGGCCTTGGTTTCCTCCTTTGTGGTCCTGGAGAGTCACATGAGCTTTTCTGAACCTCTCCAGAAATGGGGACACTTTCTGATTTGTCTTTCTTGTATGGCTCTTGTGTATGAACATGCTTCACAGATGTTTCAGCGGTAAGAGTTTAGCTGTTGCTCTTAATTGGAAGCAATCTTGGAAGGGTGGGGAAATAGGGACTCAATATAGAAAGAGGCATGACAGCAGAGCATGAGTGAGAAGAGAACTGGGACATGGCTTTCAGAAAAGATTTCCAAGGCTCCTGTTAAAACCAAAAGGCAAGCAAACTCTGAGGAGCTGTCAGGCTGTTCCTGGGATCTGGGGCAGAAAGACAGTGGAATAAGTGCCTTTCCTCTGCATTTAACACCCTAGTCCTATATTAGAGAAGCTGAAAAACTGAGGCTGCAGAAGGTGAGTCCCCCATGGGATGCAGTTCTAGTTTTTTGTTTGTTTGTTTTTGCCTTTTTTTTTTTTTTTGAAATGGAGTTTCACTCTTGTTGCCCAGGCTGAAGTGCAATGGCAGGATCTCGGCTCACCACAACCTCTGCCTCCCGGGTTCAAGTGATTCTCCTGCCTCAGCCTCCTGAGTAGCTGGGATTACAGGCATACACCACCACGCCCAACTAATTTTGTATTTTTAGTAGAAACGGGGTTTCTCCATGTTGGTCAGGTTGGTCTCGAACTCCCAACCTCAGGTGATTTGCCCACCTCAGCCTCCCAAAGTGTTGGGATTACAGGCGTGAGCCACCGTGCCCAGCGAATTCTAGTTTTTAAGATAAACCTCCAGGTTGCAAACTTGTCCATTGGAATTTGGAATCCAATGCAATTGCCAACTTATTTTTTTCAAAGCCAACCTAAGACCGATGGAAGATTTGGTTCAGGATGTTATGCATTGCTTCAAGTAGAGTCTTAGGCTTTAGTTGAAGATCACAGTTGGCCACAGGTGCCAGGCTGCGGAGTCAGAGACTTCATTCAGAGCAGGGCTCCATGTTTAATCTGATTCATGCATTACCCCCTTATATCTTACAGCGTAGAACAGTTACAGTGTATATCCTGACATAGGCATATATACATGCAGATTTTTATATTATAAGGATTCTCGACTATTTAGTAAGATGTAACATACAGAAGGCCCAGACTCAGTAATGAGCTTCTGCAGACTTATAAATCAGCCACACCCTGATGGATTATCTGAGATTGATCTGCCTGTTCACCCATTTATTCACGGATTCACTGGTCATTATTTAGTGCCTCCTACACCCATATGATAGCTAGTGGGGGTGAGAGTGGGGAAACCTAGTGACAAGTAAAATACAGCTCCCCTTCCCCACCTCTGAAGGCTCGGTCTAGTGAGAGCAACCAATGGTGGGATTGAGGTGATGCTTGGTCCTTAGTAAACTCTTGCTAAATGAAAGAATGAAGGCCAGGCGCGGTGGCTCACGCCTGTAATCCCAGGACTTTGGGAGGCTGAGGCAGGTGGATCACAAGGTCCGGAGATCGAGACCATGGTGAAACCCTCTCTCTACTGAAAATACAAAAAATTAGCCGGGCACGGTAGCGGGCGCCTGTAGTCCCAGCTATTTGGGAGGCTGAGGCAGGAGAATGGCATGAACCCGGGAGGCAGAGTTTGTAGTGAGCTGAGATTGTGCCACTGCACTCCAGCCTGGGTGACAGAGCGAGACTGCATCTCAAAAAAAAAAAAAAAAAAAAAAAGGAATGAATGAAGAAGCACAAGAATGAAGCCATGGGTACTAGAAGGGGGTGTGGCCAAGAAAACATGTTAGAAGTGTGATACCTATATTGTTTTGGTCACTCTCTCCTTCAAGAAATAGGAATAGACTTTCTCCCACATGCCAAGTGGCGTGCCGGGTGGCAAGGACACAGTGGTATGTGGGGCAGACATGCCCTTGCCCTTATGGAGTTAACATGTCGGTGATAATGCTTTGTCGCAATGCAAGGAACACTGAAAATATAGAGGGGCTGTGGCCAGCCTCGTCCCCAGAGTCAGCGAAGATGTCTCTGGGAAGTGGTGTTTACACTGAAATCTGAAGGGTGAGTAGAAAGTGCAGAGGGAATGGGGAAGGTGTGAACCAGTGATGCAAGGGAGGGAGGCCTGAGTTACAATTTACAAGGATCCTGCTGGCTGCTGCCAAGAGCGGGAGTTGGCATTAGAGGCGATGGCTATTTTAAGACTGGCTAGGAGGCTGTGGCAGTGATCTTTGTGCCTTAATTCTCATTTCTGAAAAAATAGTTTCATTCCTGTAGCTTTCCCAGACCCTGACCCCTAACTGTGCTGACTCTGGTCACGTTCATGTATCTTCTATGTAACATCCTGCCCCCATCAGCAGGTGCCAAATAGAATCTGTTTATAGTCAACACCACACATGGTTGGTTTCCAGAGCCAGGCAAATGCCTTTAGACAACTCTGGGCTTAGACAGTCACTAAATGCTGTTGTTTCTCCCTCTAAAAGAGCTCTTGAATCTTCCACTCCTCCTTTTGCCCAGGGCCCTGCCTTCTGGCCCTCATTATCTCTTCATAATCACCAACTCGACAGGCACTGAATTTTCTTGCTAACACACATGTTTATCCTCATGTGTCGCCGTTGCCGGGGGTGTAAAGATACCTCAGTGGTTGTATCAGTCAGCTTTCTCTGTATAACAAACAGCCGCAAACCCCAGTGCCTAAAAATAGCAGACATTTATGATTTCTGTGGGTTGATGATCTGGTCTGCGCAGTGTGTGTTAGGCTGATTGCCTGTGCTGGCCCATCCACACATCTGGAGGCTGAGCTGGGGTGCCTCAGCCTCTCTCCACACATTGTCTGTTATCCTCCGGGGGCTACCTCAGGCTTGCCAATGTGACAGCAGAATGATTTCCAGCAGCAGCTGGGCATGGCGGCTCATGCCCAGGAACTTGAGACCAACCATAGCAACACAGCAAGACCCTACAAAAAATAAAAATAATTAGCCTGGTGTGGTAGCATGAGACTGTAGTTCCAGCTACTCAGGAGGCTTAGACGGAGGATCGCTTGAGCCTGGGAGGTCAAGGCTGCAGTGGGTGGTTGTCATGCCACGGCCCCTCCAGCCTGGGCAACTGAGTGAGATCCATCTCCCCCGCTCCCCCCCCCCCAAAAAAAAAGAATGATTCCCAGCAGCAAGAGAGAGGAACTTTTAGACATAAGCACTTTTAAAGTCTTTATTTGTGTCACCTTTGCTATTGTGCCATTGGCTAAAGCAAGTCTCGTGGCCAAACTTTGATTCCCCCTCATGCTGGGGGGCGGGGGGGCAAAGCCACACTGCAGAGTATGCATGCAGGTGGCCTGAACAAATTGGGGCCATTTCTACAGCAATGGTTATGAGGGAGACTTCACAACCAGACTGGATGGGGATGTTTTCTATGTGGTCTGTTCCCTGCCACGTACTGCTTTTGTCCTACTGAACAGGTTTACTCGTCAGGTCTCAAAGCCTCAGCTGCCCATCTATAAAATGAGAATCATCCTTGGGACCACCTCAGTGATTTCATGAGAGGATCTAAAGAGAAAACTGAGTGTCTGCACATCTCTCGGTGCTTGGGGCCCAGTAAGAGTTGAGGGTTTCTATGCTATTCTTAGTGTCAGATGAAGTCTTCTTTTTCTTTCTTTCTTTTTTTTTTTTTGGCACAGAGTTTCACTGTCGCCCAGGCTGGATGGAGTACAGGGGTGTGATCTCAGCTCACTGCAACCTCATCTCTCAGGTTCAAGCAATTCTCCTGCCTCAGACTCCTGAGTCTCTGGGACTATAGGCACGCGCCATGTGCCACCACACTTGGGTAATTTTTGTATTTTTAGTAAAGACAAGGTTTCACCATGTTGGCCAGGCTGGTTTCGAACTCCTGATCTCAAGTGATCCACCTGCCTTGGCCTCCCAAAGTGCTGGGATTACAGACATGAGCCACCGCGCCCAGCCAGATGAAGTCTTCAGAAGCCCTTTCCTATCTAGCCTCAGGCTGATTTATCCTAACCGATGTTACACTTTCACATTCATATCTTACATATTTATTTTTCCTTTCCCCATGTTTTGTGTTTTTACTAAACAGCACCTCACTAGTGCTTCGTTCAGGGAGCAGCTAAAAATATCATCTCCTCTTCAAATTCTTCTTCCAGACGGAGTTGGTAATTTGTCCTTTTTTTTTTTGATGGAGTCTCTCTCCGTCTCCCTGACTGGAGTGCAGTGGTGCGATCTCAGTTCACTGTAACCTCTACCTCCCAGGTTCAAGCGATTCTCCTGCCTCAGCCTTCCAAGTAGCTGGGACTACAGGCGTGTGCCGCCGTGCCCAGCTAATTTTTGTATTTTTAGTAGAGATGAGGTTTCACCATGTTGGCCAGGCTGGTCACGAACTCCTGACTTCAAGTGATCTGCCCGCCTTGGTCTCCCAAAATGCTGAGATTACAGGTGCCCAAGCCCCCTGTATTACATTTTCCTGAGTTGTTTGTGTATTTTTCTGTTTTCTCCTGGTCTGAACTCCCTGAGGAGAGGAGTTGTGAGTTACTCACCTTCCTGTCCTGGTGTGTGGCTCTGTGCCTGGAACAGAATAGGTGTTTGTTTAACAGATAGTGCTATATAAATAATTGGGTGAGTGAATGGATTAAGTGGGTGAATCTCTTTTCATTATCTTGAGTCATCCTAAAAAGGCAGAGGATGGACTAAGTGCCAAAACTGACCTAAACTTGTCTCCTCTTCCCCTCCAGCCGGTACCATTTTCAGATTTCATCTTCCTGAACTGGAAATGCGAATGAGAGGAAATTAATATCCCCAAGAGCTGCAGTGAGCAAACACATTGAGCTTGGGTCAGGACAATTCCATTTGGGGACCAGAGATGGACGGTCACTCAGCCTGTGGAGGTAAGTGACTAATCTGTCCGCAGCACAAGTGAGATGTACTGCCTTTTCTGTTTTGTTTTGTTTTCCATTGATTATGTTACATGGAGGATGTGGAAGATATTCTCCTGTTTCTTGGTGTCTGAAACATGTCCTGCTTGTCCAGAAACGTGCCATTAAGAGGAGTTCCCATGGCAGGGGAAGGGGAATACAGTGACCCTCAGGAGAAAGATGCAGATTGTTAGTATCTAGCAGCCTTTCTTTTTCTTAAATGGAGAGTTTTCTGAGCTCTCATGAACACTGGTAAGTAAAAACCTGAATTCAGATCATCCTTTGATGACAAGTGCCTGTCATCCCGAAGAAGGCCTGGCATGACACTCTGGTGTGTCCTAGAGCAAGTGTCAGCAAACTGTGGCCTACGGGACAAGCCTGGCCCAGCCTGCCTGTGTAAAGAAAGCTTCGCTGGTGCCCCACCATGCTCATTTGTTCAGGTGTCATGTATGGCTGTTTTCACACTGCAGCAGCCTGACTGAGTCATTACCATAGAGACCGTGTGGCTGCAAAGTCTGACGTATTTGTTCCCTGGTCCTTAACAGAAAAGGTGTTGCAACCTCTGTTCTACAGCTGAACTGTCCACACAGAGCCACTCCATATGGAGATATGGAAATTTTAATTAAAATGGAATAATATGAAGAATTCAGGGCTCAGTCACATCACATTTCATGTGCTTAGTAGCCACATGTTGCTTGTGGGTACCCATGGACAGTGCAGATAGAAGACATTTTTATCAGTGCAGAGTTAGCTTGGGAAAAATTGAGATCACCCGGGATGTGTCACTTCACTCTGCTGGTCTCTAACCCAGCTTGGGCATAATTGCAATCATTGCAGAAGAAGAAGGAAGGCTGATGTCTGTGAGTGTGTATAGCTGTTTTCTATATGATTACTGGCAAGGGCCTCTCTCTCTCTCGTGTGCACTCTCTCACTCTCTCTCTCTAGTATAAGAATGGAGTAGCTTTTAACATTTCTTTGGGAGCCATCTTGTGGTATCTGTTTGTGACTCCATGTAAAACAAATCCACTTGGGCCTTGGGGTTTATTCGTTGTATTTATACAAGTAGATATGGATGTGAGCTTGAGCCCTTCTGGGGTCCCAGGTAGGTCAGGGGCCATGTGGGGCCTCCTCTAAAGGGGAAGAAGCAATGGCTTCCACGTTCCCAAGGGGTAAATATATGGGCAAGAGCGATAAGAAACAAGGAGAGGAAGAAAATGAGCAGAAAATGTGGCATGTGTGAGTCTTAGAAGAATGAGGAAGAATGGAGACAAAAGACAATATGGTTCCTAGATATGGTCATAGGTTTACTTTGAAAGAACATGTTGAACAAAGTTATGATGCTTGGGAATATACCACATCTCAGAATTGTGCTGAACACAGACAGTTCTATATGATAGACAGGTGGGGGAGAGCCTTGGACTTGGAGCTAGGTCACCGTCTCAGATGGGACAAGATTGGGAGCATAACAGGAGGTTCTGCTTGGTGCATAAACCAGTGCAAGTGGGAATAACAAGGGCTGATCATTGAGATGCACAGTTTGTATGGAAGGGACCCAAGAAAGAAGAGAGAAGAGACTCTAGATGGCCAACAGGTCTGGGCAAAGGCCCCACGTTTGGCATTTAGAAGTTGGGCTTTCTTATCTTTGGGTTACCCAAGCACAAGCAAGAACAAAGCAGAGACTCCATTGATGAGAAAAGATCCAATTGATATGTATTCTGCACATCTAGATTTGAAAATGTCCCCCTGCCTCTTTGTTTTGGTTGGTCTTCAAGCACCTCACCATTACAGAGGAGTGCTGTATGCGTTTTAAGCAGGCATTTCTGTATCAAACCTTCAAACCATGGAGTTTAATGCAGATATGAAGTAATTATAAGTAATACAAATAATAGTATTAATTTTTTAGTTATTTCTTAGAATCAAGCATATCAAGAATGATGATGATGGTGATGATGTTAACAGTGATAATGTTTTTTGTCCATTTCTAGCTTATTATGTGCCAGGTGCACTGTTCTACTAATATTTATTATCATTATTACTAATAATTATTATTATAGCTTTAAATTATTGGGCACATACAATGTACTAAGTAATATATTGATTTTTTCTCAATCTTGTGAAACCAGAGCATTCATTTCCATTTGTAATTTTTTTCAATTGTTTTATTTTTATATGATTGCAAATGTATAGAAAAGTTATAAGAACAGCCAACAAATTCCTGGACTCCCTTTGTCCAGGTTTTCAAATGTTCGCATTTTATCATGTTCATTTTTTCTTTTTTCTCTACATTTCTTTCTGAAATCAGAAACTTGTATCTTATAATACAACTTTCTAAGTCAGAAACTTAACGTTAATTTGACTATTATCTAACTTTCTGATTTCTCATTCAGATTTCACCAGTTGCCCCCGATAAATTCCTTTATGGCAAAAGAAAAGCCAGTTGGCATGTGTCTTTCTTGGAAAACTTTCTTAATCTCGTATTTCAGCACGTTAACCTTTTTGACAAGTTCAGGCCAGTTATTTGATAGAATGTGCTCAATTTTGGCTTTTCTGATGTTTTCTTGTGATTAGGTTGGCAGGACTAGCCCAGAGCTGGTGTGTCCTTTTCAGTGCATTGTATCAAGAGACACCAGTGTGGCTATCTCCCATTACTGGTGATGTTAGCTTGGAGCTCTCAGTTAAGGTGGTGTTTTCCAGGTGTCTCCACTGCAAAGTTACTGTTTCACCTTTGCCATTAATAAGCATCTTATGGCGAGAAGTTCTGAGATTGTGTAGATATCTGATTAGTCCTCAGTCTATCAGTCATTAGTTTTAGCATCTTTTGATGATTCTTGCCTGAATAGATTTATTATTATCATAGTTGCCAAATGGTGATTTTTCTAATTTCACTGTTTTTTTTTTTTCATTTATTAGTTGGTTTCCTGCTCTAAAGAAGAAATTTTCTTCCTCCGTTCATCATTTATTTATTTATTTATTTATTTTTTGAGACAAAGGAGTCACTCTCACCCAGGCTGGAGCGCAGTGGTGCAGTCTTGGTCTTTGCCCACTGCAACCTCTATCTCCCAGGTTCAAGCAGTTTTCCTGCCTCTGCCTCCTGAGTATCTGGGATTATGGGCATGCACCACCATGCCCAGCTAATTTTTGTACTTTTGGTAGAGATGGGGTTTCACCATGTTGGCCAGGCTGGTCTCCAGCTCTTGACCTTAAGTGATCTGCCTGCCTTGGCCTTCCAAAGTTCTGGGATTACAGGTGTAAGCCACCATGCCCAGCCCTTCCTTTCTTTATATCAGTGTGGACTCATGGATTTTAATTTTATTCAATAGGTTGCAGTCTTTTGTGATCATCAGTTATTTTGATATTTACATTGCCCCAAATCTGTCCGCTAAGGCCTGGCTCCTGTGTCTCTAACGTTTCTCCATCATAATTTGAGCACTTGCTGCCTTGTTGTCACAGCAAGGTATTGTAGCCTCATCTTCTACTCTCCTCACCTCAGTGGTGGAATCAACATGGGAGCCTTGGTTCCTTTTCATGGGAAATGGTGTTTAGAAACCAAGATCTGCCACTAGGTGTGCTTATTGTTCCTGGGGTAGCATTGCCTCTAGGCCCTCTGGGCGGACATAACAGGTGTGTGTGTGTGTGTGTGTGTGTGTGTGTGTGTGGTGTATCACACAGAGAAGCACATTTCTATACATACATATGCACATCCACATGTACATCCACACATCATTCAGATCCTTTTCAAATTGACCCATCTATCTATTAAAATCACCGTGAGTTCACACTAATGGTACTAGGACATTCTGGAAATTCATGTCTATCTAAATGATGCTGAACAGTCATTCTACTTTCACTCTCAACGCTACCACCAGCTACATTTATTAAACCATGTTCAGGCCCAGTTTTAGACCCTTTCCCTCTCTGTTACTTCTGACATCAACTCAGTGGCCCAAGTACAGATGAGCAAACCAAGACTCTGGAAAGCTAATTAACTTGTGCAAAGTTATACAGTTGGTAAAGTGGCAAGCTTATAGGGAGCACCTGTTTGTCCCTCAGCTTTTGATCAAAGGGCCTAGGGAGAAACCTCTGTCTCAGGACCAAAACAAGAGCAGAAGACCAGGGTAGCATTTGTCCCTGCTGACAGCGTTTGTCACAGTGCAGGCCAGCCAAACATGTGGACCATGTGTATGGTCTGCGTCTCTCAGATGGAGTCCTGGTAGGAGGTGTGTGTAGATGCACGTGGTGGTGTGTGTTGCATGCGGGAGTGAGAGTTTCTGTGGGGGATGCAGGACTGCTGTCTTGTCCTTGTGAAGACATTGATCAGGCTGAGGACGTGATTACAGAACTGGGCCTCTCTGCAGAGGGAACATTTCTTCTCTTGCAGGGTGGTTTCTTGGGAGAGCTGCTTCAGTGTGGAAGCCTTAACTTAAACACGTTTTTGTCTCCAGCTCCCAGCAAAGATGCAGAATGTGCACCAGATAAATGCTGGTTTCAGGCAGGCATTGACAAACATTTCTGAGCTGCTTCTGTGCCAGGCACTGCTCTAATCAGACAAAGATCCTAGCTAGGGGTGAGAAAGAGGAAGAGATACACAGTTAAAAAATATATATATATAAATAAATATATATATATATATATGGTATGGGCAGGGGCAGGAGGTCCCAGGGCAGGGCACAACATGGATGTGGTGGTCAAGGAGTGTCTCTTCCAGGAAATGTTTCTAGAACCAAGTCACGTGGCAGACAGGAAAGAAAAATAGGGAGGTGAGAAGGAGAACAGGGGCTGTTGATCAAAGGACACACAGGGACTGATTCAGTCTTCTTCAGGGGACTGTGGCCTCCCCCCAGAGAACCAGGCCTGTTTTCCTTCTGGGCAGTGCCACATAGGGGGACACTCTCCCTGGGAGCTAAAGCATTTCCTCCAACAACAAAAAAACGTTATCAGCTGGCCCAGAGACTGACTGCAGGCCAGGGTACTCTGATTAGATAAGAGGACATCCTGTCTGTCATTCAGTATTCTGATGGGCAGCAGCAAGGAGCTGTTGGAATTTCCGTTGCTGATAACCTTTAAGAGCAGCAGTGGCAGAAATGGGGATTGTTTGGGGTGGGAGGGGAGAGGAGACTTGGGAGCACTCTGGAGTATCTGAAAGGCTGATGGGGAGAGAAGGATTAGCGGATGAATGTGTAGAGGGTGATTTTGAGGATGGATCCAAGTTGCACGAGTGAAGTGAAGAGGGAGGGAGGTTCTCATTCAGGCTGTTTTTCTTTTTTTCTTACTCATTCATTCATTTAGCAAATACTTACTGAGTGCCTTCCAGCTCACTGGCACTTGACTGAGCACTGGAGGTAAAACAATAAGATGAGAGCTACGTCCTCAAGATGTTAATAACTTATTTATTTCCTTATATTATTTATGTATTTATTTTGAGATAGAGTCTCACTCTGGCACCCAGGCTGGAGTACAGTTGTGCCATCACGACTCACTGCAGCCTTGACCTTCTAGGATCAAGCGATCCTCCTGCCTCAGCCTCCTGAGTTGCTGGAATAAGAGCGTGCGCCACCACGCCTGGCTAATTTTTTTATCTTTTGTAGAGATGATGTTTTGCTATGCTGCCCAGGCTGGTCTGGAACTACTGGGCTCGAGCAATTCCCCAGCCTCAGCCTCCCAACGTGTTGGGATTTCACGTATGAGCCACCATAACTGCCCGATGATAATAATTTAATGGGAGAAACAGATCAATTAATAAATCAGTGGTATGTTTAGGTGCAGTTCTGGTTCTTTGGGTCCTGAAGCTTATACAATTTGGGAGTTTTCTTTAAGGAAAAATAATACAAAGTTACGACGTTAAAATAAAATGCAAGTCCTAGATAAGTGGGGTGCAGCCCAGGGACTGGCACGTCAGCTCCCTGGATGTGCTCATGCTCTGGTTCTTTGCCCGGTTTGCAAGCTGCAGTGTCAGTGAGTGCCTTCTGTTACCTGCTGCCTGCCGGATGAGCTGACCACAAGGGGAGCTGGCGGTGGGAATCCTGGTGCTCCATGGTACAGTGAACTTACTTGCCTTCTGGATCCTCTGAGTCCTTGTTCTTGGGCTCAGGGAATAGGGCTAAAGAACTTTGTTCTTCTTGTTTCTGCTGGGATTTTTGAAGGCACTTTCCTTGCAGTTCTGCAGGCTGACCTGTGATCCCACATCAGGGACTGCATTCTCAGGAATCAGCTGAGCTCAGGAGTCCTGGGGCTGGTGGAGTGTTTGTGAGCACTTTCACAGGGTTGGCTGTGGCTCTTATGCCTTTCTAACAACCCCCACACATAGATTTCACCCCACAGCCTCCCTGGCAGCCAGCTGCTGTCATTTCTCTTTTTTACTGATGATGAAACCCAGGCACAAACTGGTTAAGTAACTTACAATCACACAGCTAATAAGTTGGAGGGCTGCGCTTTGAAGGCTTACAGTGTCTCCAGAGCCCAGTCCACTTGCTGCCTCCCCATCATCCTCACTGCCTAATGCTTTTAAGCAATATGCTGGAAATACCTGCAATGTCAAGATTAGGAGATGGGCTAAATCCAGTACAGCCGCAGAATGGAATAATACGCATTTGAGTCACACAACCAGCACGGTGGAATGCTCTGATTTCTGGTGTGAAGGTGGGGTGTCTAATTATATATGCACAGAGAAAGGAAGTGCTAACAGTGCTTGAATTCCCTCAGCCTTTTGCATCCTCTCCTGGACAGCTATAACAGACTCACTCACTCACGCATGCATTCAATAGGTTTTATTTATTTATTATTTTTGAGATGGAGTCTTGCACTGTCTCCCAGGCTGGAGAGCAATGGTGTGATCTCAGCTCACTGCAACCTCCGCCTTCCAGTTCAAGCGATTCTCCCTGCCTCAGCCTCCCAAGTAGTTGGGATTACAGGCTCCCGCCACCACACCTGGCTAATTTTTATATTTGTAGTAGAGATGGGGTTTCACCATGTTGGCCAGGCCAGTCTTGAACTCCTGACCTCAGGATCCCCCCGCCTCGGCCTCCCAAAGTGATGGGATTACAGACATGAGCCAGCATGCCCGGCCATTCAGTAGCTTTTAATTCAATGCCTTTGACATGCTGAGTACTGGGGACACAGCAGCAAAAAACAAAAACATGGTTTCTGCTGTCATGGAACTTAGTCTGGCCTGCTGTTTGCTCTTTCTGCCTATACTTTCTCCCTCCGGCTTTCACTAAAGAGATCTTTCGGAAGCCCTCCATGGTTCCCCCGTGCCCTCAGATGCAGCCCCTCCCTACCGCTATTGTCTCATGGGTAAAATGGACCAGAAGACGCACAGACCTTCCGGACATCAGAGTGTAGCTCTTCTCAGTTGTTGGCTAGAGGCTTTGCAGTCACAACTCTCATCATTACCATCTTCTAGAAAGGTCAGGCACCAGACAGCTGAAACCATGGCAGCCAGCACCAGGAAGTGCCCTCCCTGGGCACTCAAAGATCCAAGACAGCCGGGCCCTGTGTTTGTAGGAACAAGATTCCAGATGTCTCTGCTGCTTGCCAGCCTCGTGACCTTCATTCATGCAGGGCCTTGTTTTCTTGATTCAGTGGGGGCCAACCCCGGCCCCCAGGGGAGATGGATGCTGCAGGGATGTGCAAGCTGTAGAGAGTTCCAGAGAATGGGCCTGGCGTTCTGCAAGCCTGGGATCCCTCCCGGTTGCTTTTCTCCAGCCCTTGGAGCTTGGGCGGTGTGGTGTTAGGATGATTATTGGGTTTCCTCCACAGTTCCTGGCTGATTGTTTTATAGCCCTTGTTATAGCCTTTTGTGATAATATTGGGTGTGGCAGACCTCAGGACGCAGGATCTCTCCAACGTTCTCCTGCCTTCCTTCCCCTGCCCTAACACAGGACTCTAATCTTTCCCTGCCTTTCTGATTGTGGGTCTTGAGATCCTCCCGAGAGAGGGTCCTGCCCTGTACCCTGGGAGAAGGAATGCTGACGTCAGGAAGCTTCCATAAAACCCCAGAAGACTGGGTTGGAAGAGCTTCCAGATAGCTGAGCACCGGAGCTTCCTTTAGGGTAGCACACCCCTTCCCGCATACATCCCCCCACGCATCTCTCTATGTGTATCATTTGCACCAGTAAATATATTTTCCTGAGTTCCAGGAAATTAATTCCAGCAAATTAATCGAGCCCGGAAAGGGGGTCATGAGAACCCAATTTGAAGCCCGTTGGTCAGAAGTTGCAGAAAACCAGACTTGAGACTTGTGTTTGGGGTAGGAGTTGGGGGGCAGTCTGGGGAGCTGACTTCTCAACCTGTGGGATCTGACACTGTCTCCAGGTAGATGGTGTCGGAATTAAATTGGAGGACACCCAGCTGGTGTCCACTGCGTGTTGTGTGGGGAAGAATTCCTATACGTGTGGGCACAGAAGTCTTCTGTGTTGACCGTTAGGGTTTGAGAGCAGAGGATAGGCAGGGTTTGAGAGATTTTACAAAACAGGTAGGAATAACACTTTCTGAGACTTGGTTTCCCCATCTGTAAAAAAAAAAAAAGGAAATACTAACAGTACCCACTTGGGAGAGTTCTGTGAGGACTAAATGACACGAGGACTCAAAAAGCTGGGTACGGTGTCTGGCCCATCGTGAAGGCTGAGTAATTTATCACTATGGTTCCTCGCTGAGCCCGTGATAAATGAGCCTGTGGCAGGACATGAGTGAGCTGCAAGAACAGGAGCCAGGCCTCCCACCTTGCTGGCTCGGAAGGCTGTCTGGCTACAGCAGAGACACTCCTCCCAGAAAGAAGGGGCTTTCCATGGTGAACCACTGTGGCCAGGCCCAGAGGCCTTTACAATACCAATGTCCCAAGAAGAGAAGGGCCATCAGAAGGATGGAAATTTTCTATGTGCTTCTAGATTGATCCCTTCTCAAAAGACTAATTTTTCTTCTAGTCATGCCCAGCTATAAGCATTTGGGCATTTACAGATAACCTTTGTTCCTGAAGGGCATCCGGGTATGTTCTTCCTCCTTTCAATACCCATGACCCTTACTATCCTGGAACAGAGTCCACATTGCAGGAAGGACAAGGCTCACCATGGTCAGGGCCCCATCAAAATCCCCACCCCACCTTCTGCTAATCACTCCCTGTCCCACCCCACCTTCTGCTAATCACAGAATCATCTTCACAGTGTGGACCCTGAATACAGATGACTTGGGTTCTGCTTCTTTTGCAACCCTGGATACAGTATCTTCTCTTGATCTGTTTCCTCATCTGCAAAATGGACATAACAGATAACAACAGCACCAACCTCCAGGACTGAATGAGTTCATTCAGGCGTGCCTTGGAGATATTTCAGGCTTGGTTCCAGGCCGCTGGAATAAAGTGAGGATTGTAGTAAAGCAAGTCACACAAATTGTTTTGGATTCCCAGTGCATACAAAAGTTATATTTATACTATATTGTACTGTAGTCTGTGAAGTGTGCAGAGGCATTATGTCTAAAACAACAATGTACATACCTTAATTAAAAAATTCTTTTTTGGCCGGGCATGCTGGCTTACACTCCTAGCACTTTGGGAGGCTGGGGTGGGCAGATTGCTTGAGGCCAGGAGTTCCAAACCAGCTTGGGCAACATAGCGAGATTTGCCCTCTACAAAAAATGTTAAAACATTAGCCAGGAGTGGTGGTGCATGTGCATCTGTAATCCTAGTCACTTGGGAAACTAAGGCCACAAGTTCAAGGCTGCAGGGAGCTATGATCAGAGCTTGACAGAGCGAGATCCTATTTCTAAAACAACAAACCAAATTAAAAAATACTTTCTTGCTAAAAAATGCTAATGGAATGAGCATGTGCTGTTGGAAAAATGGCACCAGTAGACTTGCTCAACACAGGGCTGCCACAAACCTCCAGTTAGTAAAGACAACAACAACAAAATAACAATGCAGCATCTGTGAAGCAGGATTAAGTGAAGTATGCCTATGTACGTGAAAGTGTTTAGAACCCTGCTAGACGCAGCAATCTCTAACGGCCAGTATTCTATAGAGAATATGAAGCTAAAGATGTGGCTATGGATATAGATATAGATATAGATATAGATATAGATATAGATATAGATACAGATATAATGTAGCTCTAGTCTGTGATCATCACCCCAAATGAAATACCTGCCATGTCTGCAGGACTTGGTCTGTGAGGTTTGCATGTGCACTTCTCTACCTGGAATGCCCTTCTCTTGCTTTCCTGGGGAGCCCTCCCTTCTTCACACTCAGCTCTAGAGTTGTCTCTTCTGGGACTCCGCCCCCCTATTTCCACTCCATTCTCAGCTGTAGGGCTTGTCCTTCGGCAGCCCTTAAACCCCCTGCCTGTGGCTGCCTTCCTTTCACTGACCACACTGTCTTGTGAAGAAGGGCCCGTGCACCTGTGCGTTTCCCCTGCTGCACTGGGAGCCCCTTGAGCAGTGGTAGTCTATGCTTCATTCTTCATTGGATTCACAGAGCACCCTCTGGGCCAGGCATGCCTTTCCCTCACCAGCACCGAGACTGGTGCTCTGACGGCTGGTGTAGTGTGTCCATTTGTCTCAGCCACAAAGAGCCAGCCCAGGTGCTGGTTTGATAGACATGATGTCCAGCTAGCTGGCCATGCTACTGGCCTGGACACATGCCTGGGCCCCTGTGGGGATTACTTGTCTCTTCTTTAGCTCCTCCGACTTGCCTCCAGCCTTTGGAGAACTGGAAATGGGCGGACTCCATGTCTGTAGGCTCCTGATCCTTTCACTTTCCGGTCCACGCCTTATCTGCGTTCCATGCAGGCCAGAATGCAGAACACCTGCTGTTTGCAGTTCTCTCTGCCTCCAATTAACTTATGCAAACACATCCTGTCAAAATATCCCACACCCTTTCTGATATGGATGGCATGGGGTAGAGGAGGAAGAAGACGCAAATGAACCCAAAGCCAGTAAGTCTGAAATCCATTTGGCAAGCATTTGTGCTATGTCCTATATTCAGTGCCTGTGTGGGGAAGTCAGTTCACCGTTTTGCTCAATGGCAATGAAGAAATGGCATTCATGTAAACACTTTCTCACAGTCTCTAAAAATATCCTTTGTGCTGGAGGATTGGCTGTCAGAAAAAGAGGAAGAAGGGAAGGCCTTTGGGTCTGAGATGATTTGCTTATTCTGTTGGTTGAATAGGATGGAATTGGCTTTCTGCACTTTGCAACCTCAACAGATGGTCAGTCATCTAACTGGAACCTCCTTGGAGGTGGGGCCTGTCTTTTTCCCAATTGAATCCGCAGTACTTTGGTAAAGGAGAGGTCACTCAGGGAGTGTTCTGGAATTACCCCCAACAGTTGTGCTATATGGTTGTACTGTGTTAATATTTCATCAAGAGTACTCATCTCTCCCTGTTGCTGCATATTTGCATATTAGTGTATGTCATCATCATTATCACAAACACCACCGTATCGCCTTTAGCATTTTCTGTCATTTGAACTATGTCCTTGCAATAAGTTCTCAGGAGAGAGATACTGAAAATGCCTTGAAGGTTCTTGCCACCTACTCATTGTGACTTTGCTGTGAAACGAGGAGTGGAAGGGAGATGGGGGAACAAGAGCTGGAAGGGGATCCCTATTGAGGCTGGGACAGGGACCAGTGCAAAGGCCAGGATACAGCCACGGTGGGATTGTTCGATGGGCAAGTGGGTCTGCCTCCAGTGGAGCGCAGAGTGCAGGTCAGGGAGGAATGAGGAGCTGGGAGGGATGGACACAAGGGTGAAAAGACAGGAAGTTCAGACAGAGGAACTCGCTCCTGATAGGAGAGAAAGCCCACTGTCATGCCTCTCATTTCTTGGGGGCTAATGTACAGTGAGTCAGTGGGGAGCGGGGTGAGCTCTTAACATCTGTGTGTAGGCTGCTCTAGAGCCCGTGCCTGCACTGGAGCCCATGAGTCACCTCAAGTCCATTTGAAAAATTAGAGTGTTGGTAATTCACAGGGGAAAAATAGCACAGACAAGGATCAAGAGATCCTGGCTGTCTGCAACACCTGCACGTCATTCTCTGTAGTCCCCAGGGTGCCACAGACTTAAGGAATTTTACACAACTCTGAGGTTTGGAATTCTATGGGTCTCCATGGAATTCAGACTGCCACTGGGCTGTGGGGGGTGGCGGGGGGTGGGGACTAGAAGACCCACATTCCGTGGAAATCCAGGGATTCCCGGAATTCCAGCATCCAGTAGAAATTCAGAGAACCATGGCCCCTGAGTAATTCCTCTGAAGGAAACATAGTCAAGAAAGACAAATTAATTTACAGCTACTCCTTCAGCTCCAGCCCGGCACTTAATTAGTGCCTTAGTGGTTTGAATGAATGAATATGGGAAAGGGTGAGAGAAGGAGTGAAGCAGAAGATCGCCCGCCAAAGCTATGCTTCCCATCCTCAAATGTCACCCCCTCCACACTGGGGAGGGGCATGTGGCTGTCCTGCGGACTCGTCTGGCATTTTGTAGGTGAGGGCTAAGGATGCTGTAGCTCCTGCACAAGGGCAGGGAGAACAGTTCTGGCAAACTGCTAAACGTGTCCTCCTCAGAACACCACTGGACGTTCAGTACTGAGGAACAGCAGAGCATGGCGTCACACGAGCCGCCCCAAAGTTTTCACTCTGGAGGATGGTCCTTCCACGCGATTACTATTGATTGATCACAAGTAGCTTTTGATGTCATGGCTTTTATCTGTTAATATATGTCATATTCGATATTAAAATTGAGGAATTATTTAAATATTTATTTAGTACTTCATTGGAAAAATAATAATGAATCTATCATATGGTAATATAAATGACTTTTTTTTTTTTTTTTGAGACAGAGTGTTGCTCTGTTACCCAGGCTGGAGTGCAGTGGCACAATCTTGGCTCACTGCAACCTCCGCCTCCCAGGTACAAGCGATTCTCCTGCCATAACTGGGATTACAGGTGCCCGCCACCGCACCTAGCTAATTTTTGTATTTTTAGTAGAGATGGGGGTTTCACCATGTTGGCCAGACTGCTCTCGAACTCCTGACTTCAGGTGATCCACTCGCCTCAGCCTCCCAGAGTTCTGAGATTACAGGTGTGAGCCACTGTGCCCATCCCATAAATGACATTTTCATGAAAAAATAACTACTTACCCAAACAAACAACAACAAAAAATAAGAAGAGTGGTATTATTTTACAGATCCCTTTACTATCTGGCTTAAAGGAAAACAGCTGGGTTTTCATCTCTGCCTCTGTATTCAGTCTTTTGTGAAATCAGATGTCATTTGTCTCTGGGGAGCTCTACTGTACATGCAGGAGAGAATGAGAGTGAAAGAGTAAATGAAGCTTTCGTCTCATTATGAAAATGGCTTTGACATCGTGGATTCCCCAGAAGGATCTCAATGACCCACAGAGATACCTGAAACATAGTTTTAAGAACCTCAGTACAGTGGTTAAGAACATGCCTTTTTTTTTTTTTTTTTTTTTTAATTTTTAAGTTCTGGGATACAAGTGCAGAATGTGTAGGTTTGTTACATAGATATACATGTGACATGGTGGTTTTCTGCACCTGTCAACCTGTCATCTAGGTTTTAAGCATGCATTAGTTATTTGTCCTAATGCTCTCCCTCCCCTCACCCCCCTAACTGGCCCTGGTGTGTGTTGTTCCCCTCCCTGTGTCCATGTGTTTTCACTGGAGAAGAACATGGTTTTTCAAGCAGGCTGCCTGGGGTCAGGGAGGTGTTTGGGAGGAATTGCATCCCGAATCCACTTGCAGCCCGTTGAGTTACCATACACAAGAGATTTCACTTCTCTCTGCACCTCACATCCTCTATAAAGTGGGATAATAGTACCTACTCATAGGATTATTGTAAGAGTTACATTAGTTAATATTTTAAAGCTCTTAGAACAGCCAGGTACATATTAAATGCTATACAGGTTATGTATCTACAGCTACACACACCTATCACATACATACATACCATATACATACATGTGTATATATGTACACATACATAATGTATATATACTATATATGTGAGTATATATGTGTGTACTATATATTCATGTATATTTATGCTATATATTTATTGCATATACTAAAACCAACTGAAAAATCACAAATGTTACTATAGCAAGTCATCCATTTCACATTATTTCTAAAAATATGAATATGTAAAGCCATTTCTTAAGGCAGCTTTTCTATCACCTACTAAGAGCCGGGGACAGCCGCTGCCCTGTTTGGGGTGCTGCAGAGCATAATCATAAATGTGGGAGTCCAGATCCAGGTCAGCTGTTGGGGCTCCAGGAGTCTGCGGACCCCTGCTCTCACCTCTTTGTGTCTCCAGAGCTCCGGATTAAGGGCTTTCTGACAACTCCTGACCACACTCCTCATCTTCTTTCCTTCCCTTTGTCTGATGAAGCAGCTGTCTTCATTTGGCTGCCTGATGGAGAACATCTGGCTCCAGGCACCACAGAAATCAAAGAAGCAACCCACGATGCTGGCCCCAGGAAGTCCCCAGAAACCCCAGGCAGCTCCTCCTCTCACACGGGATGCTTTTCCCGAAATACTTTTTGTCTGGAAGCTCTCCATGTGAGCTTTACAAAGGCATGTGCATTCCCTTAGCCTTTGAAAATGCTCATAGGTTCAAGAACAACAACGACAAAAAGTCTTGGCGTCAGTGATCTGAGCACAGCATTGGAGTATGCTAAGAAGGCATCGGGGACTGGGAGCGGTGGCACATGCCTGTGATCCCAGCACTTTGGGAGGCCAAGGCGGGTGGATCACCTGAGGTCAGGAGTTCACGACCAGCCTGACTAATATGGTGAAACCCCGTCTCTACTAAACAAAATTAACTGAGCGTGGTGGCACATGCCTGTAATCCCAGCTACTTGGGAGGCTGAGACAGGAGAATTGCTTGTACCTAGGAGGTAGAGGTTGCAGTGAGCTGAAATGGTGCCATTGCACTTTAGCCTGGGCAGCAAGAGCAAAACTCCGTCTCGAAAATAAATAAATAAATAAATAAATAAATAAAATGAAAGAAGGCATCAGGACACCGGCTCTTTGTCCTCTGAGTGCGTGCTGTGCAGCGAGGTCCTCACCTGGAAGGCATTCTGAATAGGACGAGACCCACCATGTCACCCCCCTGCTCTGGTTTATTCATTAATTCAATTATCAAACGTCAGTGGAATGCCTACAAGGGCCGGGCAGCGTTCAGAGCACTGGAGACACTTCCATAAACTCACAAGCAAACATTCCTTGCGAAACCTACAGTTCAGTCGGGGAGACTTCTGATAAATAACAAAGTTCACAAATTAGAGATTTCATGATGCGTAGGAGGACAGGTACTAGAAAAGAGCGGGCAGGGGGCTGGGGAGCGCTGGCAGCAGAGGGGCCCGGGGTCAGCAACACCGAGAAGAGAAAGATGAACAGATTTGAGGAAGGCGAGAACCTTGTCCACATGGGTCTGGGGGACAGTCCTCGAATGGGGGATACAGAGCTATGCCTGGTGAGTCAGAGAACTGAGAGTCCGGGAGCCTGGGCAGTGCATCAGGGTAAGTGGTCAAGTGAGATGCGAAGGGGGCGGCCAGACCAGAGGGGTTCTTGTTGACTTTTGGTGATATGGCGTGCCTCCAAGTTGACACTGCCCCTTGCTGGACTGCAGTGACTTCCTGTTTTTGACTTCCTAGGCTTCTCTGGGCCTCTACCCTAGAGCCCACCATGGGTCCTGGAACCCCTCTTCTGGGTCCCCTGATGTTCTATGTCAGCTCTCGCCTAGCATCCTCACCTTCAGGTGGGTGTTCATCTGTCTGCCTGTCTGCCTCCCCTGTTAGCTGGGCCTTTCAATTTTCCATCCCACCATAAGGGACAGCCAGCAGGTCCTGAGTTTTATGACCTTGTACATTTGTTTGGTAGCAGCACCTTCAACCTCTAAGCTCCTAAGACCTGTCTCTCTCCTTCATTAGAACTGCCGCATCCTCTCTGGCCCACTTTCTGTCTGGCATTTGCCTGACAAATTCCTCCACTAGATGCCAAATTCCCCAGGGAGAGGACCCAGTCGGCCTCCATCTGCGTCACCTTGAGCACTATGGCAAGAGGGCTAGAAAGCCTGTCCGGTCGGTGGGAGGACCCATCACCACAGGGGTTTGCTTGCAAATCCTCTATGCCTGGCCCTGCCTAGCTGTCTGTGAATCTCCTGTGTACGCTCTGCTTGGTCAACCGCTGGTTCGCTTTGTCCCACCCGTGCTGCGTTCCTGTACTAGCTTGTTAGTTGCAGAGCCCCATGTGTCTTAGCACAGGCTGATTCCTTTACCAGAAATGCCAGTTTTCTATTTATTCATCCAGCAAGTGCATTTACTGGCCCTTGCTAACTCACTGGAAGGACCATCTCCATTAGGAAGCTGATGCCCTGTCTTGTGACACGTTTTCATCTGGATACATTGGACTGCGAATGCTAGACCCTGGCGTGGAGAGGGGAAATGGGGTCCTGCCCTTGGAGCCCTAATACCCTAGCTCCAGGCTCAGCAAATGTTTTCCGTAAAGGGCCAGGTCGTAACTATTTTAAGTTTTGTGGGCCAAATCGTATCTCTCATGACTATTCACATTTGCTGTTGTAGCACAAAGCAGCCATAGACAAAACATAAATGAATGAATGTATTTGTGTTCCATAAAACTTCATTTACAAAAATAGGTGGCAAGGCCAGATTTGGCCCGTGAGCTGTCATTCAGTGACCCTGGTCTTGACTCAGTGTAGGCCATAGAGGGAAACAGCTTGTATAGCTCAATGTACTCACTAATTGCTAATTACTAGTGTTCCCATCACTTGACAGAGACTCTTCCAGGGCATAGACTGTCCCGCAGTCAGCATTGTGCCCTCAATGCCTAGCACAGCGCCTGACACAGGGTAGGCACCCAGGATGTGTGAATAAATCAATGAGCAAGTGAATGGAAATTCTATGGGTACTGAGCTTAGCAATGTAGGCTAGGCCCTGTTCCTTCCCTGCAGGGACAAAATGCTGGCAAAGGGCTTGGTGTTGTCTCTGGGGGCCCTGGGAGTGAAACTAAATAGGCTTCTCCAAGTGCACCATTTCTGGGTAATTTTTTTTGTTTTTGTTTTTGTTTTTTTTTGAGACAGGGTCCCGCTGTGTCACCAGGCTGAAGTGCAGTGGTGCGATCTTGGCTTACTTCAACCTCCGCCTCCCAGGTTCAAGCAATTCTCCTGCCTCAACCTCCCAAGTAGCTGGTGCTACAGGTGTGGGCCACCACACCCAGCTAATTGCTGCTTTTTGTTGTTGTAGTTGTTTTTTAAGTAGAGTTGGGTTTTCACCATGTTGGCCAAGATGTTCTCAATCTCTTGACCTCAATCTGCCAACCTTGGCCTCCCAAAGTGGTGGGATTATAGGCATGAGCCACCACGCCCAGCCCATTTGTGGTGATTTTAATGAGCTCTCGATGGGGGTGGGCTCAGTCCCCTGGGGTGGCCAGAGCCCATCTGGATTGACTTCAAGGAGCTATGATGTGAGCTGGGGCAGGTGGAGACTTTGTGGCATGGGACCCACCAGCAAGCGAGCTGTTCCTTCCTTCCCGCGGATCTTTTCTGGCTCTGCGTGGGCCATGGGCTGAGTCCTGGCATACAGTTCTCCCGTGCCTAGGATGAGCCAAGTGCTATTCTGACGGTTGCACACACATGATCTCCTTTAATTTTCATGGCAACCTGGGTGGTGAATAGTATCATTATCCTCATTTTACACAGGGTAAACTGAGTCACAATATGCAACTTGCCTGAGGTCACACTGTAGCTTAGGGCAAAGTTGGGATTTGAACCCAGCAATCTGATTCCAGGGTCCTTGCTCATAACCATCATTATTCAAACTGACATGCAGTGTAAAGGATTCAGACCTGCAGGGACCAGGAGTGGACACTTCTCACCCCACCACCTCAACCCCTTTACTCCCGATGCCGACACTGTTGCACAGAGAACTAAAGTAATTGGCCCAAGATCACATGGCATTAGGAAAGAGTTGAAGCTATGTGAGTCGATTTCCAACTCAATGCTTTCTCCACAAGCCCAAGCCCCACTTTTGGCTTGGCACCTGTAGGCAAACAGAGGCAAGTCTCTTCTCTCTTTCTCCCTGCCTCCCCTCCCCGCAGAGCAGAACAACCTCTCATCTTATCCTTTGTGAAAGACCAGCCCCTTCACAGAGAAGTGACAGTACAAACTTGCACCTTCGTTAGCATGGATGGGTGCCCTGGGCCTGGAATCAGTCAGATCAGGAATCAGGTGAGCTTGGGCAGGTCTCCTCACCTCTCTGACCCTCTGTTTTGTCATCTGGTGACTAGGGGTACAAGGCCTGACTTGGCTGAGTTGTTCCAAGAGCTGAGTGCAGTGATATGTCTCAGTGCCTGCCTGTCACAGCCCTTGGCCTTCAGCAAATGTGGTTTCCTGTCCTGCTTCCTCATTTCTCCCCACAGCTCTCTCGCCCACTCTGTCCGAGGAACAACAGTGTACCCCACCCACTGTACTCAGCTGGAAAACTGCATCCAATGACCTCTCTTCTAAGCAACCACTCTGACGTCACCTGGTGCAACATTCTAGGTCCATCCAGGAAGCAACGTTGGGCTATTTCTACCCCAGGCACTGTGGCAGCATTCTTTTTTCTTCTTGCCCTGTAATTACAGGGTTTTACAGTGGTTTCTCTGTTGCCTAAAAGTCTCAACATTTTCTTTGTTTCTCTCTTACACATAATTGTATCTCAGGAACCCACAAGCCATTAGGTCCCTGACCCTCAATGGATGCCCTTTTCTATGGAGACAGACATCTAGATCAAAAGAAAGATGCTGGCTGGTTGGAGTAAACTATTCGAATAGACAAAACCCTTCATGAGACCTCTACATGGATTTTGTGGCCCTGGGTGGTTGGAGAGACTTAGGAGTCTTCATGAACTTTTCTACTTCCCCTCTTTTTGATGTAGAATTATCTGCAGGATCCCAGGCCCCAGACTCTGGCTGGGGAATGAGTGTGGTAGAATAATAGCAGAGGTTGGGGGCTCTAGTGTCTGGCAGACACAGGGATGGGTAGAGTTACCATGTTTGCAAAGGTGGGCATCCTCAGCTCTTGAGCTTGCCTGAATGCAGGCTGGCTGGAGCCTGACCCAACTTTCCTAATTCATGGCTACCTTTGTGAGCTGAAAGAATTGTCAGTGATGGCAGTGGTGGCCTGTCTGGAGCAGCTGCTGTGGGGATGCCAGCTGCAGCAGGGGAGGTGTAGCTGGGGCTGCGTGCTCCACAGAGCTGGCAGAGGCCAGGAACAGATGGGAACCCTGCCTTCTACCAAGTTGGCAGGGCAGGAGCCCTGAGCTCCCTGGCACAGCTGCAGCTACCTAGCCACAGCTCTGGACCGAGGCATTCTGCTGCTCTCGAGGGCCCAGGAAGCCCCACTGTCGTGAAGGCTTGTAATTGCCTTCTCCTGCTCCCTGACATCTCACCACTCCCAGTGCCCACTCTGATTTTTAGAACAAAGTTAAAGCTGAGTCTGAGTGCTGTCGCAACCTAGCTGGGTGCGCATGCACACTGGGTGGTGCTGACATGCCAGACCCCTGCCACCTTGGCCCCCTCCAGACTTTGGTCACCAACAGGCACAGGAGGGAAGCCAAGAGGAGACTGAGGGCAGCTCAGTGCGGGCCTGCAAGCATCCCTCAGCATACACAGCCTGGGTGCTCTGGATGCCATGTTGATGGTGGCAGGAGGCAGACAGGCTCCTGAGTGGAAAGGTGTGGGTCCCAGGTGAAACACCACCTTCAACCCAGAGACAGCCTGAAGCCTGGAGGCCAGGCTGCCAGTTCTGGGGGGAGTCCATGGCCTAGAATAAGAACTTATGGTGCTTTATCCAAGCCCACCCATGGCCGCCCACGGACCAGTCAGCATGCACTTCCACCCTTCTGAGCCCATAAAAACCCTGGACTCAGCCAGACATGCAGGTGTCAGGAATACCAGCTGCAGGAAGGAGCTACCCTCTCTGGGTCTCCTTGACTCTTTGGGATAACCTAACTGCAGAAAGGACTACCCACTATGTGTCTCCTCTGCCGAGAGCTAGACATTCATTGGGATGACCTGCCTGTGGAAAGGAGCTACCCACTGCAGGTCTCCTGAAAGCTGTTCTGTCACTCAATGAGGCTCCTCTCTGCCTTGCTCACCCTCCAGTTGTCTGTGTGCCTCATTCTTCCTGGACATGGGACAAGAACTCAGGATCCGCCAAATGGTGGGACTGTAAGTGCTGTAACACAAGCAGGGCTGAAACACACCCTCTTCCCCCCGTTCACCACATTGCAGGTGACAAGAAGGAGAGAAGAGCTGTGGCCCTTTGGGGAGACCAGATCTAGGGGCTCCCCAAGCCAGGGCTGTGACAACCTCTTTGGGGCTCCACAGTTCCTGGTGTCTCCAAGCTTCTGGGTGCCACCATGTTCCCCTGGAACGTTTCTAGATGTGTTACTTAGGAATGTGGCAGCTTTCTTGCTTCTTTATCCAGATATGGATCTAGAAATGGGTGCCTGCAGCAGAAGCCGTGTGTGGTATATCTGGTCCAGCCTCAGCCTCACATGGAGCTGGCACCTGTGCCAGTGCCCAGAACTGCCCGTCCTGTTGCAGTAACCAGCATGCCTGGCTGTGCACAGTGGCTGGACCCTCTGCTAGCTCACCCAAACACCCCTTGCTGCTCCATGCCTGGCTGGCCCTTACCAAGTGTGTGATCTAGGCTGGTAGCATAAGCTAAGCACACCTACTGGGCCGAGTGGGTGAAATGAGCCCAGCAGGCATGAGCAATACTCAGGTAGAAGGCGCTGCTGGCCACAGAGGTTTCTGGCTGGCAAAGTGACACCCAAGGATCCTGTGACATCAGGATCTGCTCACCTGCAAAATGCTGGTCTCACCTGGGGCTGTAGTGTTGCCTGGTTGCTGAGAGCTCTGTCTCTAGGGGACAATGCCTGGGTTTGTGTCCTGGCTCTGCCACTTTCTAGCTGGGAGACCTTGGACAAGTTCTTAACTCCTTTGTGTTTCACATTTTCATCTGAAAAATTGGGGTAATAATAGCTCATTCAGTGTTCATTAAAAACTTAAGAGGCAGGTTTTTAAATTATTGTTCCAGGTTTTGCTTGAGCTGAGAGGGCCAGCCAGAGTCAAGGTATAGGAGCAATTGAGCAGTGAGAGTGTGTCAGTCAGTTTTTGCTGTGTAACGAAACCATGAAATGGTATAAGAGCATTCATTTAGATTTCATGGGTCTGTGGGTCACATGTGGTGGTTCTGGCTTAGTCTGTGAGTTGAGTTGGCCCTGACTGGAGGGTCACAGGCTGCCTGAAGCATGTTTTTCTCATAATGGAGGTCAGAAGCTCCCCAAAGGACAGGTACACAAAGCTCTTATGGTTATGGTTCTGAACTGGCATCTTGGCACTTCTTCCCACATTCTATTGGCTAAAGCATGTCACAATATCCAGAGCGTGAAAAAATACACTCCCACTTCAAGAGACGAGGATCTGAGATAGAGACCCCTAGCCTCATCTCCTGTGGCTCCCATACCCAGCCTTCTGCCAGCCCATTTGTACTTGTTTGCCAGCAAGAAGCTCAACAGACATTTCTCAGTCGGTCATAAATCTGCTGCCTAGGGATGGTGCTGACCTCTGGCAGGCCTCCAGGGAGGTCCTGAGAGGCCCATGAGAGTTGACTTTGCTTCGTCACAGAGCAGGACAAGTGGCCATTCCATCTGTAATAAGACCCTTCTAAATGATCTGCAGGAACTCCTGATGCATCCTTGCAGTGCCCCTTTGAAGTAGCTGCCAGTTTAAGCATCACCATCTTCACTTTACAGAGGAAGAAATGAAGGCACAGAGAGGTTGAGTTACTTGCCTGAGGGTGTCCAGCAAAGAGTGGGCAGAGCCAGATTGAGGCTGAGGTGGTTTGGCTGTGGAGTCTCTGTACTGCTTCTGGGGGTGGAGAAAGCAACAGCTCCACATCTCTGTGACTTACACTAGGACAGAGGCATGCATGGGGGTGTGGCAGTGTCTGTGAATCAAGACCTGGACCCTCCAGTCTCCCATGTGCTCTGTGGTGTTTGGGAGACTTAGCAACCCCCCACAAAAGAGTGAGGACCCACTTCCCCTGCTCCCAGAAGCCATGCAGCTCCCCTCTCAGCAGGGTAGAAGGGAGAGGCCCCTTGCTGCTCACCAGCACCCTGGGGCAGGTGGGAGTGACAGAGCACAGCCCCATCTGTTTGAAGTTAGAAGTGATTGAGCACAGTTGTCCAGAAACTCCATGCAGTTTAGAAACACAGTGCTGAATGTCTTCCCCCAGCAAGGCTGTCTCTCCTTGAGGGATTTCATCCTGTCTCTTCCTCCCAGTGCTCATTTTCTCAGCGCCTTCTCTGTCCTAGGCTCTGGGGACAGAGACAGTGAGACGAGCCCCTTCTCTTGCCTGGTGAGGGTGTTGGGGGCACACCAGGAGTCCAGAGAAGGATTGTACTCCAGGGAGGATAGTGGTAGCAAAATAACAACAGTAATTAGTGTGTGCTTGTGGAGTGCCACGTGCTTAACACTTAGCCCCTTAGGCCAGCGTTATGTTTGCCTTCAGTTTTTGGATGCAACCCAGGCGCTCAGGGTTAACTAGCAAGACCCTGCGGCCACCAGGTGACTCTGCTGGATATGAACGTAGGCTTTTCTGGGCCAGCACCTCAGCACCCTGGACCAGCTGGGGTACAGGGTAAAGTACTCTGAGAGTCAGATCAGAAGGCTTAAGGTCCCACTTACTGTTCTGCCCCACACAGGCTGTGCGGCCTCCGGCAAGTGAGTTGACCTCTCTGAGCCTCAGACCCTCAGCTATGACTTGGAATTGCAAAACATTTCCAGAGAGGTAGTGGTCAAACCACACTGTACCTGTGATGGGACTCTGAAGTAAAGCCGGGAACCTTCTGTGCCTGGGGAGCCTCAGTATCTAGGGGCAGTGTCCTGAGCCCCCATTCCAGGGAAGCCATTTGCAATTTTTTTTTTTTAAGATTTTTTAAAAATGTTGCTGGGTCTGTGTTTTTCTATCTCCTCTGAACTTTCCTTCCTGCTAGTTTTCTATATTGCTTCCTATTTTTTTCTCTGCTTTGGGCATAAGCTTCTAGAAATAGAATTTTAAATCTTAGATGGCTTCCCCATTCTGTATAGCGCTTGGGGGTGCTCACATCAGACTTCTGGGAGGCTTTCCGCCCAGAGTTGGGTTGCTGGAGAAGACTGTAAAGGCACCACCATTTTTAAGGTTTTTGTTTTGTTTTGTTTTGTTTGGAAGTTTGGAGGTTTCATTTTAGAATCAGAAAAGTAGCCCATGACCATTGAAACAAATCTGAAAACAGAGAAAAGTATAAAGGCCCAAAACAAAAAGAGAAAAACCTACAGAAACCGTCTCTCCCAGAAAGTACCTATCTCAGTAGTTCATCCTGTTTTCTTTCACGAGATTTTCGTTCCTCTAGGTTTACATATACTAAAATCGGAATTATGATTCTGAAATTCTTTTCTGTTTTCGTTTCCAATTTAACAGTGTAGTAGATATTCCTGCATGTTATTTAAAATTCTTCATGAGCATTATTAATGATTGAAAATTTCTGTCCTGTAACAGATATTTTAACATATCATGATTTATCTAATAATTTCCTTAATGTAGAGCATGCAGGAGGAGTTCTCTAACATTTTGCTATTAAAAATAACATGATAGGCCAGGGGCAGTAGTTCAGACCTGTAATTCCAGCACTTTGGGAGGCCGAGGTGGGTGGATCACAAGGTCAGGAGTTCGAGACAAGCCTGGCCAACATGGTGAAACCCCTTCTCTAATAAAAATACAAAAATTAGCTGGGCATGGTGGCAGGTGCCTGTAATCCCAGCTACTCGGGAGGCTGAGGCAGAGAATCGCTTGAACCCAAGAGGCGGAGGTTGCAGTGAGCCGAGATCACAGCACTGCACTCTAGTATGGGTGACAGAGCAAGACTCTGTCTCAAAACAAAAACAAAACAAAACAAAACACACACACAAAAATTAGCTGGGTGTGGTGGCACACACCTGTAATCCCAGGTACTCGGGAGGATGAGGCAGGAGAATTGCTTGAAACCAGGAGGCGGAGGTTGCAGTGAGCTGAGATTGCACCACTGCACTCTAGCCTGGGCAACGGAGCAAGACTCTGTCTCAAAAAAAAAAAAAAAAAAAACACATAAAACAAAAATTAGCTGGGTGTGGTGGTACACACCTGTAATCCCAGCTACTCAGGAGGCTGAGGCAAGAGAACTGCCTGAACCTGGGAGGCGGAGGTTGCAGTGAGCTGGGATCGCACCATAGCACTTCAGCCTTGATGACAAAGCGAGAATCTGTCTCAAAAAAAAAAAAAAAAAAAAAAAACCCCGCAAAAAACATGATAAACATCTTTGGGCACAAAACTGCACATTGAGCTATTTCCTGGAATAGATTCCTAAAAGGGGAATTATGTATGCGGTGGAAGGAGAGAGCACTTTTTGAGGCTTTTGATGCCTCAAGCAAATGTCCTTTTGTTTTAGACTTGGAGGCTGTAGTGGGGTGGGCTGCCAGAGACCCGGCTTCCCTGCCGGGGCTCATGTTTCTGCTGAACAGGGGTCCAAACCCATGAGCTCCTGACTCAGGAAAGGTCCTAGGTTGGCCCATACCCAACATCTTTTCATGGTGACTTGTGAGAAGCTCTAGGAGTCTTGATGATCTAAACTGTTTCACTTGAAAGCGGAACTAGGAGCATTTTGAAGGCAGAAGTGTCAAGACGCAGAAACTTCTGTGGTGCCGGAAGAGGGGGCTGCCTCCAGGAAGATGGAATTCACCATGGAATATATACCAAGCAGCATGTGGGCAGGGGCTGTGCGTACCACACCCCGCTGCGAGCTGTCCCCGGCTCCAGCCCCTCCTCTGCGTTCCTCCCTATCAGCTGAGCGCTACACACTCATTTCTTTGCATAGTCTCTGCCTCCCCTAGAATTTCAGCTCTCTTCGTCTGTTTTGTTCTCTGCTGTAGCTTTAGCCCCCCAAAACATTACCTGGCCCATTACAGCTGCTCAATAAATATGCATGGGCTGAAAGAATGATGAGTGGGGAAGATTGTAAAGACCTGCTCAGAAGTCCCAAAATATGATGCTTGGAAGTAACAATACTTGCCCGCATTCCTTTACTGGGTTCTTTTTGTTTATTTTGTTTTGTTTTTGAGACAGAGTCTCACTCTTTCACTGAGGCTGGAGTGCAGTGGTGCAATCTCAGCTCATTGCAGCTTCTGCCTCCCAGGTTCAAGCGATTCTCATGCCTCAGCCTCCCTAGTAGCTAAGATTACAGGCAAGTGCCATCATGCCCCACTAATGTTTGTATTTTTTTTTTTTTTTTTTTAGTAGACATGGGGTTTCACTATGTTGGTCAGGTTAGTCTCAAACTCCTGACCTCAAGTAATCTACCCATCTCCACCTCTCAAAGTGCTGGGATTACAGGCGTGAGCTCCCGAGCCCGGCCTCTTTTACTGAGTTCTTAATGTGTGCCTGGCATGTATCTCTCGGACACCTCCCAGGTAATTCTGTTATGGATAAGGTGACTGCTGTTGTCCCATTTATTTCCTCACTCATGCCAGCTTGACATTATACTAGAGCATTTCCCCCATGCTATTTTAAATTCTTTCTGAACCATAATTTATCTTCCTTTAACATACATAAGAACATTCTGGAATTTGCTCAATAGTTTGCACAGCTCTAGTATTTACCCAGGAATGGAATTGCTGGGGCCTAGGGTGTCCCTGTGTGTAACTTGCCCCTGTACTACCAGGGGCACCTAGTGTGGCTAATGAGTCCACACTTCACTGGCAGGGCGTGTCTGCACATGGCCTGTCAACATTTGGCATCACAGTGCCTTCTAATTTTTGCCAGGCTAGTAGGTGTCAAGGATGTCTCATTCTATTTTCGTTCGCATTTCTGATTGCTATTGAGGCCCTAGACCTTCATGCCTGCCCTGCCTGCCCTCACCAGGCCCCTCTGTCCTCCCTTTCCCTACCCCACCCTGACCTCCATGTCTCTTCTGCTTACCCTTCAGAATTTAACATAGACATTTGCACCTCCAAGAGGCTGTAATCTCAGGCCTCCTCTCTTCCCTCCACGGGCTGCCCTTGTCAATAGCAGGCTGAGGTCATGTTTACAAATTCTCCTCCAGAGCCTTGCACTGCTGGGATCAGAGTCTGCTCCAGCACCTACAGGCTCTGTGGCCTTAACCAAGGGCCTTAATCTCTCTGAGCCTCAGATCCTTACTTGCAAGCTGGGGATTAAAAATAGCACCTCCTGGAAGACTTTTCTTGAGAATTAGGTGGGATAATTTATTCAAAGTGTTTAGTGCATAGTATGGCTGAGCAAATGGTAGCTTTTGGGTTTTAGAGTCCTTGTAGTCCTTCCTTGTGACTGTGTTTACCTGACCAGCCTCCAAGCCTAGGGAGCCCTCCTGGGGCTGTGTTTGCTGCATTTTTGTATTCCCAGCTTCCAGCAGCGCTGAGCAAACCTGAAGTCCTTGGCCAATTGGTATGTCAGTCTCGCTGAAGGAGATGTAAGCATCAAATGAGGGGTTGGTCCAGATGCCCTTTTAAAAGTCTTTTCCAACCCTGAAATTCTCTGATCAGGAAATTATCAAGGAAAAAGTTCTCCTTGCAGGATCCTTTCTAAGATTTCTAAATGAAATTAAGTATTACAAGGGGCAGGTAATTACAGGAGGCTGCAGCTGCGGCAGAGAGTGTCACATGGCTGGTGGCTGATTGGTGCATTTTGGAGGATGCCATCTTTGTTCTAACTGGGGGATTGGAATCCTGGCAGAGGCAGGGCCTCTCCCTTAGCAGTAACAGTGGAAGGCAGCCCTGCAGGACCCACCCTTAAGCTGGTCACCTCTCCACTGACTACCCCAGGGGATGGCAGGCAGCATCTGGTGGTATGTGAATATCAGACAGGTCATGCACAGTAGGAACAGAGGTGACTGTTGGAACACTCAGCCCAGGAGTCAGTTTCATATATCCCCAGGGGCCACGTGGGTAACACAAATGGGTTGAAACATCTGGGCAAGACAGTAGAGAGCAGTGGGGTCTGCAGCGAATTGTAAAACTGACTAGGTGCTAGCCAAAGGAGATGGCTGCTGCTCAGCTCTGCGAGATCGTTCTACGGGTAATGTGAGCCCAGGGTTCCTGGATCTTCCCCTCCTTTTTCAAAGGTAGCCAGAACTCTAGATTTTTATGTAAAACTTTCTGATTATTGTTGCACCTAATTCAAAGTTTCGTTATGCACTACGGTGCAGACAGAAAGTGCCTGTGGGGCAACTGTTTTCATACCTGATTTAGCCCAATACTTGACAGGCTGGAAAACTGAGGCTCAGCAGTTAAGGACTTTCCAGAAGTCCCTAGGGAGTTAGTGACCATGATGGACACAAAGTACACAAGTCTGGGCCAGGCGCGGTGGCTCACACTTGTAATCCCAGCACTTGGGGAGGCCAAAGCAGGCAGATCACTTGAGGTCAGGCGTTCAAGACCAGCCTGACCAACATGGTGAAACCCTGTCTTTACTAAAAATACAAAATTAGCCCAGCGGGTTGGCATGCACCTGTAGTCCCAGCTACTTGAGAGGCCGAGGCAGGAGAATCGCTTGAACCCGGGAGGCAGAGGTTGCAGTGAACCGAGATTGCACCACTGCACTCCAGCCTGGGCGACAGAGTGAGACTCTGTCTCAAAATAAAAATAAAAATAAAAATAAAAATAAAAAAGTGCACAAGTCTGGGTGAGTTATCCACCAGCTTGGTGGGCTCTTCCCCAGCACCTTTATTCAAGGCAGGGACTAAAGCTTAGAGGAGTAAAGGGACTTGCTCAAGGTCACATAGCTTGGAACAGCAGAATCCAGAGACGGACTGGGGCTTGCTGGCCCTCATCCATGGGACTGTCCAGCCACCGTGTTACTGAAAACGTCCCCGTAATGGTTTCAGTAAAGTCCTAACCAGGAACTTGGCACAGGGCAAATTCTAGCCTGCTGCCAACCAGCAGGAAAACAGCTCTCATGCCAGTAGGCAGGAAGCTGCCAAGGTGTTACTTCTGCCCAGGGAAAGTGGTTTGTGTGTTTGCTGAACTAACATGAGGCTGGAGGCAAAGGCTGCGGTGAGCAGAGATCAACTCTATCTCTTCCTGAAGGGTCCTTCCAGCTGGATGCCTGGAGTCTGATTTAAGGACATTCCTCTTACCCTTGACTTGGTGTTCTTAGAGAGCCTGCCTATAAAATCTCATAATCAGTGAGGGATGTTGATTCTTCTTTGTGATCGGGCACATGACTTAGGAAATGAACCTGGGCTTAGAGTTATGAGGGTCGTAAACACTCCCAGCTTGCAGTATGTTAGCTGTGACATTGGGCTGGCCACTTTTATCATTGCTGCCCTGCCAGCCTTACAGAGCTATTGTGAGACTCTGGTTGAATGGATGGATCTCAATTGCCAAAAAAACAGCTAGAGAAATGTAAACTGGTTTTGGCCTTATATTCCTCCTCCTTGAAGGATGACATTTGCGCTGGAACAGGAATGATAGGAGGGAGCCAGAAAATTCAGTAAGTGCAAAGGCCCTGGGGCAGGAATGAGCTTGGAGAGTCAAGAACGGATGGGGATTGTATTAGTCCGTTCTTGCGTTGCTATAGAGGAATGCATGAGGGTGAATAATTTATAAATAAATGAGGTTTATTTGGCTCACAGTTTCTGCAGGCTGTACAAAAAGCATGGCACTGGTATCTGCTTTTTGTGAGGACCTCAGGAAGCTTCAAGTTGTGGCAGAAGAAGAAGGGGAGCTGGCATGCCCCATGGAGGGAGAGGGAGCAAGAGAGAGGGAAGAGTGCTCATAACAAATATTGATAAAATTATACCTTCTAGGCATAGCAGGGAGGATCAGTAGACCTACCCGCATTAAAGACATAATAAGGCCCAACGCAATGGCTTGTGCCTATAATCCCAGCACTTTGGAAGGCTGAGGTGGACGGATCACCTGAGGTCAGGAGTTCAAGACCAGCCTGGTGGGTTTAGTAGAAACTCCATCTCTAGTAAAAGTACAAAAATTAGCTGGGCATGGTGATGGGTACCTGTAGTCCCAGCTACTTGGGAGACTGAGGCAGGAGCATCACTTAAACCTGGGAGGCTGGAGGCGGAGGTTGAAGTGAGCCGAGATCGCACCACTGCACTGCACTTCAGCCTGGGTGACAGAGCAAGACACCATCCCCCACCCCCACCCCCAAAAAAAGACATAATAAAAGCTAACATAATATTTATATAAATAGAGGGCATTTGGGTAATTATGATTTATCATAATCTAATGGGTTGAAATCATTTGTTTTGGTTTAACTAATTACCAATTCAATTCGTTCTAACCTCTTTTGGACTCACTCATAGGCTAGGCCTAGGATTAAAATAATAATTAGTATAAGAGCTGTGCTAATTATTAATTTTAGGTTGCTTGTCTGAAAAACTCATGGTAAGGGTAATAGTAGGAAGATTTCAAAGAGGAGAAATGTCATGGCTACTAGAGAAAACTTTATGAAAAAGGGGACTTGGCCAGAGCCTATTGGGTCAAAACTACATTCGTAGGGGCTCTTCTTAACAATGATAACCCTTGAGATCTAGCAGAGTGAGAACTCACTCATTACCCTGAGGACAGCGCCAAGCCATTCATGAGGATTTGCTCCCCATGACCCAGATGCCTCCCACAGGGCCCCACCTCCAACACTGGGGATCACATTTTAAGGTGAGATTTGGAGGGGACAAATATCCAGACTATATCAGGAGCTGACACGACTGAAACAGCGTAAGGGAGACAGCAGGAGGACAAAGCAGACGGGAGGCCGAAGTCCTGCCAGGAGCAGGCTGTGGACCCAGGAGGCCTGGTTGCCTGGCGTGGCATGGGAGTGAGCTCTCCTGCAAGATGGCAATGAGGACCTCGTCCTCAGAGGCAGGCCTTTCCACTAAGGCCAGGACCATGATGGGACAGCAGAGAGTTCCAGAAAAAGAAGAAGCTGGCAGAGGGTGGGGGAGTTGGATCACCCCAAAGACATCATCAAGAAGGGAGGGGCAGGTCATCTGGGCTGTGAAATGTGGGTAGGGTTTGTCTGGGCAGCGAGAGGGAGATGGACTTTCCAGAGGGCTTGGCATCTGCCACGGGAGTGGGGGCGGGGGGGGGCCGCACATGGAATTGTGTGGTGTTGCTTCCCTCCTGCTTTGGAAGCTGTGAGTGCCCCACAGGATTGAATTGAAGGCCTAGAACCCTGGATGGGAAAAACCAGGAACCCAGGAGATCTCAAGGGGCTTAGCAGGTAGACCCATGTGATGTCTGGACCCTGACCCTCCCCACCTAGTGCCCCAGGATTGCAGAACACCCCCTTCCTTGTAGCCTTGCTCATTTGCTCAGAAGTCAAGGCCCAGGATGGAATCTCATTGCCTGAGAACGCAGGAGCATGAGGAGCTTCTAGGGAGCCCTTGCTTCTGCTGTGGGAGGGAGGCCTGTGTGTTTACCATCCCACAAGGAGAGCATGCGGTGGAGGAGAGGTGCTCCCCAGGAAAGGACTGGCGGCGGTGAGATGGGAGCACAGGATCCTTTGGGAGCAGGGCAACCCCAGCCCACCCTCACCCTCTTGATTCCTGCCTGTTCCATTCTCTTCCACGGCATGGAAGGAGTTGTCACCCCAGGCTCCTTGCTGGAGATATGACGGGAGCAAATAGCTGTGACACTGGGCCACTCTGAGCTCCTGCAGTGATCCTAAAGCCAAAATGAATAGTGCCCACTGCCTGTGGCCAGGGAGCGTGCTGCATTGGGTGGGAAATGGTCCTATGAAGAATGAACTAGGGGTGGGTCGTTGGTGTTAATCTTAGATCCCCATGAGTAAGAAAGGACACATCTTTGTTGTCTGTGTCACTTTGATTATTAGTGAAGTAGAAATACTCTTTGTAGCCTATTGGTCATGTGCATTTCTTCAATATTGATTTGCCTTTTATCTACTATTTTTAAAAATTTGTGATGATTGTTTTGCAAGAGCTCTTTGCATTTATTATGGATATTAGCCAGGCGTCTGACATGCGCTGAAAAGACGCTTGGTTTGCCATTTATTTTGCACTGTCATTCAGGGCATTTAGTCTGTTAGCACAGGAATCAAAATTTTTTCCTTTTTTCTTTTTTCTTTTTTTCTGAGATGGAGTCTTGCTCTGTTACCCAGGCTAGAGTGCAGTAGTGTGATCTCAGCTCACTACAACCTCCACCTCCTGGGTTCAAGCAATTCTTCTGCCTCAGCCCCCCGAGTAGCTGGGATTATAGGTGCGAGCCACCATGCCTGGCTATTTTTATTTTTGTATTTTTAGTAGAGACGGGGTTTCACCATGTTAGCCAGGCAGGTCTTAAACTCCTGACGTCGTGATCCACCTGCCTCAGCCTCCCAAAGTACTGGGATTACTGGTGTGAGCCATCACGCCCAGCCAAAACCTTTTTCTAGGAAGAATCAGATAATAAATATTTTAGGCTTTGAGAGCCATGCCATCTCACTTCCCTCTGTTTGTGCCATTGGAGCATGAAAGCAGCCGTGGACACTGTGTACACAGACGTTCACATTTCTTATGTGTTCAATCTTTTCTTCTATGTAAATATGGGAGGCCTTCCCTACTCCAAAATTAAATGAAAGAAAAACAAAAAACTAGAGAAGAGGAAAAGTCCTCAAAAGTGGTATAAGTGTAATAAGCAGTGCTGAGTGCTGACAGAAGATGTACTAGCATCGCCTTGGATCTCCGTAGGTCTTTAGTCCCCAGGAGAAGAGGCGAGAGTGAGCACTGCTGCAGGCAGGGGCGAAGTCACGAGGGAAAGCCGAGGCATCCGGGCCTGGGGGAGCTCTTCAGCAGCTCTTCAGCAGAGGCACTCCAAGGGGCGTCCCCTGATCCTGTGCCTCTCCTCTGATCCTTACTCTCTCTGCTGACCTTGATGACTGTGTTCTCAGAGGACACTGGGCTCAATTGTGTCTTGAGAGACGTGTTCAGCCAACCACCTGGTCTTTGTCAGTCCCAGTGAGACCCCAAGTGAAACCCCTCAGCTTCCTTCTATGGAAACCATCAGGCCCCTTCCTCCCCTCTAATCTGGGCCCGCCCAGGGACTGGATTGTCAGGTCTGATCTTAAGGAATCACATGTGAATTTTACACTTAGCTTCTCTACCCTTTTCTTTTAATACTGTTTCACAGATGTTCTGAAACCCAGTGCTGTATTTAAAATATAACTTTCCTATCCTGTAACTTTGAATGATAAACTAAAACATCCAGCTGGTTTTGCAAAGGGTTTTCTGTGTGTGAGAGGGTCGGATGGGTGTTCTCCCCTTCTCCTCCCAACCCTCAGCTTGGTTGCTCTCATGACATACTGGAGAAACAGGCTTGGGCCTGGACCAACCCTGTGCAGACTCACAGACTCACAGCTGGCCATAGGACCTGGGACAGGCCCTTCACCTTTCAGTGGCCTCCGAGATGATGGTATCTGTGATGCTTAACTTAATATTGAATGTCAACTTATTTGATTGAATGATAAAAAGTATTGTTCCTGGGTGTGTCTTTGAGAGTGTTCCCAAAGGAGATTAATCTTTGAGTCAGTGGACTGGGAGAGGCAGACACACCCTCAATCTGAATGGGCACCCTCTAATCAGCTGCCAGCGTGGCCAGGATAAAAGCAGGCAGAGGAACATAGAAGGACTAGACTGGTAGATTGGCTGAGTCTTCTAGCCCCCATCTTTCTCCTGTGCTGGATGCTTCCTGTCCTCGAACATCGGACTCCAAGTTCTTCAGCTTTTGGACTGTTGGATTTACACCAGTGGTTTGCCAGGGACTCTTGGGCCTTTGGCCACAGACTGAAGGGCTGTGCTGTCGGCGTCCATCCTTTTGAGGTTTTAGGACTCATACTGATCCGCCACTAGTTTCCTTGCTTTTCAACTTGCAGACGGCCTATCGTGGGACTTTACCTTGTGATGGTGTGAGTCAATTCTTCTTAATGTTTGTTTTTGTTTTTGTTTTGAGACAGCGTCCCACTCTGTCGCCAGACTGGAGTGCAGTGGTGCATTCTCAGCTCACTGCAACCTCTGCCTCCCAGGTTCAAGCGATCCTCCTGCCTCAGCCTCCCAAGTAGCTGGGATTACAGGCACCTGCCACCACACTTGGCTAATGTTTTGTATTTTTAGTAGAGATGGGGTTTCACCATGTTGGCCAGAATGGTCTCAATCTCTTGGCCTCATGATCCACCCACCTCGGCCTCCCAAAGTGCTGGGATTACAGGTGTGAGCCACCGTGCCTGACCTTCTCCTTAATAAACTCCCCTTTATATATACATCTATCCTATTAGTCCTGTCCCTCTAGAGAACCCTGACTGGAAACATGTGACTGGAAGCGTCTCTAGTGAAGGTGCAGTGAGACAACTTAGCTAGTATGTATTGGCATGACACGTTGGCATCACTCCAGAGCCTGGTGACCTAGGTTTGGGTGACTGACTTTGCTGCCTACTAGCTGTGTAGCCTGGAACAAGCGACTTCACTTCTTTGTGCTTGTGTAAATATGGGGGGATGATAAGGCACCTAATAATAGATTGTTTGGAAGATCGAATGGCTTAATCCACATCTGGTGTCTAAAACAGTGCACATCTACGTAGTTGGGAAATGTTAGCTATTGTAGGCCAAGTGCCAGTCACATAGTAGGTGTTCAATAAATACAACCACCCTTCTGTTATTAGATGTGCTGGAACAATTCCATTACACTAACTTTTGCTACTTTTGTAAGAACTGCAGATTTAATGCCTATCTACCTCCCCATAAGCACTGTTAATTAAAGCCCCCAAGCCCAGATAACCTTGCTTTTCTGTCCTTAGCAAGCTTTGGCTTAATAAGAATTTTCAAAATGTGTTTGTTGATCTTTTAAAGCCCCTGAGATGAATATTTACTGCCAAAATGTGCAAGTGTATCGCAAGGATTTAATTCAGGCGCTAGATAATAATGCTGGAGATTTAAAGAAGGAAAATGGCGACGTTTTCATTTCTTTGCCCTCTATCTGCTATGGCTATGAGCACTTCTGTTTATCATTTAAATCCTATTTGAAAAGGTCACTGGTTATTTGCGTGAATCATACAGTGTGAGGACTTAGGAAAAAAGAGCCAAAGATTGGCCGTCACAGTCGCCTGCTTAATTCCCTGTCCTTCCCCCATGATGGAGTTTGCTTTGAGTCTCTGCTGTTCTCAGCTTGTGGTGGCCACCACGGGGTACAGGAGGACCCCTGGGTCCAGGCATGTAAGACCGTCAGTAATGATGAGAAGACCAGACACTGCTCAGAGTGCATGGAGTTTGTAAGTCCACTTGAAATTAGGCTGGTGCAACTGAGGAATGGTGCTTTAAATTTTATTCCATTTTAATTAATTAGCTAATTATTTTAATTAATTAGCTAATTTAATTAGTGGCACTAATTAGTTAATTAGTGCAACTGAAGAACTGTATTTTAAACTGAAATTTTCAATCCTCTCTCATTTTTACTTGCATTCCCGTTTTACAGAGGAGAAGTCTGAGGGTCCAAATGCTTCAGCACTGGTTTAGAATTGCCCGGCGTGTACGTAGTGGACCTGCTCTCTTCAGATAGGTGCAGACTATCTCTGAAAGCTCTCTCTGCCTCAGTTCCTCTCTAACGATATTCAGCAGGTATTCTCCGAGCCTCCTGTAGCCTGTGTTTCGTGTGATGTGAGGTGAAGGGGCGATGGCATATTTATTGGCCTCGTATCTGATAGTTGCCCGCACATTGTGCCCAGAGAAGCACTTTGGGAAGTGGAGCTGGTGTTCAAAAGGTCACTAATTGGCTTATTCCCGAGGATTCATCTTCAGGTGTTGAAATCTCTTTTTTGAAAGACCTAACCTGGGAAGTCCACTGAAAACAGGTGTGTGATGCAGTTTCTCAGAGACAACGGGAAACCAGGGGAAGTTTCCAGAGAGGAGAAGCGTGAAGAGCCATTCTCCATTGCTTTTTTTTTTTTTTTTTTTTTTTTGAGATGGAGTTTCACTCTTGCTGCCCAGGCTGGAGTGCAATGGCGTGATCTTGGCTCACTGCAACCTCTGCCTTCTGGGTTCAAGCGATTCTCCTGCCTCAGCCACCCGAGTAGCTGGGATTACAGGCATGTGCCACCAAGCCCGGCTAATTTTTTATATTTTTAGTAGAGATGGGGTTTCACCATGTTGGCCAGGCTGGTCTCGAACTCTAGACCTCAGTTGATCCACCCGCCTTGGCCTCCCAAAGGACTAGGATTACAGGCGTGAGCCACAGCGCCTGACCCTCCTTCACTAATTTGCTGGGTTACAGTCACTGCCCTCCAGAGGGACATGATCCGCCCTGCTTCCCTCACTGACCTCGTCCTGTAAAATTATCCCTTTTACTCCCCACACTGGCTGAATACCACCAGCTCCTTTCCACCCTGTGATCTCCCACTGGCATGTCCCTCCACCTGAGCTCCACTCTCCTCACCTGGTGTTTGCAAGCAGCTCACTCAGGAGCTCAGTCTCACGGTCCCCCTGGTGCCCCACACCCTGTCATTTGCGGTGGTGTCCTGTGATCCTGAGGAGCCTTGTGAAGTCAGTCCTGTTCTCATTTTACAGATGAACCTTAGAGAGGCTCCAGAGCTCACTCAGAGTCTCAAAGCAAGTGAAACGCAAGGGTAGAGCCCACTTCTGTCTGGCCCTAGACCCTGTGCCTCAACTGCACAACCGGTATTCTCTGATAGAACCTTCCCAGTGATGGAAACGTTCAGTATCTGTACTGTCTAATTCAGTAGCCTCTCACTGCATGAGCCTACCAGGCACTTGAAATTTGGCTGGTGCCACTGAGGAACTGTGCTTTAAATTTCATTCAATTTTAGTTAATTAGCTAATTATTTTAATTGATTGGCTAATTTAGTTAGGAACACTAATTAGTTAATTAATGAGTGCATCTGAGGAACTGCACTTTAAACCTAAAATTTAATTTTATTTGGAAATAGCCACATGAGGCTAGTAACTGTAAAGAACTGTGACAAGCCTGAGATGTCTCCCTATTTGCAAGCTGACAAATTAGCCTGCTGACAGATGCTGGCAGAAGACAGGAGCTTCCTGGATCAGAGGCGAGGGACTTCATTACTCACAGCACAGCAGGCAGCCGGCTTGAGTTTCATACTTGTGTCGTTTCTGCTTGCCTCCAAGTCCCATGGGATTTTGTGCAAAAGCCTTTACCATTATCTGCACCGTTTTGTATGATGCACAAGCTTTCAGAGAGAGGGACTATATATTTCACTCCTCATTGTATCTCCAGTGTCCCAAAGAGGGCCTGGAACATTCTAGGGACCTAACAAGTCTCTACTGAATGACCAATGGCTCTGGTTCCTCACAAAAGCCAAGAGTCTGGACCCAGTGGTTATTGAGGATCCTCCCAGCTCTTGAAGAAGGTCTCTGAATTTGAGCGAGTGCCCTGCTTCTGAGGTTGTCTCTTCCTTACAGTTGCTGCGGAGATCAGCCTCAAACAGGGCTCTCAGTTTCCTCCCTGCAGAGCCTGAGTCTGGGACTCCGTGCACGTAGATTGCAGAGGAAGTGTTCCAGGGAAAGGATGGGGGACACAGGGCTATGCAGGGGAGCTGCTGAGCAGGAATGTACTCCCAGCTGGATCCCATGGCCAATCCCAGAGCACAAACTGCACCATGAGACTGTCCCACAAACCTAAAAGTTTGGCCTGGACCCAGGGACATTTGGGAGCCTCAGAAGATTATAGGCAGCAGGAAGGAAAGACAGAAATCCGAGAATTCCACATAAGAAATGTGTCCTGGACTCTGGAGTCCAGGTAGTTTGGTGTTTGACTCAGACTCTAGGTGGCAGTAGGGAAGAGAAATGAGTGTGCTTCCATGCTGTTGGGGAAAGATGCATTTTTTTTTTCAACTCTAGTACTTACCATCAGCAGGGGAAACCAAAGGAAAAGGCAAAGGAGGCCAGTCTTGTGTAACCCCGTGTCCCTCCGTCATTGTGGGCTGCCCAGGGTGTGGAGGGCGAGAGGGTGGGCACCTCCCAGGGGAGGCAGCTCCTGTGTGGCCAGAGGCAGTTCTCTGGATCAAGGGACAGCTGCAAGCTGTCAGCAACCAATAGTCACAGCAGCTGAGGGGTGGTGGCCCAGCCAGAAGAGGCCCCTGGGCAGAGTGCCAGCAGCGTCTACCCTGCAGGGACCCAGCACCTTCCAGGTAGCCTGACCCCAGCTAAGGAAATGAAAACCTGAAACCTGCCTTTCCAGGTGAAGTGGCTCCGAGGGTCACTGGGCGTAATTTGCTACCTAAGGAAAGTCCAGCGGTTCTTGATTACCATCCCCTGCCCTCCACGCCGCTCAGGTTTCCTGCTCATCCTCTGGGCCAGCCTGGAGAAGAAAGACAATAAGTCTTCTTTTCTTCATGTCCCTACAATGTGCCAGGAACTCTTCAAGAAACTTGGCCTATATTATCTCATCCAACTTTCCCAGCAACCCTGAGAAATGGGCCTTGTAATGCCCGTGCCTGCAAGGTGGAAGCCATGGCTGGCCGAGGTGAAATCCCTTCCCGGCACTGCACAGCTAGGAATGGCAGTGCCAGGACTCACAGCCAACCCTCCTGGGCCAAAGCCTGTGCTCTTCCCCACCATCTCCATGGGCGTGGGTCGGGGAGAGGACGCATCAGGAGACTGTGCCTTCCTATTCTTTCTCTTTCTCCAGGCAGCCTCAGCAAGCACTGCAGGAATTCAGGGAGCAAAGAGGGAAGTCAAGGAACCCTATCCTATGGCTTCCCCTACTGATGAGTAGTGGAGTTGAGAATGTGCATCTTTCCCCAACAGCATGGAAGCTCACTCATTTGTTTTCCCTACTGTCACCTGGCATCTGATTCAAACACCAAATTACCTGGACTCCAGAGTCTAGAACACGTTTCTTATGTGGAATTCTTGGATTCCTGTCTTTCCTTCCCACTGCCTATAATCTTCTGAGACTCCCAAATGTCTCTGGGTCAAGGCCCAACTTGTAGGCCTGGGTTTTGAGATCCCTCTGCAGTTTGTCAAGTTTCTTTATTTTTATTTATTTATTTATTTGTTGTAATTTTTTTTTTAGTAGAGACAGGGTTTCACCATGTTAGCCAGGATGGTCTCCATCCTCTGATCTTGTGACCCACCCACCTTGGACTCCCAAAGTGTTGGGATTAAGGCGTGAGCCACTGTACCTGGCCCAGGTTTCTTTTTTTTTTTTTTTTTTTTTTTGAGACAAAGTCTCACTCTTGTCCCCCAAGCTGGAGTGCAATGGCACAATCTTGGCTCACTGCAACCTTCGCCTCCCAGGTTCGAGCAATTCTCCTGCCTCAGCCTCCCGAGTAGCTGGGATTACAGATGCATACCACCACGCCCAGCTAATTTTTGTATTTTAAGTAGAGACGGGGGTTTCACCATGTTGGCCAGGCTGGTCACGAACTCCTGACCTCAGGTGATCTGCCCACCTTGGCCTCCCAAAGTGTTGGGATTACAGACGTGAGCCACCGTGCCAAGCCACAGTTTGCCAAGTTTCTTCCAACCAATCCTATCTTTCAAGGTTGCCCGTCACCATCTCCCACTGTAATACGAAGGAGATCTGCCATTTATTTGCTCAATACCTAAAAATATTTGTTCTTATTTAGGGAGCCCATGCCACATGCCCAAGATGGGCAGATCACTTTGTATGTGTTGTCTTGTGTGAACCTCATGAGGACCCCATCAGGTCAGTCCTGTTCTCATCTTACAGATGAAAAATTGGAACTCAGTGAGATACAATAACCTATTCAAAGTCTCAAAGCCAGTGAGGAATAGAACAAGGATTAATGCAAGTCAGTCTGGCCCAGACCCTGTGCTCTCTACTTCTCGGTCAGCACTCTCCAATAGAACTTTCCCAATGATGGAAATGCTGTATGTTGGTACTGCCCAGGTCAGTAGCTGCTAGCCACATGAGGCTGTTAAGCACTTAAAATTTAGCTGGTGCAACTGAGGAACTGTTCTTTAAATTATATTCGATTTTAATTAATTCAATTAATTTAATTAGTGGCATTAATTAGTTAATTAATGAGTGCAACTGAGGACCTGTATTTTAAATTTAAAATATAAGTTTAATTAGAAATAGCAGGTGAGCGCGGTGGCTCACACCTGTAATTCCAGCACTTTGGGAGGCCGAGGTGGGCGAGCTGCGAGGTCAGGAGTTCGAGGCTAGCCTGGCCAACATGGCGAAACCCTGTCTCCACTAAAAGTACAAAACTTAGCCGGGCATGGTGGCACGCGCTTGTAATCCCAGCTACTCAGGAGACTGAGGCAGGAGAATCGCTTGAACCCCGGAGTTGGAGATTGCAGTGAGCCAAGATTGCACCATTGCACTCCACCCTGGGCGACAAGAGTGAAACGCCATCTGAATGAATGGAAGGAAGGAAGGAAGGAAGGAAGGAAGGAAGGAAGGAAGGAAGGAAGGAAAAAAAAGGAAATAGCCACGTGAGGCTAGTAGACATAAAGAACTGTGACAGACCTGAGATGTCACCCTATTTGCAAGCCAACAGATTAGCTTGCTGGCAGATGCTGACAAAAGATAGCAGCTTCCTGGATTAGAGTCAAAAGACTTTACTCCAGCACAGCAGGCAGCCTAAGTTTCACGTTTGCATCATTTCTACTTGTACCCCAAGTCTCATGGGCTTGCTTCATAGATGAGGAACCTCAATCTTTTACTATAATGGTCTGCAAGTGAACCTACTCAACTTTTCTCTTGGAGGGAGGCATTATCTTTATGATCCTGGAGAGTGAGCACACCTGAGCCCTGCTCTGGAAGGAGACACTGTCTCTATGTTCCATGCTCTGTGTATCCTTGAAAAGGTAGTTCAGAAAAGAAGCCTCCCTGTGCTTCTGCTTGCAAGACACACGGAAGTGCAAGAGACCCATGAAGAATTGTCTGTCAACCATGGATGCTGCATTGGACACTGCAACTCCCAATTGTCTGCAGTGCCTGTTCTGGGATGTTTCACATGTATTACATCATTGGCCACCCCCAGATGTCTGCAGAGTTAGCCTGTCTTTTCTGTTTAGCAGGTGAAGAAATTGAGGCTCACTCCCACCCAGCTTCCTGAACTTTGAGATCGTGGATTCTCCTACCCAATACCAACTCTTTCTGCTTCCCCCTTGTTCCCCCAAAAAACAGAAACCTGGGATGTTTGTCCTCCTCACTCCTTTTCAAAACTTTACCCTCCAAAACTGGAATTCCTTTTCTCTTCTGCCTTGTCATCTTCTTCCGATTTTCCAGAAGAGTTGCCAGTCTGACCTCCTCCCCGAAGCGTTCCCTGCGTAGCCCAACCTATGCTGAACTCCCCTGTCTCTTCTCGATCATAGAAGGTCCTATCTCATACTCTTCACTGACAGCTCTTGAGGGCAGAGCCTGTACCTTCCCATGGCCACTCTTCCCCAACATGGCCTATCTCAGGAGTTGGGAGAAAAACAAACCAACAAATAAGAACTCAAAAAACCAAACCAGAAACAAGCAGCTATTATTTTATGCCTGGGATTGACTTCCCACTTCACTACCCACTTTCAATTCCAGGCCCCAGGGAGTGGGTGAATGGGCTTGATTCTTTCCCAGAAAGGGGAGATGTTTTGAAATGACTCAAAGAAAAGCTGATTGGATTGGATTGAGTTTTGGTAAATCCACCCACAAGAGTAGAGAAACTTGACATTTGCCTTCCGAGCCAGCAAGAGGGAGGAATCTCATTTCCTTCTAACTGAGCAGGAGGCGACGGAATGATGCCTGAGCAGGTCTCAGGAGACTGGGTTCTAGTCCAAGTTCTGAGGCTGGCTGGCTACATGACCTTGGGGAAGACACTCCCCTTTTCCAGGTCTTGGTTTCTCATCTGTGATGCAGGACTGGAGGAGGGGGAGAGGAGTCAGACTCTCCAGTTGCCCTCCCACCCTACCTTCCATTCTGGGCTTCAGTGGCCCTCCGGGCCAGGAAAGCCCAGCCTTCACTTCACAGGAACTCAGTGAAGTTCTGTTCCTCCCAGCCTACTTCCTGCCACCTCCCTGAGCAGGACCAGCCTCCCCTCCTCTCCATGTACAGTGTAGACGTTGCACACTGCCTGGCTGAGGGAGCACCCACTGTAAGGCTGTGCTGAAATAGCAGCATTTGATTCTAATCCAAACTCCTCTATCTTCAGCCCTGATACATTACCTCATCATAAACATAATTCACAGTGCCACCATCGCTGCCTTGAAAAGTGGGCATGTTTTTCTCTGCACTCTCATTCAGTTATTTTTAGGAAATGCCATGTAGTTCCCATATACTTGACATCTACCTGCTTTCACTACATCTGGAGAGATTCAGGAAAACAGAAAGTCCTTGTTAAGGATAAGGCCTAGGGTGGAGCTGTGATGTACTTTCCATTTGTAAAACCCAGGCAGAAGAGTCCGTGCAGGTTAAAGACACAGATAAAGAAAAACAATTGATCGAAGAACAATTGGCCCAGCTAGGGTGGAGGTTCTCCAGGCAACCAGGCAGTGGGGGGCTGGACGGAGGGAGAAAGGAAAGGAGGGAGGGAGGGTCTTCAAGGAGGGGTGTCAGGGATGGGGCAGAGAGGGAGCAGACAGTGGATCCTAATCATTACAGACACTGTGCTGAGAACTCTTATCACCTCTCACTGAATCCTTACAGCAGCCCCAGGATGTGGGTATGCTCATTATCCCTGTTTTGCAGATGAGAAAACTGAAGTTCAGAGATGAAATGGCTTATCCATGGCCACTGAGCTGCAAAATGGCAGAGCCTGAGTGGGAGTCGGATCTCCTGACCATCTACTCAGTTCTTACAAATCAAACGTTTGTTGGGGGGAGATAGAATGCTTGCAAAAGGAACTCTGTGTTTGTCAGCTTTGCTGCATAACAAAATCTTCCAAGCTCAGTGACTTGCAACAAATGTTTATTTCTTGTTCATTACAAGTGAAAATGCTGTGGGTAACCTGCAGGTCAGCTGTGGCTCAGCAAAGCTCTGTGAATTTTCTCAGTTTAAGGTCCAGGGTGAAGGTAGTCACTAACCAGGACATGCTGTGCTCTAACCAGAACTGAAAGAACTACGTAGTCAAATTTCAGCTTTCTGCTCAGAGATGGCACATGTTAGAACCGCACATACTCTGTCGACCAAAGCAAGTGACGTGGCCAAGCCCAATGTCAGTGGAGCAGGGAGGGTTATTATCTGTCCTCCCACAGTGAGAGGTGGAGGGTGCTAGAAGGGGAATAAACAGTTGCATGATACACTTGGCTGGGCCGCACTGGACTCTGCAAACAGATGCCTGGGTCTGACTCCTATCTCTGTCACTTAATAGTTGTGGTCATATGGCCTTCAGCAAAGTGCTTGACCACACTGTGCCTCAGCTTTCTCATCCGCAAGATGGGGATGATAGTTATAGTCCTGCTTTAATTTGCTAGAGCTGCCATAACAAAATATCACAAACTCGGTGGCTTAAACGACAAAAATTTATTTTCTCACAGATCTGGAAGCTGGAAACCCGAGATCAAGGTGTCTTCAGGGTTGGTTTCTGATGAGGGCTCTCTTTCTGGCTTGCAAATGGCTGCCTTCTAATTTGTCCTCACATGACTTTCTTCTGTGCATATGGTGAGAGTGTTTTCTGGCACCTCTTTTTTTTTTTTTTTTTTAATAGGAACATCAGTTCTAGCAGATTGTGGCCCCAGCATTATGATCTCATTTAACCTTATTATCTTCCTAAAGGTCTTATCTCCAAATACAGTCATCTTGAGGGTTAAGGCATCAACATATGAATTTGGTGGGGGTGTGGGGGACAGTTCAGTCCATAGCAAGGGCCAATTCTGCAGGGCTGTTGTGATGATTTAAATGGGTTAGGATAGTGTCTGGCCTACAGGCAAGCACTGAATAAGAGCTAGGCTGCTCTTAGTGCCCTGGTGGTAGCAGGCCCCACAGTATCATGATTGGGCATTCCCTGTAATGATAATGCCTCATTTGCTTTCTTTGTCCTTTGCAGCCTCTCCCAATTCCTGGCATAAATGAGGTGACCAGGAAATGGATGCTTGTGTGCCCCAGTGAATCCTGAGGCAGTTGACAGAAGGCACGCAGGGTTTGAGGTGCCCTGGGCTGCACTCGCTGCTGTGTTGCTGACCTGCTTGGTGACTTTGGCCAAGCCGCCGTCTTCTGCCAGCCAGGATGCATCTCATTAAGACAAAGCTTGTTTTGTCCACAAAATCTCAGCAGATTTCATTTCCCCGTGGCCTTTTGTGGCTATTCCTAAGTATTGGGTAGTGTTCAGAGCCAAAGTGCTAGAGATTGGGTTTTTGTTGTTGTTGTTGTTTGTTTTTGTTTTTTGTTTTTTTCTTGAGACGGAGTTTCACTCTTATGACCCAGGTTGGAGCACAGTGGCGCAATCTTGGCTGTCTGCAACCTCCGCCTCCCTGCAACCTCTGCTTCCCAGGTTCAAGCGATTCTCCTGCCTCAGCCTCCCAAGTAGCTGGGATTACAGACGCCTGCCACCACACCTAGCTCATTTTCGTATTTTTAGTTGAGACAGGGTTTCACCATGTTGGCCAAGCTGGTCTTTGAACTCCTGACCTCAAGTGATCCGCCCACCTTGACCTTCCAAAGTGCTGGGATTACAGGCTGAGCCACTGCACTCGTCCAGAGAGATTGTTTCTTTTACAGAAATGTTCTTATAGATTCCAAATTGACAGTAATTCTCCAAACCCTCTCCCACAGCTACTGCTCCCCACCTTAAGACAGCACCTAATGACCCTGCCAGATAGGGCCAGGCTGGACAGGCATAGGAGAACTTACTCTCGCTGCCTGCGTCTGGGGCAGTTTCTGGGTTATGCCTAAGTGCACACACTTCCTTGGGGATGGGGGTGGGTGAGAACAGCCTTTGACCTGCAAACCTGGGTTGCAGTCCCCATTCTGCCCTTGCTCCCCTTAGTCCACCGAGCTGCTCAACCTCCGAGCTTTGGTTTCACTCTGTGTGTGATGGCGAGGCTGGAGCTACCCCAAGGGACTGCCATGGGGCTAAATAATGGATGTGAAAGGCCTTAACCCAGTGCCAGGCACACAGCAGGTCCCAGAAAAAGGATGTGCCATCCTCTCACTTTCTGTTTACCCCACCCGTCCTCATCCTTCACTGAGTGAGTGTTTTCCTGCTCTTGAGTAGCTACCCACAGACACAGAACCACCCAGGCTTAAGGCGACCTCTTGGGATTCCCTGGCAACACTGAGAAAGCCTGCGTGGATTTTTCTATCCTCGCTCGTGTTACCTTTCCCACATCTGGCCTTGCTTAGAAAGAACGATGTGTGAGGCTGTTTGTTTAGTAGAGAGCTCTGTTAGCTGAGGAGGGACAGATTAAAGGCCAAGCCTGTCCAAGTCCCCTTGCCTGGTGTGGCTCAGCCCGGCAGCGTTGGGAAGGAGAGCACCAGGTGAAAGTTCTTGGCGTCCTCCCAGCTCATTGCTAATTCGTTATTTGTATGATGACTGATGCAGTGCATTTTTGACCCTCTCAGTCTCAACTTCCTCATCAGGAAAACAGGAACAAAGATACCTTCTGTGAGATGTGCAGCATCTGGCCCAGAGTAGAAGGTGATGATGATGATGAAGATGATGATAGCTCAGCCCTTAGGGAGCATTGCTGACAGGCCAGGAATGCGTTAAGCACTTCATATTCCTTGACCCTCTTAATCTTCTTGGCAACCCTAGGAGGTGGGCACTATTATTCTTTTTCTTTACAGATGAGGAAACTGAGACACAGTGAGGTTAAGTGACTCCGGGCAGGATGTACAGCCAGTGAATGACAGGGCTAGGAATTGGACCCAGGCTGTCTTGCTCCATAGCCCCCGACCCTCATCACTGCCCTCAGACCCAGGTGACATCAATTATGTCAAGCTGTGTCTCCTCCCTACAACCTTCCCTGCACTGTTGCGGAAAAGGACACAAAGAGCAGGTGTTGCTTGTTCTGAAAAGTACTTACTTTTAATTAAACTAAAAACATCCCTTTCACGTTGTTTCTCTAGAGAGTCAGAGGCAGGGCAGCCCCTCCCTGGGCACCTGCTCCCTCCTTCAGGCCCCCGTGGGCCTCTCAGTGTGATATTAATGTCTGAAGGCCTCCGACTCATCCATTATTGATGGGGCATGGGTACACTGTGGGGAGAGGGTGAGATTGAGTCCCAGGCAGTCTTAACAGCTCAGGAAGTTCTTTTTATCCCTGTCCCTGGTGGAAAAGTGCATTACAGGTGACAGGCGCAAAAGCAGCTGTGACCGAAGCTACTGCCAGCCGTGGGTAGGGCATGATTATCACTTGTTATTGAGCACCCTCTTCTCATTCAGGATTTAGGAAAAAAATTACAGCAATGACAACATCACTTCTCTGATCTTGAGTCTTAAGTTCACGTCTCTCTGTTCCTTCACAAAATGCCTAGCTGTCTGTTTCCTGCCAGTTAGAAAAATATGCCAGACTCAGAACTACCTCCCGCCCCGGCCCAATGAGATCTGTGACCTGCCCCCAGCCCTGTTGTGAGTGCACACACTTCCTTGGGGTTGGGGGTGGGTGAGAACAGCCTTTGACCTGCAGACCTGGGTTCCAGTCCCCATTCTGCCCTTGCTCCCCTTAGTCCACCGAGCTGCTCAACCTCCGAGCTTTGGTTTCACTCTGTGTGTGATGGCAAGGCTGGAGCTACCCCAAGGGACTGCCATGGGGCTAAATAATGAATGTGAAAAGCCTTAACCCAGTGCCGGGCACACAGCAGGTCCCAGAAAAAGGATGTGCCATCCTCTCACTTTCTGTTTACTCCACCTGTGCTTATCCTTCAGGGTTTGAGCAAGATCCGCTTGTCCTGGCCCTCTTTGACTCATTCCTCCCCCATTTCGGTGTTTTGCACGTTGGTTAAAACTCTTTGGGGCAGGCTCTCCAAATTTAGTATTTTTACAACAGGAAGTGGTCTTAGAGCTCATGCAGCTCAGAGCTTTCTGTTTGCAGTTTGGGACAGGAAGCTTCTGCACGAAGGTCCCCTGGCTCCCGTCCAGTGCTCCTTAAGTGACTGTCTTCTTTCCCCACACTGAGTGCCTTGAAAGGGCTCAGAGGCTTCATGTGAGCACTTAGCATTTAGTGTGTATATCTGAGCCAAGCAGGGACAGAAACTGTCTCACCGATCCTCACGCCCTCTCCCCATGTTCAGTGTCCTGAGTATTTTCTTCTATTTTTCAGATGAAGAAACTGAGACTCAGAGAAGTTAAGAGACTCCATTGAGGTCACACAGCCGGTAAGTGGCAGAGCTGGGATTCGAACCCAGCTCTCTTTCACTCCAGAGCCTGTGCTCTAAATTGCCTTGCTTTCTTTGCCTTAAAATGGGGAGCCTGCGACTTTGTTTTCTGTTTTGATGGTGCTCACACAGATTCCTGGATTGAAAGGAGAGGGCCCCTGGGTCCAAGAATTCAGAAGGGTGGTGGCGTTTGAGAAAAACAACCCCATTCCCAGTGGATGCCGTGGCTGGGACAAACCCAGAGCTTCAGCACACCCGGGTTCAGGATCGAGCCCACTGTGGCCAGCAGGGTCCTGGGTCCATTCTCCCAGGAAGGTTGCTCCAAGGCCCCAGGATCTGTAGGAACCAGACCCCTGGAACCCCACAGCAGGGCCCAGGTGCCTCTTCGTGTGCTGTGTGCCTCATGTTCTGCCTCAACCACAGAGGAGCCCGGCAGGCAGGACTCAGTCTCACTCAGCACCACTCTGGATGGTTGCATAGTTACACGGTGTGGTTTGTAGTATTTTTGGTTTTGTTGTTTTTGCAAAAGCCAAAGGAAGTCTGTGGGCTGAGTTCTACCTTCCCTTCTTTGAGGATAGTTGGCCTGCTCAGTCAAGGGCAAGCAGAGCTCAGCTAGGGGAAAAAACAAAAACAAAACAAAAAACAAAAAAACCCTCCAAACACAAAGTTCACAGATCAGAGGGCACCTGACCTAGCCGGACAGTGGCACTGGCTTGTTCATGGGCAGGGCTCATTGGAAGGTCCGTTACAATCATCCCATTTTCCAGATGAGGACACTGAGGCCCAGAAACAACCACACCCTCACCTCTTGGGAGGCACAAATCAGAATGAATCTTTGCTCCCTGAGTGCTGAGTGCTTTGCTGTTTCACAGCTCGCTGTCCCTGCAGTCCACACATACTCATTGAGGGCCTACTGCTGCTCCCCAGCAGGCACACAGCAGTCGGAGTCGGATGAACTGCCTGCCTCCTGGTGGGGGAAGACAGAGAGACAGACATTCAGTCCACTGTCCAGTGCTAGTTCCTGATGACGGCTGTGAAGGGGAATGCCACAGAACAAGTGGCACAGACAGCGATGCTATTTTAGGGTGATCAGGCAAGGCTTCTCCAAGGAGGGCATTTGGACAGAACCGTGAATGCAGTGAGTGAGCAAGCCATATGAATTCTGGGGTAGGAACAGTATTGGTAGAGGGAACAGCAGGTGCAAAGGCCCTGAGGCAGAGAGTATGCTTGATGTACCATCACGCTCTTTGAGTTTGATTCTCTGGGTGTTTGCTACCCCACCCCCCACCACCATCACAGTGGCTGCTCACCTCTAATATCCCTTCCTTAGTCACCTCCAAGTGTCTGCAGGAGTGTGGCAGTGGGATGGGGGTTGTGTAGCAAGAAAAATCAAACAAAATTGCATGGGGCAGAAGAAAGGTGTATCTCTAATAGGAAACTACTTGTCTTAGTCCTTAATCCACTTTGCACAATTTCTGTCTTTGATGAAGCTTGCAATGGTTTCATCTTCTTGCTTTGTATGTATTCTCAAAATACCTTCTTTAACTAGAGCTGTGAGTTCTCAGCACACTGCAGTCCACTATATCAGGTCCGTCTTTCCAGGCAGAGCAGGAACCCGGATTCAAAAACCACAGAAAGAGGAGAAGAAATCGTTTTGGAAACTACACTGCTCACTGCTGACCTTGTGCTGAGCTCAGGGAGGGAGGTGCAGCAGGCAGACAGTGGCTGGGTGGGGTGCAGTGGCTGACAGACCTCCGGACCTCTGTCTGGGCACAGCCATTAGGCTCAGGCCCCTGTGTGCGGACTTAGGTCCCTCCTTCATCACAGGGTGGTGTTAGCACCAGCCGAGTTCCTGGGGGAGCAGTTCGTGGGGCTGGGTGTGCTGGAAGAGACATGCTGAGGAGTTAGGGACCCCAGGTTCTCTCTGACTTTGTTTTCTGTTTTGATTTTGCTCACATAGATTTATCAGTTGATAAAAAAGAAGGGCTCCTGGGTCCAAGAACTCGGAAGAGGGGTGGTATTTGGGAAAAATAGCCCCATCCCCGTTGGGTGCTGTGGCCTGGACAATCCCAGAGCGTCCACACACCAGCGTTCAGGATTGAGCCCATTATGGCCAGCAGAGGCCCCGGTCCCCATCCCAGGAAAGTTGCTCTGAGGCTCCAGGCTTTCTAGGAACCAGACCCCTGGGCTCCACAGCAGGGCCAGGTGCCTCTTCATGTGCTGTAGTCTCATCTTAGTGCCACCTCGGCCAGTGTACAACTTTGGGCAAGTCTCGCCCCCTCCTGGAGACTCTGAAAATGGAACAGAAAGGTGTGGTCATCTGTATGTTCCTGTGGTCTGGAAATGCTACGACCTTTTTGCCTCTAAGGCAGGTAGCAGCCAGGCATGGGGACTGGGCTTCTGTCAGCTCCCCTTTGATTCTGTAGACCTCTGGCTCTTAGCAAAGAGATGTCCTAGAAAGGGGGGCAGTACCTTGGTGATCCTGTCTTGGACATTTAGACCAGAGCTTCCGCCCATTCTCACCTCTCCTTGACCTGAGACCTGTGGCTGCAGAGCCAGAAGCTCATTTCCAGAAGCAGCAGAATGTCTCTGTTTCCACAGGGCTCAGAGGTATTTATTAAGCCTTCCATTAACTGCATCTTACTCAGCTGGAAAAATAATACTCAGAAAGCAATTCTGTCTGGTTTCTGGCCTGTAAAGCTCCTGAAGAGTTCTTGTAAGGAAGGCTCAAAAAACGCCTGTGCTGTGTGACTCGGAGCCCAGCCCTGTAGCTTCCCTCCAAGGAGCAGGCAGCTCAGTGGTTGACCAGCAAGCCCGTTATCATTCAGCACCATTGGGTCATCCATGTGTCTGCCTGCCAATTAAACAAGTGCTTATGAGGGGCCTGGGGCCAGGGGCACATACCGAGAGTACTAAGGCTAAATAAGACACAGCGCGTGCCCTCCACAGCAGTTCAGGCGCAACATGACCACTTTCTCTATTCGGTAAAACTCAGAGAGTTCTTGACTTTATTATTCGCAGTTCAAAAGCGGCGTGAGCTTTTGTGTCGGCTCCCCTTCACCCCCTAAGTGCCATAGTGGGCATGCAGAGGGCCCATATAGATGCCTGCACATGCAATGGGTTACGATATAGGACAGGAACACCAAGCTTGGGGGATCCACCATCTTGTGACAGACAGCGAGCAAGCCAGCTTTTTGTCCCAGAGGGAGACATTACCGCATGTCTCAGGATTGGTTGCTGCAAATGCAAGCCAGGTACAGAGCAGTCAGAGCCTTGCATTCTTTGTCTACCCAGCAAGATGTGTAGGAATGCAAGAAACTCATGGAGGAACGTCTGCAAACAATGCATTAGCATTGCACATATCTGGATCTGAATCCTACCTCTAACAATTTAACTAAGTGTTCAATTGGGTAAATTGCAATCACTGGACTTCTCAGCCTCAGTTTCCTCTTCTATAAAATGGGGATAATGCCTACTTTCCAGGTGATTGTGAAAGAGAGTGTAGGGTCACTCCTCTGGGAATACAGTAGGGAACTAAGAAAGCCCTTGAGTTCAAGAAACTTAGTTGCTTGGGGAATCCTTTCAGCTATATGTAAGTATGCAATGTCAGTTAGTCATGTGTGTGGCTTATGCCTGTAATCCCAGCACTTTGGGAGGCTGAGGCAGGCAGATCACAAGGTCAGGAGATGGAGACCATCTTGGCTAACATGGTGAAACCCTGTCTCTACTAAAAATACAAACAATTAGCTGGGCGTGGTGGCACATGCCTGTAGTCCCAGCTACTCGGGAGGCTGAAGGAGAAAAATCGCTTGAACCCAGGAGGTAGAGGTTGTAGTGAGCCAAGATCATGCCACTGCACTCCAGCCTGGGCGACAGAGTGAGACTCTATCTCAAAAAAATAAAATAAAAATAAAAGAATAGAGGAAAAAATGCAGAGGCCGATACATATCATGGTTCAGGGACAGTTTCTGCAAGGATTTGCCATTTGACCCAGCATCCTGAACTGAGTAAAGGAATGACCTTACTACCTGTGGGAAGAGCATTCTGGGCAGAACAGATAGCCTGTGTGTAGGTCCTATGCTTGGCCTGCTTGAGGGATAGCGTGGAAGATGATGCAACTCTGCAGAGTGAACAAGGAAAAGGCATGGAAAATGGAATCAGAGAGTAGGCAGGGACCAGTTCATGTAGGATCTTGCAGGCCTTGATGAGAGCCTTGGATTGCATTGTGGGTGTGGAGAGGACCCACTGAAGGCTTCAGGTAGGTGGGGGCAGGAGGAGAAAATGGCATGGAGGAGGCCGGGAGAGGCTGCAAGGTCTGGGATTTGCTTTTATCCTGCTGCTACTAACAAGTTAGCCTGTTAGTGTTTCACGGATCCTGGCAGAAGACGTGAGATTCCTGGGTCAGGAGTGTTGTAAAGTAGGAAAGATCTGACTGCTTTTTGTGCACAAAGCCTGAGCTCAGAATGAACTCTTCTGAGTTTGAAGGGGAATGATAACTCAGTCAATACTCCCAGAAGCTGAGCCTCAGCCCACAAATAGGAATGAGATTCTTGGAACAGATTCCAGGACACAGCGTATCAGAAGGCTCTTGTTCTGTCTCAGCCTCCACGTCTTACCTGTAAAATAGGGAGAACATTGCTTCCCAGGCATATTGTGGGGCCTTGTAGATAGAAATTGAATCTGAAGACTTATTCTCCGAGTTAATAAGAAACAGCAAATTCTTCCTAATAATGTATCCTTCTAGGTTTTTGATGATCCCTTTTCTTCACTGAGAAGCTATTAAATGTTTCTATGTAGCTCTAGTGCACAACACACACACTCTCAGACATGCATGCAAAGTTTGCCTGCCAGTGTCTTCCTGGATAAAGGATGGTGTTGGTCATTTAGGGGACAAGCAGAGAGAAGAAGGTGAAGAGTCAGAACCCCAGAGGGGCAAGAGAAAATAGCCAGGGCAGCCTCTTTGTTTCTTTTTTTCTTTTTTTTCTGATACAGAGTCTTGCTGTGACGCCCAGGCTGGTGTGCAGTGGCGTAATCTTAGCTCACTGCAACCTCCACCTCCCAGGTTCAAGTGATTCTCCTGCCTCAGCCTCCCGAGTAGCTGGGACTACAGGCGTGTGCCACCACGCCTAGCTAATTTTTTATTTTTCTAGTAGAAACGGGGTTTCACCATATTGGCCAGGCTGGTCTCAAACTCCTGACCTCGTGGTCCACCTGCCTGGGCCTCCCAAAGTGGTGGGATTACAGGCGTGAGCCACCGCGCCCGGCCAGGGTGGTTTTTCTTTCGATCACGTTTCTTCCTCCCGCCCCATGCTGTACATCTGAAGGGAGCTGAGGCTTAACACGCACTGTCCCCCACGTGCAAACTCACGTGCACCCTCTACCCACCCCAGGATGCTCAGCCAGCTGGCCGAGCTTTAGAGCTGGAATTCAGATGGCAGTCTCTAGCCAGTGCTGGGCACATTCTGCCATCCCCATCCCTAGACCTCGTGCCTTTCCAGTCTTCGTTTCTCCCAAAGACCTAAGCAGTACAGCCGGCCTGGGCAAGGCCCGCCTCTTGTCGCTGCATTGTGGGAGGAGATAAAATGGCACTTGTGTGTTTTAAAGTCGAGCAGAACAAGACGTTTTTAAAATGCTGTGTTCCCTATGTGGGAGGCCTTCTAATGGGCAGCTGGGGACAAGGCGTCCAGTCCTCCCACCCCCGGGAGGTCCCGGAAGGGACTGCAGCGTGGGATGGGAGGCACACTCCCAGCGTTGGATGCCCACCTGGTGACCAGTTCAGACAGAACTGGGACAGAGCTGCCTCCTGCACCTCTGGCCATGAGGGTGTTTGGACATTCCCAGCAGTCATTCAGCATAGCTCCCTTTACCTCTCCTGCCAGAGTTGCCTCCTCATTGGACAGAGGGTGAGGAGGACTCACGATCACTTTGTGGGGAGGGTGGGCAGAGTAGGGCTGAGTGGAGGTGAACTCCCCCTGCCGCATGAACGCTCCCCCAGGTGGGGCATGGGCGCCATCCAGAGAGACCAGCTGAGGCTGAAAGGTAGATTCTTAGAATGAAGAGCTGGGCCTCTGGAGCAGGGCTGCTTGGATCACCTTTTATCTTATTCTATTTTTTTGAGACAGAGTTGCACTCTGTCACCCAGGCTGAAGTGCAGTGCTACGATCTTGGCTCACTGCAACCTCCACCTCCCGGGTTCAAGCAATTCTCATGCCTCAGCCTCCCAAGTATCTGGGATTATAGGCATGTGCCACCACGCCCAGATAATTTTGTATTTTTAGTAGAGACAGTGTTTCACCATGTTGGCCAGCCTGGTCTCGAACTCCTGATCTCAAGTGATCCATCCGCCACAGCCTCGCAAAGTGCTGGGATTACAGGCATGAGCCACCACGCCTAGCCCCATTTCTTCACTTTGAAAGAGAACATATCACCCCCTTGGTAAAGCTGTTGAGGTCAAACAAGCAACCTGAGAGAAGTGCTGACTTGGTGCCTGGCGCAGACTTGGTGCACTTTAGGGACAGGACCCAGTGCTTTCTTCCCCAGCCATCTCCAGGACTCATGAGCTGAGGGCACACTTGGGGAGACATCAATACTAGTATCTCACTCTCTCCATGGTCCACGCCTCCTGTCCCCAAGGAAAGGCTCTGGGAATGCCTCCTGTTCAGAACCGGCCCCTGCTCTCCTACCCAGTGTCCTCTCGTATCTTCCATCCTGAGCCTCACCAGGACTGCCACGCTTCAGCTGCTCTGAACATGCCCTGGACCCCTGGTGCCCATCCTTGCCCCTCTGCTCCGGCCACCCGTGGACAGCTCTCGGTTGTCCCAGTGGACAGCTTGGCAGTCCCTTGTCAAGAGGGCAAGCTCTCCCTCCTTTCCTGACTGCTGGGCGCTTTCTGATGAGAGCCACCTTCCTCTCCTCTGGGGCCCAGGGATGGGTGTGCAGCTGGGCCTGGGCCAGGGCAGTTTAGTCCTGTGATCCAACTGGACACCGTGACACCCCTCCAACCTTCAGTGTCTGGGGATGGGATGGTTCATGCCAAACGCCTGCTGTCACCTGACGTTCCCACCCATCCCAGAACCCTGGAGGGTGCTGCGCGCCTCGCCGTCGTCGCAGCTGGGTTTACAATGTGATCTTAATCCCTGCTGTGAACACCACTAGAGGTTGCCCCTCAGCTCCTTCAGGCGCCTCCTGGATGCCCCTGAAAATCAGTAGCGTTAAAATATTTCCATGAAGTCAGGGACTAGGGAGGAAGGGGCCTCTTTTAGCCACATGTCAGACTGAATCTCAGTTCCAGAGCGGCCACACCCCCAGCCCTTCCTTTATGCTGAGGGTTTTAGAACCAGCGACAGATGCCTGTGGGCAGGTGCAAGGGGCATTAGGAGCTCTGAAATTGTCTCTTTTTTATCAGCCTCCTGCACCACCCAAATAGGGAGAAATCCTTTGTTCTGGGACAGGTGTGAGCCTGGGTGCCCTATGGTGCAACCACTTGAATTCCCAGCCACATTACACGCTTCTAATGTCATTTGGATGTCCTGGGACTCCAAATTTAGCACTCCTCAATCCACACACATAAGAAGATTTGTGGATTTAAATTCTTTTTGTGAGGCTGTGAATATGAAAACATATTCGCCTCCTTCTCATGTGATCCTAATCCTGGTTAATCGTGTTTCTCTGAGGCACTTCTCCACACTGCCTACTCTGAGCCACTATTTGTGCTTCAGGGGAATCTTTTTATTTCCCCCAAGTTCCCCAGCAAAGGAACAAGCAGGAGGCACCAAGGTGCAAAGAGGAAGATTTGCAAGCACATCGAAGGGTTCTCCCAACCTGCTGGCACTGCTGGGCTGTGGGGGAAATGAGCAGGCATCGATGCAGAAAGGAGCAGGGAAACAGAGGCTCCAAAGGAAACAGGCTTCCCAAGTCACCCCCATGGAGACTGGACCACTCTCTCGACTCCCACAGGGTGTCCCGTGCACCCCTCTCCAGTTCAGCCACCATGTGCCAGTTGCAATCACTGCTGTCTGTTGCTCACAAGCCAGCCGGGCTCCCCCTTGCCTTCAGTCCCCAAGTCCATGTTCCTCAGGACTTCCATGATCCAACTCCACCCACAGCAGCCACTCTGAAGGGCGTCCTGTTCGCTGAAACATACCGATGTCTCCATCATCACCACCATGTGCTTTTTTGAGCACAGGCCTGGTTTACCCTCCCCTTCTGCCCTCCTCCGTCAGCGCTAAGCCCCCTGTCTCATGGCCACCTGCCTTACACAGCTTTCCCTCTTCCTTTGGTTGTCATTCACCTGCCACTTGTGGATCACTGCGGTCCTTGGCATCATGTCCTGGGAGGTACTGGTCCCTCGTGAGCAGATTTCTATGTGTGAACTGCCCTGGGCTGGATCCTAGAGCCGGCCTAGTCTGTGGCTTCACTATCTAGCAGTGAAGATACGCATGCTGCCAGCTGTGTTCTTGAAGCATGGCAGGCATGCTTGGGTAGCTGGGTGAGAGGTACGGCAGTGAAGCATGGAAGATCAGGCTCAGGAATCAGCCCTCACCCCTTCCTAGCCACATGACTTGGAGTAAGCTACTGATGCCCAAGGGCCTCAGCATGCCCTTCTGTAAAATGGGATTATGGCGTCACCTCCCTCATAGGACCTGGAACTGTACTCTAGCTACTCCCTAAAATACTGCGTAGTCTCTCAAAGCCCAACTTCCTTCTCTGCCCAAAGAACAAATGCCTGCCCGAAGAGCCCCTGGGGACTTTACCCAGGCATCCACACAAAAGAAATGTGTTAGCTATGGATGGGTCAGGCGAGCACAGATAAGGTGGGGAGGCAGGAGATAGGGAGAAGGAGGGCGGACCAGAGGCCGCTAGATCGAGTTAGAGATATTCCATGGGCTTTTGTCTGCAGAATTATCAAACAATGAGGATTCTTTGATATTTAAGCCTGGCAGGAGTCAGAGAACAACAGGAGAGGACCCAGCAGATCAAACTCCCAGAGGGGCCCGGGGGTGGGCAGGCAGTGGGCAGTGGTCAAGCCACAGGCACTGATTGGAGCAGCCATGGGCAGGCTAAGGGGACCTTGCCCTCTAGCTCTACTGGTGTTGACTGCATTTCTGTGGGAGGGGCTGGTGCTGTCATCAGGGAGCCTAGGGGACAGGGTGCTTGGGGTGTCCCCCTGGTCGGACCTGGAATGTGTTGAGCTTGGCTGAGTGGTGCAAGGGATCCCCTGGTGCCATCCCTGCCAAAGACCCTATCAGTGTCATGAGCCTGATGACGAAATCTCCCGATGGGTGAGTGCCCCAGCAGCAGTTGGAGCAGAGTTTGGGCAGATTCTAGCGAGAGCAGCTACCCAAGGTGGAGGTGAGGCCAGAGCTCAGGGCATCCAGCTGACCCATGCGCTTCTTGCAAATCCTCTGAGGTGGCCAGCGCCTCAGAGGGGTCTCCGGGGTGGGGCTGGAGGCATGGCTTTCTGTGGAGCACAGCTCCTGGGGCACTCATTGCTTAGAGAACATTGTCAGCTGTGCCCCTTGGAGTTAGGTCTGTGGGGTCACCTGGACTGGTCATAGTGCTGGCAGGACACAAATGGTACATTCAGAGTGGGCAATGGAGGGGAGCTGAGTTGAAAGGTTATTCACAAAGTCATAGTGTGGTGTGGGAAACAGCAAATAAGGTGCAGTCCCTGGGGCTGGAAATGGTGGGGCTGTTTCCAACCCTAGGGCTGAAGGGACAAGAGGACAGATATACTGAAACTCCCAGAACACAGCTAATGTGTGGATGGGGCCATTTGACAGAAGCAAGGGACCACCAGCCCTTGGTTGTCCAACAGGGAGGGCACCAAGGCAGTCACTGCCTGTCCCCAGTCCCCTCTCTCCCTCTGGCCTTCCTCCAGGGCTTCATGTGGCTCCCAGAAGGTTGTCCAGACCTCATCAGGCCACCAGATCTTGCCTGGCCCACCCCTGCCTGCCAGTGCCGCTGCAGTCTTACAAATCCACTTGAGTTTGTTTCTTTCAGTTCCTTGGACTCACCTACTGTCCCCACAGGCCTTCACACCTGTAGCTTCCCCTGCCTGGCAGGTTGTCACACTCTTTGCCCAATCACCTGTCCACCCTGTGGACCCTCAGTCACTACCACTTCCCCCAGACACCTGCCCGTCCCTGCCACGCCCTCTGCTTCGTGACGCTGAAGGCTGCCAGTCAGGGCTCTCCAGGAGAGCAGAGCCTATCCCATATTTGTGTATGCATGTTAAGAGATTCAACTTTCGGAACTGGCTCAGGCAGTTGTGGAGGCTGCCAGGTTCAAAACCTGGTGGGCAGGCCAGAGGGCTGGAATCTCAGGCAGGACTTGATTTCTCTGTTACAATCTTGAGGCAGAATTTCTTCTTTTCCAGGGAACCTCAGTTTTTGCCCTTCAGGCCTTCAACTGACTGGATGAGGCCCACCTACATTCATCTCCTTTACTTAAAGTCAACTGATTGTAGAGCTTAACCACATCTGCATGCTACCTTCCCTGAAACACCTAGAGTGTCTGACCAAACTCCTAGCCAAGCTGGCTCATTACATTTATTTATTTACTTAGAGATAAGTCTCACTCCCCCAGGCTGGAGTATGATCATAGCTCATTGCAGCCTTGAATTCCCGGGCTCAAGTGATCCTCCTGCCTCAGGCTCCACATAGCTGGGATGACAAGCCACGTGCCTGCTGATAAATCACATCTAACCATCACAGCTGGTCTTTTGTGTGATTCCTTAATAATCTCAGCCTCTGTCCTGCCTTGTGATGTTGTTTTCAGTGAGCAAGGATGAAAATCATACTTTTCTCTTTTTTTTTTTTTTTTTTCAACCAAGTCTCGCTCTGTTGCCCAGGCTAGAATGCAGTGGCACAATCTCGGCTCACTGCAACCTCTGCCTCCCGGGTTCAAGCAATTCTTCTGCCTCAGCCTCCTGAGTAGCTGGGACTACAGGCATCCGCCACCACACCCAGCTAATTTTTTTTAGTTTTAGAGATAGAGTTTCACCATGTTGGCCACGCTGGTCTCGAACTCCTCATCTCAAGGGATCCACACTCCTCAGCCTCCCAAAGTGCTGGGATTACAGGCATGAGCCACCGCACCCGGCCATTCTACTTTGTCTAACCATTGTTTTGTTCAGCACTTAACAGTAACTGCTAGACGGCTGGTGCCCAGTGAGTAATTGTCAAATGAAAGAATGAAAGCAAGAGAGAGAATCCACAAAGGGGCCTGGCAGTGTCCAGGTCAGAGATGTTGCCAAGACAAAGTGAGATGCTGTATGTCAAGTGTCTGCATGTAGTAGGTGTGAAACTCACACATGCCATTTCTTCTTCATTTTCAACCCCGCCAGCCACTATCCACACACACACACATGCAGTTCTGAATTTCTCAGAGGAATGATGATCCCGGGTAGGTGACATTTTCCTAATATTAATATTAATGTTGAATATTCTTTTGTGATGGTGGGGAATTGTTCTAAGCACTATATATGTGTGTGTGTGTATATATATGTATATATGTATGTATGTATGTATGTACATGCCAATAGTATTGATTCCAATGTGTGTTAAATATTCAAGATTATTAGTAATATGATTGTATGGCACGGTGGCTCACGCCTGTAATCCCAGCACTTTGGGAGGCAGAGGTGGGCAGATCACAAGGTCAGGAGTTCGAGACCAGCCTGGCCAACATAGTGAAACCACGTCTCTACTGAAAATACAAAAATGAGCCAGGCACGGTGGTGCACATCTGTAGTTCCAGCTATGCGGGAGGGCGAGGCAGGAGAATCGCTTGAACCCGGGAGGCAGAGGTTATGGTGAGCCGAGATCACGCCACTGTACTCCAGTCTGGGCGACAGAACGAGACTCCATCTCAAAAAAAAAAAAAGAAAAAAGAAACAAAGAAAGACGGTGACTCTCAGGACTAACCAATATTCATTAATTTGTGCAATTAGCCGAGTCTAGGTGAGCAGGGGCTGGGATCATTGTCGCATTTTACAGATGAAGAGCTGACTGGCCTTGTCTCCTGAGGTGGCCCCAGTCACGCTGTGCTCCATGGCTGCTGTCCCCAGGGGCTTGGGGTGGGTGTTCCCTCCTCTCCTGGGAGGCGCAGGCAGCCTCAGGGCAGCACAGTTGCTGGCTGGCTTCATTTGAGACTGATGTTTTTAATCGATAGAAGGAGAGGAATGTCTACCCCAGTCCTGCCGTTGACAGGGAGCTTGTCATCACCTGTTTACCTTGCAGTGGCCAGGGGCTCCCCTCAAGCCTCGCCTCACTGTGGTCCTGTTTCTCTTGGATGATGTTTTCTGGAGGGAAATGGGTCTGGCTTCCCTCACGGCTGATCCTTCCTGACCCGGGGGAGGAGAGCGGCATCGAGTGGGTCCAGGCCTGGCTCGGCCATGAGAGCACAGCTGCCAGCTTCAGGGGTGACTCAGCGGGTGGAGCTGAGCTGCAAGGAGAAAACAAAACAAGGGAAAGGAAGGCTCACGCTTGCCCCTGCCAGGCCCTGAGCTGCGTCACACCAAAGCCCGCCCAGTGCTCACACTGCCACCATGGAGGGGGGATAGGCCGGTCCCTCTTCCACAGCTCAGACACCAAGGAGGCCCAGGGCAGGGGCGGACCTCAGCCTGGCACCATCCACTTCATACCAGCAGGTGTGAAGTTGGGATTCTGCATTGGCCGTAATCCTGACTTTACACCTACCGGCCGAGGGCCTTGGGTAGGTGGCTTGACCACTGCAGGCCTCTGTCCCAGCTCTGAAAGCTGGAGATAATACCCAGTACCCTCATCGGGAGCTTGTTGTGGGCCCAGCCAATGTGCACCGGTATTGTGCTTAGAACAGGGTGTAGAAAAGACAAAGGTGATGGTAGGTGTCCTCAGTGTTGACACATTACTGCTCTATGCAGTCACCTCAAGTAGGGATGGTTTCTAACCCCCGCTTTATAGATGAGGAACTTGAAGCTCAGCAGCCCATGTAACTTCCTGGGGGTCACCGCAAACAGACCTCGACCCCTTGTGGCAACAGATAAACCAACTCCCGACCTTCTCTCCTCCCCAAAGCTCCACCCTCTCTCTCTTTTCAGTTGCAGCCCATGACACCTCCTAAGATCCTGCCCCTGGGAATGGGAAGAACACCCACTCCAGGGCAGCCACCCTGTAGAATACAGCAGGTTCTGTCTAAGGAGTCAAGCGTGTCTTGGGACTTGGGCATCTGGTTTTCTTTAGCCCTGGTGCACTTTTCCTGTGTATCCTTGGAAAAGTCCCTTCCCGTTTCTGAGCTCAGCTTCCACATCTGTGGAATGAAGTGAGGCAGCACCTTGAAGCGTAAGGATTTGATTCAGGGATCCAGGTGCTTATAAAGTTCTGGGAAGGGAGTGAGAATGGGGGCCCTCCAGGGTTTGGGCTGCAATGCTTCAGGTTGAGGCCCACAGGCCGTGAAGCTTCAGGAAGTCAGGACAGAATCTGCAGCTGCCCCACTGCCTGGAAGTGGAAGGAGGCAGGTTCTGGAGTCCAGATTCTGGGGCAGCCACACAGCAGCTTCTACCACTGCCGGAGGGAGGAAGGCTCTTGCCTCACCCACCTGCCGTCCCAACTATCACTGCTCAGATCTCAACGATTTCCAGAGCACTGTGGACAGGGATGCTGGGAAATGTAGTTCCCAGGCTTCCAGCCCCTGCAGTCAGGGGAAGCACCCAGCAGGTGGGAAAAAGCCCTCACTCCTGTAGACAGTGGCCAGCATAGGAACCTCTGCTGCAACAAGAAACAGGGTGCTCTGAGAGCCCTCAAATGCAGGCAGGATTGATGCAACTCTCAATAGGGTATTTGAGCCGTGTGGATTGCAGATACCACTCTAGTTTCTAGCCTTATTCATTGATGATAGCTACAAGTTTGCTGAGTTCTTAAATGTTTCTGAACAGTCTCCCATCATGATTCCCTATGTGTGATACCCGGGGAGCAGGGAGGGTTAAGGATATCAGCAAAGAGAAGGCCTCATCACCCAGGGTCAGCAGTATCAGGCCAGGAGTACTCCTTAGCTGCAGGGGGATGGACAGGTGGCAGGAATCCTGGGGCAGGGGTGGGCTTGCTAAAGCCCAGCGAGGCTTCTAACCAGGCGCCTCTAGCTCTGACTCACTTGGCCCAGGTTTCTTATTAGGCGGATTCTCTGAATGAGGGATTAAAGTGGAGGTCAGACACACCCCCTTGTAATAACACAGGGGCACAAGGGACTGCACTGGGAGAGTTCCATATGGAAGTTCCACACACTCAGCTTCCAGGGACTGCATCTTCTTCCTGGGGACCCGTGCTGAGCACAGAGTATGTAGGAAAGGAGGGAAGGAAGGAGGGAGGAAAGAAATGTTTAGACATTGATCCCGAAGATACAAAAGACCTGGTCCAAGTTGGCTCTGCTATCTGGTTGTTTTAACTCAATCCAGGTGCCTGCCCTCTCTCAGCCTCAGTTTCCTTGTCTGCAAGTTGACAGTGAAGGTAACTCCCATGTATTAAGCATCTGTTAAATGTGAAGCATTTATGTACTTAATCCTCATGTGTCCCTTTGAAGAGATGTGATTTTCCCCCATCTTGCTGGTGCAGGCCCTGAGCCCGATGAGGTGGATGAGGTCCCTACCCAAGACCTCTCAGCTAGGAGGTCGGAGATTCAGGACTCAAACCCAGATCTGGCTGACCCCCCAATACCCGTATTCTGTTCACCACCCAGTGAATGGGGCTGCTGAAAGGGTCAAATGGATGGCAGCTGTGACTGTTTTGGCAAACTATAAAAAACAATGCAAAACAAATGAGATGACCCCCAATTCAAGACTGGCAGTCGGAGGTTGTGGGGGTGGCCAGGCTTTCCTGCGGATGTGTAAATTGTGGATACTTTGGAAGACAATGCATCTGTGTTTCCAAGCATGTGGGAAAAAAGACTGATTGGAGAGTGGAAAATTGGAGATATCAGAGCAACTCTGAGGAACCTTTTCCTGGGGAAGGTCAAAGCTGGTTGCAAACTCAGGTGGGCCTGACTCTGTACATCAGGCTCTGGGACAGCTGCCTCCTGACCTGAGGCATGGCTTTTGCAGAGTCCTCTGGGTCTGGGAGCCCCTGGGAATCCTGACCTTTCCCCCGGTATGTTAGGAGCTCCTTCCTGCAGGTCCTGGGAGGTCTTGGCCACAGGAGTAGAAAGCATGAAGATTTAGCTGTTAAGCACATCAAGGAATTCACACAAATAATGAATTCAGCGAGAATCATCATTTGTGTAATACCACTGGTTTGCATGATTTGATGCCTGATTTCATTTGGTTTTAAACAACCCTGCCAGTGGGATGGGCCAAGGGTTCTGCTGGACTTTCTCCTTTTTGTTGACAAATGAGGACCTTGAAGCTTAGTGGGGAGAGACAGAATTGACCTTTGTGGTCATCTACGCTGTGGCAGGAACTGAGCTGGTCACTTTTGTGCAAGGCCTTTTATCCCACAGCAACCCTTCGTGTGAGCATTTTTGTTTGTTTGTTTTTTTGAGACAGAGTCTCACTTTGTCAGCCAGACTGGAGTGCAGTGGTGCGATCTGGGCTCACTGCAACCTCCACTTCTCAGGTTCAAGTGATTGTCCTGCCTCAGCCTCCCAAGTAGCTGGGATTACAGGCATCCGCCGCCACACCCGGTTAATTTTTGTATTTTTAGTAGACACAGGGTTTCACCATGTTGGCCAGGCTGGTCTCGAACTCCTGACCTCAGGTGATCCACCCACCTCAGCCTCCCAAAGTGCTGGGATTACAGGCGTGAGCCACCATGCCTGGCCGGTGTGAGCATTTTTAATCCTATTTTGTAGATTCAGGAATTGAGGATCAGAGAGGGCAAGTGCCTTGCCCATGAACACACATCCAGGAATGGGAAGAGTCAGGATTTGAATGCAGGTCTGTCTGTGCCTTTGTTGTTGTTTTTGTTGTTCAGACAACTGTTGGTCATGATCCACTAGGAAATTTTTCACAAAACAAGAATAAATGGGTTCCAAGCATCTAGTGACCAGGCCGGGGCCAGAGAGCAGTTCAGAAAGGAGTCATTCTTCTTACTGGAAGGTTTGAGGGCCTTTAAGTATCTAAGATTTACTGGTCAGGTCTTACTTGGTCCCACCCTGTGCCCATACATGAAGCCAGCCGGCCAGGATCCCAAAGCCCATGGGAGGATCTGTTTTTCAATAATGGGAAGTCCCCGGATGTGTTGCACTGGAAGTCATCCTCGCTGTCTGTGCAGAGCTGGCCTGGGAGCAGGATGTTCTGACATAAAGTGAAAGCAGATGCAGTGGGGCCCCTTGGGTGGGGCAAGGAGGTGGTGGCTGCCACGGCCGCAGTTGCGACTTTCCAGCCTGCAAATCTGCCTCTTCCTCCCACCATCTGTGCACTTGGCTGGTGTGAGAAGGTTTGCCTCGGCACCTCTGAGGCCTCTCTGGCCCCACCCTCTTCTCTGAATTTGCCAAGCCCCTGACACATACAGGCAACCACTCCAAGAACAGGAACATGGAAAGGCAAAGGAAAGATGCTGTGACTTCTACTTTGGGCAATGGCAGAAGCTTGTACCAGATCTTTTCTCCCACTGAGAACTAGAAAAGCTGGAAAAACTTGAAATCCAGCTCTTTGAAGGCATTAGAGAACAACTAAAGCAGCCAGGACTTGACGTGCGAAGACCCCTCAAGAGAAAGGAAATAAGTTGGGGGAAACCCAATATTCCCTGCTCCTTTCCTGCACAAGGTGTGTGCTGATTTTTGCAGAGGGTTCAGAGGACGAGCAAAGAGCAGCAGTTCAGAGTGTTTGGCAGTCTCGCAAGGTGGTGAAACAAAACAGATAGGTAGGTAGAGGGAGTCAGTGAGTTCAGGACTACTAAGTCAACCAAAACCCAGGGAACCAAGAACCTAGAGCAAAAAGAACCACAAAGAAAAGAACATGTGCTCTGTGCCTTTTAAAATTTTCCTTTCAAGGCATTTGTCAGCACTTAAGTTTCATGGGTCCAGAGTCTAAGAAACCAAGCAGAAAACAGCAGATGAAAAGCTGAAAAGGCTGGCCATGGTGGCTCATGCCTATAATCCCAGCACTTTGGGAGGCCGAGGTGGGTGGATCACCTGAGGTCGAGAGTTCAAGACCAGCCTGACCAACATGGAGAAACCTTGCCTCTACTAAAAATATAAAAATTAGCCAGGCACAGTGGCGTGTGTCCATAGTCCAAGCTACTCAGGAGGCTGAGGCAGGAGAATCACTTGAACCCATTAGGTGGAGGTTATAGTGAGCCAAGATCACACCACTGCACTCCAGCCTGGGCAACAGATTGAGACTCTGTCTCAAAACTAAAAACACAACAACAACAACAACAACAACAAAAGAAAAGAAAAGAAAGGCTAAAAAGTTAAGCTAAGCTTATGGTGATCCCATAGTACAGAGGAGACAGAAATTGGAGATAGGAGCCTGTAAGGAAGAGTCACCCTGATAAGCATCTCAGTTTACCTGTTGAGAATGGCTATGCCCCAGGGGTAAGAGTAAACCAGAAATAGACCAGTCTTCATGAAAAGTGAAACACAGCCGCAGTCAGAACAGAGTAATGTGCCTCTTCTGTACCTGCTGGTCAGGAGACAACCAGTCCTCTCTGAAGGAGGACAGCCTCATCCAGAGCCTCTACATTTTTGTCATATACAATACAAACAGCAACCAGGCCTGCCAAGGACAGAACCAAATAACCAAAGAAAGACAGAGCAACCGAGAAAATAGACAATAGAAATAGACCCATGTTATCCAAGTATCACAGGATATCCAATGTGGGCTTTAAGATGGCTGTGGTGAATAATTGCACAAAGATAGATGACAAGATGGAGAAATTCACCAGCAAAGTAGAACCTGTCAAAAAATTAGGTGGAAATTCCAGAACTAAAAGACACCACTGAAATGAAGAACTGAATACATAATTCAAATAGAGTAGGCACAGCAAGAAGGGAAGGTAAACAAGGTAGTATCCAACATAAGAGGCTGGAGGGATGCCAGTAAACCAAGTCCAAAGAAGTTATCAGAAAGGGAATGGGGGAGATAGGGCAGATAAGAGCAGGTATTGATGGAATTGAACAATGAGCCATGGCTACATAGAAAGCCACAGGAGAAGGCAGGAGTCTGGCTTTGCCACCATTTTGCTGTGTGACCTTGGATAAGTCACTTGCCTTCTCTCGGTTTCAGGGAGACAAGCCTAAGGGTTACCCACCTCTCCCGTGGGTAGGTGGCTTGGGGATTACATGGGGAAAGTTGTGGCCACTCTGCATTGAAAGTGTCAACTTTGCCAACAGCCTGCACAGTTCACTCAGGCATACCTCTTCTCTGGTGACCATAGTGCCAGGGGCTGTGTGAAGGGCTGGGAGGGCGTCCCAGCCTGTGATGAGTATTTACTACCATCCCATTCAGCGGGTATTTACTACAGGTTCAAAACCCCATGCAGTTCATTCATCCGTGTTTGCAGGAGTTCCACACAGTTCTCTCAGTCTCTGGTCATTGCCCCTCAACTCCCTATTGCCAGAGGAGTTTATCTTCATTAGGTACTCTCCGTATGGAAATTCTTACTTTCCAGTCCTCAAAAGTGTGCTGACATTTGTCAGTCTTGTGCTGGTGACCCCACTAAGCTCTGTTGTGTGCAGGTGCTTCGTGCCTCCTCGTATTGAGCATGTGGCTGGGAAATGACTGCCATTTGGCAGAGGACAGGAAGCCAGCTTCCCTCCTTTCCCATCCTTCCCTGCTCCCTCTCTTCTTTCTCCTTGTTCTGGGAGGCCAGGCCTCCCTCACCACACACTTGGCATGCAGAGATCTTTGGTCTGTGGCATCTTGACCCAGGTTTCATTTCTGGGAGCCAGGGCTGGCATTCCCCCATGCCTGCGGGCTGCCCCACACTTGCTAGAGCACAGAGAAGACATGCAGTCCTGTTTCTTCCCTGCAGCCAGGGAAGGGGTGGAGCGGCGTTCTTGCTTTTCCATTGCCGTTTTATCCAGGGCTTTGGAAAGTGCTAAATGATACCAGCTCAGAAGCCTCTGATAGTTATGGGGAGTGCCCTGGCCTTGGAGGTGTGGCTGCAGGATGCCCCAGAGGAGAGGAGGCTGTCACAGTCCCACAGCCTGTGCAGCACAACCTTGCTCTCTGCCCTGCCTCTCACCCAACCCCTAGCAGCAGTCTAGAGCATTAATATCTCTCATGCAGAGGCAGGCCATTGTAGGAAACATGACCTCTCATCCATAGCCTTGTTTGATCAACACAGTTCAACAGTCATCTATTTCAGGGAACTCATCTCTGCCCTGGCATTAGGGGTGCAGAAACACTAAGGGCAAGGGTGCCCTAGGCCCTGTTCATTGTAAAGGCTAATGTAATAAGACCATGGCATTCCTCTGCTCAGCCCCACCAGCGGGTTTCCAGAGAAACCCGCTAACCCAGAGAGAACTTAGTCTTGACTGTGGCTTCTCTGGCCCAACGCACTCTCACCCCAGCTGCGTGCCCAGATTCCCTTTCACCCCCCACCCACTCCTCTCCTCCAGCCTGCGTCTGATCCAGGCATACTGGCCTCCTTTGTTCCAAAGGATCTGGGGCCCTATTGATGCCTGGGAGGCCCCTACCTTAGATCCCTTTACGATGTACCCCAGCCACCTTGTCCAGGGCCTGGAGAATGCAAGGACGAGCAAATATGCAGTCAATGAATGAGATGAATGGACAACCTTGATGGGTTGGCAGCCCTGAGAAATTAGCAGAATTTGTGTTATCGATCCCTTTTTCCCATTGAAGGGATGGTTCAGAAGGGCTAGGTGACTTGTTCGTGGTCACACAGTGAGTAGAGTGGAACAGGCTGCTGAGAATGGAAATCTGACTCGGAGTCTGTGCTTTCTTTCTCAGATCTCTCTCTGGACTGTTGGCTGTTTTGTTTCCCTCCATTCATTTCTGGGTTCCTTCATGACCCAAGCCTCCACTGAGCATTGAGTGTGTGCACAGGTGACAGGGTCACTGCCATAGCGAGGCTGAGTTTCCATCCTCACGTTGCTCCCCGTCCAGGGAGGAGACATATGTGTGAAGAGTGCAGACAGAGTGCAGCCAGGACCCTGGGGAGCCAGGAGAGGCCCCTAACTCACCCCAGGAGTGGGCAGGGCTTCCTCCAGGAGTCGGCACCAGCTGAGCCCTAGAGAATAAGTAAGAACCATCGGCCACGCAGGGTGGGGGTGGTTTTCTGGGCAGTGGGAACAGCCTGAGCGGGGGCACAGAGGTAGGAGCAACTGTGACCTGCGGGTCAGTCATGTTGCTTGACGTTACAAATAATCTACTTTATTCCATAAAGGGGGCGCATTCCTTCATGTATCTGAAAAGTCAAGATGAGGGTGAGACTGTAGGTTGAGCAGGATCAAGGATTTAGCACCATTTGTTCAGGTTGTTCAGCTCCAGTCTCTTCTACACAAGCTAGCAAAATAGCCAGCAGGATGTTCCACATGTCAACAACAAGCCAACCAGAGCAAAAGAGTTTCTTCCCTCCCTACAGAAGCTGGACTGGATGAATTAAGGCATATGCCCATCCCTGGATCAATTACTGGGGTAAGAGGTGGGAACCCTCTGCCAGTCAAGTGAATTGTGAGCCTACCTGTGATGGTGCAGAAGTTATTCTTACTCAAATTACAGAACTGCTCCTTGATGGGGGCAGGTGGGGAGAGAATTGGATGGGACACCTGTGGACACCACTAGGTTATAAACAAAATCTAGATTCTCATGAAAAGTGAAAATTGGAGCAGGGGCTGGATAAAAATGACATTGCCAGCTGAGCTGCGGAGCTCAGACCTTATCCTCCATACGTTGGGCTTCTACTTCTGGAAGCTGAAGAGGGTTGCACCCTATGTATCTTGGGCCCTGGATGTCTCCAGAAAGGCACTGTGGATTTAATATGGTTTTTGAGCTGCCCCCCTTTCTACCAAAAGGTGATCAGTCTCCTTTCAACTCTAATTTTCCTGGGGAAAAAAAAAAAATACCCTGCTTATTGGCAATCTACACCTTGAGGATGGGGAGGAATTGATCAGATTCCTTCCATTCTTCAGCATTCCAAGCAAAGACCAAAGAGAACATGCTCCAGGGCAGAGGTGTAACCGCAGTTGTATCATACAGAAATCCCAAGGTGTCAGTGAGAGCCAGGGGAGTCTCTGATGGGCATTTGAGAGGTACCCGTTTGCTTTCTTCAAAAGAATATTCCCCCCTTGCTCTATATCCCTCCAGCTGTAGTAATCTGAACAGTTAACAAGACAGGTGTCTGCTCCAGGGTAGAGCCCTCTAACCCCCTGTTCTTGGTCCCCTAAGAGGGGACCATAGTAACCCTAACCCTAACCCCTCCAGATGCAAGGAATCAGAGGACTGTACATTTGGACTCAGATCCTGCTCCTTCCTTTCCTTAGACAAGTCATCTAACCTCTTTGAGTCTCAGTTTCTTCTGAGACACTCTCCTTAGGGAGAGTCTCAGTTTCTTCTGAGAAACTCTGAGAGTTTCTTCAAGACAAAAAGGGAGACTAGTATCTAGCTGGCAGTATATTCCGAGGATTATCTGAAGAGATACGTATGCGTGAATATCTCATCCTCTCAGCTCTTAGTGGATCATCAAAGAATATCGATTCATTCATGTATTGAAGAAGGATTTTTTTTTTTTTTTTTTTGAGATGGAGTCTCACACTGTTGCCCAGGCTGGGGTGCAGTGGTGCAATCTCGGCTCACTGCAAGCTCCGCCTCCCAGGGTCAAGGGATTCTCCTGCCTCAGCCTCCCAAGTAGCTGGGACTACAGGCGCTCACCACCGTACCCGGATAATTTTTGTATTTTTTTTAGTAGGGATGGGGTTTCACCATGTTAGCCAGGATGGTCTTGATCTCCTGACCTCTGATCCGCCCGCCTCAGCCTCCCAGAGTGCTGGGATTACAGGCGTGAGCCACCGCGCCTGACTGAAGAAGGAAAATTAAAGTTCAGCAGTGGCCTAATAGATGCCAGAAGCCCAGAATACATCATTTTATCTATCTTCATAACCATTCTATAAGTAGGGGTGTTAGTATCCCACTTTACAGAAGAAGAAACTGAGGGTCAGGAAGGTTGAATAACTTTCCCAAGGCTCCACAGATGGGAAATCAGAACTTGAACTTAGACTATCTAAAGCCCCTTCTATGGAACTAAGGCCAGTTGGCAGAGCTTGAAAGCCCGGGTAAAAGGAACCCTGGGTCACTCTCTAAGCATACCTTTGTTGTTGTGCTTGTTGCTGAAATCCAAAATCTGGAAGAGAATGAAGTAGAGAGAAAGCAAATAACATGCATTTAACAATCCCTGTGTATAGTATACCTACATGCATCATGAGCTCTTTTACAAACGTTTGTTGAGTGTGTCAGTGTGCTAGGTTCTTGTTGTTGGAAGCATGGAGCGGACACTTTCTGCATCCCATAGTAACCTTGCAAAGAGATGATAACATCCATTGTATCCACGCACTGAGGCTCACAAAGGTAGATAACCATCCGGAGCCACCTGCCAGGTTGGCATGACACCAGAAGGAAGACCACGGAATACATCCTGGTGGAGATGTGGAGAGAAACATTTTTTATAGCAGGATCACAGAATCTCACCCTGTTTTCTTCCTCCTTTTCTTTGCAGATGACAGACAACCTTCTGTGCCTTCATCAAGCTGGTTGCGTACCCACCGTGTCTCTGGTGACAGCATGAGAAAGAAAAAGCCCTAATTAAGGATCATCAGAAACCACAGTTGGAGGAGGACGGCAGAGACAGCTTCCCTCCCCGTTATACCAAGACCCTTCCTTCGAGGTCCTTGCTCCTGAGGGACCCTGGACTGTCATAGCGATTAATGACCCCTTATCTTGTTTGGATGGGAAAGGAAATCACTGGTTAAAGCTTGATCAGGAGACATTATCAGCTCTTTAAGGATCGCAGAAGAATAGGCTACTTTATTTTCTGAAAAGGTAAATATATGCAAGCAAAGCAAACATGTCACGAATGGCCTTGGTCTACCACACAGCGGCGTCTGGGACACAGTGGGGGGTCATCCCCCAGCGGGAGTGAAGTCGACCTTAGTGGCCCTTGTGTCCTCCCTTGGAATTCCCGCCATTCCCTTCTGATTGAGCCTCCACCTCTGGGATTTTTCTTCCGTTTTTCTCCTCTCTTAGGAGGGAGTTCTGCTACCCATCGTGGGAGGCCGCCATCAGAACTGCAAAGATGGTGACCCTGCGGAAGAGGACCCTGAAGGTGCTCACCTTCCTCGTGGTCTTCATCTTCCTCACCTCCTTCTTCCTGAACTACTCCCACACCATGGTGGCCACCACCTGGTTCCCCAAGCAGATGGTCCTGGAGCTCTCCGAGAACCTGAAGAGGCTGATCAAGCACAGGCCCTGCACCTGCACCCACTGCATTGGGCAGCGCAAGCTCTCGGTCTGGTTCGACGAGAGGTTCAACCAGACTGTGCAGCCGCTGCTGACTGCCCAGAATGCACTCTTGGAGGACGACACCTACCGATGGTGGCTGGTGAGATGCTGCCTGAGAGTGGGGTCTGGGCTGAGAGTTGGGGTGTGGACTGAGAGTGGGGATCTGGATGAGGGTAGGGGGCCTGGGCTGAGAGTGGGGGTCTGGGCTGAGGGTAGGGGTCTGGTAATGAGAGTGAGGTGCTCCCAGAGTTAAATGCTCAGTCCCCGTGTACACCTGGGGCCCTGCGAGGCAGTTTATTCAGTAGGATTCAGATTATTGTCCAACACTATTTATTGAGGATCTATTGTATCTAAGAGCAGGAAGCACAGCTTTAGTTTCCTGTGACTGCCATAGCAAATTTCTGCATGCTTCATGGCTCAAAACACCAGAAGTGCATCCTCTCGCAGCTCTGGAGGCCAGAAGTCTGAAATCAAATTATGGGCAGGCTTGGCTCCTCCTGGAGGCTCTGAGGGGGAAGCCGCCCCAGGCCCGCTCCTGGCTCCTGCCAGCTGCCGGCAGTGCTGAGTGTTCCTGGGCTCAGAGCTGCAACAGTCCAGCCTCTGCCTCCACTTCCATAGGGCCTTCCTCCCTGTGTCCGCTTATATCTCACATGTCCCTCTCCTTTTCCTATGAGGACACCTGTCATCAGGTTTAGGGCGCACCCTAATCCAGGATGATCTCATGCAGAGATCCTCAACAATTTCACCCGCAGAGGCCCTTTCTCCAAATGTCATGCTCACAGATTCCAGTGACTTGCACTTGAACATATCTCTTTGGGAGCCACTATTTCACCCACTACAGCTATTGAAATGCAAAAAGAGAGAGAGATCCTTATTCTCATGGAATTTTATTCTGACTGGGAGGGGAAGATAGGAAATAAACAAGGTAGGCTCACATAGCAGTGCTTTGAAGAGAGAGCAAATGAGGTTTATCATAGAAACTTAGAGGGAGCTTCTGTAAATGGGGTCACCAGGGAGGTCTCTGAGACAGCAGGACTCAAGTTGAGACCCACAGGCAGAGAAGGCAGCAGCCATGAGAAGAGCAGGACCATGCACTGCAGATGTCTGGGACAGCGGGTGCAGGAGCCTCAGGGTGGCCTCTGCTGGATGTGTTGGGGAGTGGAGGAGCTCCGCATGGCTGGGGGACTGTGAATTTGCGAGGTGCAGTGAGACGAGGCCTGAGAGTCGGCGAGACCCAGGAGAGGACTCTGGGATTTCTTGTAAGTGCAACAGGAAGTCACTGTAGAATTTTTATCAGGGAGTTTCATGATCTGATCGTGTCATTTGAAAGGTCATTTCCATTGTTAAATGCAAAATAGATTGAAGAAGAGCAAGATATATGTGTTCATGTCTTATTTATTGAGCATCTACTATATGCCAAGCATCACTATATGGAGATGGAAAAGGTAGAGTCTTTCCTTTCTTGGGTTGCAGGAGTGATGGGGAGAGAAGGGAAAACAGACAAACTCAAGCCAGGATGATAGGTGCTGCGCAGGAAGTGGGCGCAGGAGCTGTGGTCTCCATGTCCAACTCCCCTTGAAGCCTGGGGTTATCACAGAAGGCTTCCCACAGGAGGTGATGGCCAGGCTCATCATGAAGGATTCAGAGAGGTTATCCAGGTAGATTCTGGAGGAAGGTCTATTTGAAATGAACAGAAAACATGCGTGAGACTGAGAAGGGTGGAAAGTCCTGGGCTGTGCTTCTGAAGACCTGGCTGAGTCCTGGTTTGCTGACCTGTGTTGAGCACCGCTGTGTGCAGGTCCTGGGGTGGGCTCTGGGGAGGTGACAGAGAACCAGGCAGGCAGGGTCTTTTCCTTTCAAAGATCCAAGGGTCTAGAGAAGGAGGTGGTGAGCCAGGCATGGTAAGGATTAGGGTCTGCTCTCAGCCTCGGCACTATGGACTTGTGGGGCTGGATCAGCCTTAGCCACAAGGGCTGCCCTGTGCATTGCAGGATGTTTAGCAGCATCCCTGGCCTCTACCTGCTAAATGCTAGGAGTGCCCCATCCCCAAGTTGTGATAGCCAGAAGTCTCTAGACATTGTCAGGTGTCCCAGGTGGGGTGTGGGGGGGGGTGCACATGCATGCACAAAATTGCCCTCCCTTGAGAACCAGCAGGGTTGGGAAAATGACACATTGATGGCAGAGGTGGCTTCATGTACATCCCGTCTCCTCTCTGGATCTGATTCCCCCTGTAGCAGCGTTGTTGGGACCACATTAAGTCCAAACTTCCTCTTCAGAGCCTGGAGTCTGTGATACTCAGTGTCACCATGGGATTCTGTTTACAAAGGCCTTTGGGGACAAACAGGGTGCTACACAGCCTGGATATAAACCAAACAGGAAGGGACCTTACACATCGGCAGGTAAAGGAGAAACTTGGGGGCCTTTGTCCTCATTTTACAGATAAGGAAACTGAAACTCAGAAAAGTTAGGTGACTTTTGCAAAAGAGAACATCAAATCCAGCCTCTGGAAGTACCGTATTAAAAACTGTTATTAGAGAGCATCACCAAGACAGTATCGATCTCTCTTCTTGGGGAGGGCGGTTTCTAAAACTTAGGCTGATGTCACCCAGGGGGGATTAAAAAGGCATAAGGGAAAAACATCAGCTTTTGGATATAACCTATGTGTCTTCAAAGAACACAGGCTATAATGTAGACTTAGGAACTGAGGCCTGGCATCAGGGTTCCTGGGTTTTGTCCCAGACTTTGTAGGTCCCATCAGGAGTGACTGTGAAGAAGCTCTTCATCTCACTGAGTCTCAGGTTCCTTCCTGTTACATGGGAGGAATAAGCTATTTCACCAGGTTCTCTACAACCCTGCAATCATTAGTTTTAACAATTGTATTTATTTTTGTTGGTTTAATGGGCAAGTAATACTGAACTTACGTGTTTTGTTTTGTTTTCAGTATTAATTAAGGCTGAATATATTTCCACTTAGTTGTTCCCTGTGTACCAGATGTCCTTCCCTACCTGCAGCCCTCCTCTGGAGTCTTTTTCTGAAGTTTAGCCTCTGGTGGCTGATTCTAGGGTAGCCACTTGAAAGGAATGGGGCTTCACCCTCTGGAAATCAACAGGAAGGAGCGGGGCTTCAGAGCTTTGGGGTTCTAAAAAATGCACAGATAATACAGAGACTTCATGCTTTGAATAAAGAATCGGGATAGAGGCAGGGAATATTTGACATCCAAGCCATCCTGGGAGTTCCTGGCTGCGCCATTGCTTTGGTTAAAGGCCCCCCTGCAGGCAGGACCAGTTCATGAACAGACCTGGACTTGGGTCCTGATATGGTTTGGCTGTGTCCTCACCCAAATCTCATCCTGAATTGTAGCTCCCACAAATCCCACATGTTGTGGGAGGGATCCAGTGGGAGATAATCATGGGGGCCGTTCCCCCCATACTGTTGAGGGGGCTGGAAGAGTCTTAGGTGAGAATGTGAGGTCCCGAGCTCCCATCCTGCCCTGAGCTTCATAGTCCTCATCAGTCAAGTGGGCATCAAAATTCCAGCTCATCCCAGCCCTGGCAGGAAGAGGGACACAGGAGCAGTCACCGGGGCTCACTCTTTGAGTTGAGTTGAGTTGAGTTGAGTTGAGTTGAGTTGAGTTGAGTTGAGTTGAGTTGAGTTTACAAATCAGCCCTGAGCCCTGCCCTGCAGTTGAAGAGACTACACCACCATCCCAGGCTGGACCTACTGACCCCTGCGACCCTCTCCTCGGGTCTCTGTCCCAGACATCCAGGAACAGGGATCCCTTCTTCCCCAGTCCCCATGTCCAATTCGGAGACAAGCTATGTTGAATTCTGACTCTGCCTTCTCTACTTCCTGCCAACTTGGGAAACCGTTCTGTGATACGCAGGGAACATTCTCAAGGGACAGAAGGAGTGCGATCCTCCCCTGGTTTCCGCCCCCTGCCCTCCTAAGGCATCTTCCCATCCCAGACATCCATGCTCAGTGCCCAAAGGCAAAATAATACCATCATACTGTCCACCCGGCACCTAGCACCAACTCTGGCCAGGTCCTGGGCCCAGTTGTCCAGGTACCATTGCCTCGCCCTTACCACCCCCACCACCACGAGGCTGTAGGTATTTCATTGTCCTCACTTTGCACTTACCAGGTCACCCAGTGTCAAAGGGCACAGTCAGATCCCCTTCTAATTAAAGGACATGGTCTGGAGTCAGACCCAGGATATTCAAACTGTCTTCGTCCTGGGAAACTCACTTCACCTCTGTAAGCTTCAGTTTCCTCACCTGTAAAATGGGTCTGTAAGATCACCTTTCTCATAGAACCATCATAGGAACTCAGTGAGAAGCTGCCTATTGGGTTCTCAGCACAGGGCCCTGCATAGAGCAACCATAGAACACACGCTTCCACCCAGGGTGAGCCATCGGAGTCCTGCACGAGCCCTTTCTAAGCACCGCCTGTCCCTGCACTAACCTGTCCATCCACACGGCACCAAGGATGTGGTAGGGGCTCAGTTGTGATGAGCTGAATGAATGAATGTGTGTTAGCTTTAGCAGCTGTCATTCACTTATTCAGTGGACATATCTTGGGCCTGTACTACCTGGCATGCTTGTGTGTGCTGCTTGAATGCCAAAGGGGCCAGGGAAACCAACAGCAGCTGGGGATTGGAACGAGGCCTGCAGTGAGGCTCCAGTGGTGCCAGCCATGTGTGGAAGGCCAGAGACTGATATTTCCAGGGTCCAAGGGAGGCTTCTCGGAAGGTGATGCATCGTTCATTGGCCATGGAAGGAGGAAGGAGGGTGGGAAGGGAGCGCGAGTACCTCTTCCCAATACACTCGGGACAGGTGTGGCCTGTGGATAGGGACGACTTCCAGCCATCGTGCCTAAAGACAGGACAAACTCTGCCACAGTGCACGCTCCCGAGTTCCCATGGATCATGCCCGAGTGCAGGGTGAGTTGAGGCACCCAGGGCTCCAGCTTCACGGAGATGCCCACTCTCGGGCTATGCCCCTGGGCATGAGTGGACTTTCTTACCCCACTTGCCTGACTCCTCACTTGCCTCGCCCACCCTCGCCCCCAGCCTGTAGTGCTTGACTCCATGGAGATCTCCCCTTCCTTCTCCTGCCTTACTCCTCATCCCTTTCCAGATAGCACCCACCATGGACACCTGCATCCGCGCCTCAGCCTCTGCTTCCAGGGAAGCCGACCCGAGGCCCCATGCTTCCCTAAGGAGCTCAGGCCACCAGACGGCAGGCATTGATTGAGCGCTGATTGTATACAGAGACATATACTTGGAAACTAGTCAGAAGGCTGGGGAGGGCGTGTCTCTGAAGTTCCAAACATTCTGTCCTGTGTTCATATCAGTAGCACTGTCATACTTTTTTTTTTTTTTTTTTTTTGACATGGAGTTTCACTCTTGTTGCCCAGGCTGGAGTGCAATGGCGTGATCTCGGCTCGCCACAACTTCTGCCTCCCAGGTTCAAGTGATTCTCCTGCCTCAGTCTCCCGAGTAGCTGGGATTACAGGCATGCGCCACCACCCCTAATTTTGTAGTTTTAGTAGAGACCAGGTTTCTCCATGTTGGTCAGGCCAGTCTCGAACTCCCGACCTCAGGTGACCCGCCCGCCTTGGCCTCCCAAAGTGTTGGGATACAGGCGTGAGCCACTGCGCCCGGCCAGCACTGTCATACTTTTATTGTCACTGACAAAAGGCAGAGAAAACCAGAATCTTTCTTTCCCAAAACAGTGACGCTACATGGAGTAACCCGCTGCTCCATCTCAGCTGGTACGGAGAGGACTCAGAATGATAATCTAGAGAAAGAGCCAGTTTCCCATCTGAGTTCTACCTGGCCCTGCACTCACTCGATGACCTCAGGTGAGCCCTTTCCAGGGCCTGGGCCTCCGCTTCCCCTTTTGCCAGTGAAAGATTGGAACGGATCCGAGATTTCTGAAGTGTGGGGCTTGTGATGTTAGGTGAGGCAGGGCATTAGAGAAAGTCGCATCACAGAGCCCCGGAGGTCATTCCTGCCGTCCCTCCTTTCCGCCTGTCTCTGCAGTGCTGGGGCTTCAGTTTGGCCTGGTGTCTTACTTTGCACCTTGTCAGGGCTTGTGAGCCTTGTTCTAAGGGAGAGGAGAGTTTGCCTGGGCAGGCAGCAGGGTAGAGCTGGAACCGAATACAGTAGCTTTGTTTCCATTGCATTGTACAACTACCATTTTACTTCTGCCAGGTAATTCTTGCTTTCTACTTGTGTTAGAGATGAGAGGTTTCCTTTTCAAATAAATTTATTTTTATTTTTTGGTCAGGTGCGGTGGCTCACACCTGTAATCCCAGCACTTTGGGAGGCGGAGGCGGGTGGATCACCTGAGGTCAGGAGTTCGAGACCAGCCTGGTCAACATGGTGAAACCCTGTCTCTACTAAAAATATAAAAATTAGCCAGGCACAGTGGTATGCACCTGTAATCCCAGCTACTTGGGAGGCTGAGGCAGGAGAATCCCTTGAACCCAGGAGGTGGAGGTTGCAGTGAGCCGAAATAGTACCACTGCATTCCAGCCTGGGCGATAGAGTGAGACTCCATCTCAAATAAATAAATAAATAAATTTTTCTTAAATGAGTCATTAAAGTCAGTCAGTAAGAGTCCAGCGAGATGACGTGGTGCTGTGTGAAGCATGCAACATGCTCCCCACACACATCCACGGCCGACCTTGAGTCCTGGCTTCTCGGACCTCTGTGGCACCCAGTAGGCACTCAGTAAATGTCACTGCATGATGGATACACGGTGCCAGGCTCCCAAATCAAAGTAGCAGCATGATGGAAGGCCATCCTGTGGGCCTGGGCACATCTTCACAAGCCTGGGGGGCACAGCAGCCCTTGCTGGTGGGAGCCCCCCGTGGAGTTTCCTGCAGGGGAGTCTGGCTGTGGTCCTGTAGCCTGGGGCTCTGAGTGTGGTCCCCCCACCAGCCCTGGCAGCAGCATCGCCCAGGGGTCTGTTAGAAATGCAGGATTTCAGGGCCAGCTCAAACCTCCTGAGTCAGATCTGCACCTTAGCAAGCCTCCTGGGGCGTTTTCCGCACATTCAGGATCATGGGGCCGCCCTGGGCAGTTCCATCAGAAGCAGGCGTTTTATCTGGATATCGCATTTGTGTGTGTGACAACGTATTCATATTTATCATTTTAACCACTTGTATGTGTACAATTCAGTGGCGTTAAATACATTCACAGCGTGTGTAACCGTCACCACTATCTATAACCATAACTAGCAGATTTTTGTCATCCCAAGCAAAAACTGTCCCCATTAAACAGTAACTTCCCCTTACCTCCTCCTCCTCCCAGCACCTGACACTCTCGGTCTCTTATGAATTTGACTACTCCAGGTACCTCACATAAGTGGAATCAGATAATCTTTGTCTTTCTGTGTCTGGCTTCTTTCGCTAATCATAATATTAGTATTTTCAGGGTCCATCCATGTTGTAACTATTTTGAACTTTTTTCTTTTTATAGCTAATAATATCCCATCATGTGTCTAGAACATCTTATGTTTGTTTATTCATCCATCACTGGAGACTGGGTTGCTCCCACCTTTTATCTATTATGAATAATGCTGCTTTGAACATGAGTATACCAATATCTGCTTGAGACCCTGCTTTCAGCTTCTGGGGGTGTATACGTAGGAGTGGAGCTGGCAGGCCACATGGCTGTTCTGTCTTACCTTTTGAAAGACCACCTGTTTTTTTACCTCGGCTGCACGGTTTTACATCCCCACCAGCAATGCATGAGTTCCATTTTCTCCACATTCTCACCGACTGGTTGTTTTGCACTTTTGCTTATAACTGTAGCAGTGGGTGTGAAGTGCGGTCCAGATTGTGCTGCTTCCCATGACGTGTTTAATGGTCTTAAGCCAGAGGAGAGGCTGCCTGGGTTTAACTGGAAGAGCAATCTGGTTCTGCTTCCGTGCCTCCCCTTGGGGCATCTGATTCCTTCCATTGCAGTGGGGACTGGGTGCCCCAGGATCTCCCTACATATGCCCAGGTCACTCATCTTCTGGATAGTGGCCAAAGCCACTGCTGGTCACTTCCTCCTCTCCCAGCCACTCCTTGCCCCTGGGGCCTGGAGTAACTAATGGGAACCGCCCCACAGCTTACCACCCCTACCCCAAAAACCAGGGCCCAGGCTTTCCAAAGGCTAAGATTCCAAGAGCCAGATTCAGGGTTATGTTGTGGGAGAAACCTGCAGGTGGGTTTCTAGTAGCCTGGGTTCAAATCCCGGTTTGTATCTGGGGTGTGTTGCTTACCTCTCTGGCCGCAGAGCATCCCACCTCGCCCACAGTGAAATGACACAGCACTGTGGCATGGGGACAGGTGAGGAAGGCTGAGGCACCAACAGGCATCACTACACAGTGTAGCCAGAGCTCCACCTGCGGCAGTGGGCCAGCCGGGGCGTGCAGTGGGGGCCAACAGGGAAACCAAGTCATCCTGGTTTTAGCACTGAGAGTCCTGTATCTAGAGAAACCCCTTAACCTGGGCAAATGAGGATATTTAGTCACCCTGGGAATAAAACTAGTGTTCAGCCTGCGAGCAGCTGACCCTCGAGCTAGGTCTTTTTTCTTTTTCCTTTTTTTTTTTTTTTGAGTTGGAGTCTCTCTCTGTTACCCAGGCTGGAGTGCAGTGGTGCGATCTTGGCTCACTGCAACCTCTGCCTTCCGGGTTCAAGCAATTCTCCATCCTCAGCCTCCCAAGTAGCTGGGACTACAGGCATGCACCACCATGCCTGGCTTTTTTGTATTTTTAGTAGAAATGGGGTTTCACCATATTGGCCAGGCTGGTCTCAAACTCCTAACTTCACAACCCACCTGCCTTGGTCTCCCAAAGTGCTGGGATTCCAGGCGTGAGCCACCGCACCTGGCCTGGGCTAGGTCTTTAAAAGAAGATGAAAATGATTTGCTAGGCAGATCTCAGAGGCCTTGTGCATCCAGCAAACTGCTGATTCTTCAGTCTGACTGGAACCCAACAGTCCCGGGGCCAGGGGAACTGAGGGTCAGGCAGGAGAGATGGCAGACGTCCCTACTGCTCTGTCCCTCATCCCTGGCCGGGACTGGAGAACTGGCATTTCCACCTACTCCTTGCTCTTCTTGTTAAGGTTTGAGCAAGAACACGCAGCCCCTGGGCCCTGGTGTCTGAGCAGGGTGGGGGTAAGACACAGCTAGAAGGCTTCTGCTATTTTTCTCTCTTTCAAGCAGTGGTGACACATAGAGGGATGGAGGGCTTTTCAGAGAGAGGGGAGCCCCCAGGGAGGAACAGGTTGGAGAAACGCTGTTGGCATGTGGAGTTGGAGGGGCCTCTGAGGCCAGGTGTGGTTGGATCACCCAAGTGGCTTCAGCAGTACCTGGCACATAGTAGGTGCTCAGTAAACACTTGCAGAATACATGAATAATCTCTTTACTTCCAGAGCAACCCTTAGTCTCCTTGAAGGAGGAAGTGGAGGTGTCTGTGTGTGAGCCGCCTCCATCTCCAGGGACCCAGCAGAGAGAAGGGTGAACAGGAGGCCCCAGTAAACAACAGCAGGTTGCTCAAGGGCTCTGCTGCCAGGAAGCTGGGTCCACAAAGCCAGGTTGACCACCTTCTCTCCTCCGCCCACAGAGGCTCCAGCGGGAGAAGAAGCCCAATAACTTGAACGACACCATCAAGGAGCTGTTCAGAGTGGTGCCTGGGAATGTGGACCCCATGCTGGAGAAGAGGTCGGTGGGCTGCCGGCGCTGTGCCGTTGTGGGCAACTCAGGCAACCTGAGGGAGTCTTCTTATGGGCCTGAGATAGACAGGCACGACTTTGTGCTCAGGTGAGTGCCACACCCTCTCCCGAGCCCACTGCGCTGCACCCAGAGGCCCCTTGGAGCTATAGGAAGCATCTTGGCTCAGGCTCAGGAAGGCAAGGTTCAGTCCTGGTGCCTCTGGACTTACCTAGGGACCCCAGGCTCCACGCTGCACCCCCTAGGCCTCAGATTCCCCACCTCTGCATTATTGCAGGACGGGAATGGACTAGAAGGGCCTCTGCGTACAGAGGAAGCCATACACAGGAGGTCCCCCGTTGTTGGAAGCTTGGCACCTGGAGGCCTGGGGAGAGAGCAAAATTAATGTGAGGACTCTTAAATCTTTAAAATTCATCCCCATTTTGTAATCTAGGCCATAATAAAGCCACATCTTTTATGTAAAATGTGTTTTTCCCTGTCACCAAGTGAAATAGATATTCCAGGAAGATGCCCCAAGTCTGTCCTGGGTCTCTTGCCATTCCCACCACACCACTCATAAGTGCTCCATGCTGAGAAGTGCGGGGGTGGGGGCTGGCCGTCCCCAGCAGCCTTCTAGAATAGTCTCTGCTGTCTGTGATTCCTGACTTTAGTCCTTAGACCACTTACCTGCCTCTCGGAGCCTCAGTGTACCAGGTGTCCCATGGAAAAGTCCATGGTAAGGATCAGAGTCAGGCTTCCTTGACTGCAGAACTAGGGCTGTGGAAATAGCCTTTGGATGAGATTGTCTGTGACAGGCGGGCAGCGGTGGTGATGGCTAGACTCCCTTGAGGTCACGAAAGAGAGAAAAATAGCAGAAGCCTTCTAGTTGTGTCTTCATTGTCTCTATTTTACAGATGAAAAGAAGGAGGCCCGGGGAAGGCAGATGACACCCCTGAGGTCACACTGGAGGCTCACTGTCTCTCTCGGAGAGCTCAGGCGCGCTGAGAACAGGTGCCCATGCTACAAGACTCAACTTTCTCCCCTTCTCTCCCAGGATGAACAAGGCGCCCACGGCAGGGTTTGAGGCTGATGTTGGGACGAAGACTACCCACCATCTGGTGTACCCTGAGAGCTTCCGGGAGCTGGGAGATAATGTCAGCATGATCCTGGTGCCCTTCAAGACCGTCGACTTGGAGTGGGTGGTGAGCGCCACCACCACGGGCACCATTTCCCAGTGAGTCCCCCCTGTGGCCCCGCCTCACTGCTCCGCCCCCTGCAGTGACACCCTGTCCCCCAACCCTGCCGTGGTCCTGCTGTGCCTCCACCGGGGTGCCTCCCCTCCCCCAGCCTCCTCCGGCACAGACAAGCCCAGTTCCTGTGGCTGCCTCCCCGACTGTTCCAACTCTTCCCTCCCCATCACTTAACCAACCACAAGCTTTAGTGTCCTCTTGCTAACAATGCCCGGAGGGACCTCCATGCACCCTGGAGACTTCGGGAAGGGGCCGCCACTAGAAAGGGTCGGCACATACGAGTTCTGCCTCCCTTTACCTGACAAATAACAGCACCTTGCTTTTCAAACTTACGTGAGCCTGGCCAGGTGAGGGTTCCTAAGAAATGAGGGATGGGGAGTACAGGTGCAGCCTGGGCCCCTCCCCAGGGCAGGCAGCGCTGAGCAAGGCAGCTGTGGCTTCCCTGACAATCAGGAACCTGGTTTCCTGAGCAGGCACCGCACGTGGCACTCGGCACATACTATCTCAATTAATCCTCACAATAGCCATTATCATTAGCTCCATTCTCCCAGTGAGGACTCTGGAGCTCGGCCAAGCACCTTGCCCAGGGTTGAACCCCACACAGAGCCTGTGCTCTCCTCTAACCCTGACTGAAGGGAAGTGCTTTGACGTCCAGATTTCCACAAGCCGTCTTGTCTTCGGCCAGGTTTTCTAGGAACAGAGCCAGCCCCGGGATGTAGGTGCAGGAGACCGTGGGGCTGTGCCCTCAGGAGACCAGGGGTGAGGGAGGCAGACCAGGGTGGGGCGGGGTGGGAGCCAGGTCTGGATGTGGCTCAGCTGCAGTCTCCTCCGGGAGCAGGAATCGCACCCGTGGGACCAGCTTTGACACCTTTGCACCCGGGTTGCATGCAACTGCCCAGCTGAGGAAGGGGCAGCTGCGGATCTCACCAGCCAGTGCCCCAGCTCGGCAGGCGTGCTGTGGCCCTGAGAGGTGGAGGCACCACGGCCCCCACTCCATTCCTTAAGGCTGTGCTTGGAGCAAGTCCTCCTCACCTTTTTGGGGAATAGGGGCCAAAACCCAGCAGAATGTCCTCAAATTAGGCAAGGCTGCTCTCTGGTGTCTATCGGGGGTTGCTGTGGGCAGGGGGTTTCTGTGGCTGGGGTAGGGAGGTGGGGGTCCCTGAGGGAAGGTGTGGGGGGCAGGAGAGGCTACGTCTGCTTCATTCTCTAGTCACTACCCCCAAAGCTGCGTGCCCAGGTTCCTGGGCCTGTCTCCTGCCCTGTTAACCAGCTTCTCTTTCTCCAACTGCAGCACCTACGTCCCGGTTCCTGCAAAGATCAGAGTGAAACAGGATAAGGTGAGTGGAGGCCCCAGCCCCTTTGTTCTAAGTTCAGGCTTCCTCATCTCAGGCTCTGCTCTCAGGTACGGCATTGAGTTGCAAGACAGCCCCCAGATCCCCAGGTTGCTGGAGGTAGCATCTCCCACTTAGCTAGCCCCTGGGGGAAGAGGTCAAACACTGGGAGAGATTCTCAAAGCGGGGTCCCCCGGGCCAGCAGCATCACCCGGGAGCTTGTCACAGATGCACATCCTCAGGCCCGTCTCAAACCTACTGATCAGAAACCCTGGCCGCCCCGCATTCTGGTTTTAACATGTTCTCCAGGGACCCCTATGCACGCTGTGGTTTGTTAATTACTCTCAAAGCCAGGCCTCACCTCGTGCCTCTCATCTCTTTCCATGTCTGCATCTTCCCCAGCAGGCCCCTGGCATGAGGCTGGCCAAGAGATGGGCAAAGGGCAGAAGGAGGAGGGAAGTGAGGTGCCTGCCACACTGGCCTTTTGCATACGCTATCAAACTTAGATAGGCTCAGAGAGGTCAGGAAACTTGCCCAGAGACACACAGCTAGTTCTGGATGAGGGTAGAATTGAAGACTTCCTGTGCCTCCAGCATCTTGCCCTTTGCAGTGGGCTGTGCTGCCTCAGGGAAAAGGCCACTTATGGGTGTCTATAGGGTGGGGTTGGTGGAAAGGACAGCCTCCTAGAGATGGTAGGAGGCCACACTGAGAGGTGAATGGTTTACCAGAGGTCCACAGAATCCACCCTTCCAGTCCATTCCAAGGGGCTGCAGTTTGGCTTTCTGGACATGCACGCCCTCTCCTGCCTGAGAAGTCCCTTTCATTGTCCTCAAGGTCGGCTTTGGGTGAGGAACCAAGGCCAAGCCTGATACCGGCCCCCTCCCAGCTCAGCCACTGCCGGCTGCGTGACATGGGGCAGGTCACTTAGCCTCTCTGGGCTTCAGTTTTCTTATCTGTAGCAGGAGGAGAGGGAAACCTGGGACATGAGGTCATTTTAAGGATTGGTGATGATTCCAGCCATCCTCAGGTGGCTTGGTGCTTACGTCTTCACTCATTGACAGTGTCTGGTCCTACCTCACGCTGTTCCCTGGGGCCCCCTTCTCCTGAGCAGTCTCCTGTCTCACCCCTTGGCCTCCTTGGGTTTTTCTGTGTGTCAGCTCAGCGATCCTCCTCACACTGTCCTGTAGGGCCCTCCTCTGCATCATTGCTCTCCATAGCACTTACGAGCTCAGCACCTCTGTCTCTTACTCATGTGGATGAGTGTCCATCTTTCCCACGAGCATGGAGGCCCACGAGTGCAGGGGTATCCGTCAGGCTCACTGCCTCCATGGCCGCAACAGTGTGTGTGTCTGATAGGCGCTCCATGTCCTTTGCCCACCGGAACTCACTAAGGGCCATGTCTTCCCATCCCCGCAGATCCTGATCTACCACCCAGCCTTCATCAAGTATGTGTTTGACAACTGGCTGCAAGGGCACGGGCGGTACCCATCTACCGGCATCCTCTCGGTCATCTTCTCAATGCATGTCTGCGATGAGGTATGCCACCCTCCCCCTGCCCGCAGGGCTGCCCAGAGGACAGAGCTCACCGTCCTGTGTGCCCAAGAGAGGGCAGGGAGAGGGAGGGCAGGTAGACCTAGCCTGCCTCTTCCAGAAGCTCGGATTCTCTGTCTCTATGTCAGGGCTTGCAGCGTGTGTCTCCCAGGGTGTTTTAGTGAGTAACAGTGCTCAATGAGAACGTTCTCGGGAGCAAGAGTTCTGGCACATTCTGTGTGAGTGCCCAGAACCATGGCGGTGGAAGCTCAGATCAAGCAGCAGATTCCAGATACAGGAGCGGATTCTCATAGTGAGAATTGTCTAAGGCTGCAGTTCTCAATCCCACTTACTCCTTAGAATCATCTGTGGGTCTAAGTTCCAGCACCCAGGCCACATCCTGGCCCAATTTTTCCAGAATTAATGGAGCCAGGCCCCCATGGGTTCCACTGTCTGCTGACATTGAGAACCAGTGATCTCGAGAAGCATGCATTTCCCTTCCGACGTCCTTCACCGTCTACCAGGCTGTGTTCGGGTTTCCACGGATGCTCTGAGAGGCTTGCTGCCGCCCCAGGAAGAGGAGCAGGAGGGCGGGTCACACAGCCCCCACTTCCTCCCTGACCCTGGGTTCAGACAGGGCTCTTCTTATCTCCAGCCCAGCCCCAGCCCCACCCTGCCTGGTGCCTGGTGGAAATCCCAGGAATGGGTCAGAGGCACTGCAAGGCAGGTCCCCAGGCTCAGCCCTGCCCTGGTGTTCCCAGGTTGCAACGTGGGTGCCCCTGTCATTTCCCCACCCCACCCCATCTCCAGCCAGCTGGTCCCAGACCCTTGCTTGGGTTTCTGCTCAGAGCCCTTTCTCCCATCGTTCCCACCTGTTTGGCCCTAATGTCCCTGCCCTGGAGCAGGCCCACGTCCATGTTGCATTTCCTTAGAAAGCCACATATGGCATGGAGCTGTCCGCTGTCCCCTCTTTGTCCCCACCCCTCCAATCTGTCTTCCACGCTGCAGTGCATATAGCACATCCTCTCCCTGGAAACCCCTCCTTCCAGTCATCTTGTACTGATTTTCCAAGACTCGACCCACATGCCACCTCTTCTGAAGAGCTTCCTCTGACTTCTCAGGGCATCAGCCCCTCCCTCCTCTGTGCTGTGGGAGCCCTGAATTTAGCCCCAGTTCCAACAAGCATTGCTCAGTCAGTGACTCCAAGAAGCTGTAAGCCCCAAGGCTGCTTCCCCCAGCAGCTGCCCAGCTGGCATCTGATCAAGCTCTGCCTGAACTTCAACACAGCCAGTAGGGTGCTGGGCTCAGAATAAATGCACAGTGTTTGTCATGTATGCGAAAGGCCTGGCCTAGTGGCCACGAGGGCGCCTGGACCAGATGAATGTTGGCCGCAGAGAAGAAAGGGATCAGCCCTGCTCTGTGCCTCATTGCAATCATGATTCTTGGACCCATTTTCTAGATGAGGAAAGTGAGGCTCAAACAAGTGATTTCACATGCCCAGAGCATCCTGGAGTGGCAGAGCTGGGATTTGGGGCAGTTTGCTTGGCCCAAAAGCCCTGCTTTCCTTCCACTCTCTTCCATTCCACGGCCTCCTTCCTATTGCTTCCCTCTGTAGCTCCTCGATTCTGGAAGAATAGGTTGCCCTTGCTGCAGAGGTAAGACCCGGGCTCCAAGACCACATGCAGTCATCTCTCAGGGTCGTCTGGCATTGGACTTGAGCTTTACTTAACTTGCATTTGCTTCACCAAGCCTCTGAGAGTTCCAGGAACGTAGAGAAGGGTTTTAATGAAGGGTTAGTCTGAGTCCTTGGAAATGCTGTTTATGGTCCTGTGGGATTCCAGGAACGCCTACAGGCTTCCTTTCTCAGGGGTGCCACCGGCAGCCCTGCTGTCTGGTTCTCATCTTTGCTTTGCCCCCACAGGTGGACTTGTACGGCTTCGGGGCAGACAGCAAAGGGAACTGGCACCACTACTGGGAGAACAACCCGTCCGCGGGGGCTTTTCGCAAGACGGGGGTGCACGATGCAGACTTCGAGTCTAACGTGACGGCCACCTTGGCCTCCATCAATAAAATCCGGATCTTCAAGGGGAGATGACGCAGTGAAGGGTGGAGGATGGACGCACTGTCACACCTCTGCGTTTCCAGCCCCAGCATCTTGCCGGAGCCGTTCCATCCCGGAGCTTGGAGGGGCAGCCTCAGGTGTGTGCCCAGGCACCGCTCGCAGCCTCTTGCACCCAGCCATTGGCAGCATCTATTCAGCAAGGTCACTAGGCTCTGCCGGCATGGCAGAGCATGTCTCAGAACCTGTCTTGAATGGGGACAACGTCCCCCCACCGCTGCCCCAGAGCTGGGGAGGCGCTGGGAAAGGTTCAACCTCCACACACTAAAATCATTTTAGCTCCTGGAGCGAGCTTGGGGAACAAATGTGGAAGACGCCTATATTCTAAGAGACAGGACAGTTTCCCAGGAAGACGGGCAGAGACTTGAGTGGCGATTCTGTCTAGCACAGAGACATGCCAAGCGGTGTTGGCGCCCGGGGCAAGATGCTGCCCTTCTTTGCACGAAGCCCGGCCTCTTGCTTGGCGTGATAACCCTGTCATCTTCTTCCCAAAACTCATTTATGAGCCACCAGAGGCTCCTACCCCAAAGATTTTCACAGAAACTGGAGACCAGGTGCCATGGCTCACACCTGTAATCCCAACACTTTGGGAGGCCGAGGCAGGAGGATCACTTGAGCCCAGGAGTTCAAGACCCGTCTGAGCAACATAGTGAGATTCCTGTCTCTACAAAAATTAAAGATTTAAAAAAAATTAGCCAGGCATGGTGGCACACACTTGTAGCCCCAGCTACTAGGGAGGCTGAGGAGGGAAGATCTCTTGTGCCCAGAAGTTTGAGGCTGCAGTGAACTGTGATTACACCACTGCACTCCAGCCTGGGCAACAGAGTGAGACCCTGTCTCTGGGAAAAAAAAAAAAGGAAAAGAAAAAATCCCCAAACTTGGCGCCGTGTTTCTGACTCCTGCAGATACCTCTTCCCAAGCAGATGTTCCTTTGAGTAGTCCATCTCGTGGTTCTAATCGTGGCGAGAGCGGATCTGACCACTTCCATGTGCCTTTGTATTTGGGAAAGAAAAGCATGCATGGGCTGAAATGAAACAAAAGCCCTTACTTGGGAAAAGGGACCCCCACCAGCAGCCCTGCTTGCTCTCTGGCTGGGAACATCTTTTCTGGTTTCCTGAGCCAGCACCTGAATTGGAACAAAGCTCTGAGGATATTCAACAGCACCCAGCAGTGTGTCAGAATGGAACGTACATTCTTATTCTCAGACTCTTCAATAGGGTGCCCGCAACCTCCAAAGCCACACAGGAGGCTGCCAGCAGCATTTTCCCCGAGGGCCTGAGCTCAGGGTCAAGTCCCTGCTGGCCATCTTGGGGCTGTCACTGGGGGTCTGGGCCAAGGATATCCCAGGAATGGTGACTGCCACATACCTCATCTTCTTTCCCCAGCTGTTCTCCTTTCCTTGTTAGCCTTCCTGATTATTTATTGATTCTTTTTTTTATTCAACTGACATTGTTGCACCCTGGCTCTGTTGGTGGTCCTGGTGTTTTAATGAAGCTTGCCTCACCCAATAGCTGGGAAACGGGGGTGTGCTTAAGGGGGGTCTGTAGGAGTCCTCAGACATGGGATATTGGGGGTATCTAGGGCTTGGATGGTTTGTGGAATGTCCTCAGCATCCTCCCATTCCAACCCAACCTTCCTTCTTCCTCATTGTGGACTTGGATTTATTCTCAGGCTAGGAGTCTCCAAAACTCTGTGAAACCTTACTGCTGCTGGGTGGGGAGTGGAGAGTAACAGAAATGTGGTAACCAGTGATTGTTGGCTCCAGTTACTAATGTTTAAGCAGGAAAACCACTTTTCTTGTTGAAAATATCCCTGAAAAGGCTGCTGCTGCTTTGAGGAGGCGTGACTTTTTGCTGGTGGAGTGTGACGGAGGCGTGAAGCCTGTGCTCCCAGGCGCAGGGGAGCCCCCTCTGCACACGGGGAGGGAGGAGCTTGGGGACATCAGTGATGGGTCACAGGTGGCTTCAGGCCATTCACAAGAGTCCCCGGAAGTTGCATGCCAAGTTTGATTTTTTCCCTGAATCTCTACTTATGAGCATTTTTCTGGAGAGAGGGTCTATAGCTTTTATCAGATTCTCAAAGGTTCAGAATGGGGAATGTGTTAAACAGAAAACCTGTTTCAGCTTTAAAATCCTCCAAAACTTTAAGATTTTTTTTTTTTTTTCTGAGAAAGGCTGGTAAATCGTTGAGTCGTCATTCAGAACATACAGCCTCGAAGAGCAGAGTTCACAGCCATATATGAGGTGAAGAACTCAGCAAACGTTTGTTGAGTGGCTGAGTGACTCCAGTGGCAGACTCCAGATCATCAGACACTGAAACAGAGAGTGTTGCTATCTCCTGAACTCTTCCCTTTCTCCTAAAAGCTGAGTCTATACAGGGATGGCAGGCTCGGGCTTAGCAATCGACTTCTCTGGGTTTTGCTGTGTAAGAATAAGTCCCTCGACATGAAAAGGCGTCTATGTCTGAGCCACATGCTGCCTGGGTCGATGGCCTGGTCTCCGTCTGGTCTCCCTGTCTCCCACTAGGATGGTCAAGCTGTGAGATCTCTTCCAGCCTCCAAATCCAGCTTTCCCATTTTACTGATGAGAGAATCAAGGCCACATTGCAGCTGGGTGGGGAGTGGAGCGTGACAGGCATGGGAGAGGACAGTGATTGTTGACTCTCGTTACTGATGTTTAATCAGAAAAACCACTTTTCCTGTTGAGCACATTTCCTAAAAGGCTGCTGCTGTGTAGGGAGGTGTGGCCTTTTCCTGGTGGAGTGTGAAGGAGGGAAGTGACGGGCAGTCGTGACCTGTCTGGGACAGATAGCACAAGTCTGAGCAGAAATAGGATGTTACCGGCGCTATGTTGAAATTGTCTGGAGGCGGGCTTTCCCAGCAAGTCTCCATTCAGCATGTGGAAAAAGTGTAACCAGAATGGAGGAGTCTGACTCTCCTGGGCGCTCTCAGCACCGAGCTCTGTCCGCAGGCTGCCTGGGTGGCCTCTCATGCCCTCCAGTGCAGGAGACCACATTTCTCTTTCCCATAGTCCAGCAGATAGCTCTTATGTTTCATTGGCTTAGCAATGGGCACTTCATGGAATAAAAGCCAGTTGTTGCAGCCAGAATTAAATGCACCAGTTTGGCTTAAACCAACTGGAACTCATCCCTGGGGTGAAGGTGGCTGGGAATTAGTGTGTGTGTTAGCCAAAGGGCAGTATGCATGCTGTCAGCAGGAGTACGACGAGCACTCGTGCTGGGCAGGTAGTGGCGGGGGCTCCCGCAGGGCCCTGAATCCCAGCCCACAACTCTTTCTACTCTGCAGACAGAGAGTTCCTTGGAGACTGGCCCTGCGTTCAAGCAGAGAACAGAGGGGTCCCTGCCTGCAGCACCCAGCGCTGAACCTGAAGCTGCAAAGATAGGCTGACGAAGTGGCCCATGAGGTGTCAGCAACATCCCAGCCCCCTGGGTCTCCCCAGTGAGTCAGGGCACTGATTTGCTCTAGCTGGAGCTACATGCACCTCCCCTCCCCTCAGCCACCTTTTAGGGGAGAAAGGAGGACAGAGTTATAACCTCTGGTTCTCTGCAGGGATCCTGGGCTGGAAGAAAGTTCATAAATGGATGAATACCTTTTAAAACTCTGGCTTTTCCAAACATTCCGCAAAGCATTTTGTTAGGCTTAGAGAGAAAAGCCAGATATGAGAAAATAGAACGTAAAATAGGGGGGAAAAACAGAAAGAAGGTGAAGAGGGCAGTTAAGGTCTGGGTGATTCTTTAGGGAAAGGGCTGGTTGGGAGGCTTTGATGGAATCCCATTCTCTGCCGTGGCCAGAAGGTGGTGCTAGAGGCCAGTCCCACCTGGATGTGACTCTGGCCTCTTGGCAAAGGTGGATTAAAACCACAAAGAACATTTAGAACGGATATGTTTGCTTTGAAGTAGTCTGAAAATAAATAAAAAGAAAACCAAAAGAACTCTCTCTCCCTCCCCTGGCTAGGATCAAAAATGCTGTGTGCAGGGAAGTCCAAGCCTCAAGGGGCCACTGTCCAGCCATGGACAGTGACTGCACACCAGCCATGTGCCATCAGGAACCAGCACCTGTCCTCGCCCCTGAGAAGAGCCCCGGGGGTATCATTATATCCATCGTGGACATCTGGTTTGCAGCAAATGTGGCTACATGCCATCAGGATTATCCTGCCCTGTGAACTGGGCTAGCCAGTTTTGAGATAGAGTCAGCCTCCCCATTTTTGTTTGTCATGAAAACACCAGCTCCTGCACCTCTGGGGTGCTCCCTGACACCTGTGCAAAGAAAAGGAGGAAGACTTAGAAGAAAAGGCAGAGACAGGCAAGGCAGCATCTCACAGCTTGTCAGGATCAGGGCATTACTGACTTTTTTTTTTTTCTTACCAAGAGAGCACTGACTTGCCTATGGGCGGTGAGCCACCTTTACACCTCCTGTTCTCCCTCCCAGCCCATCAGGCGATCCCATCATCCAGCCTCATCACTCAGCTTCTTCCTAGTACAAAACTGCCATTGGTTGCACGTCCTGAGCTGGGGGACGTCAGCTTTAACCCTAGCCTGTGTCAGGGCCTCCCCCTTCAGCCCCCCGCCCCTTAGGGTGATTGCAGGTTCCTTCCCTTCCTCCTGCACAATCGCCTCCCTTCACTGAATTCCCTTCAAAGCCAAAGTTTCTTGAGCACTTTTTCTTGTGTGCAGTCTTGTGTGTTTGGCTGTTGGTGTTTTAAAATTTGCTTTCTATTCCCCCTCGCCTCTCTCCATGTCGTTGCGCAGCTGAGCACTGGTTGGGATGCATTCAAATAACGTTAGCAAGATCCTGCTTTCCTCAGCCCCTGCTCTGTTTTATTTATTGTTTAATATTTCCAATGATCCAAATCAAAGTGAATAAATAAAGAGCTATTTTATCGTTTGGGTGTGTTTGTTGTTTTTCTACGAGGGTCATGCATTTGCGCTGCCTTCAACCCTCCAGCTCAGAGGGCCTACTGGGTTGGCGTCACCACTGCTGAATGGCCAGATTTCAGAATACAGAGGAGAGCCCCAGCGTAGGCCTTGGAGAAGCCTGTTCTCAAGCCCAGGAGTGCCGGGCCCTGCTGTGTGACTGGCAAGTCACCTAAGTTCTCTGAACCTCCGCTGCCTGCCGCATGTATCAAATGGGCGTGACAACACTGGCCATCAGAGGGGATGTGAGATTAAAAACAAAAGCATCTCAAGAGGCCCAGTAGACATGCACCACCTGCTTGAACGTTTGCTGAGTAAATTCACCTTGGCCAGGGCCTGATATGGGCTGGTCTAGAGTCTGTCCTCCCCCACAGAGACAGGCACACCCAGGGATGGGCATGAGTTTGGTCCAAAGTTGGCACTAATCTCCCTTAAAACAAAACAGATTCAGAAACCCAGTGTTGGGAGCCTATAAGATAAAATCGGTATAAACAGTAACCAGGCCTCCCAGTTTGTATGGCACACAATACCTCCCTGGGCGTGATCTTTAACTCTCAGAACAGCCCTGCAGGCTGTTGCATGGCTGAGGGCAGAGGTGGGTTCACAGCAAGGCGTCTCTCTCCAGTCCTGGGCCTCCTGTCTGCCCTGCTGCCTCCCTGTCACTCTGTGCTTAGCAAGGATGTTTCCTGAGATATTTGAGACACTGTCTATGGGGACCTTCTGAGGGCAGCCCCCAGAGGAAGGATGGGGCAAAGATTCACACAGAGGCTCTGCAGCCAGGCCGCCCTGGGTCCTACCTATTAGCTGTGTGAGTCTGAGCAAGTAACTTAACCTCTCTGCCTGATCTCATGATGGGTAAGTTTGGTATGATGTAATACTTCTGTATACATACACGTAGAGAATTAAATGACTTAACCTACGCAAAAGGCTTACAACAATAAATGTTAGTTATTAGTACATCAGACACAGGAGCAGAGAAGGAGCTGTCTGCAAGACTGAAATGAACGGCAAGGTTCTGCTGGGGAGCCCGGTCTGTTTCCCTCCCTCCCCCCATGCCTCTGTCCTGCTCCTGCCCCCTGCCACGGGCCTTCATGCTGCCCCTGTATCTTCTCCAAGTTGTTTCCTCAACTCTAGACTTCCCTTTCCTCCTCATCCCATCACTTCTCTGTCCTCTCCCTACAGGGCCCTGCTGTCACCTGGCGCTAACACATGCTCCCACCCCTCCATTCTATGGAAGATCCAGCCTCCCCCAAATTCGCTCCTGGTTGGCCTCTCATCACAGTTGCAATGTGGATCAGTGGCCACGAGGTGGTGCCATGCTGCAGTCGGCCCCGCTGCCCACTTTTCCAGGCCAGCTCTGCCGGGCTCCAGTGCCTGGCCGCCCTGTCCTGCACATCACACCCTGGCCTCAGGCTAGAGCCCACGGCCAGGGAAAGAAATCGTCAGGGCCCTCCTTGGAGAGCCTTGAGGGCCTAAAGGCATTCCTCCAGGACGCCCCGGCACCTGCCTGGATGCTGGGACCAGAGTCAAGGCCCATCTGCCTCTGCACTCCTACCCCTCCCCCAAATGCAGATCCTCCCAGGATTTGGCCTGGAAGCCCTGGGACGTCCTAGGAATACCCGCCAGGCCGCTCCAAACGCATGGTCGGCCATCAACGAAAAGCGAGGGGACTAAAAAGAAGTTCCCAGGTGGAATTTTCCATTTCCTCTTCACTCTCCCAGGATGTTTAATGTGCACAGGGATTGAAAGGAGAGTGTGGTAACCCTGTTGGCTCATTCTCTACATTCAGCCATGGCTGGTATTTCCCACCCATGCACCCTCGTTTTTCTTTTCTTTCTGGTTGTCGATGGCCCACAGTGACCAGGGGTGAGCCTCAGAGGCTGCCACTCTGCCCCTGACTGTGAGTGAGCACCTCCCAGGTGCAGCCGTCCTCCCTGACCACAGCATCGCCTAGCAGGGTAGGGGGTGGGGAGGGCCCTGTCTTCCAGCGTCCACTCATAGGGGCCTCCCCGCTTGTCCTCCCAATGCCTCTGGCAGCTGGTTTATTCACACTGGATTCACTGAAGGTCCTCATACCACAAAAAGAAATTGTCTGTGTACCCTCAGAGGCTCCTCCCCTACTAGGGGACAGAGGCTATCTGAGGCAAGTCCAGGAGGCCGATGCTCTAGCGGACCTGGACAGGAAATGTCTGTGATTCTCCAGACCTTCCTCGTCTGCTGGGGAAGGGTCAACCTCTGCTGCTTCAGTGGCTTCATTCAAGGACTCTGGGGGTCATGTTCAAGCACCTGTGGGATATCACCCTGATGACATTCTCTATAGAAATGATGGTAACAATGTAGCTATCTGCCCTGCCCCCTCCCTCCATCTGATGCCTGCCCTGGGCCCATCCTTTCCTGAAGAACCAGGTGAAGCTTCGTCCACGTGTCAGAGTCAAAGACCTCCTGGTCATTTTCAGCTGAAACTTGAGGTCTCCATAATTCAGCAAATTCCAGGTTACCTGCTTCTCAGAGATGCCGGCTGTTACGTGCCCGTATCCTCCCAGTATCTTGTGAGTGCTTGACTCCAATCCTACTGCTATAGACCGAATTGTGTCACCCCCACCCATGCATGTGTTGAAGCCTTGGGGTGGTATTTGGAGACAGGGCCTTTGGGAGGTAATTAGGGTTTGATGAAGTGATGGGGGCTCTTATGATCAGGTTTGTGCCCTAGAAGAAGAGACCCAGAGACTTCTTTACCATGTGAGGCTGCAGTGAAAGGCAGCTGTCAGCAGCCAGGAGGAGGGGCCTCATGAGAACCCCGCCACGCTGGCTCCCCGACCCCAGACTTCCAGCCTCCAGAACTGCGAGAAAGTACATTTCTGTTTAAGTCACTGACCTATGGTATTTTTTTAATTGTAGCCCAAGCTGATTCACCTGCTCACACTAACACTGCTGCCATTTCATAGGGTGAGGCACCTCAGGCAGGTAAGAGACTTGGCCTCTTTGAGCCTTACTTTCCTCCCTCAAAATATAGAAGTAATAGTAATACCTGCCCTGAAAGGTTGCTGTAAGGGGTAGACTAATGACCCATGTCTGCCAAGTAGGGGACACGGAGTAGCGGGCCGCAGACAGTGGTCAAGAGCTTGGTGCAGGGAACCAATTTCTCCCTCTCCCCAACTGCCTAAGACTCCTGTAGAGGTGTCACCCTAAGCCCTCCAAGGATGGCAGCTCTGCCCTCCTCTGTTTCCCTCGGACCTGCACCTCCTGCAGGTGGAAAAGACTCAGCTGACTGATCAGACCCTGGGGCCCTCAGCGCAGCCACCTCTCAGCTGAGCTCTGAAAAGCAGAGGCTTCCTATTTTCTGGGCCCCCACGTGGCTGCACGTGGCTCACCTTCCAGGCTGATGGGGCTGCCGCAAAGAGGAGGCTGTGTTTGGACACAGAAAGTCGGTTCAATTGGATGAGATAATGAAGAGGGATATTTTGCTGCAGTTCTAAGCCACATGTTCCAATTCAGCTTGACTCAGAACACAGCTGCAGGTGGTTCCCGAATCAATCCCTCCATTAGCTCAGAGCCCGCACTGAGGGTAATGGCATTGAGGCCCTAAGACCCCAACCACTTGGAGACAGAAATCTGGGCCTCGTCAGGCTATAGATCACGAAGCCCTGGGTCTGGATGTGGCCTGCAGGGAGTTGAATGAGATGGTCCAAGGAGCAAAACACAGGAAAGGAGGTTAGAAGCAGCAGCCAGGGAGGCCACAGGTCTCTGGCATCGCGGTGCCTCTGAGGCTATAGCAAGGTCACTTCAAGGAGACTGAGGCCTCGCCCTAGTGACGCCTGTTCCCAGAGGTGGTGAAGTGTCACCATGCATGACCTGGGTGAGAGCAGGCCTCTTTGGGATGGAAGTGGAAACTAGGCGGGAATCGCATAAGAGCTATGAAGACCCGTGTAAGTAGCGAGTAGGGCCCTCCAGCAGTGTGCCAAGAGGGAAGGGCCGTGCAGGGCGGGCACGGGGTTAAAAGAGAAGGTCACATATTTGAGGAAGGATGTTTTGACTAGCAGCAGAGACTGCAGCGGACTTAAATGCTGTCCAGAAGGAGCCAGTTGAGAGAGGAAGATGCAGCAGAGAGGAGGAGGGTGGAGCAGGGCTCTCGAGAGGGACATGGCATGGAGGGACCCCCGCCTCCATCACAAGAGGATGGTGAGGTGCCGGGGTGGGGACCCAGGCAGGGGCAGACAGCTTTAGCGGCACAAAGCTGAGGTCATTGCCATCTGATAGCTTGCTTTTCCCCTAGAGTTGGGGAGATAAAATGCTGAGCTGAGGCGAAGACAGGCGGAGAGAACAATTGAGGCACGTTTTCCCATAGACTGTGGGTCATCAGAGTAAATGACTGTGAGGACAGACAGCTGGCGTGGAGGGCTGGGTTGATGTTAGAGAGGATGCATCTAACCTGTGCAGTCAGGTGCCTTTACTCAGCTGCTGCCTGGGTGCATGGATGGAGGTGGGCTGCTGGCCTGCATGTGGGGGTGGAAGCTGAGTGAAAGAGGAAAGGCAGGAGAAGATGCAGACCCCGTGAGCGGATTCCTGTAGCTGTTAGGACACAGGGTCTTCCCAGGAACCACCTGGGGGCTGAGAGTCTGGGCAACCTGGGCACAAGGAGTGCGAACAGCGGTTTCAAGATGGTGCAGTTCCCAGTGATGGAGCGGGGCCCAGGGAGAGGCGGTGCAAGACATCCAGGGTCTCGGAGGGCAGGAGCTGCACGTGAGCTCCACAGGGACACCAGAGTCATGCCAGATAAGGGCACAGGTTGGGAAGAAACACCCTCACTGATGTGCAAAGCCCGCCATGAGTGAGGGAATGCAGGCAGCAAGATGGTGGGTGCTGGCAACAGGAAATTCGGAGCAGTGTGTGGCAAAGAATGGTCCTAAACACCCACGTAGGCCCCGGAAGATGCAGACCTCGCCCCAGCACTGCTGCCGGAGCCGAAAAAGAGAGCTGTGGGCTGGGATGTTGGCAGGGGACAGATCCCCTAGGTTCATTGCGCTGGTCAGGCAAAAGCCTGCCCCTTCACAGGCTGGTGACTCCCTGGGATGCCATGGTGCTGGGAACCTCCTGGCATACAGGGTACCCTAGGCAGATATCAGAACGCTCTCTTCTGAGCCCTCGGGAGGGTGTCTCCGTAGAGCCAATTGCCATGGGAAGTGGTATGTCCTGCGGACTTTTTCACATGCAGATACCCAGGCCCAGCTTCCGGTGGGCACCTAAACGCTCTGAGAACTTCCCACTTTTGTAAGTTTGGGATGGGCTTTCCTGAAGCTGTGTCCAAAATAGGGAACAATCGTTTGCATAGATTTGCAGGTGGCTGGAAGATTTCTTCCCTTTGTCGGCCACCCAAGGGGAGGGTATGACTGGGTCATGGACACCCATGGACAGCCATGGGCCCCAGCAGTCAAAGACCGGGGTTCACAGACAGACCCTTTCTGCAAACCAGGAACAGTGATTTCGGGTGTATCTGCCTCACAGGACTGTGATAAGCGAATGTGCTTTATGTGTATATTTCACTTGGCAAATACGCACTGAGGGCCACGGGGGCTGGAGATACAGAGATGGGCAAGAGAAGGTCTCCGCCACCAGAGGGTGAGAGTTAATGGGGGGATGGGCGGGCAGCCAGACAGTGGCAACTCCCATGAAAAAAAGGGGCCAGTGAATAATGACCGCAGCTGGCTCCTTTTCACACGCCAGCAACGTGGGCTGAGTGCTTTACCTCCATTAAGCTCATTTAATCCTGCAACAATCCTGCCAAGAGCCATTGGTCTCTCGAGAGGGGAATTTAAAGAGGAAACTGAGCCTCACTCAAGGAGGTTAAGTGACTTGCCAAGAAGTTAGGGATGTAGCCAGAACTTAAATCGCGAGGGCTGGGGTTCCTGAGTCCTGGGTAAAGATTGCAAGTGTGCCATACTCCCCAGGGGTGTGGGGACAGAGGACGGTGTTGCTCCAGAGCAAAGCACTTTGGGGATGAGTGCCCATGGCTGGCTCATGGCGACAGAGCTGGCCCAGCCCAATGGCCAGGTTTGTTCATCCGGACCTGGGCCAAGAGCGCCTGGTGACGGTGGCCACCAGAGGGCGCAACGGACCCACCTTCCACTGGATTCAACATGGGGTTTGGTCGGGAACCAGACACAAACTGAAAACCTCAAGGGAAAAGCCACACGCCCACGTGTAAGGCCGCAACTTAAAAGAACTTGATCTTAGATAGTAACAAGGACAACACATTCCAGAAGAGGAGATTGTATCTCTGTCATCCAGCTAAGAAAATAGATTGAGAAGAAGTCTGTGTCCAGTTGGAAAATGTCAAAGCCCCAAGCAAGGGTGAGTGTCTGACCAGTGGCCCATGGCTTCAAAGGGCCACCGGCTCCTGCCTGTCCAGAGTGCCACACCTTGGCGTTTCTACCCAGCCTCCCTCTCCCAGCCCTTCTCCTTGACTCTCTAGTGATTTCTTAGCTGTGTGACCAATGGGGAAAACCTGACTTCTCTGAACGTCGGTTTCTTAATTTATAGATGGGTATAAGGTGACATAGCGTATATTAAGGAAAGAGGGCAGGCAGCGTTTTCTGAGTCCTTTCTTTCTGTGTGCCACGTGTTTCACACGCATTTTCTCCTTTAATTCTCACAACAGCCCCCGTGAATGACACGGGGGTGGTGTCCGCATAGAAGATCTGAGGCACAGAGACTGTTACGTGCCCGTAGCCACAGTTCATAACTGATCAACCAGGATTAAAAACCAGGTCTGAGTCTGCCTCAGCTGGGACAGAAGAGGCTGCTGCTACAATACTGACAAACCCCCCAATCCAACGACCTAAGATGGAACAACAAAGGTTTCTTTATTGCCGGGTCAAAGTCTGATGGAAACTGCAGTATCCTGCATGAGCCCTGCATGTGGCGGCTCAGGCCACCCAGCGGTCTTCATCTTGGGACAACGCCAACTTCGACTTCAGCATGTGCCCTTCAAGGTCGCTGCACAAGGGGAGAAGGACATAAAGGTGGCTTGTTGGCTCCTAACTCTCCACATGGAGTCGATACTCGTCACTTTCATTCCAGCTCTGGAGCCAAAACCAGTTACATTGTCCAATCAAAGCTGCAAGAAAACTGGAAGGTGCCTCGGAGCCCCTGGAACAGTGGAGGGGCACTAACCAGTTCTCCTCATGCCTCTCCTCGATGTCACAGGCCTGGCCATGGAGCCAGCTGGTGAGAGGCTCCTGGTGCTGCCCTTGTCAGTGCTGAGTGAACACAGGCCGAGTGCTCCATTCTGCAGGCTCAGTGGGATGGACAGGCCAGGGCAGACCCGCGGCAGGGACTCCAGGGCACATGAGCACTGCAGGCTCAGTGGGATGGACAGGCCAGGGCAGACCCGCGGCAGGGACTCCAGGGCACATGAGCACTGCAGGCTCAGTGGGATGGACAGGCCAGGGCAGACCCGCGGCAGGGACTCCAGGGCACATGAGCACTGCAGGCTCAGTGGGATGGACAGGCCAGGGCAGACCCGCGGCAGGGACTCCAGGGCACATGAGCACTGCAGGCTCAGTGGGATGGACAGGCCAGGGCAGACCCGCGGCAGAGACTACAGGCGACAGGGGCGCTGGGATCAAGGCTGTTCACCTCAGTCTCAATCCCTGCCTCCTGCTGTCTGAAAGGCTGGTGTGTTGGAGAGGAGCTGGGTGTGCTCCTGACCTCTGGCTCCTTCTACAAAAGTCTGTTCCCATTGCAGGCTATGATGGCTGGGCTGCTGTCTCATGGGAAAGTGAGCTCTGTCCTCAGAGCCACACAGGCGAAGGCTGGAGAGCTGCTTTTTGGAGATGCTATGCAGCAACTTGGGCATCAGGGAAGAGACCATGGAAAGAGCGGGTTCTGCTAATGAATCCAGGCCATTTGCTATCTTGCAGACAGGTGGCTGCTTCCCTACCTACACTGGCTTCTGGTGCCTCCGTTTCCAAATCTGTACATTGGAGGGCTTGGAAAAAATCAATGTGTCTTACAATGTTTTGCCTAATTGCTCACTTCCCAGGATAGTTACGAAGAAGTTCGCTGAGGATGGAATGGTGCTCTTTTTCCCTTCTGAATGTCCAGCACCTAACACAATGCCAGGCACATGGTAGGCATGCAAATAAAAATCCTGTTGATTGACTAGTAGGCCTTTGAGAGTTTATTCTATTTGAATAGAAGGAGACCTAGCATTTGCTGAGTGGGTCCCATGTTTCAGCCCATTCTCGGTGTTTGCATGAGGTCACCCATCTGCTTCTCACATGACAGGGAGCCTCACTGACATGCATGTTTTACAGAAGAGAAAACAAGTGCTCTGAGAGGTGGACCACCTCGCCCAGCGTGCATGGCTGAGCAGCCGTCACCTCGAATGTGAACCCAGCAGTCAGGCTCAAAGCTTGCATTCCAAACCGTTCCCTTGCAGCATCCCTGAAACGGCCATTACACGTGCCTTCAAGATACCTGATGCTGTGTTAGCCCCAGCAGAGATTGAGCTCCTGGAGAGGAAACATGCCTGAAATGATATGAGCCCTGGCTAGTGATGATTTGCCCTCCATCCCCCTCAAGGCCGTAGGGACGGAGACTTTCAGCTTTGCTCCAGAGGCCCTTCAGTGGTGGCCCTGTCAGCTGGTTCATCACCAAGGAGCCAGCCCTGTCCAGGGAATACCAGGAGATGCCAGAAGATTCTTTTGGCCGAAAGCACTGAGCAGCCCCAGGTGGGAGTGTAGCAGGTGGCAGTGCGAGTGCTCATACAGCTCAGAGAAGAGAGTGTGGTCACACCAAGCTGGGTGCTGAGGGTACAATAGGAGTTTACCAAAGAGAGAAAAAGGGAAGAGGCTAGGTGCCCTCCATTGACTTCCAGGATATGCCTTTGTCCTTGTTTGCCGTTTTCTTCTCTGATTCCTTCTCAAGCACTTTGCAGGTCCCCCGCCCTCAACACTGCCTTCAACTAGCTGCACTCCCCAAGGCTCCATCCTTGTCCCACTTCTACAAACCACAGTCACACCACACTCATCCTGGTCATGGGTGCCATAGCTCCCCACTTTCCTCTCTTTCCTTACTCGAGTCCCCACATCCATAATCTTCTAAATAGCTTCCCTTGGATGTCTGAAAGTGCTCAACAACCACAGGCCCACACCACCATCCTCGTTTTCCCCTCTCCCTTGCTCCTGCTCCATGGGTGTCTGTTTCAGGCACATTGGCCTCCCTGGTATGCCAGGCAGAGGCCAGCTCACCATCCTGGATGCTCCCTCTCTCTCCTCCCCCACGGCTGTCCCATCGCCAAACTCTGTCCATTCTGCTTCTGTAATCTCCATTGCTCAAACCCAGTCTTCTCCCCAACCCCCTGCCCTCAGCTCTAGCTTAGGTTTTTGTCTTCCAATGAGATGACATCAAGAACCTACTAACTACAGATTCCCTTTTCTGCTACTTATCTTACCACATTCCAATCCATTCTCTACACAGTGAACAAACGAATCTATCTAAAATCCAAATCTGATTGTACCTGTCAGCTATTTGCCATGGTAATGCTGCATAACAAACTATGAGACTAGTTACCTGAGAAGGCTCTGCTCCAGGTTTTAGCTCACTTCCACTTACCTTTAGCCTGCAAGGGCATCCAGGTCTTGTCCACTCATCACCCTTGGTCCAGAACATCGGCAGAAGGCAGGAGCACAGGGAGACAAGTCCCACTGCTAAAGCACATTTAAGCCTTTATGTTATGTCCTCTAAAATCAGATGAGCTGAAGAAAATCACATGAGGAGACAGATTAAAGATGACCACAACTTCTCTGGCATTCCTCTCAAGAGTGCTCCTGCAGATTCCCTTGAATCTGCACAAGCTCCTTTGACTCCTTCAACTAATGGCAGAGAACCCTATGCCAGTTATGGGTTCAGGCCTTAAGAGTCTGGAAGCTTCCAACTTCTATTTCTGGGGACACTTACTCTTGGGACCTGGCCATGACAGTGCAAGGAAACTCCAGCAGCCCCGCCAAGAGGACCATATGGACAGGAATCAAGGCCAATACCAACTCACCAACCATGTGAGGGTGCCATGTTGGAAGAGTATTCTCCAGTCCCCGTTGAGCTGCTCCAACTGCTATCATGTGGAACAGAGATGAATCATGCCCACCAAGACCTATCCTAATGGCAAGTTTGTGAGCTGGGTCAATTGGTTTTTTGTTTTGGTTTAGTTTGTTCTTTTTTTGAACCACTAAGATTTGGAGTAGTTTGTTACCTAGCAATGGATAACTAGAAAAGATAGCTAAGCCCAATATCAGTGATGAGGAAAGACTCTCTTTGCACTAGGAAGCCATGGCAAGGGTATAGCTGTACCCCATTACAAGGGAGTGAAACACTGGGGCCACTCATTTAATTTACTGCAGAGACTATGTTGTTCATATGCTCAAACTTTCACTGGCTCCCCCACCAAGAAAAAGACCAAGACTTGCCCACTCTTGGTGGAAATGTAAATTAGGGCAGCCATTACGGAAAATAGTAAGACAGTTCCCCAAAAAATCAAAAAATAGAACTACCATATGATCCAGAAATACCACTACTGAGTATATAGCCAAAAGAAATGAAACCAGGATCTCAAGAGATATCTGCATTTCCATTTTTATTTCAGCACTATTCACAGTAGCCAAGATATAGGATTAACCTAAGTGTCCATTGATGAGTGAATGTGCAGAGAAAATGTATATATTCACAGTGGAATACTAGTCAGCCTTGAAAAAGAAGGAAATCCTGTAATTTATGGCAATATGGATAAACATAGAGGATATTATGGTAAGTGAAATAAGCCAGGCACAGAAAAACAAATACCGCATGATCTCACTCACATGTAGAATCTAAAAAAGTTGAATTCATAGAAGAGTAGAATGGTTATCAGAAACTAGGGGTGAGGTTGACTTGGGGTGTTGGTCAAAACATACAAAATTTCTGTTGAATAGAAGGAATAAGTTTACAAGATCTATTGTACAATATGCTGACTATAGTTAATAACATAGTATAGGCCGGGCGCGGTGGCTCAAGCCTGTAATCCCAGCACTTTGGGAGGCCGAGACGGGTGGATCATGAGGTCAGGAGATCGAGACCATCCTGGCTAACACGGTGAAACCCCGTCTCTACTAAAAAATACAAAAAACTAGCCAGGCGAGGTGGCGGGCCCCTGTAGTCCCAGCTACTCGGGAGGCTGAGGCAGGAGAATGGCTTAAACCCAGGAGGCGGAGCTTGCAATGAGCTGAGATCCGGCCACTGCACTCCAGCCTGGGCGACAGAGCGACACTTCCATCTCAAAAAAAAAAAAAAAAAATAGTATCGTATTGTTGAAAATTGCTAAGAGAATTAGTTTTTCTCACCACACACAAAAAGATATGAGGTAATGCATATGTTAACTATACACTATATATGTTTATATATTTATATATAAATATGATAAAAGTATATACATATATTTATGTAGAAATATAATAAAAGTATATAAATATACATATAATTTTCTCAAGTACAAAAACATGTTTAAAAGATGATAATGGACTTCTTGAATCATTTCATTCCTTCAACAAATATTTATTGAGTGTATACTAGGTTTTATTTTAGGGTTGGCAATATGGCAGTGAATAAAACAGACAAAAATTCTGCCCTCTTGAAGTTTACATTTCAGTGGAATTTATCTGTTTTCAGTACATTCATTAAAGGACAGTGACATGGTGGCAGATATAAAGGCTTTGCAGCAGATCACTTGTTAGTCCTGCTATCTTTTCTTATACTTCATATTCTTAGCTACAAAATAAAGAAACTTATTCAAGGGGTATTTAAAGGGTTAATTACAAGCAATGTGTGTATACTTAGTAGGTATGCAAGAATTTACTTATCTTGATAGACATTACTTTCTTATCTAATACTGAGGAAAAACTAAAAACCAAACTCCAAAGAGAGCCAGGAGCTGGTTCCAGCCAACCTTCTTCCTCACCACATCCACAGGCCCCATCAGCGACACAACAGTCCCTGAGACCCATGTTGCGCTTCACTTCTGGGACTCAGTGTCTGCTATCAGCATTTCTTAAAGTGCTCTTCTCATTCTCATTGGTTTGCCCAACCTTCTGATCCGAGCTTCAATGTCATTTCCTCCAGGAAGTCTTCCCTGATTTCCTCATAGGAGCACAGAGACCTTCTAAAGGATCCCAAGCTTTCTTATCACATGGTTGGAGTCATCTCTGTATTCACCCATCTCTAACCTTAGCCTGGGGCCCCTGAAGACCTGAATCCAGTTTGTATTTGGTATCATGTCCTCAGAACTTGGCACATGCTTGGACCAGAAGGGACACTTGAGCAACAGGAGTTGTAAATATCCAGTGAGCACTTGCTCCACCAAGCACTGAGCTGGGTGCTTCCAGGAACCACCTCTAGTCTCCATAGCAACTAAGAGCATTGTTGACCTCATCCTACAATGAGGCCATGATGGAGCAAGGCTACAGGTGCCAGAGTTCCGGCACTGCACATGGAGAAGGAAGTGTGCCGAGACATCCCCAGACCCTCCCCATCTCAGTCCAGGTCAGACTCCATCATTGCTCAGTTGCTTAAGCCACGGGAAATCGCCTTGAGTCCACCTTCTCTCCCCAACTCCCAACCTTCAATCCATCCCTATAATCTATGAGATCATCCTCCACAAGAGGTCATGTGGTTTTCTCTCACTGTTCCAGCCCATTGCAATCTTCTGTCTTACCTGTCCTGTGCCGGTGCATGAGGTTCTTGGTACCTTGGCTTAGTGCATAGTAGGCTCTCGGTGGATATCTGTTCCTTCCCTTTGATGATGGAAATAGGAACTCAGAGGGTTGCTGTGAGGATGAAGTGAAGAATGGCTGGTGCTAGGTTCACAGCGAGCATTGAATGTGGTGGTGGTGGAGGTGGCAGTGGCAGCAGTGATATCATTCATGAGATGAAAAATGAAAACAAGACTCAGAAGGCTCAATAACTGCCCAAATTCACAGAGCCAGTGTGTGGCAGGGCTGTGAGCAAGACCACGTCTGCTGGATCTCAAAGCCCAGGTGTCTTCCAGCGGCATAGAGGAACTCTGGCAGAAGCAGAGGATGGAGGTATAGCTGGCATCTTCTCTTTCTCTCTAGAGCCCACATGTGACCAGACTTGGCAATCCAGGGTAGTGGGATGCCACGGAGGTTGGCAAGCATTTCATCCCCCCAACAGAAGAGGCAGAGGAGGCAATAGGCTGCATGATTCCTGAGCTGGACCTGGTGGGGGGTGGGGCGAGGGCAGCAGTATTCGGGTGATCTCAATTCCAGCCTGTGTGAATGGGCTGGGTGGACAAGAGCCCATTGGCTTCAGGACAGTGGACAGGAGGCTGGAGAGCTGTCAGCTAAGAAGGGGACTTGCCTCTTGCAACCACCAACTACCTCCCTGCACATGAGTGCCTCAGTCTTGGCTGCAACATTTGCAGGAGATAACCGTTGGTCTGGCCCTTACCTGAGGATTCAGATGCCCCACAAGAACGTGGGGATAGCTACCACAGCTATTCATTCCACCCAAGTTCATTGGTCTCAGCACTGTGACAGCTGTTGGAGGCTCTTACTACCCTGATAAAATCCTTGTATTCTCCCAATGGTGATGGCCAAACCAGCCACCAGAAGACAGTGTGACAAGTGACCAAGGAAGAGTGCAGAGCCTGAACTTGCCTAGAGAAGTCATGGAGGACTTCCAGGAGGAAGAGGCCATTAGGCTGAGACATGAGGGATAAGAGTTAGCCAAGCACGGAAGAGGGAAGAGAGTGTGCCAGGCAGAGGGAAGAGCACTGCGAAGTCCCAGCACCGAGAGTAGGGCACAGTCACAAGGCAGATGCTGTTCTATCCAGTTCACACTCTCCAGACAGTTAGACTCGTATTGGGATTAAGGGAGGAGGCGTGCATCTCCCCAAATGGCCTGGAGATCCCACAGAACCAGGACCACCCTGGATCCCCAGAGGTGAGGGGAGAGCCTGGTTCAGGCGCATAATGTGTGTGAGGAATGGAACTAGTTTGGACTGAATGAATTAGTAATAGAAGGGCCTGGCCAGGCACGGTCTCTCACACCTGTAATCCCAGCACTTTGGGAGGCTGAGACAAGTGGATCATTTGAGGTCAGGAGTTCGAGATCAGCCTGGCCAACATGGTGAAACCCTGTCTGTACTAAAAATACAAAAATTAGCTGGGCATGGTGGCACATGCCTGGAATCCCAGCGACTTGGGAGGCTGAAGCAGGAAAACCACTTGAAATCAGGAGGCGGAGGTTTTGGTGAGCTGAGATCATCCCATTGCACTCCAGTCTGGGTGACAGAGTGAGACCCTGTCTCCAAAAAAAAAAAAAAAAAAAAAAAAAGGAAGGAAGGAAAGAGAAAGCAAGAAAGCAAGAAAGAAAAGAAAGAAAAAAAGAGAATGAAAAAGAAAGAAAGAAACAAAGAAACAAAGAAAGAAAGAAAGAGAGAGAGAAAGAGAGAAAGAAAGAAGAAGGAAGGAAGGAAGGAAGGAAGGAAGGAAGGAAGGAAGGAAGGAAGGAAGGAAGGAAGGAAGGAAGGAAGGAAGGAAGGAAGAAAGGAAGGAGAAAGAAAGGAAGGAAGGAAGGAAGGAAAGAGAAAGAAAGAAAGAGAGAGAGGAAGGAAGGAGAGAGAGAGGGAAGGGAAGGGGAGGGGAGGGAATTGAATGGAAGGAAAGGAAAGGAAAGGAAAAGAAAGGAAAGAAGGAAAGGAAAGAGAGAAGAGAGAAGAGAAGAGGAGAGAAAAGGAGAGGAGGGGAGGAGAGGGGAGAGGAGGGGATGGGAGGGGAAGGGAGGGAAAGGCTGGAGGGAGGGAGAGTTAAGAGTTAAGAAGGAACCAGTAGGTGGTTCCTTCTTCCCCCCTCCTTATATATGCAAGTGTATTTTAACAGAGTTGCAATAATAAAGGGTAATCAGTTTTTTGGGTTTTATTTATTGGCTTGTTATTCTATAACCATTACTCTCCCCACTGAAACATTTCCCAATCCCCACTTCAACAGCAGTGAGCACTTTTATCTAGGAGATACACCTTATTGAACATCCACTGTGCACTAAATGTGGTGTTATGGAACACAGAGAGAGGCCCTTGGTCCTGGCAGTCAGGGAGTGGGGGGGTTGGTGGGTGCGTAGTGGGGGAACATTATCATTAAATGAACAAGCCTGATAGGAAGGGGCAGGATACCTCAGGGATCCAGAAGACACCTCTCGCTGCTAGAGGAAGCCCGGGCTGAGGGAAGGAGACAGAAGGGCTGGGTGAGATGGGAAGACAGCAGTAGTTAGCCAAGTGAAGAGGCCAGAGAAGGATGTCCAGGCAGGCAGAAAAACACATGCAAAGCCCTTTTGCTCCTTCATTTCCTCATCTTCAAAGTAAAAATGACTGTACCTCCAGAATAAATTATAAAATACATGTAAGTGTTTTGGGAGGCTGAAGCAGGAGGATCACTTGATCCCAGGAGGCTGAGGCTGCAGTGAGCCGTGATCATGCCACTGCGCTCCAGCCTGGGTGACAAAGTGAGACGCTGTCTCAAAAAAAAGAAAAAGAAATAGAAAGACAGAAAGACAAGAAAGAAAGAGAGAGAGAGAGAGGGAAGGAGGGAGGGAAGGAGGGAAGGAAGGAGGGAGGGAGGGAGGGAGGGAAGGGAAGGGAAGGGCACGTAGAAGTAGTGATTATACGTTGTGAATGTACTAAATGCCACTGAGTACTGCACTTCCAAATGGCTAATGGTATGTTATACACATTTCACCTCAACTTAAAAAACAACTAAAAATAATAAACAGATATTTGTATTTATTACATTAAATATGAATCTATATTATTATAATATTCATTTTATGAATATAAATATTATATTAAAATTTTATACATTTTCTGATTTGACAATGAGCCCTATGAGACAGGCAGAGGATGTGTTAATAATCCCTTTTCATGGATGTCAAAATCTTGGCCCAGGGTGGTTAAAAGACGTGCTCAGAATCTCACAGGGCATTAGCAACAGTAGAAAGCTTACATAAACCTAGCCCCCTTACTGCTTTTGGGGAGAATGCAGGGGCCAAGCATCTCCATTGCTGGGCCTCAGGGCCAGAGGTTGGGGAGATAGGAGCCTGTTGCAGGCTGAGTTTCAGGGCAGCTGTCCAGGCCTGTGCTCGATGGGTGGGAGTTCTTCTAGGGGATACAGGTTACACATTCCCAGCAGCAGGCCTTTAGAATAGAAAGGATCAGAGGAAAGTAAGGAGAAAGGGTCAGAACAGGAACAGTGAAAGAGAAAAGCTGAGCCCTTCCATTGTCCATTGGCAGAGGTTCCATTTGAGTTTCTAAGGAAATCGGAGCCCACAGAATTGTTCCACAAATAGAGCTTTGATTGTATTACACGTCCTGGAAATCAGGCTTCCTGTTACATAAATGTGGCTTCCCTTTACCCGCTGAACTTTCCGAAGTAAGGTGGAAAATGCAGAGTGCACAGCCACTCTGGGCCATGATTGCGTGGACAGTGGGAGTCTTGTTGCCCTGGCTCACGTAGACGCAGTGAGGGTGGGAGTGTTGGAAAAAGCAGGGCTGATCAGGTTATCCCTCTGGCTGAATTCTTCCCAGAGTTCCCAACCCCCTGCAAAATCAAGTCCAAGCTGTAGTGAAAAGGCCCTAACTTCTCCCCCAGGGCCCTGTCCCCCAGCCCTGCTGAGCTAGTTGCTGTGGCTGCCAGCGGTTGTCTCCATTTCTGCTACTGGACTAGTTCGTCCAGGATGACAGCAGGCTTCTGGTCTGATGGAAAATCATCCCCTGCCCGTTCTAGCCTTGGCTGGAGCACCAGTCACCTCTTTCTATCCCTGATCAGGCTTCCAGAGCTGCCAGGACCACTATTGCTCTCATTTGATCAGAACTGTTTCTGTTTCTGTCTACCTCCTGTGATGGGGAGCTTTTAATTAGAGATGTGTGAGTTTTCTTTGTGTTCTCAGTGCCTGACATAGTGCCTGGCATCTGGTAGGAGCTCAGTAAGGTTGGTTGAATTGAAAAGGGCATCGCTTTTTTAAAGTTGGATGGATAGGTAGATGGGTAAATGGAAGGATTGGAGCTGAGTGCAAACAAAAGGGGACTGGGGTCAAGCTCAGAGACCCCTTCCCACACCGATCCCAACTCACTGGGAAGCCATAGGACCACCCTGTTTCTCCTCAGACCCCAGGTCTCCCGTCTATAAGATATGGGGTTTGGGCAGCATGGTCCCCCAAAGCCTTTCCTGTTCTGATCCTCTATAAGATTTGGATCCCATGTTCCTCTGTGGGATGGAGGGGACCCTACCAAGGCCAAAGGCTCCGGTCAGGGAATTTTGGACAGTTGCCTTCCATGGACAGGTCCACCTGGGGTAGGGAGGAGGATCAACCTAGATCCCTGGGGTTCTTTGCTTCAGACTTGAATTCTTACTTTCCCTTATACTTTAGTGTCCACCATCGTACGTGCTTTCTTTGACTCTTGCAGAGAGCCAGGGAGCAGGGGCCACTGGCTCCACATTTAGGGATGTGCAGTTACTTATCCAAGGGATCCCAACAAAATAACACTGCTGTCCTTCGTTGGACTTTGAAGGTATCTGTTGAAATGCAAAACTGATGTAGGAGAAGGAGCTCAGTAAGTCCGCATGCCCAGGTCCCCTTTGTTTAAATTACCTAGCATGCTTTCCTGAGCCCCAGCAGGGCACGGAGGGTTGAGAATAGAGTTCACATACATTTTGAAGGGGTCAGGCTGGGCTGGGAAGCTCCAGAATGCAGTGACCTGCCAGTTTGGGTGCTATCTGAGGGCAAGGGGTCCAAGGAGTGGCAAAGTGAAGGATGAGGGTGGACAAGGGCGTGGGGCAGTAGGAGGAAAACAGGGTTGGTACCCAGGGGTAAAGAAAAGCATCAGGAGAGTCATTCCTTCTAGCCTCCTCCCTCCTGCCCTTTCTACCACTGCACAAGCAACTTTCCACCTTTGAATTCTTTCCTGCCACTGCAGATAAGCCTAGTGAGATCCACAATATTTGCCTCTTGCTAACCTCTCCCAGCTCCGTGGCTCACATCGCCGGCTTTTCTCATCTCACCCCTGTTGTGCCCCACAGCTCACCATTCTCTCTACTTGTGTGCCTACCGTGCCACGTGCCTTTGTCCCGACTATTCCCTGCCTCTAATGCCCTTCCCCACACTCTCTACAAGATCAACTCCTCCTTGTTGAAATATGCCAGTTTGCCCCTCAGTCACAGCTGGTTCCTTCTATCCTCTGTCCACCTTGAGACTAATGACAGTGCCCAAGTTAGAACTCAGTATAAGACACTAAAGTAGTGTGGTACCTGCCACCTCTTATCTCCCCATAACACAACACACGAGGACTTTTAGCTTTGTGTCCCCATGCTTAACACATTATCCTGCGCTTAGATTATTCTGTAATATGCGTAACAGCCAATATGTGTCGGGTGCAGACTAGGCACTGGGCCAGGACTTCATATGGAAGAATTTATTGAACCTTCACATCTATGGGCAGGGCTGTGGCTGACCCCAGACACTCAGAGGCACCCTTGAATGGTGAGCAACCTATGTGACTGTCCTTGGCAGGCCTGCTTGTCATGTAGACATAATCATCATTATCATCATTGACACTATAGTTGGCATCACCAGTTGCACTGTAAAAAATGAGGAATAAGACACCCAGAAAGAGCCAGAGCCAGGTGAGGTGACTCATGCCTGTAATCCTAGCACTTTGGAAGGCCTAGGCGGGTAGATCACTTGAGGTCAGGAGTTTGAGGCCAGCCTGGCCAACATGGTGAAGCCCCGTCTCTACCAAAAATACAAAAATTATCCAGATGTTTTGGCGTATGCCTGTAATCCCAGCTACTCTGGAAGCTGAGACAAGAGAACTGCTTGAACCCAGGAGGCAGAGGTTGCAGTGAGCCAACATCACGCCACTGCACTCTAGCCTGGGGGACAAAGCGATAATCCATCTCAAAAAAAAAAAAAAAGGAGGCCCAGAAAGCTTCAGTATCTTTTCCAGAGTCACAGAGCTAGTAATTAACCAGCAAGAGGGAAAAACGCCCAAACTCCTTCCTTCCTCCTGCCCTCACCACCTCCCTCAGTGTCACAGAGCCCTGCTCAGTGGTGACAGTGTAGAAGTAGTAGTAAATGATAGATCCAGATTTGACCTGGACATCTGACTCTAGAGTTCAAGCTATTAACTATTTTACTATAGTTTGCTGTTTTCTACCGTGCTTGACTGCCAACGTGTATGATTTGAATGTTGGAAAGAAAGAGCCAATGAATGTAATACCTTTAATAAGGGAGAGCGTTAGATGGCATTTCAGTTACAGCATCAGCCAAAGCACATGGGCACCGTGGATCAGGGCAGTGTCATCTGTAGACCCAGCAGCCTATGATGAATGGATGCTTTCCATGGTTCTCTGACTTCTGACCTTCCTTGGCCTGCCCACCAGGCTGAAGCACCCCCTGCTGGTGCAGCAAAGACCTGACCCCACCATATACATTTTATGTGAGATTTGGGGCAAATTTCATTTATTTTTTTTATTTTTTATGTTTTGAGACGGAGTTTCACTCTTGTCTCCCAGGTTGGAGTGCAATGGCGTGATCTCGGCTCACTGCAACCCCTGCCTCCTGGATTCAAGTGAGTCTCCTGCTTCAGCTTCCCGAGTAGCTGGGATTACAGGGCCTGCCACCACGCCCAGCTAATTTTTATATTTTTAGTAGAGACAGGGTTTCACCATGTTGGCAAGGTTGGTCTCGAACTCCTGACCTGGCCTCCCAAAGTGCACGAATTACAGGCATGAGCCACTGCTTCCGGCCTTGGGGCACATTTCTTAGTTTATCTGAGACTCAACATCCTTACCTGTAAAATATGGGGAAAAAAGTATTGCCTTCCTCATTTGGTTAAGGATTGAGAGAAGTAATAGAGTTTGCTTAATATGGAGCTACAATACTGGGAGAGCTCAATAAACGACTGTAGAAATCTGATATCACATTTTTGGTAAATATAGTGACACAGGATGGACACTGTGCCCTGGTCCTGCTCTGCCTGGGTCCCAGAGGCCTGACTTCTGCAAACTACATTTCCCAAGCTCCTTGTCAATGGCTTGTGGCTGGGTTCAACCAATAGGAGACACTGAGGGGGGTGGTGAGGGCAGGAGGAAGGAAAGAGTTTGGGCATTTTCCCCTCCTGCTGGTCTTCAGGCAGCATCTCTGCAGTGGCTGCACCTCCTCCCTGGTCCCAGCCTCTGCCAGGCAGCCCTTGCCAGGGTTCTAGCTCCACTAACCCTGGGATGCTAACACCCCATCCTCCAGCCCCAGCAAAGGAAGCTTCCTGCTGTTCTAACCTCTCAGTTGTCTCAATGTCCTCCTTGTGAGCAGGGTTACCAAAATTAGCAAATAAAAACACGGGAAGTCCAGTTAAATTTGCATTTCAGATAAACAACAAACCTATTTCCAAATATTACATGGGACATACAATTTCATGTAAAAAAAAAAATCATTGTTTATCTGAAATGCAAATGTAACTGGCAATTCTGTATTTTATCTGGCAACCCTATATAAAAGGCTTCTCAGTTCTTCCAATACCATTGAACCTAATTCTCTGGATTAAATTTCCTCCATTAAACTTTCAGTAGAAGCTCTTTGATTGCTGGATCCCACTTGGTACAGATGTTGAGTTCAATGTGAGCCAATGCATATTTCTGGAATCCTGACATTATTCCCTATTCCAGCCTTCTACTCACCTTCCCACTCCCCATGAGTTCGAAGAAGAATATGGAATTTAAAACCAACATTCATTAAGCATCTTATGTGCCAAGTACTAAAAAACTTGGCAGAGATAAAACACTTTGCTATCTTAATTGCTGGCATCAGAGCACCTCTGAGCTTTGTTTAAGAAAATACCTTCACAAGTCACTTGGGGTAGAATGTGAGACCCTGAGGGCAGGGACTGAGACAAAGAAAGGACCGACTGCACAGCTCTGCTGAGGAAAATAAAGGGAATTTTTTCTTTGCCTCTGAGAGAGCAGGGAAGAGATGTTCCTGTTGCTATATTGCTGTAGAGCAAAGGCCCTAGAACTTAGTGGCATAAAACAATGATTTTATTGTGCTCACGAATTCTGTGGGTCAAGAACTGGGACAGTGCACAGCAGAGGTGGCTCGCCTCTGTTCCAGGATGTCTGAGACCTCAACTGGGAAGACTCAACCAATTGGGGTGACTCAGCAACAGGCAGCTCGGGCCATCAAAAGGCACTTTCAGTTTTTACAGATGGGACTTCATTCAGGGCTGGTGACCAGAGCATCCATCACAACCTTTCCATGTGATCAGGACTTCCTCACAGGACTGTGGCTCAGGGGAGTCGAACCTCTCACCTGTCAACTCAGGTTTCCAAAAGCAGCGTCCAGTGGAGGAGGCAGAAGCTGCTTTGCAGGGAACATAATTACTCTCTCCATGCCCTGCTTGGGTGGAGCCATCTCAGGCTGAGTAGCCCAGGGACGGGGCAGAAACTGCCACTCTGTTTGGGAGCAGGGCAGGGTTATATGGTAGAAGGGCATGTGAGATGGGATATATGGTTGCAACCTTTGTTAAGTCAAAAAGCATAATCTGGGATACAGGAGAGGCAGAAAAAGAAGAGGAGAACCAGAAAACTAGCATACCATTAGAACAAAATGTGGAGGGAATGACAGTGAAAATGGTCTGGGCGAGATAAGAGGTGGCCCTAGACATTTAAGAATGGGTCATTGCTGAGCATCGTTGTTCATGCCTAGGACTCCAACACTTTGGGAGGCTGAGACAGGAGGATTGCTTAAGCCCAGGAGTTTGAGACCAGCCTGGGGAATGTGGTGAGACTCTATCTCCAAAAGGAAAAAAAAAAAATAGCCAGGTGTGGTGGTGCACACCTGAGTTCCCAGCTACTCAGGAGGCTGAAATGGGAGAATCACTTGAGTCCAGGAGGTTGAGGCTGCAGTGAGTGGTGATAGTGTCACTGCACTCCAGCCTGGGTAATAGAGTGAGACCCTGTGCCAGTAAATAAATACATAAACAAATTTCAAGAAATAGGTTGTTGCAGGTGTAGACATAGCTATGGAGTGAAGGCTCTCCTCTGCCTTCCACCTTTAGCCAAGGATCCTGCGCACACACAAAGGCCTTGGGCTGCTGTGACAGTGTGTGTGTGTGTGTGTGTGTGTCACAGAAAGGGATGGCGCCTCATGCCTGACTTATCATAACGTAAATAAAGATGGAATAATGACACTGAAAATTAATGAATTTGACAAGAAGAAAAGCAAAGTGCCAGAACCGTGAGCCCTTGAACCCAAGCCCTTAGAAATGAGCAGACACTTGGGGTGGGCTTTGGATCTCCATAGAATATATAAAGAGAAGTCAAGCCTGTTTTGTTTATTCATTCATTCAAGAAGCTTTGGTTGTGCACCAGAGACTGTGTTAGTTGCTGAGACAATAGGGGCAAAAATAGCCAGGGAGTGGTTTCATGGAGGTTCTACTTTAGCAGGAAAAGACAGGCAATAATAAACAAGTAAGAAAATATAATACAAATGAAAATATCAGGTTGGCTGACACCCGCAACATCTCAGTGGCTTAATACAATGAAAATGTATTTTTTTCCGCAGACAGAAACTCAATATGGGGGTTTATTAGGAGGTCTTCCTTGATGTGGGGGTACAGGCTCCACTATCTCATGACTCCACCATTGGCTAAGGACATTTTGTCCTCACTGAATTCTCTGTGCCTGCCCCTTACAGACAGGAGTAGAGAGAGCACAGAGGACAATGTGGAAGATTTTTTCAAACCAGGACTCAAAACAGACCACACTGCTCTCACCCACATACCATTGACTGGGGCATCTTCATAAAGGTACCCACACTTCACTGCAAACAAGGCTTGAAATGTGGTCCAGCAGGGTGCCCAGGAGGAGGAGGAGGAGGAAGAATGAGACAAATGCTATCAAGGAAATAAAGGAGGTATCAAGACTGGGAGTACTAATTCACATTGGGATAACTAATTCATACTGAGTGGCCAGGTCAAGACTGTTTGAGGATGTGGGATTTGGGCTGAGATCTGAAGAGGAATTAGACAGCTATTCAAATTTCTGGGGAAGAGTGTTCTAGAATCAAAGGAAAACAAGGACAAACCTCAGCAGTGGGACTTTGCTATGGTTTAAAAGCAAAGTCCTCAGGAGCTCCTACATTGGGAACATGATGCCACTGTGACAGTGTTAGCCCTCATGAATAGATTAATGTTGCTATCATGGAAGTAAGTGTAAAAGTTTGGCCCCTGTTTTTCTCCGTCTTGCCTCCTATCTCCCTTCTGCCTTCCGCCTTCTACCTTGGAATAACCCTCACCAGATCCCAGCGCAATGCCCTTGGACTTCCCAGCCTCCAGAACTGTAAGAAATAAACTTTTCTTCATAAATTATCCAGTCCGTGGTATTCTTTTATAGCAACAGAAGCTTGAATAAGACAGTCATAGTTTGGTGTGTTCAGGGAACAAGAAATAGGTCGGTGTGACTGGTGCCTGGCAAGCCAAAGAGAGGATGATTTGGGGTGAGATAAGAAAGGCAGGCAGTGGTCAGATCATGCAGGTTCCCACAGGCTCCAGGAGGGGCATTTAGGTCTTAATTTTAAGTGCTCTGGGAAGCCACTGCAGGATTTAAAGCAAGGGAGTACTAGTATCTGAGCTGTGTTTTTCAAATATCCTGATTCCGAGGGCCAAGGAAACCTACACAGGTATCTGAGTTATATGGCCACCATTTCAATCCATCCTCACAACAGCTTAAAAAGAGAAAATACTGGGCTTTTTCATGACTATGAAGACATCGAGGGTTAGAAGGAGACTATAATCACACATGTCCTTGGCACAGCCAAGTCTGATTTCAGATCCAAGCCCAAGAGAGGAAATGTGGTTGAGAACAGAAACCAAAGCTCCATCAGGATCCAAGGGTGGAGAAGTGCCCACAGGGGTATTGCTGAAGACCCAAAGGCTGGCAGCATGAGAACCTCCCCACCTGGAGGCCCAAAGGTGCACCCTGCCTTCCTGAGGGAGGGGTCTCCAGTGCCTACTCCCTGAGCCATGGGGAGAGAGCCCCAAGCAAGAAGTCTGGGATGCCTGCGCTTTCGGGTCATTGGGAAGCTGGGTGACCTTTGGGACAAAGGGTCTGTCCATGATCACTGCAGAAAGAGCTCCAGCCACTGTGATTTGCTAAATAATGGCCCCCATGTCCTAATCTCCAGAACCTGGGAATAGGTTACCCTACATAGCAAAAGGGGTTTTGCAGATGTGATTAAATTAAGGATCTCGAGGTGGAGATGCTACCGTCGATTACCTGAGTGGGCCTAATGTCATCACAAGGGTCCTTATCAGAGGGAGGCAGATAAGGAGATGTAATGATGGAGTGATGTGGGGCCCAAGTCAAAGAATGATGGCAGCCCCCAGAAGCTGGAAGGAGCAAGGAAATGGATTCCCCTCTGGCGCCTCCAGAACAAATGCAGTCCTGCCTCAATTTAAGCCCATGGAGATGCATTTTAGATTTCTGACCTCTAGAATTTTACAATAACAAATTCATGTTGTTTTAAGCCACTGAGTTTGTGGTTATTTGCAGCAATCCCCATAGCAAACTCACACACCCATTAACCAAGACAGTGATTGGGGGAAAATCCAGAGCTTTTTTTAGTTGTTTGTTTCCTCTGGCAGTCATTCTCCTTCCCCTCTCTCTGTTTCTCCACAAAAATTATTCATGGAAATTTTGAAGCCAAGAACACTAGTGGGCTTATCTTGGGGGTGCCAAAGAATGTCACCAGTGCCCCTGACTTTGATCCAGCCTGAGGACCAAAGCAGTGGTGGTAGCTGAAACCCTGAGTCCAGTGGGAGAGAAAAGAGTCAAGCCCTCTAGATGTCCCTGAGGAAGGCAGGAGGAAAGCGCATTTCCCCATTTCCCCTCAGTGAGCCACATGGGGTCAGAGGAAGCAGTACTCAGGGACAGCTTTCCTAAAATCCTCCAGCAATAGGGCCTTTAAGAGGCTCTGGGAGTTGGCACCAAAGTCAAGGGCTCCTTTCCACTGCCAGGTTTTCAGATTCCTGATGAGTGAGGCCTAGCAAACAAGCCCAGCCTTTGATGCTTGGCCACCTTGGCAGAGGCGGTAGTTTTGGCCCCTCCATGGCTGCTGGGCAGCTGGTAAGCCTGCAAGGCAGCGCCTTGGTTAATCAGCAAGGCTCTCGTTTGTCTGGCTTGGCCTTTTGGTGACTTACCACCCTTTGGCCTATATATGAGAGTTTGCGATATCAGCATTTAGTACAATGTAATGAGTAACCAGGGTCCGGAGGCTTCTATACCTGCCTTTTATAAACACAGCTGATTAGCCCTAATCTCCCTGGGGACTTTGAGCTCAGGGTTGGGGGTGGGGGTGCAGGGGTAAATTCGACACGATTGAGGACTTGTAGTTTCCTCTGGGGACAGGGTCCTGAGCCCTGAGCCAGCTAGCCTTGGATTCAAGTCCCAGCTTTCCTTATCTGCTGTGGGGTGGAAATGTCAACCAGCCTCTTAGCACCTCCACTTCCATCTCTGCAAGAGACATACCTTTGTCCACTCAGTGAATACTTATTAACCATAAACTCTACAACCTGTCTTAAGGGATATATGATATAATGGAGCAAAGTACATGAGAGATTTTCTCTTTTTTTTTTTTTTTTAGCACTAGTTAAGTATTCAATAATTGAAAATCTTCCTCTGAGTCCGTGGGTGTAGATGAAGGTGGTGAGAGTTTTCTCCCAAGGGCTCCCAGAGACACAGGGCCTCTAAAAGAGAAGTGTAGAGTGGCTGGCAGCATGCTGAAGGTGAGAGTAGTAGTGCCCTCCCAGTGAGATCAGGTTGGGCTTTGTGTCCCGATCAGCATGTGGCACGAGGCAAGGTGCTCAGGCTCAGGCATCCCTGATGTACATCCTCCAGCAAGTGACCCAGTGTCTCCGAGCCTCAATGTTCTCATGTCTAAAAGGAGGATGATTAGTTATGCTTCCCAATGTTACCAGAAAGGGGTCCAGATCCAGACCCCAAGAGAAGGTTCTTGGATCTCGCTCAAGACAGAATTCAGGGCAAGTCTGACGAGGAAAGTGAAAGCGGGGCTTCACATCTGTAATCCCAGCACTTTGCAATCTGTAATCCCAGCGCTTTGCGATCTGTAATCCCAGCACTTTGCGAGGCCAAGGTGGGCGGATCACCTGAGGTCAGGAGTTTGAGGCCAGCCTGGCCAACACGGTGAGACCCCATCTCTACTAAAAATACAAAAATTGGTGGTGTGAGCCTGTAGTCCCAGCTACTCCAGAGGCTGAGGCAGGAGAATCACTTGAACCTGGGAGGCAGAGGTTGCAGTGAGTGGAGATGGCACCACTGCACGTTAGCTTGGGGAACAGAGTGAAACTACACCTCAGAAAAAAGAAAAAGGAATAAGGAAGCATTGCTCCATAGTCAGAGCAGCCCTGAGGGCTGCTGTTGCCCATATTTATGGGTTTTTTTGATTATATATATAGGGTAACTTCTTGATGTTGCCATGGCATTTGTAAACTGTCATGGAACTGGTGGGAATGTAGCAGTGAGGATAAACAGAGATCATTCTCATTGCCATCTTGGTTTTGGTGGTATTTAGCTGGTTACTTTACTGCAATCTGTTTTATCAGCAAGGTCTTTATGACCTGTATCTTGTGCCTGCCTCCTATCTCACTCATCCTGTGATTTAGAATGCCTTAACTGTCTGGGAATGTAGCCGAGGAGGTCTCAGCCTCATTTTACCCAGCCCCTATTCAAGATGGAGTTGCTCTGTTTCAAATGCCTCTGACACCAAGATTGTTAGGAAGATTTGGTGAGATGACTTGCAGAGAGCTGTGTCCAGTGTGACTGGCACCTCCTAAGGGTTTAGTGAGAAGTTAGCCCGCTTTTCTCCTCTCCAGCTTCATTGCCTTTGCCCATGCTCTCAGAGCACCGCCCCCCCCAACAATGGAAAGCTTTATTTTGTATGGCAGGGAGCTCCCCATAAACAGAAGCATCTCAGCAGAAATTGGACTTCTGTATGTGAAGCATTAATGGTACCAGAAAAGGGGTCTCAATCTAGACCCTAAGAGAGGGTTTTTGGATCTTGTGCAAGGAAGAATTCAGGGCAAGTCCATGGAGTAAAGTGAAAGCAAGTTTATTAAGAATGTAAAGAATAAAGAATGGCTACTCCATAGGCAGAGCAGCAGCTTGAGCTGCTGGCCTAAGGATACTTATTGTTACTTCTTGATTATATGCTAAACAAGGGGTGGGTTATTCATGAGTTTTCCGGGAAAGGGGTGGGAAACTCCTGGAATTGAGGGCTCCTCCCCCTTTTTAGACCACATATGGTCATTTCCTGATGTTGCATGGCATTTGTAAACTGTCATGGCGCTGATGGGAGTGTCTTTTAGCATGCTAATACATTATAATTAGTGTATAAAGAGCACTAAGGATGACCAGAGGTCACTCTTTTTGCCCTCTTGGTTTTGGCAGGTTTTGGCCAGCTCCTTTACTGCAAGTTGTTTTATTAGCAAGGTCATTCTGACCTGTTTCTTGTGCTAACCTCCAATCTCATCCTGTGACTTAGAATACCTAACTTACTGGGAATTTAGCCCTGTAGGTCTCAGCCTTATTTTACCCAGCCCCTGTTCAAGATGGAGTCACTCTGTTCAAATGCCTCTGACATTAAGAAAAATTGACAAAGATGGCCACCCTCAGTGGCCCGAGGTCCAGCTGAGCCACCGGGAGCTACCAGGATACTCTAGGGCAGCTGACCACTGGGGAGCCAGGAGCCATGAGGGCAAGAGAGCAGTGGAGCTGATGGGTCATGAGGACTCACAGCTTATTCTTCAAGTCCAGAGAGTTTGAAAACATCAAGGATACTTCACAGAGTATCCACTCATATAATCGGAACATGTTAAAGCTTGGAAGAAGGCTCAGGCAGGAATGGGTCTAAACCCTCATCCTATAGACTAGGATGCTGAGCCCTCAGGGGATGAGGACTTGCCCAAGGTATTAACCAGGAACCTGAGCAGTTCTTCATAACCAGAGCCAACCTGCAACCTCAACCATGCCAGTTTTAACCTAACAGTCTTCCCTCCAGTGTATTCAGGCTCCCCAAACACCCCTGATGGAGAGAAGGCCCCATAGTCCATGCTGGGCACTGGCAGCCAGAATTATTCCAGAGCCCATATGTGGGAATGTGAAGAAACCTTGACTTAACCACCAAGGCCAAGGGCAGGAAAAGACATCGACACCTCCAGGAAGCTATGGCAGAACCGCTGTGGGGATCTCCACAGGGGGTGATTGTGAGGATATGAAGTAGGAGGGTACTGTGCCAGAAAGTGACAAATCATTTGAGCTGAGATAGTAGTAAGATTTGGTCCAAAGAACAAAGCAAGGGAAATGTTAAGTACCATGTATTGAGTTCTTAAGCACTTTCCATATAGTGGACATTGTGCTATATCCTTTAAATATATGGTGTCACTTAATCCTTAAATATCTCTTCCTTAAAGAGGCCAACTATTTCAAATAGTTATTCCTATTACTTTTTGTATTAGTTCATTTTCATACTGCTATAAGGACATATCTGAGACTGGGGACTTTACAAAGAAAAAGAGGTTTAATGGACTCACAGTTCCACATGGCTGGGGAGGCCTCACATTCATGGCAGAAGGCAAAGGAGGAGTAAAGGCATGTCTTACATGGCAGCAGGCAAGAGGGCATGTGCAGGGGAACTGCTATTTATTCACTTATTTATTTATTCAGACAGGGTCTCACTCTGTTGTTGCCCAGGCTGGAGTGCAGTGGCATGATCTCGGCTCACTGCAACATCTGCCTCCCAGGTTCGTTATTCTCCCACCTCAGCCTCCCAAGTAGCTGGGAGTATAAGCATGCGCCACCATGCCTGGCTAATTTTTGTGTTTTTAGTAGAGACCATGTTTCGTCATATTGGCCAGGATGGTCTCAAACTCCTGACCTGAAGTGATCCACCTGCCTCAGCCTCCCAAAACGCTGGGATTTCAGGTATGACCCACTGCACCCAGCTGGAACTTCCCTTTATAAAACCGTAAGATCTCCTGAGACATATTCACTGTCACAAGAACAGCATGGGAACAGCCTGCCCCCATGATTCAGTTACCTCCCACCAGGTCCCTCCTTCGATATGTAGGATTATGGGAGCTACGGTTCGAGATGAGATTTGGGTGGGGACACAGCCAACCCATATGGCTCTTCATCTCAGCTCTTAACTCAACTTCTGATTATTATGTTTGTTACTAAAGGCATTCATTTATTCAACACGTATTATAAGTTACATACAATCTGTTAGGGCTGAGGATAACATAGTGAGAATACGTTTTTTAAAAAATAAATTGTCCCTGCTATCACAGAGCTTCTAGTCTAGAGATAAGACAGGTATATATTAAGTAATAACACAAATGGCACAAACTGGTTTCCTCCTATTGAATCATGAACTCCGTGAAGACCAGGACCAAGCTTGTCTTTTTGAGTCAAATGGTATGCTGATGTTTACAGAGATCCCAAAAGCTGATTGTCAAATACACAGGACTCTTGCCAACCAGTTAAACTTCAGTAGCTTGAAATTGGCCTGAGTGGGAGTATTTACAGCATGAGAATTGGCAAAGGCTACAAATCAGGGATTTTTTCTTCTTTTGCAGAGTGTGGTTTCCCAGCACGGCCTCTTCCCCTCTGCACCAGGCCCACCCACATAAAAAACTTGGTAATACACATCTGATGAATGCTCTCACAATCCAGTGCTTTGAGAGAGTCATTGCATTACCTCCATGTTTCAAATTAGGAAACTGAACTTTAGGGAGTTTAGCAATCTGCACAGTTATTAAATCATGTAACTTGTGAGTGATGAAACTGAAATTCAAACTCCGGTTTCTGGCTCCAAAACTGTGCTCTCAACTGTGTGAGGCCCAACCTTTTGGAAAAGCACAGTCTTCATGGCTGGAAGGAAGAAGGAAGGAGCCTGGTGCCCTGGAAGACTAGGGGCTGCCCTGTGAGGCCAGGCCAGACCAACCTGGGGTGGAGTGTAAGGGAGGGGTTTGTGTGGGTCCATTGTGGAGTCAGATCTGTATCTCCAGAGTTGGGACCAGGCTCCTGAAAAGTGGAGCCAGAAAATGCTTTTGCCTATTGTTGGTCAGCTTTGTTTTCAAAACTATGACCATCCACCTGAGAGGCCTGGAGTCCTTCCCAGGAAGGCATGTTGGAAACCTGTGCCGAGGTGAGGTCAGTGCCACACTGGGAGCTGATTGCTGAAGATGCAGCTGTTGGTAGAGCTCCACAGACAGACTTGTTTTTTATCCTAAGACCTTTCCTTAAAAAGCTGATTCACTAAGGGCTCTGTGTGACTGGGCCAGCCACGGCTTTCATCTCCTCCATAAATCTGAGAGCTCCTGGAAGGAACTCACACCAGACCTTAATTGTCTCTGTAACTCCCAATTTTATGAGCGCTTACCACATAGTAGGCACTTGATCAATGTAATGAATGAGTGAGACAGTATAGCTCAGATGCAGGTAAAACAAAGAACACCTATATTTATTCTGATTTAAATGTAACATAAACTTAATGTAATGTTATTTTGGAAAACATAGATAATTATAAGGAGAAAATTAAAAATTACAACCCAGGCTCGGCGTGGTGGCTCATTCCTGTAATCCCAGCACTGTGGGAGGTGAAGTTGGGTGGATCACAAGGTCAGGAGTTCAAGACCAGCCTGGCCAAGTCTCTACTAAAAATACAAAAATTAGCTGGGTGTGGTGGCAGGCGCCTGTAATCCCAGCTACTCAGGAGGCTGAGGCAGAGAATTGCTTGAACCCAGGAGGCAGAGTTTGCAGTGAGCCGAGATCACATCACTGCAGTCCATCTTGGGCAACAGAGCGAGACTCCGTCTCAAAAAAAAAAAAAAAAAAAATTACAACCCAGTTACAGAGAAAACCATGCTTAACATTTCATGTATTCTTTAAAAAATATGTGTGTGTGTACACCCATGTATATGTATGTATGTGCATGTGTGTCTATTCTTATTGAATCACATATTATATACACATTTGAATCTTCTTATTTTCACATAATCCTTTATCAGAAAAAATGTATTATGTTAGCAACATATTATAAAACTTTCATTTTCTAGTCAGTCTCTTTAACATAGCATCACATAGAATTACCAACATGTATTTATTTCACCCCTGATGTTTGACATTTGTGTTGTTGCTTATTTTCTATTCTTATAAATAACACAACAATCGTGATTTTTCAACATTAATAATTGTCCAGATGTCTGGGTTTTTTTCTTTTTATTATGAGTCCCTAGAAGTAGAATTAGGGGCTCAGAGGGTAAGAAGTTTATAAAGGAATACATAAGGCTAAGTTGAATTACAGGAAATTTGTTCCGGGAACTTCAAGAGTGAAGAATATTAGCATTTTTTTTAACTTTGGGAATTTGCTAGGTAAGCAATGTGTCTCTTTGACTGCTAGTAGGGGAAATGCTTTTTCCATTTATTCATGAACTATTCACATTTTCTCTTGCTGTCTTTTGTGCCCGTGGGAGCCAAGGATGTAGACCTCAAGCATTGACTTTGGAGAGGGCCTTGGCCGCTGAGGCTGGACAGTCTGCCCCGAGCTGCTGGGGCTCAGCACCCTGCCTCATGCTGCCTGCCCCAGGGAGGCAGATCATTGCAGCAGCATGGAACTTCACCTGGCAGAGTGGGCAGGCAGATTCCAGAAAAATCTGGCACAGCACAAAGGTTTCTGGGAAAAGCCACAGCCCACCTGGCTAGAACCTGAGGCTGACTTGGCACCCCACCACCTCCTTTCCTCCGTGGGAGGCTTGGATGGGGCAGGAGAAGGGGAGCCTTGAAGAAGAGGCAGCCATGCGGTCTGGCTGGCTCAGGGAGCTGCCTCCCAGCTCACTTGGCTCCCACGAAGCCTGTTTTCCTTAGTGCTGATGGCTTCCTCGTGAGGAAGGAAGGAGAAGAGAAGATGAAAAATTGTGGAAGAGAAGGAAGAGATTCTTGCTTCTGGGGCCTGGATTAAGGAAGGACCTAGGAGCATTCTAGATTCTCCTTCAGAATTGATACTAAAATAGTCAGCCGGTGAGTCTCTGGATCAAGTTTTTAGAGATGCAGGTTTTTAGCTTTCTTTTATTCATGGACGAGACTAAGAGCTGGGGCTCTTGAGCCAAACTGCCTGTGTTCCAGTCACCACCTGCCACTTACTATCCAGGTGACAGTGACATCACTTCCTTCAACCTCCAGGAGATGAACACAATGTGTGGAGCACATAGGAGGCATGTAGGAAGGCTTCAATCACTGTTAGCTGTTCCAGAAGATTTAGTGAACATCTTCTCACATGCAGCATTTAGCTGCCAGAAATTGTGGATGTGGTATAATAAAAACTGTACAGTTGGCAAAATGGCCTAAGATTGAGCAACTGAGTTTTGGTCATTTTAAACATCCAACATCACATTGGCTCATATGGCACAGGGGATATTAACTAATAAATGGAATGCCTTTAAAAGTTCTTTAAAAATGCTTAGGAAAATTGATCCAATTTTCTAATATCTTATGTAAAAGCTGCACATATAATTGTTGAAGCAAAAAGAAAGACAATATCTTAGCTCTGCTTCAGTCACCAACCCCTCGCCAAAAATATGTGAGCTGTAACCATTTGCGTTGGTTTCCAATTGCTGCTGCAACAACCACAAATATAGTGCCTTAAAACAGCATGAACTTATTAGCTTACAGTCCTAGGGGTCAGGCATGCTCAATGGAACTCCATGGGCAAACATCAAGGTGTCAGCAGGGCTACCCTCCTTTTGGAGGCCTTGGGGAAATTTTGATTCCTTTCCAGTTTCTAGAAGCTGCCTACACTCCTTGGCTGGTGGCCCTTCCTCCATCCTCAAAGTCAGCAATCACATCTTTCTGACATCTGCTTCCATCCTCATATCTTCTTTACTGGCTCTTCTGCCTCCTTCTTCTAACACTTTAGAACCCTTGTGATTACCTTGGTCCTACCAGGATAATTCAGGTCAATCTCCCTGTCTTAAAATCCTTAACCTGGCCTTGCACGGTGGCTCAGGCCTGTAATCCCAGCACTTTGGGAGGCTGAGATGGGCGGATCATGAGGTCAGGAGATTGAGACCATCCTGGCTAACACGGTGAAACCCTATCTCTACTAAAAACTACAAAAATTAGCAGGGTGTGGTGGCAGGTGCCTATAGTCCCAGCTACTTGGGAGGCTGAGGCAGGAAAATGGCGTGAACCTGGGAGGCGGCGCTTGCAGTGAGCCAAGATCACACCACTGCACTCCAACCTGGGCGACAGAGCGAGACTCTATCTCATAGAAAAAACAAAAAAACAAAAAAACAACAAAACCCAAATTCCTTAACCTAATAACACCTGCAAAGTCCCTTTTTCATGTAAAGTAACATATTCACAGGTTCTGGGGATCAGGTCATGAACATCTTTAGGGGCCATTACTCTACTTTGTCATACTATTATGTTTTAACACATATATGTTGAGTGCCTACATTTTGCCAGGTGCAGTGTCTTCCTCTGAGTGGAATAAGATCTAAGCCTGTTTTCTGAAGGAATTCACAGGCTAGCACCAATGACAAACAGGTAAACAAATAGGCAAGCTAAGGAATTGGAGGGGCAAAGATGTAATTCTATATAAAGAAACAAGGAACAAAAGGATGAGAGAAAGAGACCTGGGAGAGAAGTAAGTTCCAAGTAGAGAAAGCAGAAGCATAAAAATTGGAAGACACCTGTTAAATGCCATGTGAGGGAATGTAGCTTAGAGCATGTAGATAGTGTCATATACGATGCTGAGTCAGGGGCAGGAGTTGCTCTGAGAAAAGAACTTAGAGAAGAAGGAGGAAATGAGGTCATAGAGCACATCATATGGCACAGGAAAGAGCTTGGACTTTATCTACTAGGTGATGGAGAGAAGATGGAAAGTTGAGAGCATGGTGTGACACTGTGAGATTTCCAGTTGGCAATGATAGAATGGACACCGAGTTGTAAAGGGTGACACTGCACAAGAGGCTAGCTCATTGACTGCCTTCCATCCATTCACTCATGCATTCAACTATCTACACATTCATTCTTTAATTTGTCATCTATCCATCTGACTCTCCATCCATCTATTCTTTAAAAGCCTATGCCCCTACGTATATTTCTAACATTCCTCTGTTTCCATCACATAGTTACTGCACTTTTTATTAGTGATTTTTTAAATTACTTGCAGTCTGTTTCCAAGCCATGAGTCTCGCATTTGTTTTGAACTGTTTCAACATTTGAATGAACTCAGTGTTCATCATTAGCCTATTTCTGGTGTTCTCTCCACCTCTATGTCCTGTGCTGACAGTTGCCTTTCCTGTGTCCCTGGGGTAAGAGATATGAGGAGCTAAGAACGTTCACAAGGCTGCAGCAGAGCCAGTGAGAGGTGTCAAGTCTTAAGTTGAGCTACCCAAGAATCAGACTCTAACACAGGGATATGTGGACATAGTTTACTTAGGAAACGATCTCAGGAAGCACCAGGAGCAAGAAAGTGAGGCAGGGAAGAGAACGCCAATGCAGAATGCACCAACAAGCAGGTTACTACTGTGAGCCCCATGGCTCAGTCATATTGGGTGTCTCTGGGAGACAGCAGAGAGCTTGACTCAGCACTGGTGGGTGAAGGAGCTGGACCTGTATCCACCAACTCCTATATGTCATTGTCTGCGGGCTGCTCCTGGACTCCAGGGCTCCTCTGTTCTGGTCTCTGAACAGGCTGAGCAAGTTTCTGCTCAGATACACATGCAGGTGCTTTGGAAAGGAAGCAACAGGCTGCTGAGGGCATCTGGACAGGACATTGACAGTATCAGCTGCAGGCAGGATGCAGAGATTTTTTCCTAGGTTGTTGTTGCCTATGGGTGAGCACCATGTAGGCCCTGATGGATTGTGTATCATCCTGCCCCAGCCTCAAAACAACTCTTCCACTTCTGATCATTTTGGGTGCAATGGGAAGAGTAACTCTAGCCTAATGGGCTCAGAGACCCTCCCCCCTTGCTAGTTGATGGTTTTCTGGGAGGAATACTCATTTTCAGCTTGACAGAGAGAGCCCTGAAGCCAGCCGCTGCTGCAACTATGTGCCACTCATGCAGTTCCCTATCAGTGCAAGTGGATGTCTGTCTTTCTCCCCCATTTTTATGACACTAGAAGTGATCCTTGCCAATTATGTAAAATATAGGAAACATTAAAATATGCAAAGAAGAAAGTAAATGCGCCTGGAATCTCATCAGCCAAATATAAACATTGTAATTATTTTTGTAATTTATCTTTCATATTATTTTTATTGCACATATGTTTTACACGATTGAGGTCATTTTGTACATACAGTTCTCTATCCTATTTTTTTTAACCTAATGCATCCTTGTTGTTGCTGTTATACAGATTGAACATCCCTAACCTGAAAATCCAAAATCGGAAATGCTCCAAAATCCAAAACATTTTGAGTGTTGATATGATGCCACAAATGAAAAACGCTACACCTTACCTCATATGATGGGTCACAGTCAAAACTCAGGCACACAACACACAATTTCGTCAGTGTTCCCAAAGGAAATAAAATCCTCCCTGTTTAGCCATGATGTATCTTTTCCGAGCATGCCCAGATTTTCTCATGTAGGCAAGCACACAGAGGATAATTACCTGACACATGTGCAGGCTGGAGGCACCAGCGGCAGATTCTCCATGATGCTCCACGTGGGGCCAAGACCGTCATGCATTACTCATGGTTTGTTTGCTTATTCTCTGCTCTGTGGTGTAAAGACATTGATGAAAATGTCAACAAGGCCTCCAGATATCCCCATGGATAAGAATGATAAGAAAAAGAGCATCTATGCTTATAGCACAGAAAGTCAAAGCTGTTGGAGAAACCAGACAATGCTGTAAGTGTGAAATATCTTATAGAAGACTGTGGTGTTGTAATGTCCACCATATAGAACCTGCAGAAACAGAACAATAAGTTATTAAAGTTCTATGCTGAAAGTGATGAACATACATTAAAATAATAGAAAAACACTAAATTTTCAGCATCAAGCTAAAAATGAAGGTCTCAGTTGTGTTTTGAAAAAAATGAATCTGTCAGCATTGCAGTGAACACATGCCACTTAATAGTATGGTGATCATGAAACAAGCAAACATCAATCCCAGTGAACTGCAAATTGAAGGAAACTGTGAAAATTCAACAAGATGGTTGTAGAATTTGGAGAAAAGTCATGACATTAAATTTTTAATGATTTGTAACCATAAAGCATCTGTTGATGATGAAGCAACAGAAAAATTAATTGATGAGTTTGCCAAGGCCATTCCCAATAAAAACTTGATGCCAGAACAAGTCTATGAAGAAGAATATACTGAAGAAACATCCTGGTTTTGGTGTTATTGCCCAAAAAAATATTGACTATAACTGATGAGACAGCCTCTACAAAAATTAAGGATGCCAAAGACAGAATAAGTGTGTTGAGATGTGCTAATGCAGCAGGCATATATAAATGTAAACTTGCTATGATAGGCAAAAGCTTGCATCACTGCTATTTTAAAGAAGTGGATTTCCTACTAGTCTATTATTATGGTAGGCACTTCCCCAGTTGAGCCTCTGATGGGAACATTAGCCAAGGTCACCTGGATTGCAGTTTCATGAGAACCTTAAGTAGAGAGTCCTGCTAGGCCATGCCTAGACTCCTAACTCACAGAAACTGATGCAATACAGGCATGTTGTTTTAAGTTGTTAAGTTTTGGTAACTTCTTATACAGCAATAAAAAATGTTCATAAAATTTCCAGCAAGTTAACTTGAAGGGAAAGAGTGCCCCTTCTGACCTGCCCCACCCTGCCATTGATGTGGAATGTGGATGTTATCAGTAGGGCTTAGAACAGTGCCTGATGTATGTTTGGCTGGAGCTATATAAGCCATCTTGGCCATGACACCTTGAAGACAGAAATTGTATACTGAGGGAGGCACACAGAAAACAGAAACTTAGTCTCCTGGTGAAACTGCTGTGTGGCCAGGCCAGCCTGGGCTGCATTCCTTTGGGCTTCATTTGCATAAGAGAGAAATAACTTTCCTCCTGTCTAGGAAACTAACTTGGGGTTTTCTGTTATATGCTGCAATCCCTAATGCTAACTGATGCAGTGGTGAGGTGGGTAAAAACTCAGGCTTGGAATTGGCTGACCTGGACTTGAATCCTGGTCTGCTATTTTCCATTTGGGTAAATTTCAAAATTCTCTTTACTCCTTTGAACTTGAGTTTCCTTATGTGTAAAATAGAGATAATCATAGTCCCTATTTCACAAGTTTATGGTAAGAATTGAAAGAAATAATGCAAGTAAAGAGCTTCACACTGCACCTAGCCCAAGTGTTCAATAAATATTAGCTACTGTTATTCTCATCTATAGTGTTCATTTAATAAAATGTATGGAGTGGCTACTAAATGCCAGGCACTATACTAAGAGGCTGGAGAAATGGCAAAATTCTTATTCTCAAAGAGCCACAGACTTAAATGAAATATTGAGAATAAACAAATATAACAGTCTAGTAGCTCAAGTGCCATGCTGGGAGATGTTCAGGCTCTGAGGGCACCAAAACCCTCACAGTGAAAGGAATGGTTAAAGAAGGTTCCACATGGATTACACTCCCTAATCAAAAGACATAGATGGGCCAAACAGATATTTTTAGAATAGGATCTAATAATATGCTGCCTATAAGAGACTCACTTAAGATCTTAAGGACACATATAGGCTGAAAGTAAAAGAATAGAGAAATGTATTTTATGCAAATTGTAACCCAAAGAGAGTCGGGGTGGTTTACTAAAATCAGACAAAACAGACATTAAATCAAATGCTGTCACAAGAGAAAAAAGAAGGATATTATATAGTGATAATGGGGTCAATTCAGCAGTAAGATATAACAAGTATAAATATTTGTGTACCAAACTTGAGCGATCCAAAATATATGAAGCAAACATTAGCAGAATGGGAGGGTGAAATAGCAGAATTCAAAGAAGTTTCCATGGAAGAATTATCATTTGAACAGGGTCTTGAAATACCAGAAAATATTTTCTTAGCTAAAGAAATGAGATAGCAACTGGAATATCATATAATACATACCAGGCACTGTTCTAAGCCCTACCTATAAAAATTCATTAAAACTTACCCCTACCCTTCAGAAGGAGTTATATTATTTTCCTTATCAGAGCAATGATAAAACAAAGGCCCTGTGTGGTTAAGTCCTATGTCCAAGATAACACTGCTAGGAGATGGAAGAACAGGGATTATGACCACTAACGCTTGCCCATGTAACCATTGCTCTCTATCATCTTCATGGGCTTGGCATGGTAGGCAGAGGAAAGGGTTGGAGGACAGGAAATCCAAAGTGGATAGGGAGCTAGAGACATCTCATGTGGCTGGAATAAGAGGAGGTGTCAGGGGCCCATTGTGGGAAAGGGAAGGGATGGAAGTGGAAAGACCTGGTTAGCCATGCTTAAAGGCTGAACCTTTAGCCTGAGATCAATAGAAAGCTTTCATGAATGTAAAGCAGGGGAGAGTTAATGTTCAGCCACCTAGTTTCTTAGATCACTCCTGTTCCAGAGGAGAAGAGTCTGGAGGCCAATGGAGAAGGGTACAGGGAAAACACAAAGATGGTGGTTGGGCGTGGTGGCTCATGCCTGTATTCCTGGCAATTTGGGAGGCTGAAGTGGGAGGACTGCTTGAGCCCAGGAGTTTGATACCAGCCTAGGCAACATAGGTAGACCCCATCTCTACAAAAAATAAAAAAATAATAAAATTAGCCAGGGATGGTGGCACATGCCTGTAGTCCTAGCTACTCAGGAGACTGAGATGGGAGGATCACTTGAGAGTAGGAGGTGGAGGCTCTAGTGAGCTGTAATCATACTACTGCACTCCATCCTGGGTGACAGAGCACGACTCTGTCTCAACAACAGCAACAACAACAACAACACCAAAATGAAGATGGTGATAGGGGAACACAGGAAAACATGATTTCCAGAGATATCTGAGTTAAACAAATAACTGAAGTCTCAGACCATGAGCACTACGAATGCTTTTATGGAAATGAAAGCAGTAACAAAATCAAAGCTAACGGGAGCCACCTTTGCATGAGCTCTCTGTGTCACACACGTTCTGCTCTCTTCAAACCCTGAAGTCAAAAATGGGGCGACCTCTATGATCTATGAGCTACCATGATGAATACAACTGTGGCCAACCCTCTCAGGAAGATTCCAGACTCTGCTCATCTTTCTCCTGTATTTTCTCTAAAATTTTCTTAAAGGCAGCTTAAGGAACCCAAAAACTTGCATTTGTTACATCCAGCATAATATTCTTCCTTTGAGTGTTTGCAACAAGTCCAAACAAACATCATCAACACATGCTTTATCAGCTATTATGAGTCAGAACTGCCAACCTAAACGTGAAATAAACAACCAAAGGAGCAACCATGTGGAGCAAACAGAACCACACAGGGTAGAGAGCATACTCAGCTGGGCCAAGCACAGTAGAGCAGCTCTTCAGTGGAGCGTGGGCAAAGTGCAATATCAGGAATATTGCAGAATCAAAGAGAAGGCCGAACTGGCAGGCTCAGGAAAAGGCTGGAATCAGGAGCTCCAGGACTTCAGTGCCAATGTCTCACCAAGGCCTACATTAGATTTCTCTTGCTGTTGTAACAATTACTGCAAATTTGGTGACTTCAAAAAACACACATTTGTTCACTGATAATTCTTCAGGTCTGAAGTCTAAAATCCAGATGTCAGCAGGTTTGCATTCCTTTTGATGGCTCCAGGGGAGAATCTATTTTCTGCCTTTTCCAGCTTCTAGAGGCTGCCCACATTCTTTGGCTCATGGCCCCCATGTCAAATGCCCTTTTCGCCCTTGCTTCCATAATCACATCATCTTCTTCTGCCTCTGACTGTGATCCTCCTGCCTCCCTCTCCTAAGGACCCTTGTAATTATATTAGTCTACCAGGTCAATCCATATAATTTCCTCAACTGCTATAGTCTGAATGATTTTGTTCCCCCAAAACCCGTGTGTTAAAACCTACTCCCTACTGTGGTGGTAGTAAGAGGTGCAGCCTCTGGGAGGTGATTAGATCATGAGGGCTCCATCTTCATGGATGGGATTCATAAAAGAGGCTTGAGAGAACCTGTTTGTTCCTTACACCATGTGAGGAGACAGTTAGAAGCTGCCATGTATGAATCAGAAAGCAGACCCTCTCCAGACACTGAATCTGCTGGAGCCTTGATCTTGGACTTCCCAGCCTCCAGAACTGTGAGAAATAAATTTATGCTGTTTATCGATTACCCAGTATCAAGTATATTCTTATAGCAGCCCAAACGGACTAATACATCATCTCAAATCTTAACCTAATAACATCTGCAAAATTGTTTTGCCATTTATTTTTTATTATTTATTTATTATTTATATTTTATTTTTTTGAGACAGAGTCTCACTCTGTTATCCAGGCTGGAGTGCAGTGGTGTGATCTCAGCTCACTACAACCTCTCCCTCCTGGGTTCAAGGGATTTTCCTGCCTCAGCCTCCTGAATAGCTGGGATTACAGGCATGGGCCACCACATCTGGCTAATTTTTGTATAAAGATGGGGTTTCACCATGTTGGCCAGGCTGGTCTCAAACCTGACCTCATGATCCACCCACCTTGGGTTCCCAAAGTACTGGGATTACAGGCATGAACCACCACATCCGGCTTTTTGCCATTTAAAATAACATATTTACAGATTCCAGGGATTAGAAACATGGATATCTTTGGCGGCTATATTCAGATGACCATGAGGCCAATCACTGGAACAAATGACCTCTGTGCATTCTTCCATCTCATATATCTCTGCCAGAGATTCAAAGTCTGGTAAGATAGTGTAAAGGGCCTGGCTTTGGCCAAACACCGACAGCTCATCCAGGGGTGTGTAGCCCATGCTGACTTATGTCCCACCAAACTGGCCCACAAGTGAAGGAGAATAACTCTTTAAATAAAATTCTTGATGTCTCATGTGTCCGTGTGAAGAGACCCCCAGATAGGCTTTGTGTGAGCAACAAGGCTGTTTATTTCACCCGGGTACAGGCGGGCTGAGTCCAAAAAAGGAGTCAGTAAAGGGTGGTGGGATTATCATTAGTTCTTATAGGTTTTGGGATAGGCGGTGGAGTTAGGAGCAATATTTATAGGCAGGAGGTGGATCACCCTTGAGAATGTACAAGTATATTCTCAAGGGTGGGGAGAATTACAAAGAACCTTCTTAAGGGTAGGGGAGATTATAAGGAAACTTTTTAAGGGTAGGGGAGATTACAAAGTACATTGACCAGTTAGGGTGGAGCAGAAACAAATCACAATGGTGGAATGTCATCAGTTAAGCTATTTCCACTTTTGTGGATCTTCAGTTGCTTCAGGTCATCTGGATGTATACATGCAGGTCACAGGGGATATGATGGCTTAGCTTGGGCTCAGAGGCCTGACATTCCTATCTTCTTATATTAATAAGAAAAATAAAACAAAATGGTGGTTAAGTGTTGAGGTGGCAAAAATTTTGGGGGGTGGTATACAGAGATAATGAGTGATGTTTCTCAGGACTGCTTCAAGTGGGATTAGGGGTGGCGTGGGAACCTAGAGTGGGAGAGATTAAACTAAAGAAAGATTTTGGGATAAGGGGTGATATTGTGGGGTTGTTGGAAGGAGCATTTGTTGTATATAATTATTGGTGATGGCCTGGATGTGGTTTTGTATGAATTGAGAAACTAGATGAAAGGCACAAGGTCCGAATAAAAGAAGGAGAAAAATAGATATTAAAGGACTAAGAATTGGGAGTACTCAGGACTTCCAATTAGAGAGGAGTGCCCAAGGGGGTTCAGCACAATTATTTGCTTGGTTGGTGGGTTTTTGGGCTCTATCCTTGAGCTTTTTTATGTTGTCATATACCAGGCCAGATTGATTTAGGTAAAAACAACACTCTTCCTTTAAAAACATACAAAGTCCTGCTTTTTCAGCAGTGAGTAAATTGAGGCCTCGGCAGTTCTGGAGGACAACTGCAGCTAAAGAGTCAACCTGGGCTTGGAGGACAGATAAAGTTTGTGATATGTCTGTAATACTAGCAGAGAAGTTGTTAGAGAGGCTGTGGAATGTTGTGGAAGTGGTTGAGATGCCTGCTAGTCCAGTTCCGAGTGCAATAGTGGAGGCAGAAAGTCCTAGACCCACAAGTCAAGGGATTAGTGGGATGACTCTTTTTTGTCATGTTGATGTCACGAGGGGGACAGGCAGTTGTTCGTTCCCATCTGCAAACTGGATTTTGGGGTAAGGAGGACTAGAGTACATGTGCCCGTCCAGTTGGCAGGTAGGCACATGTAGGTGGAAGAGCCGCATAAAAAGAGGAGACCCTTTGTCAGGCAGAACTGGAAATGTAAAGTGAAAAGGTGAGAGGGTGTCCTGACAGAGGAGTCCTGCACCCCAAATCCTAGAGCTCCAACAAGGGCAGCAGCCGTTAGAGGTTGTAATGGGGACTGATGGTGCAACTGCATAGAGGGAGAGGTTCGGTTCTCATGGTGTATGAGAAAGCGCATAGTGTCTACAAGTAATCTTTCACTGCCATTCATGGGCCTGGGTATAAGCTAGAGGAGGGGCTAGGAGGAGATTCAGACGAGCAGGGGGAAGGTAGCCAAGGATGGAGTGAGATGCAGGGTAGGTGTCTTCCTAAACAATAGTGACTGCCAGTGTTTTTGAGTTCGTCAGTAATGATAGAGGGCTTATCAGTAATGCGAAGTTGGAATGCTCCCATCTGTTTGGTAATGTGTGTGGCTGGGTTCTGGAGATAAAGCAAAGGAACATTTGGACAGTGGAAGGTTGCCTAAAGGGATTCCAGTAGGCTGTCGTCGGGAGATGCATAAAGGAGCGGCAACAGGGATAGTTGTTTTTGTGATTGGGGTCCAAATATGATGGGGGTGGAATTGACATAAGGAGAAAGGTGCCGTAAGTAGACGTGGAGAAGTGTGGCAGCTTGTTGGTATGAAATGTCTGGGAAGTTCTCATCAAATCTGTCTATAAAATAAGTAAGTTTCTTAGGCGGGTGAAGTTGAGGGCTATTAAAGGAGGTTTGGAGGTGCAAGGAGACAGGAAAGGTAGCCCAGTCAGCCTGGAGAGTGGGGATGGCTGTGTAAAAGCAGGAAGAAAGGGAAACACATAGCCAACAGTTCTTTGCTAGAGAAGGATTGGAGGCAGTGAGGAGAGAGTGGGTGAGATTGATAGTATGCTGGAGGTAACTAGGGTGAGGTAGAGAGTGGCATAAGAATGGGAATGAGAATAAGAGTGTGTATAAAAGTAAAGAATAGAACTTCATCAGGGTGGAAGTATTGGAGGGTGCCCTGCCACCAAAGATCATCTATCCACTCCAAGAGGGAGTCAAGAGTGGCGGTTTGGGGATAGCACCAGGAGATATCAGCTGTGATGTCTTGGAGAAACAATGTAAACCAGCAGTGTAAACAAGAGCAGGTCATTTATGAGTAGTTGAGAATGGTGAATAAGGGTATGACTAGCCAGAATATAGTAGGGATAATAAGTTTTTGGGGCACAGTCCAAGTAGTGGGGGTGACTGCATAAAGCCCTGTTGCAAAGAGTAGGGCAAGGATGGATAGCTCTAATAGAATGAAGGGATGTATTAGGCTCATAAGGGTTATATTGTTCGTCAGAAATGTGAGTGAGTTTAAGGGAAGTAGGGGAGAATACTTGCGACTTCCAGGAGGAAGAGGAGATATCAGGCAGACTGTCCGACAGACACAGCTTTATCCTGGAATAGTGAACCCAATGGGGAGAGTCCTGCAGGTGAATGGCAGTTGGAGTCCCATAGATGACTAAGTAGGGTCTGGTCCATCAAGGTTGTAGAGTTTGAGGGGTCAGATTCTTCACAAGAACTGATCGTCCAGCTAGGATGTCTTCATATGGCTGGGAATCTGGAATAGGCAAGAGAAGATTAGCAGCCTGGCGAATTTCCTGTCTAGCCTGCTGGAGGACTGGAAGATAGTCGCCTAGAGGGCTAGTGTCTGGGATGAGGTTGGGGAAAAGTAAGAAAGTGCGTCCATATAAAAGTTCAAATGGACAGTACCCTGTAGCATCTCAAGGACAGGCTCTAATTCTGAGAAGGGCAAGAGGTAAAAGTACTGTCCAGTCCTTTTTAAGTTGGAGGCTGAGCTTGGTGAGGTGTGTCTTTAAAAGGCCACTAGTCCGTTCTGCCTTTCCTGAAGATGGAGGACGGTAAGGGGTAGGATGGTTCCGCTGAATACCAAGAGCCTGAGAAACTGCTTGGGTGATTTGACTAATAAAGGCTGGTCCGTTATTGGACCAGATAGAGATGGGAAGGCCAAACTGAGCAATTATGTCCCACAGAAGGGAAGAAATGACTGTGGTGGCCTTCTTAGACCCTGTGGGAAAGGTCTCTACCCATCCAGTGAAAGTGTCTACCCAGACCAAGAGGTATTTTAGTTTCCTGACTCGGGGCATGTGAGTAAAGTCAATTTGCCAGTCTTGGGAGGGGGCAAATCCCCGAGCTTGATGTGTAGGGAAGGGAGGGGGCCTGAACAATCCCTGAGAGGTAATAGAATAGCAGATGGAACACTGAGAAGTGACTTCCTTGAGGATAGATTTCCACGATGGAAAGGAAATGAGAGGTTCTAAGATGGGCTAGCAGCTTGTAACCTACATGGAAGAGGTTATGAAATGACGACAGAATAGAATGGGCCTGTGAGGCTGGAAGGAGATATTTTCCTTGGTCTAAGAACCATTTGCCTTGTGTGGGAAGAGACTGATAGGTGGAAGTTTCAGTTGGGGAGTAGGTGGGACTGGCCAGATGAGAAGGAGAAAACCTGCCATGAGGGATAGAAATTGGAATGCTAGCTGCTTTTTTAGCTACCTTATTAGCATAAACATTGTCCTGAGAGATGGGATCTGAAGCCTTTTGATGGCCTTTGCGGTGAATAACTCCAGCTTTCTTTGGAAGTAAAGCAGCCTGGAGAAGAGTTTTTATTAAAGAGGCATTAATGATGGAGGACCTTTGCATAGTGAGGAAACCTCTTTTTGCCTATATAACAGCATGGTGGTGCAGGATATGGGAGGCATATTTAGAGTCAGTATAAATATTGGCATGTAATTCCTTTGCAAGATTGAGGGCTCGAGTTAAGGCAATGAGTTTGGCTTGCTGAGAGGTAGTGGAGGGGGCAGAGCAGTAGTCTCAATGATAGATGTGGAAGATACTATAGCATAGCCTGCCTTTGCCTTTGCTAGTGAGTGGTGATTAGGCCTGGTGGAACTGCCATCACTAAACCAAGTGTGATCAGGGCAAGGAACAGGGAAGAAGGAAATATGGGGAAATGGGGTGAATGTCAGGTGGATCAGAGAGATACAGTCATGGGGGTCAGGTGTGGTATCAGGAATAATGTGGGAGGCTAGATTGAAGTCCAGGACAGGAACAATGGTAACTGTGGGAGACTCAACAAAGAGTGAATACAGCTGAAGGAGCCAGGGAGCAGAAAGTATATGCATCAGGTGTGAGAAAGAAAATAGATTTTGGAAGTTATGAGAACTGTAGAGAGTGAGTTGAGCATAGTTTGTGATTTTGAGGGCCTCTAAAAGTATTAGGGCGGCAGCAGCCACCACACGCAGACATGAGGGCTAGGCTAAAACAGTAAGGTCAAGTTGTTTGGACAGAAAGGCTAAAGGGCGCGGTCCTGGCTCTTGTGTAAGAACTCTGACTACACAGCCCTGCACTTTGGCTGTGTGTAATGAAAAGGGTTGGGATAAGTTAGGGAGAGCTAGTGTGCGGGCAGCTTCTAGGGCTGTTTTTAAGGAAAAGAAAGAGGAGTGGTGAAAGGATTTAGGACCTATGGGGTCAGCTAGGTTCGGTTTTATGAGTTTATATAATGGTTTTGTTAGGATGGCAAAACCAGGTATCTAAAGGCGAAAGTACCCTACCATGCCCAGGAAGGAAAGGAGTTGTTGTTTTGTAGAAGGGGTTGGGGTTTGGGAGATTTGCCAGACACGATCAGCAGGGAGAGCACGTGTGTTTTCATGAAGAATTATGTTGAGACAGGTAATGGATGAGGAAGAAATTTGGGCTTGACTGAAGTAATGGGGGCTGTCTGTGAAGCCTTGCAGCAGTACAGTCCAGGTAATTTGCTGAGCCTGATGGATGTCAGGGTCAGTCCAAGTGAAAGCAAAGAGAAGCTGGGATGAAGGGTGCAAAGGAATAGTAAATAAATCATGAGATCCAGAACAGAATACTGGGTTGTGGAGGGAGGTATTGAGGATAGGAGAGTATATGGGTCTGGCACTACAGGGTGGATAGGCAAGACAATTTGGTTGGTAAGGCGCAGATCCTGAACTAACCTGTGAGACTTGTCTGGTTTTTGGACAGGTAAAATGAGGGAATTGTAAGGAGAGTTCATAGGCTTTAAAAGGCTGTGCTGTAACAGGCGAGTGATAACAGGCTTTAATCCTTTTAAAGCATGCTGTGGGATGGGATATTGGCGTTGAGCGGGGTAAGGGTGATTAGGTTTTAATGGGATGGTAAGGGGTACATGATCCATCACCAAGGAGGGAGTAGAGGCATCCTATACTTGTGGTTTAAGGTGGGGAGATACAAGGAGAGGATGTGAAGGAGGTTTTGAACTGGGGAAAAAGGCGGCAATGAGGTGTGGCTGTAGCCCAGGAATAGCCAGGGAAGCAGATAATTTAGTTAAAATGTCTCGACCTAATAAGGGAGCTGGGCAGGTGGGGATAACTAAAAAGGAGTGCATAAAAGAATGTTGTCCAAGTTGGCACCAGAGTTGGGGAGTTTTATGAGGTTTAGTAGCCTGGCCATCAATACCCACAACAGTTACGGAGGCAAAGGAAACAGGCCCTTGAAAAGAAGGTAATGTGGAGTAGGTAGCCTCTGCATTGATTAAGAAGGGGGCGGACTTACCCTCCACTATAAGAGTTAACCAAAGTGTCCGTGATGGTCCAGGGGGCTTCCGAGGTGATCGGGCAGCATCAGTCTTCAGCCGCTAAGCCAAGAAGATCTGGGAGGGAGTCAGTCAGAGCCTTGGGCCAGTTGGACAGTCCAGTTTCCAGTGGGGTCCCGCATGGCTTAGGAGGAATCCCAGACTGCAGGCATTCCTTGGCCCAGTGACCAGATTTCTGGCACTTGAAGCGAGATCCTGGGGGAGGAAGTCCTGAAGGAACGTCTGACCATGTGGCTTAGGCGTTTTGAAGTTCTTGTGTGCTGGAGATGTGGCTGGGGTTTCTCTCACAGTGGAGGCAAGTAACTGCAACTCAGAAATACGTTGCCTCTACTCTATTATTGTGCACCTTGAAGGCGAGGTTAATTGAGTCCTTTTGTGGGGTTTGAGGGCTGGAATCTAATTTTTGGAGCTTTTTCTAATGCCGGGAGGGGATTGGGTAATAAAACGCATAGAGAATAAGACAGCCTTCTGGCCTCTCTGGGTCTAGGGTGGTAAAGCGTCTGAGGGTTGTTGCAAAATGGGCCATGAACTGGGCTGGGTTTTTATACTTGATGAAAAAGAGACTAAATTCTAGCTGATTTGGGAGAAGTCAGACAAAGAAAAAGGAGCATTAACCTTGACTATGCCTTTAGTTCCAGCCACCTTTTTAAGAGGAAATTGCTGGGCAGGTGTGGGAGGGCTAGTTGCAGAACGAAACTGTAAGCCGGACCAGGTGTGAGGAGAGGAGGTCATAGAAAGATTATAGGGTGGGGGAGCAGAGGCTGAGGAAGAATTGGGACCTGGCTTGGCCTGGCGAGGAGCAGCCTGGGGAGAAGGGGAGAGGTCAGATGAGTCTGTAGAAAAGAAGGATTCAAAGGACTCAGAGCTTGGGGTGGAGACTGAAGGAACAGAGAGGAGAGAAAGAAGAAAGATTTCGGACGAATCTCATTGGGAGTAGAGACTGGGGAGGGACCAATGTGTAAAAGAATGCCTGGATGTCAGGCACCTCAGACCATTTGCCCATTTTTTGACAAAAATTATCTAGGTCTCGTAGGATGGAGAAATCAAAAGTTCCATTTTCTGGCCATTTAGAACCATTGTCAAGTTTGTACTGGGGCCAAGTGGTGTTGCAGAAGAAAATAAGACACTAGATTTTAGGTTAGGCGAGAGTTGAAGAGGTTTTAAGTTCTTGAGAACACAGACTAAGGGAGAAGAAGAGGAATGGAAGGTGGAAGATTACCCATAGTGAAGGAGGCAAGTTTAAAGAGAAGGGTAGAGACATGGAGAAGGGGGTGGGTGAGCAGCCAGAGCAGGCATCCCTGCAATTGACTTGCCACCAAGGGAGTGTGGGTGAATGACCAAGGCAGGCGTCCCCACAGAGATTAGACACCAATGGAACATGGGTGAATAATCAGAGAGGCATCCCCGCAATGATTAAACACTAAGGGAAGGCTGCCTTCCGGAGTCTGTGACCGGCGCGGGAGTTTTGGGTCCACGGATAAAATGTGTCTCCTTTGTCTCTACCAGAAAACGAAAGGAATTGAAATTAAGAGAAGGGAGAGATTGAAGGGTGGCACCAAGAATGAAAGGAGAAAGAAGTTGAGGGACAGTGAGAGAGGTTGGAGAAGAGAATAAAAAGAGGCTGCTTACCTGATTTAAATTTGGTGAGATGTTCCTTGGGTTGGTTGGTCTGAGGACCCAAGGTCGTAGGTGGATCTCTTCACAGAGTGAGGGTAAGGACAGGGGACTGGTCTCCCGAAGGAGTCCCGCTGACCTGGGTTTTGGCACCAAATGTCTCACATGTCCATGTGAAGAGACCCCCAAACAGACTTTGTGTGAGCAACAAGGCTGTTTATTTCATTTGGGTGTAGGTGGGCTGACTCCAAAAAGAGAGTCAGCAAAGGGTGGTGGGATTATTATTAGTTCTTATAGGTTTTGGGATAGGTGGTAGGGTTAACAGCAATGTTTTGGGGGCAGGGGGTGGATCTCACAAAGCACATTCTCAAGGGTGGAGAGGATTACAAAGAACGTTCTTAAGGGTGGGGAGAATTACAAAGAACCTTCTTAAGGGTGGGGGAGATTGCAAAGTACCTTGATCAGTTAGAGTGGGGCAGAAACAAATCACAATGGTGGAATGTCATCAGTTAAGGCTATTTTCACTTCTTTTGTGGATCTTCAGTTGCTTCAGGCCATCTGGATATATACATGCAGGTCACTGAGGATATGATGGCTTAGCTTGGGCTCAGAGACCTGACACTTATCAGACTCTAGGGGGAATGGATACTGAAGAGTCAAAACATGCACTTGATCCATTTGGGTTGGAGAAGAGGAGGTTAATGTGTGAGGAAAAGGACGTTATAGCTTTCTGAAAATATGCAAAGGCCGCATTGGCTCTGAGGATGTCACAGCTGAACAATCCCTCAGAGGTCACTAAGCCTCTGCTTGTTCAGGGGAGAAAGTTGTGGCCCAAAGAGAGTAGCATTTTGACTGAGATCACCAGCAAGTGAGCAGCTGAGCAATCTTGTGGAGAAGAACGAGAACTTTCTGGATGAACACAGAAATAGCACTAGAGCCAAGAACTGTTGCAGGAAGACACTGTGGCAGAGAGTGAGAAAGGCTGTCCACAGCAACAACAACCAGTTCTGTCATACTGTGACCACTAACATCATACCAAGAGCTGTGCTGCACGCTCTCCGGCATGTCTCACTCACCCTTCAACACAGAGCAGGAGCTTCATCACTGTGCCCATTACACATGCAGGAAATGGGGAAACTGAGCTCAGAGGGACTGAAATATCTTACCCAGGAGAACCGGTTAGGAGACAGCCAAGTGCAGAAACCCAGCTTTGAGAGACTTTAAAATCCATGCAATAACTAAAGCAAATGTTAAGCTACTTTGTTTTTTTCTTCTCTATTTTGTTTTCCATGAAATTCAAGGCTGGGTGGGTAAAGAAAGGAATTTGATAAACTTGCTCAGGCCTGGAACTTTTCCCAGAGCCCTGGGGGCAGAGAACCAAGTTGTGTAGACACACCCTCTTGGCCAGAGAGTTCTTTTAAACAGCCATTCCAGCCTCCTCAGTTCCTGTTTGTACCACTAGGAAAGGACCGCCTTGAGTTTGAAGTGGAGTGGAGGAAACTGGCTCACATGGAGGATTTGTGTTGCTCCTGACTCCAGGCAGGGTGGGGCTTCTCTTCTGTAAGCCACAGAAGTTCTGTTCTGTGCATCCCTGAGCTGGGAGTGCCAGAGACTGCAGAGAGGTTAAGCAATCCACCTGAGGTCACACAGCAGGGAAAAGGAGATCCCAGGACACAAAGTTGATTCTTCTAGACCTCAGAGCCCCTATAGCCTTCCTCCTGAAATGACTCTCAGAACAGAAGTGGTCTTGGGAACAAGCAGCATGAACCAAGGACTGGAACTGGGGGGCTGGAGGAAGACACCCTCATTCCACTCCAGACCCAGAAAACATCTCTCTTCTCTGGCTTGCGATGGCCTGAAGTTTAATGACTCAGAGGGGCCCAGCAAGAACTCTGCCCCAAGAGATCTCAGCTTGTGAGCAAAACAAGAGTCTACACAACACATTGTTTTTATTGTTTTGTTCCAAAACCAACAAAGCAATGTTCAGCCGGCAGCCCCAGCTTGCTTGTTTGTAGAATGAGAGCTGTTGGACTGGGAGAACTGTGTGCAGGGGCTGCTGGCTAGAAACAGTGCAGGATACCTGTAGGAGTCTTGTGGCTTGGGTCTTGACTCTGCTACTCACTCACTGTGCGACTTTGGCAAGTCACGTCCCTTCTCTGAATCCAGCATCCTTACGCATTACAGACAGAGGATGGGAAAGGGTTCAGGAGATTCCTGCAGGTGGAGTCTTCTCAGAGTCCACTTCCTGAAGAAGGCTGCGCCTCTGAAGAGGTCAACTCCGATTGTCCCCATGACCCTTTGTGCCTTAGCGTGAATGGGTTCATTGTGTTTCTATCAAAAGCATGTTTTGATCTGGGAAGATAGGTAGGGTCTGTCCCTCTATGGGACAGGTCACCAGAGAGAAGCCAATCCTGGATCAGGGGTTCCTGCTGTTCCAGTGGGTATAGCAAGGTATCCTTGTCGGGGCCTTCCCCAGCCCACCTGTCAGTCTCACCCAGGGTCCATGTCACCTCTGCCACAATAACTTCTTTCAGTTTCTCAAACTACTTTCTCACCTCTGGGTCCTACTCCAAGTGATATAAAAATACAGCGTTCCAGTCCCTGGCCAGGCCCTCAGCTGGGTCAGAGACTCCTCATGTGAGCTAGGCCTCAGTTTCCTCACCGTTCGTGGGGTACTTAGGCCAGCTGCAACTACGACATCATTCTCATATTCGAGGACCCCAAGGGGAGGAGGCAAAAGAGAACGCAGCAAGCTCCTGCAATCCCTGCCCAGCCAGTCCCTTCTGTATGGTGGCTGGCGGGGCCCAGTGCAGGAGGTACCATTCTGCTCTCATTACTGCTGTGACCTGTGGTGTGTTTGTGCAGAGTCGCCAAGAGAAAAGTCATAGGGCTCAAGTTCCAAGACTGCCTTTAGGAGTCTAGTGAAACCCACTGACCCTGTGGGTTGAACGGAGCTACCCTTCAAAAATATAGCTGCCTGGAACCTCATATGGAAAGATATAGCTGCTGGAACCTCATTTGGAAAAACCTTTATTTGGAAAAAGTATCTTTGTAGATGTAATGAAGGATCTCATGATGAGATGGTCCTGGATTTAAGGGTGGGCTCTAAATCCAAAGTCAGGGCTCCTTATAGATGAAGGGAGAGGGAGATTTGAGGCACAAAGAGGGGAATGGCACATGGAGATGGAGGCAGAGATTAGAGCGGGTGGGCAGTGTGTGCACAGTGTGGTATGTGTGTGTGGGTATATGTGCATGGTGTGTGCAGTGTGTGGCGGGGTATTTATGTGGGGGTGTGTGTGGTGTGTGGTGTGTGTGGGAGGGTATGTGTGTGGTGTGTGTGGTGTGTGCATGGTGTGTGGGTGTATGTGTGTAGTATGTGCGTGGTATGTGTGGGTATATGTGTGTGGTGTGTGAGGGGGTGTGTACTGTGTGGGTATATGTGTTGGGTGTGTGTGGTGTGTGTGGTGTGTGTGGTGTGTGCATGGTGTGTGGGTGTATGTGTGTAGTATGTGCATGGTATGTGTGGGTATATGTGTGTGGTGTGTGAGGGGGTGTGTACTGTGTGGGTATATGTGTTGGGTGTGTGTGGTGTGTGTGGTGTGTGTGGTGTGTGCATGGTGTGTGGGTGTATGTGTGTAGTATGTGCGTGGTATGTGTGGGTATATGTGTGTGGTGTGTGAGGGGGTGTGTACTGTGTGGGTATATGTGTTGGGTGTGTGTGGTGTGTGGTATGGCATGTGGGTATTTATGTGTGGTGTGTGATATATGTGTGTGTTTGTATGTGTGTGTGGTGTTGTATGTGTTGTGTGTGGTGTATTGTGTGACTGTTTGTATGTGGTATGTGTGTGGTGTGTGGGTATATGTGTGTGGTGTGTGATGTGTGTGGTGTGGTGTGTGTATGTGGTGTGATATGTGATGTGTGTATGGTGTGGTGTGTGGTTTGTGTGGTGTGTGTGTGGTGTGTATGGTGTGATGTGTGTGGTGTGTGTGTGGTGTGTGTGGTGTATATGTGGTGTGTATAGTGTGATGTGTGTGGTGTGTGTGGTTTGTGTGTGGTGTGTATGGTGTGATGTGTGTGTGTGGTGTGGTGTGTGTATGTGGTGTGATATGTGATGTGTGTATGGTGTGGTGTGTGGTTTGTGTGGTGTGTGTGTGGTGTGTATGGTGTGATGTGTGTGGTGTGTGTGGTGTGTGTGTGGTGTGTATGGTGTGATGTATGTGGTGTGTGTGTGGTGTGATATGTGATGTGTGTGTGGTGTGGTGTGTGGTTTGTGTGGTGTGTGTGTGGTGTGTATGGTGTGATGTATGTGGTGTGTGTATGTGGTGTGATAAGTGATGTATGTGTGGTGTGGTGTAGTTTGTGTGGTGTGTGTGTGGTGTGTATGGTGTGATGTATGTGGTGTGTGTGTGGTGTATGTGGTGTGATATGTGATGTGTGTGTGGTGTGGTGTGGTTTGTGTGGTGTGTGTGTGGTGTGTATGGTGTGATGTATGTGGTGTGTGTGTGGTGTATGTGGTGTGATATGTGATGTGTGTGTGGTGTGGTGTGGTTTGTGTGGTGTGTGTGTGGTGTGATGTGTGGTGGTGTGTGTGTGTGTGTGGTGCGGGTGTGTAGACTGAGAAGAGTAGAACACAAACCCCAGCCGAAATCCCGTCTGTGCTTCCCCCACCTCTCCCTGCCCCCATCCACCTACTGTCAAGCAAAACACTCACCCACACGCCTGGACATTGTCATGCATCAGGAGCTGTCACAGGGGACAGAAACACAGCCTGAGAAAATGGAGGAGAAGAGTGTGTTTGCACAGCCCCGTCCCAGGCCCTGAGCCTTGCTGGCCTGTGGTCTTCATGGGCACCATACAACACACTATTTTTCTTGCAGGCGTGGGGGAGGGAGGACTGAAACTCTCGCTGGGATACCACTGAGGATCCCAGAGTCTGGCCTGGCCTAGGTGTCTTATGAGGACATCTGAGTCACTCCAGCCAGCCCTGGGCCTATGCCTCTTGCCCTGCTGGAGCCTGGCAGGGGTGAGCAACTACAGGCAGCTTTCTGGTCACCAGCTGCCCCTACTCTGGTCTCTGCAGGATCCAGAGTGGGGCTAGAGCACAGAGAGGTGCCTATGGCCAGCGTCCACCTGACCAGGGCCTCAGCCAAGCAGGAAGAGAGGAGTGTTTATTGTGCTGTGTCAAAATTACTGTGGGGAAGTCACACTTCCCTTTCTGTGAGGCAGCGGTGAGGCCTGGCATGAGCCTTGATATCTCCGGAGCTTATGCCCAAGGACAAGGGATGTGACCAGCTTGCTGCACCCTCCACCCCCAGCCCAGCAGGAAATGGGAAGCTTCCCAAAGGACTCCATTTTACATCCCTGAGCACTGGGGGGCCCAGGTGCCTCAAACAAGCCCAAGCTCCTCTCCACAGGCTCTGAGGTCCTGTGGCCCCATCCTCACTCCTTCCTCATCCTGGGGAACTGTGCCCTTTCACTTCTCCTTGCTGCTTGGCCTTTTTTCACTTCTGCAGTGAGACAACCCTTCCTTCTCTGGTCCTCTCACACTCTGTTCTGCCCTCTCACACACTGTTCTACCTTCTCACATTCTATTCCACCCTCTCACACACTGTTCCACTTTCTCACACACTTTTCCACCTTCTCACACTCTGTTCTGCCTTCTTACACATTGCTTCAGCCTTCTCACACACTGTTCCACCCTCTCACACTCTGTTCTGCCTTCTCACACACAGTTTTGCCTTCCCACACACTGTTCCTCCCTCTCACACACTGTTCCGCCTTCTCAGACATAGTTCCACCTTCTCACACACTGTTCCACCCTCTCACACACTGTTCCGCCTTCTCAGACACAGTTCCACCTTCTCACACACTGTTCCACCCTCTCACACACTGTTTCACCTTCTCACACACTGTTTCACCTTCTCACACTCTGTTCTGCCTTCTCACACACAGTTTTGCCTTTCCACACACTGTTCCTCCCTCTCACACACTGTTCCACCTTCTCACACACAGTTCTGCTTTCTCACACACTGTTCCATCTTCTCATACTCTGTTCTGCCTTCTTGCACACTGCTTCAGCCTTCTCACACTCTATTCTACCCTCTCACACACTGTTCTACCCTCTCACACTCTGTTCTGCCTTCTCACACACTGTTCCTCCCTCTCACACACTGTTCCTCCCTCTCACACACTGTTCCTCCCTCTCACACACTGTTCCACCCTCTCACACACTGTTCCGCCTTCTCAGACACAGTTCCACCTTCTCACACACTGTTCCACCCTCTCACACACTGTTTCACCTTCTCACACACTGTTTCACCTTCTCACACTCTGTTCTGCCTTCTCACACACAGTTTTGCCTTTCCACACACTGTTCCTCCCTCTCACACACTGTTCCACCTTCTCACACACAGTTCTGCTTTCTCACACACTGTTCCATCTTCTCATACTCTGTTCTGCCTTCTTGCACACTGCTTCAGCCTTCTCACACTCTATTCTACCCTCTCACACACTGTTCTACCCTCTCACACTCTGTTCTGCCTTCTCACACACTGTTCCTCCCTCTCACACACTGTTCCTCCCTCTCACACACTGTTCCTCCCTCTCACACGCTGTTCCTCCCTCTCACACGCTGTTCCGCCTTCTCACACGCTGTTCCGCCTTCTCACACACTGTTCCGCCTTCTCACACACTGTTCCATCTTCTCACAAACTGTTCCTCCCTCTCACACACTGTTCCACCCTCTCACACTCTATTCCGCCTTCTCACACACTGTTCCATCTTCTCACAAACTGTTCCTCCCTCTCACACACTGTTCCACCCTCTCACACACTGTTCCGCCTTCTCACACACTGTTCCATCTTCTCACAAACTGTTCTGCCTTCTCACACACTGTTCCACCCTCTCACACTCTGTTCTGCCTTCTCACACACTGTTTTGCCTTCTCACACACTGTTCCTCCCTCTCACACACCTGTTCTGCCTTCTCACACACTGTTCCACCTTCTCACACATTGTTCCACCTTCTCACACACTGTTCCGCCTTCTCACACACTGTTCCATCTTCTCACAAATTGTTCTGCCTTCTCACACACTGTTCCAGCTTTCCTACACACTATTTTGCCTTCTCACACACTTCTCCGTCTTCTCACACACTGTTCCACCTTTGCACACTCTATTCCACCTTCCAACACACTGTTCTGCTTTCTCACACTCTGTTCTGCCTTCTCACCCACTATTCGGCCCCAGGATGCTTTACTTTTGCTACCAGGCTGCCTCTGCTCTGTTCCTTCCATCCTCCATGTCTTGGCTTCCAGGCTTCCTTTCCAGAGAGGCTTGCCTTTAACCATATGATCTGCATTGATTCCCCTCTTTCCCAGTCCCTTTCATTCCTGATTTCTTTTTCAGTCCAATTCTATTCTTTCACAGTACGGATCACAATTTACGTGCATATAAGTATACATTTATTTTTCATTTGTTTTGTATTTTGTTCTCAAAAGACTGTGAGCTGACCAAGGGCAAGGATTGTGCCTTTCCTATTCACTTATTTATGCCCAGTGGAGAGTGTTTGGCACATAGTAGGGGTTTGTATCTGTCAGGATATAACAAGTTATGATGCCATAACAAATATTCCCAGATCTCAGGGACTTCAAGCAACAAAGGTTGTAGCTCTCACTCATGCTACATGTGTAATGTGGGTGACCGAGGGCTTAAGGGATGGAATTTGATTATCCCAGTCATTTATGGACTTGGGGTCATGGAGGCCCCCATTGTGATCCTCTGCTATTCACAGTAGAAGGAAGGGAAAGTAGAGAATCACACACTGGATTTTTAATTTTTTACCCAGAATTGACATATTTCATTCACTCTAATTTATCGACCAACACAGCTCACACAGCCCTGAAGAGCCAGACAGAAATAGAAGCAAAATTTTTGAACAGCCACATGGTAAACTAAAAAAGTGATCCCAATTGTCCAGCCCTCCTGCATCCATGCCTTTTGGCACTGGGATTTTGTTGTTGTGTCCATCAAGTGGTAGAATCTATTTCCCCACTCCTGGAATCGTGGTAAGCGTTGGAACTTGCTATGGCAAAATAATGAGGTAGAAGTGATGTGGAGCTTGAAACCTAGGGCTCAGAAGCTTTGAATCATTTCATCTTCTCTTAGAAACTTGCCTCTACCATGTAAACAAGCTTGGACTTGCCAACTGGAGGGTGAGAGATATATGACCCAGTCACCTTTGTCACCAGAGCCTACAGCAAGCCGACTGCAGGACATATGAGTGAGGCCCTTTCATGCCAGCCACTGTCAGCTGATCTAGCACAAAACCCAGCCAAGATCAGCCAAGTCTGACCAGATGACCACAACCACCCACTGAAGGACTTGTGAGCAATAATAAATACTTATGGTTTCAAGCCACTGATTTTTGGGGTGGTTTGTTACACAGCAATGGCAAACATTACAAACTCTAATGACAATATGGTTTTTAGTAAGTAAGTTTTTAATGAATGGAGAGCAAAACAGCTTCTCTCCCTACCTTGGCCTTCCTACCAAACCCAGGCTCAGCTCCTGGGAACTAGGAGTCATGATTTAAAATATAAGGACTCCTGGGAGTTGGTGGAGAAAAACTTTAAAATGGAAGGCCTAGGTTTCATTCTAATCCTGTTACAGTCTCACTCAAATAGATCCTTAGCTAAGTCCCTTTTCCTTTGTGCCTTAGTTTCCCTGGATGAAACATGGGCCAGATATGATGCTCTTCAATGACCCTGTCAATGCTGCAGGCTGGAACCTTTGAAGCTATTCCCTGCAGGCTGAGATCTCCTGGAGGACCACTGAAGGATGAAACTTTCCAATGGTGCCTTGGGCAAGCTGAATTAAACTGGAAGCCATAGCTTCATTCAGGGAGATGGGTCTATGTTGCCCTTGGGTTAACCCAGGAGAAGGAGATTTCAACTTCTCTAGAGGCTTCATCTACCCGTTAGTGTCCTCATAGCCAAAATCAAACTCCACTAACACTTAAGCAAGCCTCTCCACTGAGCCACTTCTGGGGTTAGCCCCTCAGAGTACAGAGATGGTTATTCCCAGTTCCCAGATTTTCAGGAGCCATTGGTATACTGCAGGAGATGAGGGAGATAAATCCTGAAGTTAGGATTATATTCCAATTAGGCTGTTGAGCCCATTCGTGGATGGGGTTTTTGTTTCAGTTTTTATAGTTTTTCATTCCAAAGTCTCCATCTGATTCTTCTTTATATCTTTTACTTCTGTTAATCCAACAGCCAGGACTTCTCTTCAGTCAGGATGCTCTTGCAGAGGGCTTAATATTCTGAATATTGGCCCTGATACTTATCATGTTTACATAGTTGGATAAGAAAAAGCCTTTAAGCTACAGTCGAGTGGAGTAAAATCAATAGGTACATAAATAGCCATTTAGCAGAAAAGTGGTGATGAGGTATATTGTAGAGGTTCCGAGTGTGACGAAGACCTGGGGAAGAGAGAGAGGGATGGATGGGAGGGAGGGGGGAATTTCGAGGGTGAGTTTTGGAAGTTTTCTGGGCTGGGGAATTAATTCATACTGAGTGTTTTGGGAGGTAAACTACTTCCTCCTCCTGGTTTGCTGGGTTTTTTCCAGCTGTGTGTCAGAAAAAGTCACAGAAGGTCTTGGAGCAGGGGGTGGGAGTGCTCCAAGCTGCCATTAGCCGGGCCCTGCAAAGGACAGGTCAGCAGCAGGAGAGGCTATTGCCAGTCATGCCAGCCAAGGGAGGGAGAAGAAAAGTGACAGGAGATGAGGCACAGACAGGTGGGCCAGAAGCATGGGGAGAAGGCAGGAGCGGGGAGATGGCTGGTCCAGCGGCAGGCCAAGGAAAAAACATGGCAGGAAGCCAGTTGGCAGGTTGAGGAGGAGACCCATTTGGATGTGCTGGGTCTGCAGAGCCTGCAGACATGCCAAAGAAGATGGCAGGAAAGGGCCAGGTCTTGGAAATCTACAGCTTAAGAAAGCCTGGACAGCTGCTTCCAGAAGAGAGGTTCAGGGCTGCTAGTGGTCCCTGGCTTCTTGGCTACATCAAGACCTGGACACCCAGCTCTGTGTCTGGCCACAGCAGCTGGAAGATGAGTGGTCCCCAGCCCAAGGCAAGCCCAGCCACCATTTCCGGTTGTCTCCCATGGGCTCTATCGGCTCCTGCTCTGGACGCTGGCCTGGCTTAGACCCTTGACCTTTGGGAGCCTTGACTTCTCATGGATACCAGTTTTTGAGTTCTTATTTGAAAGATTCCTCTATTTTGTCTACTTCCCACTTTTTCCCCTTACCCTTGACTTCCCCCTACCTCAGGCCTCCTGGACTTTGTCCCCACTGAGCCCTTGAGGAAAGACTTTCTGTGATTACCACCAGTAAAGACACATGCATGGGTATGTTTGTTGCAGCACTATCCATAATAGCAAAGACGTGGAGTCAACCTAAATGCCCATCAGTGATAGACTGGATAAAGAAAATGTGGTACATATCTACTATGCAGCCATAAAAAAGAATGAGTTCATGTCCTTTGCAGGGACATCAACGGACCTGGAGGCCATTATCCTTAGTAAACTATCATAGGAACAGAAAGCCAAGTACCACATATTCTCACTTACGAGTGGAAGCTGAATGATGAGAACACATGGACATGTAGAGAACAACACACTCTGGGGCCTTTTGGAGGGTGGAGGGTGGGAGGAGGGAGGGGATCAGGAGAAATAACTAATGGGTACTGGGCTTAATACCTGGGTGATGAAATAATCTGTACAACAAACCCCCATGATACAACTTTACATGTAACAAACCACACTTGTACTCCTGAAATTAAAAATTAAAAAGAAATAGTAGTTGCCACTTAATGAGTGCTCAGTTGGAACATTTCTGCCAAGACTTTATTGCATTAGATCATTTAATCATCACAGCAGCTGTGTGAGTGAGTGAGATCATCCCCATTGACAGATGAAGAAAACTGAGGATTCAAAGATGAACTGGGTTATTGAGGTCCTGGTCTCTGTCCTCAAACAATTCACGTAGCAGCAGAAATAGATACATGAATACCTACAATGTCATCACATTCCGAGTGAATCCAAATCCTGTGATTTTGATGTCATGCAAGGTAAAATGACAAAACATTCTCAGTTTGCAAAATCTGAAGTATTTCAAATTTCCCACTCCAGCCCCACCATACACAAATCATATAATTCCTTCTTTTTCATTATTATTATACTTTAAGTTCTAGGATACATGTGCACAATGTGCAGGTTTGTTACGTACGTATACATGTGCCGTGTTGGTGTGCTGTACCCGTTAATTTGTCATTTACATTAGGTATATCTCCTAATGCTATCCCTCCCTCCTCCCCCCACCCCACAACAGGCCCCAGTGTGTGATATTCCCCACCCTATGTCCAAGTGTTCTCATTTTTCAATTCCCACCTGTGAGTGAGAACATGCAGAGTTTTGTTTTCTGTCCTTGCGATAGTTTGCTCAGAACGATGGTTTCCAGCTTCATCCATGTCACTACAAACGACATGAACTCATCCTTTTTTATGGCTACATAGTATTCCATGGTATATACAAATCACATAATTTCAAAGTTGGCATGTGGAGTGAGCTATGAGCTGTGTTTATGCTGCCCCACATGACTGTGCTGCCATAGCTGGGAACAGACATGCTCATCCCCACTCTTTGCAGCACTGATCTTGAATTAATTTCCTATATTTACAATTATGAGTGATCTTTACAAACACCTCTCTCCAATAATATCTCAGCAATGAGTGCTGCAGATGTGCTCTGTGTCTGCACAGGCCATTGTGGGTGGTGGGAGAGCGAGGCCATGCCTATCTGGGAAAATTGGGGAACAATGTTGGCTAGCACTTACTGAGTAATTAGTAGCTTTCTGATCCTTTGCATGCATTTTCTCTTATAAACCCTTCCCTAGCCCTATGACTCAGGCATTACTGGTATTTTATAGATGGAGAAATTGCACTTCAGCTAGCAAAAATGACTAACTTGCTGTGTTGGTTTCAAAATATGTCCACAAATTCTTTGATCCTCCTTTTTTCAAAAGGTGGGGCCTTTTGAAAATTCTCCTCCATTTGCGTGTGGGCTGCCCATGGTGACTGTAATGGATAGAATATGGCAGAAGAGATGGTGTTAAAGACTGAGTCATAGGATGTGCTGGGCTTCCCCTTTGCTCTCTCTGCTGGATCTCTTATTGTGGGGATGCCAGCAGCCATGTCATGAGGACACCCACACAGCCCTATGGAGACATCCACATGGTAAGGAACTGAGGCCTTTTGCTAACAACCATGTGGATGAGCCTTCCTAGAATCCATGGTCAAGCCTCTTGGGGACTACAGTCCCAGCCAATGTCATGATTACAATCCATTCCATGAGAGATCCTGAGCCAGAACCACCCAGCTACGCTGCCTCCAAAATTCCTGACAGGTAGGAACAGTGAGATAATAAGCACTGTTGTCTTTAGCTGGTAAGTTTCGGGATTATTTGTGACACAGCAATAGATAACTGATATACTCTTGCTAGGTCACACAGCTAGGAAGCTATGGCACTGGGGTTTCAGTTCATGTTTACAGGCCTCCAAGTTCATATCTTGACCTCTATGGCAGACATGAGTTGCCCTTCAATATCCATTCTCCCCTTCTTTTAGAATTGCAGAATTTTTACCTAAGCAGAACACTCAGCTAAAATATACATTTCCTAGAGTCCTTTGCAATCAGATCATGGGACTAAGTTCTCATTCATGGGATGTGAGAGGAAATATTACGTGCAACTTCCTCTTTCTCCATGCACATTATATGGAATGATGATATGATAGATGGAACTGAAGCAGCCATCTCGGATCATGAGATATAAGTTACATATTCAGAATTCTAGAACAATGAGACAAAAGAAGCTTGAATGCTGATTACTGTAGAGTCACTGTATGAGTCCTGGGTCACTTCCCCAAACTTTTATTTCTTTTTATTTGAGACAGGTCTCACTCTGTTGCCCAGGCTGGAGTGCAGTGGCATGATCACGAATCATGGCAGCTTTAACATCCCAGGCTCAGGTGATTCTCCCACCTCAGCTCCCTGAGTAACTAGGACTACAGGCATGTGTCATCATGTCCGGCTAATTTTTTTTTTTTTTTTTGTAGAGATGGGGTTTTACCCAGTCTAGTCTTGAACTCCTGACATCAAATGATCCTCCCGGCCTCCCAAAGTGCTGGGATTACAAGTGTGAACCACCACACCTGGCCCACCTATCCAACCATTATAGGAAAGATAATTAAATTTAAATTTCTGCATTATTTAAGCCATTATTATTTTAGGACTATATGTTACAGCAGCCAAACTGATACGCTAACCAACACAATCAGTATGTTCTATTGACCTGTGGCAAAGTTTGCCAAAGCATTAGAGAGTAATGGAAGGGGTTCCTAAAGCCATATTGCACCCGGCATGGCATGTACTCTAAATGAACCTTTTCTCACACAAAATGTACTACCAGTTTTCAAATATACATAGGTATGACTAGTCAAGCACTAATTTATGTAGAAGTGCCACTGAATTCAAAAGTCTGCAAGAGGAACAGATGAGAAAAATAATATAAGAAAAGCACTTGGCATAGAACAAGCCTTCAATAAAGAGTATCACTATGAGGATATAAACAACAATGCTTCCCAATCAGCATTTGGTTCCATATGAGGGTTAACAAAGTGTATTGGTAACAGAGGTAACAGAGCCACTTTACTCCAAGGACTAGGGCCGCTGTACCTAGGCCTAGTGGTTATAGACATCATCTGCAAGAGGCTCTGTTGTTGCAGACATCAGCTGTTTATCTGAGATCTTCAGTAACCCACACTCACCCCAGCAGAGATCTTACAACCTGGAATCCTCCTGCTCTGTCAAAGCAGAGGTCAGACTGCTTACTGATCACTGGCATGGGATAGTCTAAGCCCATGGGGGGCCTATGGAGCAAGACCTTAGAGCAAGACCTTAGAAGACAAAGTTACAGCCTGATGGGGGCTGAGGTAGAACAAGGGCAGTCCAGTATTCTCCCCACAAAGCAAAGGCAAAAATCTCAACTCCCTGGTGGTCCCTTAGATGGGGTATTCTCACCACCTATGCAATTTGTCCCTATGAAACCTTTACATTGTTAACACTAAATACTTTCTGAACCGTTTCATTGTTGTATTCCATAAGAATTTGTGAAGAATTTTTCAGGGAGGCAAGAAGAGGGTTAGTACCCCCGTTTTACACAGCAGGGACCTGACACTCAGGTTAACTGATTTGCTCCAGGTCACATAGGTCACCAGAAGGCAGAACCAGGACAAGACCTCAGGTCTCTCCCCTTTTTCCCCCTAAATCCATTGCATTTGTCCTATCATCTATTGGCTTATATAAAGTGCAGTCAACCAAATATAGGATAGAAGAACCCAACCTGTGGCCGAACCTCCCTGGCTTGGTAACCTTATGGGCCATCTATGCATCACTGGATTTGGGCAAAGGCCCAAGAGAAGCTGTCCCAGTCAATTCAGGTGGCTATAACAGTGTACCTTAGATTAGGTAATTTGTAAACAACCAAAATTTATCATTCATAGCTCTGGAGGCTGTGAAGTCCAAATTCAAGGCATGAGGCTTGGTGCAGTGGCTCACGCCTGTAATCCCGACACTTTGGTAGGCCGAGGTGGGCAGATCACCTGAAGTCGGGAGTTTGAGATCAGCCTGGTCAACATGATGAACTGATGATACTCCATGTCTACTAAAAATACAAAAATTAGCCTGGCATGGTGGTATGCACCTGTAGTCCCAACTACTCAGGAGGCTGAGGCAGGATAATTGCTTGAACTCAGGAGGTAGAGGCTGCAGTGAGCCGAGATCACACTACTGCACTCCAGCCTGGGCAACAGAGCAAGACTATCTCCAAAAAAAATTAAAAATACGTATAAATTTAAAAATTCAAGGCACCAGCAAATTCAGTGTCTGGTGTGGGCCCATTCCTCATCAACGGAAACTTCTTGCTGTGTCCTCACAGAGTGGAAGGGGCAAAGGGTCTCACTTGAGCCTCATTTATAAGGGAACTAATCTCATTCATGAGGTTGAAAGTGTCATGATTTGATCACTTCCCAAAGGCCTTAACTTTTTTTTTTTTTTTGAGATGGAGTCTTGCACTGTCGCCTGGGTTGGAGTACAATGGCATGATCTTGGCTCACTGCAACCTCTGCCTCCCAGGTTCAAGAGATTCTCCTGCCTCAGCCTCCCGAGTAGCTAGAATTACAGGCGCCCATCACCATATCCAGCTAATTTTTGGTATATTTAGTAGAGATGGGGTTTCACCATGTTGGCCAGGCTGGTCTCGAACTCCAGACCTTGTGATTCACCCACCTCGGCTTTCCAAAGTGATGGGATTACAGGCGTGAGCCTCCACACCCGGCCAGGCCTTAACTTTTAAAACTACTACATTGGGTATTAGATTCCACCATATACATTTTGTGGGGACACCAATATTTAGACCATAGCAGACACGTTGGACCCTTGAGAACTGTGTAGAGTTTTGTGCCTTTTCTGATCCATATTCTTCATGTATTATTTTCTGAAAATTAAAGCAGGACCTCAGCCACCCAGGAAAAACAGAGAGAATGTTCTGTGTATGTGCCCAAACCATGACAGGTGGAAATACAAGCAAGGGGAAAGTCCACAGGCACTTGCCACCTCCAGTGGGCTAAGCATTTTATGGAAGTTATTTTATTTTATTTACTGTCTTGCAGACATCTTTTGTGTAGGTACCATTCTCTCCTCTTTCTACAATAAGAAAATGAAACTGCAAGGAGAAGTGACACAGTCAGATTCCCCAGCCACAGGTGACAGAGTTAGGATTCCAACTCAATGCCCCCTGCTTTATATCTCACGCTCTTTCTACACCAAAGTGCTGCCTGCCTGCCTTTTGCTGTTTAAGGTTTAATTTCTACAGATTTTGACCATTCATTTTTAACTTTTATTTCACCACCAAATTACCTAATGTTTTAATAAGAGGAAAATTTAATTGCTGTGATCTCTCTCAGTAATGACCAAGTAAAGCAGACTTTCTTAGAATGTTGGGAGGGAAAAGCAGCTGAGCTTGTGCTTTCTCCGGTTCTTTTCTAAATTATCTCAGACAGAGAGCGAGAGAGAGGGACTCATGAGAATGTGACTGACTGTGCTTTTGAGTAAGGAATATTTCCAGAAAAAGCAAATCAACATTTAGAGCAGAATTGATTTCTTCCTTTGGGTGAGAACAGGCTGCCCTCTTCTTCATCCAACTTTATTTCCAGTTATGTCTCTCAAATGACCTTTTAGCCCCACCAGCATGCTTTCTTCTCCCTCCAAACATCCCTCTCCTCCCTCTGAACATTCCTCAAGTGATGCCCTGTGGCCATCACGCTGGGTTCCCAGATCACCCCAAAGCTGAGTTTGTCAGACGATAAGCCACACCTCTGCGAGATGTCCCCCAAACCCTGGATAGTAACTATGTTGAGGTCAAAGACCATGTCTTATTCGTCTTTGCATCCTCAAAGCCATGCTCCTTACCTAACCAGTAGCATACACTCCACATGTGAGAAGTATGGAGAGCCCCAAAGAGACAATCCTCAATGCCTTTATCACCAAGTGCCTGCCTTCGTGAGTCCTACCTGTCCTTTGGGGAAGTAGACCAGTTCTCCAGTACCCCAGAAGTCAGAACAAAGAGTAACAAGGGAAGTTTCAAGAAATTAGATTGGAACACAATGTAGGAAGAACATTCTAGCAGTTGATACTCTCTTTTTCATCAGATATGTTCAAGCAGAGATTAGTGGAGCAGTTTTTAATAAAGATTACTAGCATATTCTTTCAACAAATATTTACTGCTACAAAATACAGGAAAATAGGGGTGTGGACCTCAGATTCTAATCAGAAGGATTCTGGAGCCATTGTTGGCTTTGTCTTTCTCTGTTGTCTTTGGCACACCATCTTTCAGGACCTCTCTTGCCTCATCTATAAAAGGAAGGGGTAGAGGAGACGTAAAAGGGAAAGGAGTTAGTCACCCCACTGTGGACGTCTGTGCTAAAAAATAAAAGCATTATTGGCAAGGCTATTTGTACCAAATGTCTATTGTAGCAGGGTTTACGTTAGTTGAAAAACAACTAGAAACCTTCTCAGTACAGCAATAGGACAATTATTAAATGAATTACGACGTATAATTGGCTTACCTGTATTTTCAGGGGAGACTGGACCTAAATTTTCAGGTCAGCTCTTTCATTATCATTTGTTGGAGTTTGGGTTTTCAGGGTCTTTCTGGGCTAGAGAGTTCTTTCCAGGTTATCTTGTGGCAATTTGAAAATCTGATATCGGTTTCTGCTGGGTTCGAACGACCCGAGAGGAGCTTAGTGCTGTGTCTAGATTGCCAATGGACCCATCACAGAAGTTTAACCCAACCTTGATCCCAAAGCCTTCAAAAATGCTCACTGAAGAGAATTCCCAGGACAATTCAGGGCCTCTCATAACTTCTGCTCCGAGACATTGATAAAGAACCTTAAACTTGTTTCTCAACTCTGGTATCAAATTCCCTTCCTCTCTACCAGAAGTTTCACTCCAACAACAGGAGAAAAGGAAAATGATCTTCCAGGACATCAGAGATGGCTTACCTTGCAGGAGGAGGGAGTAAGAACATTGCTGTCTGTATGGAAAGAAATGACGCTAAAATGTAGATACGTGTCACTCAGCAGGTTTCCTAGGCTTGAAAGAAAACAAACACTGAGCCTAAGAGAGTTCAGAATGATCAAGAAGTGAACCATTCAAATGTGGCTGTGGTTTCTGTGTGTATCACAGATGGGATTCTTCTGAGAATGCTAGAATAGGGAATTATGGCACCGAACCAATTCAGCCAGAAAGCTTATTCTCACCCTTTTCCTTCTTGCTGGCAATTTTATGTAGCAGGTTGAGAAAACTACTCTATGGTAGGATGGACTGTATACAAATAATTTTGAAAATGAGTTCTACGATATATTTTTATTCTTGTTTTTTTTTCCTTCCTACCATGAAATCAGTGATGTCTAAGACACCTGTGTATGTAGTTTGAATGTATTTGAATAACCTCAGTATACTTTACATTTACTCACTGTTTTGACCCAAAGAAATACCAAAAGGACATAAGTATTCCCATGTATTTTAGAAGTCTAAAGTCAGTGAGACGAAACCCAATATCAAGAATCTGATTCAAGGTCACTTGTGGGAAAAGAATGTAATGAAAACATTGGGTAGTTGGGCTACAGCATAATAATTAGATTTTCCGGTTTTCAAAAATTTGGATACCAATAAAAGGAAACTTTGATGTGCTATTATTTTTGCAATATTCAGTATCAAATAAATGTGTGTATATAGAAACAATAAAGTTGACGTATTTGAGTAACTTTTAAAAAAATAAAATAAATTACAATGTATCCATACTATAATTTTATAACCTAATGTTAAAAGGATTAGTTTAGAAAACTGCATACCCTGATCTGGGAATTTTACCTTGATATGTATATAATTAAGCAATGAAAAAGTATGGTATAGAGCATGATACCATTTTATACAAGTGTGTATATAAATATATCTTTGCTATGAGCATAAAGAAACGTGTAGAAAAACACAATTGTTAATGCCAGTTATGTCAAGAGGTGGGACTAGAAGGAAAAGGCATGTCATCACTTATAAATAGATTCAGGTTCCTACAACAGAAATCCCCAAAATAAGTGGTTGAAGTAAAGAGGAAGTTTAGTTTTCTCTTGTAAAGGAAGTTCAGAAATAGATGGTCCTGCACTAATACAGCTGCAGCTCTAGGTCATCACTCAGGCTCTGTCTGTCTTTCTGTTCCACTGCCCTTAACAACAGCCTTCCATCCTCAAGCCGCCTGTGGTCTAAGATGACAGCCAGTGCTTGCAATATCATGCCCAGGCAGGAGCAAGGAAGAAATAGTTTATGCCTCTTTCAGGGAGCTATCCCGGAAGTCCCACCAACCATGCCTAGCTGCAAAGGAAGCTGGGAAATGTAGTTTTATTTTAGCTGGCCACAGTAACTGTGTTATATTGTATTGTATCATGTTGTATGGTATGGTATTTGGGCAGCCCAGATTGTATAATAGTTTTATTACTAACACAGAAATTAATAATGGATGTTGGATGGCCAAATAGCATTCCCTGCCACAAAAAGGTTATCAACTTTCTTTTGAAATAGACTTTGTACTGCTTAACTAAATACAATGAAATTGTTTCACAATTTAAAAACTCCAATTAGGAAAGTTTCTTAAAAGAGAGGAAAGGAAATAACTTTGTTTAAAAGCACTTATCAGGAGCCAAGCTCATTTCCTGAGCATTTCACATGCAATCTCATTTCACCCTCACATGATCTCATGGAGAGGTGTGACTGCTCCTTCCTTTTCACAAGAGGAGGAGCCAAGATGCAGAGGGATGACACGGCTTTCCCAAAGTCTTGTTGTCACCAAGAAGTGCAGCCAGTATTGAAATTCAGGTGTGTGTGTGATTCTAAATCCTGTGGGGGAAATCTCTAAGGTCATTTTCAAGAGGGAGGAAATAAACAGCAATTCATGTATGATTCTAGAATCCCAGATTTGATGGAGGCTGTATTCCCTAACCAGATCATTAAGCTGAGAACAGGAAAGTGAATACTGGTTCTTCTCCAGCTGCCCGATCTCTGATGGACATTATCCAGTGGGTAGGCTTACCACGCCAGCCTATTTTTCTCCTTAAGATGTATTCATTTCCCAGCAACACGAATCAATCTTTCTTTCCTTCTCTTCCTCCTTCCTTCTTTGATTCATTTTGTTATTTTTCATGCAAACATACTTACTCATGCAGAGAAAAGGAGATGAAATTTTTTTTAATTCTGTTTTTCTTCATTTCTTAACTAATGTAATCTAACTTCATAAGAGGAAGAAGAATAAGATCAGGGTCTTACATAAACACTGGACTTCTCTTGGATTTTCATGAGGGTGAATTTATGAGGAAATCATGGAAGGAACCTACAGAATAATATTATCCCAATCAAGATGCTGTCTGCTGCCTGCTGTGTGGGGAAACATGAGTGCCTTGGGTATTTTCCTTAGAGCACTTTCAATTCCAGACAGGACAGAAACAGACGCAAGAAGATATTGCATTCCTTCGTCCTGAGCTAACCTGGGGCTGGATTCTTCGTCTCTCTATACCACCAGAGATACACTGTAGTCCCTGAAACGCAAGCATTCCTCAGAAATACATGAGCTCCCCTCCATGAAAAGTCTTCTCCGTATTAGATCTCTGTTTGTTCCCTCTAAATCCCAACCAAGGATGTAGTCCTCCCTTCTGGAATCCCAGAGAAGAGGCAGAACTTCTGCCCCTCCAGGGCCCGTCAAATATTAGCACACAGCTGTCATGTCTGCCAAAATACATTCTCTAGTGGCTTGGGAGCATGCAAAGGAGGCAGCCTGACCTGGGTTAGAATTCCAACTTTACCCCTCCCTGCCTGTGGGACCTTGGGTCAATTTCATGCCTCTCCTGATATTTCATCATCTGGCAAAAGGAGAAAGCGAAATTATGGCCTCATTTTTCCTTCTCCAGTAGAATATAAGTCCTTCAAGGGCCAGTGAAGGTATCTTACTCATCTCTGGACCCATAAAAAGTTGCTTTGAAAATTCAGAAAAAAGAATAACATTGAACAAGGAATGTTCGTCTATTAGTACCATGCAAAACGATTCTCTTAACCACAGAAGGATTGGCTACAGGCTGGCTTGTGGAAGGCAGCAGGGTAGGAGGGTTACTAGAGAACACTATGAAACCAGAAAGCCCAAGTTCAAACCCCACCCAGCTCCACTGCCTGCTAGCTGTGTGACCTTCAGCAAATTACCTGACCTCTCTGTACCAGTTTCCTCATCTACAAATGGGAATAAGAATAGTGATTATCGGGTGTGGTGGTTCATGCCTATAATCACAGCACTTTGGGAGGCTGAGCGGATCACTTGAGGTCAGGAGTTCAAAACCAGTCTGGCCAACATGGTGAAACCCCGCCTTTACCAAAATATACACAAATTAGCTGGATGACAGAGTGAGACCCTGTCTCAAAAAAAAAAAAAAAGAATAGTGTTTATCTCACCCAGGAGTGGACTCATGCAAAGTACTTAGAACAGTCTTAATAACAGATTCCATCATCATGGGCTGTTGTGTGTTATTATTCCTGAAACTGCTGAGGGAAGGGTGAGGTCTCGCCCTCACCACATTCTTTCCCTCACCACATTCTCTCCAGGCAATAGCCACTCCCAGAAAACATGGTGCTTCTGTGGCCAGAGCTCAGAGTTTCAAACCAGTGAGAAGTGTTGCCAGGACTCGGCCTTCACCTCCCAACTGTGCCTATGGTGGTACTTCAGGCTCAGACAAAACAACAGTTGAGTAAGGCAAACAGCCTGTGCAACCATTTTTCTCAGTGGGAAAGATGTTCTTGCACTGGATTTTCAGCCTCTCCGGGGCTAAGTCAGAACACTTGAACTCGATGCATTTATTGAGCATTCCGGGGTGTTGGATTATACATGGCTTTATCTCAAGAAAATCTGCCAACAGCCCTAAAGGACAGCTCCTTTGAGGAGCTACACACTATTTATTAAACTCCTACTGAATACCACATGTTGCCTTAGGTTCTTTATATACATCACCTTCTCTCAACTGCCTCAGTTGAACATTGAATTCCATCAGTTCGATAAGTAATTACTGAACACATGTAGCACCAGTGTAGTGGGGAGGTTAAGCTGGCAGGTTCTGAAGGCATCAGCCTGGCTGTGATTTGATGGCCACCGTGTCCTAACTCCATCTGGGGCATGCTGACTTCCCCTCCCCTCTCCAAGCATCTGACTTGTCATGGGTAAAACGGAGATACTAACTGGGCCAGTGAGGGTAACATGAGAAGGTCCTTGTGGGGTGCCTGGCATGCACTGTGCACTCAACAGTGCCAGTAAATGGGGTACCTGGAATGGCCCAGGCCCTGGGGATAGGGAGATGATGGAGTTGCAGTCTGCAGTACTTAGACGCTCAGAGTTTAGGAGGAAAGGTGGTGAAGTGAGCCCGGAATCCCAGTGCTCTCCTTTCACCAAAGAGGACCTTGAGGCTCACAAGCCTTGGCAGCTTGCCCAAGACTACCCACACCACCAAGTGGAATACTAAGACCTACCCTTGGAGAGCTGTGTGCTGACCCCATCTTCCCTCATGAGCCAAGCCTGAGTCCCCAGTTACACACATTCTCCACCTATTCCTGCCCTCCTTCCCCACCCCAGAGCGGGAGCATCGCACGTGCAGAATCTGCTTGGGAGACCTTGCCTGGTTGAAGAATACATGCTTTTCTGGGCATGCTTCTCTCTGAGCCTGGGCGAGCCCCCAGGGTGTGTTCAAGGAACTGGAGAGGCCTTGGCACGTTTGCCTTTGATAGAGGAGATGGAAAGAAATCATTTAGGCAGATAGTAAGGGCAAAAGAGTCCTTGGCAAAGTTTACTTTTTAACAAAAAACAACCCCCAAATCATTTCCTTTCTAACAAAGAGGAGCCTGAGAAATTGAGCTGCAAACGTAGGTAAGCAAGCTGCAAACTTGCACAGGTGAATGCCGGCAGCTGGACCAATAAAAAAAGGCTACCTGGAAGCCAGGTATGTTCAACATGGAGGCTCCATCTTCCCTTTTCTTTGTCACCACATGCACAACGAAGGAACAGGCAACATGGCGCAGACCAGGTAGAAAACCCATCTGCACAATAAAATATTAGGCTGGGGTGGCCGGCTTCTTCGTGCACAATGCAAACGGCACACCTAGTCCTAACCAGTTTTTCGTGCACTATGCAAATGGCACACTTGGTCTGACCAATCTTTCGTGTCCTATGTAAATCAGACACCGCCTCCTCAAGCTCATCTATAAAACCTGCATTTCACTGCCAAAGCGGCAACCCCTTTCTCCAGACCCCTCTCTCTGCAGCAGAGAGAGCTCTTACCTTTCTTTCACCTATTAAACTTCCACTCTGAACCTCACTTTTTGTGTATCCGCATCTTAGTTTTCTGTGGCCTTGAGACAAAAGATCTCGGGTATTTATACCAGACAGCGACACCATTTCACCTTAATCAGGAGGCCTTGTGTTTCGCACAGCACAGTGCTGGCAGCCCATAGCCCCACTGTTTTGCCCCATTGCTTTGGAAGAGGGAGGGGTGGGGATAGGAAGTCTCCATCAGAAGAAAGCAGCCAGTGAGCCCGGCCTCCTGTGGGAAGCATGAGAAGGAAACTCAAGGGAAATGGATTGGGAGGCCGAGGCGGGTGGAACACGAGGTCAGGAGATCGAGACCATCCTGGCTAACACGGTGAAACCCCATCTCTACAAAAACACACACACACACACACACACACACACACACACACACAAAATTAGCCAGGTGTGGTGGCTGGCACCTGTAGTCCCAGCTACTCAGATGGAAGGCTGAGGAAGGAGAATGGTGTGAACCCAGGAGGTGGACCTTGTAATGAGCTGAGATGGCACCACTGCACTCCAGCCTGGGTGACAGAGCGAGACTCCATCTCAAAAAAAAAAGAGAAATGGAGAGGGATAGTTTCTAGTGTTCACTGATACTTGGGCCACATCAGTCCAAGGCTTCTGAGTGACTCAGGGATGCTTGCTGTGTTGGTTTTGGCAGGGAAACAGAAAAGAAGGCACAGGGGTGCTGACATCAGGACTTCCTCTAACTCCCTCAAAGTTTGCAAGTCAACCAAGTACATCAGTTTCTCCTTCGAGACATCTAGGCACCCAGCCTTCCTCTGCCTCTGGTCCTCACAAATCTGAACATGTGGAATGACCTGAAAGTTCTCCAGCTTTCTGATTTCCTCTGGTCATTATCCAGGCTCATGACTTCCCGGTTCTACCTCCATCCCGTCCGGACTTCAGTATGGGACCTTGGCAAGAAAGAGCCAACCCCCATGCCACCTCTGATTCCTAGCAGTACGATGCCCTTGGGCAAGTTACCTAATTTCCCTGCATTTTAGTGGCCCCACCTGTAAAATGGGAATAACAACAGCATCTCCTTGAGCTGTTCTTTCAAAGATGAGAAAATGTGAACAGCTGGACTCTCTTGACCAAGCCATGGTCTCAGTGCTTCCTAAGAATTAAAACATTTCATCCTGAAGATAGACTCTGAGGCAGGTAGGATTGTTGCTGTCTGCATTTTACAGAGGAGGGGAATGAAGCCCAGAGAGCATAGTAGCACTTAGGTGCCAGTGGTGTGGTAGTAAAGAAAAGGATGATGGAGCTGGAAGCTTAACTGGGAGGTGCAGGTACTGATTCTTGATCTTCACCCAAGAAAGGAGGGTACAGAGCCTGGATCCTCACCCAAACAGGAGGGTACTGAGCCTGGATCCTCACCCAAGGCAGAAGGGTAGAGAGTCCAGGGGTCAGATTCAACCACTGTAACTGAAAAGGCATTGAGCTCTCTATGCCTTAAGCTCCTCATCTGGTGAGAAAAGTGGAGCCTTGAAGAGCTTGAAGCTAGAGGGGGACACAATCTGAAGTGTGGCTAACTAGCCCAGCCCTGAGGGACTGCTGTGAGGATTATCTGCCTAAACCCAGTATGGTGCCTGCACTTTGTTAAGGGCTCCCTAAGGTCAGTTCAGCAGACAGGTTGTTTTTCCAAGTCGATTTGGATCCGTTGAAGACTCCCCTTCTCTTTTGATCCCCAGATGCTCTCTGTACTTGGCTGGAGGAGAGATGAGCAATGCTCTGGAAGTGCTGAAGCCCCGGGCTCTTGGAGCTGCCTGCCTGAGGCTGAGCTGTGTGGGAGGAGAAGGAGAACAGAAACAGCCTGGGGAGACAAACACACAAACAAACCTACAAACAAGGGATGTGTTTGTTACTGAAAGAGAAAGGGCCCATTCAGCTCTAGGCCGTAGATGCTCAATGCTTCCTCCAGGCCTGGAGCTTAGGCAGCTGTCACATTTATCTATCCCCAAAGCCACCTGTGACCCCTGGCTGCTGCATGGGAGGTCCCTGAGCCTGCAAGGGTGGGGGTGGTGACCCTTTCCCTCAAGGCTCAGGGGTTGGCTCCTCAGGCCCTGTCCCATGGCCTAGGTGGGGTCTCCTTCTCCTTCCTCTTCCTCCACTCGGCTCTATTCTTTTCCTTCACCTCTGAAGTCCCAGGAATAAACAGTGAGGCCGTCTGGATGAAGAGAGGGCTTGAAATGCTGATGGCTGGAATGGAGAGAATTATTCCAGCCATCCTGGGGTGAGAAAGAGGAGAAGGCTAAGTAACATTTTTTGAACACCTACTATGTGCATGACACACTGCTGAGCCATTTTATCTAGTACTTCCAGCCAAAAGGAACGGAGGCTCAGAGAGCTGGAGCGGCTGGCTCTGACGGACAGTGCATTTCCTTTCCAGGAAAAGATCCACCCTCCAGGGCTGTGATGATAGGAAACAGGACAGGGAAGCATAAAGGCTACAGTGAGTGAGAGAGCAGCTGACACATGGTAGTGTTCAATAGATAGTGTGCCCCCATCCTGAGTCTCTACGCATTTTGCAGAAGACTTGTTTAATGAACAGGAAAAAACAATGCTATAACTGATCCATTTACTTCATTCAACAAATATTTGCTGAGCACCTGTTATGTGCCAGAAACTGTGTAGAGGCTGAAACACATCAATGGCCGAGATGGAAACTGGGACAGTGCCCCTGCCCTCGTGCAATTTGCATTCCGGTGGAATGGCCAGGAGAGGGACCCTTGGCGGGCACTTGTCCAGCACAGCTGTGTTGAGCGCCGACTGTGTGCCCGGCTCTGTTCTCCACATGGCATTCTTCAACCTGAGTGTCAGGCTAGGAAGCAGCACTGCCCTGGGCTTACTGAGCCTCTGTGGGGATTTCAGAAAAGGTGCTCTTTCTTCTGACATCTGCCAGAAAAATGTCTCTCATCAGTGTGCAAATTGATAATGATAATAACAACAACATGAAAACCAGCCTCTGGGGTTGCACAGTGACCAAACTGCCCAACTGTCCCCAACAGGGCTGCTCAGAACCACCCGGGAGCCCCTCAAACCCTGCGTGTATGTCCCTCCAGTGTTCTTCCACACACTGCAATAGCTCCCTCATGATGCGTATGAATTGTGATGAATGAAAGTAAGAGCTTCCATTGGCTGAAGACTCACTAAGATTCCATAAACCACTAATTTTCCAAATTCCTGATTCCATTCAGTCCCCACATCCCCCTATGAGGTAGCATTTATGGGTTCAGTCATATGCCCCCGATATGCGTATGTTAAAGTCCTAAGCCCTGATCTCGGGATGTGACTGCATTTAGAGATGGGATCTTTGAAGGTGTAATTAAGGTAAAATGAACTCATTAGGGTGGACCCTAATCCAATGTGGCTGATTTCTCATAAGAAAAGATTTGAACACAAAAGGGTGCAGAGGGAAGACCAAGTGAGGGCACAGGAAGAAGATGGCCAGCTATAAGCTAAGGAAAGTGGCTTCAGAAGAAACCAGATACATAGGGACCATCCCTTGATCTCGAACTTCTAGCCTACAGAATTGTGAGAGAATTCATTTCTATTGTTTAAGCCACCATGTCTGTGGTACTTTATTGTGGCAGCCCTTGCAAACTAATACAGATAGATTCTATTATTTCCCCCATTTTTACCAATAAACACACTGAGTCACTGACACGTTTTGTACCATGTCCAAGATCACAAGCTAAGAAGTAGGTAGATGGGGTTGGATCTCAGCTCTGATTCCACACTCATGCACTTAGCCCCACTGCACTGCACAGATTTTTCTTCTTTAATCCCTTTTTGGCCCCTTCACAGGGGCATGTCTTAACTGGATCTCTGCAGGGTGAGCGTGTCAAAAGAGGGGGTTGGCACTGAGACTCCACACATCCACAAACCCTTGCCCTGGGCCAACCCTGCAGAGCCCTGGGCCATGGGCTGTCTGCCCAGGCATCTGGGACAAGCTAAAGAAGTTCTCTACTCATTCTGTTTTATTTTCTAAACATTACTGGTCTTTGGAAGTAGTGACCTTTGAAGAAAGAAAGAAAAATTCCAGATATTCCAAAGATGGTGAGTAATCTCTGCAGTCAACCCTAGACCAGGGAAGAGCCAGACAGCAAACCTCCCAGACTCTGCTGGCAGAAGCACGTGGCAGCCACTCTATCCGCCACCTCAGCTCAAGGCCGCCATAGTCAGTGTGCAAATGAGTGAATGTGGCTTGCTTCCAATATAACTTTATTTATAGATGCTAGTATCTGGATTTTGCATCATCTTCCCATGTCACAAAATATTCTTCTTTTGATTTTTTTCAACTATTTAAAAATGTAAAAACCATTCTTAGCTTTCGATCCTTACAAAAAAGGGCTTTGGGCTGAATTTGGGTTGGTGTAGATTGTTGTATTTATCATTTCTCAGAAGCAATGTTCCGCCTCTCAGAGCTGGGAAGGCCTAGTGACCCAGTGAGCCCTAGTTTGGTTTACAGATGGAGACGCAGATGCTCAGAGCTCTGGTGACTCCAGGATCATGAGCTCTTGAGGGTCATGGTTCCACCTCCAGTCTCATGGTCCAATCCCTTCTTCCCACCCTGAGAACACAGGTCCCACCGGGAAAGTGAGGATGTTTCTTTCCAAAATAAACTCTAAACCCAGGGGCCCACTGGCTCAGCTCCTATCTGACAAATTTCCTGAAGCAGTCCACGACTAAGGCTGAAGGGCAGTACGTTACAGCAGGTAGAAGCTCAGAGTGGTGCGAGGTGCACCATGTCCTATGTACAAGTTTGTGGTGATGTCAACACAGTAACTCAGGCTGAACTCAGCCTGTGCTGAGCTCTGCACAAACACCTCCTGTAGCATTAATGTATCATCACCATTAATCCCCCGACAACCCTACAAGGTGAGCGATGTCTGTTTTACAAATAAGAAGATCAAAACTCAGAGGTTAAATCACTTCGCCAAAGACACACCCTAACAAGTGGCAGTCCAGGCCTCAAATCCAGGCCTGACTGGTTTTCTTGCTGGGTGCTCAGGGGTGACAGAACCAAGCCCCCCTCTGCCCTGCTGGCCCCAGGAGCATGTTCCTCCCTGTCAGACCACCAGGCCTTCTGTTGGGGTTGGTCACATGGTCACCGTCGCTGCGGGGCTGATGCAGGTGGCATGTTCCTGGTGTGTTCACAGGGAAGTTTCTCAGAGAAGATGAGTCACGCGGCACGCCATCACTGAGATGCCCCTACAGGCAGGAGACCCAGAAGCCAAGATGACATCACCTCCATCTTCCCTCTCTCCTGCCCAGACTGTTTAAAACTGATCCTGACAGATAAACAGTCACGGAGGAAACGACACGCATATGGGGATGCCTGTTGTGTTGTGTCTGAAAGCAACAACATGAAATCAACCCAGATGCCAAAAGAAGGGCTAAATTTGATGAATGATGGTCTATCCACGTGGCAGAATGACTCATAGCCATTAAAGTGGTCCTAAGGAATATCTGTATTTATCACCCTGGAGCAACAGTTACAGTATATCAAGAGATGAAACTGATTATAAAAAATCATGTGTCCTGTAGAATCTCATTTAAATGAACAAAGTATGTGTGTGCATAGAAATTAACTGGAGTTTGGCCGGGCATGGTGGCTCATACCTGTAATCCCAGCACTTTGGGAGGTAGAGGCCCGCAGATTACCTGAGGTCATGAGTTCGAGACCAGCCTGGCCAACATGACAAAACCATGTTTCTACTAAAAAAAAAAAAAAAAAAAAAAAAAATTAGCTGGGTATGGTGTCAGGCGTTTGTAATCCCAGCTACTCCAGAGGCTGAGGCAGGAGAATTCCTTGAACCTGAGAGGCAGAGGTGGCAGTGAGCCGAGATTGTGCTACCACACTCCAGCCTGACAAAGCGAGACTCTGTTCCCCCACCCCGCAAAAAACACCCTGGAATTGTATACACCAAAATGTCAATACATTATTTCGGGTTTATTTGTTTATTCCTTCATTTACCCAACTAACATTTATTGAGTTAACAGCCCATTTATGTGCCAGGAAGCACACTAAGTGCTAGGAACAGAGTAGTAAATACAACCAGGGGATGGGATGATCAGTGATTTTTTTATCAGACTATTTTTTTTAGCAGTTTTAAGTCCACAGCAAAACTGAGAGGAAGGCACAGAGATTTCGCATATACTACCTGCCCCTACACATGCATAGCCTCCCCTATGATCAACATCCCCCATCAGAGGATACATTGTGACAGCTGATGATCTTACAGACACACATCATTATCACCAAAGACCACCATTTACATTAGGGTTCACTCTTGGTGCTGCACATTGCATGGGTTTTGACAAATGTATAATGACGTGGATCCAGCGTTAGAGTGTCACGCAGAGTTTCACCATCCTAAGCATCCTCTGCTGTCTGCTTATTCCTCCCTCCTCTGCTCTCGCCCCTGGAAACCACTGATCTTTTTACTGTCACTAGTTTTGCCTTTTTCAAAATGCCATATAGTTGGAGGCATACGGTATGTAGCCTTTTCAGATTAATTGCTTTCACTTAGTAATATGCATTTCAGTTTCCTCCATATATTTTCATGGCTTGATAGCTCATTTCTTTTTAGTGCTGAATAATATCCCACTGTCTAGATGAGCCACATTCTCTTTATTCATTCACCCCCTAAAGGACATCTTAGTTGCTTCCAAGGTTTGACAAATACGTGCAAAGCTGCTACAAACAACTGCACGCAGGTTTTCATGTGGACATTTGTTTTCAATCCTTTGGGTAAACACCAAGGAGCACAATTTCTGGGTAGTGTGGGGTATTAGTTCATTTTCGCACTGCTATCAATACCTAAGATTGGGTAATCTGTTAATAAAAAGAAAAAAGGTTTAATTGGCTCACAGTTCTGCAGGCTGTTCAGGAATCACAGCGGCTTCTGCTGGGGAGACCGCAGGAAACTTTTACTCACCTTTGCTGGCAAAGGGAGAGCCAGCATTTCACATGGCCAGAGCAAGAGGAAGGGAAGTGCCAAACTGTTTTAAACAATCAGATCTCATGAGAACTCACTATCGCGACAACAGCACCAAAGGGGGATGGTGTTAAACCACAAGAAATTGCCTCCATGATCCAGTCACCTCCCACCTGGCCCCAGCATTGGGGTTACATTTCAACATGAGATTTGGGTAGGGACACAGATCCAAACCATATCATATGGTAAAACCACGTCCAGTTTTGTAAGAAACTGCCACACTGTCTTCCAACATAGCTATACTATTTTGCATTCTTACCAACTGATATGGTTTGGCTCTGTGTCCCTACCCGAGTCTCCTCTCCAGTTGTAATCCCCACGTGTCAGGGGAGGGAATGGGTGGGAGGTGATTGGATCATGGTGGCAGTTTACCCCACGCTGTTCTCGTGATGATAAGTGAATTCTCACGAGATCTGGCGGTTTTAAAGTGTGGCACTTCCTCATTCTCCCACATACTCCCTCCTGCAGCCTTGTGAAAAAGTGCTTGCTTTCCCTTCGCCTTCCACCATGATAGTAAGTTTTCTGAGGCCTCCTAGCCACACTTCTGGCAAACCTGCAGAACTGTGAGTCAATTAAACCTCTTTCCTTTATAATTACCCAGTCTCAGGTGGTATTCTATCCATCTATTTATTTATTTATTTATCTGAGACAGAGTTTCACTCTGTTGCCCAGGTTAGAGTGCAGTGGCATGATCCCTGCTCACTGCAACCTCCGCCTCCCAGGTTCCAGCAATTCTGCCTCAGCCTCCCAATTAGCTGGGCTTACAAGCACCTGCCATCACGCTCAGCTAATTTTTTGTATTTTTAGTAGAGACAGGGTTTCACTATGTTGGCCAGGCTGGTTTAGAACACCTGACGTCAAGTGATCCACCTGCCTTGGCCTCCCAGTGTGGTGGGATTACAGGTGTGAGCCACTGTGCCCAACCTCAGGTGGTATTCTTTATAGTGTGAGAACAGACTAATACACCAGCAACAAATGAGAGTTCCTTTTGCTCCACACATCCTCTCCAGAATCTGGTGTTGCCAGTGTTTTGGATTTTGGCCATTCTAATAGTGACATCTCATTAGACTTTAGTTTGCAAGTCTCTAATGACTTATGATGTTGAGCACTTTTTATATGCTTATTTGCCATCTGTGTGTCTCCTTTGATGAGGTATTTGTTCAGGCTTTTTGCCCATTAAAAAAAAATTGTGTTGTTTCTTTATTAAATGTTAAGAGTTCTTTGTATATTTTGGATAACAGTCCTTTATCAGACATGTCTTTTGTAAATATTTTCTCCCAGCCTGTGGCTTTTCTTCTCATTCTTATAATGATAGGTGATTTTAAAGTTCTTCTTCTTGATTATCTCATTTTAATAATTGTTTTGCAATATGTGTGCATCACTTGATTATTGATTATTAATCTTTTTAAAAAGTATTTAAAAGTTGAGCTCAAAGCCCGGAAAGGGAAGCTTTATATGTATGCCATTTAATAATGTTTACATTGACCCTGTGAGGCAAACATATACTACTCTCGTGTGTGTGTGTGTGTGTGCACGCACACGTATGTATGTGTGGGCACATGTGCATGCATGCATAGGTGTGGAAAACCAGAGTCTAGAGAGGAAAAGTACCTAGCTCAAGGTCACACAGCTCGGAAGGGCCACTGGTAGATTTGAATGTGGCCCTGTCTGACTCTAGAACGTGCAGCACTTGTTTTACACAGGAGCTCACTCATAGAGGAGGTAGGGCTCTGCTGGCCCCTCTGTGGCACAAGCTGCCCCTTCTAGGGCTCTGCGTCCACCACGACCAGCCTGGCATTGTCTTGCCTCTTGCATCTCATCACTTTCTTCTCAGCTCTAACTCCTAGAAATGCTTCCAGATTCTTTGCAATGACAAGCCCAGCTTCAAATCACTGATGACTGTCTGCAGGATGAAAGGGGAAGCTAGGTGGGGTGGAGGAGAAGCAGACAGGAATGGCCAGCACAAAAAATAGGCCAGGAAGCCCCTCCCCTCCCTGCTTGGGGCAGTTCTCCCTGCTATTTCTGCCAAAAGCCGGGCTAGACCGGCCTGCAGCAGGCAAACCTGCTCATCACCTTGCTCATGGCCTTGAGCTGAGCTTAATGTGCCTCACCTGAGACCTCAGCTGCCCTAGCCAGATATTGTGACTTAGCAGACAATGTTCTCCTCGCCTGACACCTCTGTAAAGCCCTAGCCCAGGGCCTGGTCCCTAGTAGCCCTGAATGCATGTCAGATGCACGACACCCGGTGATTGACTGGCCTCACAGATGCTTCCTCACCTCCTTCCATGGGTGCCACGTTATTACGTTGCATCGTTGCTTTCTTGTTGCCACCCTTTCATTCATTCTTTGAACAGAAACGTATGGAGCACCTGCTATATGCCAGGCACAATTCTAGGCTCCAAAGGTTCAATGGTGAACAAGAAAGTCCAAAACATTCCTTCTCTCGTGGAACTTAGTTTCCAATGGAAGAAGATAGCCTTTAAGCAGAATAAATTTGTGTCTTACATAAAGCCGCATATGAAACCCTGATCAGTGCCACAAAGGAAGAGAAATGGGAGAGAAGAACAGAGCATGAGGTGTGTGGGAGGTTTGCAATTTTAAATAAGTAGTTCCTTTAAATAAGTTTTTTTTTTATACCGTTATCCAATAAAGCTGCTTTTAAGTCTTCTTCAAAGTTAATCGTATGTCGGTTTTTTATAAGCAGAATCACCTGACACTTTTTGTTTGTTTTCCCTTTAGGGTTTTTGTCCGTCTCAAAGCAAGTGTTCACAGAGTCATGAGCAGATGGAAGATGCAGGCGGAGGCATCTTCCCTGTCACCGTTGGTGTGTCTGGTTGAAACCTGCGACAAGGTATGTTTGGTGTCCTTGGTTGGCTGGGAGGCTGCAGCTGCGGCTTGGAGTTAAACAGGGGGCCTCGGGCCACCAAGGGCAGAGCCATGTGAAAACCCTGTGCCCTGGAGCCTCCTGTCTGCAGTCTCTGTGTCCTGCTGTTGGGTCACCGGCCCTGGGCAGCAGCCTGTGGCACCACAGGGGACTCCTCCCACAGACCCCGCCTGCTCCTCATCATGCACCTTTGCCTCCAGCAATGTTCTGCATGGGCCTTCTTGTTCCTCCACCTGGCAGTGCGGCTGCCGCCTGAGAATTCTGGGCTGTATCCCTTCCCCTACCTGTGCCGGGGCAGCATCTTTGCACAGCCTGGCTTTGCAGCCAAGTCCTCTAACTAGTCATTCTGTTTTTCCCTCTCTGTGACCAGTGCCTGGCTATGAAGCAGTCTCCTACTGCACGCCCCCGTCCTGAGCTCACCCCAGCTGTCCCTCCCCAGGCCTCAGCAGAGCCCTCTCCTAAAGCTCCCATGGTCCCAGTTCAACACCTCCCAGTGGCTTCCCGGTGCTCAGAGACTCAGGCATCACCCAAGGCGCTCAGTGACAGGAGCGTTGCTGACTCTGCACGCCCCACACACCACTCAAAGGCCACTCACGTAGTAACAAAGGTCAGAGTCCACTCCCAGACCCTCAAATGCAAACCCCAGCTCTGCTGATTTCTAACCAGGCAGCAGTGGGCAAGGAATTCAGCTTGTCTGTGTCCCCTCATCTTAGAACTTTAACACTGGTGTCCTTTTCCCCTAGGGAAGTGGATGGAATCATTGAGGTAATGTAGGCACAGCACTGGGGGGTGGACCTGCCATGTAAGCACTTGCGACTGTGACTGAAGCACAAAGTGCAAAGGGATGTGGCAGTCAGGGTGGCCAGGCTCTCTGGCGTTGCCCCTTCTGGGCTGTGCGTTCTTGGGCAAGTCTCTTGACCTCTCTGAAGTTCAGGTTCTTCTGGAAAGTGGAGATGTGGATCTTGGTGAGTTTTGAGAATCGAAAGAGCAGATGGAGGCTATAAACTGCTCTACAAGCGCTAAAGCATGGTGCAAATGATGCTGTGTGTCTTGAAATATATCGGCTGTAGACAGTATTGATATGTTACATTTAAATTAAAATTAAATCAAATGAGATACTCAGTTTCTTTGTCACATGTCAAGTGCCCCATAGCCGCATGTGGCCTGTGACCATCACATTGAAAGAGCACACTCAGCACCTACTCATTCATTCACCACACATTCCTAGGGCAGGGAGTCCATCCCAGTGTCAGCCACAGTGCCCTGGGGACACAGAGAGCCACCGTGCTGCCCTAGGACAACATTATGCTGGTCTCTCTCCCCCACCAGTCACCTCCTTCCCTGTGCCTCAGTCTTCCCTCCCCTTCTGTAAAATGGGCAAAAGGGGGTAGAGTTTGTCAATGATCTCACTCAGCATGGCTCATGAGAGAGAAATCGCACAGTCTTTGGGGTTAGGCTGAGCTAGGTTTGAATCTCGGTTCCTTGCATAAGTCACAGACCGTCTCTGAGCCTCGGTTTCCCCACTTGGCCTGGCAGGATTGCAGAGAGGACAGCAGGAGGTAGCTTTTGTGGCACCGTCAGCACAGCAAACCACCAGTCCTGCATTTAATGCCTGCAGAGCGAGGTGAGGGTTGAATGGAGGCAGGGGGAACATGTGAGGTCCCCACAAAGAAGAGGAGAGAGATTGGGAGGGAGAAGCAGGGGCGGCTCTGCTGCTGCTGGCTGAGCTGCTGCAGGGGTGCACGTGGCAGGTGGCACGTTCCCTCCACCCACTGGGCTCTGCGTCTGGCAAGAGGCGGGGCACAGTCCGGACAGCTTAGCTCACGTGTTGCTGAGTCATCTCTGGGCCTTGAGGGATTCCTGGGAGGGGCATGAGGCGCTGCACGTCTCCATGTGGGAGGGAGATGGGAGGTGGCTTCCAGCCTCAGCCCTCCCTTGCCTTCAGCCTTCCCACTGCCCTCCTCTTCTCCAGCCTGGAGCAGTGGCCTTGGGATTGTGCCAGGCAGTGAAAAGCACCCATGGCCTGGGTAAGCCCCAGCGGGGAAAAGACCCTGGTTTCCCAGGCCCCAGCAAAAGGCCCACTTGGGGTTTAGGAGTTGAACCCAGACCCTGCCCCAGCCCTCCTGGAGCCCAGGTCAGTGGAGGAGACAAGCCTATAATTCTACCCCAAGGTGCATGGATGTTAAGTGCCAGGCCCTGCCACCAGCAGCAGTAACCCTGGGTGGGACTCTTTGCTCTCTGAGCCACAGCTTGCAGGTCTGAAAAATAGATGTGAACACCTGCTCTGCCCAGTCTCTTCTGGACCTGAGGACATGTGCTGTACAGATGGCAGGGCCTCCGTGAAGTCAGAAGCTGAGGCTCAGAGGAGGTTGATGACTGCAGCAGGCCAGCCTGGGGCAGGGAGGGCACCAGATTCCCGCTGGGGAGAAGCCTGGCTTTGCCATTCAGAGGATGTGGACGCTGGAGGACTTGGGACCTCATTTAATACCCCCGGCTTAGTTTGCTTCTCCCTCTTAAGCCAAAGTGTGTGCTGAAGGTGAGAGGAGAGGATGGCTGTGAGCAGCAGGGGCTTCCTGGGTGCCCAGGTGATCTGGCTTCCCCCTTACATGGCAGGTGCCTGGGTAATCTATGGAGTCATATGGTCTCATACCTGGCTACTGTGTGTCTCCCATCAGGACCGTCAGCTGCCTGAGGGCAGGGGCCTTGAGGCCCCATTTGCAGCTGTATCCCCAATTCCTGAGCCCTCAGGAAATGTTTGTTGAATGAATAAAAGGGAGTGAATGGCAAAAGGCATGCTGAGAGTAGGTACAACCTCACCTCGCTGCCCCAGGAGGTCTTGTGTTTCCATAGGGGCAGTAACAAGGGTTGCTGTGAGACCCCAGCTGGGCACCAGATCCCAAGGAGGTGGGTGAGAGCAGAAGGTGAGTGAGAGCAGGTGAGTGACAGCAGAGGTGAGTGAGGGAGCGGAAGCTTCCAGCAGCCCAAAAGCACTGAAAAAGAGAAGAGACTTATGTTTTCTCCCCAGGAGGCCCCAAAGAGTAACTGTGACGTCAGGTGGGGCAGTGCTGGTGAGGGACCCACCCCTGACTGCAGAGCAGGACACTGGGCCAGCTCAAAGCATCAGAGCTGAGGAAGGGCAAAGTAGACAGGCTTGGGTCTGGCTACATGACTCCGCCTGTGCTCTGCACCTCACCACATGGGCCTTGGTTTCCTCCTCTGTCAAATGAGTGAAGATTGAGATGAATGAATATTATTAGGGCACAGAGAAGACAGCTAATTGGGTTCAAATGGCAGAGTTTTGGTGCCATGAATTATCCCTGTTATTGCTGTTTAATTGAGGAATGACTCAGCCAGAGAGAAAAACACAGTGTGTACATCTTAAGTGGACCTGTGAGAATTTTTTAGATATGTATGCATCAGGAAGCCACCACTGAAATCAGGACAGAGAACGTTCCCCAGCTTCGCAGACTCCTGGTGCCCCTTCCTGGTCAATATACAGCCCTTCTCTGAGAAGCAACCCCAGCCTGTCCTTCCATGAGCTTGTTTGGCCTGATCTTGAACTTCCTACGAAAGGAATCCCACAATGCCTGTGCGTCTTTTGTGTCTTCTGCCTTCTTTTTCACCAGCCCATCTCCCACACCCTCTTTCTTTAGTAAAGGGGCTTTGTTTGCCTTTGGGTCCTGCCCCTCCTTCACACTCAGTCCATCTAGTTTGGGGGACTCTCTATGTCCCCCAGCCCCATCTCCAGAGATGCACATGTGAACCAGCCTGCTGCATGAGCTTCCCACAGCTGCAGCAAAAAATTGCCACAAAATTAGCGGCTTCCTATACCACCAGCATATTTTCTTTTCTTTTCTTTTCTTTTTTTTTTTTTTTTCCAAGACGAGTCTTGCTCTGTCACCCAGGCTGGAGTGCAGTGGCATGATCTCGGCTCACTGCAACCTCCACCTCCCAGGCTCAAGTGATTCTCCTGTCTCAGCCTCCTGAGTAGCTGGGACTACAGGTGTGCCAACAGTGTATTTTCTTACAGCTCCAGACTTCAGAAGTTTGAAATGGGTTTTGCTGGATCAAGAGGTGTCAGAAAGGCCAGCTCCCTCTTGGAAGTTCTAGGAGAGAATCATTTATTCGCCTTTCCCAGCTTCTAGAGGCTGCTTGCATTCCTTGCTAGAGCCGTTTCCTCCATCTTCAAACCATGGCTCCAACTATGCTTCCAAGGCCACCTCTTCTCTCTCAACTTCCCCTGATAAGGACTATTGTGATTATACCAGGGCCACCCAGACAGCTGAGGAGAACGTCCCCATCTCAGGATCTTCAATTTAAATCTATCTGTAAAGACTCTTTTGCCACAGAAGGTAACACATTCCCAGGTTTCAGGGATTAGGATGTGGACATAGGGGAAGGGGATGGTGTATAGACATTATTCAGCCAATGAGTGCATCTGGCCATTGGGAACATTCCATCCCCTGGTCATCGTGACTGACTCTAATTGGACCATGACCCAAACCAGTCCAGTGAGAGCTGCCCCAAGGGCTTTTGCTGAAACTCTATAGTAAGTGGTAAATGGGTAGGGTACAAGCCTGAAGCTGCTGTAGGACCAAACCTTAATTATTGCTTGGGAAGTCTGTCTGACATTGAAGACAACATAAAAGAGAGTAGAGCCATGGCCTGTAGACATGGCTACATGCATGAGCACATGTGTGCACACACAGGCACACACATGCACGCACACACACACATATGCACGTGCACGCATGTGCACACACACTCACATGCTATTCTGATGACAATGTCTAAATATCTGAATTCAGCCCTGCCTAAAACTCGCAGCCCTTCAGAATTTTGGGCCACATGAGCCAGAGTGTTTTCCTTGTGTCTTAAGTCCATTGAAGTTGAGTTTCTGACATTTGCATAGAAAGAGACCTTAGAAACACATACCTATGATTCTTTTCCCCCAAAGACTCTGGAATTCAAAATAAGAACTTCTCAGACTGTGGCACTAGCCACATCATCTCTGATGCTCGGAACTTTCTGCCGTGCAGTTTTAGGCTCCCTGGTTTGTGGATTTCTCCTCCACACTCCCCACCACCAGAGCTCCTCCCTGCTCCACAGATCACTGGATCACCCAACAAATCCCATCAGTTGCGCAAGTCCTGGCAAGAGGAGCTGCACGTCCGGGCTGCATCCACACACCTCTGAGCTGTCAGCATGCTGCTCGCAGGAAGAGAGCTACCGTTGTCCTAACACCCTCCCACCTTGTGCCCCAAACCCTGCTTCCATCATTTCATTTAACCCTGATGAGGTCCCTCTGGCTTGGGAATTACTAGTCCTGTTTCAGGGTGGGAGAAATAGGGGCTCAAAGGTCCTAGTAGCCTGCTCACAGTCACACAGCCAGCTGGTGCCAAAGCCAGCCTCAGAATCTGATCTGGCCCACAGCTGGGCTGCCCATCACGTGTGGTACCAGATCCTAGGCAGGTGCAGGTTTCCACCAGTAAAGAGCCTGCTGGAAATAGCTTCTTCATGGCCAACCTGCATCAGCCACACAAGAGCCTCTCTGTGGGCCTGGAACAGGGGCACCTAGAAACAAGGCCCTGGGAAGCCAGAGCTGAGCTGGAGAAAGAGCTGCCCAGGAAGGCACATTTGAACCTCAGTCAACCCTGTTTTCACTGTGCATTTTATACACATTAAGCTTCCTCCTTCCTTTCTGCTCTTCTTCTGCTGCTCTTTCTCCTCTCTCCCTCTTCCTCTTCCTTTCTCTCTTTTCCTCCTTCCTCCTCCTCCTCCTTCTTCCTCTTCTCTTCTCTCCTCACTCTCCCCAACTTTCCCAGGCTATGGAAATCCCCTGCCCCTCTCCCTCAGCATGTTCCCCTCTTGCCTATGCCCCCAACCTGTGGTTTGGAAACTGTCAGCCTCAACCTAGTTGTGGCTAGGGAAATTCTGGCTAATAGAAAGAGAAATGGTTTTTAAAATGTTTTGAAGTGAGGACAGCCCGCTAGGGAGATGAGGCAGAAACCTAAACGACTGTGACCCAGGGCAGAGCGTGATAAGGTCTGGGAGATAACAGACTTGCCTCTCAAGCCGAGGTCTTGGACTTTGGGCAGCTCCAGGTAAGGGGAATGGAATGGAGACATAAACAGGTAATAACGGTAGTTTTCCAAAAGGCCGTAATAGAGCCATGTGCAAGGTCTGCGGGAGCTGAGGGGAAACCTAAAACTCTGCCAGGGCCCATGGGAAGCCCTCTCAGACAGGGTCCTGTGAACTGGGGCCTGCAGGAAATGCTGGAGCTTGAACAGCCAGGAAGGACACTCCAGAAGCAGCAGCTTGGGATGCACGGATGTGTCTAGAAATGGCCCAGGCACCACGTCTGTGGAATCGAGAGGCTTGGACTTCATACTTTTTGCAGCTCCATACTTTCTGGGTGGCCCTGGACACACTACCTCTGTGTCTATACAATTGGGGAGGATAATAGCCCCCTCAAAGCTACTGCTGTAATAAGGACATGGGGGCTGAGTGTGAGACGGGCGTGCAGGTGAACGTGTGGTCGCAAAGGTGTCTACATTTTCAATGGGACCAGCTGTCTCCCTGCAAAGGAGCAAGTTGCTAATACCAGGGCCTCCTGGGCCGTGGGATGCCAGCAGAGATACCCTATAATGTCAGAACTTTCCAGAGCTCTCAGACCTCTTCATGTCTGAAGGAATGACGACAGCTAGCATTTATTGAGCACTTCCAGTATACAAGGAGCTTTGTGTACCTTATCTCTGACTCTCACAGTAACTGAATTCTCACTTTGTAGGTGAGGCACAGAGACAAGCTATGTTTCCCAGGTTGCACAGCTGGCGAGAGACAGAGCTGGGAATGGAAGCCAGCCCCGTCTTTGCCTGGCACCCAGGGGCACTCAGCAAATGTTTACAGACTGATTGGCAGTGAATAAACAAGGAGGTAGGCACAGAATTCAGGCATGAGACCCTATGAGGTTGGAGACTGGAGGTTGACTGGTCCCGATTCTCCCTGACCATCTCTATCTTTCCACAGTCGATCCTTGATTACCTTTAGCGATAGGAGACTCAGTCTAGAAACCTGACTACCAGGCCTGGTGGGACCTGAGGGACCCTGAGGAAGGCCCCTTTCCTTTCCCATCTGAGGCACTGTGGTGTAGATCACTCCAGTTATCGGGCCCTGCCGTCTTGGAATCCGGGTGTGAGCAAACACGTTATTGTGGGCAGGGTACCTGTGGTCGAGGTTATCAAGTCAGCAGCCTGCTTTGGCCCTGGAAAGTGGGTCATGGGAGGAAGGAGAAAGTGCCTTTTGTTATCGAGCAGGTAGGGTGGAGCAGGGAGGGGAGGGTGCAAAGTGCTGAGAGGCGGGTGCAGGGCACTCATGTGCAGCCTGAGGGGCACACAGAGGGGCCTCCGCTGGGTGCTCAGGTGGCCAAAGGCTTGGGGTTGGGAGATGGTTCAGGGAAAGCTGCCCCTGTCTCTGCCTGGCATGGAAACTTCTATAAGCTCCCTGCTATAGACAGGACGCCAACCTCCTCGCCTCTCTTCCTCCCCTTCTGCCCCTTCCCTTCTTACTTTCTCACTCTGGCAAAACCGAAATTCTGTGCCTCTTTACCCCCCACACCACAGGCACGGAGCTTCCTGTTCCCACTCCAGCTGTTGGGCTGCCTGGGACACGTCCTGTCCCCTTCTGCCCCGGTTAGTCCTCCTCTGCCTGCCACTTCCTCCAGGAAGGAACCCGGGCCTCCTCTGAGCCTCCCCATCCCCTTGGGCCTCCATCTGTCAGAGATTTGGCTCCCTGCAACTGAACGGATGTGTGTGTGATGTCTCCCTCCCTGTGGGCTGCATCTCTCTTACTAGGGATGGGGCTGGGCTGCCACAGTTCTCTCTGAATGACCAGTCCCTAGGCCAGTGCTCAGGAACCACTGCCAAAGTAACCCATGGACACAGAGAGCAGGGGGCCTCCACGGCTCCCACTGGGGAAGTGGTCCCTTCACCACAGGGACCAACACATGCGTGTCCAAGAACCATGGAGTCTCCTTGCAGACTGTGGGATCTGGCCTCAGCTGGCCCATATGGCATGAGAAGAAAACCAGCAGGGGAATCACCAAGTTCAGGGAGCCTGTGCCAGTTTCCTGGGCTTTCCTGGCAGTGCTGTGTTTCTTGTTTAAGGCTCGAGTTTAAGGCCCAACAGCTGTGGAGTGGGAGGAAGTTGAAACCAGCTTGGCAGAGGAGATTCTACATTGCCATGGGGCAGGGGGAAGCCTCATGATGGGGACCCCTTGGACTCAACCCCTGCCCATTTGCCTGTGGCTGCTGGACAGAATGGAACCCAGGGGACATTGCTGAACATATAGCATCAAGGAAGTTGTGCTTTATGCTGCAGTCAAATTATAACTGGTTATATCGAAGTCTTGTATAATCAAAATTACCCGTGGGAAGCTTGTAAATTGCCCATGCCACACAGTTGGGGGAAACCACACCATGCAGGGATTGCCCATGTCTGTTCTTATTGCCTCATGACTACCTCTTTGGGCCAAGTTGTCATCTTCCCAAAGCTGGGGTACTGCAGTCACCTCATATTTTGAGTCTTCCTGCCTCTTCCCTTTTGTCTATTTCCTGGTTGTAGCATGGAAATTCCCATATACCAGGAATCCTTTTCATCCTGCACAAACTGGGTCAGCTGGTCACTCTACACCACATCTTCTCAGGTTTAAAACCAAGTCCTTTCGTAGCCCCTATGACTCCATATGCACCAATACCATCAATGCCCCATGGCCAACCTAGACTCTCTCCAACCTCATCTCCACACCTTTGGCCTCACATCTTCTGCTCCAGCCCCACTGGACTCTGTGCTGGTCCTCGGTTATGCCAAGTATGTTTCTGACTCAGGGCCTTTTGCACCTGCTATTCCCTTTGCCAAGAATTTTGTTACTTTTTGAGATGGAGTCTTGCTCTGTTGCCCAGGCTGGAGTGCAGTGGTGCAATCTTGGCTCACTGCAACCTCTGCCTGCTGGGTTCAAGCGATTCTCCTGCCTCAGCCTCCCACATAGTTGGGACTACAGGTGCATACCACCACACCCAGCTAATTTTTTTGTTGTTGTTGTATTTGTTTAGTAGAGATGGGGTTTCACCATGTTGGCCAGGCTGGTCTTGAAATCCTGACCTCAAGTGATCTGCCCGCTTTAGCCTCCCAAATTGCTGGGATTACAGGCCTGAGTCACCATGCCCAGCCTGCCTAGAATTATTTCCTCCTACATATCCATATTGTTGTCTCCCTTATTTTTTTCTGGCCTTGCCTTATGTGCACCTTTATCAGTGGGGCCTTTCCTATATAAAAGAGTCCCCCTCCCTGTGAAGGGTAGTTTCCAACAGTAGCTGCCTCAAACACCTTCCCTCCTTGTATGTGCATGCCACTTCTTATAGCAAAAGGCAGCAAGGTTTTTCCCACCCTTTGACTCTGGGCTGGATTTTTACTCCATCCATCTGTACACATGGTGGAAATAACACTGTACCTGCCCATGTCTCATATTGAGAGCTTTCCCTTCCTCCCTCTTGAAATCCAGCTTCCATGTAAGAAATCTGCCACTCCTGAGACCACCATGCTGTGAGGAAGCCCCAGCAAGCCTGGTGGAGAAGCCACTTGAAAAGAGATGCCCAAGAACCCCCAACTGTTCTAGCCATCTCAGGTTAGGTGCCAGACAAGTGAGAGGACATGCCCACTCAGTTGGTGCAGCACCAGCAGGCTCCACAAGGAGCAGAAGAACCACTCAGCTGAGCCCAGCCCAGATGACAGAATTACAGAAAATAATAAATTGGTGTTGTTTTAAATGATTACATTTGGGGTTTGTTATGTGGTAATGGATCACTGAAACCTCCCTTCAACCTGAGTCATCAGATCTCCCTTAGTCTGCTTTATTTTTCTTGTAACTAACTTCCAACTAACAAGCCATTTAGTTCCTTCTTTATTCCTTGTGTTTCTTGGCTCCCCCTGTTAGAATGTGTGCTCCCTAAGGACAGGGTCTTTGCCACTTTGTTCCACCTATACCAGAGCCTGGCTCATCCTTGATATTCAATACATATTTACTGAAGAAGTGTTCAATGGCTCTGCACAGTTATACACAATACATAGCAAAAATGGTTTATGCCACATTTTATCAAAATACGCTTGGCTAAATCCTGGAGCGGCACTGGTGTTGTGAAAGGTCCCACACCATGGGAGCACTTGGGAACTGAGGGAATAGGCTCTCATCTCTGTTTCACACCCACTGGGGGTACACTCTCATGGAGGGAAGGAAGAGCAAGCAAAACCACCCACATAATTCAAGTGGCAAGTGTGGATTATTTTCTCTTATTTTCTTCTATAGAGCAGATACTGTTTAGGTTATTTTAATGTATGTACAATGTGTCTTCATTCTATATATGCAGATGAAAATATAGAAAAGAACTTTATATGCCCAGATATTGTACCCATCCAGCCTTCTTCCTTGGAAATTTCCTTTACTTCCAGCTTCCCTGGGTTCTTCAGTGGTAATTGTCTTCCAGGCCTGCTGGGAGGGCCAAGCTTGATGTTGATGAAAGAACTGGAGCTCCCCAATCACATGCATCACCCGGCAGCTTGCTAAAAATGCAGCTGCCCAGGGCCCACCCCCTAAACATTCTGGTTTTGTATTTCTGGGGTGGAACCTGGGAATCTGAATTTCGGACATATTCTAGGTGTTATTTCAGAGCAGTAGACTTTCGGGGGATGGGTGTTCTCTCATGAATTCTAACTCTGCCTGGCGATGCTTTCATTCATTTTCGAGAGCTGCTATAACAAACTACTACAAACTGTGTGGCTTAAAACTGCAGAAATGTATTCTCTCACAGTTCTGGAGGTTAGAAGTTTAGAAATCAATTTCACTGTGCCAAAATCAAGGTGGCTTCAGGGCTGTGCTCCCTGCAGAGGGTCTAGGGCAGAATCTGTTCCTGGCCTCTTGCAGCTTCTTGTGGCTGCTGGCACTCTATGGCATGTGGCCGCAGCACTCTGATCCCTGTATCTATGACCACATCGTCTTTTCTTCTCTGCCAAATCCCCTTTGCATTATAAGGACACTTGTGATGACAATTAGGGCACACTTAAATAATCCAGAATGATCTGTCCATCACAAAGTTCTTAGCTTGGCCACATCTGCAAAATCCCTTTTGCCATATAAAGTATCATTCACATGTTTAAGGGCTTAAGACCCAGATTATCTTTTGGGGCCATTACTTGGCCTAATACAACTCTTTTCCCCATTCCTCAGGAAGAACAATGGCTCAGAGAAGCTAAGTGACTTTCCCAAGGCCACACAGCTATACAGAGACCCAGTTTGAATTCACCTTCATCTACACCACAATCAATTCAAATGTGACTGAATTTATAACCCCAAGTTATTTTTGTGCAAGATTTCAAAGATCATGCAAGCTGCATATAGTGATGGGATAATTCACAGTAAAGGCTGATTGAGATCACGCATTATCAGGAAATAAAAGATATTTTCATTTTCAATAAAACAATATGGACACCAAAAGTAATTACCCACCCACCCTCAAAAACAAAAATCATCATCATTACAAAGGGACTAATGCTTCCTACCCTTGGACGAAGTGAAGGATCATATTCCGACCAGTGTACATGTAGCTGACTCTTGAGAAAGAGATGCCTATCTCCAGGGTTCACATTTCACCCAATTCTTGCAGGGCCATGTGAAGTTAGAGCTAATTTTGGTAATCACCCCATCTTAATAACATGTTCTACAATCTTGGGCAGTTACTCAGAGAAGCAGCCAAAAATAAATAAATAAATAAATAAATGATAAAAAGAGAAAGAGAAAAAAGCAGAAGGCTTATATACTAGCACCACTGTCCACCCCAATCAGCTCTACCTTCAAGAAAGTAAAAAAAGGTGAGATAGCCCCCTCCATAATACTGAAGGAGGCTAAGGATTTCTGTGCCCACTTAAGACCATCTATGGTTTTCATTTTAACTTGATTTTGTCTACATAAAAATGCTGAGGGACAGATGTATTGGTGGCATGCATGGTTTTCTGAGCCTGGCAGTCTCCAGGGCACATGGTAGCTAACTTGAGCATGTATCTTCTATGTTCCAGAACCTACTATAATATCTCACAAAAGCTACAATGTTTTTAGCTACAAGAAACAGCATATACATACAACAACCAGACTAAACGATGAAGGGAATTTGTTGATGTAAGATCTGAAAATCTTGGCAGTTAGAAAGGGCTTCAGGAAAGGCTTGATTCAGCATCTCCACAGTTATCAACAAGGCCCAGTTTCTTCCATGTCTCCATCGTTCCCTGCACTGTGTTGGCTTCATCCACAGGCTCATTCCCCTCTGATCACAAAGTGGCTGCCAGCAGCAGTCTGGGCTGCATTCTTCATCTTTCACATCCAGTGAGGATGAAGTATCATCGTCATCTGAGGTAATATCCAAGGTTCGTTCCCTCATGCCAAGGAAATCAAGGATGTGGACACACAAGGAGTGAGGTTAAGAGCAGATGTTTAATAGGTGAAAGAAAGAGAAAAGCTCTCTCTACTGCAGAGAGTGGGCTCCCGAGTGGGTCTTCCAGTCTGTGGCAAACTGCAGGAGGTTTTACAGATGAGCTTGAGGGGGTGGTGTCTGATTTACATAGGACACAAAGGATTGGTTGTACCAGGCAGGCCATTTGCGTAGCAAGGGAAGAACTGGTTTGGACTAGGTGTGCCATTTGCATAGCTTGTGAAGAAGCTGGCTTCCCCACCCTAATCTTTTATTATGCAGATGGATTCTCTACCTGGCTGATGCCATGTTGCCTGCTTCCTCACTGTGCACGTGGAGCCTGACGAGAATGTTTCAAGGAAGAGGGAACAAGCAAGTCAGCATCTGGAGGAACAGGGATGTGAATAGGGATGCAGGGAATCGAAGAATGATTCTGTCTTATCCCAATAAAGGGTCATTTGGGGTATTAACCTATAAACACAGACAATTAAATGGATGCATATACATACATAAATAAATACAGAAAACCCACCTATATAATTAAGGGCAGACGACCTTGTAGAAGGAAGTTAAATTATAGCTCCAGATAACCACCTGGAATATCTTTTTTCCTCCCCCCTTCTTTTTGACATTGCTGTTTAAACCTGTCTTCCTTCCCCTCCCCCTACAGAGAAACTTGCTGTGGAGTGAATCTTCACACGACAATTGGTGATCAATTATCAAAGAGTTGACACCGAGGGCCAGTAGGATGGAGGCTCCATTTCAGAGGCAGTGTGGCAAGCACTTGTGGGTGCTAAGTGTTTATATCAGGCTCAGTTTTTGTGCACCCAGTACTCAACGTTTCAATGGTACCTTTGCACACCTCCTGTTGCCTATGGCTCATCTTTCAGCTCACTGACCAATAGCCGAAACTTAATACTTTAAGGGAGAAGAAGAACTAAACCTGGATAATGAGTGGGGGCTTTACAAAATTCCTGATGTTTCAACCCTACCACAAACAAATTAAATTTGTTTTTCTGGCAAAAAGGCTGGAACATCAGTACTAAGAGCCTCCCCTATCTTCATCCTCACCCCTCCTGTGATTCTGCTGAAAAGTTAGAATTGAGAATAATGGATCTAATTCTAGAAGGTTTGCAGAGAATTTTGATGGGGTAAAAGAATTGTCCACAAGGAAATATCTGTATCTCTTCAATAAACAAAGGAGGGAGGCAAGATGATGGAGTAGGACACCTTAGAGAGAATGGCTACACAAAACTTAATCTAAAAGAATGAAGTAAAAGAGAATAGATTGCATTCATTAAATGGCTGGGGTTTAGCTGAATACAAGACTGCCGAGAATAAAGATCACACATCCCAACCTCCATTGCAGCCATCTAAGGCCATGGGATGGTTTTGGTCTGTGGTTTGTGAGCAGAAGTGAGGTGCACAGCTTCCAGGGTGAGCCCTAAAAGGGAAAGGATGTCCTCTTCACACTCCTTTCCTGTTTCTCTCCTCACAGAGGCAGCACTGTGTTGCATGGCTCCAGAGACCACCACTCTCCTTGTGTTCCATGCAACATGCCCACGAGTTATGCATTGGGACACCTGGCTGTAAATCATCGCCAACCCTGTGAATGAAGCAACACCCCAGGGAGGGTGGAGAAGTACAGAGGAAGGAGCCAGGGCCCCGATGAAACAAACATTTCTTCCAGAAATTTCCCAAGACCAGACCATTGCATGAAAAGAGAAATAAAATACTCTTTTGTTTCCATCACATTGTTTTTGGTCTCAGTTGGAGCAGCCGACCCTATATTGCAACAAATAGACTCAATCACCCTCATTATTAGGAAAGTCAGCTCTGCAGCAATTCTTCCCTTAAACACCACAGGGTGTTTTGGGCGTTAAAGGAAAAACCTTAGAAAAACCTTACATTTAGAAAAACTAAATGTAACAGAATTTAATTGAGTGAAAAATGGTTCTTGAATTGGGCAATCCCCAAAACAGGATAGGTTCAGAGAGGCTTCCAGGCTACCGCGTGGTCAAGGATGATTTATGGGCAGAAGAAAGAGAGTGACATATAGAAAATGGAGGTAAGGTACAGAAACAGTTGGATGGGTTCTAGCTTCGCGTTTGACTTGTTTGAACATGGTTTGAACAGTTGGCCGTCTTTGATTGGCTGAAACCCAGAGATTGGTACTAGAGCTGGTTATAGCCTGTTAACACATCCAGTTAGGTGATAGTTCAGTATGTAGGAAGAAACATTTAAACTAAACTGAATTTAACATGGGTAAGACGAGGCCTTTTGTTAAAGGGCCATGAGGTTGAAGGCAACTTTCACCTCCAGAGCCCCTGTCTTCTGTGCCTGGATGCCCAGAGGGTCATCAGCCTGTGACGTCACATAGGATATCATCCATCCTCCTGTGAGAACCCTAGCAGGGTAAAGATATGGCAAACCCCAGACTGTTGTATTCATCGCTGTATACCTAGAGTCCATCACTGTACTAGCACAGAGTAGGGCTCAGAGGTGCTGCTTGCTCAGTAAAGGACTGAATGAACACATTGGTGGCTATAGCCAGTGAGTGATGCACCAGCCGGGTGCTTGCATTCCTCCATGCTTTGGCTCCATCCAACCTATCTGCTTCCTCTACAATGTCTTCTTCCTGTGTGGACCAACAGCAGCAACAGTGCCTGGGGACTTGTCAGAATGCAAACTCATAGGCTGCTCTCCAGACTGCCCAAGTTGGGAGCTCTGGTGCTAACACAGGGTGTAGTAGTCTGTGTTTTAATGCACCTACCAGGCGATTCCAATGCTCACTCGAGTTTGAGAGCCACTGCTCGCCATGACTGTTTCACAAATTGCACAGCACAGCCATTTCTTTGTTGTTCCCTCTGCCTGGGATGCCTTTCTCCCTATCTCTGCCCGTAGCAGCCTCACTCATGTTTGGGGGACTCTGAACATACCATCTCCTCCAGAAAGTATCCCCAGAGCCCCACAGTCTGGAGGAATAACTCCCTGGGGATACACAGGCTGTGCTTGTCTCTTCAATCCCTGGTTTATTCAGGCCAGAGCTTCCTGCCTCCCCAACTGGGATGTGAGCTCCTTTCCGCAGTACCAGGTTTTCCTCAACTCCCCAGCTCCTGGCTCCATCAGGCCAAACTTACAATGGTATTCAATAAGTGCTGTTGGTTTAAATAATACCACAGAGCATCAATCTAGTCCGCACCTAGATATAGACTCACAAAGAAGAAAACCAGGTGGCATACAGCGATTTTTGTCACATTCTCGGGAACAACCTCTTACAAACGCACATCTCTACTCAAATGCATTTCTGAAAAAGAAACAGATAAAATTACCCCTGACAGTGAGGAAAGGAAAAAAATTAACATAAATCAAGCATTGCCCATCTGTCAGCCTGTCTTTGCTTTTTTCTGTCTTATTATTCCTCACCACTCAGGTGGATATGTGTAATTATTCCTCTTGAAGATGGTAATACTCAGAGATGATAAGTGACTCGCCTGATGTCACGCAGCCTAAACCCAGGCACCTGTCATTGTAATGCTCTTCCAACATGCCAGTTCATGTAAAAGGAAAGGATACAGTAAGATGGGGGGGGGGGGAAGCTTTTGGGAGGCCAGCGTGGTCGGATCACAAGGTCAGGAGATCGAGACTATCCTGGCTAATGTGGTGAAACCCCGTCTCTATTAAAAATACAAAAAATTAGCCAGGCGTGGTGGTGGGTGCCTGTAGTCCCAGCTACTCGGGAGGCTGAGGCAGGAGAATGGTGTGAACCCGGGAGGCGGAGCTTGCAGTGAGCCAAGATTGTGCCACTGCTCTCCAGCCTGGGAGACAGTGAGACTCCGTCTCAGAAAAAAAAAAAAAAAAGCTTTGCAGGAATTGACTTTTTCTACCCTTGTTTATGTCATTCCCAAACTACCATCTCTTTTACAAAAGGGCAGTTTCTGCCAATGGGAGGCATCATGTGTAGCCGTTGCTGAGGCTAACAGAAATGTTTGTCATTCCATAGGCTGTTTACTGGGTTGGGCCTTATCGGGTTAGACTCCAACCCAGTTTAAAAGTGAGAGTCACAAAACAAGTGCGGGTGAACAGTCTGTTACTCACTTGGCATTAAGCAAACTCCAGCAACATTATAAACAGCCTGGGGCAGACAGCCCGGGGGAAAGGACATGGACCCAGGCAATGCCTGCCCCTGAGTCTGCATTTCTGGATTCTCATGTAAACATTCCAAGCTCGTGGGTTGTGCTGTGTTATAAACTAAATGATCAAATCTAGCGTTTACACATGTCTGCCAACTCACCTGGGTTGAAAATCCACTCACAATGCCGTTCTTGCATTGTTCAGAACTTCAGTTTTCTGACTGGGCAACTGTGATAACAGTAACAGGGTCTACCTCTGGGTGGCTGTGAGGATTTGGGATATGCATTAATGTACCTGTTCCACTGCCTGCCTTGAGGCAAACTCAGTGAATCTTCGCTGCTGATGTCCATCCAGTGCCCAGTCTGAGCTAGGGTTTTTACACATGCTGCTTCCAAATTCTCATAGCAAAACCAAGGCTGAAATGTGATTCCTGAGGCTCAGGGAGAGAACACAGAGGCAAAGCTGGCAGGTAATCGCGCCTCTTCTGACTTCACACCACTGCTCCTTCTCTTCCAGACAAGGTCTTCAGGCCTGGTGAGGGTTGGTGTCATTTATGGGACAAAAGAGCCCAAATCAAGCTGAGTTGAAGCAATAAATACCCTATCCTGCTTCCAGATCAAAGTCCTTATTTAAAATGCATATGCCAAGCGTAGTAGGGCAAAGCCCGCCACCTCCAATGCCTCCCCTGTTCCCCCAGCAGTGCTGTGAGAGAGGTGGCAGATGCGGCATGGTGGCCCGCATACACATTTGCAAGCTTGAGTTCTGATGTCAGCTCTGCTCCTTATCTTCTGTATATCCTTAGGCAAATATCTGCACCTCTGAGTTTCCACTGTTTCCTCCCCTACAAAATGGGCAGAAGGAGAAGAACCAAGCTTCTTTGTTCTGAAGAGTCACAGGTGCAGAGCAGGGCAGAGTAGACACTCAGTAATGGTGGCCACTTATCTCCCAACTCATGCTAAGGAAGGAAAAGAAAAGCAGAGATGTTAAGTGCCTTATCCAAGGATATTGGCTTAGTGAGAGGTGGGACTAGGAACTAAACCCTGGAACTGTTCCATGATAAAGCCACAACTCCAATGTCCCCATCTCACCATCTGCCAATGCTCCCACCCCCATTACACCAACCTCTACCTTTAGGAAGTTGCCAGTCTCCTAAAGAGAATAGAAGCAGCTCAGTACAAGGGGAATCAAAGCACCTGCAAAAAAGGCACAAGCTAAGAGATGTGAGAGGTCTTAGGAGGGAATAATCCTAGTTTGGAGAAAGGTTCTAAGCTTCCAGGAGGAGGTGGTGCAAGTGTTGGCTCTTGAATGAGCAAGGTTGGAAGTGCAGGAATGCTGGCCTGGCATGTGGGAGCCTGCCAGGGGCTAGGCATTGGGATGGCCCTGGGGTAGGCCTTCGAGAAGCTGGCAAGGCTGCACTGGGAACCAAATGTGTGCTTCTCTCTGGATTCTTCCACCTCCCACCCCGCTCCTGGGGAATGACCCAAACCCTCACCTTCTAGCCTGTGCTGAGTCCTAATGCCCTGAAGTGGGAGAGAAACCAGTATCCACTGCGCAGTTCCTTGCCAGGAACACTGCTAGGTCTCCAATATAGAAACAAAATTCTTCACAGTCAAGGTGAGAGTGGCAAAGGGAGTTGCTTGAAGTCACAAGGATGGAAGGGAAAGAAGCCAGGATTCCAACTCCATTATCTCTGGTTCCCAAACCCAGCATCTTTCCATCAAAACACGCTACCTTGAAAGCCCAAGAAAGTCTTTGTATTTGGAGAAAAATAAAGCCTTGGGGCAGAATGGTAGCACCTCCTTAAATAATGGCACAGTAGGATTATTAATTGCTCAGTAGCAAACATCTATGGAGTGTTTATTATATGCCAGGTACTCTTCTAAGGGCTTTTGATATTTTAACTTAATTCCTCACTGCTGCTGCTATGCCCTATAAGGGAGGCACTATTATTATAATCAGCTTCTATTTCACACTAGGAAATTGACACACAGAGTTTAAGTAGCTTGCCTAAGGGCATATGGTTAATAGGATTTAAAGATTGGATTTGAGTCCAGGCAGCTGGGATCCAGCTTACAGCTCTAACTAAAATAATGTGTAAGGTTGGTCAGGCTGTGCACTGCACAAGGGCGCCTGGCCACGGGGGCACAGAAAACCTGAAATCCAGCCGGGATTCTGCTCTCTGGGGCTGCTTGGAGGAAGAGGCACCACTGTGTAACTTACACACAAGAACTGCCAAGCCAAGCCAAGCCTCTTGGAAATGGCAGCTGCTGACTGCACCGTGGCTTTTGCTGACAGCATGATCGATTTCTCTTTTTTTTCTCCTTTTTAGATCATGACCTTCCCAAAGCCATCTAGGAGTGCAGATAAACATGCACAGTGCATGAAAACTGTGAAATGGAGTCCCACCCCCAGCTGTGGTGGGGAAAAGCCTTTGAACACCACCTGGCTCTGACATTCTTCCTTTAGGTGATGAAAATGAGCCCTGGAAGTCTTTGCAGGGGCCTCTGGGCAGGTATGCCAGGGTGTGAGGTGCACACCACTGACCCAGCCGTCCCTCTTCTAGGAATCAGTCCTGATGCAACTCTCAGCAACCTCTGGCGAGATCTCTGTGGAAGCATCGTTTGCAAGCACAGATAATCAGAAACCACCCAAAAAAAAGATAAAGAAGACATTGGGCAAATCAACAATGATATGCTGAGATTTGGATTGCCAAATTGACCTTGAAGTGAAGGAGGCAGATTTGCTTGTAATAACAGTGAAAGTGATATAAGATCTACTTGAAGTGCAGAATATCATGTTCACCATGAGACACTGGTAAATCATGTTTTCATGTAAGTATATATATGTAATCATTAGGCTGAAGGCAGCAAAGAGCGTGGTTGAGTCTAAGTGTTATGGAATAAGACTGCTTGGATGCAAACCTTGGCTCCTACACTAGCCAGGTGAGGATGGGGGAGTTACTGGACTAATTTTTTTTTTTTTTTTTTTTTTTTTTGAGACAGAGTCTTGCTCTGTCATCTAGGCTGGAGTGAAGTGGCACAATCATGGCTCACAACAGCCTCAAACTGCTGGGGTCAAGCAGTCCTCCCACTTTAACTTCCTGAGCAGCTGGGACTACAGTCATGCCACCACCATGCCCAGTTAATTTTTAAATTTTTCTGTAGAGATTTTTCTGTGACTATGTCACCCAGGATGGTCTTGAACTCTTGGTCTCAAGTAATCCTCCCGCCTCAGCCTCCCAAAATGCTAGGATTACAAGCCTGAGCCACCATGCCTAGCCACGTTTGACTTCTTGCCTCTCAGGAGTAAGGGCTCGGAGGGAGCCTGATATCCTGGGTTTGAGTCCTGGTTTGCTATTTCCTTCCTACGTGATCTGGACCAAGTGACTCATTCCGAGTATGTCTCAATTTCTCCGCATGTAAGCTGGACATGCAGATGGTACTTACCTTAGTGAGCGGTTGCATGCTGCCTTCTCAGGAGGTCTGGGGCACATGAGGCCCCAGGAGTGTTAGTTATGCTGAAGCCTGCAAGAAAATGCTGAAGAAATGCACACAGCCAACATTGGTTATCTCTGAGGAATGTTTACTGTTGGACTCACATATTTCATAGCATTTTTGAAAGCAGGAATAAGTGAGTCTTGCAATTAGGAAAAAAAAATCACGCACTGCAAAAGAATACCTTTGCAAAAGGCCCTCTTGGAGAGGTAACTATGTCCTTCTAGTACATTCCCTAGAATAAAGGGCCGGTGCACTCAAGCAGCCTGGAGGTCACCCCTCTGCGTCACCATCTCTACCCTACGGTGCACTGGGCTTTCCATTGTCACTGTTCTTACCCCTGGGGGCTGTCCCTTGATAGGTCAGCCTCTCCCACAGTCCTGGGAGCTGTCCAAGGACAGGGATTATAGCTGATTGATCCTCTCTGCATCTCTGGGTCCTGGTGCAGTGGTTGGTACACAGTAGTAGGTGCCTAATGAAGGTCTGCTGAGTACTTGAGGGATTACTGAAGGAAGTTACTTCTGTAGCCTGACAATAAACACGCTCCATTCTGAGCCCTCAGGAATGCTCTTGGCACCCGTTCCCAAGTCAGGCACTAAAAATGAACACTGTGTTAATGACACAACAAAACAAGACATTCCAGACCCAGCCTCGGGCGGCTGACTCTTGGGGCTGCCGTGCCTTTGGCCAGCGGCTGCAGAGGCTGTCCTCAGGGAGGGGACCTCCAGCCCTTCCAGTCCAGAGCCACAGCCTCCTGGGACAGGCAGCAGACCATGAAAATGAGGGGTGCAGCCGTGGCCACAGATTCACTTTGCATATTAACAGGAAGAGTTTTCCTTTCCATACATGCATCAGTGTGTCCTCCCCCAAAACAAACAAATAAACAAACAAGCAAAGATAAAAGAAAGAAAAGAGGAGGGACAGAGGGTGGGACATGAGAGGGAGGGAGGAATGGAGGGAGAGAAAGGAAGAGAAAGAAAGGAATAGAGAGGAAAAAAAGAAAGGAGAAGAAAAGAACAAGGGAGGGAGAGAGGGAGCAAGGAAGGAAGGAAGAAAGAAAGGGAGGGACGGAGGGAGAGAGGGAGCAAGGAAGGAAGGAAGAAAGAAAGGGAGGGAGGGAGGGAGATGTACCTTTTGCAGACAGACCCTCTATCTGACTCCCCCTGACATTACTTTAGAGAGATTAAATATTAAGCATTATTCATCTTTTGTAAAAAACACCAAGACAAGCTTGTGGGCCGTATGATGCCTGCAACTTCAAAATTCCTGAAGCTCTTTTCCATTTTACAGATGAGTAAATGGAAAGGCTACAGTTTGCCCAAGGTCACTGGGAGTGAGTGAGTGTCCACCAGAGAGATTTCTGATTTCCCAGTCCAGACCCTTCCCTCTGCTCTGGCTCCTTGAGGCCAAGGGTGTGAACACCCCAGAGGCAGGATCTGTCATGGGAGAAGCTGGGCCTACTTGCCTCATTCAGATCCCCAGTCCCACCTCTTCCCAGGAACCCACCGTCATAGTGGGAGTCCACGTGGCCTTTTTAACAGATGCTGCCAAAAGCAGTGCTTCCAGCCCCAGGAAGGAGATGAGGGGTGAGAGATTCAGGTTACTGCAGAGATAGTGGGGTCAGGGAAGACGGGGGCTTCTCTGAAATTATAGGTCAAGGGAAGGGATATTGATGCTGATGTCAGCATTGGAGCTAGACCAATGAGAGTGGGAATTTCAGTTCTTTTTCTTCTCAGCTGGGTGAATTTTGACAAGTTATAGAACCAGTCTGGGCCTCAGTATACTAAGGTCTAAAATGGGCTAACACAGAAGGCTGTATGCAAAGTCAGCTTAATATAAATGAGGCCCTAGCCCCAAGTAGGTACTCCTTGGCACAAGAATTCTGGCTGGGCTGAACTTGGCTTTTGTAGGAGAAAATTGAGTTCTGTGGGTTTAGGAGGTAAGTCAGCATTTGGCTGTGGGTCAGTATAAGGAGAAGTTCTGCCCTTCATGTCAAGACAAAGGCCAGCTCAGGCCTTATATACTCAGGTCCCCAGATGTACAGGGCAGGGAGAGGGGTTTTTTGGGGGAAGGCTTTAGGCTAGGGTTCTTTCTAAGAACATAGGCCCAGGAAACAAGGCCTCTGGTCCTGCCTCTACCTCAGTTAGCTGTGTGACTTTGGAAAAGTCACCCAACCTCTCTGAAACCCAGTTTTCAGAACTGGGTTCTGCACGGAAAATAGCAACTCACAGGCTGCTTGTATAGAGCAACTGGGTGTGTACAATGCTAGTGCATAGGGAGCCCATAACAAATGTGACTCCCTCCATCGGCCCAGCTCCACCAAATATTAGCTGAGGGGAAGCCCCTTCCAGGGCCTCACTTTCTCCCTGCCTGGATTCCTGTTTGTGTCCAAGTAACGTTTCCAAATGGTAGTTTTTCATGTACCACAGTTATGATTGTTGCCATAATCCAAGTACACTTTTTAAAACTCATTCCTCTATATTTTTGAAAATTTAATGGATCCCTTTGTATAAATTGAAATATAAAAACTAAAGGAAAGCCAGTGTATAGTTGTTCTAAGTAGAGAAGCAGTTTGGCTGGCCTGGGTAAAAATAAACACAATCAAAAGCAAGCAAGATATTAACTTCCAGCTAGATCCAGCTGCCTGGGGAGTTGCCCAGCCCAGAGGCTATTCTTTCCCGATTAAAAGGAGAGCAGAGGAAGTGTTAGCATCTGCCCTGGTGCGAAACTGAGGCCTGCTCCTCGATGTAACCAGAAGGATCAAAGGAACTGGGAAGAAATTTTGTCTGCTGTGGTTTGATTTTATTTAACACTTTATGCATGTGCCTCAAAAATGATGTTTATGCATGTGCCTCAAAAATGATGTTGGTGAACCCCATCTGCATCCCTCTAAGGCTGCCCTCTGGGATACGCAGACCTTGGTGGTCTTGTTGGTCATTTCCTCTGTAAAAGGTGAGTGGGTCTGGAAGGGCCTCGTATGGGGTGGGGGAAAGGGGAAGGCAGAGTGGAATGGACGGCATAACGAGTGTATGGTTGGTAAGGTGGGGTAGGGACCACCTAGAGTTCAGCCCCTTTCCCAGTATGTCCCAGCTGACAGAGAGTTTCCTCTCAGCAGAATCCCACGGGCCAAGCACAGCCTGATCCCCATCAAGTCTGTTCTGGGCGGCCATGATGCTTGGCTGAGGGCAGCAGGAAGTGAGTGGGCGTCAGGCGGAAGTCTTTCTGAAGGGCTGTAGGGTGTTGTCAATGACAGCCATAACTGACAGTAACAAGAGCCGGACAGAAATACAGAGATGCTGGTCACATGAAGCGTGTGCTCAGGGAGGAGAAGACGTCTGGGACCCAGCAGAGAAAATAACCACAACCAATGATCCAGACAATGCCTTCACTGGTGGCATAGGCATGGTCTAGGAAATAAAACTGGGAGATCCACCAAATCTGTTTTTCCCCATCCTAAAGCTTGCAAGAAGCCTCCCACACAAAGTTTAAGTAACTTTTATTTTGTCACAGATGTATTTTGATGTTAAAATTGCTGCCCTTTTTTGGGTCCTGACCATTGTATGAGCTCATCTTGTTTGCTCTTCGCGGCAGCCTGTGATTCGATTATGATTATCCTTATCTTATGTCTGAAGAAAGCAAGACCCCAGGAGGTGATGTGACCAGCCAGGATCACACAGTCTCTAAGAGCCAGGGGTGGGATTCAAACCTCCAGGCCAAGTGTGGTGGCTCACCCCTATAATCCCAACACTTTGGGAAGCTGAGGTGGGAGAATTGCTTAAGCCCAAGAGCTCGAGACCAGCCTGGGCAGCATGGAGAAACCCTGTCTCTACATAAAATAGAAAAATTAGCTGGATTCACTGGTGCACGCCTGTAGTCCCAGCTACTTGAGAGCCTGAGTTGGGAGGATCGCTTAACTCCCGGAGGTTAGGGCTGTAGCCTGGACAACAGAGCAAGACCCTGTCTCAAGAAAAAAAAAAAGAAAAGCTAATACAAATCTCCAACTCTGACTCCATGGTAACCTGCCACAGGATGGGAATGGAACAGGGGACTCCCATACCTGAAGGGACAAGTGTGACGTGGACTTGCTTTGGTAACTTAGAGAGATAAAACTGAGAAATAAGGGTGGACATTGCTGAAAATCGAACAGAGCATCTGGGTGTTGGAATGGACTTCCTGGGAGGTACGGGAGATACCCTACAGGGACTGGATCACCCCCACCATGGATGTCGGGCCCAGTGCCTGGCCTGGGGGACATATATTGGATGCTCAGCATCACTACCCATGAATGCACCTCCATGGGACACTTTCCACACATTACTTCCCCGTCTGCCGGTGAACTGTGCCTCCTGATTCAGATTTTACAGACTACTTAGCAGGAGCCCAGAGACATGAAATCACCTCCCCAAAGTCACCTCACCACCGTGAGGCTGAGCAAGACTTGAATCCAGTTTTCCTTTATATCTTCTGTCTCTCAAATCCTCCATCCACCCATTTGTCAACATGACTGTCATTTCTGTCTCTAAACTTACCCGGCCCCAGCCACTTCTCCCCACCTTCCCCTTCCTGCCCTGGTCCAGCCACCATCATCTGTCCACTGGGCCACTCCAAGGGCCTCTTCTTTGTTTCAACCCTTAACCCCGTGGAAGTTGAGTTACCACACAGCAGCCATGGGGATCTTTTTCAAAAGCAAAAGTGCTTTTTCTTTTGGCTGAAAGGCTTCTGCTGGTCTCACAGCAACTTAGAATAAGGTCCAAACTCCCTCTGAGGCTCTGCAAAGCCTTCCAAGGCCTTGCCTGTTATGGATAAACTGTGTCTCCCAGAAACCCCTATGTTGAAGTCCTAAACCCCAGGACCTCAGAATGTGACTGCGTTTAGAGAGAGGGTCTTTAAAGAGGTAATTAAGATAAAATGAGGCTGCTAGTGTGGGGCCTAATTCAATATGACTGTTGTCCTTATAAGAAGAGACTGGGACACATACAAACAGAGGGAAGACCCCACAAAGGCACAGGGAGAAGATGGCAAACAAGCCAAAGAGGCAGGTCTCAGAAGAAACCAGTCCTGCTGACACCTTGGACTCAGATTTCCAGCCTCCAGGATTGTGAGAAAATAAGTGTCTGTTGCTTAAGCCCCCAGTCTGTGGTACTTTTTTATAGCAACCTGAGTGGACTAACACACTGCCCTGAGACTTTCCCCTTGTTCTCTGCTTCAGCCACACACTGGCTTCCTCCAAGTTCCTAGTACTCACTATGAACACTCCTGCCATGAGGCCTTTGCATGGGCTGAACCCTCTGCCTGCCTTGCCCTCCTGTACACAAACAGAAAGATAACTCTGGAAGCAGGATGTGGAATGCATTAAGAGAGAAAGTTAAATGGATTTAATAAATATTCCCTTAGCACTCGCCCTGGGCCAGGCACTGAGCCAGCTCCAGAATTGCAGAGAGAGATAAAGAGGTTCCTGAGCCCCTGAGGAGGGTACCCAGGACCCAGGGAGGAGACAGACTGATTTTGACAACAGGGTGGGAGGGGTGGGATGGAGATTTTGCAGTTGGGTGAAGAACCAAAGAGGCACAAGGTATATCCCAGTCTTGGGGAGGGCAATGGACTGAATGTTTGTGCCTTCTCCAGATTCGTAGTTAAAGCCTGAATCTCAATGTGACGGTATTTGGAGGCGAGGTGTTTGGGAGGCAATTAGGATTAGAGGAGGTCATGAGGCTGGGAGCCTTGTGATGTAACTGCCCTTATAAAAAGAGGAAGAGACACGAAATCCCTGTCTGCTCCATGTGAGGACACAGCAAGACGGTGGCCACCTGCTAACTGAGAAGTGAGCTCTCATCAGACACCAGATCTGCCAGCGTTTATGCCCTGATTGTAGAAGATTCCTTCACCTCAGCTGTTCAGTGCTGAGAGTCTGGAGAAGTTTTCTTTCCAGTAAAAGATGGATCCTGCACCTTTCAGGCTTGCAGCTGCCTGAAGACACCCCCAGACCACAGTGGTGGGGGATGGGGAGGCAGATGCAGGCAGAAATCTCACATTGCACTTTTTCCAAGTACCTGGGGTCATCGCTGGGGCTGAGTCGTGCAGGTCTGGGGAAGCATGGGACCTACCCGTCCCTTCCCTGGTTAAATATTTGCCAGCTTTGGCCCCATCTCCAGAGGAGTTCGACCAACCAGCCTAGCAAATCCATCTGGATATGGCCTTGTGTGCACGAAGGCTTAGGGCTTAGGCAGCACTTTTGTTATTTGAGTTTTTATTTAACTAGAAGAGAAAAAAAGCAGATAGCTGGTTCTCTCCTTCCCATATCCCCCACCTCACTGCCCAGCCGACCTTGGCTCCTCTCAGGCCCAAGGCTGACCAGGGCTGGCCAGGCAGCGCCTGCAGAGGAAAGAGCAGTAGGTTTTTTGTTTGTTTGTTTGTTTGTTTGTTTGTTTTTTGAGACAGAGTCTTGCTTTGTCACCCAGACTGGGGTGCAGCGGCGTGACCTCAGCTCACTGCAACCTCTGCCTCCCAGGTTTAAATGATTCTCATGCCTCAGCCTTCCATGTGTCAGGCGTGTGCCACCACACCACACCCAATTAATTTTTTGCATTTTTAGTAGAGACGGGATTTCACCATGTTGGTCAGGCTGGCCTCGAACTCCTGGCCTTAAGTTACCCACCTGCCTCAGCCTCCCAAAGTGCTGGGATTTCAGGCATGAGCCGACACGCCCAGCCAAGAACAGCAGGTTCTCATGCAGAGAATGCCGGATCAAAATTCTTGCTCTGCCACTGGGGTTGTGCATCTTTGACAATTCCCTTCACCTCTCTGGGCATTGCCCCACCCTGAGCTAATGGAGGCTCCAGGCAAGAGCCCCTTAGGTCTTAATCCTCCCTCTCCGCCCCACCACCACTCACCATTTCCCCTGCCCTGCCACACTCACTGCAGCTCTGATGGGCTGCTCTTTCCCTTCTCAGCTTTTGAGTTTCTGTCTTAGTTGCATCTGCCCCTTCCTGATTGCCTGATGGTAGTGGCCGGACTCAGGGTCGGACATCTGGGTTCAGGGTCGGACATCTGGGTTCAGATCCCATCTGCATCATTTTCTTGTTAGGAAAAATTACCCCACCTCTGTCAACCTTGATACTTAGTCTATAAAATGAGGGCTGAGAATTAGATCTTCTTGGGGTTCTTAAGAGAATAAAGATGATGGTGCATATGTTGTATTTTCATGAGCAGGAACCTAAAGACCAGCACTTCTATTGATTAGACCGTCCTGTCCCCCTGCCCCCTTTCTTCCCTTCCCTCACACTAGGTTGGTTAAGATGCTGACCTCTTATTCCCCCAGTACCATACCTGGCTCTGCAAAGCACACATCACTGTGGGTATTTAGTGTCATGCTTGTTTGTGTTTGGCCAGAAGTGTCTAGAGGGCAGAGTCTAGGTCTCATTTATCTTCCAACCCCTAGGTCAGCAAGCACTTGATCAGAGCCAGTTTCTTGAGTGAGTGAATGCATGGGTGAATGAATAAATGAATTGCCAATGACCTTTTCTGCCCTGTGAGGAAGCGCTCTTGGTCTTCACCAATCAATAGTGATCTGTGTCCCAGTTTCTAAGTCGTGCCCTAGAAAACGATCACTGAGCTTCAAATGCACAATACAGTGTTGCGTGGACCAGATGCTGGCAGGGTAGGGAAGGGAGGTCACAGAGGTGGTGTGGGCCAGCCTTGGCACCCTGGATGCTTCCCGCTGTGGGAGAGGAACATCACACACACACGTGTCTTTTCACACCCACACATGTCTTATCTTTCTGCCCACTCCACTAGTGGACTTACAGCACTTCCACTCAGGGTTGGCCCTGTCCCTTGAAGAGGGTCCTTAAATTACATCTGAGGGCCACCCTGCATATGTTTGTATGAATCACAAGACCTAGAGTTCAGATCCCATGAGGAAGAATACTATACCTAGGCCAGGGGGATGCAGCCACCGACCCACTTTGAAGCTCAGCTCTGGAGTGGACCAGCACCCTGTAGTACCACAAGGTCGATTGGCATCTTCTTAAGGAGCTTAATAAAATTCTAAATTATTAAAATAATAAGAGGATTCTGGGAGATTATATCTAAAAGCACAAACAGCATCACAGAAGTTTCCAAACAGATTTGTTTTTCTATTTACTGTTTCCACTTTAATTTGTTCAACCCATATTTCCCAAGGGCCTACTAGGAGCCAGGCATTGGGCTGTGCTCTGAAGATACACAGCCCAGTGAGACCCAGTCCCTTGGTGGCCAAGAGACCTCTTGGGGGAGAAGGGGATGCTGCTGAGACCGGCCCAGAGAGCAGAACTGCCCTGAGGACTCCTGTTCTGAGGCTTCTGAGTTACGGGGTACCCCTTGGGGCCAAGGTCGGGGCCATGAGCTACAGCTTTTGTCTCCTGAATTCCCACAGTTACCTCACAAGGTCGAGAGCAAATGAGTCTTCTCCATGAGGAAAATGAGGCTCGGAGAGGTTAAATAACACCCATCTTCACACAGCAAACCCACAGCCAAGTCGCCAGGAGCTCAGATCCTGACCAGTTTAACTCCAAATTCCATGTTCTTAACCCCGACATATGTGGCCCAGACAGGACAGAAGTGTTGAGTGAGGGAGGGGTCATTTATTGGTTCTCTCAGATCCAGAGAAAATTTCACAAGAAAATGGGACAGAGGACAGGAATCTTATACCATTCCCAGTCCATATGACATTCTGAGTATGTTGGTATTTCTGTTGACATTTTTTGGAGGAGGTTTTGGTGTGGGGTTTGGAATAAGATAGTTTTTGGTCTGAGTATCTGCTCTGCCATTTGCTAATAGGATGACCTTGGGCAGGTGACTGAATCTGTTCTAACCTCAACTTCACCTATAATGTTTAATGATAAGGATTCGTAAATGCTGGGAGTATATCACAGATTAACTGCTATATTAGTTTGCTTGTGCTGCCGTAAGACATAACACAGACCTAAACAACAGAAATTTATTTATTTTCTCACAATTCTGGAGGCTGGAAGTCCAAAATGAAGGCTTTGGCAGGGTGACTTTCTTCTGAGGCCTCTCATCGTGGCTGGCAGAGGCTGCTGATAAAGACACACCTGAGACTGGGCAATTTACAAAAGAAAGAAGTTTAATGGATTTATAGTTCCACGTGGCTGGGGATGCCTCACAATCATGGCGGAAGGCAAGCAGGAGCAAGTCACATCTTACATGGGTGGTGACAGGAAAAGAGAGCTTGTTCAGGCAAACTCCCCTTTTTAAAACCATGAGGTCTCATGAGATTTATTCATTGTCATGAGAACAGCACAGGAAAAACTCACCCCCATGATTCAATTACCTCCCACCAGGTCCCTTCCACAACACATGGGAATTCAAGATGAGGTTTGGGTGGGGACACAGCCAAACCATATCAGATGACCTTGGACAGGTGAGTTAATCTGTTCTAACCTCAACTCTTTCACCTATAATATGTAATGACAAGGAATTCCTGCATGCTGGGGGTTTGTTAAGGATTATCTGCTATATTAGTTTGCTTGTGCTGCCGTAAAAAAGTACCACAGAACTAAACAACAGAAATTTAATTATTTTCTCACAATTCTGGGGGCTGGACTTTGAAATTAAGGCTTTGGCAGGGTTACTTTCTTCTGAGTCCTCTCATCGTGGCTTGCAGATGGGCTGCTGATAAAGACATACCACAGACCAAATCTGACTCTGAAAATGACCATGTCCAAGCCCAGCTGGAAACCAACTGCAAGTGGATGAGGAGGCAGCAGACAATTTTAGAGGAGACAATCTTCAAGACATCTGACTTTTCTCCACCAGTACAAAAATACAAAATAATCAAGGTGCAGGCTGGAGACATGTCTCCAGGTTAGAAGAGACTTAAAGAGCATCACACACACAATATACTGTATGAATCGTGGTTAGATCTTACCTTAATATCTAACCATGATAGTTAACTTCTGACAGTTAATACCTTCAATACGTAAATCTTCATCTGTAGAATTCTTACATAATGTAAGTGTTTTGGGTTTTTAATGGTAGTTCGGTGTGTAACTACCCCCAAACTAGTGGCTTGAAACGACAGTTGTTTTACTTATTTGCTCTTGATTCTACAATTTGGACAGGGGATGGCAGTTCAGGTGGCTAGGGGAGGCTGGGGGACCCTCCTCTGAGATGCCTCACACACGTGGCTGGCTGCAAGGAGTTCAGGCAAGGCTGTGGACTTGGGCCTCAGCAGTCTTCCTTGTGGTTTCTCCATGTGGCTGCTTCGGACTTCTCACAGTCTGGGGGTGTGAAGGTAGCTGGACTTGGTACATGGCTGCTGGCTTCCAACAGAGCAAAGGCAGATGCTGCCAGGCTTTCTGAAGGCTTAGCCCTATAACTGTCCCAATGTTACATCTGCCACATGGTATCAGTTAGAGTGAGTCACCCAAGCAGCCTGGCCAAATTCAAGGGGAAAGGGAACAAGGGCACACACACCAGGGTTCATTGGAAACCCCACAGTGACATTCTGCCGGGAAAGAACTAAAGCAAAATCCCAGTGGGAAAACGGACCGTGGAAATGAACAAATAATTCACACAAGAAATACAAATGGCCAACACGCATGTAAAGGTATGCTCAACAGAACTAATAATTGAAGAAACACATGTCTACATTTCACATGATTTGTCCCTGCCCAAGGATGGAACAAGGTATGACAAAGATTCAGAGGCCCCTGTTGGAGTGAAAATTTCTGCAAATCTTCTAGAGGAAAAAAATCGATCTCATATATATATATATATATCAGAAACTTCTAAAAACAGTGAACGTTTTGATTCAGCCATTTGTCATTTAGGACTTTCTAGAGCTATTTAATAAGAAAATACTCAGAAAAGTGCACAACATTGTTTACAATAGTAAAGGATTGGAAGGAGCTTAACCAGCCATTAATAGAAAGTAGATTAAATGAATTGCTTCATTGATTTGGTGGAATATAATGCAGGAAATATCTTAATCAACTGGGCTTTTAAGCCACTGACCATGCTTCAGAAAATATTCGCCAACCCTTTCCAACTCATATCATCGAGATTCGAGCACCCAAATATTCATTTACCCATTAATTTCAGACATGTGTTTAGTGCCACATGAGAGCAGTTATTGTGTATGATATTGTCCCTGCCTCTGAAGTATTTTCACAGTGTTTGGCAAAAGTATTTAAAAACATTAATTATTAAGTAACTACAATGAAAATAGAACAGTTGAATGCACATTGACACCACCATCTCTTTCAACCAGAAGTCACCAGCAAGGTCCAAAATGAATAAAAGAGTACCTAGTTCTAGTGTGGATGAAGGATAACAAGCCCAGGAGTTGAGAATATTAATTGGCATGTTATCCTTGTCTTCCAATAGAAGCTTGGCCAAATAAACTATTATATATATGTAAAAAGGAACTCCATAACTCTGAATGGAAAATGATGTGGAACGATCTCCATGATATTGTTAAAAGAAATGCAAATGTTTCTTTTTATTTTATTTCTTTTATTTGAACAGTTTGTGCAGCATGCCTCCTATTGTGTCAACAATGTAAAAGGGAAATGTCTCAAAACAGAAGAAGACGCCTGTGGGCAACAGCATCTGGAGAGTGATCTGGGAGCTGGAAAGAAGACTCACTTTTCACTTTAGAAACTTGGGCACTGTAAGGATATTTTGGGCTTGGTGTGTGTGTTTTATAAAAATAACTTAATAGAACATTTTTAATGTCTCAGAGATAGTGTGTTCATGACAGTTCACCTCACTAACATCTTTTAAATCCACTCATTTATTCGTCCATTTGTCCATTGATTCAGCATTTTGGTGGCGGTCATTTTAGGAAGGAAGATATGAAGGCAGAGAAGACAAGGCCCCCACTTCCAGGACAGGATTCTCAGAGTCTGAGGGGGAAGCCCATGGGAGCAGGTGCTGAGAGGAGGAGGGTCACCCCAGAGCTGAGGAGGGCTCAAGAGACAGTGACTGACCTCAGCTAGCTGCATGTGTGCAGTGGGGGCATGGCTGGGCAGCAGGGAGGGTCCAAGAAAAGGGATCATCTAAGCTGGGCTTTGAAAGGCACATGAACTTGGGTCAGATGAGGAAGGCCAGGCAGGAACCTTGGCATCCACCAGAGCAAACAATTAATGTTTCCAACTCAACCAACCTATTTGGCAGGAATGAGGAATTTACGAGCCAAAGGGAAGAGAGAAGGAAGGAGGCATTCAGACTGGGAGACTATGAGAGAGATTTTTTGGTTTTTCATGGAAGAAATCATACCTCGTTTTATTATTTTTTATTTTTATTATGTTTACAAAACAAAAATCTCTACCCATCTTCAGTCACATGGCAACCAAAGACCCTGCTGCTCAGAGAAGTGAACTTTGTCTCTTCTCTTCCGGAGTAGCTCATCAGGCTACAGGGTCCGGTCCAGGGCTGCCGGGAGGACAATGCAGTCTCTCTTAGATGCTGAAATACATTTCAATGGCACAGCAGCAGGCCACTGAGAGCTTCTGGTAGGGCTTCTCAAACTTCTGTCCTTCCAGGTCCTGGTTAATATAGGGCAGTTGTAATCATAGCTGGATTCCTGGAGGTGTGAACTTGGGCAAGTCACTTTCTCTCTGAAAATCCAACATCCCAAAGCAACCAACTTTCAGGATTGGCACAAAGACTAAGGTGACAGTGTCCTATATCAGTTGCCCATCATCATCTTATATTTCAGATGCCTTACATTTATCCCCTACATGTCTGGGAAATATTCCCTACCCAAGGACTTGTTGACAGCAGCCACCCAGGCTACCCTCTGATCTCCCTTTTCTCTTCTTCCACCTATAGTATCATTCAGGTCAGTCTTGGATTGACTCCCATAGCCACAGTCGTGGTTCAATTTTCATTCTCTCTCGCATTATCTCCCTGACTTGGTGCTTCCGCACATAATGGAAGACATCAAGGTCTTTTGAAAACACAGATCTGACTATGTCAACCTCCTGTTTCTAATTCCTCAATGGCTCCCAATTGCCCAAAGGCCAATCATGACTCCTCATGAGAGTATACAAGGGTCCTCCTGGCCAGCCCCTATCTACTCAATCAGCCTCAATTCTAGGTTTTCCAAACCCCCTATTTTATGCACAACAGATATGATTATTAATCATTCCTAAAACCCACCACATTTTCTCATGCTTCCATGCTTTTTCACAGACTGTTCCCACTGCCTGGAACTACCATGCTTTCCAAACCTTCTCTTTATCTAGAAGTATTATGCCTCCTTGGCACTTCTCCTGACATCTATGTGCCCTGGCTGGGCGCGGTGACCCTGCTCCATACTCCCTGCCACAGTTGACAGTTGTCTGAGCTACCTCGGTCATCACAGTTAGCAGAGAGCCTGGGCTCAGCTTTTCTCTGTATCTGCTTCCTCTGATGACCTAGTGTGGCCTAAGTGGTGCACCCGGCACGGAGCCTGGTTAGAGAGAGAATATGTTAGTCAAATGAGAGAATGCATGTCCCTGGTACTAACCCAGGGTATAAGTGACAGCCCTTTGCCTGTGTTTCAGATACAATGTGCCTTGTCTGGGAGCTTCCACAGTATGTGGAAATGACCACCGTCGCCTTCCACTAGGAGACTATTTCTTCCAACGCAGTTCCCAGACATGTGGAACAATTGGGGCTTAGCTTCTTTCCATCATTAGAATAGAATGTATTATGGCTTTCCAAAAAAACAGAACCAATAGGAAAGACATATAGATATAGATATAGATATAATTAATGAAAAGATTGTGAGGAATTGACACATGTGGTTGTGGAGACTGAGAATTCTCACCATCTTCTGTCCACCAGCTAGAGACCCAGAAAAGTGAGTGCTGTAATTCCAGCCTGAGTCCGAAGGCCTGAGAACCAGGGAATTTGATGCTATAAGTCCCAGTCCAAGGGCAAGAGAAGATGAGATGCCCCAGCTCAACCAGGCATGCAGGAAACAAAAGGGATGAATCCTTCCCTCCTTCCTCTACCTTTTTGTTCTATTCAGGCCCTCGATGGATTAGATGGTTCCCACCCACATTGGGAAGGGCCATCTGCTTTACTAAGTCCCCCCACTTAAATGCTAGTCTTATCCAGAAACATCTGCACAGATACACTCAGAAAAAAAATGGTGAATCAGGGCATTAACCCCTTGGCCCAGTCAAGCTGACACAAAATTAAACCATCACACAGAAACTATCTCTTCTGAATAAATATATTTCTCATTTCCATGGGCAAATCTACCTTTAAATTAATTTTACAGGGCTTCTGTGAGCAAAGGAAGCTTAGAGTTCATCTAGTTAGTTCTGCCTCTGTGCCTGCTTTGCAGATGGGGAAACTGAGGCTCAGAGAGCAGACTTGAGTCCCAGGGCCTGCTGCGGGGCAGAACCAGCCTGAGCTCCTCCCAACAAGCCTTGCTCTCCAGGAGACATGATTTATTGTTTCCAGGGGCTGTGGTCTTGGCCCTCCTGGGCCTGCTGCCTTGTTTTCCTGTGGCCCCTTACAGAGCTCAAAACACTCCCCGCTCAGAAATGAGACGATTGCTCTCACTTTTGTAGATGAAGAAACAGAGGCGCAGACAAATGCAGTGTCCCGAGGTCATAAGCCGAAGACTCAAACTGAGGTCCTCTGTCTCCTCACCCAGTGCTGTTTCTTCTAAAACAAAACAAAACAAAACAAACAAAAAAACAAAAAAAACCCAAACCCAAACCCACTGGGATATGAGGACCAAGAAACATAATTATTTCTAGATAATTTAAAAGAGAAAGATGCAAGGATACTGCCTGTGTCTTAGAAGCTGAAGAAAATACAGTTCAGAAGGCTAGGGAAGAATGATAGAGGAGCACAGGTTAACTTCTCTGAATGCTGTTTACATACCTGGAATTCCACCACACCCTCTGCCAGTGCAAGCTTCCTCTTTCTGACCCATTTATTTCCTAGAAAATAAACAAATTTATGACTCCATTCTCCTTTGTAAAGTAGATATTCTTTACTATCTGAAATCCAAATTATAGATCCTATGATCTCCTTACATATATAATCTTAAGACAATAGATTGATGCACTTTTACATATAAAGGAGAAATGGAATAAAAATGATTTGTAGTACATTTCTAAATATGCAGGTGCTTGGGCATGACCATACTGGAAGACATGATGAAACAATCAGATTCCCAACATGTATAAATAAGAAACCACTGTGAATGCACACTTATAAACACAGACCAACTTGAGCGTGTTTTGCTGGTGATTCAAAGACTATGAGTAGAATTGCTGTGAGTGTTAAAATTTTCCCAAATAGCAAGAAACTCTTGAAAGAACTCCAGACCAAACAAAGCACAAGCTTCTCTCAATTTACACTGTAGATGCTTCCTAGAACATTTAGGAAATATTAACAGTGTGCACAAAAGCCCTTCTGAGTGCCTATATAACATGTAGCTAGGTTCTGAGCTTAGGTCATCATAAACAACTGTTTTTCTTGCATGAATGTCCATTGGCACATTTTTTTTTCATACCCTTAGCTTGACTTCAGTAGCACATTTTTAAGTGGGGTGGGATATGAAGTAATTTTTGTTGTACAGTAAACAAATGATGGATGCAGGGTAGGGTGGCACACCTATGTAACTCACACTAGCCAGACTGTGGTTCATACAGGGTTTGGCAGGAGACGGGTAGATAATAGTAAGTAACGATAATAAAAATAATAGCTAGCAGTTGTATAATTTGTGCCAGGAACTTTTTTTCTTTTTTTTTTTTTTTGAGATGAAGTCTCACTGTGTTGCCCAGGCTGGAGTGCAGTGGTCTGATCTCGGCTTACTGCAACCTCCACCTCCCGGGTTCAAACAATTCTCTGCCTCATCTGCCTCAGCCTCCTAAGTAGCTGGGATTACAGGTGCCTGCCACCACTCCTGGTTAATTTTTGTATTTTTAGTAGAGGCGAGGTTTCACCACCTTGGCCAGGCTGGTCTTGAACTCCTGACCTCGTGATCCACCTGACTTGGCCTTCCAAAGTGCTAGGATTACAGGCGTGAGCCACCACGCCCAGCTGTGTCAGGGAGTTGTAAATGCTTCCTATATATTAATTTATTGATTCCTCACAACAATCCTATTAGATTGATTGCAGTATTATTCTCATTTTACAGATATAGGAACGGAGACATGGAGAGGTTATGGGACTTTCTTGAGCTTACACAGGTAAAAGGCATTTAGTTCAGCATGACGAATGCTACCTGCTGTGTGCAGGTGCAGTGTGGAAATTGATCATGTTCTGAGTCCACAGGAGAGGGACCTAATACATACACACACACACACACACGCACACACACGCATATATATGGAGAGAGAGAGAAGAGAGGTTTATTATGAGGAATTGGCTCATGTGATTACGGAGGCTGAGAACTCCCATGATCTGCCATGTGCAAGCTGAAGATCAGTCCAAAGGCCTGGAACCAGGGGAGCCAATGATGTCAATCCTATTCTAAGGGCAGGAGAAGGTGAGAGGTGATGTTACAGCTCAAGCAGTAATGCTGTAAAAGTGGAGGGAAATTCCCCATTCCTCTGCCTTGCTCTATGCAAGCTGTTGATGGACTGGATGGTGACCACCCACACTGGGGAGGGCCATCTATTTCACTGAGTCTGCTGATTCAAATGCTAATCTCATCCTAAAACACCCTCACAGACAAACTCCAAAAGAATGTTTAATCTGGGCATCTCATGGCCCATTCAAGTTGACACATAAGACTGACCATCCCAGATCCAGTTTGGGGCCATATGTTTATTTCTTGCCAATGGACCGTGAGCAGAGTGGCTTTTGTCAGTTACAAGTCAATCTGCTGCCTCCCTTTTCTCCTGTTACAGCAGCCTTGCAGGCTATGTGTCCTGATGGCAGAGGTACAGTATGGAATAGAGCCGCATGACTCAAATCTGACTCTGATCTGAGCACCAAATAAATCCATCTCCGATTAGGGAATTTTTGTTGTTACCTAAACCAGCTAAGCCTGACTAATACAATAAAATGTATCAATCTTTACCCTGAAAAAGAAATTTCTAGATGTTAAATTGTAGACTTTGTGAGTAAGGTCATTTGGGGTTGGGTAGTATCAGTCAGGACACACTCCACTATGCTTCAAGAAAAACCAAAATCTCAGTGACTTTAACCAATAAAGGTTTATTTCTTACTTTCCCTATGTAACTGTCATGGAGCAGGTGAGGGCTCACACGCTTGTCCTACCTGTAGGGCCCAAGCTGGTGGGGGCGCCACCATCAGGAGCATTACTGCTTAGTGTTGCAGCAGGAAAGGGGAGCCTGCAGAGTGGACACTGGAGATGCCAACGGCAGGTGCCACCAGTCACTTCTGCTCTCCATGCCTAGTCACGTGACATGGCTTCAGGGGGCCCGTCTACCTGGGGCCTTGGAGGAGAAGGGAAAACTATATGGGCGACATAATGAGAGAGTCTCAAGTCACCTAAGAGGCCACTCTGTGTTTTCTCAGCTTTCTCATTTTGACTTGAGCATTCCGGACAAGCTTCTTTAGACCAACTGCCTCCATTTCTCTAACTCTATAAAGATTTCTGTGCTTGTTAGAAACCCCACAAATGTCTTTCCACCTATTGCCATCACCATGAAGCTGTCCCCCATGTTTTCCTCCATTGGCGGACTGTGAACTCCTCAAGGTCAGGGACAGCATCTTACTCCTCTGTGTCCACATCTTTCAGACAGGAGGGATGCTCAGGAAATTATGAATGAATGAATAAGTTCTTGTTGAGAGTTGGGCAGAGGAGAATGCTTCCTGACAGCCAACGCTGGAGCAACCTGGATAGACTCAGAAACAGCTTTGAGCCACCGCAGAGTGAAGGATGCTGCATTCAAGGGACTGTTTTGAAAGACAATGCTGCAATTTTAGTAACAGGGGTGTGAATTAAAAGGCCAGTAGGAATGACCTTCTAACAAATAAATGTGATTTTAAACCTTCTCTGCAATCCTGGTACCTCCCTCTCCTTACCTCTCTTGTGGCTTGGGCAGGTCTTGCTCGTCTGCAGACCTGGATATTTTCCTGAGCAGCAAGGAAATGGGCTTACTTATCTGTGGATGCTCTTTTAGTTTCCACCAAGCAGGAGCTGAGCTCCAAATTCTTCTATATTAAGAAGGCCAGACCAACAGCACCTTCTGAGGTTTGTGAAGCTATGTGCATCTTCCCTCCTGCAGTTTCTTCTCAGCTCCCTGCAGGGCTCTGAGCTCCAGGAGCTTGGCCTTGTATCTAGACCTGCTCTAAGTGTGTGCTCCCCCAGCAGGGTCTTTGTGGCCAGTGGGTCACCTCCCCCACCTCTATCTCTGTCTTTGAAGACACTCAGCCCTAAGTCACAGAGGGCTGTGACTATAACTTTGCTCTGACAGGTTTTTGTTTGTTTTGTTTTTAAACTGGGGCAGAATTATTTGTATATTTATTCATTTCTTGTGCAAAATATGTATCGTGTGCCCATGATATTCTAGGCAGTGTTTTATGCACAAAGTATTCTAAGACAAACAGGCCTCCTTTCCTCCTGGTCTTACACTTTACAGGGAAAGCAAGCAACAGGCCAGCTAGTAAAAACAGAAACACCATCATGGTGAGTGCCGTGGTGAGCACGAGACAGATTTATGCAATAGAGGGAGGATGGGGGGTAGGCATCTTTGAACAGAGGTGTTGGAGAGCCCTGCTGTACAGTCAAGAGTTGACATGAGATCTGAAGGCCACTGTGTCTGCCACCACCTGCCACCTGGGTCCTGGTTGAGGAGGGTTGGAACACCCAAGCTTCCCACGGAAATTAAATTTCTAAGGTAGGAGATTTGTAGGGTAAGATAAAAAAAAAAAACAAAAACTAACATTGGCTGAGTACTTATTATATACACATTTTAATGTGTAATTAAGTATCCTACAAAATTAATGAGTTAAGGATGAATTATGCCTTTTTAAAAACATTTTTTTGAGACAGAGTTTTGCTCTTGTCACTCAGGCTTCAGTGCAGTGGCGCAATCTCAGCTCACTGCAACATCTGCCTCCCAGGTTCAAGTGATTCTCTTGCCTCAGCCTCTCGAGTAGCTGGGACTATAGGTGCCCTCCACCACACCTGGCTAATTTTTGTATTTTTAGTAGAGACGGAATTTCACCATTTTGACCAGGTTGGTCTCGAACTCCTGACCTCAAGTGATTCGCCTGCCTCGGCCTCCAAAAGTGCTGGGATTACAGCTGTGAGCCACCATGCCTGGCCTGATTTATGCCTGTTTTTAAAGATAAGAAAACTGGAGCCTGGATGAGTAAGTAAATTTCTTAGCTGGTCACCCAGGTGGGAAATGGGATTTGAGATATGATCTCAGTTGTCCAGGTAACACACTGAGTGCTTAATCATTCAGATCTCACTGTTGCTTCATGTATCAGATCACTTTTTTGATAATGTGAGCACAGTTCTTTGTTAAAGGGGCTGCCCTATGTATTGTGAAATATTTAGCAGCGTCTTTGGTCCCTTCCTACCAGATGCCAATAGCCCCTCTCATCAATTACGGTAACCAAAAAAGTCTCCAGATATTGCCAAATATTCCCTAGGGGCAAAATCATCTTGGTTAAGAACCACGGGTCCAGAAATTTTATGACTATATCTTAGGAAGTACATTTCTAATCTACAGAAGGTAAAATATGTGCCCTGCTTTCAGATGCCACCTACAATATGCTGATCACTCCAGATCAGATATTTTCCTGCTCCAGAAATATGTAACCAATCATCTATTGGACATTTCCAAGGTGTTTCCGTTGCCATGTCCCCAAGACATCTGAACTCACCTGACAGCAGGCCCACATCTCCCCTGGTGTTTCTGGTCTCTGTGAATGGCTTCTCCAGGCTCATACTTGCTCAAACCAGAAACCCAGGGAGTCATCTTAACTTCTTCCTCTTCATCATCTATCTCAGTCAACCAACTGAGTCATGTTATCCTTTGTCTTAGAGCTGTTCACTCTCCATTCCACTGGAACCAAGGGTTCAGTTAAGTACAAGGTAGCCAGCAAAGGGCACTTAGCCTAGGGGCAGAGGGGCTGGCAGGAGCCCTAATCCACATAGATGCTGATATGGTTTAGATCTGTGTCCTTGCCCAAATTACAAGTTGAATTGTAATCCCCAGGGTTGGAGGTGGGGCCTGGCGGGAGGTGTTTGGATCATGGAGGTGGATATCCTGCTTGGTACTGTCCTTGTGATGGTGAGTTCTCATGAGTTCTGGTTGTTTAAAAGTATGTGGCATGACCAAGAGCAGTGGCTCACATCTGCAATCCCAGCACTTTGGGAGGCCGAGGTGGGTGGATCACCTGAGGTCGAGAGTTCAAGACCAGCCTGACCAACATGGAGAAACCCCATCTCTACTAAAAATACAAAATTAGCCAGGTGTGGTGGCACATGCCTGTAATACCAGCTACTTGGGAGGCTGAGACAGAAGAATCACTTCAACCTGGGAGGCAGAGGTTGCAGTGAGCTGAGATCACGCCATTGCACTCCAACATGGGGAACAAGAGTGAAACTCCATCTCAAAAACAAAAGCAAACAAACAAACAAAAAAAGTATGTGGCACCTCCCTCGCTCTCTCTTGCTATGGCTCTGGCCATATAAGATTCACCTCCTTCCCTTTAACCTCCTACAACCATGATTGTAAGTTGTCTGAAGCCCCAAGAAGCAGAAGCCACTATGCTTCCTATGCAGTCTGCAAAACCGTGAGCCAATTAAACCTTTTCTTTATAAATTACCTAGTCTCAGGTATTTCTTTATAGCAGTGCAAGAACTAATAGAGATAATTGGTACCAAGGAGTAAGGCATTACTAAAAAGATACCTGAATACGTTGAAGTGGCTTGAAACTCAGTAATGGACAGAGTTTGGAAGAGTTTGGAAGGCTCAGAAGAAGACAGGAAGATGAGGGAACATCCTAGAAACTTGTTGAATGGTTGCAATCTGAATGCTGATAGTAATATGAACAGAGATGGCCAGACTGATAAGGTCTCAGATGGAGAGGAGGAACTTATTAGGAACTAGAGTAAAGGGCACTTTTGCTGTACCTTAGCAGAGAGTCTGGCTGCATGGTGCCCCTGCTTTAGGTATCTGTGGAATGTTGAACTTGAGAGTGATGATTTAGGGTATAGGGAAGAAATGTCTAACCAATAAAGTATTTAAGATGTGGACTGGCTGCTTCTAACAGCTTATGTTCAGATGGATGAACAAAGAAGTGACCTGAAACTGTAACTTATATTTAAAGAAGAAGCAGAGCATAAAAGTTTGAAAAACTTGCAACCTGGCCATGTGGTACAAAAAAAAAAAAAAAAAAAAAAAAAAAAGCCCATTTACAGGGGAGAAATTCAAGCAGGCTGCAGAAATTTACATGAGTAAAAAGGAGTCCAGTGCTATTAGCCAAGATAATGGGGAGAAGGCTTCGAAGGCATTTCAGAGACCTTCATGGCAGCCCCTTCCATCACACATCTGGAGGCCTAGAAGTGAAGAATGGTTTTGTGGGCCAGGCCCAGGGCCCTTCTGCCCTCCACAACCTCTGGACAATGCTCCCTGCATCCTGGGAGGCCTCAGCTTAAAAGGCCCCAGATACTGCTTGGGCCACTGCTTCAGAGGGTACAAGCTGTAAGCCTTGCCAACTTCTATGTGGTGTTAAGCCCATGGGTGCACAGAATGCAAGAGTTGAGGCTTGGAAGCCTCTGCCTAGATTTCAGAGGATGTATGGAAAAGCCTGAATGTCTAGGCAGAAGTCTGCTGCAGGGATGGAGCCCTCACAGAGAACCTCTACTAGGTCAGTCAGAGGGGAAATGTGGGGTTGGAGCCCCCACACAGAGTCCCCATTGGGGCACTGCCTAGTGGAGCTGTGAGAAGGGGGCTACCATTCAACAGAATAGCAGATCCACAGGCAGCTTGCACCCTGCAGCTGCAAAAGACACAGGCATTCAACATCAGTCTGTGAGAGCCTCCACAGAGGCTAAACCCTGCAGAGCCACCGGAGCAGAGCTACGCAAAGCCTTGAGAGGCCACCCCTCACCAGTGTGTCCTGGATGTGGGACATAGAGTCAAAGGATATTATTTTGGTGCTTTAAGGTTTAATGACCACCCTGCTGGGTTTCATACTTCCATGGGGCCTGTAGCTCCTTTCTTTTGGCCAATTTCTACCATTTGGAACAGAAGTATTTACCTAATGCCTGTACCTTCATTATATCTTGGAAGTAACCTACCTGTTTTTGATTTTACAGGCTGATAGGTGGAATGGACTTGCCTTGTCTCAAATGAGACTTTGGAGTTAATGCTAGAATGAGTGAAGACTTTGAGGAACTCATTAGGGAGGTATGATTGTATTTTGCAATGTGAGAAGGACATGAGATTTGGAGGGGTCGGGGTGGAATAATATGGATTAGATCTGTTTCCCTGCCTAAATCTCAAGTCAAACTGTAGTCCTTAATGTTGGAGATGTTACCTGGTGGGAGGTGACTGAATCACGAGGGCAGATTTCTCCCTTGGTCCTGTCCTCATAATACTGAATTATTGTGAGATCTAGTGGTTTAAAAGTGTGTGGCACCTCACCCCTCTCTCTTGCTTCTGCTATGGCCATGTAAGCTGTGACTGCTTCCCCTGCCCCTTCCACCATGCTTGTTAAGCTTCCTGAGGTCTCCCCAGAAGCAGAAGTTGCTATGTTTCCTGTACAGGTTCCTGCAGAACTATGAACAAATTAAATTTCTTTTCTTCACAAATTACTCAGTCTCAGGTATTTATAGCAATGTGAGAACTAACTAATACAGATGTAATTCAGGTTCAGAAAACCAGCACATCTTACCTAGATGAGTGGAACTGTTCCCTCCCTGTCCTTCCTGGTCTTGCCACTCTCCTCAATCCATTGTCCATCCTGTAGTCAGAGTTACCAATATAAAGCCCCCATCTAACTAGAACACTCTGTTTATAGTCTTGCAGAAGCCCCTCACATCCTGTATCTTGGAACCCAGCTCCTCCCTGGCTCCCAGGACTTTGCAAGACATGGCCTTCATCTGCTTCTCCCACTTCTCCACCCATCATTCTTTCTTTCTATAGCCATATGCAGTTTCTCAAACATACCATGCTCTCTCTCACCTCCAAGCCTTGGTTCATGCAGTTCTTTTTGCCTAAAATGCCTCTGCCTACAACTTTTCACTTGATTCCATCATCTCACTACCATATAAAATTTAATAACAGCCAACATTCAACTTAATTAAAGTCTCTGCTTCCATGAATACGTCTTTGATCCTCCTTGGTTCCTGCGTCCTTCCTTGGGGCGCTTTGGTATTACGGGTTTACATGATGAAAGCACAATCCGCATGATGACCACACATGGGTACTTAAGGATAATGTGTGTGACTTACCTATTTTTGGCGTTACTTTGTGCTTAACCAAGAGAAGGCACTCATTCAATACTTTTAAAATAGCAATAATAATAATGATAATTTTATTTCTGAAGATGAAATTAGACACTGAAACATGTGGTTCCCATGCATTAGCTCAGGAATCTTCACAACCGCCCTATGTGGTAGAAACTATTAAACATAATTTGTGAATATTGAGGCTAACATACTTATTTTCCTCAAATAAAAGAAGACTTGAATCTATATATTCAAAGGATGCTCTATATGAGAGAAAACTGATCCAAAGTAGTCAACACTGATAATATACGCCTGTAAAGTTATTGAACTTAAGGTAAAGAAATAATTATTTGGCCAGCCAGGTAAAAAGCTCAAGTCACATATAATAAGGGGTTAAAAATCAGGCTGATTTTCTACAGGCCGCAGCAACCCAATATCAGAAGATTCAATATCAGAACGTAAAGTGGAACGACACAACACAACAATGCCTTCAAGAAAAGAATGTGTGAGACAAAAATTTATACCCAGCAAGGCTGGTCTTAAAGACAAACAGGTTTAACTATGCAAGAACTCAGGAAACATTCTCATGAGTCCTTTTTGAGGGAAAGAAGTACTGAAAGATGAACCTAATTTCTGCTCACCACAATGTCATGGAGAACTTTGACAAAAGATTGATTATGAGCATGGATATATTTAAATATATTTAACTGGTAAATTGAGGCTAAAACAAAGATGGAGTTTGGGTGACAGGGCTGAATACAAATACAGCTAACAAAAAGCGGGATGGGAAATTTTGTAATTTTGCTGATATCTTCATCTGCAATAGTTGGAAGTGTAAGAATTGTTTACATTTGACACATCAAATAGTGGAGTTCTAAGCATAGTTAATAATTAAAAGATACTGCTAAGAAAACTAATAGCCTTAACTGAAATCTGATCAGGGAGTGTGAATTTTATTATTACTTATGGGAGTGAACTAAAAGAAACTAAAGAAATAGACCAAGATATAATTATGCAGACAGGTATTATAATAAAAATATTAACTTTCCAAATTTTAAGAATCACTCACTCACACACACACAGAGGTCACCTGTTAACTTTTTAAACTCTTAAAATAAGGCCGGGTGTGGTGGCTCAAGCCTGTAATCCCAGCACTTTGGGAGGCCGAGACGGGCGGATCACGAGGTCAGGAGATCGAGACCATCCTGGCTAACACGGTGAAACCCCGTCTCTACTAAAAATACAAAAAACTAGCCGGGCGAGGTGGCGGGCGCCTGTAGTCCCAGCTACTCCGGAGGCTGAGGCAGGAGAATGGCATAAACCCGGGAGGCGGAGCTTGCAGTGAGCTGAGATCCGGCCACTGCAGTCCAGCCCGGGCTACAGAGCAAGACTCCGTCTCAAAAAAAATAAATAAATAAATAAAAAATAAAAATAAAAATAAACTCTTAAAATAGAAAACAATACACAAAATCATATGACAAAAAAAGACTAAATGTTATTTGTCATATCAGTCACTGTAAATGAGTTTAGCTTTCCTATTAAAGAAAAAAGTTCCCAGATTGAACTACAGAGAAAAACTCAATGTATAATGTATCACATTTAGACATATCAAATAAAGTGGTTCATACAAATTGAAAATGCAAAGATGTGCAACATTTGCAGGCAAAAGCAACCAAGAGAAAGCAGTGGTCACAATCTTAATATCAGACAAAGCGGAATTCTTGCAAAAAAAGCATTAAATAAGACAAAATTGGAAACTTATAATACTAAAGGGTATAACTCATGATAAAAATTAAAGCTATAAATATTGATAACTAAATATAATAGTAGTAATAGCCATAAAGTACAAATTATAGGAGCTAAAAGGAGGAAGAAACAAAAACACACTGGTTATTAGGAGAATTTAATTCATTTTCGTTTAAGTCCCTGATAGATCCAAAAATTCAAATACAGAATTAAAAATATAATGTATAAACTATATTTGGCATATATTTCAAATGCCATACCCTGAAACTAGAATATATTCCTTTTTCAATTTTTTAGGTTTTTTTTTTTTTTTTTTGAGACAGAGTTTTGCTCTTATTGCCCAGGCTGGAGTGCAGTGGCACGATCTCGGCTCACTTTGACTGCAACCTTCGCCTCCCAGGTTCAAGTAATTCTCCTGCCTCATCCTCCCTTTTCGAATGTTTTTAAAACATCTTCAACTGAACATAGTAGGCCAAAAAGAAAACCTTAATAAATTCCAAAATGTCAAAACAATACAAAGCATTTTCTGACTATAATTCAATAAGACTAGAAATTAATAATAAAACTATAGGCTCTTTTACTTGGAAACTCTGAAAAGTGTTATCTTCTAAATAACTCTTTGATCAAAAAGGAAATACAAACCCAAACTGCAGAATGTCTAACGAATAATGCAGCCGAACATATGGATAGAGATAAAAAGTGCTCATAGAAAAATTCATAGACTTAAATAATTATGTAAAATTAAATAAAATAAAGTATGCATTAGACACAAAGGTTAGAAAAAGAACATTGAAATATATGATTTGAGAGAAGTAACTTTAAGGATAAAAGCAGAAAGCAAACTAATAAGTGAAACTGACATGTATTGATTTGAAAAACAAGACAAAATAGATGAACTATAATCCAACCTGCTTAAGAAAAAAAGGAAAAAAGATTCAATAAATGAGAAATGGTAAGTAGGAAATAATCATGAAAAGAGAGAAAATTAAAAGAATCATGAGACCACATTGCTCAACTTTCAAATAAATTCGACACACTACTACTTATAACGTACTCTTAGCCAAAAAAAGAACCTGAATTTGATCTAGCCTCCAGATGGAAGAATGCAGGGGAAATAAGAACATGCTAAATGATACCTAGAGAGAAAATCAGCACATTTCAGATTATAGAAAGTCTACCAGGAAGGCCAGGTTTGGTGGCTGACGCCTATAATCCCAGCACTTTGGGAGGCTGAGGCACATGAACCACTTGAGGTCAGGAGTTCAAGACCAGCCTGGCACACATGGTGAAACCCCCATCTCTTAAAAATACAAATATTAGCTAGGTGTGGTGGCATGCGCTTGTAGTCCCAGCTACTCAAAAGGCTGAGGCAGAAGAATCGCTTGAACCTGGGAGGTGAAGGCTGCAGTGAGCCGAGATCATGCCACTGCACTCCAGCCTAGGTGACAGAGTGAGACTTCATCTCCAAAAAAAAAAAAAAGTCTACCAGGAAGATGACTTTGTTTATTCAACAAATAAATTCTGAGGAAAGATATCTGGGAGAGGAGGAGGTGAGATTTATAGAAAAACCTATACATGAAGAGATTTAAGACACATATCCAGCAGGTGTAATTGCCCAGAGCTTATTTGGACCCTGATTTCAACAAATAACTGAATGACTTCCTGTTTAAAAAATAGTACTTATGTTTTAGTGACACAGCCTGAAAGTTCTGCAAGCAAAAGAATACAACATCCCAGCATTGCTTCAAAATACTACAGACTCAGGAGGAGGTTTGGGGGGAAGTAGCATGGGATTCCACATGCAATAGGAGTCACTGTGAACTGATAGTTGCTGGGTTCTGGGTAGCTGGAGCTCAGTATACTATTCTTTCCTAACCTTATATATGTTTAAAATTTTTCATAATACAAATAAACTTGAAAAAATGTTTGGAACCCAGGTGAAATAAAAATCTTTCCAGACAAAAAATTTATGAAATTTGACCCCAGAAAATAACAAAAATTCAAACTTTGTAATTACCAGAGAATAAATATAAAAAGTTGCCAGAAAGTTAACCATCTCTTCTTCCCCACCTCCAAGCAAAAGGAAAAAGATGTTTTCACAGAGGACGTCTGCCCAATCCTTAGAAGGTAAACACTTCCAACATGATTTATATTATTCTAGTACACAGAGAAAAGGGAAATTCTGTAATTCTTTCATGAAGTGAAAAACACATCAGTACCAAATATTGAGAAAGATTTCACACACAAAAATGTCTCCCAAATAGATGTTAAAGCAAAAATTTTAAATAATATATTAACAAATAAAATCTAGCATGACACTAAGAGAATTAAACATTATGACCCGGTAGAATTTATGCAAGAATTCAAGAATGTGTTCCATATTATAAAATCTGTTAACATAATTTATTATAATTATATAAAACACAAAGGTACACTTGAACAAAGGAAATGATGTAATCTGTTCTTGGTGAGGGAAATTCAATTGTGTAACAATGCCAAATCTCTCTAGGTTGGTTTCTAAATTTAGTGTAATCCTAACAAAAATATCAAGTTTTAGTTTTGGTTTTAGAAGTAGACTAGATAGGCCAGGTGCGGTGGCTCACGCCTTTGGGAGGCTGAGACTGAGGGATCACCTAAGGTCAGGAGTTTGAGACCAGCCTGACCAACATGGTAAAACCCCGTCTCTACTAAAAATACAAAAAAAAATTAGTTGGACGTGGTTGCGGGTGCCTGTCATCCCAGCTACTGGGGAGGCTGAGGCAGGAGAATTGCTTGAACCTAGGAGGCGGAGGTTGCAGTGAGCCAAGGTCACATCATTGTGCTCCAGCCTGGGTGACAGAGCAAGACTATCTCAGAAAAACAAACAAACAAAAAAAGTAAACTAGATGATTCTAAAGTTTATATTGAAAACAAGGACAAATCTGAACAAAACAAACAATGACTAGGGGGCCAGTCATATCAGATATTAAAATATGTCATGGAGCTCAATAATTAGTGAATTTGATTAACCATTAATTAAATTAGTATTGCACTGTTACATAAATAGTCCAATGTAACAGGAGAGAAAGTTGATTAATACAATAAGATACATTCTGTAATGTAGTATAAAATAAGATAGAAGTGGTATCTTAAGTCAGCAGAGAAAAGATTCAATAAAGAATAGTAGGTCCACTGAATATCAGTCTAAACTCAGCTCACTTCATTCACTAGAATAAATTCCAAATAGATAAAATAGTTAAATATAAAATTTCAAACTATAAAAATATTACAGGAAAATATGGAGTAAGAAGGCTTATTTAATTATAGTTCAGAATCCAATATTCATAAAAGAATTGATTGATAAATTATACGATATACAATTTTTAAAAATTTCTACGTAGCATAATAAAACCATTAGCAAAATCAAAAGACAAAATCAAACTAAGCAAAATATTTGCAAGTCATATTACAGATCAAGCTTTTAATCTTCATAATATGTAAAGTGCTCTCAGAAATACTAAAAAGAGTAGTGACAAAAAGAAAAATGGGCCAAAGATATGAATAGAAAGTTCACAGTAAAAAACATAAACAGTTTTTAAAATACAGAAAGATACAACATAAGAGATAATCAAATTAAAACAATACTGAGATACCATTTTTCATCTATCAGGTTGGTAAAAAAAACTAAATATTGACCATACATTGTGTTTGTGAGGTTGGGTGGAAACTGGTAAACTGCTGGTGAGAGTGTAAATTGGTACAAACTCTATGGAGGGCAATTTTGAAATACTAGCAAAGCCATAAAAGCATATACACCCTTTGAGCTATCACTCTCATTTCTGGGAATTTATCCAACTGATAAGTTTGCTCAGTTACTAAGTGACAAATTATTGCAGTATTGCTTGTAGTAAAACATTGGACACATACATAACGTCCATCAAGAGGAGACTAATTAAATAATCTTACTATATCCATTAAATGGCATATATGCAGGTGCTAAAAAGAATAAAAATATTTTTATATGTTATAAGAGATACGGGATATATTGGTACTTGAAATAGGATGCCAGAGGTGTTTATGGTATGCTACTTTGTGTGACGGAAGTACGTGGTGATAAACATATACCTTTATACATGTTTGGTTTCTGTAGGAATCTCAGGAAGGTAATAAAGGTGGTTATTATGGTGGGGGTGGGGAACTCAATGGATGGCGGGCAAAAGTGGGGATAAGAACTTTTCCTGTGTGCCTTTCGTAACTGCTTATTTTGTAAGCTATTGAAATGTATTTCCTATTCAAAGATACTTGATAAGCATTGAAACCTTTGCAAAGTTAGCACAAAGTCACGTGGAGATGGAGGGGTACAAGGCAGAGGTGAGGAATGGCTCCTGTGTTCCAAGGAGGAGCCTGGATAGGCCCCTCAGAGTCTCTGCTCACAGGTAAGGGGCTGGCCGACAGACCGCAGGTCATAACACTCCCAGTTGTGCAAGAATGAGCAACCCCAGACCATCCAGGCAGCCCTGAGTCAGCATCCGGCCCTGCCTCTGCATGCAGGGAAGTGGCTTTCTCAAGGTGAGTCCATGAAGAACGTGCTTCTAGCCTGAGTTGACCTGTCAGGGGCAAAACGCAGGCTTTACCAACCTTTCCCAACTGGAGGACGCACCCAGCTGTCTGGCGAAAGCCAAGGTTGTGTCCCATAGTCAAAGCCAAATAGAGGCCCGAGGAGGTTGTCCAGACAACCCAGCAACGGCAGAGGAACAAGAAAGCTTCCGTCAGCCATCACCTAGTCAGACTGTCCGCTCCCTTTCCTTCCTGAAAGTACAGTGTAGCCCAAGGAAAGACAGTGTGGGTTTCTGTGTTAGATAGGGGAGCAGCTTCCAGCTCTGATGCTCAACAGTTAAGGGTAACTTTGGGCAAGTCGCTTAAGCTCATGAGAACTCAGTTTCCTAATCTACGGAATGGGTACACTTGTGACCAACTTACAGAATTCTTGGGAGGATTAGAAATAATGCATGTAAAGTGCTTGGTATTTTGTGCTCAGTTCAGGGTAACCACATGGGATCCATGTGTTAACATATCTTTCACTTCCAGCTCTGCCTAGTGGAGACTTTCACCAGGGAGAGATCTCTGAGCAACTACCTAGCTATTATCTAGCATCACTAGATAATTGGTTATGTTCACATAGTCTAGGTTTAGCCAGATGGGGCAAAGGGACTAGGTCAGGAATGGCAAATACCCTGACCATGTGTACATGTCACATTTCTACACTACGTCTAGGGTAGAGATTGCTAGTCTACCCTAGACATAGCTAGTCTACCCTATGACATGAAGAATTCTTCTCAATGCCATGTTCCAGACAGCCATTGTCCATTGACTGCCGTGCAGGAGAGGTGAAATCTACTTAGTAATTCTCGATAGATATTTAAAGCCCCATCACAATCTTGCTTCCTCTGATTTCTCAGATTCTATCAAAAATGACAATAGAAAGCACTTTTAATATTTAAAGAACATTAAAATAGATTACCACTTTCACATCATTTAATTAACATCAAAACATTTCTCTTTGATGTGATGTGGACCGGGTCACGGGCAGAGCTTTCCCACAAGGTCCTGCTGTACCTTGGGGGACTGGCATCTGGCATGAACTCGACCCCTGCCTGGCTCACCTTTTGTCAGGAGATTCTATAGGACCAACACATGTTCTTCTGCATTTGCACTTTTAATTTTGTTTCTTTATTTTGGAGACAAGATCTTGCTGTGTCACCTAGGCTGGAGGGTAGTGGCACAGTCACAGCTTACTGCAGCCTCAAACTCACAGGTTCAAGCAATCCTCCCTCCTCAGCCTCCTGAGTAGCTGGGACTACAGGCATGCACCACCACATCCAGCTAATTTTTTTGTATTTTTTGTGGAGACGGGGTCTCACAGGCTGGTCTCAAACTCCTGGCCTCAAGTTATCCTCCCACCTTGGCTTCTCAAAGCACTGGGATTATAGACATGAGCCACTGCACCCAGCCTACAGTTACACACTTGAAATAAACGCTGTGTATCCAGTTCACTCGGCACTAGTTCTCTAGGCTCTGCTGTGGTGGCCCTGTGGGAAAGGAAATGGACAGAAGATATTTATTAAGTACTGACTGTTTGCTAGACAATCTATTTAATCTCTTCTTTTTAGTCATCTTTTGAGGTAGATGTTACTACCCCCATTGTACAGTGGTAAAATTAAGGCTTAGAGAGTTTAAATGGCTTCTTCCCAAGGTCTCGGAGCTAGTAAGCTGGCTGAGTAAATTTCCTGCCTGTTTAAACAACAGCTATGAGGCAGAACAAATCCTCCCAAACGAAACTTGTCTGGATCTGATTTCTGTTTGTTCCTTAACTTAAAGTGTTGGAACATATTTGGGGCCATAGAGTGGTAGAGCTGTTTAATTTGGATGCACAGGGCACATGGTTTCACTATTATAGCTCGTTTTGTTTTGTTCTGATTTCTGCAGCACTGTGGAATGGTCAGCCCACATCCCTATGGAACCACCCACCTTTCCAAAAACTCCTCCAAGCTGGTAAAGGCTGGATTGTCCAGGACGTCCCCCACTGTGCCTTATTCTTCCTGGCACCCCTCTGCTCCACTGATGAAGGTTCAGCCAGGAGTCCTGGGCTGCCCCTCAGTCAAGACCAAGCTGGCTCATGGTCACTTGTGACAGTGAGTAAAGCATCCTCCTCCTCCTCCTCCTCCTCATCATCATCCTCATCTGACAAAAACTGATCCTACACCCCCATGCTGGGGTCTGGGTGCTAAAGACAAGATCTCTGCTGAGCACGCCACTGCCTGGGCCTCACAGTGAGCCATGCGCTTGTACTTTATATGATGTATCACCATTTATCTACACCATGGATTATGCCAATCTCATGGGATAAATGCTATTTTTTTGTGTGTGTGACAGTTTTTACAGTTTTATTTAAACACAAAATGTGCACATGAGCTGTCTACTCATTTTCTTTGCTGTGCTGCCTGGCATTAGGGTTGGTGGCTGTGATGGCTAGCTGGGCGGCTCTTTCCATGATGGCTTTGTAGTTCTTGGAGGAAACATTGTGAGCAATGTCAGCACGGGAGATTCGTTGCAAATCAGCAGCACTTCCAGCTCCTTGACGTTGTGGATCAGGAAATTCCAGAAGCCACTGGGCAGTATGTGCTTTGTTTTTTGGTTGCTCCCAATGTTGGGCATCAAGATCTGGCCTTTGAACTTTCTGTGAACCCTGTTGTCAATACCTCTGGGTTCCTGTCAGTTACACTTAATTTTGACGTATCAGTCTGACTGGTGATGGATGAACTTCTTGGTCCTCTTTTTGACGATCTTGGGCTTCACAAGGGGTCTAAGGGCAGCCATGATGCTGAGGAGATGGCTGCCACCTCTTAGGCAGTACTGAGGAAGAGGATAAATGCTGTTATTAAACCCATTGTACGGATGAGGACACTGAGACTCCAGAGAGTGAAGTAGCTTGTATAAGGTCATGCCCTTAGCAAGTGCATCTGGATTTACATTCTGAGCTCTTGACTAATGTATGTTGCCTCTAATGGGCTCTGTCATTAGAGACTTGCAGTAGTTAGATTATGTCTAATTATGAGTAATAGAAAAAAACCCAAATAACAGCCATTTAAGCAACATAGGCGTTTACTTCTCTGTTGTGTCCAAGGCATCCCGAGGAGCTGTCTGGGCTGGTATGGAGCCCCAGAGTGTCGATTAATCAGGTTTCTTCTCTCCGTTGTTCTGTGCTGCATTGGTTTCATGCCTAAGGTCACCTCGTGGTCCACCGTAACTGCTGGAGCTCCAGCCATTGCATTTCACTCTTGCCAGCATAAAGGAAGAAACAAATTAACTTGTGCATGCTTTTTCTTGAAGCGTATTTTCTAGGTTTCAACCACTTCTAATTAGATTGCGTTGGCCAAAATACAGTCATATACAAGCGAAACCGGGAAATATTTATTTGGGCTGGTTGTCTGTTAAAATTTGGTGTTCTATTATGAAAGATGAAGAGGAGATTGAATACAACCCATTATTTCTTTATTTGAGACCAAAACAAGGGCTTCGCTGGGAATTAATGTATTCATTGTTGAATAATTTATTAATTCTTAAATATGTAGAAAGGGTTTCCTCTGTGCTCATCTGATTCTCCATCCTGGGGACCCAGGGTAACTAAGACAGACACAGTCTCTGCTGCCGTGGTCTCACAGTTCAGAGCCATACAGTTAGAGTCATGCCTCCGACTTGAATGCGCTTTGTGACTCCAGTATACCACCTCCTTCCCTGAGCGTTGGTTTTTTCATCTACAGGATTGTTGGATCCTGTAACTGATAAGGACCTTCTAGCTAGAATATTCCCTGATGAGGTGTCTCTGAGATTTAGGAGAAAGGTAGGATGATAAAGAACCAGGCTTCCATTTACTCCCTGGGGATAACAATCACTAACTTGCTGGGTTATTATTTAAATTGGGTGGGTCCCGTGGGGAAGTGCCCAGAAAGGTGCCTGGCAGAGAAGGGAGTCTTTTGTTTATGTCTCCCTGTCTCTTCTAAGGAAGAAGGAAATTCCCTGGCCATGCAAGGAGAATGCATTTGGAGCTTCAGGACATCGAGGGCGTATGGGGTGCCCAGGGCTTGGAAGCTGTCAGGGGAGGTTGGAGGGTACCAACAGTCTCCCACTCATTCCCCACAGTACCCTGACTCTGGAAAATTTTCTCCAACCCTAGGGTAGAGGATCACTGCAGACTTTTTACCCAGGGTGGGAAGTCTCTCTGAGAGGCTGCACATGGATTCTGGAGCCTGTCAGCCTGAATTTAAATCCTGATTCTGTCACCTACTAGCTTACAGTATGGGCTAAATTATGTCCCACAAATTCATAGGATGATATCCTAACCCCTAGTACCTTAGAATGTGATTGTATTGGAAGACAGGTCTTTACAGAGGTCCTCAAGTTAAAATAAGATTACTAGGGTTGCCTAATCCAACGTGACTGGTGTCCTTAGGAGAGGAGAAAACATGCCATAGGTACAGAGGGAAGACCATCTGAAGACACACAAAGGAGACAACCATCTACAACCCAGAGAGGCCTCAGAAGAAACCAACTCTGCCAACATCTTGATCTCACACTTCCGGGCCCCAGACCTGTGAGGGAATCAATTTCTGTTGTTTGAACCCCGCAGCCTGCAGTTGTTTATTTTGGCAGCCCTAGCAAACCGCTACAAGCTCTGTGATGTGACACTGTTTTCACTTAAACTGTCTGTGTTCACTTTCCTCATTTACAAAACTGGTAGCATAGTAACATCTCCTCATACGAATGTTCTGAGGCTTTCAATATGGAGAGTACTTAGAACAGGGCCTGGCACAGGATTTGCTGTCAGTAAGAATAAGCTACAATTACGATGGTGAGTACCCGCCCACCTCCTCTCCAGACCTCAAAGGCCGAGGTTCCTCTCTATGCTCCTCCCTCTAGCATTCAGTGGAATTGGACGTTGTGCTCCTAGTAGGGAACATTCCCAGACAAACCAGGTCTGAGCTAACTCAATGCATGATGAATGAATGAAGGTAGCCTTAAATGTTTACTGGAAACAGGCGTTTCAATCAATACTGGTGGATATCTCAATTGTAAATGCTTAAAGGCACAGATAAAACTGTTTGTAGTCGGTATGGTACGTGAGTGCCTAAGGGTGAAAATAGGGGATTTCTTTTAGGGGAGAGGCAGCGATGCTAACAGTCACCTACCCAGCAGGTGAGCCAGGCCAGAGACACCTGGCCCCAGGCCAGAGGCTTACCTGCATCTTGGGAAGCTGACGCAGCTGCCTGGGGAACGTGGCCGACGAGGAGGACGTGACTGAGCACGCGGGCAAGCAGGTGCAAGGTGGCAAAGCTGTCAGAGAAGCTAGGGAGACACCTGAAGGGATGGGCCGCCTGGTTGAACAGCGCTCTGCACTGGCATCCTGCAGAGAAGCCCCCAAATGCTGCCAGCAGAGCCAACGGGGGTTGAGCAAGGCCCTCGGATAGGGGGTCACCCAGTTGCCTGGCGGGTCACCCAAAGCAGGGCCTACCCTCCAGGCTTGGGATTGACTCCTGGGCCTGGCTTCTCCTCCTGCCCTGCCCTGGGGAACTTTATAAAAGGCTTCTCCGGCACCTATCTGTAATGGAATTTCTGTTGCTTGGATATAAGACGCGTGTGAAATATTCCATTGTATTCTCCCTGCACAAATTTTAAAAGATTCTGAGCAACACACAGAGGTGTCACCTGGTACTTACTTCCCCCTGCTGCTGGGGAAACCCCTGGACAGAAGGGCCCATCCACCCCCAGTGTCCCCCATGAGGCTTTCTTCTTCTGCCTTGTCTACTGAGTTTCTATCTGAGCCCTCCCCTCCCCGACCTTCCCCGTTTTCTGGTTATGGATCCTTCAGCTCTTCCACCTATTATACTACAACCCGTTCTGGGAATCTAGGAAAGTAATCATGGAATCTAGGAATACCATTGTGCTCAGAGTTGGGGGTTGTAGTCCACAAAGATATTCTGGAGAAGATGAAGTTTACACCCAGTTTTGTTGGAGGCCAAAGGCAGCCACCCCAATTCAGCCTCCCATCTGCCAATGTGCCCATTCATCTCATTAACACTTATTAAACCTCTACTGTGTGTAGCCAGACTCTGGCTGCTGGGGATACACTGGAGATGTTTCTCGAAGAGCTAACCCCCACAGAGGAGAGACAGGCCTGCAAACAGAAAATGGGGCTCACACGTGACACTGCTTTTCCAAAATACCTTTTTTCAGAGTCATCATCGTGACTGGCTGGGACACGTGGGCAGTGGAGACTTGGCCAGAGAGGCCAGCCTGGAAGGTCTCCAAAGGAGGGCCCTACAGAGGTGTTTCGAGGAACAAAGTGTCCACAAACTTCCTGTGCTTGCCAGGTAGAAGTTATTTGCACACACGTCCTTCCTCCACACAAATTGTATCCACCCCCATGCATAATTGTAGGCCTCCTCCTCCACATTGACTGCTAGAAATCATTAAAAGTGTCCCTGAAAACAGAGGTAGTCTTCACCTGTTGTGCAGAGGAGTAAAGAAAGTTTTCTCCCAGGGCTTTTTGGGAAATTGTTCCGTGTTACTTACTCTAGATAGAATTGTCTAGACAAATAAAGCAGTAGACCAAGAGAACATTCTGCAATGATAGAAGTGTGTGCGGGCCAGTCTCAGCAGCCACTGGTCACAGGGGTTATTGAGCACCTGAAGCGTGGCCAATTTTTAATTTCATTTCCTTTGAATGAATTTAAACACACACCCGTGTGGCTGCCGGCTGTTGTATTAGACGGCGCAGGTCTAGCCATCGGGGTTGTCCCTTCGCAGAACTGCAGCCACTGTATTATCACGGACATTTCTTCTCAAGACCTGTTTTCTACATGGCAGCTTCATGCACGGCTGGTCTGGCCCTTGCAGTGGTGCAGAGGTCCCAACACGGTGGCGGGGAGGGGGGCGGGGGCAGAGATCTGAGGCCACAAGTTCAGGTGTGCAAGAAATATCCGTTTTTCTTACTTTTTTTAAGTCCGTGGGGACTTGCAGCCCTCATTCCGCTGGCTCAGTGGGAAATTTGGTCTCTGTCGTGAGTGGGCACCCAGCTCCCCTGCACCAATGTCAGGCAAAGTTTCACGTGTTCTTTCACAGAGCGGGCAGGCATTGGTGAACTCAGGGTTTCTTCAGAGCAGGGGTTGCTGCCTGGGCACCAGTCTCTCCAGACAGGGTGGGTTGAGGACATAGCAGTCCCTCTACCTCCCCAGGGCAGGAGCAAGGGCCCCTGCTGCTAGCAGAACCCCAGACCCTGCCCGCAGCTCAGGCGAAGTGTTCTTTCTTCTCCAGCTTTAAGTTTCTCTCCTTCCCTTCTGGGATTCTTGATCAAATCTTTTCATGCCTTAAGTTCCATCAAAACAAAAGTCAAACTGTGTCTTGCTTTGGGCCCAGTCACCCTAACCTCCAGGTCAAGAGGGCTCAAATGGCCAGGTTTCTTCCCAAGAGCCCCGCTGAAAAAAATAAAAAGAAGAACCCCACTGTCTAATACTGCAATACATTATTCTTCCTCATAGGACCATCACTCCCCATGTGGAGAAAAGGGGGAAAGACCTGGAAAAGACATTTGCAGCAAAGGAACAGTTTTGTTAGGGTCTGTGGCCAACAGGTTCCAGCGTGGCAGACTCCGAATGATACTAGTCACAAGTATCATTGTGATTCCATGGTGGCAGCTTCCTGAGTGCCTGAGGTACAATCATCTCCATAAGTCCTCATGACGAGTTGGATGTCGGCATGCCCATTTCAAAGATGAGGCAACTGAGGTCCCAAGAGGTTAGACAATGTAGCTGAGATCGGCAAGGAATAAATCCAGGTCTCTTTGCCTAGAAGCTTCAGTTTCTGCAGGCAGCCTGGAAATAGATGATGTAAATGAGTGTAAGGAGAGAGGCAAGGCAGCAATTTGCCTTGGGAATGGCGTGTCTCAGAAGTAAAAGCCAAGCCCTCAGTCAGGAGATGAGTCAAATCATTCAGGTGACTCCACAATGCAAGAGACCAAGCCAGCCTGGCATCCCAAACTGCTGGCCTGCTGCTAAACACGCACACCTTCTCCAGCTTCTATTAATAATCAGCCAGGAAGCCTCCCACGGTTACTCACATAATAATTAAACACACGATCCCTCTTTCAGAGAGAGTCCTGGCCCACCACCACCGAGGGGGCAGGGAGGAGGTGAGATCAGCAGCAACACCCTTTCTCCCTCTGAGTAGAGGCGGTGTGGGCTGGACTGTGGTAAGACTGGATCTGCAGTCACAAGACCTGGGACCTAGAGCCAGGAACACTCTCTCTGGGTGTCAGGTTCCTCAAACTACACAGGGAGAATGTTGACTTCAAGCATTTCCCCATCAACCTTTGCATTTAGAAGGCACTTGGTTGCTTAGGAAAAAGAAACCATGGAGGTTTGGGGTCATCCAGACATGGTGGTTAGGGACAAACCTGGCCAACTGCCTGGATTTTAATCCCAGCTCTACTTACTAGCTGGGACATCTTTGGCAAATTACTTTTTTTTCTGCCTTGGTATTTCCATTTATACAGTGGGGATGATAAAAACAGTACCCTACCTTTTGGAGATGTGTAGAATACGATTATTACATGCAAGTGGTTTATAACCATCCCTGGTACTTATATGCTAAATAAGTATTAGCTCTTCTCATTAGCCATGAACTCTCGGTTCAGAACTTTACCTGCCAGAAGCTCAGCTTCTCCATTGGCAAAATGGGGATATAATAATTCCTACAGTTGGGGTGCTAATTGCATGAAATGATGTAGGTGAAGTCCCTGTGTAGGGTTGACATTTAGTCATGGCAAGCCCTCTCTTCTTGTTCTTTTCTTCTGAAAGTCCTTCAGGTTAACTCTGAGTTTTCATCATGGAGGGCTTCCTGGACAGGTGAGACTCAGAGAAGCCAAGAGAAGGTGGGGAAGGTGGTGGTAACAGGAGGTCGAGACAAAGAACAGAGCCAAAGGAGGGATGAGCCTCCTATCATTCTTGCAGAGCTCAACTAAAGTGGGCTCTGAGTCCTGGGGAGGTCTTCTAGCAAGCAACAGTCCCCCCCCTACCACATTCTGGAGGGGTGCATGGGACAAACAGCAATGGGACCACCAAAGGGGGAAAAAGGGATTCTCCAAGAACATTTCTGATAAGACATGCTCTAGACACCATTTAATGAGAGTCATTCCATATGCCTGTCTAGAGATGTTGATGGCGCTGGGTCCTCCCAGAAAGAGCAGATTCTTGGGAATCAGTCAGGCCTGTTAGTCTTCCCAGTGGTGGGACCATGGGCAAGTCACTTCACCTCTCTGATCCTCAGTTTCCTCACGTGTAAAATAGAGATTATAATACTTGCTTCACAGTGTTGTTGCAAAACTCAGAAATGAAGCATGCAAAGTGTCAGGCCTCTGAGCCCAAACTAAGCCATCATATCCCCTGCGACCTGCACGTATACATCCAGATGGGCTGAGGCAACTGAAGATCCGCAAAAGAAGTGAAAATAGCCTTAACTGATGACATTCCACCATTGTGATTTGTGTTTCTGCCCCACCCTAACTGATCAGTGTACTTTGTAATCTTCCCAACCTTTAAAAAGGCTCTTTATAATCTCTCCCACCCTTAAGAAGGTTCTTTGTAAATCTCCCCACCCTTGAGAATGTACTTTATGAGATCCACCCCCCGCTCGCAAAACGTTGCTCTTAACGCCACTGCCTATCCCCAAACCTATAAGAACTAATGATAATTCCACCACCCTTTGTTGACTCTCTTTTCGGACTCAGTCCGCATGCACCCAGGTGAAATAAACAGCCTTGTTGCTCACACAAAGCCTGTTTGGTGGTCTCTTCACACGGACGCGTGAGGCACGAAGTATCTAGCACAGTACCTGGCATATAATAGATGTTCAACATGTATTAGTTTATTAAAGTTAGAGTTCATAATTCTATTCCACTTCCATGTTTCTCTCATTTGCTAAGCCCTTGTCAGCTGAGGCCCATGAGGCTCAGAGAGGGGAGTGACTTAGCCCAGTTTCCAGTAGCTGCTTATTAGCGCAAGCAAGGACTTTGCAATGAGGTCAGGTTTGGCTTCAAGTCTGGGAGCTGATAAATGACTCCAGACGTGGAGTGGGGAAGAGAAAGGGTGGGGTGGGATTTTTATCACTTATGGGTGGACATAGAGATAGGACAAGCTCTTGAGATTATATGTTTTAATAATAGGATCTCTCACTGGTAATTCTTGGAGGACAAGTATAATTACATGACATAAATGATGTCATTTCATCAACAGAAAAGACACGCAAATGCATTGAGACAATGAGATACTTTCACCTACTAGATGAGTAAACATCCACCAGGCTGAAGGGCTGCTGAGACCCAACCCTCCTACTGCCTATAAAAAGGCAATTTGCAACAATGTATCAAAAGCCTTAAAAATATGCACACCCTTGGAACCAGATGTTTCCCTTCTATGACTTTACCCAAAGAAATCACTGAGAGACCCAAGTAAGCAGGCAGAAGTACCTGCGAGATATTCACTCCATCAGAAACCAGAAACACTCAAAATGCCCAACAATTTGACACATTACATTAAATGAACTGTGGTTCATCCACGTGAAGGAGCAAATATTATGCGTTCTTAGAAAAGATCATGTGGCCTTATAGGTGGTGGTGGTGGTCCTGGAGGGAGTCCCTGTGGAGTGGCCATGTTCTCCGTCTTATCCCAGGTAGCTGCTGTATCCTTGAGTGTTCATTTTATATTTATTCTGTTATAATGTATACTTCAGTTTTATGCACGTTGTATTTTAAAATAAGAAAGTTTTTAAAAAGTGTGGTCAGATTTTTTTTAAATGCAAAGATGTTCATCACGTATGGTTATGGGAAAAAAGAAGCAGGTTATTAAAAAGTTGATATAGTATGAGAGCATTGGGAAAGTCATCCACAGCATGAAGTCATCAACTGCTTGTGTCTGGTTATGACATCAGGTTTGATGAGCTTCTTGTGCGGCTCATATACTAGGCATGAGACTTGTCCCCTGAAATTCATATTAAGTTAACTAGCTTTAGCATTTAGGACTTTAAGAATAGAGCAATTTCTGTTCTTAGTTGGAGAACTGTGGCTGAATATTGGAGGCAATCAAGAAAATTCAGGATCTAAGTCCACTCTACAGGCAAATAACGAGAATGTGGAAACCACGTACAGGGCTGCAGTCTACCAACAGGTGTATCATAGTTTTTTCTCTTTTTTTTTTGAAATGAAGTTTCACTCTTGTTGCCCAGGCTGGAGTGCAATGGCATGATCTCAGCTCACCACAACCTCCACCTCCAGAGTTTGAGTGATTCTCCTGCCTCAGCCTCCCGAGTAGCTGGGACTACAGGCATACACCACTATGCCTGGCTAATTTTGTATTTTTAGTAGAGACAGGGTTCCTTCATGTTAGTCAGGCCAGTCTCGAATTTCTGACCTCAGGTGATCTGCCTGCCTCAGCCTCCCAAAGTGCTGGGCTTACATGCATGAGCCACCACCCCTGGCTTAGTTTTTTCTTTGGAGTCAAACTTGTTTTCTCTATAGACATCCTGATTTTTATCAATCAGAGTAAGACATTTGTTTTTCAGATAAGCTTAGTTTTAGCAAATCTTGTCTGTGAGAATAGTGATTTGACCACATATTATTCTCAGATTACAACCTTTTGAGGGCTGAGCGCGGTGGGTCACGCTGGTAATCCCAGCAGTTTGGGAGCCTGAGGAGGTCGGATCACCCGAAGTCAGGAATTTGAGATCAGGCTGGCCAACATGATGAAACCCCTTCTCTACTAAAAAAATATAAAAATTAGCTGGGCGTGACGGCACACACCTGTAGTCCCAGTTACTCAGGAGGCTGAGGCAGGACAATCACTTGAACCTGGGAGGCGGAGGTTGCAGTGAGCAGAGATCTCGCCACTGCACTCCAGCCTGGGCAGCAGAGTGAGACTCTGTCTCAAAACAAAACAAAACAAAACAAACTCTTTTGTCCCTAGGAAGCCAAACCAAGGCAGATTTCGACCTGTAGTACCTCTAGACAATTTAAATATGATATTTTAGTCAAATATTGGTAATTTAACCAGTATTTTCAACTGTATCCTGTTATAAAAAGAGCTGAATCTTACTGAACTTAAGTAAACAGTTATATTTTCATAAAAAATGAGAAGACTTATGAATAGTTTTCAAATTTTGGAAGAATCAAGTGTGTAGAGAAAAAGTAAATGTTCTCACTTTTGTTTACAAACGTATACTTTACTAAATTGCTGCATACTCTTTTATATATTTGTTTGTTTGTTTGTTTGTTTGTTTTGAGACAGAGTCTCTCTCTGTTGCCCAGGCTCACTGAAGCCTCGAATCCCCAGGCTCAAGGGATCCTCTTGTCTCAGTTCCGGAGTAGCTAGTACTACGGGCAGTTGTCAGCATGCTCGACTAATTTTTGTATTTTCCATAGAGTTAGGGCTTCCACATGTTTCCCGGGCTGGTCTCCAACAAACTCCTGGTCTCAAGCAACTGGCCCACCTTGGCCTCCTAAACCGCTGGGATTACAGGTGTGAGCCACTGTGCCCAGCCTGCTGTAAATTATAGGTAGTTTAAGACAGAAAGTTTTCTTAAATTTGGAAGGCAAAATATTTAAATAAAGAATCAGCATTGTGGTCGGGTGTGGTGGCTCACTCCTGTAATCCCAGCACTTTGGGAGGCCAAGGCAGGCGGATCACTTGAGGCCAGGAGTTCCAGACCAGCCTGCCCAACATGGTGAAATCCCATCTCTACTAAAAATACAAAAATTAGCCAGGTGTGATGGTGGGTGCCTTTAATCCCAGCTACTCGGGAGACTGAGGAAGGAAAGAATCTCCTGAACCTGGGAGGCAGAGGTTGCAGTGAGATCACACCACTGCAGTCCAGCCTGGTCAACAGAGTCTATAAAAACCATACTTTTTTCATTAGTTCAGTTAGTTTTATATAATTTATTTTATTGTATTTGATCTTGGTTAGCAGTTTCATGAATTTATCAGGTTTTTTAAAAGTCAGAATTGAAAAAAATTTTATTTAGTCCATTGATCTTGAAGTTTCTAGAAGCCTGTATTTAAATGTACTCGTTAGAGTTTTTTTTTCATGAATCTGATTGCAGATGCCTCTAGAGAAGTATTTTAAATAATACTTCTAGATAACAAAAACTTAGAATAACCGTGGTTAAAAACCTGATGAAAGTTTATCAGAACCAGAAATTGACAAGGAAATTTGGTTATTTTATGGCATACAGCATAATAACCAGAATCAAGTCTGATAAAATATTTTTAAGAGTTTTCTATAATTTTAGAACGTTTATATCAATAACATACCCATATATGCAATTACAAGAAAATCTAGCGTCACTTATCGTTTGGCAATGTTTCTTCCCATACAATTTACAAAATAAACCTAATTATTTAATAGCTCTACAAAATGAGAGATATATCCTTTCAGATTCTCCAGGGCCCTAACTGGAAAATCTCAAAGTTAATTTTAGGTCAAAATGACTTAATTTAGAGCTTGGTCCTGGAAAACCCTGTCAGAGAAGTTGAAAGTTTCAAAACATTTGATCAAACAAGTTAACAGGTCACAGAAATAGTAGTCATTTATTTAACCAGAGTGACAATCAAAGACTTCAAAAGCAATACAGAAAGTTACATGGATATTAAAAAGAAACTGTCATGCGTGTCTGTGTGAAGAGACCACCAAACAGGCTTTGTGTGAGCAACATGGCTGTTTATTTCACCTGGGTGCAGGCGGGCTGAGTCCGAAAAGAGAGTCAGTGAAGGGAGATAAGGGTGGGGCCGTTTTATAGGATTTGGGTAGGTAAAGGAAAATTACAGTCAAAAGGGGGTTGTTCTCTGGCTGGCAGGAGTGGGGGTCACAAGGTGCTCAGTGGGGGAGCTTTTTGAGCCAGGATAAGCCAGGAAAAGGAATTTCACAAGGTAGCGTCATCGCTTAAGGCAAGCACCGGCCATTTTCACTTCTTTTGTGGTGGAATGTCATCAGTTAAGGCGGGGCAGGGCATTTTCACTACTTTTGTGATTCTTCAGTTACTTCAGGCCATCTGGGCATATACGTGCAAGTCACAGGGGATGCGATGGCTTGGCTTGGGCTCAGAGGCCTGACAGAAAACATAACCCTTATAAAGCTTAGTTTTTTAAAGTAATCAGAAAAACTAATAAAAGCAACACGAAGCACAAGAAATTACAAATTCTTTATTTTATAGGCCAGTTACCGAAAGGTAAAGAAAAAACGTACAGTGTGATTGTTTTGCATTACGGAAAGCCTGCTTAGATAATCTGGAAGTCAAACCTGGTGAAAAGGTACTTAACTTTAATCGGGCACAAGAAAAGTGTGTGTCTAAGGTTAAAGTTTACACCATATCTTAGAAGAAGTAAACAAGAAATCTACTACCTTAAGCAGAGGAGTACATGGCTCTTAAGAAAAGTAAAAGTGTATAAAATTTCCTGCTAAATGGAACAATCAAAACATACCAAGAAAAGTCAAGAGTACAGAATCAAGTTATACTGGAGGAAAATATTGCTTTTTTAGGCCTTTCAGACGAACATTTTCACACCGGGCCACACCAACAGAGTTGGGACCAGAGGAAAAAGTTACTGAGGCAGACAAAAAAAGTCGAAAGACAGTGTTATCACCCCAGCCAAGCAAAGAGATGTATCTGTTTAAGAGGAGAAAAAGGAAGAACAAAAGGCAGTAATGTATGACCTGTAAATTCTGTGTTGTGAGATACAGCAAAATTGAATTGAAACCTTTTAAGAAAAAAACTCTACCTCTAGAAATGAAATTGCGTTTTTAAGTGAAGAAGACAGTATTGTTAGCCTGAAACCAGGGACATTAAATGGAGACTATAAAACAAATAAAAGCTGTGGTTCAGATGATGGCTGAAAATTTTCAGAATTAAAAGTCAAAACTTGTAACTTCTTGTAAATATTACTAGAGAAGATCAATATTGTAAGAACTCTTTGTAGTTATAACAGAAAACTTGTATCTGTGTGTGTGTGTGTATGTCTCAATCTTTAGAAAGACTTAAAAATAATTTTCTTTTACTTTTACTCAACTTGATTAAACACGTTTATTTATTTATTTATTTTTATTTTACTTTAAGTTCTGGGATACATGCGCAGAAGGCGCAGGTTTATTACATAGGTACACATGTGCCATGGTGGTCTGCTGCACCTATTAACTTGTCGTCTAGGTTTTAAGCCCCAGATACATTAGGCATTTGTCCCAATGCTCTCCCTCCCCTTACCCTCATCCACCAACAGGCCCCAGTGTGTGATGTTCCCCTCCCTGCATCCATGTGTTCTCATTGTTCAACTCCCACTTATAAGTGAGAACATACAGATTACACACACATTTTAAAAACTAAATTTATCCTTTAGGAATCTTCATGACCTGTGCGGATCTTTGACAACAGGCTTAAGTCTTTAGTTTTGTTCCACTTTTCTTTTATAAATAGCCACTCATTTTACCATAGAACAAATTTTTTAATTATTTTGAAAATTATTTTTTTCTTTTTAATTTTTCTTACCAAAAATACATTTTTGTATCTGTAACAGTGGTTTTCTTTTTGTTGTTGTTGTTGTTGTTGTTTTTACCTCTCTCTGTGTGTTACTTATTAGCTTCCTTATGTCTTGATTTGATTTTCTTTTTAAATTCATATTTTGAAATAATCTTTAAACAACTTATGAATTACAAAAAAGGTTTTTTTCAATAAAGAATATGTTTTATGTCTTCCTTATTATTTTTCTCATTTAAAATACATTTTACTTTTTTGGTATACTTTGTATATAGTAATATATATAAATTAATAGAATTTTAACTCTTACTAACCTTAAATTTTAGTGAAACATAGGAAGTAAGAAAGTTTGAACTTTCTGTCACATATCAATATTTTGTAGATGAGAATCATTTTATAATGTTAGAAACATATTTCTCCATAACATAATTTTCAAGGAGTATTAATAGACATAAATATAGTCTTTTTATAACATTTGAAAAGCCAGGAACAAATAAATTTATGTTTAGCAATGTATGTTTTAGTATTTGATCTTATTTGAAAATGACCCAGATGCTTAATGAGTATTTATTTCTAATTTAATATAATTTTAAGATTTAAAGTTACCAAAAAGATTTTTTGAAACTATGAAGAGTTTATAAACATTTGTGCCATTTATGTTTACCTAATTTATTTATTTTTCACAACTATACTTAGATTATTTATGAAAACTGAGATATTAGACAAGGCTAGTCATTATCATACACTATTATTTCGTTAACCATTTTTATAGCCTGTGACTATCAGGTGTTTATCACCCAAGTAAGGACCTTAAAGTTAAATATTTGAGTATTTTGTGGATAACTTCAAGACTATAGCTGTTTTCATTAAATCAATAATATTAAATTAGTTTTACTTACCAAAGAGTTACATAAACAAAGATCATTCTGTTTTTAGGCTGGGTTTATAGTTTTATGACCTTAGTGTCAAACCTTGCCTATCACATTAAAACATCTAACAAAGACAAATATAAAATGATCTGATAACTAAACCCAGGGAAAAACATATGTTGACAATACTGAAGACATTTCTATTTTTATTTTACCAACAATTTTTAAATTATTTTATTTACCAAAAATTTATCTAAGTTTTATGAACTTAAAACTGAGTTAGTATATTTTTTATGAAATACTTAAGCACTCCAGGTTTCCTTTTAAGTCAATTAATTAATTAATTAATTAAGACTTTTGAATATATTTTGGTAGAAAAATATTCAAACAAAATGAAAACAGACAGACAACACAAATACATACACAAAAGCAGATTCTCAAGCAGTAAAACATAGCAATATAAATTCACTGATTTATATAAGGACAGTTGGATCCAAATGATATTTCTGATCAAATGGAACCTGTTTTTCCGGCTACATTTTACTTTACTCAGTGGGTAATCTCATGAAGGCTGTGTATCAAAGCTTCAAGCAAAGAGGTTTTTATTGCAGTTTGATTTTTAAAAACCTCTTTTTATCATTTTTTTAGCTTAAATGAGTTCAGGGGTTAAATATTTAAATGTTTGTATTTTAGTTATGACTGGCTAAATTGTACAAGGGAACAATATCCAGGTGACCTTGAATTTTAGCAACAAATTTATCTTTTTGTTTACAGGTCTGGTTTGCTTGATTAGTTGATGTGGGCAGGGAACATTTTAGAAAAAGATATTTATAGTTTTGGGGTTTTTTCCTTGGCTTTTGCTGGTGTATGTGTGGCAGACTAAGCAAAATTTTTATGCCGCATAGAGAAGCCTTATATTATTGCTCTGTCTCAAGACTTCGGCCTGTTTGATCTGAGAACGTAACTTTTATAAACATGCTATCTTGTTCTTTCTCTTTTAGACTATCAATCTTTTAATTAACTGTTTCATCACACTAAGTGATCATAGCACAGTAAGTCTAAATTTACACTTCCAAAAGGGATGACTCTTAGGCGTGAGAGGTTAGGTTGTTGGTTATCATGAAGCTGTTGTAATTTGAAAGCACTCTCTCTTTTTTAAGTGCCCTAAGAAAAACCTTTTAGTGTTTTTGAAATTAACAACAGTAGATTATCTTAATAACAGTGAAAAGGAGAGCAGATTTAAAGCAATCAGAGAGGAGGTAAAAAAAGGAAAATAAAGCGAGGGAGATAAATTAGGAGCTTTTACATGCTGGCATTTTATTTTAACCTTGTAGTTGCAGTTTTAAAAATTGGTACCAAGGAAAATAAGCTTGGGGAATTCTAGTGATTCCTATGATGGCCACTGATTTAAAAATGTGCATGAGGAAAAGCCACGTAGCTGGATGGAGTCCCAGAAAACCTGGCATGCCTTAATATTTGAGAATTCCGTTTCATTTCTTATTCTCTCGAGAGCAAAGTAAATCCTATAAATCCTGTCAGGGAATGTCAAGAGTTTAGACCAGTGTTTTAGATGATGGCAACCTCCCCAGTGGCTTTTAATTTGTCATCTCACATCCACCATTTAGAATGTTTACTTTTGTTCTCAGAAAATGCTCAGAAACAAGCATGGGGGAAAAATAATCCAAATTATATATAGACATGCATAGCCAAACTAAAATAAACCAAAATAAAAATGTTTACAAAAATTTTAAGCCAGGCACACAGATCAAGGAAAATATTAAACCAGGTATGCAGAAGGAATCAATAGTGAATGCACCAGTAAAGGCACGCCTCACTAACAGAACATGAGTTCCATAGAAACCAGAAAAGTATACCCATCAGAAAGACAATATCACTTTGTACTAGAAGGGACTTGTCAGAAAAAAACAAAAAAGTCTCATTTTCCCAGGAGGAATGCAAAGTCCAGGTCTCAAATATAGTCAAAGAGCTTTTACCAGAAAAATGGGGTCTTGGCCTAATACTCACCATGGATGAAAAGACGAGCTATGGAAGAAAAGAGTTCAAAGGACTCAGATACGCTGACTGCACACCAGTCTCAAGAATCACACACTTTCTCTAAAGATTATCGTGCTTCAAATCCCACTTCTGACACCAGTTATGTTATCCTAAATAATAGAGAGGGAGACTCTCTTAAAAAAAATAATATTTCTTTGAGAACGAACATTGCAATGGGAATACATGTGTAATACTAAACTATATGCATATTTAAGGAGGTTAAAAAAAAAGCCAAAGACTTTTAAAGGAAAAATGAGGAGGACCACATAATTGTTTTTGATAATTATATCCTTGGCTACAAGGATTAATAACAAGGATGGCATCAGTCCAAGGTTGGGCAGGGACTTGCTGGGAGGATATCCTTGCAGAGGTATTTTTGTGTGTGTGTAAGGTTGCAATAGCTTTTGTGTTAAGGTTGTGCTTTTTGTAGTCTTTTGTGATACTTCTTATTATCCGGCATTTTTGCATGAGCACCTTGTCCTTTTGGCCTTCCCTCACTCCATTTTTAATTTTTTTTTTAAACACAATTGACTCCATTTTGATTCTGACTATTTTCATAAAAGTCTATTGGTTTCTCCTCTGCATAACCTTCCTTTTTGCTTAAGAACAGGGCAGCTGTGGTTTGGTCTGTCTTGTGACTTGAAGATAACATCAACTTTTCTGTGCTGCAGCCCATCATTCCCTGTGCATATGTCTGATTTTTTTGCAGCATGCAGGGTGACTAGTCTTCCCTGTGTTGTCTAGAACTGGGGTGAATTTCCCCTCTCTTCTTGCATCTTGTCCTAGTGGGAGCCAAAATTACACGTTGCTGGAATGCCTGGATGGGGTGAACGTTTCAGTCTCTTTCCAGAAAGAGTGAGCAATAGGCTCCTACACAATTAGTACTGTTGCTGAGTTGTGGGTTAGTAGGCTACTCATCAGGAATGAATCTATGAGCCATTTAGACTCAGCTTCAGAAAGCATTGCAAGTGAACAAATAAAAGGCTTACACTTGCATTTCTAATTCTAATCACATTGAGCAGGATAATTTATTGACCAAGATGGAATGTACCTCCAGGTCCAGCAAAGGAATGTCCTACTTGAAATTTAATTGTGTACAAAAAATGCAAAGTCAGGTGTTATTATCCTGCAATCAGGTTGGGGAATAAGTTGAATGATTGCTACAAAATCCTTTTGCAATTCTTAAACCAGATCTCAGGTGATGGTGGCAGGGAATCATCAGTCAAGAGCCAGGTGGGAAATCCAGTGAGGCTAAATCTAACTTTTCTCTCAGTAAAGACAATTATTCTCTCTCAGAAAGTCACTGAGCCCCTCTATTAATAAGGTAAGTGCAGCCTTGGAGGCAGGTTAAAGCTTAGAAAATGCCAAAGAACCATCCTATAGTCTAATACTCGATGAATGAGGGTAGTTTTAAGCCAATTGTCTGTATATTAGACTGAAATCTATCTTCCTTCCTTCCTTCCTTCCTTCCTTCCTTCCTTCCTTCCTTCCCTCCCTCCCTCCTTCCTTCCTGCTCCCTTTCTCTTTCCTTCCCCTCCTCTCCCTTCCTCTCTTCATCCCTCTCTTTTCCTTCTTTCTTGCTCTGCTCCCTTCCTTCCTTCTTTCCATCTCTCTCTCTCTCTTCTTCCCTCCTCTCTCTCCTTTCCTTCCCTTTAGTTAACAAAGATCACTTCAGTCTTATCCATCCTATGTAAGGTATTGTGTTTCCAAGATAGAGGACTCATTGCCCCCCAACAACAAGTTCCACCCTGCAGAGGCAACAGCAAAGGCACAAAGACATGAAGCTGGCTGGCCTGATGGAATGAGGCAGGCAGGCAGGTTTGGCTGGAAGGTGCAATTGGTGGTGATGGTGGTGGAGGCAGATGATCAGGTGAGGCAAAAAACCTGGGTAGAGTGTGAAGGGTCAGCAATTTCAGAACAAGTGGCTGACAAGCATATAAGGTGTATCAGAGCTCCCCAAAACCTCTCCAAAAATGAGGAAAAAATTTCAGGGATCTGCTTTCCTCAGAGAGGAGGTCCCTAATTAATTGACCTAATATGACCTGACAGCCTTGTGATTTAATCTGGAAAGAACCTGTCAGAGAACAAAGCCAAAACCAAATAAGACTAACCTGGGTGATGCTGAGATCTAGAGACAGAGTCCTGGTGATATCAGCCCTGGATCCTCCATGCTGAACCCGCTTCTCCTCTGGACCTTACTGCTGCATTAGCCCATAACCACTCCCTGTCCCCCTTTATTGCTGAAGACATTCAAAATTATATTGATGCCAGGTATACATTAATGAGTTCTTTTTTTCTTTTCTTTTCTTTTTTGAGATGGAATCTCACCCTGTCACCCAGGCTGGAGTGCAGTGGTGCAGTCTTGGCTAACTGCAACCTCTGCCTCCTGGGTTCAAGCAATTCTCCTGCCTCAGCCTCCCGAGTAGCTGGGATTACAGGCATGCGTCACCAAGCCCAGCCAGTTTTGTACTTTTTGTAGAGATGGGGTTTTGCCATATTGGCCGGGCTGGTCTCGAATTCCTGACCTCAAGTGACCTGCCTGCCTCGGCCTCCCGAAGTGCTGGAATTACAGATGTGAGCCACCACACCCGGCTACATTAAAGAATTCTAACTAATAAAAATAAAAATACAAAATACTCAGGAGATCTGAAGGTGTTAAGGTCATGCTCATTCATGTGGGCTTTTCCTGACTTTCCAGAGTAGGTGAGATTCTTGGGTTACATAGTCTTCACTTGCAACAATTGCAATTATATAATTATGCCATTTGTTTTGGTCTGATGTAGCTCTCATGAGGGTAGGGAATATGCTTTTTTTGTTGCTTATGTGTGTTTTCTTAGTATAGCACACAGTGCCTAGTGGGACATGAATTCTCAACAAATTTGTACTGAATTAAAAAAAAAAGAATTTCGTTGCAGGAGAATGAGAAGTTTGCTGGGGGAGCTGGCAGTTTGCATGGGCCCTGGAGGATGGTGAATCAGTTAGGATGGGCTATGTTAGGCTGCAGTAACAACCTCCCTCAGAATCTTAGCAGCACATGGAAACAGGTTTTCTTTCTTTCCTGTCTACTATTACAAAATATTATAAACGGAGAAGCTTATAAATAGCAGAAATTTATTTCTCGTAGTTCTGAAGGTTGGGAAGTCCCAGATCAAGGCCCCGCTGCCTGGTGAGGGCCTCCTCATAGACCGTCACGTTTTGACTATAATTCACAAGGCAGAAGGGTAAAAGCATCTCTCTGGGGTCTCTTTGATAAGAGCACTGGTTCCATCCAGGAGGGCTTCACCCTCATGACCTGATATCCTTCTAGAGGCCCCACCTCCTAACACCATCACATTGAGGGTTGACTTTCAACATGTAAATCTACGGGGCGGTGGGGACACATACATTCCTGCCTTAGCAACTGCCATGTTACATGTCCATTTTAGGTCAGTTGCAGGCTCTGCGTCGTGTTTCCTTCCTCCAAGCCCCAGGGAATGGAGCCTCCACCATTTGGTGTTTGGCTAGTTACAGTGGCAGGAGTCAGAAGAGCAGCTGAGTCACACAGTGCTTGCAAAAGTTCCCACCCAGCAGTGACACAGGTCACTTCCACTCACCATCCCTTGACAGTGCAAGTCACCCTGACATGCCTGACTTTAAGGAGGGAGCGGCAGGAAGAAGGGGAAAGGAAATGGGTGGTGATCAACCCTGCTGTGTTTCCAGGAAGAGTGAATGAGTGAAGTCACCACAGGTGAAGGGGGTGGGAAGGCTCTCTAGGAGGAGAAAGCAGCTTAGTCAAAAGTTCAGAGATGTAGGTGAAGATGAATATTTTCAGGAAAAGCAGTGAGTGACTCTGGCTGGAGGAGAATGTGGGGAGGCAGACACAAGCCTGGGCTCGCCGAGGAATATCCCTATGGCCACACCAGGGCTGGCGTGGTGAACTTGGCAGGCAACAGGAGCAGTGAAAGGCCTAATGAGGCAGGACCTATGATGTAGATTAATCAAGATGACAATGGAACCGGCCATGTGATCAAGGGCATGGGAGGGACAGAGAATAAAAGGGGGCTGCCGCGGGATCCTACGAGTGCACTGTTGTCAGGGCTGCTCTGAGCAGCCCCTTGAGTACATCTCTCAGCAGATATGCTACAAATACTTGCTAAATCCATGTTAGCCATGTATGGGGTTGAACAGTTTCTCTCTGAAAATTCACGTCCATGCAAAACTTCAAAAGAGCCTGGTGTGGTGGTGCATGTCTGTAGTATCAGCTACTTGGGAGGCTGAGACTGGAAGATCTCTTGAGCCCAGGAGTTGGAGGCCAGCCTGGGTAACATAGCAAGATTCCATCTCTAAAAAAACAAACAAACAAAAATTACCGTATTTGGAAACAGGATGTTTGCAGAATATAATTAGGCAGGTTAAGATGAGAGGTCACAGAGAGACGAGAGAGGAAGGAATGTGCTGACGGAGACCATGATTGAAGTGAGGCATGTATAAGCCGAGGAGCAGCAGGGATTGCTAGGAACCACCAGGAGCCAGGAAGGGGCGAGGAAGGATTCTTCCCTGAGACTTCAGAGGGAGCAGGTCCCTGTCCACATCTGGAGTTTTTACTTCTAGCCTCCAGAACGGTGGGAGAATACATGGCTGCTGTTTTAAGCTACCCAGTTTATGGTGATTTGTTATGACAGTCCTAGGAAACTCATCCAAGCCAAGAGTGAGGAGAAACTGATTTTCTAAGGGCCAAACATTGCACAGCTCTTCATTTATGTTCAAAGTAAAGGATTTATTACATATCCTGAACATAGCCTACCCTTCACCCTCATTTGGAATTGTATTCTTTTCACAGTTTTTTTAAAAAAATTTTCATTGCTCACAACTTGATATTACAGGCCAGGCATGCTTGCAGAGAACTGGGATAATTTACTTTACTTAAGTAAAAATCCCAGATGGCAGTCCCTCCACTTGGGATCATGAAGCAGGTAGAATCCCCTTTTCCCTCCTAACAGAGTCCAAGCAGTAACACCGAATAAGATGGGGTGAGTTCAAAGAGAAACATCTGCATTTGCTCAGTTCTTCAACCAATATTTACTGAACTTCTCTATGATCAGGTGTGCAAGATGCCAGGAGGGATGGGATGAGATGATGATGATGATGATGATGATGGTGATGATGACAGTGAGGATGATGGTGAACACTTTAATGAGAGCTTTCTATGTGCCAGGGACTGTTATAGGCACTTTACATATATTAACACATCTATTTTTCACAGTGACCCTATATTGTTATGTGTATCTTATACACAAGGAGGCAGAGGCACGAAATGAAATAACTTGCCCAAGAGCATAGAGTCTGCAAGTGGCAAAGATAAGATAGAAATAATTCTCCAAGAGCAGACAGTGGTGACCTCTGGGGATAGAGAAGTGGGAAAGTCGGCGGACAAAGGCTGTTGTCTTTCCTAACAAGTTTTGAAGACTTATTTGACAAGGTTCAAGAAAAACTTGACAAACACTACAAAGCAAAAGGAAGAGGAGATGAGACGAGCCTTTAGGTACAAATGCCTGTTTTGGAAAGTTTAGAGAGGAAGGGGTGAGAGGAATTGGGCTGCGGTACAGGAGGTGGGGACTTGGGATTAAGAGGGGATTGGTTTAGGGTGGATCATTGATTGCGGTGAATCATTACTTGTTGATTAGTTTGATCCAAAAGAAAGGGAGAGATGGATGCTGGAGGAGAGAGGGGGTTCCGAGGGAGCCCAGGACTGGAGCTGGGAAGATACTCACTTTTTAGGGACACTTTTTCATTTTGACAGACAGAAAAGATGATGGTCTGCAGCAGTAGGCCCATAAATTGTGATTGAAAGGCCTGACGGTTTCTCTCACTCGTCTCCTCCATGCACAGAGAGGTGGAGTAATTTGCCTCAGGTACTACAGCTCATAAGGGGTGAAGTTGGAGTTGGGGCCACAGACCACTGGGTTCTTCCCCATGAATCCCTGCTGCATCTTGGTCTCTCCCAACCCCGAGTACCCACGAGTTTTAAGAAAGACATTTGGGAATAGGTGATTCCTATGGTCATTTTTGGAACATTTAGTTAGAATATTCTGGTATAAAATCTAAGGTGTTGTTAAGTAGAAATTTCCAGTGGACATTAGTCCGGAAAATCCGACCTCATCCTGTGACGGATTTGCAGCGCGTGTGCATGTACTAAGCAAATCTGATTCTACTGCTGACCAGCGAGAAAGAGGAATAATGTAAACAGTCAGTGCATTTGCACCCACATTCAGCTCCGTGAGCTTCTGCCTCCTCAGCTGGCTGGGGTGGGGGATGTGGAGGTGCATGCAGCTCCCAGGTCCCAGAAAGGAGCCCCTGCATAGGGTGGGCATCCTCTATGCTTTATGTGCATCCAGGCCTGTGCTAAAGACAGTCTTTCTCCTGCGGAGTGACACTTAACTAAACGTGAGAAAACGACTTCATCTGGTGCTCAGTGGAAGAAAACATCCTTTTCAATGGGGAAGGAAAATTGGCTGTGTTGGGCTGAGGGAGGGGAGTGTGGAATCCAAATGGTGTCTTCCTCAGGCCTTCTCCAAGGTGATGTGGACTCTGAGTTTAGAATGCCATCATTTGGAAAATTGTGTTCCACTGCTCAAATTCTTGCCTCCCCTCTCAGCTCTTTTCTCTTCACTCCACTCTCCTTCCTCTGTCCTCTGACTCGTCCAATGCTAATGGTCTTCCAGAAGGTTAGGCTTCCCACACAAGCCCAGCCTCCCACCAGGCATCCTCCTCAGGGTTTCAAGCTGCAAGTCTGGGCTGCTCTTAGCGTTCTGTCCTGAGGACCTCTTCAAACAGACAGGCAAGGGCCTCCCCTGGCAAAATGCCCTTCTAATTCCATGCACTAGGAGTTCCATTTGTTACTGAAGAAGTGGGCCGCCTTCCCTGCGCTTTTGAACTTGACATTCCTTATCTTGACACTCCGCACTTCTGAACTTGACACTCTTGTATCTTTAGCAGATAAAAAGCCAAAGGTGTTCACTCAATAAATCGCCACAATGAGGGAGCCTACGGGAGAATGGGTGTGTGTAAGCTGGCTAAAAGAAAACAGGCACACAGACTGCTTGATCTGGGAGGGTCTTTAGACAACGTGATGGCTCCCAGAGATGCACATTTTTGTTGTTGCTGCTGTTGTTCTTGTTCATGATCATGTCCCCAGGGTCTAGAATGGTGCCTGGGCAATAGTAGGTCCTTAATATAGTTAGGGAATGAATGAGCTCAGCTCAACCACGCTGTATGGATGGAGAAACTGCATCTTGGAGCTGTACTATGCTATGCACCTGTAGAAAATGTCTTTGCCTTTTCAGTCCTTTCCCAGTGGAGCACGGGACCCAGCTCATAAGAGCAGCTCAATTCTGTTACTTGTGGAATGACATAATAAATCAGTTTAAGGGCCTTGGGAGGCATGTGGGATGCAGAGGAGAGCCATGGCCCCTGCCTTGGGGACAGCGTGGGTTGGCATAGAAAAGAGGTTTACAATTCAGCAGGAAGTGTGTGTGCGCATGCGCGTATGTGTCTGTGGAGGGGCAGGGAGGGTCACCTGAGCTTGCCCTGGGTCTGGTCCTGGGCTCAGTGGCAAATTCAACGCTGGGCAGGTAGCCTGAGGACAATGACGGTGCCAGCTGTGAGTCAGGCTTCCTTTATTCATAAAATCATGTTCCTCCATGCAGTGCTTCTCAACCTGGCTGCGCGTCAGGAGCTGTCTGGGTAGCTTTGTAAAAACCCCAAATGCCCAGTTGGTTTGCACCCCCTGAGATTCTGATTAAACCTTTCTGGAGTCCATCTCTCTTTTTATTATCTATTTATTTATTTATTAATTTTGGCGGCTCCTCTGGGGCTTCTCATGTGCAGTGGGGGTTGAGAATTGCTGGTTTCTTTGGCCAGATGAGAACATACAGGCAATAGTTACAAACAGAGCAGCAGAGCAGGACAGTGCTAAGGTTGGAAAGGGTGTGTCTTGAAAGTTCAGGAAATCAGAATAGGAAGGGGTGAGAACCCTCCCATTTGGGTTTGTGGGGCAGGAGAGAAGAGCCTAGTGGGCAAGGTACAGTGAGTGTGCTTAGAACTGGGAAGATGAGGGGAAGGGGAGGCGCTGGGTGCTGGGCGGCGGTGGGCAAGATGGACGAGATTAAACCGGAGCGAGGATTTCAGCGAGAGCTTTCGCGACAAGGAAGGGTGAGAATTGGAGGGAACCTATCTGGCGAAAGTGAAGGCGGCTGCTGGGCAGGCAGCTGAATCCGGCTGGGGAGCCGAGCCGGTGAGACCCGGAGGAAGTGAAGGGAGTCGCTCAGGGCGCGGCGCTACGAGACTCAGAAGAAACTCCGAGGCAGAGCTGGGGGGCCTCCGCCCACACGGAGACACAAGGAAGTCCACATGCACACGCACGAGCGCGCACATGAACACGCACGAACACACAAACGGCTCCGCCGGGCAGGGCATACGCACCCGCTGCACAGGCCGAGGACCCGGACTCGGAAGGTACTGCAGAGCCGACCCACAACCCGGGCCCCGATGCCCCTCCCGGCCGCGCCCCTACGAAGGCTTGCGCAACAGGCGGCGGCTCCAGTGGGCGCCCGCCGCGCGCTGCCCCAGCCCAGCCCTGCGCGCCCGGGAGGAGGGATCGGGGAAGGGGTGTGTCCCGGCTGCGTGCGGGGACCGCGAGGGTCTGGGAGGGGCGAGGCGCGGGGGCGGGGCCGCGGTGCCTATAAAGTCGCCCTCCGCCGGGACGTAAACAAACCTCGTCTGGCTCACCGCTCGAGCTCAAGCTCGCCAGCTCACCCTCCGCCCTCGGCTTCCGCGGGGCGCTGCGCCGCCAGCCTCAGCACCGTCCTTTCTTTTCTCCCTCGCGTTAGGTAAGCCCGCGCCCTCTTCTCCCGGGCGCGACGCGGAGCAGAAAGGGGCTGCCCGTGCGGTGCCGCTGGAGCGCCGGGACCGCCCTTTGTAGCCCCTCGGACCCCAGGAGTAAGCGCCCCGGAGCTGCAAGTGTGCGGCCACCCCGGGGCGCGGGCGCGAAGGGGCTTTGGGTGCAGACACCGCTGAAGTTGGGGGTGTTCAATTACGGAAAGGGAGGGAAAAAAGACAGATTCCCATTCATCTCCCCGCTAGCTGCGGATATGGGGTTTTGGAGGTCCGGAAGGGGTGATGAGACGGCCCGAAAACGCCAGGATAGCGTTTCCTGGCCTCCTCTCCGAATCCCAGCTGGCGCCGTTGGCAGGGGTGCGCGCTGGACGTGGGTGCAGAAGGGACTAGGGGAGTGTGTGTGTGGGTGTGGGTGTTTGTGTTTGGGAACGGAGAGATTGAGCGCGAGTGTGTAGATAGGGATGGTAGAGGTGAGCGGCGCTGGCGAGGAGGCTGGAGAAGGGGGCGTGGGTGTGTCTGGCTCACAGACTGGGTCGGGAACGGGCGTGAATCCGAGAGGCTGGTGGCGCTTCAGTCCCGTAGCACACAGGGCGGTGTGCGTGTGAGTGTAAACGTGTGTTGGGGGGAGGGTCCAGGGTGTGTCACAGTGCAACACGCGAGTGGGAGCAAGTGTCTGCGAGCGCCGCTGGGCAGGGTGCGTCCCCGGAGGAACCCGCGGTTAGAGCAGCGGCGGCGTGGGAGAAGTGGCCTGGGCGAGAGGGGTCTCGCGGACATTTGGCGGCCCCTGAGCTGGCTGGAGCTAGGAGTGGCGTCATTTTCGCCTCCGCCCACCCTCCCCGCTTTCCTCCCCTCCCCTGCCTCTGGTGCTGGCCGCTCCTGCTCTCCAGGGGGGATAACAGCTGGAATTACTCCGAGGTTCCTGGGGGATCCGCCGCGGTCTCTGATTCAGCCTCGGGAGGAGATTCGGGCTGGGCGTGGGGAATGCGGCTGGTTGTGGGGGAAACACGCTGTCACGCCTCTGTCAAATTAGTAGCTGGAGCTGGAATTCAGTGGGTCGGTTCCTTACTCCCACCCCTCCCCCATACCTCCCCGCCTGTTGTCCCTGCTGTCCCTGGGGGTCCTGAACAGCACGCCTTTGTGGCTTGGAAGTGGGAGATGCCTGGCAGCGGGTGGGGGAGGCAGGGCCCTTGGTTAGCTTATGCCCACCCAAGAACAACCCTTCCTCACGGACGCTGGGGACACTTCAGTTTGCTTGGTTTCTTTAAGCTACTGGGAAATATCTAAGATTCAGAGGTCAGCCAGTGGCCAGGCAGGAGGGCGGTAGACATCCTTATAATAGCCATCAGCTGCATGAGACCTTCTAAGCTGCATCAAATGAACATATCTAAATACAAACCCCCTCTTCTTGCTGCAGAAATGCAGTTTCAAGGTGATTTTTTCAGTCTAGACTCTTCCTGTTTAGAAATTCTGGTGTCCTTATTGAGTTTCACAAATGTGATTGAAATAAACAAGGTTCAGTGGGGGCAAACCCCAGCGCCCGTCTTGGAAGGGCTGCTTTTTGGTGGGGAAGACACACAGCTGGAGACACAGACCGGTTCTCTGTGGTGTGTGTGGCGGCAGAGCCAGCCCCAGGCTGGGGTGGCACGAAGTGGGGGATGGAGGAAGGTGTAAGGGAGAGAGAGGGTTTCAGTGTGGATGGAAAACGGGGTGTTCTCCTGACCCGTGACTTCTTAGCTTTGCGGGACCGTGTCTCCCACGAGAATGTAAGCTGTATCTGGGCAAGGGGAAGGATTTGCCTGCCTCACCCTGTAACCTGGCCCCTAGCCCAGTGCCTGGCAGGTGGGAGGAGTTGAAATATGCACATGGGATGAAGTGGATGGCTCTGGGTCTTCTGCCCCATTCTCTGTGAACCAGCAGGTTGAGTTTCAGGCAAGGTAATAGACTCTGCATGGGTGGAGGTGTTGGGTTTGGCTTTTGAGGGACCCTGGAGTGTCTGTTTGAGTCTCTTCTCCTGAAGAAGTTGTTTTGGAGCAACAAGGTTTGATCATTTGGAATGGAGTAAAAAAACTCACACAGGACCTAGTCCAACTTCTTCCCATTTTACAGATGGAAAATGAGGCACAGGGATGGGGAGGGATGTGCCCAGGCCGAGCTGAGCTGGAGCTCAGCTTTGTGGGAGGCTCCTGGGTGGGACTGAAGGCAGTGGAAAGGGTTCCTGACAGGATTTTGCCTGCCTGCTATGGAGGGGCAAAAGGAAATTGCATCTTCACTGAGTTTCTGGCGAGGAAACTTTTGAGGCCAAAGGGGCAGAGTGGGATGATTTTTTTAAAAGTGTAAATCAGGTATTTTTGAGAGATTAGCAAAGCCAGCCTGAAGAGCAGGGGCGTAGAGGCTGCAGCCCCCTGAGTTGGCCTTTGACTGAATGGGGGCTGCCCCCCCATGACAGAAGACAGATTTCAACTGAGCTGAGAGCCCCCCACCCCGGGTACATTGAAACCCACTGGCCTGAGCTTGCTTTCACATGGCCCTAAAAGAAAGATGGCATTGTGTTTTTCTGATGGCCCAAAGCTGCAGTTCTTCCTTGGGACCCAACCCCAGAGAATCCCATTCCAGACGTGACTCAAAGACCCTGTCCTGAGAGAAAGCATGATGACTCAGCATCTAAGACTCAAGCAGAGTTCAGGTTTGACTCAGCCTGGAAGGAAGGCCAGGGAGGGACATGGCGTCTCTCTCCCTCCAGAACAGCCACTGTCTCCCTTCATCCGCCTTCATCCTCGCAAGAGCGCTGCCTGGACCGTATTGCTCCATTGAGTGGATGAGGCAACTGAGGCCAGGAGAGTTTCAGGATTTGCCTGTAGCCATATGGCTCAGGTGGGAGAGCCAGACTTTGAACCCGGGCAGTTGGACTTCAGAGCCTTTGTTTTTTTTCCATGGCAACATGTTGGGGCGCCTGAAGAAATTGGGATCGAATGGAAGGGCAATCAGGAGCTCCATGCCTCAGTTTGCTTTTCTGTAAAATGAGAGTAACAGACATGGTGTCATCAGGATGTGTAACTATTAATCTGTGTAAACTGAGAACAGCACCCAGCATGTGGAAAACAGTGTGTAGGTGTTTGTTGTGAGGAACACCCACAGAAGACATTCTCAAGGCATCTTCTTGGCAAGCAGAGTCTGGGGCCCTTTGTCCTAAACTTACCGAAGGCTGTGAAAGTGCCTGCAAATACTTGACCTAGGTTTTGCTTTTTGCTAAGCTTATGTAGGTTGCATAATAGTGTCGTGAGAACCTCTTCTGAAATGCACATTTCCATGCCCAGTCTCCTGGAATTCTGTCTCCATCAGGGGATACCCTATTGTTTCAAAGCTCCCTTGGCTGGGTTGGGAGTGGGGTATCCTGCAGGCAGCCAGAGTTGAGTACTTCTGCTCTGGAACCACAGGGGAGAGAAGAAAGGAAGGTGTGGCCATGCATGCCACTGTACCTTCAAGCCACCCTGTGTCTGCAGTGCCTGGGAATTAGTGCTCAGTAAATGGCTCTTCTTTGCTACAGTGCCTTGGAGGTTCAATGCATCACATCATCTAACTGAGGTAGAAGACATTCTTTCCACCTCTCAGGTCAGAACATTGAGGCTCAGGCTGGTGACTCTTGTGTCCAGAGTCCAGTGAGTGGGGTTCTGGCCAAGGTGAGCCTCCTGAGCCTTTTCCACACTCCAACATTGCCCTTGGAGGCTGCCCACACCCTCTGGGCCCACGTTTTGAGAATGAGTTTGGTTTCCTGGATCCACCCCAGGCTGCTGTTCCTGCCTCTCTTGACGGCTGTGTGATGGAAGGCCTGCGTGTCCACTTGCTTTTTATCTTTCAACTTGGAGACAGAGGCAGGCTAGATAGCGGTCTTGGCTGAGAACTTGGCCCAGGCAGGTGCGCAGAAGGGCTGGGGGCACTGAGGCCCCACAGGAAGGCGGTTGCAGAAGTAGAGGGCCATGAGTAGGTGCCAACGTGGAGCCGAGTTCTCGGGGTGGGGGCCATGTGAAAAGAAACCTGGGCCCCCTCGGGTGGGGTGTCAGCCCCAGCACTACAGAATGGGAATGGATTACACAATCGGGGCCATAACAGGTCTCTTTTTGACCCAGATCTTTGACTTTCCTACCTAACATTGTTTACAGACCTGCCTACCCCCTGCCTGCCTGGGCTCCATCTCTGACCTTTTGAGTTCAGCCGGTGTTCCTGAACTGAGATGGTAGAAAGTGAGGCTCCTTAACAGTCTGGGGGCCTTGAGTGCCCTCCCCAGCAGTTTAATCTTTCCTTTCTGTAAATCTGCGGGGGCCTTTCTGCAGCTATACATTTTAACTATGGATAGAGTTCTGTTTAAAGAGAGGTGGGTGGGGGCCCAGGTCTCCATCCTGTTCTCCTGTCTTCACCCTCAGCCCCACCCCCATGGAACCTAAGAAGGTTCTGAGTAGCCCTCTTCAAACGTGGATGTGAGAGGGCCATTTTAGAGTTGGATCTGTGGCCTCTCTCAGCTGGGAATGCTTACCACCTCTCCCTCCTCCTTTTTAATTGTGGGACTCTCCTCCTTTCTCCAGAAAGGCCTCCTTGGCTGTCCCCTACTGGAGGGGAGGCTGGGTTGGGTCCCTCCTGGGACCTGCTCATGTTCCCCATGAAACCTGAGAGCCTGTCCTTAGTGGGTATTGTGTTAGTGGTGGTGAAAGGACACCTCCTTTGATTAAGGAAGTAACTTGGACCACCTTGCGTAGACAAGATCGGAGGACCATTCCGGAGGGTGGAAACTGCGAGACCATTCTGGAAAAGGATTCTGTTAGCGTGGCCAGCATCCCATCTCGGGACAAAGGGTTCTGTATGAGGGATCCATTTCCTCGTCCTCTGCTAACACTGGCTCCGTTTGTGTGATGTCCACAAATTATCTCAGACCATCCAGCGCAGCTCATGCCTGTCTCGCAGATTTCACAGAGTAATCCTCTAAGGAGACCAGTGTCCTCCTTTGGACTTCCAGTTATTCACCTCACCCCCTCAGACGGTCATCTTCTCTCTGCCAAACAAATTACTCGAACTGCCAAAACTCCAATGAGAATCTCCAGGAAGATCTCGGTTGTGTTGCAGAAAAGAGGTGGGCCCTGATGAGATTCCTGACACCTCCCTCTTCCTGCTGTTGTGTTTGGGACACTCTCGCGGATCTCCCTGGTGCTGTGCTCAAGCTGAACACACACAAGTTCAGTGTCGGCTCCAGCCCCTCTGGACCCACACCCAGGGAGTGAATGCAGCTTTGGCTTGTTTGAGAGGGAGGCAGTGGGGTTCACCTTCTTAGTGATCCCTTATTCAGTCCTTGAATATCAAACATCACTGATGCATCCTGGGTTTCAGGGTCCACTGCAAAGCACAGGGGCCCTCGAGGAGTTCCTAGTGTGCTTTTGTTCTCTGTGTGACATTTGCACTGTTTCCTTGATTTTGATTGCTCTGATACATTTCCCTAACCTCTAAACTAGGGAACTTTCTTGAAGGTCGGGTGAATCCACCCATATTGTTTGCTGAGTTGATTAGATAAGAAAGACAGTGCTTGAAGACTGCCAACTTCCTCACCCTCCCCAGGGCCTTGAGTTTCAAAAGGTCCAGAAAACACCAAGAGAGCCCATGAACTGCTTTGTAGCTTGACTTCAAAATCTGTTTTGGCAGAGAAATGACAAAGGAATGTATTCACAGTAAGGCGGGGCTGTCCAGGGTCTGTCTAAGGTGGTTTTCCTTGAGGTTCAGGCAGAAATGGTGCTGTTCTGGGCAATTTTCTGGGGAAGCTGCTCTAGCAAACAGTCATAGCACACATTGATTTTTTTCCCTGCTTTTAAAATCTGTTCTGTAAAGAGCCCAATGTGCTGGAGAGAACACTGGCTTTCACGTGGCCTTGAAACCAGGCATGCTATGGAGGGTGGAATCTGGGCCAGTTGCTGTTGGTGACAATCGATGCTACACTTGTCAACAATTCCCGCCTGTCCTCCCTTTATCTGCTTCACTGAAGGCCTCCAGGGGACTGTTGTCTGCCCTCCCCCGAGGGGAGTGAGCGCCACACCTGCACCCACAGCAAACCAGTGAGATTTTCACCTTTCCCTCTGCAGGGAGGAATCTAGACATGTGGCCTTTGGAAGTCAAGTGGGCCTTTGTGTTTGTTTTTGAGCCTCAGGTTACCCGTCTGGGAATTGGGTATAATACCCATCCTCTCCTGGGGGAACCTTCTTGAGGAGCAAGTGAAACAGTGTGCTGAGTGAACGCTTTTCCACAGCATTGAGTTGGCCATCTTAGGAAGGTGCTATGGGGGAGCAGAAAACAGAACCTTCTGGGTGTTGTGAAGGGAGACGCTGGTTTTGCCAAAAGCTCAAACCTACTCATGGTGGCTCAGTGGCGGCTGCAGAGTGGAGGAGAGGCATGTGACTGTCCCAGCTGACCTCCACACGCTGAAAGCCTCACGGTCACAGGCAGCCCACCTTACCACGTTGCATCTGGGCCATGGGTGGTGGTAAGGACGATGGATGTATTTAGGACAACGTTGAGGTCATTTCAGCGTTCCCTTTAAAGTTGCTTTAACCTGTACCAGCTTGATGCTTGCTGGCTTGGGGCACAGATCTTAACCTCTTGGTGCCTCAGTTTCCTCATCTGTTAAATGGTGACATGCTGGCACATCCCTCCTAGGGTTTCTGTGAGGCTTAAAGGAAGTACGGGGTTTAGAACCCAGTTAGTGCTGCAGATACTGTTCCTGGTGCTGTTTTTGTGGTGTGTCTGTGTAGGGTTATGTTGTTGCCTTCCTGTGGCTGCTCTTCGTGGCAGGTGGAACCTGGAACTTCTAGAACAGATCATGGATGTTTCTCTGCTGGATACCCCTTCAGCCCCACCCTGTGGGAGTTCTGGGGGCCCAGGAGAGTTTGCTCAAGAGGGTGTGCAGATGGGTGGCAGAGCTGGAGCAAGGCTCTAGTCTTAACAGACAGGCGTCTGAGGCTGGTAGAAGTGGGGGCCTTGGTCCAAGGTGCAGGGCTAATCTGGCCAGAGCTGAGCCCAGCAGGGCCTTGGTAAGACCCCGTGGCCCTTTTGTCTTTGTGAAGCACCTTCCTGCCTGGGTTTCTGTTTGCCTATAAGTTTGTTGTGGACAGCGTGATCTCCATAGACATACACTGTGCCTACTTTACAGATGGAGAAACCAAGGCCCAGAGAGGAAGTGACTTGCTCAGAGTCATGGAATAGGAAGGTGGCAGGGTCCCCGTGCCCTGATTCCTAGGCCAGCGTTCCTGCTGCCCCACTCAGGTTTTTGGGAATCACAGGCTCTGTGTGTTCCCTCAGTCCCCCAGGAGCTATTGAACAGTTCTCAAGTGGCTTCAGATTACCCAAGACGCCTGTGCCCACTGCCCCCCCAGGCCCTAGGGTCACGGGTCATGTTCTTTTGTTCCTCAGGCAGATCCTAGCCTTGACTTTGCCTGGAACCTGTGATCCAGCTCTCCACTGACTCTCCTGGGTCTGCTGGACCGGAAAGGTATTTGTGTGGCCCCTCTTGGGCCCTCGTTACTCATTGACAGACAATGCTGGTGGAGAGGAGGGCCCTAGTGGTGGTGCACTGGGCCTGATAATCAGAAACCTTGGTGGCGATTTGCTGAACATTTTCCATGTGTCCCTCTCCTCACTGGGACTCTACGACTGAAACCCAGGACGCGTCCTCACAGATGTCCTGGCATCTCTAAGGCAACCCTGAAAGGAAAGTATGCTGATGAATTAAGCAGCTGTTTGCCAGGTTCTCCCTGCCATTCTTGAATTTAAGCCGCACTGCTGATCCTTGGGAGCAGGAGTTAGCATACCCACGGACAGACAAGCAAACTGAGGCAAAGAGGTTAGATAGCGAGGCATGGTGGCCTATGCCTGTAATCTCAGCTACTCAGGAGGCCGAAGTAGGAGGATCAGTTGAACCCAGGAGTTCGAGACCAGTCTGGGCAACATAGCAAGACCCTGTCTCTCTAAAAAACAAAAAGAAGAATACATTTTTAAAAAGAGATTCGATAAATTATGCAGGATCACAGAGCTAATAAATGGTAACACCAGCATCTGACCGGCAAGCCTTCCCCCAGCTCCTGGCTACCTTTCACTTCTCTGGTCTTCTCGGAATTCCTCCCAGGCAGGTGGATGGGAAAGGAAGAAGTGGAGATACAAGTCAGGCTGGCAGCTGGTGCTGTGACCTGGAGCCCTGTTTTTGGCGCTAAGCCGGGTTTTAGCTGAAGGAGACCTGCTGGAGGGGTTTCCTTTGTGCTTCTTAGGGAGCAAAGATGGCTTTGGAGATGGAGACACGGTTTGTCAGTCCCAAGCCACTCCAAAGGCAGGGCAGGTGGGCTAGGAGTCAGCCCTGGGTCCCCCGCTGTGCTGTGTGTGGCCCTGCCCTGCCACCCCCCCTGTTAGAGGACCACTTGGATGCTTTCTAGTGGGCCCCAATGTTCTGTGATTAGGACTTTGCACGAGGCAGAGGGAAGGGGTAGGGACTGGAGTCCAGCAAGGACCTCAAGCCCAGGGACAGGCTCCACCTGCCACACCTGCTAAGCCATGAGACCTCGGGTGCCTGGCGGGAGGGAGCAGGAGTGGAGGCACCAGCCCAAGCCCCCAAACCAGGTCACGTATCACCTGCCATTTCCTGCTGGTAGAAGGAGATCACAGACACCAGAAGTCAGCGTCTTCTGCCAGAACTGGGTCCTTCCGTGATTCTCAGGTGGTGACTTGAAATCCCAGAACAAGTGTTTTGGGGAGAGCGGAGTGAAGGAAGGCTGTGAACATCGGATCTGGCTCCCCTCCAGCCCCTGTGCTGCAGCCAGCGGGGTGAGCTCAGGACAGCGGCAGCCGCTTGGGCCCAGCCTCCTCCTCCGTGAATGAAGGTGGTGGGGTGTGCGCGTGTGTGTGTGAGTGCGTGTGAGTATAAATGACTGTGAATGTGAGAGCCCATGAAAGTGAGAGTGTCTCAGTGTGTGAGAATGTGTGAGTGTGTGAGAATGAGTTTGTGAGAAAGTATGTATGTGTGAGTATAAGTGTGTGAGTGTGAGAAGGAAAGTTTGCAAGTGTGTCAGGGTGAGAGGATGTGTGAGTGCATTTGAGAGTGTGTGTGTGTGTGCGTGCACTAGATTAAATAAGAATGCATCCAACTGACATTTTCTGGATACTGTTACCTACTAGGAATTACTAAAATCAGCTGTTCCAAAGGAGGGTGGATGTCGTACCAGGGGACATTTAGCAACGTTTGCAGATTCTTTTGCTGGTCACAGCTTGGGGTGTATGCTGTGGGCGTGTGGTGGGCAGAGGCCAGGGATGCTGCTGAGCCTCTTCCCATGCTCAGGGCAGCCCCTAAGGCAGAGGCTGCTTGCAGGGCCCAAATGTCAGCGGTGCTGAGCTGAGGATCTCTGTCCAGGAGGCACAGATACTGTCCTGGATGCTGTCCAGACAGCATCTGCTCTGCCCTCCAGGGGGACAGACAGGACAGTGGACACAGCCCAGATGCAGCCTGATGAGTGAGCCCGAGGGAGCGCCTGTCCCCTCAGGACTGTGAGCTCCGTGGGGGCGGGAGCTGGGTCTGTTAGCTCATGATCCCCACCTGGGTCCCATAGCCGGTCTCATCACCAGAGCTGGTGTTAGTTTTGTTCTGAGCTCCGTGTTGGGCACGTAGAGCCTAGTGTAGGAAGAAACCTCTGAATAAATCCTGAGTTTTCCAACCTGCTTCCTAGAACTCAGATGTTGTTTGAGGGCCAGCCTGGTGGCATGGGGGCTGGTGGGGGCAGATTGTAGAGAGCCAAGTCCCAGGTGGAGCGGGGTTCAGGCCCCTTTTCCTGGCTTCAGCCGAAGCACCTTGGCTTTTTAAATATTTACATATTTATTTTTTAACATTTTTAAATGTTGAACTTCCTTACATGATTTCCTTTGGACAAAAGCTCCTGCAAATAAAGTTTGAAAAGTTTTTTGGTTGAGGCTTCAGGGACAAGGTAAGGGCTGCTTGACGGGCCCAACTTGGGAGAACTGAGGTGAGGGAGTCGCTCTCCTCCTGCCCTGCAGGCTGGCCGGATGGTGGACTGCCAGCAGCTGGCTGGGTCACCCCGCAGGAAGCACCTTCTGCAGTCCTTGGTTCATGCGGCCTTGGTATGGCAGGGCGCGGCCAACATGCAGGCTGCCTTCAGGTCTGCAGCCCCCACAGTCCCCCCAGACTACTGCAAAGCTTTATCCAGTCTCCCCGCAGACTTCAGAGACGCTTCCTAAATGGTTCAAAATCAATGGAATCATTTGGAGGACAATAAATAATGTCACCAGACATTGCCAAATGTCCCCTGGGAGATAAAATCCCCCCTAGTTTAGATATGTCCTGTGATCATCCTCAGCAGTTTTATCTCTAGACTTCCCAAAGGCCTTTAGCACTGAGGGAGTTGGGTCAGAGAAGGCCCCACCAGCTCAAAAAAGCAGATGCTCAAGAACTTGATATTTCTAGGAGACACAGCAATTTTTCAACCCATTGCCTCTTGTGGTCTGGGAAGCTAAGCTGTGGAAGGAAAAAGGTGCCGGGGTAGCGTGAAGAGGTTTCACCAGATAGAGGAAACAGGGAAGGTGGACATTTCTCTCTTGTGTGTTCAGGAGAAGGAGAGAGCTGGTAGAGGCTGACACCATATCCTAGTGTGATCATGGTTTCTGGAAGCCAAAGAGAACTGACAAAACTGGGCTGAACCACAGCATTTTTTGAGTCCTTTTAAATGTAGAATTTGTTTTCCAGACATTGCACTCTTGGGGTTTAGCAACAATTTAAAAGTGAATTTTACTGAAAGCATGGCTGTTGAGCTACATTGCTCATTTATTGAGAGAGGGAGTTGCAGCCTGACTGTGCTGGAGAGTCTCTCATGCTGGGAGCTAGAGGTAGAGAAAAGAACAAGCTACCTGCTTGATGAAGCTCACAGATAGGACTGCTTGAACCCACCTGGGGGGACAGTGAGAGCCCCCTGACTTCATCCTGGCGTGCTTTGCTGAGCAGGGTATGCTAAGAAGCTCCTGTGACAGGAGAAGTCCTTTCAGTCTCAGAATGAGGGATGGCGTTGGCAGGGCCCTGAGTTTCTGGGAGGCTCCCTAGGCTGTGTAGGCGAGGTGTCCCACAGGCCAGGGTCTTGGGACCACGAACCTGCTGAATTAGCAAGGCTAACAGACCCGGGCCTTTCATGCCTCCTGCCTCCAAGCTGGCAGCTGCCCAGGAATGCTCACAAATATAAAACCGACTTTGTTTTCAGAATGTTCTGGAGCATAGACTCCAAAGTCTGTATAAAGGCATTCTTGTGGGGCTGGTTATCTACTGGGGAAAATCATGCTGGGGCCCCAGACCAGAGCACCCCAGTGGACAGCGGGATCCGCCCATGGAATGCCATGTGTTGGCACGAGGGATGGATCCGGGGTGGATTCAGGGTGGCCCGCAGTTGCCAGCTGACCTTTAAGAGGTGTTTCATCAGGTTCTTGGGAGTTCCTGGGTCTTCAGAGGAGCCCTCGGCAGGAATTTCAGAGTCTTGAATTCTCTCTACCATTGCATCCAAGGGGCCTTGGGCAGTGCGGGGCCCAGGTTCCCACTCTGAAGCTGGCCGTGTGAGGGCTTTGGTCAGGCTGGTTCTCGTGGCCTTTTCCATTCAGAAAGTCCGGATCTGTGAACCAGATAGGTGGCCTGGGCTCTTCCCCCTTGTCACTTACTCCTTCACCCCCAGTCCTCTGATGCTGTCTGTAATACTTGACCTTATTCTGCATTTTTTATGCTTCACCCCAGGGATTGGTGGGCATTTAATTTTTCTAACTTGACTACTGATCTATAGGAATACATGCTTATACTTCTGGTTTCTAGATTCAGCTCTTGGAAGTATGATTAGTAGATATCACCACCTGCCCAAGCCATGCACCCCAGGGAGTCAATGGCAGCATTCCGAGTGTTCCTGGGCTCTGCTTCAGTCTGGTTTTGCAGCCCACAGTTCTGCACCTGCCCTGTGTTAGAGCACAGGTAACTGTGCTCATCTGGCCCATTCCTTGCTTTGGTCCAGGAAGTGCTTTTTGCCTTGGAGGTCCTTTTTCTGACAAAATTGTACTATGCGTTCAAGTGCCTGCCAGACTCCTTGGATTAAGGTTCTCCTCTGCCCTCTTCCCTTTTAGCAGGTAGCTGAGAGTCCTGCACCGTGGGGTGTGTATGTGTGTGTGTGTGTGCGCACGCATGTGCCTGTGTGTCTGTGCGTCTGCGTCACCAGCCTTCTGTTAGGGCTAACTGTGAGGCTGAAGCTTGTACTATGCCTCTACATGGTAAGCATCGTATGAGCTTGTGTTCCCATTTCATTGTTACATGGGCTGCCTGACTTTGGGATGAGCAATGCAGGTCCCCGTCTAGAATGCAGTGAGCTGCGTCCTGGGTATGGTGGGTGGACCTGAACTCGGTTTGGGGACCTGTTTGTGAGCCTGATCCATCCATTTCTTTGGGAGGGTAGTGTCTGTGAGCCCCAGTATCCTCTCCCAGGAAATCCACTGCCCTAGGCCCAGTGGAAAGACTGAGTTGGGTCCATGGGCCATGTGTACAAGGGGCCTCCTCATCCCCTGCAGTGCATCACAAGGGAGATGAAGCTGCTGGGCCCAGCGCAGGCCTGGCCTTCTCACCATTGGTCTTGGATTTGCTTCCTTCAGGAAACCTCTCTGCAGGAAGTGTTGACCTTTTGGCCTTTGTCTCTTTGCAGGCAGGTGACAGCAGGGACATGTCTCGGGAGATGCAGGACGTAGACCTCGCTGAGGTGAAGCCTTTGGTGGAGAAAGGGGAGGTGAGTGGAGATCTTCCTGGCTACCCCATCACAGACACATGTGCACATAGACACACACAGGCACACCGGAGCTCACACTCGCACTTATGGGCATGCAAACACTGCAGAAATACACATGTACGCAACATACAAACATGCTGCACACACATGTACACAGCATACACACACATGCATACACACATAACACATGTTTCCACCGCTTCCTTGAAATGCACAGTTGTGAGAGGCTCTGGTTCAAGTCCCATAGGAATGGGGGCTGGGCCCCTTGCCCACTTCTCTGGGCCTTTCTGCTGTCATTTGTAATGTGAGGGCATTGAACCAGAGGTTCTCTCAGCTTTCCCGTCCCTAACATTCTGTGGTTATAGAACATGCAACATGGGGCCCAGTTGCCCATGGGGACTGCCTGCCTCAGCTCTGATTAAAGCTGCATACCCTGGGGCCACACCGTCTGGACTTAAATCCCAGCTGTGACACTTTGCAGCTTGGTGTCCGCTTGCAAACTTCTCAGTCTCTTCATGTTCTAGTTCTTCATCTGTAAAATGGTGACATTAGGACTTACCTCATGGGGCCAAGTGAGGATGGAGTGACCTAATTCATAGGGAGCAGTTAGAACTTTGCAGTAGAGGAGATGGGCAGTGCATAGTCGCTTTTTCACTTGCTATTATTATCTTTTTGGGCAAACCTCTTCTGTCAACAGAGCCCTTCCTGTTGGAAACAGAGGCACCTGTCCTATAGGCTGGGCTGGCAGGGGCCATCCTGGGCTGATTGTTCGGATGATGAATGAACCTTTACATTTGCACAGTTGACATTGTAGCTTCAAAACATGTTCACATCCCAATTTTCACTGAGCCTCATAACTGCCTCTGATGATATGTCTTTTTAAAAATGTGGAAGCTTTGGTCCAAAAGTGAAGTTAGTCTAAAGCCAACTAAATGCTTTTAAAAATGATAATTACCATGCACTAACCACATCCTGCATGCCTGCTTCTCTGCCAACCATATTTCAGCTTTGGTTCATGCAGGTCCCAGGTTCTGTGATTGTACTTATTTTGTAGAGGAGGAAGTTGAGTCTTAGGGAGGTTAATTTGCCTGCTTTGCATAGTTACAAAGTGTGGGACATGGAATCAAACCCAGGCCAGCTGACGTTGGTGAAAAGACTGTTCATTTAATTTCCTTATGACTCTACATGTGACCGATTTGTTTTAGGTTCATAATTTCATAGACTTTTCTTTAAAAATGTGTGAGGCAACTATCTCTTTTCACCTTTTGCTGATTAAAAAAAAAAAACAACAACACAAAAAACTGATCCTAGACAGGAAGGGGATTGGCCAAGTTCATTCAGATAGCTGGTACAACTAGAATTTGGAACCAAGCCTGGGGAAGCTACAGAATACTTGCTTATCATTCCACCCTAGGGGTCTGCAAATCTTTTCTGCAAAGGGTCAGATAGTAAATATCTTAGACACTGAAGGCCACATGATCTCTGTTGCAACCAGTCAACTTTGCCATTATAGCAAGAAAGCAGCCATAGACAGTATGTTAGTGAATGTACTTGCTGTGTTCCAGTAAAAATTTAAAACATTTGGTGAGGCAGATTGCAGTGTGCCAACCGCTACTGTATACTATGCAGGTTCTAAATCCATGTCCTCTTAACTCTGGGTCTGTGACATAGTCTTCTGAAACAATCAAACAAAAACTTCTAGTAGAACAAATACATAGCACCGTATTCTTATTTCTACCTTTTAAAAAAGCCCTGTGAAAATAGTATCCCACACTTTCCTTTATTCACTTAACATTTCTGGGAGCTCTTTTCAACATCAGTCCACAATCCACTTGCTTTTCTCTTTTTAGGTGCATAGTATTCTACCTCATGTATTTGCCCAGTGCCCAGTATGTGAACAGCTGTGTCTTTCCAGCCTTTTGCTATTATAAACAGCGCTGCAGGAAATTCGCACCCTTGTATCTTTCATGTGTGTCATTCCATACATGTGCAGATACAGCCCTAGAAAAAAGTTATCAGAAGTGGCATCGTTGGGTCCAAGGGTGAATGCGTTTAAAACAATATTTTTTATTTATTTCAGGCAGCCTACTGGAATCCTTACAACATTTTATGTATGAAACATGTCTCTAAGAGCTTATCCACTCAGGGTTACATGCCAGTGCCTCTCTCAGTGAATATTTACCCTTTCTTTCAAGGTTTAGATGGAAATAAATTCCTTTCGTTTCCTTAGATTGACTCAGCAAAGTGTTTAGAGTTAGACTGAACTATTGGGAAGTTCTTCCTTGTGTCTGTCCGCAATCTGGATTGCCATTGCACTCTGCTGACGTTTTGAAGTTTGATGCTTGTTGTACAGAATGGCTTTCTCCATTCTTTCCCACCAGTACACACACACGTGCACATATACACACACAGGGCAATGGTATAGGTGCCAGCCACATTTGCTTCCACTTGAATTTACCCAGAGTCCCTGATGTTCTTGCCCACGGCCCAGGGGATGTGGAGCTATTTGAATCCCCAGCACGAGGGCCTGTGTTGTCATCTAGTCTTCCAATCCGTGCCGTCTAGTGGGGGCTCCATTCCATCATCCTGTTCCCCTCATCACTTTTGCATTTTGCTCTGCTGAGCTGTCTTCTTTTCTGGAGGTTTGTGGTGGGTGAGGCTGGGGCTCAGTTTTCACAGAGTGTTGGGACTCCGTCTCTGTGTCAGGAGGAGGAAAACATGCCAGCAACATCTGTTAGGAACGTTGGCCAACCAAGACGCCAGTTGGTCCTGCGAGTCACACTTTCACCAGGCCAGAGGGGACGTGGGACTTTTCTCTGTCTTCCTGGGCCTGTCCTGCCATGGACAACTCTGGTAAAAGATAGAATTTGGGCTGAAACTCAGATTTTTTTTTTTTTTTTTTTTTGAGATGGAGTTTCACTCTTGTTGCCCAGGCTGGAGTACAATGGTGTGATCTAGGCTCACTGCAACCTCTGCCTCCTGGGTTCAAGGAATCCTCCTGCCTCATTCTCCCGAGTAGCTGGGATTACAGACATGTGCCACCATGCCTGGCTAATTTTGTATTTTTAGTAGAGACGGGGTTTCATCATCTTTGCCAGGCTGGTCTTGAACTCCTGACCTCAGGTGATCCGCCCGCCTCGGCCTCCCAAAGTGCTGAGATTACAGGTATGAGCCACTGCACCCAGCCTGAAACTCAGAATTTTTAGATTGAGGGAAATGCTTAGAGGTCTCCACTGCCTCTTCTACTCACAAGAGATTGAAATTTGAACCAGGTCCAGATGACAGCAGCCATAGAAACAATGTAAGGAGGACCATGATGTGGTCAGGTTTGAGTTTTAAAAGCATAGCACACGGGTGGAGCCAGGGAGACCAGTTAATAGTCAGATATCAAATTTCTGTATCTCTCAAGCTTGTCATCAGCTTAGACCTTCAGATTTTTATCTGTCAAGGCTATTGTCAGAAAGGAATCCAGTTAATGTGTCTGCTTTTCTGCTGGACTTCTGTTTTGCGATGAAAAGGAAAGTCTGGGCTGGGCGCAGTGGCTCATGCCTGTAATCCCAGCACTTTGGGAGGCCGAGGCAGGTGGATCATGAGGTCAGGAGGTCGAGACCATCCTGGCTAACATGGTGAAACCCCGTCTCTATTAAAAATACAAAAAAAAAAAAAAAGCTAGGTGTGGTGGCGTGCGCCTGTAGTTCCAGCTACTCAGGAGACTGAGTCAGGAGAATGGCGTGAACACGGGAGGCGGAGCTTGCAGTGAGCCGAGATCGCACCACTGCACTCCAGCCTGGGCGACAGAGCGAGACTCAGTCTCGAAAAGAAAAAAAAAAAAGAAAAGGAAAGCCTGCCTTTGTGAGGAATTAGGGAAACCCCACAAAGGAGGGAACATAGTTAACAGATTCAGGGCATAGAAAGGCCCATACGTCCCAACATTATTTCTCTTACAGAGGACACAGATGAAATTGACAATCTTTTTTATCTTTCCACAGACCATCACCAGCCTCCTACAAGAGTTTGATGTCCAGGCAAGTAGAGGATGTGGCTTTCCTTCCCCTTCCTCATCCCGTCTTCTCTTTTCCTCTTTCTTTCCATTGGTTTAAGTAGATCATTCCGTAAACATTGCGGGCAAGGGGAGAGAAGGCAGTGGTCTCAGCTAGGTCCTCACCCTCAGCTGCTGCTCCCAGACAGAAGCTGACTTGAGTGCTGGCCAGAGAAGCAGGAACCAGTCACTTCCCACGGAAGCAGAAGACACCTCCTGTTTCAGCCCCAAATAATTGGCCAGAACGGTGGGACGTGTGTGGGGAAAATGGTGTGACGCTGGGCTGGCTTGGGACCCTGTGAGGGGAGGGAACAGAAGCAAAAGCTCGATGTTCTTGGCTCTGCTTGGGAAACTGAAACCAGCCTTCTCTGTGGTTTACTGGCCCAGAACTGAAGTATCTCCATCCCCACTCAGGATTGCAGGGCGCGCCAGGGGGTGCAGCTCAGCTGTGTCCAAGAACAGGCTCTCAGGAGAACAGACTGGGCTCTCTCAGCTGAGGGCTGGGTCAGAACTTGAGGAACTCTAAGTCCTGGACTCGTTAGCCCCAAGCTCGGGTGGGTCCAGTGCTGTGCTGGGCTCTGGAGGGCAGGGCTGAAAGCCTGAGCATATGGCGAGCTCATGGTCTCCCTGAAGAAGGACAGGCGCGCTCCTGGACCAGCCAAAGGTGGCTGAGATGTTCTCACCTGAACATCTACCTGTGTGTTGCACAGGTGTCCCCAGTTTGGGACCCATTCTGTGCTCTGCATCTCACTCCTCTGTTCTACCTCCTTACCTCAAAACAACTCCACTTTTCCTCTTGAATCTCTTATTTCATGAATGCTCCCCCATCCGGCCCGAGGTGAGGAATCTTGCACTGTCTTTGGAAGGGAGGGAAAGGAGGGGAGAGGGGCTGGAAGCGTTGGCTAGTAGATCATCCAGGCTTTCGATACCGCCCCCAAGGTGTGTATTTTCTCCTCATCCTGGTTGTGTCAGGCTGTCCCTGGAGATCCACCCTGACCTCAGTGTTGAAGAAGAAGAAAGGGCCAGGTGCAGTGGCTCACACCTGTAATCCCAGCACTTTGGGAGGCCAAAGCAGGCAGATCACCTGAGGTCAGGAGCTTGAGGCCAGCCTGGCCAACATGGAGAAACCCTGTCTCTAGTAAAAATACAAAAATTAGCCAGGTGTGGTGTTAAGTGCCTATAATCCCAGCTACTCGGGAGGCTGAGGCAGGAGAATACCTTGAACCTGGGAGCGGAGGTTGCAGTGAGCCGAGATTGCGCCATTGCACTCCAGCCTGGGGAACAAGAGTGAAACTCCCATCTCAAAAAAAAAAAAAAAAAAAAAAATAGAAGAGACAGCATTGGGAGCTGACTTACCTGAGGTCACTCAGCAGTGATTGGGGAAGTGGTGCCAGACTCTGGGCCTCGCCTCTTCCAGCCCTGAGAGCTTCCCTTGCTGCTTGTGTAGGTTTTAGTGATGTTGGTGAGGGCTTCCTACCCGCCAGGCACTGTGCTGAGAGCTTCCCAGCTAATATCTCATGTAATGCCTCAATATCTCATGGTAACATGAGAGGCACCATTAGCCTTATTTTTCAGATGGGTAGACTGAGGCCAGAGTGGAGGGACCGGAAGCCACACTCAGGTCTACCTGACCAGGAAGGAAGCCCATGTTCTTCCTGTGCCACTCGTGTGCTGAGGTCCAGGCTTCTCCCACGCCCTGGCCGGAGCTCCGTCCCGTTCCTCTCTGTGTTGCAGGACGCTGGGCATGCGAAGGTGTTCCAGGAGGGTGGGAGGTGAATGCACTGTCTTGAGGTTTATCAAGTCCAAGCCTTCATTTTACAGCTGGGGAACCTGAGGGACAGAGAAAAGGAGAAGTCACTCCTTCAGGGTGGCATGGTGGGGCAGCTAAGAGTTATGGTAGCGGATCTTCTTTTTCACCCTCTTGAGAATGGGGAAAAATGCGCCCAGGGCAGTCAGAGCTGCAACAGATGCAGTGGCTGCAGCACCAGCACCATGGCCTTGGTTGTTTGGTTCTCTGAGCTGAGAACTGCTGGAAGTTAGTCCCAGGGGTCATCTGCTCATTCAGGGATGGGCCGGGCCACATCACCCTCCCTCAGCCTGATCAAAGCTGCCCTTGCCAACCTTCCCCGTGGCTGAAATGTCAGCTCCTTGTGTTCCCCAGGGGAGCGGCTTGCTGGCACTGAGGTTGTATCTTCCTGCAGTGGGGATGTGATTGTCCATCCTCCTCAGGTGAAAGTCCCATTCCAGAGCCAGGAAGAGTGAACCGCAAGCCCCATGGATGCCCTTTCCTGGTGATTGACCTAGCACAAGTTGCTTCACCTCCATTTCCCCATCTGTGAAATGGAGACAGCGCTTCAGCCTTGTTAAGTGGCATTGGAGAGAGGACACTGACAAGGGCCAGTGATGTGGTGCTTCCCGCATCAGTACTGGGCCAAACATCACATACCCCATCCACTAACTATCATGGGGTGTTTTCCCTAATTATTTTTGTTGTTATGGAAAAATACGCATAACGACCAATTTACCGTCTTAACTACTTTTAAATGTACAGTTCAGTAATATTAAGTATGTTCATATTTCTGTGCAACTGTCACTATCGTCCATCTTCAGAACTTTATGTATTTTTATTTTTGTTTACACAGAGTCTTGCTCTGTCGTCCAGACTAGAGTGTAGTGGTGTGATCTTGGCTCACTGCAACCTTTGCCTCCTGGGTTCAAGCAATTCTCATGCCTCAGTCTTCTGAGTGGCTGGGATTACAGGTGGCCGCCACCACACTGGGCTAATTTTTGTATTTTTAGTAGAGATGGGTTTTTCCATGTTGGCCAGTCTGGTCTCGAACTCCGGACCTCAAGTGATCTGCCTGCCTCAGCCTCCCAAAGTGCTGGAATTACAGGCTTGAGCCACCACACCCTCAGAACTTTAAAACTTGCAGAGCTGAAATTCTGTCCCATTAAACAACTCCACATTCTAGCTTCAGGCAGTCACCCTTCAATTTTCTGTCTCTGTGATTTTGATTACTCTAAGTACCTCATATAAGTGCAATCATATACTATATTATTATTATAAAACTGTATTCATTTGCATTGATCTTTGCCAGTGTCTAGCTGATATAGGTTAGCATCTTGTCCTCACGGTTCATCCCTGTTGTAGCAGGTGTGAGCATTTCCTTCCTTTTTAAGGCTGAATCATATTCTATTGTATGTATGACCCACATTTTGCTTATCCCTTTGTCTGTTGGTGGACACTTTGGGCTATTGTGAATAATAGCCTGCTGTGAATATGCACGTACAGATATCTCTTTGAGATCCTGCTTTCAGTTTTGGGGGGCATATACCCATAAGTGGAATTGCTGGAGGTTTTAGTCCATTCTCAAGCTGATATAAGGACATATCAGTAACTGGGTAATTTATAGAGAAAAAGGGGTTTCACATGACTGGGGAGGCCTCGCATTCATGGTGGAAGGTGAAGGAGGAGCAAAGGCGCGTCTTACATGGCGGCAGGCAAGAGCATTTGTGCAGGGGAACTGCCCTTTATAAAACCATGAGATCTCTTGAGACTCGTTCACTATCACGAGAACAGCACAGGCAAAACCTGCCCCCATGATTCAATTATCTCCCATTGGTTCCCTCCCACGACATGTGGGGATTATGGGAGCTACGATTCAGGATAAGATTTGGGTGGGGACACAGCCAAACCCTATCACTGGATCATATGGTTATTTTGGATTTTAAAATCTTGGTTGTCGATTCTGAGAAACCTAGAAAGCATAGTTTATCTGTTCCCTGTGAAGATAATTCCTCACATTTGTGTTTCTCTGGAAAGTCTGCAAAACACTTTTGCATTCTCCCATCTCAGGACACAGGCAACTGAGAGAACAGAGAATAGGAGCTCTCGCCCCTACTTTCAGGGAAGGTCAACCTATGTGGCTCAGGCCGGGGTCGGTTAAGGAGCTGCCCCTAAGGACATCATTAAAGTGGGAACCACACAGAGAAGCCTTTGGAAGGACAGAGCAGAGGTCAGGATGAGGTCTCCCAGCATCCTGCACCAGCCTGGGCTGAGCCCTCTGAGTTAATCCCCCGAGCTGTCCTATGAGGTCGGGGCATTTTTCCCTGTTGTGCCTTCCTTTGTTTCTTTAACAAATGCCCACTTTGTGCCTGGCCTTAGTTTAGGTGCTGGGGATGCAGTGATGAGCATGACAGGCAGTGACCCGTGTTTTCAGGAACCTACATTCTGGAATAATAGCTCAGTACAGCCGAGCACAGAATGCGTGCCTGGCAGCATGCCAGATGTGCCCCATGGGTGCTTACAGCGATCCTGTTCCCATCCTACAGAGAGAGAGGACCTGAAGCACAGAGAGGTTAGGGAACTTGCCTGAGGTCGCAGAGCTGGAAAGGGGACCTCAAGCTGTGTGCTTCCAGGGCGCATAGTTGAAACCAATCCAGATTCCCTAGAAGAAAGAGGCAAACAAACATACAAACAAGCGTATGTGAGAATTCCAGCTTCCGTAGGTGCTTTGAAGAGAATAGTGAAGGGTGATACAGAGCCAGGTGATGGGAGAGGGCATGGCTGAGGTACTGTCTTAGGTCAAGGCTTTTTTAAGTCATGACATTGCTCTGAACCTAAAAGATAGATGGAGCCAGTCACATGACAAAGAGAAGACTGGGATAGATCATTCCAGGCGGAGGTAACAGCACAAGCAAAGGCCTTTCTGATCTGGATTCTGAAATTTCCAAGGGCAAAAATGTGTTATTCCTGTAAGCTGTTAACAGACTCAGTGTTCCCAGTAAGTCACAATATTTGAGCTGAAATCTGAGTGTTGAATGACACTTTTTCAAGGTTGTTACCAAAAGAAAATCTTTGTATAAAACCGTATTCATTTAGATTTGGCTTCTTAGATTTGAAGGTGTTAGGGACTCATGAGATTGATGAAAGCATCCCCCAGATTTTTAGCAATCTCCAAAATCTTGGGTGTCGGGTTGCTGTAGAATTTCCTTCAGAAGATGCGGTGCAGTATGACGACGGAAGCTCTCTGGGGCCTGATGGGTTACAGGGCTAGGAACTGAGAAGGACAGAGCTTTGGTCAAGGGGGCCTACAGGGCTTACCAGCCCGGGAACTGGCCAGCATGCTCTGACCTCAGATTCACACAGGAGCTCCAGCAAAGTGACAGGACAGCACCTGCCCGCCATGCACTTCGGTGCCCTCTGATGAGCCAGGCCAGCACTGAAGGCCTCCCATGCTCTCTTGCTGAACCTTTGGGGACCTGTACCATCATCCTTTACAGATAAGGAAACTGAGACTTTCCCAGGGGCGGCAGCTGTGAAGTGGGCCACATTGAGCCCAGGGCTGTCTGATGCAGACAGTTCTCTCAACCACGTTGCTTGAGTACAGCCCTGTTTCAGCAAAGGCTAATCAAGCCATTTTGGACTAGATTCTGGTTCACCTTTGCCACGTCTGCTTGTCAAAAGATCTAGCCAAGCAGATAATCTAAACAACACTTCACTGGGCTTATGTTTAGCCTACTGAGGAGGATTTGTTGTAGGACTCAAGAGTTGATGTGCCTTAATGGCAAATGGATTTTATCTATTCATTTAGTTGGTTTCTTACCTGCTTGTTAAAATAGGGCTCCGTCCTGGGCAGTTCTTCCCCCGGGCATAGCTTCCCCCCTGGTTCAGTCTAAGGAGTCTTGAGTCGCTTTATTTTGTGTATCTGAAAGCGGTCGATGTTATTCCTTGAAAAAGAATTACTGCTTCCGCACTTTGACTAACTCAGGCAGATTCCTACTTCCTTTCCCAATGTAGTCAATAATTTAGGCTTTTTTTTGTTTGTTTTTGAAATGAATCAAAACACACACACTGAGCCCAGAGCTTGGCACTGAGGAGCTGCTGGTGGAGTCTGTGTTGAGCTGCTGGGTGGCCTGTCTCAGGAGACAGCTCGCCTGCCAGAGCAGATGGCATCAGGCCTTCTCTCTCCATCACTGGCATCACCTTTAGGTGGTCTCTGTGTTTTGTCCTGGGTGATGTTTGGGCAAAGTGATTGGTGATTTGCATATGAGGTTCTGCCAGCGCTGTCAGGCCCCCACCTGGCTCCCGTTCCTGGGAAGATTCCGGAACCCTCAGAGCACGGGGTGGGCGGGCTGCTGGCCTAGGTGTCGGGGTTGCAGGAAGGACACAGTCTGATCTGGCTCTGCTGAGAGGCCTCCGGCATCAGGTTTTAGGCAATTGTGTTTGCAAATTTGAGGAGTAGGGAGGGTGGGAGTGTTTTGGGTTCCAGCTTCTTTTCTTTGGCTATAATTCTAGAGTCTAAGACTTCTGCTCCAGACGGGGAGCTTTGTGGAAGGCCACCTGAGGGAGAGAAGAGGAGGAAGAATGAATATTTGCATACTCATTGTCTCAGGGCTTCCCTGCCAAGGTGAAGGGTGTTGGCCTCTTTTGCAGATGAGAGACCCATTTGAAGATGTTAGGGAACTTGCCAGAGGGTACTGTTGAGATACTCCTAGATTTAGATCCATCTGCTTCCGAAAAATGCTATAGTCCTGGAAGTTGTACTGGCTGGCCTCTCTTGAGCTCTGCTGTATGTCAGAAACCATGCTGGGCTCTTTTCCTGCATCTGCTCATGTGATCCTCATGAAACCGTGTTGAGGGAGGTATCTTTGCCATCCTCGTTTTATACAAGGCCCAGAAAATCCGAAGGGATTTGCTCCGTGTCACGCCACAAAGAGATAGATGGCGAAAGCGGATTCAGTCCGCACGTCTGGAGCCAAAGTGAATTTAACGAGTTTTGGGGAAGGGACAGCAGCATTGACTTCATCACCCATAAATTGTATCTCGTGGGCCGGGTGACTTTCTGTGGCTTCCAATTGCTTTTTCTGTTGGATTTGCTGCTTCTAATTCCCTCCACCTGGATCTGGAGTTACTCAGATTTGATTTGGTTTCCATGGGAATCTGTGTTTGTGTGCTCACCAGGGCTCCCTGAGAAGTGAGCTGATGTTACCCGCGGGGCCTCGGTGTGGAGTGGTGGAGGGGCTGGGGCAGTACCAGGGCTGGGCGGGGGCTCCAGAGGTCTGGCTCCCGTTCTGCTGCAAGGCCTCTTGTTTGGCAGAGCTGAGCTGGTCTTGGGGATGTACGATCCCATTCAGGGGGGCTGTTTTCCCTCCTCTTTTTGGAAGCAGACCAGCTCACAGGGAAAATGGAAATGGTGACCTTTTGCTAATTTCTCTCTTTCCACACAGTTGCTTCTTGTTTTCATGCCCCATGACTGAAGGTGGGCAGAACTCAGACAGAAGCCTGGAAATCCTCAACTCGCCATTTCCCAACCTCGCCCTCCCCCAGCCCTACTTCCTAGCAAAGCCATTGGGACTTAGAGCAAACCCTTCGAGTGACAGATGGCAGGAACACTCATCTGGATCAGCGCAAAATGAGGCTTTGGAAAATAAACACAGTGTGCTTCTTCTGCAATTCTGCCGTGGGTTTCCTAGGAGCACCCTCCCATAGAACAGGAGAGGTAGGGCTCATACCAGGGCCTCTGAGGTTTGTCCAGGCTAGGCTCTGCCAGGCTGACCTCAATCATCTCTTGGCGTCCCAGAAAGGGTGCAGTGAGCATAAGTGAGTGCAGACGCAGCCCCGTCATTTGCTACTCGCGTGTCCTTGGCCACTTGCTTGACCTCCCTGGGGCTTAGTTTCCTAATCTGTGAAACAGTGGGGAGCATTGCTGTCCCTGAGTGCACTGCAGATACTGAATGCACACAGCAGCTGGCTCAGCTCACAGGTCTTTGTCGCCCTCCCCTGCTCCATGGATGACGGGATCTGCTCCATCTCTTCACCCTTATCCAAACAAAGACGCTCTTCCTAATTCTTGTTTCCTTGGAGAACTGAGGTCTTCAGTGTGGGTTCCAGTTGCATGCTGTATTCCCAGGCTGACACCCTCTGCCCACAGCAGCCTGTTCCCTGACTCTGCGTAACTTTGTTTAATTCTCTTGACCTTATGTCAACATGAAAGAAGCCTGGGGAATGAAGTGAGAAGTGACAGGCCCAGCTTGACCTCTGGAAGGTCTTCCATTGTGTGTGGCTTGCAGGGGAGTCATGGCTTTGGAAGCCCAAGGACCTATCTATCTTGAATCTTAACTCTGTTATCTTGTTGGGCACCTATACTTCAGCCCTGGAGGCTATCTGTTCAATGGCTGTCATGATGTAACACAGGAGACAAAGCTGGCTTTATTGAACTTGCTTAGTAAGTGGGTGGCTGTCTTTTTATCGCATTCCTCCTGGCTACACACACTTCCCCAGTTACCTCTGGTACTTTATGTGTTCTTTACTCCTTTTTTTTTTTTTTTCTTTTTTTTTAAGACAGGGTCTCCCTTTGTTGTCCAGGCTGGAGTGTAGTAGTGCAATCTCGGCTCACTGCAACTGTGATCTCCCAGGCTCAAGTGATCCTCCCACATCAGCCTCCCTAGTAGCTAGGAGTATAGGCATGAGCCACCATGCCTGGCTAATTTTACTTTTTGTAGAAAGGAGGTCTCACTGTGTTGCAGACGCTGGTCTCAAACTCAAAGTTACAGGTGTGAGCCATCACACCTGGCCTGTGTTTGTTACTTAATGGAATGGATCATTGAGATGAATGGCACTGCTGTGGCTGCCCCTCCTCCTCCATGGCACAGGAGATGAACCAGGAAAATATAGGGGGAGGAGTGTATCATTTTATGAAAAGATGGTGGGGAGGGGGCAGGCCCCTGACATTTTCACTTGAGCCTCTGTTCCCATGATTTGCCTTTCTTGCTGCCGTGGGCCTTGACTTTGTGCTGATGAACCACAGTCAGCTTCCTGGCCTGCTCTTCCAGAGGGCACCCTGACTGGTCAGGCCATGCTTGGACCCCAAGGCTTGTCAGACGGAGGGAGGGGTCGCCCAGCCCACCAACTGACTTAGAGCCTGGGTACGCGGTCATCCTCTTAGAGCCCAGGACGGTCGGCATCTGGCCAGGGCCTGCTGGGAAGGAGGGGATTACCGGGGGCAGTGGGGAGACAGTCACAGCTGGCCTCCAGAGCCCTTCCGGATCATCCAGAGAGTTGACTTAAGCCAGCGGGCTGGCCCTGGCAGCTTCACCCTAATCACTCTGGAGCGGTTGTCCGTAACAGCTGACGTGGAGGGAAACGCCGCAGTTTGCAAAACACGATCAGGTCCGTCCCATGGTTTTAGTCTTGGGAGTATCTCAATGGAACAGGAGGCCTTGTCATTGACCTCAGCTTACAACTGATGGCAGGGATTGTCAGAGAAGGCTGATAACTTGGCCAAGGGCATGTGGTGGTTATAACATTAGGATATATAACATTGCTCAAAAAACAGTGCTGTAACAAGGAAATGTTTGCTTTTCTCACCAGCCTAAAAAACGAACACCCCGGGCTATGAATGTCACCCAGCCCTGCTGGAGTTAGTCCTTAACAGCTTCCTGCTGTCACCTGAGCATGCGGCTTTGGTCCTCAGATTGGTAGGATGGCCACCGAACCCTCGAGCATCTCGTCCATGTCCCAAGTAGGATGCAGGCGGGAGGGTGAAAGGACAAGAATCAAAAGGTCAAGTTTGATCCTTTTTAAAAAACTCTTGAAGCTGCAGGAATTTCTGCTGGCATCTCATTGGCCAGAACTGAACCTCCTGACCGTCCTTGGTTTCAAGGGAGTTGAGTAAGGAAGGGGACCACTTTATCAGGCACTTGGCTTCTTAGTACAGCAGTTGGAATTCTATGCTCAAAAAGAAGGGAGCAACAGATGTTTGGCATGCCAACCAACAGAGTCTGCCATAGTTTTAAAGCTCCCAAGCCAGGATTGACAGCCAAAGAGATGAAATCTTTAAGGCATAGTGTTAGGTCCTATTTCCCCACTTGACAGCTTACAGGCAGTGTAGACCATAGTGGTAGGTGCCATGTTTGCTACTTGCCAGCATACAGGCAGTGTAGACTGTAAATCTCTAAGTGCACCCTCCGGGCCAGACTCTGGCTGTTGGAGAGCCAGCCTTTCCCTCTGGGAATTGGCGGTCTGGCTGGGGAGGCAGCTGTTACATGTATATTTGTAATTGTGGTTGTGCTGCAAAGAAGAGAACAGGGTTTGCATGGCGTGTGTATGGTGGGTAGCAGGAAGGAGGTGATGTCTGATATCTGTGCTGCGGTGTTTCCAATGCTGGCACACTTCCTCACAAAGACACACATGCCTGCAGTTTGGGGGCAGGTGCCTGTTTTAGGAGGATGGGAGCAGCAGATATTATTTCTCCATTCTGTTTGGTAGTGTAACAGCCTGTGCTGCAGGGATGGCCAGTCCTTGGAGACGCTGGGGAGGTACAAGTGTTCTGCAGTCAAATAAGTGTGGGGAATCTGACTCGCTGCATCCCCCTGTAGGGAGTCACAGTGCACGTGGCAGAGAAAGGTTTCCTTCCCCTCTTCTGCCCGGCACAGAATGTGAAACAGGATGATAAAGAGAACGGGCTTTGGATGCAGACATCCTAATCCAAGCTTGGTTCAGATCCTGCCCCACTATTCCAGCTGTGTGGCCTTGGATGAAGTCCTTAATCTCTCTCAGCCTCAGCTTTCTCATCTCTGCAGTAGTGGTTGCGTGTATTTAATGAGAAAACACGTGTGAGAAACTCAGAGCGGGCATGGGGTAAGATGCAGTGGCAGTTTATTACTGCCCCATCCCTGCCATCGCCTCTAGACTTGAGAGAGCAGTTTTCTAGACTCTCCCAGAGCAGGTGAGAGGCAAGTGTGTGCAGCCGGCTTTTTGCCTTTTCATCTTCTTGTCTGAATCAGGCCCTGTGAGCAGGGTCTTCTGTGGCCTGGTCCTGAGCTGTGGAAGAGCTGGGTGTGGGGCTCTGGATGGTGGAGGAGTTGTGTTTGTGTTGCCAGCCTTGTCCCAGCCAGAAGTTGGGGGGTCCCTGATGAGCCCCGAGACAGGCACTTTGCTCTCTCAGGCAAGAGGGTGAACAGTGCACCTTGCAGTTCTGATGTTCTGGGTTCCTTGTGCTTTCTCTTTGGGAAAACGTGGAAGACACGGGACGGGTTCCTCTCTCCAGAACACTGAGTGATTTATCCCGGCAGGGACAGAAGGACAGAACATTCCTTTGGGACTGAATAGGACAAAGGCCTGTGTTTGTGACTGTTGTAATTCTCCCATTCAATCTCAGACAGTCTTCCTGACTGGCTTAGAACCGCGTGTGTGCATGTGCGTTTGTTGGTGGGTGTGTTTGTTGGGGGGGGGGGGGGTGTGTGTGTGACTTAGGGGATGGGACTTGGGTACAGGTACAACACTTGCTTTTTTTCTCCTCCTTCTGTGTGTGCCGGGGGTCCAGGAACTGAGTGGAGGACCGATGGGGGCCAGCAGACCCTGGCACAAAGGAGCAAGGGCCCAGTGGAGAGAGTTCAAATCCCGGTTCTACCACTACAAGCCTATGACCTTGGGAGAGTCCCCTCAACTTCTTTACCTGTAAAATGGGATTGATGGGCCTCCCGGTGGCATGGAGGCCTGATACCCTGCCTTAGTCTTCGTAGGCACTTAGCAGATGTTCTCCCTCACTTCTGCTCACCTATGCCTGGGGGGCAGCCCTGCCCCTGCGTGACTTCCACCACTTCACTTCCACTTTCTCAGACGGGGTCTTTGTCCTTCCCACCAAGGCAAGCAATGTCGAAAGCCTCTTTTTTGAGTCCTGCTCAGGCTGAGGTTTGGGGCAGTGTTGAGGCAGCAGCCAGGGTCCTGACACTCCTCAGGAGCTGGGGTAAAGCATTGGTGCCCTGTTAGGCTCTCACCAACCCTGGGGGTCTTATCAGGAGGGAGCTGAGTATCTCATGGCCAATCCAGGAGCAGAGTGGGGAAGAGCCCAACATGGATCAGTGCCCTTAGGAGATAAAGTTCCTTCCTAGTGGGTAATGCTCACCATTATCTGCCAGGATCAGATCTCTTATCCAGCAGATGCTGGGTGCCCACTGAGAGCAGGCAGCTGTGCAGAGGTCTGTGGACAGAGCAGCAAATGAGACCCAGGTAGCCTTTCCTTCTTGGACTTGGAAGGATAGATCCACCAATTTAGTTCCATGGCTGTATATTTTAAGACCTTCAAAGAGATGAGTCAGAAATCTGCTACACACCCGCAACCCCGGGGGCTGCCAGGGACATTCTTGATGCCAGCTGAGGTGGCATGTCCCATACCTGCCACCCCATTAGCACCCTCTGCTGCCCGTACCGGGAGTCCCCTTCCTGCCTAGTGCTGTGCTCTGGGCTCTGTGCAGGTGACTCCTCTCCTGCTATGGAGCCTGGGGTGCAGGCGGCTCTCCCAGCTCAGGGGTGAGGACCTGGAGGCTCAGAGGTTGGGGAGTGGTAGGACTTGGTGGGAACACCGCCTGCCCTGGCCTCTCTTTTAGAGGGAGCCATGTGGGCCAGCTGGGGAGACAATGAAGAATGTGCCCCCACAAACAAATAGACCTTTGTTCCCATAGTGGCTTCAGGGCCAGGCTGGGCCCAGCAGATGATCTGTGGCCCCCGCTGGAAGCTGGGCCACTGCTCCCTCATCTATGGATTTTTCCAGTGCCTGTTATGTGCAGGAAAGAAGCGTTGAGCCCTGAGGGGCAGAGAGTAGGGAAGGGAGATGGGGCTGAGCTATTTGTGCCAGGGGACTTACGGTGTTGGGGGCTAATGCAGGTGCCAGGATGACCCCGTGCTGGGCGGGCCCAGGTGCTCCCAGGGGACTGGGCCTGGCTCTGTACAGTACATTCTTTATACATCATCACCCTCCCCTGGTAACCACTGCCGCATCTCTGGCCATTCAGGAACAAGGAACTTCTAGGTAACCGTGAGGAGGGCGGAAACCCAGGGCAGGTGAGTGGAAGTGGCCATTGAGAAAGAGTCAGGACCACCCTCTGCAGGAGTTTAGATGAACATGGCAGGTGAGAGATTGGTCCATGAGTGAGCTGGAGTGCTTGTCTCCTTTCTGCAGAAGCACGATGGTGGCCTGGGGCTGGCTGGCTTCGGGGTTCTCCAAGTGAGTGTCGGGAACCCCCGCACTCCTCCACTGGGGAGGGGGAGGTGGTGATTTCTTGTTGGAAACTCCATACGGAGCTTCCATACCCTCCGGGGGAGCCTGGGAATTGGATGCCGTTTTTATTTTTGAACCTGTTCCTCAGGTTGAGAATCGTTGATCTTACGGGATTCAGGAGGTTTTCCTGGTCCCATTCCCAGCAACACCCTGGTGGGTTAAATCCTCTTTCTCTGCTTTTCTCAGAGGACCCAGAGGACCTGCAGCCCCCTGGGACCGTCTCCATTGCCCCTACTAGTTTGTGAGTTGTCACCTACTCATCCCTGTGGGGACATAGGGGACCTGGCATATAATAGGTGCCTAATGAATGTTTCTCAGATGAAATCAAACTGCCTTAAGTATCAGGGGTAAAGAAGTAGCAGAGGTGGAATCCGATCACCAGCTGGTGTGGATGGCGTGTGGGTGGCTGCCATCCACGAGTCACAGCGGGTCACTCGCAGATGGAGCAGCCGGCATTCTCTGGACTTCCAGCACCCCTAGGAGGGAGGAAGGGCCAGGCTGTTCCTGTTTTAAAGATTCAAGCTGGGGAGGAGGTGACTTGCCCCCACAGGGCACCTGAGTGGTGATCTGTCCCATCGCCTCTTCTCAAGCGTGCGTTTGTGAACATTGACTCTCCTCTGCCGCCACACGGCAGTGACCTGTATAGGTCACATTTCCGCCGGCTTCTGGAAGCAGGTTCAGCAGCATCTGGAGTGTTCTGTGTTCCACTTCACTGCCTCATTTGCTCTTTGGAAAATCAATGCAGTGTGCTGAGCTGAGTGGCCTGGTGAGGCCTGAGTGTGCGCCACTCGCGGGCAGGCCAAGTGCTGAGAGGCCCCGCGGAGGTTGATTGTCTGGGGGACCCGCCTCTGTGCTGCCTGCCCATGTGACTCTGGGACACTGACTTTACTTCCTTAGCCAGCTGGATCACTTGGCCCTGGCAGGGCTCCTGTGAGGGTGAGGACATGGAGTCACATGGCTCAGCACTGCCTTGGCACTTGGATGGTCTCAGCAGCCTGATGGCCTTGCCTCCCTTCTTCCCAGTGGCCCTGTGGGAGCAGAGCCCAGAGTGGGCACTTCAAAGGGGAGGTCACTGCTCGCAGACGTGGAAATCACTCAAGGGAGACGAGTGACCGGGGTCCTCGGGAACTTTTGGGTGACCTTGAGGAGGGCGGAAGCCCAGGGTAGGCATGGGTGAAGGGCGAGTGGAAGTGATAATTGAGAAAGACTCACGACCACCCTCTGCAGGAGTTTAGATGAACGTGGCAGGTGAAAGGTTGGTCCATGAGTGAAATGGGGTGCTTGGAACCAAGGCAGGGTGCCTTTTTTTTTTGGTTTTCCAGAGGAAGAAAGATGAGCAGGTCTTCAACTGTTAGGAAGATTTGGTGCAGAGAGGCACAGGGATGACTGGGAGTAAGCTGGCTGGGGGTCGCTGGCCGAGCTGGAGAGTTGGCCTTGACCGGAAGAACCACCTGGCCCAATTAAAAGGAAGGGCAGGAGGGAGAATGGGCATGGTATCATTCCGAATCTTTTGGTCAACTCAACATGGCTTACATGGGATTGGAAGTTGGTGGCCCATGTAACTGAAAATCCCAGGTGGTGGATGCCATCCCCAAACCTTCTTTCACTCTTTTCTGTCCCTGGGCTGGCCATACTTTCAGGCAGGCCCTTGCCTCATAGTGACAATGTGGCTGCTGCAGATCCAGCCCTCCCAGCCTTACTCCGTCAAGTCCAGTCCAGTTCCCCAATTACTAGAAATAAGTGCAGTTGGCTTTAGTTGGCCTGAGCCAACCTATGTGTTCTTACCTGATCCAGTCCTTGCAACTGGGAGGTGGAGTGCATGAATTGGCCTTGACTTGTGAAACGTGGGGAGGTGGGGGTCAGTGTCAACAGAACTCTTAGGACTGAGGGTGAGGTTGGGTTTCCTGAAGGAAATTGGGGGCTGTTCTTGGAAGTGGGGAGTGAATTCTGGGTAACCCCAAGTCACCAGATGTTAGTCACAGGTACAGTAACCTGTGGGGTCAGTGGGGCCAGGGGGCAAGGAAGCAAGGAAGCACAGGCTTGGTGGCCTGTTTTCCGGATGGAGCAAACAGTCTGGTGCAGAGATGGTCACGGGCAGGCCCTGTCCCTGGCATTTTGTGCATTTAACAGCACAGTCTGAGCCAGGCCTCTGTCCCCTGCTTCCTGGGAGTCCCCTCCTAGCCCTGGTCCTGGGAGTGGCTTCTCGCCAGAGAGAGCTGCTGCCCGAAGCCAGGGATCTTATGGCCAGATGAGAAGTGAGCTTCCTCAAAACACAGTTGGAAACAGGCTGGGTGTCTTCAGCCACACGGATGCCGCGAAACCCCACATGACCAGCCCACTGTCTGCTGTGTCTCCTCAGGAGCAGGACATCGAGACTTTACATGGCTCCGTTCACGTCACGCTGTGTGGGACTCCCAAGGGAAACCGGCCTGTCATCCTCACCTACCATGACATCGGCATGAACCGTAAGTTCTGAGGAGCTCTGGTTCCCTGTCAGACGGTTCCCAAGAGAGTGGCAGAAAAAGGCAGCCGGGAAGGGCTGGTGGCCGGGAGCTGGTGGTTTCTTTTTGCCTGGGACTTCCTGGAGCTGTTCTGGGAAGAACTCTTGCCACAGCCTGGAAAAGCCAGAAATGCGCTGCATGTGGGCACGGAGTTGTCTGTGTGCCCAGAGGCACTGGGAACACAGGGAGTTCTTTGCTATCTGTGACAGTGACTTCTATATTAATGCACACATATGGTTTTTAGTCTTTTCGCAGAACTGTGCAACCATCAGCACAGTTTTGGAACATTTTCATCCTTCCAAAAAATCCTGTACTTTTATCTGTCACCCCACCCCCAGATGACTGACCCTTCATTGACTTTCCTTTTCTGTGAATTTGCCTGTTCTGAAATTTTGTATATTGAATCAAATAACATGTAATTTTTTTGTAACTGGCTTCTTTCATAATGCTTTCAAAGTTTATCCAGGCCATGCATTAGTATTTGTATTGCCTTTATTCCTTTATTGAATAATAATATTCCATTGTATGGATTTACTGCACTTTATTCTTTCTTTCTTTCTTTCTTTCTTTTTTTTTTTTTTGAGACAGAGTCTCACGCTGTTGCCCAGGCTGGAGTGCAGTGGTGCGATCTTGGCTCACTGTAATCCACCTCCTGGGTTCAAGCGATTCTTGTGCCTTAGCCTCTCGAGTAGCTGGGATTACAGGCACCCACCACCACGCCTGGCTAATTTTTGTTTTTTTAGTAGAGGCGGGATTTCACCATATTGGCCAGGCTGGCCTCGAACTCCTGACCTCAGGTGATCCACCCACCTCCGCCTCCCAAAGTGCTGGGATTACAGGCATGAGTCACTGGGCCCGGCCATCTGTTCTTTAGTTGATGGGCATTTGGGGCATTTTCACTTTTTGGCTGCGTGAGTAACACCGCCATAAATGTTTAGACTGTGAATTCCAAGATTACCAGGAGAGTTTTCAGAGGTGGGTTCCCCATTTTTCACAGATGCTAATGGAATGGAATCTACTAAATGCTGAAATTTCATGGAGTAGAGGTGAATTCTTCTGTGAGGAATCAGAAGACACCTAGATTTCACTGGTCCCGTAATTTTTGTGAACTTGAATATTGCAAGCTTCCTTGATTTTTGATGATGGACTGCCTGATTTTCATTTGTTTCTATAAAGCTTATCAATACCTTGAGGCTGGGGATGATTTCACGGAAATCCACTGAAAACCGCTTTTTTACTTCATTCTCACCACCTTTTATCTCACTTCTTCCCCTGTCTGTTTCCCTTACATCCATTTTGTACCAGGTCCATGCTAGGTATTTTGATTTACACTGTCTTATTTGATTGACTCTGACAAGGAACTGGAATTGCATATGGCAGCCTCTCCCCACGTAGAGAGGCTCATTGTTGGTTTATCATAGGCTTACCACTGTAACCAAAGATGCCAAGCCCTCTGTGGCTTAACACAATGTATGTTTTATTTCTCGCTCACGTAACAGTTTAGTGGGTGTGGAGTGGGACATGTTCGATTTGGCAATTCAAGGACCCAGGCTCCTTCTAGCTTGGGGGTTTGCCATCCCCTGGGGCTGCAGAGCCTTCTGCTGGAAACCGTGCTTCTGGCAGGTAGATGGGAGAAGAGAGAAGCTTAGAGGATCTTAGAGGATCTGGGTGGCAGGTATGGTGAGGAAATGGTGACAGTCACAGGCTATTGGCCAGAAACAGATCACATGGCTGCTTCTCATTGCAAGGGAGCCTGGGAAATACTGTCTAGCTGCATGCCCAGGAGGAAAAGGGACAGGAGGTAGGGTGAGCAGCCCGCCTTTCTTAGGCTTCAGCTATGAGGAGACTCATCCAGGCCACATGAAAGGAGGAGGCACATCTCACCTCCCATGCTCCTCCTTGTTTGAAAATTATGTGTGTCCTGGGCCGGTACCCCAGATAGGAGGGTATAGTGGGCCCAGATGGAAAGAGAGGATCAGGGGGGCAAACCCATCTCACGCCAGGGCCATCCTGACCCTGACGGACTGGAGGAGCTGCCGGAGCCATCCTGGGAGCCCCTTCCAGCACCAACTGCAAGATTCATCTGCCAGCTCCCACTCCCTTGCCCCATGACTTACTCTTGCTTTTTATCACCAGAAGAAAGTGGGCATGGGGACAAAACCAAAAACCCAAAAACGCGAACATCTGTGTTCTTCCAAGTTCACTTCCTTCTTCTGAATAGGAGTGAAACAAAATGAATGAGCTTTGCCACCGAGACACCTAATTTTTTTTCTCCTCTTCTTTCTCGTCTCTCCCTCTCTGCTATTCTTCAGACAAAACCTGCTACAATCCCCTCTTCAACTATGAGGACATGCAGGAGATCACCCAGCACTTCGCCGTCTGCCACGTGGATGCCCCTGGCCAGCAGGACGGCGCAGCCTCCTTCCCTGCAGGGTGAGAGCCTCTTGCCCTATGAGCTCTACAGCATGGAAACTGGGTGTCGGGGAGGGGTTCAGCTGCTTTGCTCTTTTAAATACTTTTTAGTTGTGGTAAAATATAAAATGTATCGTCTTAACCACTTTTTAAATTGTGGGAAGATACGTAACATAAAAGTTAGCACTTGAACCATTTTTAAGTATATAGTTCAGTGGCATTAAGGACATTCAGACGTTGTTGTGCAGCCATCGCCACCATCTATCTCTAGGACTTTTTCATCTTCCTAAACTGAAACAGGATACTCATCAGATGCTACGTCCCCATTCCCCCAGCCTTCCTGCAAGGCTGGCGTTACCATAGGTGTGCTCAGCCTGGACAGGACTGAAGTGGAGGAGGACTTGATATGACCAAATAGTGTAGTGAAAAACCTAGAAGGTTGTGGAGAAAAAGAGAGGGAGAGAAGTAACGCTGATGGATCACTTCCTGTGGGCTGGGCTTCATCGTTCGTGTTTAACATTGGGGTTAATCCTTACAGCTAGCTCTGTGTGGTTCGTATTGTTAGCTGCATTTGCCAGATGAACGTATTGAGGCATGGAGGCATTAACTACCTTGCTCAGGGTTGCACAGCTGAGGCCGGGCATGGTGGTTCACGCCTGTAATCCCAACACTTTGGGAGGCCGAGGTGGGTGAACCACCTGAGCTCAGGAGTTCGAGACCAGCCTGGCCAACATGGTGAAACCCTGTCTCCACTAAAAATACAAAAATTAGCCGGACGTAGTGGCACGTGGCTGTAATCCCCACCACTCGGGAGGCTGAGGCCAGAGAATCCCTTGAACCTGGGAGGCAGAGGTTGCAGTGAGCCGAGATCGTACCACTGCACTCCAGCCTGGGTGACAGAGCAAGACTCTGTCTCCAAAAAAGAAAAAAAGGTTACACAGCTGAGAACCAGGGAGTTGGCTTTGGTCCTGTCTACTGAGACGTGTATCCTCTTTGGAACATCAGGCTGCCTTAGTTGAGAGTGTTTACACTGCCCGGCCCTTGTCAGCTCGTGATCTATATGGGCATGGCCTTTCAATCTCCCCTTGTGCGATTATGGTCAAACTTGTTGGATCCCCCAATCAGCATCACGTTGGCGAGGCAGACCTCAGAGATAACCCCTCTTGTCCCCTGCACCTGACGCTCTGATTAAACCAGGGCAGGAGCAGGTTCTTGGGTTTAAAGTCTTCCAGAAGGGGCCTTCTTGGCATTTATAAATAGAAATCCTTTTTTATTAGTGTTCAGAATTATCCTTAATAATTAACCTTTATCAGAGAGGAAGGGAAGGTACAGCTAACCATATGGGACCAGGACCAAAAATTAAAAGTGTATTAAAACCGTGGGACATGGTTAATTGTTAACCAGCAGATAAAGCCAGAGGTATGTCAGTAAATCTGTCTTTGGTTGGACCAATTGTGTGAAAGACTTGGGGGGAAAGCAGAGACTCTTAGTTCCCCCTGGAGAAGTTTTACAAATATTCTGAGGCCTGAGCCCAACCCCCAGGAATTTTTATTCAGTTGGTCTAGATATTACAGGGTGTTTTCCCCCTAGTTTACTAGGTGGTTTTTGTGTGCATCTCGTGGGACCCACTGTCAGAGTGGGGCCTGACTTGTTTCTTCCTCCTGGAGTAGGGCAGAGGAGAGGGTGGGGCTTGGGAGGGGTGAGAGGGAGTCTCCCAGGCCCTTTAAGGGTGAGCCCCCTATATCCTGAAGCTGAGACAGCAGAGCAGGGTGGGGGATCCTTGGCTGGGCTCCTCCTGGCTCTGGCTTCCCCCATCTATACAGGAGGGACCTTGGGAGTAGAATTCTGCTGCTTCCTTGCCTCACACCAGCCCTGGGCAACAGGGAAGAAACAGAGGGCCCTGCAATTAAGTGGCTTCTCCAGTGTCACACCTTAGGAGCTGCTGGCTCCAAATTGAGGCGTGGCCATTTCAGAGGAGCTTCATGTCTTTGCCCCTCTTCTGCCCTGCGGCTTCTAACTCAGTGGTTCTGTTGATGTGGAGCCACACCAGACGGGCTCTTCCTGGCTCTTCCCAGGGCATCTGAACACTCTGCTTCCCTGCCCACATGCTTTACTCATCAGGTTCCCATGACCCCTTCAGCGTCACTTCTTCTAAGAAGCCCTCCCTGATCACCTGATCACAGCAGTTCTCTTTCAATAGCCTTTGTTATGAGTCACACCCCCCTGTTTCTGTTGACTTGAGGGCTGGCTCCTGTCCTGGTTTGCCTCTGCTTTGCTCACAGGCCCCTGCCATTGCCTCACCAAGAGCCCGGCATGTGTGAGCATCAGTCACTCCTTTGCGGATGGAACTCATTCATGCCTGATCTAATTCCTTCTCCCTGAGGTTGGAATTGTGAAATGCCTTCTAGTCAGTTTCTGCAACACTCTAGACCAAAACCAGACCAACCCAGTGAGGACATGTTTCTGGCTAACCATCTACTGTTCTCGTGAGGCCAAGTGGCTCATCTCTCAGCCTCAGTGATATTTATAATCTTGCTGGGGGGAACATCCTAGCAGCCTTCTAGAGTTATTGTGAGAACTGAATGAGCTAATAATGCCCCAAAATGCATCCATGGGACCTGGCGCATAGGAAGCAATTGATAGTTAGGGTGTGCTGCAAGGGTCTTGGAAGGAGGATGGGAAGGGACTAGACTGGGGGGTCTGGGTGCATGAGGCAGTCTGTTGCATGGCCCCCACCCTTCAAGCGTGTCCCTGTTTGGATTACCCGTTTCTCTCTGGGCGCTCACTAATGGCCTCTCTGTGTCATCCGCAGGTACATGTACCCCTCCATGGATCAGCTGGCTGAAATGCTTCCTGGAGTCCTTCAACAGTTTGGGTAAGAGCAAGGGATCAGCTCCTCCTCCGTTTGCAGAGAAGCCTGGCTTCTAGCGTCTTCCTCCCCCTTGGCTTTGATCTGGACTGACCACTAAAATTAAGGTTGCAGTTTAAAGATGAGGCAAGAAATTAGCTTGTCACTCTGTGAACACTGTTCTTCACACAGTCTCTGAGCTCTAGCCTGCCTCCTGTAACCTCAGTTTTCCTCTTGCATGAATGTTATGTTGTGTGATGGCAGCCACCCCACCCATTTGCTCTTGCCTCCTGTTCTTCCATTCCCTTCTCTTTCCCATGGAATGTTCTGGAATGGAGTTGCCTGAGACCTTAGCTTTTCTCTCCACACCCTCATTTTTCCAGTGTTCATCTCTGTCTTGAGCCCTTCAAATAATGATAACTTCATGGTTCTTGCTCAGTTTGTTTTCATTCCAAGTTTTAGAATCCAAAATAAAGCTTAAGAGTGGGAAGAAATGATGCCGTAACGGGCCTTCCCGAAATGTCAGACGGTCTCTCAGAGCCTGGGTGGTGGCCAGGAGGGAAGTGAGGATAAGGGGCGCGGCTCTCCAAGGTCACGGTCTCTGTCCAGTCCTAAAGCACGGTAACCTCAGGGCTGTGCAGGCAGTCACGGCAGCATGTTCCCGCATTGCCTAGCCAGGCGGTCACCCTCAGGAAGTGCTAAGTGGGTCCTTGGGGGCTCCTGTCACTCTCTCCTTGTGTGACATGCATTTGTGTTTCTGCTTCCAGGCTGAAAAGCATTATTGGCATGGGAACAGGAGCAGGCGCCTACATCCTAACTCGATTTGCTGTGAGTGCTTTGGTATTTTTTGAAAATCGCATTTTAAATAACATTTGAAGATGAAGGAAGACATTTGGAAAAAGCATTGAAAACCCAAAAGGGAAAAAAAAATGACCCGTATGCTCCACAATTTTGTGTGTGTGTGTGTGTGTGTGAGACACGTGAGTACTCATATATACACACACATATATATACACATATGTGTGTGTGTGTATATATATATGTATATACTCAACCTTTTCTCTTCCTCCACTCTTGAGTGATACTGGACACATTCTTTTGTCATTGACTTTGTCTGCTTAGCCATCTAGTGAGGACGCTCCTTGCTCACTGAGTACTCTGCTATGACACTGCTTTGTAACAGCTCTACAGGTTTTTGCAGTCACAGTACTCCTGGTTCGTAACTGATTCTAAACTAGAATCAGACACAGGAAGTTTTCATGACAGTTGTCATTGTTATTTCTCTGGGCTCGGGTCAGAAGCCACTGTTCCTTTGTATCCTCACCCAGCAATTATGTAAGAATGCAACAATACTCATTTTGTTCATCCATAGGTATTTTGACTGCCTATGATTTGCTGGGCTTTGCTAGAGGTTAGGAATACTGACGTGATTCTACAACATCCATCTTACAAAAAAAAAAAAAAGAAAGAAATGCTGACATGAATACAAAATGGTCTGGCCATATAGACTCTCAGCAAATTAAAAAATGTCTCAACTGTACCCCAGCTGTACATATCTGTATGTATCTGCATCACATAATGACATTTCAGTCAATGACAGACTGCATATTTGACAGTGGGTCCATAGGATTATAATGATTCATTTTTACTGTACCATTTTTATGTTTAGATTTGCTTAGATACATCAATACTTAGCATCATGATGCAATTCCCTGCAGTGTTCGGTAGCATCACATGCTGTACAGATTTGTACAGCAAACCTAGGAGCAATGGGTTGTACTGTACAGCCTTGGTGAGTTGTAGACTATACCATCTAGTGTGTGTAAGTACACTCTGAGATCTTCACACGATGACAAAATCTCCTAATGATGAATTTTCTCAAAAGTATCCCTGTTATTCAGCGATGCATAACTCGTGTGTGTGTGTGTGTGTTTATATATTCTGGAAGTCAGTAATACAGTTGTTACTGCCACAGCTAGAGAGCATTTGTGTACCCTGTTTGATTGATGAGGTTGATGGTGTATTACACGCATTTGACAGGTGGGGAAGCTGAGCCTCCATTGGGTTGAAGTGACTTGCCCAAGGCAGGTCTGCAAAGCGGCGGGCTTCCTACTTCTTTTGCACTTCCTCTTTCTCCTTCCCACTCTCTCTAGGACCCGATCCCGTGTCTGCTGTGCTGGAACCTCAGTTTTGCATGGGGTGGGGCCAGGGAGCAGCAGCCTGCTCTGCTGCCCACACTGCCTTTTTCTGGGTACTTCTCTCAAGCTTCAGTTTGCCTTGGAAAGTTCCTAGTGTTTCAGATTGCTGGGATGTCTGTCTCACTTTGTGTCTTGAATCGCAGCTAAACAACCCTGAGATGGTGGAGGGCCTCGTCCTTATCAACGTGAACCCTTGTGCGGAAGGCTGGATGGACTGGGCCGCCTCCAAGGTGAGGTGGGGGCCTGTCAGGCAGGTGGAGTCCCTGCAGGCAGAGGGACAGGTGCACACAGCCCCTGGCTGGGGGAGCCCTGGAGCTACGAGCTCTCTCTTTACCCACTCCTCCACTACCCTCTACTGCCCACTCCAGTTCCCTCTGCTTTGCTTAGAACAGTACACATGACCTCAGCCGTTTGCCATTCAGAAGACTTAAATACCACCAAGCTGTCTAAGCCAGGGAAAGCCCTGGGATGCAGGTCCCTGAGCCAACTTGGATAAGCATTGCTTGGATTAATGAGTATTAGCTGGGTACCTAACTTGTGCCAGGCTTTGGTCAAGATGCTAAGCATCTTGAAGAATAAAACTTCTTGAGATAAACAAGACAAAAGCCTCTAATCTTAGGAATTCATTCACATATTATTAAAGAAAAATAAATGTATATTTAGTGTGCCACAAAATTTTATGATAATAATTAGCTAACGTAGATTGAGAGTTTACCATGTGCTAGTTTCATTCTACATTGCTATGTGTGCATTACCCCAGTTACTCTTCATAGTAACTCCAGGAGGTGAGAATTTTTGTCACCGTTTCAGAAGTGAGGACTCGGTGTGGCTAAGGGAATTGTCCAGGGCCACATAAAGCTAGGCAGTAGAATGGGGACTGGATGCAGCCTGCTTTGACTTCGTGGTTTGTGGATCTGACCATCCTTGCCCCTGGGGCTCCTGTCCGGGGTGGGAGACAGGCAGGCCTGGCCAGCAGGTTGGGCTGCCTGGAGGAAAAGGGACCTGTGCTGTCTTGGGAAGCTCTGCCCTGGCTGGTGTCCTGAGGTTCCTTGTTTATCTTTTAAAAATTGTCATTGTGGTGTTTTTGTTTTTGTTTTTTTGCCCTGTAAAGGCCTCAGTGTTTGCTGAGGAGATGGGCAGGTCATTCCAGTTGAAATAGGACGAAGCTGAGGTGATCTCAGGTTTTCATTTTGCAAGTGCAGTTTTGCCAAATTTTGGGTGGCTGCCAGGGACTGAGGGTTTGAAGGGGTCGTGCCTCTTGCTCCATCCCCCGCCCTGTCCTAGCCACTGTGATTTTGTGTTTGTTCTTTGAACATTCCTCCAGAATGCAGGAGCCCTTCCCTCTTGCCTGTATGACATTCGGGAGTGGAACACGCTTCTGTTTTTCATTTGATTTTCCAGCAAAGGAAGTGACATTCCAGTCCACCCGCTGTGCTTCATGATCCCTGTTCTGAGCCAGACTCGAAGATCTGGCGATGTCGACCACTGGCTAATGTGAAGTCTGGGGAATGTCTGTGGGGCTTTAATAGCTGTAGTATTCCCTTCCTTTTCAACCCCAGCCTTCTGAGTACCAGGCATTGGTATTAGACACTGTGATATGTGCAGTTACTTCTTGTGCTCCTCACCTTGACTTTGTGGCCTTGAAGTTCCTGGCACTCCCATTTCCAGATTAGAAGTCTGAGACCCAGAGGTATGCAGACTGCCCAGTGCCACACAGCTGGGCTGTGGCAGGCAAGGGCCAGCCAAAGACCCTTAAGTCTAGAGCTTCTCTGCTACTTATTTTTGTCCAATGCTTTGGTCAGCACACATTTATGGAGCTCCTGCTGTATCCTACCATTTATAGAGCTCCTGCTGCAAACCTAGTCACTGGGGAGAGGTAGGAAAAAGAAGATTGTCAGTGTCTTTGGTAATGTCAGTATACTTAGAAAGGGGAAACTGGCTTGGAGATGAGAGAGAGGGATAGTTGGGAGCCAAGCATATCCGGGGGCGTAGACGGGGGAGTTCAGTGTGTTTTTAGAAGAGGTGAATGGACGGCCCTCTTTGCTGAAGACTTGGTGAATGTTTTGAGCAGGGTAAGCTAGCAGTAGCTGGATCTTTATTCTGCGCTCATTTGCTGTGGATTTCTTGTGCATGGGCCTCTGAAAATAAGGAATTGGATATAGTCCCAGGCCCTGCATGTGGGGGTTCAGGTCCAGGAGGGAACTGGAGACAGGAACTGAGTTTTTATCATGGGAATGTCCTTGAGGCTTGCATGCAGAGGGGAGTCTGGCAATGCCACTCTCCCCCCAGGGAAGTGGGGTTTTGCTGACTTTGTTCACTGCTGTTAGCTCCTGGTTTCTAATCCACCCACTTTACTCCTCCCTAGATCTCCGGATGGACCCAAGCCCTGCCAGACATGGTGGTGTCCCACCTCTTTGGGAAGGTGAGTTGTGTGGTCTGGCGTTCTGCTGTTCCTGCTGAGCAACGCATTGTGTGGTGCTCAGCACAGGGCCCCATGTGGGGGTGGAGAGAACAAGACACAATCGACTGGGGGCCGCCGAGCTGGTGCTCGTGAGATAATGTGACATTATTCATTCATAAGCAACAAGTCATTCATTCTCTCTCTTTTTATATGTGTCTTTGAAAAACGGCTGATTGAAGTACAATTAACTGCACATATTTAAAGGGCAGAATTTGCTAAATTTGACATGTATATACATTTGTAAAACCATCACTGTCATCAGAATAACGTCTCCATCACCCCAAGAGTTTCCTTGTGCCCCTTGATAATCCTCTTCTCCCTCCTCCTCAGGCAACTTGGATCTGCATTGACTCCTATAGATTGCTTTGCAATTCCTAGATTTTTATATAAATGGCATTACATAGTATGTACTCTTTTTTTTTGGTCTGGCTTCTTTCACTCAGCATAACCATTTTGAGATTTGTCCATGTTAATGAGTGGACCAATAGTTTATTCCTAATCTGGGTGCGGTGTTCATTCCTGTAATCCTAGCACTTTGGGAGGCCATGGCAGGAGGATTGCTTGAGCACAGGAGTTCAAGACCAGCCTGGGCAACATAGCGACACCTTGTCTCTACAAAAAAATTAAAAATTGGCCAGACATGGTGGTGCATGCCTATAGTCCTAGTTGCTTGGGAGGCTGAGGCAGGAGGATTGCTTGAGCCCAGGAGTTTGAGGTTACAGTGAGCAGTGAGTTATGATTGCCCCCTGTATTCCGCCTAGGCGACACAGAGACCCTGTCTCTTAAAAAACAGTGTATTCCTTTTTAGTGCTGAGAAGTATACTCCCTTTTATGTATGTGCAACAGTTTGTTTTTCCATTCACCTGTTGATAAGACCTTTGGGTTGTTTCCAGTTTTGGGCTGTTATAAATCTGGTCTATAGCAAACGTGTCTGTGGAGTTAGCTGTGTGCTGGACTCAGTCCTAAGAGCCTCACAAGTATTAGCTATAGGACTAGGATTCCACCCAGGTGATCTGTGACCTGTGTGATAAATTCTGTTCTCATTCCCAGTTTATGGAAGAGGAAACAGACCAGAGAGGTTGAGTGACTTGTGTAGGGTCTCTGCCAGGGAGCGGTGGGGCCAGTGTTTGTGTCTATGAATCTGGCTTCATTCTGGCAACCGCAGCAGGATGGCGGCTGCCTGCGCTGCTGCCTGGCTGTTAGATGAGCTCCTCCTCTGCAGAGTCACCCCACTGAGGGGGAGTGAGCCCAGCCCCTCACAGCATGCTAGAAGTGAGCGGTCGTCATCTTATCAGCCCAGCCTGCCTGGCCCCAGACATTGGTTTTGTGTCTCTAGCTGGGGCCAGCCGTCCTCGGGAAGCGTATGCCATGGGCTTGGTTGCAAGCCCAGGGTCTGGAAAACCCCTTGGTTGCCTGAAATTGCAGTGACCTGCTTTGCTTATATACCAGTGTCTGCTTCTGAGCTAACGTGTGTGACCATCTGACACTCCTGTGAGTCCTGGGGAAACAGGCCCCACTCTGGAGTTGGCAGGTGTACCAGGGAACAGAGGCCCCACTCTGGAGTTGGCAGGTGTACCAGGGAACAGAGGCCCCACTCTGGAGTTGGCAGGTGTACCAGGGAACAGAGGGCCCACTCTGGAGTTGGCAGGTGTACCAGGGAACAGAGGGCCCACTCTGGAGTTGGCGAGTGTTTGAGGGGAACAGAGGCCCCACTCTGGAGTTAGCGAGTGTTTGAGGGGAACAGAGGCCCCAATCTGGAGTTGGCGAGCGTACTAGGGAACAGAGGCTGCACTCTGGAGTTGGCGGGTACAACTGCTGGGTTTGCCCGTTGTATTGGTTTCCTGTGGCTTCTGTAACAAATTACCACAAACAGGATGGCTTAGAACAATGAAAGTGGGCTGAGTGTGGTGGCTCACGTCTATAATCTCAGCATTTTGGGAGGCTGAGGCGAATGGATCACCTGAGGTCAGGAGTTCGAGACGAGCCTGGCCAACATGGTGAAACCCTGTCTCTACTAAAAATACAAAATTAACAGGGTGTGGTGGGCACCTGTGATCTCAGCTACTCAGGAGGCTGAGACAGGAGAATCACTTGAACCTGGGAGGCAGAGGCTGCAGTGAGCTGAGATTGTACCGTTGCACTCCAGCCTGGGTGAGACAGAGGGAGACTCTGTCTCAAACACACACACACACACACACACACACACTCGAAAAACAAAAGTGTATTCTCTCACAGCTCTGAGTCTAGAACTGTGACATCAAGTGCTGTCAGGGCTGCCCCTCTGCCACAGGCTCTAGGGGAAATTCGTCCTGGCATCTTACTGCTCCAGGTCGTTGTCAGCATTCCTTGGTTAGTGGCTGCTCATGCCGCTCTGTGCCTCTGTCTTCACATGGTCTTCTCCTCTGTGTCTATTTCAATTCTCCCTCTCCTTCCTCTTTTAAGGATACTTTCCATTGGAGTTCATCCCAGCTCGTGTAATCCAGGATGATCTCATATCAAGATCCTTAATTAATTATACCTGCAAAAACCCTTTTTCCCAGCAAGTTTGCATTCCCAAGTTCAAGAGATTTGACATGGACATATTTTCTGAGGGCCACGGCTTAGCCCACCAGAATCCTCTTTCCCCTTTTACGATTCATTCCACAGTGCGTGTGATACATTTTCCCTGTCCCGAGTGTGTAATCTGAAACTGATAGGAATTGGGGAAAAATTCACAGCCACTATCTCTGTTTCACTGGAGAAGGGATGTCACACATAGCATTGAGCATCTGATCTGATTGTACCCCAAGTTATTTGGAGACTGGTTGGTCTGGCCATAATGTCTAAGGGTGCCCCTAGATCACTGCAGTTGGTTTTGATCTGAAATCCCAGCATCATTCCTGACTGTCTTTTCCAGAGTTTGCTCTTAGTAGCCAGTTGACCTCCTTGCTCCCCAAATGATCCTGGGCTGTTGGACGCAGCTCAAGCTTGACACCGGCTTTCTTTGACCCCCAACTCCAACTTCTCATCGGGTTGCCCCTTGTCACATCAGACCCCTGTGTGAAACCTCCAGTGTCTGCCCTCGTACAAATGAGAAACAGAGCAAACAAGTTGTTGGTCACAAATGACATTCAAAAAGCACCCAGAGACGGGAGACTGAGGCCGACTTCCCCGAGGCTCTGGTTGGCCGTGGTGGGAGTTGCAGTTGCCCTTCTTTTCAGCAACTTCCTGTTGCGTGAGTTGGTTTTGCTTTTGAAGCATGAAAAACTTCTTTTCAACTCTTTCTATTGGAAAATAATTACTAACATTTGCATCCAATTGTTACTGTTGGTAGAGGTGAGAACACAACCTCCATTAAGTCCTATAACTTAGTGAAGTGTAGGCAACATTCTCTCTCTTCCCTTTATTTTTTTAGAGAGATGTGAGGCTCAGAAAGGTTAAAAGATTTGCGCACGAACAGGGCAGTGATGAAGCTAAGTTCTAGATCCAGGGTGTCTGACTTCAGATTGAAACTCCCTAATTAATGGGTTTGGAAGGGTGGGGTGTGGCCTTTCCAGGATGGGGTGTCTTTCCTGCTCCCAGTGGATAGTGAAAGCCCTGTCTGCACCCGGGTGGGTGTGCTGCTTTCCCGAACGGTTTTTTTTTTTTTTTTCGGTCCGTCGCTGTCTTGTGGATTAGGTATTATTATCTTTATTATGTATCCAAATAACCTGGAGAACGAGAGAGTAGTGACCAGCCCAGGGCCACAGTGCAATAAGGACCATCTTCTCACCTCTCTAAATGCAGGAAGAAATGCACAGTAACGTGGAGGTGGTCCACACCTACCGCCAGCACATCGTGAATGACATGAACCCTGGCAACCTGCACCTGTTCATCAACGCCTACAACAGGTATCGGGATGTTGTTCAGCCACATCATTGCTATTTATGAGGTGTCTTCTGTAGTTCCGAAATATGGGGCAGGTGAGAGGGAGGGTATAAAATGAGTGGAAGAGGTAGGCTCTGAGTTTGAGCAAATAGATTCATAGGACAGGTGTCCCCAGGAGGACACCTGTCCTGTAAGCTGGTTCCTGGAGTTCAGCTTGTCTTGCAGGGATTTGAACAAACTTGCCACACCACTGAGGGTGAGATGTGAGAGGGACGCAGTCGCACACTCAGAGGGTTGAGCGTAAACATGTGTGCCCACTGCTGACGTCCACAAAAGGCCAAATGTAAGAAGAGCTAAGTGAGAGAGCAGCAAAGCACTCCTGGAGGCTGGGAATAATCCAGGCAGGCTTCTGGGAGTTTGTCATTCCAAGGATAAGGAGGACCTGAACACGGCCTTTGCCTAAGGCGTGGCCCTCTCGACCAGCACTAGGTGCTTATCTGGAGCTCAGCTAGGGGAGGAGAGAGCTCAGGGCCATTGGTGTCAGCCAGAGACTCTGTAATCTTCCAGAGAGCTCACTCAACCTGCTGAGCTGGCTCTGCCACGCTCCCAAAACAGCAGATAGAAATAAGCCTCCTAGTGTTTATTTCTGCTCAAATGTTAGTAACGTGACTTCTTGACGTGAACATTTGTAACAGAGTTTAGTATTTGCCTCCTTTTACAATCCTGCCCTCATCTCAGTGGTAACATCCTCCCTGTGTGACTGAAGAAACAGAAGCCCGGCCGTGCGTTCACTTAGCAAACACTTCCTCAGAGCTGGAGTGAGGCAGGCATTCGTCTGGGTGCTGGAGACACAGGAGACCAGCACAACCCACAGACTCCACACTCTTAACTTGCCTGCACAGATAGCACAGTAATGAACTGACCCCTCTCAAAATCCCACTCTGAAGGTCCTGGTGGTATTGTCATTTCCTGTTGAGGAAGCAAAGGCGCAGAGAGGTCCTGTGTTCTCCCCAAGGCCACACAGCTAGAAAGTGGCAGAGCATGATTTGGATCCTGCTTGTCTAACTCCAGGCTGTGAGCTGGGAAAGAGCTTCTCATGTTGGGAGCTGCAAGATAGCAGAAAGGGTGGGTGAGTGCGTGCAGGGAGGGTGGTTGGCACTGGGCCGGGCCCACACTGGGCCTCACACTAGTGCAGTGGGAAACCACCACAGGGATTGAGACAGGGAATGGAAAGATGAGGCCTGAGTTGTAAAGAGATCATTTGGGTGCTTAATAGAGGACTCAGAGTTGCTGAGGCTGGGACTTAAGAGGCTGTGAGAACATTTGGGAGGTGGGCCCTCTGTCAGGTGGGGGCTCTGACTAGGGGGACAGGGAAGGCAGGGGCCCTCTGTGGTGGAAGACCTGACATCTACTCCTGGAAAAAAAAAGCCACACAAATATTTGTGACAAAATGAGGGGGACTCTGCTTGAATTGCATGGGTCCTGCTGTCCCTCTAACCAGGTCTGTGGACACCAAGAGGGTGTGGAGTGCTGAAAGCCACAGGGCCTCTCGCAAGTTGGGGATGGGGGTGGTTTGCCAGAATGGCCGCTGGCAGGACCTCCTGGGCTTGGCTGGATGGGAGCGGGAGCTTTCTCCAGGGGAAGAGCGCTCATGCTAATGATGCATTTGTTTCCTGCAGCCGGCGTGACCTGGAGATCGAGCGACCAATGCCGGGAACCCACACAGTCACCCTGCAGTGAGTGGCTTTTCTCTCGCCCAGCACTTGCAGTCGGGGCTGCCGCCTGTAAATGTGGCCTTGCTGGCAGGGCCTTCTTTCTGAGTGTGGCAGGACGTTGTGTCAGTGAGACCTGGGTATATTCCACCCAGAGACTGGGTGTTACACAGCCTGACCTGGACTTCTCCCTGTGCTGGTGGCATCAGTTTCTAGGGTGTCTCCATGACATGGGCCTTTGATCTTGGAGAAAGATTGTTGATTGTACTTGGGACAGCATTTAGTAAGCACCTACTACATCAATAACTGTGTGAGGCTTTGTTCCATGAAGCCTAGGGATGGATAGCACAGGACCCAGTCTTACAGTGCTCTGTATGTCTAGGAGGAAAAGACAGTCATGGACAGAACTAACTAGGTTTCCACCAGTAATGATGGTGTCTTTTTGTGGCTGAGTGTGCTGCATTCTGTGACACTTGGGAAACTGGCACGTCATTGCCTTTGTCCTTTATGCTGTTCTCGTTTTGGTCTTGATTACCAGCTAAGCTGCTCATCCATCCTTGAGAAGATGCTTTAAAATAAAAGCACTGGGGCCCAGAAGTTCCCTGGCTGAAATTCATACTAAGTTGTAAAGGACTAGTAACCAATTTTATCCTAAGATCAAAGGAGAATGAAGTAAAAGAGCAAAGGGTGTTGGGGAAACCAAAATGACTTTGTTTTAGAATGCAGGCCCCGGCCTGACAGGCCTGGGAATGGGACAATCTTTAAAGGAACCTTGTGCTAATTCTCCGCTCTGTCCCTGACCCCAGGTGCCCTGCTCTGTTGGTGGTTGGGGACAGCTCGCCTGCGGTGGATGCCGTGGTATGTAGAAATCACAGCTGGTTTCTGTGTTTAATTCAACAGGCAAAGTCTGGTTGACTTTGTTGAAGTGGCCCTGCCTGCCCCTTCTCTCTTCTGCCCCATCAGGGCAGGTGATGTTTCTCTGAAATGCCATGTTGGCCTTTGGGCAGAGGGCCCAGCCACTAGTCTGTTTCCCTGGTGGCTGCCAGCCCTGGTTGCCTGGCAGTGTCTCCTCTCCCAGGTCCCCTCACCCTCCGATCTGTGTCCCATTGGCTTGTTTATATGGGCGTGTTTGCCACTTGGCTTCCTGGCCAGGAGACTCGCCTCTCATTTGGGAAGCAGATGGATCTCTCCAAACTGATTGGTGCCTGATGAGCTGGCAGGTGAGAGAGGCACTGGGAGGCAGGGCTTAGCAAAGCTTCCTGACTCCTTTCCCCCCTTAACTCCCACCTGCAACTTTGTGTCAGCAAAGAGAGGACTTTACCTTTCAGACAACCCCACAGCTGAGGAGATGAAGACTTAGGGGCTATGGATCAGAGTACTGCCAGGCCTTGTGCAGTGATCTTCAGAGTGACATTTGCAAATGTTCATGGAGTAAATACTTGGCATGCCTTAACGAACCATGAATTTCTTATGGGCTGACCAACTGGAGATAATCATGGGATACATCAATAGAGATACACTGTTCAGATCAAGGGAGGTGATAGTTTTACTTTAGGCATTTTGAACATCATGGGTTACGTGTGTATATTCTTCCCAATTCTGGATGCCCTTTTCGAGAGGGTCACTGACAAAATGAAGAGAGAAACCAGCTTGGTCGCGTGATTTTACATGAAGAATAGTTGTTAGATCTGGGAATGTTAAAACTGTAGAATCTCTGGCAGCTGCTGGTTAAACAAGGATATTTATTTAGCAGATATTTCTGCAGTACTGTTTACATTTCAGCTAATCTTCATAACAACCCTTTGAAAAAAGATATTATCTCCATTTTATTGATGAGGAAACTGAGGCCCAAATAAGTTAAATAACTTATCCAAGTTGTCACAGCTGGTAATGGCAAGGCTTGGACTGAAAGCCACATCTGCTGAATCCCAAACCCCACATACTTCCTTCTTTGCCAGCAGAAATGCTGGAGTTTCTGGTGATGGCGGCAGAGTGGCAGGGAAGGGGGCGATGTTTTGGCTTTGGCTTCACGTAAAGAATGAACAGATTTCCTCCCTCTTGTGCAGGTGGAGTGCAACTCGAAATTGGACCCAACAAAGACCACTCTCCTCAAGGTACAGGCAAAACAACGGGGGTTTGTGTTTGTTATTTGTTAGAAACTCACGTTTTCTGCAGTATTGAGTTAGGCTTGAAAAAGCAAGGCACACGATCAGAAACCATAGAGTGAATGATTTAATCTATCTGTTTATGAACATATGTTGGGTGCCGACTGGCGATCTGAGGCTGCAAAGATGAGGGATCTTTCTGTGGGACTGCAGGAATCAACAGGCTGCTGGTCTGAGGGTTTTGGGGATAGAGAGACCAGGGATGACTTGGCAGGGGCCCTCCATAGGCTGGGGCCAGGACATTCCTCCCAGAGGGGCTCTGCTTGTCACAATAAGAGGAGACATCTCCCACGGCCGGGGAAGGTCAGGACTTTCTCCAGCAAGTTCACCTGAGCACGTGGTGTGCTAGCTCGCTCGCAGCTGGATTTGAGGGTCTGTAGCAACCTCCACCAGTCCCTTGCCAGTTATGACTGATTGCACAATGCAAACCACCGGCTGTTTGTGGCAGCCTCGCCCAGAGATGCAGCACAAGAGTGGGAACCTTTCAGAGGGGCCTCTCAGCCCGGGTGCACCCCTGCAGGGGCAGGTGGCCAGGAGGGACCTGGGTGGAGATGAGGCGACTCCCTTGCACTGGGGGAAGGACAAGGAAGTGGCATCTGTAGGTCACTGTGCCCTCAACATCCCCCATAGAAGTAGAAAGCCTTTGAGAGGCATGTGGGGGGTGTCCGATACTTACTGAGTGGGAGGCTGTTTTCCTGTATTGGGCTTTTTACGTAGATTTTCTTTCAAGATTCCCTCAGAAGGAAATTGCAAGATTAGAAGCTGCTGGGCGTCAAGCTTGCATAATGCCGTACTTTGAGGGCGGTTGTCACAAGTATCGCAAAATGGGTGGCTTAAAGCAACAGATACTTATTCCCTTTTAGTTCTGGAAGCTGAAAGTCTGAAATCAGGGTGTGGGCAAGGCCGTGCTCCCTCCGCGCTGGGGGAGGATGCTGCCTGCCTCTTCCAGCTTCTGGTGGCTGCTGGCCACACGTGGTGCACCTTAGCTGGTAGATGCATTGCTCTAGTCTCTGCCTCCGTCCTCACTCAGCACTCTCCCTATTGTATCACTGCGTCTGTGTCCAAACTTCCTTCTTCTTTTAATAACATCAGCCATTAGATTTAGGGTCCACTCTAATCCAATATGACCTCATCTTAACTTGATTGTACCTGCAAATACCCTATTTCCAAGTACGGCCACATGGATAGGTAATGGGGTTAGGACTTAGATATGTCTATTTGGGGGACACAATTCAACCACAACCTATAGCAAAGGGTGGGTGGCCTGACTGAGGTCGGGTGGCCGGTTTGATGGTAGATCTAGAAACAGAACTCACTCAGGCCTGATTCTGGAGACTTCCACAGCACCAGCCTAATGCGCTCGCTGAGTGCCCCGCCTGGAGGGAACGTTTGGGCATCCTGTCCCTGCGTGCTGGGTGAGCTGAGGGCTGCCCCAGGGCAGTGTCGCTTTGTGGCTAGTGTTGGGTGTCCAGACTTGAGGCGCCCTGGGCTGTAGGATGCCCACAGCCTCACCACTCCCACGAACTCCCCCAGCTCCATTTCACCCCAGGCCACCCTCCCCACAGCCTCCCCCTGCTCCCTTGCCGTCAGCCCTGCTCACGTCCAGTCTGGCTGCACGCTCTCACAGGCTGCAGTGGCCTCTTGAGGTTCGGTGATTTCACAGGGCCTTTGAACATCCACCATTTAGGAAGGGTACCAGTCAGGAGCTGAATCCGGCCCGAAGACCCAAATTCAGCCACTTCCTTTTGAGGGAACAAAGGGAATATATGAAAAGGGCCTTCTTTTTCAAACCCTTTCGGGTCAGACAGATCCTGGCCTGGAACCTTGTGAGTTCCTTAAGCTCTTTCTGGCCCAGTTTCTGCCTGTAAAATGGGACAGCTGTACCTTCCATGGTTCTTGGGGAATGGAGTGAAATTATCTATGGGGCCTAGCGTAGTGCCTGGCATGTAGTAAGCTGCAAGTGATAGTTGCCACGGGGACACCAGCAACCTTGCTTGGTGGGGCTGGAATGCTCCCTACCCACGGTCCACCCTGTTCCTCCTTTGTAAGGCAGGACAAGGCAGGGCAGGGCAGCGGGCAGATGGGCATCCTTTCAGAACAAACTTAGCGCAGATGGCCTTGGCTGTGGTGTTTGACACTAACCAGCTTCCCTGTCTCCTAGATGGCGGACTGTGGCGGTCTCCCACAGATCTCCCAGGTGAGTGCCACCTTGGCTTTTGCATTACCCAGCTGTCGCCGCCCCCTGGGTGGAGTGCATGTGCCTCTGTGACACCTGTTCCCTCATTGCCTTGCTGTGACATCGGATGACAGTTTGTGGACTGTTGGGAAAAGGTGCTATATAGGAGGACTCTGATCCCCTAGGAGCCAACCCCTGTGGAGTGGGTGATACTGCGGTTCACAGAGGATGGGGGATTTGCCAAGTAGACACACCTTGGTCATCATGGATCAGAATCTAGGTGTGTCTGCCCCAAAGACCACGAGCTTCTGCTGGAGTGAAGGGCCCCGAGAAGCTCCAGCCCAGAGCAGAGGGACATGGAGGAGATGAAGCCAAACTGTGTGTGTGTGCATGCGTGTGTGTGCATGTGTTTGCGGGTGTGCATGTGTACACATGTCTGTGTGTGTGCATATTTACAAATAAACACATTGATCAACGTAATGTGTTTGCTGCGTAACCGATCCCTTCAATTTCCCCTCCTATAAAGAATCTTACCAGCCTGACAAGTAAACTTCTAATCTATTGTCTTATAATTTTATATCCTGATAGTTTTGTCTTCTATCTTAAAATGAAGTAGAGTTTTCTGTCATCTTTTTTATCCAAAACCTGCCCTGCCTCCTTTCTTCCTCCTTTTTTCCTTTCTCTACATAAAATGAGAACAGATGTAACCCTGGTCATAATTAAAAGAATTTTCAGAGTTTCAGAGGAGTTCAACTAGCACAGGCTTCGGGGACACCAGTGTAGGGAGAAGCAATTCCTGTGTAACACTGTCGTCCTTGTGCCCTTGCAGGTTGGGTGTATGTTTACACAGGGTTTTCCCATCCTCGATTAAATTAGGTCTTTGCAATAGTCCTCAGAGGTGGGAAGAGCAAGCATTTTATCCCAGTGTCACAGAAGAGGAAACTGAGGCCAAAAGTTGAGAGAGATTGCCCATGATTACTGGAGCTAAAACTGGGCCCAGGAATTCTCATTCCCAAGCCTGTGTTCTTGGTTCTCTTCATCATCTTGAACACAGGCGTCCCTGTTCCCTGCAGCCCTGACCTGCTTCTCTTGTCTCTTTCTTCCACTGTCACACAAATTCCAGAGGGCAATTTGAGCGTAGCCTGTCTTTTAAATGTCACTTGGCTCTTTGTGGAGTCCTGGCAGGAGTTGGTGGAGAGCAGGGAGGGGGTCAGCCCAGCCTCTACCAGTGCCCTGTCATTGCCTCAGGAGAATAGGACCCAGGGCACTGGATAGAACAGTTGGAGTTAACTGAAGAACAGATATGCCTTGCATGTATGCCCGTGATACTTGAGCATTCGCCTCCTAGTTTACATTAAATGAACTGAGAGAACTGGTAGAACTGGATGTGGTCTCAGTGTGCCATACACAGTTCATTTAAAGTAACCCAGTGAGTTGTTAATTAATTGGTTTGTCTACCCATCCGGTGAACCATCCAGCCATCATCCATTCATTCTTCTCCATATCCTTTCTTCCTTTTATTTGTCCTTCTTTTGTTCATATTTATCTTTTTTCCTTCCTTCTGCCCACCAATTCTTTTTTTAATCCATCTATCCATCTTTCCTTCCTTCCTTCCTTCCTTCCTTCCTTCCTTCCTTCCTTCCTTCCTTCCTTCCTTCCTTTTCTTCCTTCCTTCCTTCCCTTTCTTCTTCCCATCCATCCTTTTCTTTCCACCCATCTATCTATCCATCATCCCTTCTTTCAGCCAGCCTGCTATTGAGGTTGATAGTGACTTGCCTCAAGAATGAGTGTTTTGAGTTTGGAGACCCCTGGGTTAATCTACGGGACCCACCACTTACTTATTGTGGGACCCTGAGTGGATTTACCTCTCCAAACCTGTTCAGCTATGAAATGTATCTAAGGTAGCACTGACCTCATAAGGGGTTATCAGGAGTAAATGATCAAATGCAGCAAAGCCCCTTGCACGGGGAGTGGCTCACGATGGCGATGCTGTTGTGTTCCACATGCTGGGTTAGACATGTTCCTTTGTGGAATGTAATCTCCCTGGAGACACACAGGAATAGCTGTGATACTCTGCCCTATATTACAGGTGAGGAAACTGGCTCAGATAGGTCATGTAACTTGTCCAGGTTCCACAGCTGTGGGGTGAATGTCCCATCATTATCCCATAGTCTTTCTTTTACTTTTGTGTTTTGTCCCGTCAACATGTGATGGCTTTTGTCTGGAGCCAAGCTCTCAAATGAAGGTGACCACAGGCACACGCCCCGTGGCCTCGGGTGATTGGGTCCCCAGCAACTGACTGCATTTTCTTTCCCTGTCTCTTGCAGCCAGCCAAGCTCGCCGAGGCCTTCAAGTACTTCGTGCAGGGCATGGGATACAGTGAGTATGGCGTTCCTCGTGTGCGGTGGGTCACGGCACGTGTCAGAATTGGAAGTGCTCTGTCCTAGGCCAGGCTTGGATGAGCAATTCTGTGTCCCCCTGGCCAGCTTCAGCTTTCTGGGGAGAAACATTTAGGTGCGTGGAGAGCGCGTGGCAGCCTGGAAGGTCTAGCCTCTCATTTATACCAGCGAGGCTCATTTTTCCTCCTTTGTTGAACAGAAGTTGCTTCACACCAGGGGTTTTGGGAGGTTTAGGATGAGGACTGTCCCTTTAAGCACCAAGATAGTGACAAACAGTGAAACAGTAACAGTCTTTAAAATTTTGATCACAAGTTTTAAGAGACCATCACCTATAGTGATGATGAAGACGGTGTCAGTGATGAAAGATATACTAACACATTATTTTATCTCATTGAACTATCACAGTACTCCTTTGACATATTCTTAGCCCATCTTATCAATGATGAAGCTGAGGCTTCGGGGATCTAAGCAGGGAGTAGAGGGCAGATCTGTGGAAGTTCTTTGAAGACCGCGAAGCTCTGTGGAAGTGGCTAACAAAGTTGCTTATATTCAAGGTGGAGCATGCCACATTCAAGTCACGAGCTTTGGGAAGTGGAGGATGCATTGGAAGCATCATAGGCACATATAGCCTTTTTTCCCAGAAGTGCTGTCCCAGGACTAGGACAGACCCTGGCAAGTTGTAACTCAGCTGAACAGCAGCCAGTCGGTGCTATGGGCTTGTCAGCCATAGTCCGGCCCTGACATGACTAGTGGCTCTTCTGACCCTACTGTTTTGGAACTATAATTTGTGTGTCCTTCCTTACTAGGAAGGTATTGAACTTCTGATCCTTCATCATTTCCTTAAACTGTTCACCCATGTAGATAGTAAGAGTATGGTTGGTAAGCTGACTACAGTCCTAGCATTGGCTTCAGCCATGATTAGCTCTAGCAGGGCAGGGCTGGCAGGTTTGATTTCCATGCCTCAGGCTCAGGCGGGATCCACATCCCCAGGTGCCCTCTTCCAACAGAAGCCATCTGCCAGTGGGGCTCCTGCCTTTCTAGCCTGCTTTCCCTGACAGAAGTTGCAGGCAAAGGCTGTCACTGGAGATAGCCATGGAGAGAGCCGTGGGGCAGCCCTGCTTTACCCTGCACAGTGTGAACTGTGACTCCTGTTTGTCTTGGCCCCGCCAGGGTTTGGATTTCTGCTTTGAGAGTATGTTCTGGAGAGAAAGGAAGTGAATGCTAGACCTCATCTTTCTCCCCAAATCAGCATCTATTTCCAGAAACCCAAAGCCTCCTGCAGGTCTTGGGGGGAAAAAACAGGAAGAGCTATGGTCTCAAAGGCATCAGCCAAAGAGAAGGAAAGGAACTGGCCACTGGCCTCCTGCACACTGCAGGGGGCTGGCTTAATGAACCCTTTGCACACCTGACATCAGTGCTTACTGTATCCTTCTCATCCTCCTCAGTAGAAATTCCAGATTTGTGGGTGAGAAGTAGGGGCTCAGAGAAGTATGTGAGCTGCGGATGTGGCATTGACCCCAATTCTTTCTGAATTCAAAACTAGCTCTTTAAGATAGTTCAGCAAGGATTAATTCTCTTTGGGAGTGCCTGCCATCAAAAGCCCCTCCCTGTGCCTATCAGGGAGATAAAATAAGCCCTGCATGCTTGGTGTGGATCAGCTGCCCCTGTTGCTGATGGCTGTGACTGCTTGTGGCCTCCTAGCCATGATGCTTCAGTTGGGCGTGGTACTAGTTTCCTAAAGCTGCCCTAACAAATCACAAACTGGGTGGCTGAAAACAGTAGAAATCCATTCTCTCGAAGTTCAGGGGGCCTAAAGTCCGAAATCAAGCTGTGAGCAGGGCCTTGCTCCCTCCAACAACACTATGGAAGAACCTTCCCTGCGTCTTCCTGGCTTCTGATGACCCCAGCAATCCTTGGCTTTACGTGGCTTGTGGCTGCATCACTCTAATCTCGGCCTCTGTCTTTGCGTGGACTTCTCCCCTGCGTGTCCCTGTGTGCTGTTTCTATAAGGGCATCACAGTCATTGAGTTTAGGGTTCCCTGTCAACCCAGGATGGTTTCATCTCGAGATCCTTAACTAATTACAGATGCAAAGACCCTATTTCCAAATAAGGTTCCTTTCTGAAGCTTCAGGTGGGTGTGAATCTTGCAGGACACTGTCCCATCCGGTACAGGTGGGCAGGATTGTTCCTCCTCATTTCACCCCATCAGCACGTGCCATGCGCAAGAACATTTGAGGTCTTGGAGAAGATCCCAAAGAAGTAGACAGCGCCCTTGTTAGCACCTGGGTTGACAGGCTTCTTTGGGAAAGAGAGATGACAACGAATAGCCCTGCCAGGAACTTGCCATGTGGCCCCTCTCCCTTTCCCCACCTGTGATGTGCAGGGCTGAGCCCGGCTGACCCCAGGTGTCCTCCCTGCTGCAGTGATCATGGACAGCATGGGGTCATGGGCGTACACACAGGTGCTGATCCCAGGGGTCAGTATTAACATCCCTTTACAGATGGGAACTGGGAGGCTCAGGGGGACATTCTCAAAATTACACAGCTTTTAAGAGGTGGCAGAATTGGGGTACAGACCCAGATCTGGGTTCAAGTCACTCCTGGTGTGATTGCAGCAGTTCTTTCCCTCATCTGGGCCTCGCCGTCTGTCTCTGTGAGTGGACATGGAGAGGACGGGGGCCCAGCAGCTGGATGGCTACAGGGATCAAGGCTTCTCTGGGGTTGGCATGTAGCAGGGCGTGTGGCTGGTGGATGGGCATGCCTGGCTCCTCACCTGGCAGTCTCCTGCCCTCTAACTGGCTGTTTCTTGTCCCCCTAGTGCCCTCGGCTAGCATGACCCGCCTGATGCGGTCCCGCACAGCCTCTGGTTCCAGCGTCACCTCTCTGGATGGCACCCGCAGCCGCTCCCACACCAGCGAGGGCACCCGCAGCCGCTCCCACACCAGCGAGGGCACCCGCAGCCGCTCCCACACCAGCGAGGGGGCCCACCTGGACATCACCCCCAACTCGGGTGCCGCCGGTAACAACGCCGGGCCCAAGTCCATGGAGGTCTCCTGCTAGGCAGCCTGCCCAGCCGCCACCCCCGGACTCTGATCTCTGTAGCGGTCCCCTCCTCCCCAGCCCCTTTACGCCCCCTGCCTGCCACACTGCGCCTAACTCGGTATTAATCCAAAGCTTATTTTGTAAGAGTGAGCTCTGGTGGAGACAAATGGGGTCTATTACGTGGGTGCCCTCTCCAAAGGCGGGGTGGCAGTGGACCAAAGGAAGGAAGCAAGCATCTCTGCTTTCGCATCCTCTTCCATTAACCAGTGGCGAGTTGCCACTCTCCTCCCCTCCCTCAGAGACACCAAACTGCCAAAAACAAGACACGTAGCAGCGCACACTTCACAAAGCCAAGCCTAGGCTGCCCTGAGCATCCTGGTTCAAACGGGTGCCTGGTCAGAAGGCCGGCCGCCCACTTCCCATTTCCTCTTTAACTGAGGAGAAACTGATCCAGTTTCCAGAAACAAAATCCTTTTCTCATTTCGGGAGGGGGGTAATAGTGACGTGCAGGGACCTCTTTTCAACAGGCAAAACAGGAAGGGGGAAAAGGTGGGATTTATGTTGAGGCTAGAGGCATTTGGAACAACCAATCTATGTAGTTAACTTGAAGAAACAGATTTTTAAAGTTGGTGCATCTAGAAAGCTTTGAATGCAGAAGCAAACAAGCTTGATTTTTCTAGCATCCTCTTAATGTGCAGCAAAAGCAGGCAACAAAATCTCCTGGCTTTACAGACAAAAATGTTTCAGCAAACGTTGCACATCATGGTTTTTGAAGGCTTTAGTTCTGCTTTCTGCCTCTTCTCCACAGCCCAACTTCCCACCCCTGATACATGAGCGAGTGATGATTCTTGTTCAGGGAGAAGATCATTTAGATTTGTTTTGCATTCCTTGGAATGGAGGGAAACATTCCACAGCTGCCCTGGCTGTGATGAGTGTCCTTTCAGGGGCCGGGGTAGAAGCATTGGGGTGGGGGCGGAATTGGGGTTACTCGATGTAAGGGATTCCTTGTGGTTGTGTTGGGATCCAGTGCAGTTGTGATTTCTGTGGATCCCAGCTTGGTTCCAGGAATTGTGTGTGATTGGGTTAAATCCAGTTTTCAGTCTTCGACAGCTGGGCTAGAACGTGAACTCAGTAGCTGAACCTACCTGACCGAGTCATGTTCTTGGATCCTCAGAACTCTTTACTCTTGTGGGGGTGGGGGTGGGAACTCATGTGGGGAGCGGTGGCTGAGAAAATGTAAGGATTCTGGAATACGTATTCCATGGGACTTTCCTTCCCTCTTCTGCTTCCTCTTTTCCTGCTCCCTAACCTTTCGCTGAATGGGGCAGCACCACTGACGTTTCTGGGCGGCCAGCGCGGCTGCCAGGCTCCTGTACTACTGCCTTGTACTTTTCATTTTGGCTCACAGTGGATTTTCTCATAGGAAGTTTGGTCAGAGTGAATTGAACATTGTAAGTCAGCCGCTGGGGCCCGAGGATTTCTGGGACCCCGCGGTTGGGAGAAGGGAGTAGTCCAGCCTTCCAGGTGGCATGAGAGGCAATGGCTCGTTACCTGCCGCCCATCACCTTGGAGGCCTTCCCTGGCCTTGCGCACAAAAGTCGGGGATCGGGGCAAGAGAGGCTGAGTACAGATGGGAAACTATTGTGCACAAGTCTTTCCAGAGGAGTTTCTTAATGAGATATTTGTATTTATTTCCAGACCAATAAATTTGTAACTTTGCAACGGCTTGTGTCTTTTTTCTGTCCCTGAGAGATTGTGTGTGTGAAACATTACAGTGCAGGGATGGCTGTTTCACTGGGGGGTTGTCCATCCTTGACACCTAGGGGGCCCCAGCCCCTCATCTCTGGAATTCTTTGCTTCAAAGCAGCACGTCCAGCAGAAATTTAAGTCAGCTGATATGTTACTTCTAATTTCCTGGTGGCCTCATTTTCAAAAGTGGAAAGAAGTGGATGAAATTAATTTTAATAATACATTTATCTCAAGACGTCTGAAATATTACCACTTCTATAAAAACTATTGAGCAGGTATTTTGCATTCCTTTTTCATTCTGGGAACTCTAGTGTGTCTTTCACACTCACGGCCCTTTCAGACCAGCTGCACTTCAAGTGACCAATAGCTTAGACAGCACAGTGATAAGAGGATAAAACTTTTCAACCTATAATTTGAGGAAAACAGCTTTTTTATTTTTAACATTTATTTTTATTTTTTGAGACAATAGTCTCACTTTGTCACCCAGACTCAAGTGAAGTGGCGCGATCTTGGTTCACTGCAACCTCCGCCTCCCAGGTTCAAGCAGTTCTGCTGCCTCTGCCTCCTGAGTAGCTGGGATTACAGGCATGCGCCACCATGCCCAGATAATTTATTTTTATTTTTATTTTTTATTTTTGGTAGAGATGGGATTTTGCCGTGGCCAGGCTGGTCTTGAACTCCTGACCTCAAGGAATCCGTCCACCTAGGCCTCCCAGAGTGCTGGGATTACAGGCGTGAGTCACCGTACCCAGGCTACGTTTTGTTTGGATTACAAAAAAATGGATGTGGAAAGACCGTTCCTTTTCTCATGCCCAATGACAACCATTGTAATGCTTGCTTTCTATTCTACATTAAAAAAAAGTTAAAAGATTTTAGTATAACCTCTTATTTTAACTATTTAAGATTAGTTTAAAATGTACAGACAGTTGCAAAGAATACAGCGAGTTGCCATATAGCCTGTACTCGGTGACCCCTGTCATTAATATCTGATGTTACTGCATACTTGTCACAACCAGGAGATCAGTTGGACGTTGCTGTTAACTAAGCCCTGAACCATATTGAGAATTCACGGGGGTTCCCCTAATGTCCTCTCTCTGTCCAGGATCCCATCCAGGACACCCCATTAAATTTTGTTGTCATGCTCAGCTTCCTCTGGCTTGTAACAGTTTCTCAGATTTTCCTTTTTTTTTTTTTCCACCTTGAGACAGTTTCACTCTGTTGCCCAGACCAGAGTGCAGTGGCGCGATCTCAGCTCACTGCAACTCCGCCTCCCAGGTTCAGGCAATTCTCCTACCTCACCCTCCCAAGTAACTGGGATTACGGGCACAGGCTGCCATGCCCAGCTAATTTTTTTGTATTTTCGTAGAGATGGGTTTTCACCGTGTTGTCCAGGCTGGTCTCACAACTTCTGAGCTCAGGCAATCCACCCGCCTCGGCCTCCCAAAGTGCTAGGATTACAGGTGTGAGCCACCTCGACTAGCCAGATTTTCCTTTTTCTTTGACAGCGTTGAGAAGCACTACTCAGGCATTCTATTGCAGGTCTCTCCACTGAGGTTTGTACGTAGTTCTTCTCATGGTACAACTGGGGGCTGTGGATTTTTCGGGGAAGCCCATAGAGGTGGTTTGTCCTGCTTCTCACATCATATCCAGGCCACACACTATCACTGTCGTTTATTGCCGATGGGATTAATGGTGATGGCCTAGCTGGGCTAGTGTTTGCCAGATTTCTTCATCGTCAAGTTACCCTTTCTACTTCTCCATATTCATTCCTTGGAAGCGCGAACCCCCAGAATTTGAAACAGTTCTCCGTTAATTTAGAAAGTTTATTTTGCCAAAGCTGAGGACGTGCACCTGTGACCCAGCTTCAGGAGGTCCTGACGACCTGTGACCTAGGTGGTCGGGGCGCGGTTTGGTTTTATACATTTTAGGGAGACATGAGACATCAATCCATACATGTAAGAACCATACAAAGGTTCCATCCAGAAGCAGGGACAACTAGAAGCAGGGAGAGGGATTCCAGGTCACAGGTAGGTGAGAGACAGTTGTATTTTTATGTATGTAATATATGTATTTATTATACTTTAAGTTCTAGGGTACATGTGCACACCACATGTTCTCACTCATAGGTGGGAATTGAACAATGAGAACACTTGGACACAGGATAGTTGTATTCTTTTGAGCTTCTGATAAGCCTTTCCGAAGGAGGCAATCAGAACATGCATCTATCTCAGGGAGCAGAGGGATGACTGAACAGAATGGGAGGCAGGTTTGCCCTGAGCAATTTCCAACTTGACTTTCCCCTTTAGCTGAGTGATTTTGGGGACCCCAGGATTTTCCTTTCACAGAAACAAGTCACTAAGTGTAGCCCCTGCTCAAGGACAGGCCCCCACTGAGAACAGCTCTCATTCTATTCTCTATGTTGGTTTTTCTTCACTTCCCTTGAAGAATTTCTTAGGCTTTGTAAAATGTTTAGCTGTAAACACTTTCGAAGTCTGCACCATCGTGCAACAGGTGGATGTGCCGTAGTTCACAGCCCTGCTGTTTAGGATCTAGACTTGGAAGAAGGTGGGGACATCACCTCAGCACAGAAGAGCCAGAGGGTGTTCCCAGCAGAGGGGCCAGTTTGGGCACCAGCACTGAGGGTGGATGGTATGTGTCCTTTTTTTTTTTTTTTTTTTTTTTTTAGATGGAGTTTTGCCTTTGTCATCCAGGCTGGAGTGCAATGGCATGATCTCAGCTCACTGCAACCTCCACCTCCTGGGTTCAAGCGATTCTCCTGCTTCAGCCTCTGGAGTAACTGGGGTTACAAGCATGTGCCACTACACCCAGCTAATTTTTTTGTACTTTTAGTAGAGACGGGATTTCACCATGTTGGTCAGGCAGGTCTTGAACTCCTGATCTCAGGTGATCCACCTGCCTCAGCCTCCAAAGTGCTGGGATTACAGGAGTGAGCCACTGCATCCAGCCTGGTATGTGTCTTTGTGAGGAACGTGCAGTGTAGACCTGGGCAGATGACCTTGTGAGCTGTGCGTGGCAGGAGGTGAGCCTGGAGTGATAGTTTTTACAACTGCATCCCGTCCCAGCAGGGGCTGAGGGGAAGGCAGGGTCCTTGGGCTTCTTTGTGCCACAGATGGCCCCATCGATAAGTTAGAGAAGACTTCAGACTCCTCCTCTGAAGAGTTTTAAATGCGTAAAATAAAATACGTAAGACTGCAAAAGCCACTTACAGAGAAGTATAATTATCCAAATGTGACTATTGTGTGACCTAGTCACATGCACTTCTTCAGCAGTAATATGGAAGCAGAACTCAACATCGCCGCAATTTCAAAGTCCTGTACTTTGAGCTATCTGCTGCAATTGAAATAAGAGGATTATCTGGATTACAGCTGCTGATACTATTAGGGTTTGTCGCCTACATTTAGATAGAAGGAAATGCTAAGTTGCAGTTAGTGGTTAGGAACAACAAAGATGCATTTTTTTCACCATCTGGGAACAGGGCCCTCTGGATTCTATACATAGATTCTTGGAGGGCCCAGGGACCCCAGGTTAAGAAGCCCTGTTTAAGGTCAGGGGAGGGAGGAGCATGTTGGCTCATGATTATTCAACAAACATAAGAAGTGCCTTTCCTACTTTGTGTCCTATGTGAGACGGGAACTATATCTAGATAAAGTGAGTGGTGGAGGAAATGGCGAGGAAGCATCCCAGCAGGGGGTTGTGCCAGCTTTGAGGAGTCAGTGTGGCACAGTGACCTGCTGTGGTCTGGCTTCTGCGAGGAAGGAACTGTTGCAGGTGTTTACGTGTATGCGTGCTATTTAGAGATACATACCCAAAGTCTGTTTGGCCAGCTGGGGATCTGATTCTGGTCTCCTAGCTGCTTGTTTTGGTTTCAAATCTTCCGATTCTTGGGTTTCAGCAGCCCCTGGGAGGCCAAGTGTGTGCTGAGATTAGCATGTGCAGGGTCTGTCCTTGGTCCTTTTCAGTTTCCCTAAGAAAGTCATTGGGTTGACCCCTAGATCTGGCCTAAATCCATTGGCTTATGTATTTATATTGGGCTTCTTAGGCTATGTGGAAACCCTTCGCCAGTGTCCCATATGGAATCCAAGAGCAGAAGGTGAGGCTTGGCCCTATGGGGTGGGAGACAGGATTGGGCTAGCATTTGTAACACATGTCACTGTGGGTGTCCTTCCTCCTGCAAACTAGGGATTGTTTTTTCTTCTTCTTCTTTCTTCTTTCTTCTTCTTCTTTTTTTTTTTAGATGAACTCCTGCTCTGTCACCCAGGCTGGAGTGTAGTGGTGTGATCTGGGCTCCCAGCAACCTCCACTTCCCGGGTTCAAGTGATTCTCCTACCTTAGCCTCCCAAGTAGCTGGGACTACAGGTGCACCACCATGCCTGGCTAATTTTTTGTATTTTCAGTAGAGACAGGGTTTCGCCATCTTAGCCAGGCTGGTGAGATTTCTTCTGTATCGACAGGACCAGCATAGAGCAAAGCACATAACAGGAGACTTTTGTTAAATTAACAGATGCATACTTCCTTTAATAATATTTAGTGTGCTTCATAGATTATTTCACCTTTTTATTATTTATTTGTGAGGAGTTTTCCTTGCTTCATATAGGTGAGAAAACCAAGGCTCAGAGAGAATAAATCGCTTGCCCAGCCATTTCTAAAATGGATTAAATCCCTTGTTGTCTTGTTGTCTTTTAAAACCGTTCACTGAGCACGTGACTCATGCCACCACTTATTGATGTCTTGGGATTGTGGAACATCAGTAAATTCCTGGGACTAACTAAGACTGTGGATGCCCATAAGGTTGTTACTGACTGTGGCGGCTGTTTGTCCTTCCATTGTTAGATAGTCCCACTCAGACTTAGATGACCTGCTTTTTTATCTTTCATCTGGCTTTTAATTTTTCCACCTCCTCCTCTGCTGCCGGGCTGGCCTCTGCTATCAATAAACCTGCTTCGGGCAGCTTCCTCTCCCTTTTTACAGAATGGACTAAGAAATCTACATTGTTAGGGTTGTGTGAAAAACGAGAGCAGTGAGGTTTAGGCTGGAGATCTGGAGACATTCGTTACAGAATAAAATACATGAAACAGTGCACGGGCTTCGTGACAGCTTGTTTGTCTCCTCAGAAGTCATTTTTGCTCATTCCTACATTTAGAAAGAACCCAGATTCAACTAGAATTTGGTTCTCTGAATACAGAGGATGCCTTTGCATTCCGATTTTGTCAGTAGGGGTGATGGAGAACACTGGCATCTCTGCAATATGCTTTTGAAAAGAAAATGCTTCATAATAAAATGCTCTGGCCATTTCCCCTAAATCCCATTTTCCCCCCATTTCAGCCACCTGATATCCTAAAAAATTGCCCTAACATCTATACATTCATCTTAATCTGAGGCACCCACAGGACACCATGATCTAAGTTCCAATTTTGAAACCGATATGTTTCAGGATAGAGGTGTTCCTAGAAAGAATTCGTGTGACGATTATATTTTTATTGGAATGGAGCCTCCCCTTGACTTTTTATACTCTCTTCATGTGTTGTGGGGGCAAATGGATGAGAGGGATTTGGCCAAGAGGTATCAAAAGAGGCATTCACTTCATCTGCCCCAGCCATCTGCACATCGGTCCATACAGCGCAGATATGCTGTGTGCTGTGTCGGGCTTGGGAGTCATAGAGAAGTGTAACACACCCTTCCTGCTTTAGAGAAGCTGGGTTTTAAATCAAGTGACAGCACAACATGAAAACATAAAAAGCAAAAAATTAAGGGGCTCAGCAGTCTATGGCTGAGGTAAAAGAGCATTCAACTGAATGTAGATAGTGACACTATAACGGAGTATAGATAGTTTTCTTTACATTTGCTATTTTAAATAAGGGCTAAATAAATTAAATATACACACACACACACTGACATTAATTCTTACTGCAGCCTTGCTGATTATCCCCAGTTTATGAAGAAACTCAGCTGATAATACATGTGTTTAGTAAGTGCTTAATGTTCTAAGTTTATTAAGTGCTTAGTATTCTAAGCTCTATTTTAAAATTTTGTATAAAATATGCATCCCACTGAGGGGTAGGTACAATCATTTTCTACATCTCACAGCTGGAGAAACTGAGGCTCAGATGGTCTTAGTAAGGAAAAAAGGATATCAAGATCCATTTGAGGCCCAAGGTCAGGACTGTTTCCACTGCATCTGTACCCTTCCTTATGCTTCTTTTTCCTCCTCTTGGTTCCTAAGGCAGCTGGCAATAGATATTCTGTGCATCCATCCGATCCTTGCTTACTCAGTTCTTGACATGTGCCTGCTTCTGAACTAGGCTCAGAGGAAGCAGCTACAGTCCCTGACCTCACAGTACTCAGTCTTGTTGGAGATGTAGAAAGACACTGAATATGTGAGTGAGTGAATGAATGAATGCCAAAAGTTTCACTTTATATGTACATGAGGTGTCTTCCAGCCCGGATACATTGGCAGCCCTTGTCTTCTCTGAGTTCTAAACTTTGTGTTTCTAAACCCATTTCCAAACTTTTTAAGCCATTTTAATGTCACTGTATAAAGTGTCTGAGACCTCGTTTCCACCATCTGCACATTTATTGAACGTGCTCAATGCTCCATCATTGTCTCATAACAACTGCAGGTACAAGAGAAGCCACCAAATCCAGTACGTGACTTTGCGGATGGTTTATTCCCTTAAGGAGAAAAGCCTTACACAGAGAAATTGAGCAATGAAACCCTTCACACTGAGCAAACACGTTCCCCACTACGCAACTCATGAGAAAAATGAGGACTGTTGTGAAACATGACAGATTGCCCAAGTGTTATTTTTCTTCTATTGGAAAATTCTAAGATGTTTCCTCATGTGTAGTTTTTCAGTCACAAAAACGGCAGTAGGAATATTTAAATATTAAATCACAGTTTGAAAATAGATATATACATACATATATATACACACGCAGAGATACATAGTTGACTGTTATGATTCCCAGATATGCAGGGTTATCATTGTGGCTGCTTTGCATCAAGACAAGTTTGTAAGAAGCAGTGACATAGTTCAACGTAGTAGTCAGGAGCTAGATTACTTCCCTGTAATTGCTACAGACACACGGTACAAGGCTAGCGAGATTACAGACAATCATATCATTTGAGTCTACTATCTTTGATAACTCTGAATCATTTTCAAAGTTAAAATTGCAGCTATTGTCAGTAAAGTGCCTCTTATAAAGGTCATGCCTTCTGATTTGGGGACAGAATAACTAGGCGTAGCACAAGAAGAGATGGCTCAGGTATCGGACTATCCTGGGTTTCCAGTCTTGGTCTGCTGTTCACTAGCTGGTAAGACCTTGAGTAAACTATTAAACTTCTGTGAGACTCAGATGATAGTGCCATATTCTGTAGGTCTGCTGTGAAGATTAAATGAGATATGGTAGGAAAGCACTTTCCACAAGGCTTGGTGTATGCTAAACGCTCATCAAATGCTTATAATAAGGTTTAGCAAGATTTAATTTGGTGAATTCAGATCTCCCTCTCTTTTGCACACCTAAGCACACCTGAGTAATTCACTCTAAGTACTAATGTAAATTTCCTCAGCCAAGGTTAACTAACCCGTAGGGTACCTTTTCTTTGTCTCAGAATATATAGTTAACAAGGGACCAGAGAGGTGATGATCCATTTGGTCTATTTGAAGCCCCTCGTAGATATGATTCTCCAATAGGAGTCATTCAGGTCTTTTCTAGAGGCCTCTGCAAGAGCAGGGACTGATAGAATAAGCTGGTGTTTGGGCTCTAACTTTTTGGGTCCCAGATGTTCCATTTATAAAATAGTGAAGAGATGCATACTCAAAATTGCTGTAACAAATAAGATAATGAACAACTTAGCATAGTGCTTGGCACCGAGTAAAGAATCAATGGAGATTTTTTCCATTATATTTATTATTCTCAATTTTTATTGAATCCGGCGTCACCATTGCAGGGAAATTCTGACTTAGAAAGAGCTTCATTATGTTGGATCCAAATTTCCTTCTCCATGACTTCAACCCATGGGTCTAAGACTTGCCCTCTGTGCTCTGCATAAGATAGTTCCATTTCTCAAAATCAGTGGCGACTGGGTTTTTCTGACCACCTTCTTCCACCCATTGCCAGAATAATCCCTAGTTTCTCCAACCCGACTTCCTATGATCTTTGAAAGCTAAGTTCTGTTTCCCAAATTGAGATGCAAATTCAGTAAGAACCTAGCTCTTGGGTTTCCACTGAATTTCAAATGGAGTGAGCTGTTATCCAGCCTTGTAATTTGTAGATGGCAGGTGTTTTCACTCTAAGAAAATCTAATATGATTCACACTGTCTTACAGAAGAGATCATTCATGGGGTGAATTCTCTTTATACAAGAATTCTTATATATGCATATACAAATATATGTATATATACATACACATTTCTTTAAAATATTAAATGTCTCTTTTGCTAAGGCACTTAATATAAAATTCTGACTGTTAAAATTATATTTTCATGTCGCTTTGGAAGAAGAGAGCTTCGAATAAAAGTAGGAACACATGCACAGCTTCCCGTATTCATCAAGTATTTAATGAGCGCCACTGTATGACTTGCACTGGACTAGGTTTTGGGGAGGTCATAGTAAGGAGGATATATTCCCAGTCCTTTTCCTGTTTAGGAATCTCTCTGCACACTGCACAGAATTCCCTGTGAATAACTACACAACATTTAATATGCAGCACTGGGTAAACAGAATCATCGTTTAAATGTGTGATGAGAGCTGGTTCTGATGGGAAAGAGGGGAGAAGCTATAGGGGATTTGTGGATTTTTGTGTGTCCCATGTTTTTTTGATACTTAAGCGCCTAAATTATCAGAAAATCAGATATTCTTGTCCTTTAAAAAGGAGCTAGAAAGACAATAAGAGGGGAAAATGACAGTGAAAAAAAGCCACTTATTCCCATATGTTTTCCTGTTTTCCTATTCTGACACATTTGGAAGCTCTAAAAAAAAAAAAGGGAGAAAATATGGGTTATAAAGACAGTCCAATTTCTATCTGAATCCTACTTTCTCGCTCACCAACTGGGTGACTCTGGTCGAGTTTTCTCACCTCTATGAGCTTCCATTTCACATTTGTAAGGACAGAAATAATAATGGGAACTTCTCAACATTGTCGAGAAGATTCAGTGAGCTAATATATGCAAAGCACTGAGAGCAATATCTGGCACAGAAAAGGCCCTAAATAAAAGAATTCTAACAGTAAATATTATATTTTACTAATACAATAAATAATAGCCTGATATTCATTAACAATAACCTTTTCCTTTTAGCTTCAACCTCTTCAGGTTTAAACCCTTGTTAAGTCTATTTCTGTTTCTAAACAACTGGTAAACCTCTATCTTCATACCAGGAAACTGGCCATTTGGTCAGCAGAACCAAAGGCTGTTAAATGAGTCTCTGCAATAGATGTGCCCTGAGCACGGGGGCCCTTGGAGTCCCACAGCTTCCAGCTCTAGAGGTCACCCCAGGCTGCTACCAAGTGGACCCACTTCTTGGTTTGACCCATACCCCTACCTGAACCTGTCTTGGTCATTTCAGTGGGTCTGGCATGGTCTGCAGCTGGGTCTCTTAAGGCTCTGTAAGAGTAGAGGAATGTTCCAGGGCACCACTCTCAGGGGCCAGACAGGCCGGTCCAGAGGCCTTACCAATTCCTATGAGCCCCAAACCGGACAAGGGAGAAGATTCAAGGAAGAGCCTGGCCAAGTACCCAAAGCCCTGCCATTCAGCAGCTGATTCAGTGTGAGAGTCAATTGGTCCTTCTGAAATGGGCTGACCTTGTCCTGTCTCTGGAGTATTAACTGGGGGCTTTTCCCATCAATAAGGATGTTTATCAAATTTTATTTCTGACTGGAATAAACCTAATCTGTACCCTTCACAGTGTAGGGTTGAAGAGAAACTTAACCTCAACAATGCCCAGGTTAATGGATACAACTTTCCATTAAAAATCAAAATCAAGCAACTATTCACCTCACTTGGCAAATGTTCGATGACCTTGAGGTGCACACATATTTGGAATCAGGATGGTTTTCGTGTGTTAACATCAGAATTACCCATTACAGTACCTCTTGGCAGGCTACAAATAACAGATTATTCTATTGTTCCAAATTCCATCTATCCATCTGAATGGACCCAAAGAGTCTTGTGGTTTGGCATCTAAAGAAGAAATTAGTGATATTAGAAGTCTACCTGATTCAATTTCTTGGGATTTAGGCAAGATCCAGCAGGACTTCTAGTGACTTGGAAAGGCTGGATCAGGCTTGGGTATAGTCCAGAACAGCTAGAGACAGGCATTTTTCTTTAGAGTAGATGCTGAATGATGTCAAAGAGAAAACTCATAGTATGGGCCTGAGCAGCACCATCATGGGTCATTTGGGTGGTTAGAGACAGAAAAGGAGGCCAAGGGTCCAGATCGGGGTAACTAAGAACGAGTGGGAAATTGACAAAATAAGGCTCAATGGTGAAAAGTTATTGACCATGGGGCTGACTGCTTCACAGGCATTGGGTCAGTCTCCAAGACCCAAGATTTGTGCCTGCCTAGTTCGCAATTTCTGAGAAGTCAGGGTAGGATTCCAAGTCAGCAAAGATGTCATTGGGATTCCTACAGCTCAGGTTGCAGAAGCAGGCATTAATCCATAGGACCTGGCGGGAGAAGCCAAGCCCATCAGGACACTGGAAGGACACGTTGATGGTCTTGGACTTGTAGGGGATGCAGCACCTGCTGTCCATGCAAACTCCACAGTATTTGGGTTGATAGGAGCGTGTGCTGATGCAGCCGGCGAGGGTGAAGTTCATGGATGCCTCTGGCTGGTACACAGCCAGACACTTCTTCCCTGCCTGAAGGAAAGGAAAGGCGCTTTCAGTGGGGTTGCTCAGAGAATGGACAATCACCTTCTTCCCCTGAGCCCCGTTTTTCCCTCCTCACTATGTGGGAGCATTCCACCTTACTTTCAGCTTGACAGCATCCTCAAGCAAGGAGGGACAACAGCAAACACAGTGAGATCCAGTGTACTGCACAGGGGTAAATGGAGGACCACAGAGGAACATGTTTTGTTTGGGTTGTATCTCACAGCCTGCACTTTCTCTTTTGTCCCGCATTTTTGTCTTGCCTATGGCCATTCATTGTGGTTTCACCAATATGGGGAGCCTGTGTAGCTCCTTTATCCAAGCAAGTTCCCCTGTCTAGCTAGTGGCAGAACTGGCATCGGGACTCCATGCTCAGGGGACATGCTTTGCCCTAACTTCCCTGCCTGCCTTTGCCTCTCGTGGTCTTTCACACACACCTTTAATATGCAATGTATTCAAATGGATTTACATTATTAAAAGGTAACTCTACCTTCCACTGGGCTATGGGCCACTTGAGATTTGCTGTTCTTTCTGTGTCTCTGTGGTATAATTCCATGCCTAGTACAGAGTAGGCACAGAGTAAACCCATTGGATTGAGGGTTCTCAGGGTCTACTGTGTACCAGCACTATGCTAGATCTAGGCTGTATGGTGGCATGAAGCCCAATTTGGGAAACCCTCTGAGGGTACATAATTCTGGAAAAAAATTGGTTAGAAATCAAAATTGGCTTGGACTTGAGTTATCTGGTCTAGTAATGGTAGAGCCATCTCACTCAGCTTAGGACCTTTGCTCTAATTCTTCTGCAGCTGGTATATTTTCCACGTATGTTTTCAGTTAAGAGATGTCTATGGAATGCTTACTGTATACCGAGTGCAGAAAATACAAAAGCTAGTATTACAGGGAAAAATAATCAGAGAGGAAGAAGAAGAAAGAAGAGGAGAAGAAGGAGAAGGAAGAAGAAAAATGGATCCAGCTGATCAATATGGAGATGACTGGAGAAGGTGTCTAGGGGATGAGCAGTGATGTTGGATGTCTGAAGAGGATCACAGGGAGGCGTGCTGCCTTTTTTACACTGGAGGCAACCCTGGCCTCAACATCCCTAAGAAACCATCAGCATTCCAAAAATGGAATAACTGTTGAATTTTTTGTTTTGTTTGCTTTGATTTTCATGTGACAAGAGACTGACCACTCCTAAGGCATGAGTGAGGGAGACTTGAATTAGATAAATCAGATCCACTTTTAACTCTGAAGCTGGGGCTCAGGCTAATGTGGCCCAATTTTCTTTGATGCTTTATTTTAATTATCTTGGACTCTTAAAGCTGAAAGGGATTTCAGAGATCCACTCCAATATCTTAATGATGAGGGAATGGGGGCTCAGTGATGAGCAGAGATTGGCCACAGTCACATGCAATTAATGCAAGTAGACATTTGACTCTAGGGGTCCTGAGCCTCATTTAGTGCTCCCTATATCACCCAGTGTGGCTGCTCTGTGTGAGTGGGTTGGCATGGGAGTGAAGGGAGGATAGAAATTGGTAAGGATCCCTCAGAATCATTATAGAAGACCACTCCTGAGGGTCCCTGAGGTTTTCCTGGAGTGATCCTGATTCTAATAATATGATGCCTACCAAAGCTTCCATTGGGTGAAATTCACAGTGCACCAATCTGGTGACCTGCATTATCCCAAATAGCTGTTACACCAGCTCTACCAGGTGAGCTTAACTGTTCCCACTTTACAATATTCCCACTTTACAAATGCTTCCCACGAGGAAGTTCAGGAGCCAGGCTCAAACCCGGATTTGTCTGCTTGTGAAGTCCAGACGTCCACCCCTGCTCTGGACCCACCTTGATGAGTGTACGGATGTCCACATTGCATGGCCGCAGGTTGCAGAGGCGGCTTTCTTGCTCAGGCCAGCACTGGGCGTTAACATTGGAGATCCGAGTGGAGACCCCCAGGCCGCAGCTGGTGGAACAAGGGCTCCAGGGGCTTGTGTAGGCTATGCAGTTCCTGTGCCATGGCTCTACCTCACCCACAGCATCTGTGTGTGGGGACCAGAATCTGCATGAATCTACAGCTCCCACCAGCCCCCAACCCTCACCTTCACCACACTAAGGTCTGGGGTCCCCAGAACTCAAGGGAACAGAGAGAAATTGGCTGTCCCTCCCCACAGGACAGCAAGTTGGCTTCTAACCAGCAAAGGTACCCAGGGAGTGGAGGACATGTTCTGAGCTCCTTGTATTTTTCTGATCAAGAGAGGCAGTGTGGAAGCATGGGAGGAAACCCATCTTTAGAGACAGGTGGACCCAAGTTCAAATTCTGCTCTATCACCTACAAGCTGTGTGATCTTAGATAACCCACCCTGGGCCTGTCTCCCTATTAGAACAATAACAGCTGCCTATGGGGCTGGCAACACAATAATAGGGCTTAGATTTTTACTGAGTATGCATCAAACATCTTGCCAGGTGCTGGGAATAGGACTTATTTTATTATTGTTACAAGTTTTTGAGACGGAGTTGCTCAGGCTGGAGTGTAATGTGTGATCTCGGCCCACCGCAACCTCTGCGTCCTGGGCTTTAAGTTATTCTCCTGTTCATCCTCCTATGTAGCTGGGATTACAGGCATGGGCCACCATGCCCGGTTAACTTTGTATTTTTGGTAGAGATAAGGTTTTACCATGTTGGTCGGGCTGGTCTCGAACTCCTGAGCTTAGGTGATCTGCCCACCTCAGCCTCCCAAAGTGTTGGGATTACAGGCATGGGCCACCGTGCCTGGCCGGAAATAAGACTTTTAAAAGACATTCTCCTGCCTCTGCAGAGATAAAGTTTACTTGGGGGAAGTTCAAAAGCAAGTAGCTACATCCTAGCACCTAACATTTTGTTTCAGTGATGCCGAGGGCATAGTGGTTAAGAGGGTATACGGGCTTCTTTGGGAGGCCAAGGCAGGTGGATCACTTGAGGTCGGGAGTTTTGAGACTAGCCTGGCCAACATAGTGAAACCCCATCTCTACTAAAAAATTCACAAACTAGGTGGGGTGGTGGCATGTGCCTGTAATCCCAGCTACTCAGGAGGTTCAGTCACAAGAATTGCTTGCATCTGGGAGGCAGAGGTTTCAGTGAGCCGAGATCACGCCCCTGCACTCCAGTCTGGTCTAAAAAGCAAGACTCTGTTCAAAAAAAAAAAAAAAAAAAAAAGGAAAAAGAAGACATACAGGCTTCAACTGGCAGCACTGCTACTTGCTGGCTATGTAATTTCCAATAAGCTAGCTCACACCTCCTTGCCTCAGGATCCCCACCTGCAGATGGGGTTGGCTATAGCATCTCTTTCCCGTACCGTGATAGAAAAGACAACTTTACGCCTATGAAAGCACCCAAGCTGTCCCTGGCCTTTAGTAAGCTAAAGCCCTTAGTTCATGTGAGTCTGTGTGGTCATTTGACTATCGGCCAACTCAACTACCCACTCTTGGATGGTCCTATTGATGCACGTATCTCCCGCATCTAGAAGATGGTAGGTGCTCTCTAACCATCTGAAAAACGGAAAACGGTAGTGAGCTCAAGACCAAAGCAGGTTAAAAGCTGTTAAGACGGAGAACTCCCCACAGAAAGATGGAACAAGATGCAGAGGAGAGGAGGCCTGTCCCATCCAAACACACATATGCATGAGGAGAGGAGGGAACAGGCAGAGAGGGAAGGGATGGAAAGACAGATGGAAGCTCAGAGAAAAGAGAGAGAAAGAAGGAGAGGAGGAGAGAGAAAAGAGTGTGTGTGTGAGAGAAAGAAACAGAGGGAAGGTAATAAAAGTAATAAAAAGAATGAAGGGAGGGAAAGAGAGGGGAAAAGATAAACACAGAAAAGAAGAGAAATGTAACTAGGATTAGGAGAAAGAGGAAAGGTAAGTCAGTTCTTCCAAGCTTATAGGTGTGCAGAGAATATTGATGAATGAATGCAGGAATCACTGAGTGAGAGAGGGAGAGACTTGAATGAAATGGGAGGCATCCAAGGACAGGAGGGGCAGGGCTGGCAGGAACTGGAGCTGCAAGCATCTTGGGAGGCAGTGGGGAGGGATTTGCCCAGAAGGATAAAAGCTTTGGTTTTTGGGTCACCTCTGCTAGGCAGGGGCTCTGCTTGTGCTCAGTCAGTACGGGGTCACTGGGCCACACACAATGGATAGACAGCTTCTGCTTCCCTGCTTCCCCCGTGACCCTCATGCGGCCCTGCTGGGGAGGTGGTGGTGGGACAGCTGCCTTGCCACCCTGGGGCTGCTGGGGACAAAACTGTCCTCCATGCCTCCTCCTATCCACCCAGGACTGCTTCTCCACCTGGCAATTTTGTCTCTTAGGGTGCATTTGGCAATGTCTGGAGGTGATTTTGGTTGTCACACCTCTGAGGGAGACGGTGCTACTGGCATCTAGTGGGTAGAGCCCAGGGATTAGATTGCTGGGATTTGGTAGCCATGCATTAGATTGCTACTAAACATCCTCCAATGCACATGACAACTCCACCACAAAGAATTCTCTCATCCAAGATGTTGACAGTGCCGAGCTTGAGAAATCCTGCCCCACACCATACCTGAGCAGTCTTTAGCATCTATAATTTTAAACAAAAAAACACCAATACCCTTAGAACTCTCACTCTATTGCCATTTTTCCACTGCTCTCTACTGCTTGCCTAGTAAGCACTTTCCTCTAGAAATGTCCTCATCTGCTGCCTGCCATGGCATCAGATGCTCCTGGTTTTCTTCATATATCCCAACCCTCCTCTTGATTTCTCCATGCCTCCTCTTATCCTCTTCACCCTTCAAATGTCAGCATTCCCAGACCTCTGCCTCAGGCCCTCTCTCTCTCACTCTGCATGTTACCCTCAGGCCATCCCAGCCATCACCACCAGCAGCTCCAAGCAAATGACTTCAGAGTTCTCCTATTTCCTCTCCTTCCTCCTCATAAAGAGAAACTGGAAGCTCCTCTTAAGATCCCGTGGACAGGGCACTCTGCCTTAAATTCAGTCTGTTTCAAACTAAGTAGATCTCCCTTAGCCCGAATGTGCTTCTTCTCTTGTATTTGATCCTAGGCAATGGCAAGCCCCGGAAGTCAGCCTCTGGCTCTCTTTCTTCTTCACCCCATGCGTTAAATTGACATTAAGACCTTCAATCTCACTGAAGAAATGCCTCTTGTGCCTGTTCCTTCTTTGCTGCCTCTACTCCCACTACCCTAGTTCAGATCCTTATTAGCCCATCCATCTATTCACCCACCCATCCATCCATCCATCCACCCATCTGCCATCCATCCATCCATCTATTAACTGATCCATCCATCATTCACCTATTTGCCCATCATCTATCCATCCAATCATCCATTTATTTATACATCCATCTATTCATTCATCCATCTGTTTATCAGTTCATCCATCATCTATCCATCCATTCATCCATCTGTCCACTCATCTACTTATTTATCCATCCATCCATCCATCCATCCATCCATCCATCTACTCATACATCTATCTATCTATTCATCTATCCATCCATCTACCCACCCATCTATCTATTTATACACCTATCTATCAACTCATCTATCTGTCAACTCATCAGTCCACCCATCTATTCATACATCCACCTATCTATTTATCCATCCATCTATTAATCCACCCATTCATTCATCATCCATCCATCCATCATCGATCCATCCACTCATCCATCTATTTATACATTCATGTATCTATTTATCCATCCATCTCTTCACCAATCCATCCATCCACCCACCTATCTATTCATCCATCTATCTATTCATCCATCCATCTACCCACCCACCAGTATGACAAACATTAATTGGGTACATGCTAAGTGTATGGCACTGGCTAGATTCCAGTAAGCAGCAGTGAAACAGTTGGGCCCCTCCCCACCCTCCTTTTCCAGGGCTTCCTCTTATCTGGTTTACCTGTCTGAAATCTCACCTGCCCACCCATGTTCATAGCAAGGGGGAAGCCTCAAGTCATCATGAAGCTTCTACTAGACCCATCTCCTCTGGCTCATGCCTCCTCTCCTCAGGTACCCACACACCTACCCTTCTTCCACCACCCATCCCTAACGCTTTAGTAGGATAATAATGGATTGCACTTTTAGGGCTTTGTTCTTTACAAAGCACTCCTCATTTTATGCTGGGAGGATCCCATAGGACAGACTAGACAGATGGGATTATTTCTGTTTTATAGATAGGGCAGTAGGGTCTCAGGGAAGGTATGACTTTCTCAACGTCACAAAGCTAGTAAGTAGTGGACTGGGTAATGAGTCATTCTATGGTGGTCAGAGCTCCAGGAGGGTCCACAACCCATTTGTAGGGTCCCGCCCCCAGCCCACTCGGGCCCACACCCACCGAAGGCTCCTGTGTCACGGGGTGCGGTCTTGCGTGGCCTCCTGGCGTCGTCCTCACACACCCACCGCTCACAGCAGTGGCCGGGTATGCTGACGCGCCGCGGGTTGGGGCACCAGAGACGCGGGGGGCGCACTCGGAGGCACAGTGGGGTGCAGCCCACCGCACCGTCGATGCATGTGCAGTTGTACTTGCAGTTAGGCTGGAAGGACTGGCCATTGTTGTAGCGCACCCCATCCAGGACGCAGCCCACACCGACCACCTCTGCAAACACAGGCGGTGGGTCAGGTCCAGTGGCCTTGATGCCCCTGGCCGGCCCAGCTACCTTCATAGGGGCTCCATGTGGACCACGCCCCAATCCCTGGGATGGCTACCAGCATGGAGGAGGAACAGAGGCACAAAGGCAAAGGCAGGGAGGTGTGAGAGTGCACAGGGCAGGGCTGAGTGTTTGGTGGGACTTCAGCAGAGGGAGTGCGGGACTTCCTTTATAGCTTCAGCCAGCACCTAGGGAGTGGAAGGATGCAGCATCCCGAGGGACTTGCGCCCTGCAGGGTCCCCAGCACCAGGCACAAAACCTAGTACTGACAAATACCTGCCCTTAGGGCTCATGGTTCTGAAGGTGACCGACTTGTAAAGAAAAGCCAGAACACTTCGAAACACGTGTTCCATTCATTCCCTACACATTTATGGAGCCTTCCAGGTGCTGGGGACTCAATAGCGGACGAAACAGACAAAAGTCATGCCCTCAAAGAGCTTATGCTGTGGAAAGGTCATATGGAATGTTGGCGGTCACAAATGTCTGGGAGAAAAGTGGAGCAGGGAGGGGGAGTTGGGAGTGGGGAGACAGTTGCAAATTTATTAATAACCCTTTCCCTGTTTAGAAAAAAAGTTCAGCTAGCTGCCAGAGCTCATTTAATTTTATATAAACACGCTTTTTGCGGTTGAAGCAAATCTGACTGATTTTCGATGTAAAAATAAAATATAAAAACTGTTTCTTGGAGTTCTTTCTAAACAGAACTAACATGGGAATTGTCTGAATCATCAGAATAATCTATTTCAGAAAAATCAGATGCATCAAGTGAATCCCGGCCAACTGTTGAAGAACAATTATGCATAGGAATGCTCGGTTTTCTAGGATTTGACATTTTCAGTGATCGAGAATTACGACATTTTGTAAATGGAAAGACCACTACTAAAAACACAATGCTGTAAATAGATTGATATCTTTTGTTTTTCAAAGTTGGTATTCCAGAATGATGTGAATAGAATAATAAAAGTGAGATATTTTGTGGCAAAGTTATTTTGGGGTAAATACTGCAGCCTCTAGTGCTACTGGTGAGTATTCTCAGTGCAAACAGGAATAGGGTTAAATTAGGTGGATGGGGAAGGCCTCACTGGGTGAGGGTGCTCAGAAAAGCCTGAAGCGGGTGAGGAAGTAAGCCCTCCCAGGGTTGGAGGAGGAGCTTTCCAGGTAGGAAGGGGCCCACTTAAGTAAAAAGACCTGGGGTGGGAGCAAGCCTGGGCTGTGAGAGAGGTCTGAGGAGGGGAGACAAGAAGGTAAATGGAAGGAGAGGAGGTCAGAGAAGGCTTCCTTGTAGGCTCAGAGGAAGGTACAAAGCTGTTAGAGCCTAGCACATAGTAGGTGCTCAGTAAGAAACTGCTGAATGAATGACAAAAACTATACTTTGCAAGAACACTCATGGTGCTGAGTTGAGGACAGATCAGAGGGCAAAGGTAGCATGGGGGACCACCCTGAGACCCAGGTAAGAGGGAGCAGTCTGAAGCCAGAAAGAGAAGAGCTCGGCTTCCAGACAGATTTGGAAGGACAGCTGCCAGGACTTGCTGACAGACGGGCTGTGCGGGGGAGAGGAGAGGAGTCAAGAAGGAAGAAGATGCTCTGTCCTCCTTGTACAAGCAGGGTTTGGGCTGGGTGGACTCAAGTGTTCTCTATTATGCGCGAGACGCCTGGTTGATAACCGAGTGGCTATGTGGAGTTAGTTATGCCAGTTTGGAGTTCCAGGGAGAGTTGGGGACTTCTTGGCCAGATGTCACCCTTGACACCATGCTCTCTTGGGAGAACAGCTTCTGGAAATACAGGCAGAGAGCCCCAGACATCATGAGTGACCACCCAAGGAGGAGCAGTTTGGAATCTGCACTGGGCCAACAGTTCTGTCCTTCAGGGATTGCCTAAAGGTGGCTATTAATGATAGTAATAATCCTAATATCTAGCAGGCATGAAGATTTTCGAAGTACTGTCTCTGTTATTGGATACTGGGAAACCCAAAGCCAGTTGGGTTTCCTTCACCACCTGTTATCTAATCTCAGCTCTGCAGTGCAGGTGTGATCTAGTTAGCTCTCCTCTTACTGAGGCACTTTCAGGAATTCAAGTCAACTTGCTCTGCCATTGAGGCTTTGCCTCCCTTCCCACACCTCCCATGGACTGTCAGTCCCACTCTCAACAGGGACAGTGGGTCACACCTTGTTGTAGCTCTGTTTGTGTTTGCTGCCTCACCTATGTTTATTGTGTGAAGAATCAGTGGAGGGATGGATGGGAGTTGGGGTGAGCTCTACTCTTTATTGTGCATTGCATTACTTATTTTATTCTATACAGAAACACTATCACATTATCATCTTTGTCTTTATATATAGCAAAACAAAGTCTCAGCAAAGTGAAGACGCGTCACGTCCAAGGTGACCACAGCGGGAGGCAGAATCCTGGTTTGTGTGAACTTTGCTGTGGCTACTGTTTCTCTTGGGGTGCAGTTATCCGTGCAGGAGGTGTAGAAAGGAAAGATGCTAACCTCAACTGACCCTCTGATCTAGTGCCAGGCACCATCTGATACATTATCTCATTCAGTTCTCCCGATGACTTCATGAAGAGAGTTTTATTTTTCTCCTTTGATGGACAGGAAAGCTCTCAGAGAGGTTAAATGATTCATTTGTTCAAGGTCACTAAACTGGTGAATGACACAGCTGGGACTCAAACCCAGGGGACCTGACTCCACAGCCCATTTCCTGCCACCAGACACCAGTGAAGGAGGGGACAGAGGAAGCCAAAAAAATCAGAGGAAGTGCTGGGTGAATCACTGATCTTTGCATTCTGAGTCACCCTGCCTCTGCCTGCACGCTGTCTCTCCAGGAAGAGTGTGTGTGTGTGCGCGCGCGTGCGCGCATGTGTGTGTGTGTGTGTGTGTGTGTGTGTGTGTGTGTAGAAGGGAGTGGGCTAAGCCCGGGACTCTGCCCCTGTATGTGGAGACTTTGGAGGCAGAGGTCAGTGCTGGATGCCTGGAGTCCCCAGTACGGTGGTTCTCCCCACCAACTGCACATGGGAACCCCAGGGGAACCTGGGGAGCTTTTAAAAATTGTGATGCTCATGCCTGGCCTCAGAATACGGGGATGGACCTGGGTGTCAGTATATTTCCTTTGTTGATCTTCGTAGTTTTTATTTTTATTTTTACTTTTTAATCTCCGTGTTTTTAAAGTTCCCCAGGTGAATCCTGTTTGCAGCTAGGGTTGAAAACCACTGCATCTAGAAGGTGCTCCAGTCTCTCTCCTTGGAGCTTTGGATGGGGAAGTGAGGTGCTGCTACTGGCTCTGACCAGCCTGCCCACCACAGGCTAGTGGGATGAATGATGGCTGCAGATGGTCCCGTCAGCCAGCTCATTCACTTTCCAACTAATCAAAGGCGAGATGGTGAAGCCAGTTGGGTTTCCTTCACCACCTGTTATCTAATCTCAGATCTGCAGTGCAGGTGTGATCTAGTTAGCTCTCCTCTTACTGAGGCACTTTCAGGAATTCAAGTCAATTTGCTCTGCCATCAGGGCTTTGCCTCCCTTCCCACACCTCCCATGGACTGTCAGTCCCACTCTCAACAGGGACAGTGGGTCACACCTTGTTGTAGCTCTGTTTGTGTTTGCTGCCTCACCTATGTTTATTGTGTGAAGAATCAATGGAGGGATGGATGGATGGGAGCTGGGGTGAGCTCTACCCTTTATTCAGCTCCTGCCATGTAGCAGGCACTTGACATTAAAACCACCCAGAGATATAAACTTTGTCATATTTTCCTTGAAGAAGAAACTGAAACTTAAAAGGTTCAGTAGCTTGCCCAAAGTCATAGTATTAGTGAGTGATAATGATGATAGTTATCCAGCTCAGTTGTCTAGGTCCGAAGAGCCTGCATGAGTTTACTACTCCCTCACTCTTCACTATGGGGGATCTAGGCCCATACTGGAAGGGGAGGGAGCTAGACCTGCTCCCTCCTCTAAAGGTGACTGTGAATAAGACTGAGGTAACTTTCCTCGCAAGCCAAGCCGAAGAGCAGTCAATCTTTTTTGTTTTGTTTTGTTTTTTTTTTGCATTTCCTTATTTATTCTGCAACAACCATGTGGGGTTGGTTTTATCAAGCTCCTTAAGTGATGTGCATGTGGTCACGTAGCTAGCAAGTGGCAGAGCCAGGATCTAAAACCCAAGCCTGTCAGCCTGTAAATATCATAATCCTTCCACCAAACCACACTGCCCTCAGGCCTGACCCAGCTTCATTTAAACATTGAGTAGTGTTTGTGCAACTGAAATAGCCAAACGATGTAACTCAGAGGTCACCCTCTGCCCACAGACGTATTTAGTTTGGCCCACAGAGTGGTTTTAAAAATATTTTTGAATTATTGCCAATGTTTACAAATCATACACAAATCCATATATCTGGATTCTCTTGAAAACTAAGCATGCCGAACAAGATCTAGCTTTTTTCTGCTTGGCCACAGTGGCTGGGCCCAGTAGGGTGATCTCTGAGAGCCAGGGCTTACACACACCACATTGCCATTGTACCCATCATACTCTGTTTGAGTTATATGAGCCAGGGTTGCGATTGCTCATTTTTATTACCTGCCTTGTTCTGGTCTAATTACATGCAAATCTTCAAGGACAGAATTAGCCTGTCCTGGGAACTGTCCATTGGTTTAGCTGACCATTTGCGGAAAGACTGTTTCTTAGAGGAACCCTTTGTTCTGTTTACCCTCTGGCCCAGAGGTGTATTCTTTTGCACACCCCACACTCTCTTCTTTCCTGCATTAGGGTCTCATGAGTTCAGACACTATGGTAGCACTTCTGGGAACATGTTCAATAGAGCACTAGTGAGTTGTGTGTGTGTGCACGTGTGGGCGCATATATGTGTGTGATGTGTATATGTATAACTGTGTGTGTGTGTATAGTGTAATGGGTGGGTGAGAAACTATCTGAATGAAAAAATTTAGTATTAAATACATTTTAAAAATTTATTATGAAGTTTATGATAGCTCTCTTTTGGAATTTGGCAATGGACATGAACATTTGAAGCCTCTGAGAATTTCTATAGCTCCTGGTTAGTTTCATTTATCTCAATGCTTGCAAAACTTCATGAACAGGGAACCATTGGTAAGTGTAAAATCTATTAGAATCTCCTTTGCCCTACAGTTTTTGTTTTTTTAAAATAAAAGGAAAGGAAGTACACAGAAGCCCATGGTGTTGGGAAGTTAAGTGGCTGTACTGGGTCAAGGCAGGACCTAAGATGAAGAGATTGGGGGTGAGGAGGACAGGGAAGGGGGTTTTCCATGCCACCAGTGGGGAAGGCAGGCAGGACAGGCAGTTTCTGGGTTCACACAATCTTTGAATCCATGACAGAACATCTATAAATGAGTGGTGCTTGGCAGATGACAAGATCTCAATACAGCTTTAGAGATTAGTGCAATGGCAGTGAACAGAATTATCTTTTTAATGACCTTGAAGAACAGTTTTCACAGGGGGAATAAATTATGAGACAGGCTTGTATAACTGGAGGTGGTTCTAGTGTAAGAAGTCCAGGCCAGGTTTCCCTACCTGGGTTATAGGGAGGGAACAGATGACTGACAGTATATTAGCAGCAGTTATTGAACTTTAGCATGCATGAGAATCATCTGGGAGTCTTGTTAAAGGAATGGATCCTCATTCCCACTTCCAGAGACTCTAATTCAACAAGTCTGGGGTGGGGCTCAGGAATAACATTTGTAACCAACACATCAGATGATTCTGAGCAGGTGATGCTGCAAGTTCTCTTTGAACGTAACTTTTATGTGGCTGCTAACGAGTTTCAGTAAAAGAAGAAAAATTAGAAAGATGGGAGAAGTGGGATGGTTATTCACAGAAAGACAAAGACACAAGGATTGGTATGAAAGTTGAAGCATGAACCAATGATAAAAGAGAAGAAACTGTTATAAATTAACCATGAGGTTCAGATAAAATAAAATTGTTTGACTTCAAACGACGTGCATAACCCTCATTGACAATCCACGTCAAAAAATACAATGGTTACCTGAGGATGAGAGACTATATTGTGTGTGACTATGTGATGCGGTGTATACGGAGTCCTAGTTAAGGGGAAGACTTGATTCAGCACTAAGGAAAGAAGGGAACTTTTGGGTTTGAGACTTTGTGGAAGTTTTCAGAAGTTAGGCTGCTGCATCATAATACCTAGTTACCTCTCTGAATCTGATGAGTCACGTATTTTGGGTAATGCTTACACAATTCAAGGGAATACAAGCCCAGACAGAAGCAGGAGGTCAGAAAATTTCATAAAGGAGGTGTCTTGGAACAAAAAAGGACAGAATACCCATGATGGAGCACTTGAAGACCAAAGAAAACAATAACCAACAACAACAACAACAACCACCACCTCCAAACAGGAGGATATCATAATAGACCAAGAATAAAGAAAAAGCAAAGGCCATTAGAAAGTCCAGGAAAAACAAAAAGCATCATAAGGAAGGAAATTCAAACAAGTACATGATCTCATACTGCAGTGAACAATATTTACATAGTCATAATATTATAAATACTGATGATTGTATAACCAAAAATTATGGCAATGTTATTTGGAAGGTAGGGATATATCAGGTGATACTGAGGAGCTAAATCATCAACTATCTTAGAATATTAATAGATTATAAAAAATTGATATATCAAGGCAATTAACATATAGCAGAAGGCGTATTTTATAGTAGTAGCTATCAGAAGAAATAACTAGAAAATTAAAGTGACTGTAGTAACTGAGAAATGTAGGTAGCTGGTGGGAAGGGATGACTGCAGGCTACTGGTTTTCATTCTTTCAAGGCTACTGGATTTTTAAAGCCATATTGTTTTAATTTACAGTATTACCAAAATATTTGGAGTTCTATAGTATGCTGGTGTGTCCTGGTAGGCCATGGGCATTCATTAAAAGGTCCTACCACTAAGAGAATAAAACCAGGCTTAGGTATTTCATGGCGTCTCCCTCTTCCTTGGGGACAGCCATGAATGTGCTTCCAGGACTGAGAATAAAGCAGAAAGCAAAGTTCTGGAGGTGAGATGAGTGCAGGCATCCTTCCCTCCCCTTCCCTCCCCTTCCCAGGTAGGGCCCAGCCTCTGGCCTCTGACCATGGGGTGTATCTCCTGCTGAACAGAAGCCTGACCAGGTGAAAGGCTGTAGGGGTGCCAAGGGAGGGGGGTTTGGGGCCAGAGCTGGGGGTGCTAAGGGGCTGGTCAGAAGGTATGGAGGGACTCACTTACGTGCACACACTCCTATTGCGTACCTCGGGCGGTCCCCGCTGTAGTCACAGTAGAGGCCCCGGTGGGGGTCACAGATGGCAGCCTCTGTGCAGTTGTCCCCAAGCTGCTGAGCACACATCTTACAGCATTCACAGCCATCTGTGATGAGGCTGACCCCCAGCGGGCAGCGGGGTGGGGACGGCGGGCACTCACATGGCCACTTGCAGAATTGGGGGCGTGAGGAGGTGTCCTCCAGTGGAGCTGGGGTAAAGTCCATGGTTGTAGGGGCTGGAGAGAGGGCCTGCAGGGGAAGGGCAGAGGGGAAGGAGGGCTGCTGAGGCAGGGGTTTCAATGCCCGAAGGGACCTGCCATTGCATTCCTGTCTTCATACTGTTCAAAAAGTTTTCAGAAAATGATTTTTTCTATCATGCTTTTGATAGCCAAACATCTCCTTTATTTTCAATAAAACAAATAGAACAGAGGAACCCAATATGCAGTGAAGTTAAACCAATTGCCTGAATCCCTCTGCTGGTCAGCGGCGGGGCCGCAATTCCACCTCAGTGCCTGCTCCTTTCCTTTCTTGAGTGATTGTCCCTGCAGCCCCAAGGTAAGTGAGGTGGCCTCAGTTTACAGGGAGGAAGCCGAGGCCCTGGGCAGGTGGAAGCTGGCTGTGAGTCATGTGGCTGTGCGGGGCTCGGATCCCATGTCTCTTCTCTGAGGACCTGCAGGGCCAGTTCCGTCACTCATCAAGAGTTCTTAAGGCCTCTCTGAGTCAGAGGACTCCTATTTAACACCAGTTTCGGCCCCCTGACCTTTTATTATTTTTTTTCCCTCTGAGTATCCGGAAAGGGCTGGCGTGGTGCAGCGGCAGGTGTTCAGTTTTAGAGCTCCTGGCAGCTGCATGGGCCCCAGCCCTTGGGGAGTGAGTTGCGCTTCCTTTGCCAGCACCAGCCCTGCATGGAGGAGCCCTTTTATTTTGTTCTCCGGGCAATGAGACCCCCCACCCAACACACACACACTCCATGCTACCAACCGGTACTCCTCCCCAGCATCCCCATTCCCATCCCTCAGCCAACAGCTTCATCTTTATTTTGGCAAATATGATGAACATAACAACAGGCCACCTGGGAAGGGAAACCAAGGCCCAAAGAGCTGCCCAGGCCCGAGGAATGGCAGATGGAGATGCCCGGGTGTCTGAGTGCAGGAGCTTCAGGCTGCCACTATTTCCAGCTCCCATCACCTGCCGTCCCATCTGGTTGCCCCCCTGAATCCCATCTGTGCCCTTTGCTCGATCTCAAAGGAGACCTGGGTCTACGAGAGGAAGAGAATCGCCTGAAGACACAGGAGCGGGGGCTGGAGCCAGGCTTTGAGTCAGTCCTCCTACTCCTGGGCAGGCCATGAGCGTCCTGCCCAGCATTTCCCATCGTTGACGCCTGAGTTCCGAAGTAAGCAGGGAGAAACCAGGGCTTCTGTGGGGCTGGGGCAGGGGGCTGGCTGGGCTCTGAGCTGCTTCCTCCATCTGGAAGCAGAGGAACCTGCTTTGTGGGGTTACAGATCTGCTTTCCACTCTGAAAACCAGGTTCCGGTGCTGAGCTATTCAGACAAATTCTTTCCTCCTTTTCAGGGGAGGAAAGCAAGACCCAAAGAGACAGATGGACACTCCCAGGATGACACAGTTCACAGCAAGGCCAAGGTGCACATTAATCTCCTAACTCTCATTGCAACAGCTTTTACTTTTGCCTCCTCTGGGTTCTTTCATTCACTCAACAAACATTCGCAGAGGTAGGTCATAGTCTCTCTTAAGTGTTAGACATTTGGAGATAAGTTTTAAAAGTCCCTATGATTAGGGAATCCACAGCTTATGGGAGAGGCAAGTATTAGAGGTGATTTACTACAACTCGAGGAATTTACTATGCAAAGTGCTGGGCATCCCAAGGAGGAATGGAAGCTCTCTGAACACCAGGGCAGTAATTGCTCTGCCCAGGAGAGTGGGGTCCACTCTCGCACCTTGAAGGACCAGGGATGAGGAAAGTGGTTCAGATGAATTTCTGAATTAGTCTGTCTAGGCTCTGAGCCTGGCGCATAATAAATGTAGTAAATATTGATACGATAAATAAAGCCCTTGCAAGTCAACAGACAAAACCCAACTTTAAGCTTAATTTCAGGACTCGGTCAAATCCACCCTTTCCCTACTTCAAGGCCACTGTGATGCAGTTCCCTGTGGCTGAGAGGCCCTCCTATCTTTTTAACCTGGGGCCCCTTTCTCTGGGCAGACTCTCCTGACTCGCTGACCTGCGTGTGCCTGGCTTTCCCTTAAGTCGCTAGGCAGCCTCAGAAATTAGGTATCTGTGTGTGTTTGGAGGTTAATGCCTGTGAACTCCATGGGGTGAGGGCAGGGTGGGGCAGGCCCCCACAGAGTGCCTGCACAGTGCCAGTCTTCACTGGGAACATACGGGTAGCTTCTCTGTTATGGCCCAGACAGACACTAGAATGGCAAAAAACATCTTGCCTGCGGCCCCCTGCAGGGAGGAAGGCTCTGTGGGCCACGTGGCCTCGGAAGGCCTTGCTGGTGGGGAACAGAGAGCTCTTGGGGTTGGCAGTGCTGGGTGGCATTCACCTAGGAGGCACTAGTTAGCCTGCCCTTGTGTGTGTTTCCTCAAAAACACAACAGGATGCAAGAAAACCCCTACATTTCCAAATCAGTAAGCACACATACACACACACACACACACACACACACACACACCTCTTTTTGACTTTGGGGAGAGATGTTTCCTTGTTAGGCCATAAGTCTAGAAGCCTCAGAGCCTCATGAGCACTAGCAGACCATCTCTGAGAGCCACACTCAGGACATGCTCTTGGCAGAGGAAATAAAGATGCCCTCGCCTCCAGGAAGCCTTCCCTGCCCTTGCCTCTCTCACTGGAATGTGAACTTGGAAAGGGCAGAGCCTGGGCCTCGCATCTCTTGTGCGCCTGAAACACACCACAGGGCACACAGTAGGGCTTCATATGTGTTGAATGGTGAAATGGATGGATGGGGGATTGTCGGCTAAAAGGCCTTTGATATCTTTGATATTCAAGGAATCATGTACCAGAACCTCTCCTCTGGGCACTAAGTTTGAGTGCCAAGAAAAGAACATGCAACCTGAAACAGTCCGACAGAAGTTCTTTCCATGTGGCCTTGGAACAGCATCTTCATCTTTCTGAGCCTTAGCATTCCCATCTGTGATATGGGCACAATCACGCTCACCTCCCTTTGGGGCCAGTTGGAAGGGTGAAGGGGCATTGTGGATGTGGCAACACTAGGTAGGGCCTGGCACGTGTCACATGGCACACAGAAGTCTGTCTCCTCTTACAGCCATTTGGTTGTGCGTCCTCCCTGACCCCACTGTGCCCAGAACAGAGCTGGGGATCTGGACACTTTGAGCTGAGCTGGAATGGGCTAGAACCGGGTGGGTATCCCACTCCGGGGATCACTATCCATCCTGTCTACATCCCAAATCAAAGATGCCCAGAAGGAAGTTTCCTTTCTGAGTGCCTGGAGGTGCCAGGGCACACAGCTGGTTAGGGGAAGCTGCAGAGAAGTCCTCCCTTGGACAGGGGAGCCCCTTATGACATCCCTGGGCAGAGGAGGAAGGGCTGTGGGCAGTCAGCTGAGCCAGCCTTTGCAGTTGGCACCATCTAGTGGTAGAAAACCTCCCAGACTCAGGCCAGGGGAGAAGGTGCTGGACAAGATCTGTGCAGGGGAAAAACCTCTGGACTTCAGGGCCTGAGGACTGCTGGGTGGTGTGTGAGCCTCTGAGCGCCAGCTGCCTTGTCCAGCATTGACACATACCTAGGGTATGTCCAGCATGGATACATACTTAGGGTATATGTCTGCAGGCCACTAGTGAGTCCAGACTCCTGATAATCGATCAAGCCTCGCCTCTCTGTGTGAGCACGAGGGAAAGCAGATGACTGGCACGAGGGCGGTTTCCGCCCTCCAGCACTGACAGTTCAGCTGGAGATGTGCACACTGACTGAGTCATTCTAGGGACAGAGGATTCTTAAATCCCTACTATGCACAGGCTTTGTGCCAGGCTGTGAGGAGACGAAGGTGCATAAGACAAAGCCCCTGACTGGCTCTCCACCTAGCGAGGCCAATAGACACATAAATAATGATTGCAATTCAGTGCAATCAATGCTATAACAATAGTGTCCACTCATTTATTCATTCTCCCTTTCATTTGTTTATTCAACACATCTGTAGTCAGCTTTTATTTTGTGTCAGGTGCAGCACTAGGTGCTGGCGATGCAGTGTGAGAACCAAGCAGACCTGCCTGTGGGATGACAGGGGAGTGGCTGGGCTGTGTGTGTGCTGGGGCTAAAGAGGGCTTCCCAAGACGGGAGGTGTTGGGAGTGGGTTTTGAAGAGGGGGTAGGAATAGATCAGTGAGGAAGGAGGAGAGGGTACCCAATACACAAGGACCCTCAGGTGCACAGGCACTGAGCTGGCAACGTGTGCCAGGGCCTGGAGCCTGGAGAGCCTGGTGTGGGGTGCAGGGTGTAGGCAGGAGGAGGTGAAGGCTAGGAAGGATGAGGATGGGTTCAAGGCACAGCATACATCAAGGAAGACCTCGAATGCCTTGCTTTGGGCTGAGGTCTAGAAGAATGGTTTGTTGAAGAATTTTAGCAGGAGGATGGCAGGGTTAGACTTGTATTTTAGAAACACCACACTGCATCCAGTCCAGCCTTTGTCACTGTTCATGTCACTCTGGGAGTTCACTTTCTGAGCCTGTCTTCTCCTCTGTAAAATGGCATTGCTACCATTGCTTAGCTCCCAAATGACTGGAAGTGAGCATCAAACGAGGTCACAGCTGGAATTCCTCCTGCTAGTCCATCTATCGCAAAACATCACTCCAATGACCACTGGGTGACAGTCTTGCCCGAGCCCTCAGTGACTGGCTGATCTCATTTGTCTTCTGCACAGTGACTGGCATTATTACTGTCATTTAACAGATCAGTAAAGTGGCTTGCCCAGGCCCAACATCTAGTAAGCGACAGAACTTGGATTTGAATCTAGATCTGTTTCAGTTCACGTTTTTCCCACTACTGTACATGAGGGAGAATTTTCTGATGAAAAAAACAAAACAAAACAACCAGCTGAAAGGTAGTGAGTGTACCATCAGTGGAGGTAATCAAGAAGCAGCTAGACAATTATTTGGGCTGGCAGTTGTAGAGGGACATAAAGCCTCACAAAGCCTGACACATAGTAGGTGTCAATAAGCATTTGTTGATAGGATGAATAAACGAGTGCATGTTCGTTTCCCCAACAAATCTGTCATCCCTTGAAAGTAGAAACCATGTGCCGCCCATCTGTTCCCCTGCATGCACAAACTCACAGGCCCTTACAATCAACATACCTAAGATTTGAGTGAGGGCTCATACTACATGGAGAACTTTGTATGCACTATCTCATAGAATCCCCTAGCAAATCACAAGGCAGGCCTGCTAATGTTCCCCTGAGTGGTGAGGACACGGAGGCACACAGAGGTTAAATGACTTATGCGAGGCCACACAGGTCAGGTAGTCAGGAACAGAACCGAGGTCTGCCTTGTCCAGAGCTTTTGAGCCACTAACTCTTCTGCCTCTGATCGCTGCACAGGGAACACTGTGCACATATGAACTTTGGGGACATGCTCCCATCAGACCTTGAGCAAAACAAATATTTCATGGGGGCTGGGAGCTCAAGGAGAGGCTTCGGGATCCTGAGACATAGCTGGGTCCCTGTGTGGGGGTACCTGTCCCTTCAGCGTTCTTGTTGTTGCCAAAGCTGAGCTGATAACGGCCCACTGCCCGGCTTCTCCCTTGAAGTCCAGCCTAAGCTGCCATTCGGGTGGTCTAGTGCATGAACACTCAGCTTCCAGAGACAACAAATGCTGCTCATTGCTGAAGAGTGCGGGCTGGGAGGGGCCTCATGGCCAGAACTTCTGGAGGGTCGGTGAGTCGTAACGCTGCGAGTCATCTTAGAACTCCTTTGCCCATCTGCCCCTGTATGAGCAGGGAAAGGCAGAAGGACTCCAGTCTGAAGTGCTTGACTCTAAGCCTGTGCTTACAGTCTCCACATCTCCCTGAGAAATCATTACGAAGGTCAGTTTCACTTCCGCCTTCCTGCTCCACTCCAAAGCTGCTCTGGGGCCCTGATCAACTGGAGGTGCACGGTGCCACGGCGGCTTTCAGTGGGACTCCTCCTGCGCAGGTGGTATTTATAGTGAATGACATCAGCTTCCAATGAAAAAGCTTGTCCAAGAACCCCTGGCAGTAGCTTGGGGTGTAGGGGTGGCGAGGTGACATCTTAGAACCTCCCAGTTTGTTTTGGGACCTTAATTCCAGAGTGATCCCTGGCACCTTGTACCCATCCAATGGTGGCCTCCCTCGGCCCCAGGCAGGCTGAGGCAGGCATCCCCTGAGCATCCCTGAAAGGCTTCTCACTGGGGCTTCAGCTGCCTGGAAGGCCAGTGTAGGGTCTCTCTCTCTCTCTCTCTCCCTCTCTCTCTCTCACACACACACACACAGACACACACACACACACCATACACACACGCACACGCCCCATCAGCTCCTTCAACATCTAGGATGGCATGGCATGTATACCTGTTCTTTTTTTTTTTTTTTTTTGAGACGGAGTCTCTCTCTGTCACCCAGGCTGGAGTGCAGTGGCCGGATCTCAGCTCACTGCAAGCTCCGCCTCCCGGGTTCACGCCATTCTCCCGCCTCAGCCTCCCAAGTAGCTGGGACTACAGGCGCCCGCCACCTCGCCCGGCTAGTTTTTTGTATTTTTTAGTAGAGACGGGGTTTCACCGTGTTAGCCAGGATGGTCTCGATCTCCTGACCTCGTGATCCGCCCGTCTCGGCCTCCCAAAGTGCTGGGATTACAGGCTTGAGCCACCGCGCCCGGCCTCTGTCTACCTGTTCTTAAGTTTGGTTCGCAGCTCTTTTCACCGAATGACTCTCTTTTTCCACCCCCAAAAAAAGGAGTGGGGGAAGTGTCTCAGCCAGAGAAGGGAGATGAGAGTTTCCCACATCACCTCTGTCTGTGCATCCTATGTGGGCTCTTAACTCCCTATTCCTGGCACATCCACTTGCGGAGTCATCCAAGGGCCCAGGTACCACCAGCCCCACCCTTTTCTCAGTGCACCTCCTCAGTGCACCCAGGCCTGTCATGATGGGGAGTCACTGGGGGAACATCTGGGACATGTATGTGCGCTGACATTGAATGTTTGGTCTGGGGCCTTTCTGGGGGTGTCTCTGTTGGTCCAGAACACCAACACATCCTAAAGAAAACGTGTAGTGCCTCTGGGTCAGAGCTGTCACTCCGTAAGTAACCCAGCTGTATCATCCCAGCCTCTAGTACCCTGATTTGGCTGCTGGCGGGACTCCCAGGCCACATCTGTGGTGCCCTGCAATGAAGAAGCCCTGGAGCTCGGGCCCCTAAGCCACACCTGGCCCTTATCTTTAGTGGACAATGAGAGTATGGCCTTTGTCAAAATAAAAACGATAAACCCATTTCTGTGTAAGCAATAGGTATTTGTGCAAAACAAATACCTATTTGCTTGACTTGCCTGGGTTTTGGAGAGAGAGGTAATTAGTAGAAAATGAATGTTTAGAGGAATCTCTTCGCAGCTAAACAATAGAATAAAAAAGGCCAGCACATTTCCCCAGAGGTTTCTGTTGGATCTCACAAACAGTACTTTCCTTCTGGGGGCTGGGGCTCATCCTCGAACCCCAGGATGCTTGCTTGGGCCCCTGGGACCCTCTGAGGTTTCTACCAGGGTCTCATTTTCCTTGGGAGTAGGAACCTATTCCTGTTTTCCCCAGCCATAGGCAGGAGCCTGTCCCATAACTTGTCCTGTAGAGTCCCCAGAGAGTCCTGGCTGCTATCTTCTTATCCACCATGAACCACCTGAACTGGGGTGACTGGGACCATTCTGCAGATAGAGAAAATGATCTTTGCAAACACACCGTCATATGGAGCCTGCATCATTCTGTCCAACAACAGAAGCCAAGAAGGCAAAGAGGAGAAAAGATCATAAGTCAAGGAGAATGTTGTCTAGGAAAGGCCAGAGGAGGGGGAAAAACAAAACAAAACAAAGCAAAACACAAACAAAACAAAACAAAACAAAAAACAGCCTTGGTATTTCCAAATTGCAGATGTTCACATAAAAGTCTCTTTTATGATGTACTTCTGGAAACAGACTCTGCAGATGCCACTGTGTTTATGGGGAAGACACAGGTGGTGGCCACTCCGCGATACTTCTGCAGGCAAGATGCCCAGGGCTTGCTCAGGCACAGCCTGGTCCTGCTCAGTTCTGCCTGCTGCAGCCTCTGAGCCCACCCGGCCCCACCTACCCCACTGAGACTCCTCCTGCCATGCCTCTCCCTCCTCAGCAACCCCTCGTAACTACTCCGGTACTATGATGCTGATTTCCAAACTTTACTGCAAAGTACAACCACCCTGGGGCTTTAACGGACACTCTACTCGGAGATCCCAACCTAAGGAGCCTGGGAGGAGCCTGGGCATTGGGATTGTTTCCAGATGGTTCTGAATGCCCCAAAGTTTCAGAATCACTGGCCTGTGAAACTTGTTAAAATACAGATTCCTGGGCCAGGCATGTGGTTCACACCTGTAATCCTAGTACTCTGGGAGGCTGAGGCGGGTGGATCACTTGAGGTCAAGGAGTTCGAGACCAGCCTGGCCAACATGGCAAAACCCTGTCTGTACTAAAAATACAAACATTAGCTGGATGTAGTGGCACATGCCTATAGTTCCAGCTGCTCGGGAGGCTGAGGCAGGAGAATTGCTTGAACCCGGGAGGCAGAGGCTGTAGTGAGCAGAGATTGCACCACTGCACTCCAGCCTGGGTGACAGAGTGAAAAAAACCCGATTCCTAGATCCCTCTTCGAATATTCGCCTTAAGTTTCTCTAGACTGAAGGCTGGAATCCGTAGTTTGACCAGCAACCCTTGGGGATTTTTACAGAAATAGGAACCACTGCCTTAGAACACTGGGCAGGGATAAGGGAAAAGTATGGGGATTTTAGACCATCTTGCTTTTTTAACATCTGACTTTTGTAGAACCCACACCCACGTGCATTACCCACCCACACCACTAAGCTGCTTTCACAGTGCAGTTCACGCAGACCTGCAGAACATACCGCGTTCTGTGGTTCATCAGGGCGACACAATTGCTCTGAAAGCAGGTCTTGTGTAGTTAAATGAAAATGGTGTATTTTATCCTTGATATTTTGTTAAAATGACTGAAAAATGGGAGAAAACCAAAAGGAGTATCTCCCGATGATAAGACCCCTGAGTCCTTAACTCCACTGGACAAACAGGGTTATCAGTAGGCGGGTGAACAGTGATGAAGAGATCCTTTCACTCATACTTATCGGACAAACTTAAGCTGATTAAAATTGGGAAGGAAAAAACATAAAGCCCCTGTAGGAAAGGTTTCCTATGTATTTTTGAGATAACATTTCAAGGTGAGTGGTAACTTACTATGGTGTATTTCAGCTCTTTGAAAGTTGACTTGGGAGGAGGCAAGTCTATAGTTTGACCTTTGCATATCAGTTTTACTTCATTTTTACAAAATTGCTTAGCAATAGGCATAGGAGCAGAAGGTGGGAGGCTAGCAGTGGTGGGATGGACTGCCCAGGATACCTGAAACGTCCCGTTTGATGAAGGAGACAGATTCCATTCTCTTCTAAGAGTGTGTGCAGTTTACTGGTGAACAGGGCATGGGATTTGCAGAAAGGGCATGTCATCGGCAGTGAGGGGGCCCCATCTGACAATCCCCCAACCTCCTGCCACTCCCAGCTTTGGAACCTGGAGCCGTGCTCATCTGCTCTGAGCTTGTTTCGTCATTTGTAAAATGACAGTGATGTCAACATCCTTCAGCAGCCCTAGTGAGCAGTTATTAATGTCATCCCTAGTTCACAGATGAGGAAAGTGAAGCTCCAAGAGCTTAAGAATCTTGCTCAAGATCTCGCAGCTGGAAAGTGGTCTATTGCCCCAAAATGTCCCTCCAGAGCCCTTACTTGTAACCACCTTGCTGCACGGCTCCCTCATTCATTCATTCATGCCTCCACCCGCCCATCACACACGTGTACCAAGCGTCTACGATGTGCTTGCTGTTCAGATGAACAAGGCAGGGTCCTCACTCCCTGGGACTATAGCAGTGGAGTTGAGCCCAGGTTGCCAAGGGCCCCCAGAAGAAGAGTGAGGAGCTCTTGTGGGGCTTCTGAGGGACGGGTTGCCCTTTCCCGCCTCCCGCCTCCTGGGTGCCCGGCACTGAGCCTGGCACACCCTGGGCAAGTGCTCCGTGAGCAGTGTGGACGGTCGGAAGGCCTCACCTAGCTACTCCACTAGGGGGCAGGGTTGAGGCAGGAATGGCCGGAGCCATCCCCAGCTGGCCCCGGGGAGCTTTCAGGACAGCGTTGTCCTGCTGGAAGCAGTTTCTGTTCACTGCTTTGCTGAAGAGAGAAGCCCTGGGGGCTGTGAGAGAATGCAGGCCTGGCCGGTGCCCATGTCTTCCCCACGCTTATTTCAAAGCGCATCGGGTGCCTCTGAGTCAGCCACAGGTAACAAACACCTCTTTTCCCAACACCTCTGACTCGTGCACCCCTAGGCACCTGTACCCTGGGCCCTGGTGGGGGCTCCCCTTCAAGTGGGACCTGGGACAGTGGTCCTGGGTCGATCACCTTCTTTGAAAGCTCTTCGCTCCAAACCCGTGAAAGGTGCCTGAGCCAGGTACATTGCCCTCCTTCCCCCACCGCACTGCCCAGAATCTTCCAAGGGTGGTTTCCAGAAAGTTGTTGGCCAGGCTGCATGTTATGGGATGTAGAAGGTTTTTGAGATTTTCTACTAACTGGTTTTATAAACATGCAGGCGGGGGAAGTCAACTTTACATGAAGAGGGTACAAGCGGCCAGAAGCCAGGTTTTTTTTCCAAATAACGAGCCCTCGTTCATGTGTTCACTCATGCAGTCACTCATTTGTCAATCTATATACAAAGCATCTGCTAAGTCCCACATGCAGTGCCCAGTGTCAGGGACAGAGCCTCCGAGAACATCCAGCCTCCAAGGAGACAGGAACGTAAAACAGGCAACCGCATTATACAGGTCAAAAACTACAGTCTGAGGGTATAAAGGTCAAAAGCTACAGCCTGAGGGCCATAGATGGTTCATGACATTTTTGTAAGGGCCTGCCCACTATATGATAACCCTGTTTGTCCAGGGAGGTGAAGAAATTAAGGGTCTTTTCATCGGGAGCTACTCCGTTTGGTTTTCTCCCATTTTCAGTCGTTTTAACAAAACATCAAGGGTAAAATACATCATTTTCATTTAACTGCATGAGACCTGCTTACTGAGCAGGGGAAAGAAAGCTGAATGTTCTCACAGTTTTAGAGAGTAGTGAGAACACCACAACAAAAAATACTGAATACTATACACAGATTTAAACCATGTTCTTTGCTAGAGACATATTTAAATATTCACAGAAGCTAAGAGAATAATATAACGAACCTACACATGCATCGGCAGCTTTGATAACTACCAACACTTAGTTGATCTTGTTTCTTCTATTGTCCCCACACATGTACGGTTTTTTTGTTTTGTTTTGTTTTTGAGACTGACTCTCGCTCTGTCTTCTAGGCTGGAGTGCAGTGGCATGATCTCGTCTCACTGCAACCTCTGCCTCCAGAGTTCCAGTTATTCTTGTTCTTCAGCCTCCCGAGTAGCTGGGAGTACAGGTGTACACCCGGCTAATTTTTGTATTTTTTAGTAGAGATGGGGTTTCACCATGTTAGCCAAGCTGGTCTCGAGCTCCCGACCTCAAGTGATCCACCCACCTCAGCCTCCCAAAGTGCTGGGATTACAGGCATGAGCCACCACGGCTGACTGTATGTTTTTTCATTCTTGAAAATCTAGCGAATCCTAGACATCCTGAGATTTTTACCTGAAATTCTCCAGTGTGTCTCTAAATTGTGAGGAATTTTTAGGAAAAATGTAACCCCATGCAATTATCACACCAATACATTTGTTACAATTTTGTAACTTTCTCTAGTTAATACCCAGTCCACATTCAAATTGCACTGTCCCAAATAATTTTTTTAACAGATGGTTTCTTTGCATCAAGATCATCTGCATTTTAAGTAAGTAATTTAGTCCTCGTGATTATCCTAAGAAGTAGGCTGCTTTTATTATTAGTTTCCTCATTTTTTAGATGAGTAAACTGAGTCACAAAACGGTAAAGGTCAGATAAATTTTCCAAAGCCACTAGCAAATGGCAACGTTGAGATTTGAACCTTAGCCCTGGGACTCAAAGCCTCCGTTTCTTAAGGCTTCACACCCAAGGGCCACCCTATAAGGTAACTCAGTATAGTCTAGGTAAGGACTATGAGGGTGAGATGAAGAGGGGAAAGGGCCTGGGGCTGGGAGTAGGAGCAGAGAGTGCTTCCTGGAGGAGCAGGCATTTGCACCAAATCCTAAAGGATGAGTGGAAATTGACGAGAGGGCGGGCAGAGAGGGCATTGAAGCTGGGGACGTACATGAGCAGGGGTGTGCAGGTAGAAGCAACATGGCATGACACGGGATGACCAATGGGCCATGTGGCTAGGGCTTAGTGTTCAAGGACATGGAGATGGCAGTCGGGGCCCAGGACAGAGGATGCTTGCTCCCTCCCCTGGGGAAGACAGTGGTCTTTCCTGAAATCCGTTTCTGATCATCAAAACAACCCCATGAGGTCAGCACTGATGGCCCCAATTTGACAGATGGGGAAACTGAGACCCAAAAAGGTTGCGACACAACAAGACAATGACACAGTCAGCTGTTTTGACTCCAGGTCCCATCCTCCTCCAGTGACCTCTAAGGCACTCTGTTCTTGCCCACTGTCCAGTTCATTCGAATAACCAAACGTAACCGAGGGCCTTTCATGTCCCAGGCCTGGGCTTGGCAGTGGCTATGGGTTGACCACAGAGGGGCCCAGTCATGGAGCCACAGTGAACACAGACATGGGTGGAAGAATGAAGCTCTTTGCTATCATTGAGCTCAGGCTTGTTCCACCTACAAGGGTGGAGTGGGGTGGTGGGGCTCATTTTCCAGTCTCCTGAGCTCCTTCCCTGGAGGGGAGAAGCCCTGGGCTCCATTCCTCATGCTGAAGCTGGTGGCCTCGGACAAATCACTTTCTCTGTAACAAGAGCAGGCTGGGATGAAGGGGTCGCTGTGGGCCTTCCACATCTGACAACGATTCGCGGATCAGGGAAATAAAGAGGGGATAAAGTCTATCTGTCCTCCCTCCACCGCCCAGAGTGCGACTCCATCTCCCTTCCCTCCTCCTGCATTGGATCCCTGGCTCAGATGGGGACAAACAGACCTGGCCTAAGGGACTGACACACAAGCACACCCCTGGGAGCTGGTCTGGGCAGCCTGCTTGGGGCACATGGTGGTGTTCTGAACCTTGGATGCCGTGGAAGTGCGTAAAACTCTCTGTGCCTCAGTTTTCTCCTCTTTAAAAGGAGGCTAATAGGAGCTCCTGCCACACAGGGCTCTCGCGAGCATCAGATGAGACCTGTGGGAAGGGGCTCGCCGTGGGCCTTGGCTCACATTAAGGGCTGGCTCTTTGATCCTCTAAGAGCCAAAGTTTGCAAGTATCAGGAGTTGGCCACGGGAGCACAGGGCCAGAAACAGCTGTCAAGGAAGTCAGCGGGCATGCGTGCCTGTGTGTGCGTGTGTGTGTGTGTATGTAGGGGACAGACTTAAATACAAATAGCATGGCTGGGAAGACAGGTGGCTGCAGTCTCATTCCTTGCAGCGCCTACCAGCTCTGTTGTCCATGAGCTCCCAAAACGACCGTGAGGCAACACCGTCTAATCTCAAAGCACCTTGACATTTTCTGTCTAATTATGGCTCCTCCAAGCCCCTTCTAGACACGTGCTCCACACCCAACCTCTTTCTTAGTCCTAAGACCTCTGTGACATGGGCATTTACATCCATTTTACAGATGAGACACTGAGGCCCAGGAAATGTCAGTGCTTGGGGCTGGGATGTGGTGGAGCTGGCTCTTGACCCAGGCTGTGTGCTGCCCGCCTCCTCTTCACCACTGCACTACCCTGCCTGGCGCACAAGCATGAGCAGAGGGGCGTTCTTCTTGTTTCCCTTTTCAGATAAAGACACTGAGGCTCAGAGACGCTGCAGAGACCCCGGTCTCCTGACTCCTCATTCTGTGCTCCAGAACCAAGCCCTTAAGCTGCTGCTTGCCATTCAGTCCTCTTAGCAGTTGGATCCAGGCCCTCTTGCCAGATTCCCTCCTGTTCCTCCCCAGCATGAAGCTTCCACTTAAAAAAAATCAGGGGTGTTCCCTCCCTGCCTCCCCCATCTCCTATACACATATTCTCTCCAGCCCACACCAGGTCTGGTTCTCGCTTTAATTCATTCTGTCAGGAAGTACACCGTGAAAACCTGCAATGTGCAGGCATAGACAGTGACAGAGCAATGGAGCAGGCAGGGTGTATGGGCAAGCCTGGCAGAGGGCACAGCATGTGCAAAGGCCCCGGGGTCTGAGAGCACAGGTGGTCAGGGAACGACAAAGGGCTTGGCTTTGCAGGAGGGTGGGGGGAGGAGGGAGGGTGGCTCAAACACAGGGCCAGGCCAGCAGAGAGTCCCAGCTGGGCGACGTGTTTCCTTCCGCGTGGGCAAGAACAGGAACCCATGGGTGTCCACAGGAGGACGTCTACAGCTCCATTTGAGGGAGGCCGCCATTTCAGATGGCTTCAATTTCATGAATCAGAGAAGGATGGGGAAGGCATTTCAGAGCAAAGGAATAGCTTGGCCATGTGCACAGAGGTGGAACTCAGGAGTATTTGACAGCGAGGCTCATGAAGTAGAAAAGAAGGTGAATGGGAGAAGAACCAAAGGAAGAGGCTGGGAAAACAGACTTGTGCAGGAAGAGCAGGCAAAGAGCCTAATTGGGAAACCACCGAGATGGTGGGACCCCTCGGACGTCAAGGTGCTGATGTGATTTTCAGTTTTATGAGGATGCTGTGGGCCAGGAACACAGCTACGCTTTGAGGGTTGACAAAAGAGACGTGGGCTGAAAGGAGAATATTTCTGGACACTGTAAGAGGGACAAAGCACATCTAAACAGACGCCTAGAGCAAGGGACACATTTTGGGTGCCGACAACCCCTTTCCAGAGAAGCAGCAGCATGAGCTCCCTGCTGCTTGTTAAATGATGGACCTGCCTGATGGATGAATGAGTGGACTCTCGGAATATACGGTGGCTCCCGCTGGAAGCCAGCTTGGGGATCAAGTCCAATCTCCTCACTTTCAAGATGAGAAAATGAGCACAGAGAAGGCAAGTAGCTTGCCTAAAGCCACACAGCAGGGACTCTTTCCCCCTGGTCTTCTAGCTCTCTAGGCGAGGAGTCTACTGTTCTGCTCTGAGGGCAGGGCTATGAGTCCCTGCTCTCTCAGGATGTTCCCCTACTCTTAGAATTATCCCCCTCCATCCCCTCCCAGCTATGGGCAGGCTCATAGCACACATGCCTTTCTCCACTCCCAGACTCAAAGCAGGATTCCTAGAGGTGCAGGGTGGACCCCTCCCTTCCTTTTCTTTGGGCCTGGGCTCTCGTTTTCTCTCACCCCACCCCCCACCCCTAATCAAGACTTAGCAGATCCACACTCAAATCTCCAAGCCTGAACTTGCCTCCAGATTGGAGTCCGTGGGGTGGGCGGGCTCAGATTTTATCGCATCCCCTGGAATGCCCATCATTCACGTTTGCGAGGCTGTCTCTTCTCCCTTGACTCTGTCTCTTTTCCTTCTTTCATAGAGAGGAGGAGGAGGAGGAGGAGGAGGAGGGGAGCTGACTGGCGAATGGAATGTCAGAGCTGGGGGAGAGACTAGAGTCTATCCCAGTCACTGATGCTTGAAATCAAGTGTACACAAGAATCATCAGGGTGCTGGTTAGTGTGCAGATGTGTGAGGGTGAGGTCTTTCTAGGAATTCTGGTTCAGCGTTCCAGAACATGTTTTTCACCATCTCCCGTGTTCTCTGAGCTTCCCCCTCTGAGTCCTAAACATACCCCTCTCTGCTAATAGAAACATCTGTTCCACACTGGAATCATCCTCCAGTTTAAACACGGAGATGCCACTCACCACCACACCTCCGGAAACTGGAAGTGGCTGGGCATATACGTGAGACTGTTGGGGTCCATGGAAAAAGAAAACAGGCTCAGAAACTCACAGTTGGCATCGAGGGACCATGTCATCCTGACTCAGGTTAGTAAGACATGCCTCACCTGCAGGCACCATCATCATCATCTTCTTCATCATCATCATAATCATTTCTTTCTCCTACACAATAACGCGAAAGTGTTCATTGACCCTCTAAATGTGCCAGGTAAGCTGGCCAGGCTATGGAATCTGTGGCGACTTTAGAACACATGCCCAGCATTGAGCTAGGACAGCCCGCCCATCAGCCTGCCCGTCAGCCTGCCCCTCCTCCCAGCCACCTGGCCTGAGGTCTTTATAGGCCCCTGCCCACTGAATTGGGCCTTGCCTGCAGCTGGTGCATCCACCCAAGTTGGAATCCCCCGTCCTGCTATTGGAACAATGGAATCCTCCCCTTGGGTGTTCTGGGGTCTTACGTGCTTTGTTTCTGCTTCATTCAACACCCCTGAGAAGCCAATAGTACTAATATTAATATATTCCTTCATACGGAGATGATCCTGGCTCAGAAAAGCTAGGCTACTTGCCTGAAGGTGCACAGCCCGTTAGTGGAGACGCTGGGATTAGAACCCTCGGCATTTCTCCCTCCCCACCTGTTATCATAGCCTTAGGCACACTTGTGTCTTTCTAGGCCAACACTGTCTAGTAAAATACAATGAGAGCCATAGATGAAATTTTACATTTTCTAGTAGCAGTATTAAAAAGTAATAAGAAACAGATGAAATTTAGTGGAATAATAGATTTTGTTTAACCCAGTATATTCAAAACATTATCATTTCAAGATGGAGTTAATATAAAAATTATTGATGGGAATATTGTGCTCCTGCATTCATACCATGTCTCTGGAATCAATGGTGTATCTCATGCTTCCGGAACATCTCAGCTGGGACCAGCCTCATTTCAAGTGCTGAGTGGCCTCCTGCCGCACGTGGCTACTGACTGGCCCATGCTGGTCTAGATTACAGCAACACCCCTGCCTCATAGGTGTGTGCAAAAGGGCACTGTGCCCACAGTAGAGTGGGCACATGCTCGGTGTGAACCCTTGCCATCATCCATGTCACAGGGATGCAGGGCCCACCACAGTGTCCTTGAATGGGGGGACAGCTGTGCTGAAGCCTTGCTTTGAAATCCCCACAGTGACCCTGCCTGGCTCGCTTTGCTTCCTGGCTGTGGTAGGCACCCTTCTCAGCCCCTCCCAGGAGCCCACCTGCTTTGCCATCCTTGCTTCCATATCAGAGCCCACCTCCCTTGGAGTTTGCCTCCCTGCTGCCCAGAGGATGGCTGAGGTTCCTGGGAAGATCCCTGGGTTGCTGTTTATACAAAGCCACGGGCAGCCTCCTGGCATGTAGGTGCTTTGCTGGCACAGGGTAGAAGCCTTTTCTAAAACCTTGGGGTGGCATTGGCGGGGGGGCTTGCTGTGGAGCCAAGAGTGCTACCCAGCCCACAAGGCCAGGAGTGCTGCCCAGCCCACAAGGTAGCATTTTGTCTCTCAAGGAGCTGGTTGGGCGGAGGCCTGTTCCCGTGCCCACTCCTTCTCCAAATGCCATGCCGAGGGGGAAATGCCTTTCAGTGCCGTGCTCTTGCCAGCATCCAAGATAAAATGTGGGCTGGAGGGGCCCTGAGCTGGCAGCAGGGGGTTCAGGGAGCCCAAGGAGGCTCTGGGTGGGGAGTTGGGGGTGTGGGGCCTGGATGGGTTTGAAATCTTCACTCAGATTCCAACTCTAAACAGGAGGTGTGAAAAGCCATATTGTTCACATTCTCTGTTTTCTAAAGGGGATATTTTGCCATATACTTGACCCACATTATTCTGCAGTTGCTGCTGGAAGCAGAGAATGAGTTTGTGTCTCACACCCAAACACAAGGTTCACACACACACACACACCACACCACACACGCACACCACACGCACACAAGCACACCACATACACACTCAATACACACACACCACAAACGTGCACACACCACACACAAGCACCACACACACCACACACACACAAGCACACCATGTACACAATACACACCACACACATACACACACACCACACCACACACACACAGACCACATATGCACTCAACACACACACCACACACATACACAGACATCACACACACACCACACACACAAGCACCACATACAGAAACACACCATATACACACTCAATATACACACACCACACACATACACACACCACACACACACAAGCACACCACGTACACAATACACACCACACACATACACACACACCACACCACACACACACAGACCACATATGCACTCAACACACACACCACACACATACACAGACCACATATGCACTCAACACACACACCACACACACACACAGACATCACACACACACCACACACACAAGCACCACACACAGAAACACACCATATACACACTCAATACACACACACCACACACATACACACACCACACACACACAAACACACCACATACACACTCAACACACACACCACACACTCACATATGCCACACACATACCACACACACACCACACACACATGTACCACACACACACCACACACAACAAACACCACACACACACACCACACATCCCCCCCACACACCCTAGGCACATACCCCCCCCACACACCACACACACACCACACACACAGCACACACACAGCACACCACCCCCCACACACACCACACACACCACACACACCCTTCACACACACACCACACACACCACACACACCCTTCACACACACCACACACGCCACACACACCCTTCACACACACCACACACACCACACACACCCTTCACACACACACCACACACATCCTTCACACACACCACACACACCCTTCACACACACCACACACACCACACCCACACACCACACCCCCCACCACACATGCACACACACACCCCACGCACATACCACATACACACCACACACACCACACAAACCCACACACACACCCTCCACACACTACACACACACACCCTCCACACACTCCCCCCCACACCACCCCACACACACACCACACAGGCACACACACATACACACCACACATGCACCCCCACACACGCCACACACACACCACACACACCCCACATACACACCATACGCATACCCCCGCACACCCTCTCTCACACACACAGGGATGTGCACATCCCACATGTGTTGATACGGGAGGGAGGATGTGGGTCTCACCTGTAGACCTATACATAGACCATCACAGGCCTAATGCTTGCCCAGGAATTTATCATGCAGCATTCGTTTGCTGAATTACACGCTTCTGAGAGGTTTTCCTCAGTCACATTTTCATGTTCAGCAGCAGGGAGCTTGGTGTGATGAGACTGTTAGTCTGATTAACAATTGAGGGAAGTGAGGTCTGAGGTGGCAACAGGACTTACTGAGGCCGACACGGCCAGTGGCGGAGCCTAATTCCAGCCCCTCTACTCTGGCTGACGTTGCCCCGTCACCTGCCCCGCTAGCCAGTAAGCTCTGTCGGGGCAGGGACAACATGCTCCTGGTTTCTGCACAAGTGCTTGGACCAGGGAGGCAGGAGGCTCCATTACCAAGAGCTGGACCAAGGTTCAAATGTCAGCTCCCCTGATTACCGGCTGTGTGACCTTTGACAAATTAACCTCTCCGAGTCTCAGTTTTCGCATCTGTGAAGGGGGATAATTGCACTTGTAAATGATATTGTTATGGGAATTGTAGAATGTGCCTAATAAATGTTGGATGAACTGGGGTAGGTCTTATACATGTGTTGGCCCAGTACTTGCTAATGCACATTAAACGGAGTCCCTTTCTCTTAGCACATGGTGGACACACTCAATAAATGCAGAAGAAAAGAATAAAGAACTGAAAACATAAGTCATATCTGCCATCCACCTTTAGCACAGATTAAATTCCCAAATACACTCGTCTGTTCCTGAGATCACTCGGGTGCTGTCCTCCTTCGCTGATCTCCTGGACTGCCCTCTTCCTCCTTCCACTGCAGAACCTTCCAGAACGCTTTCATATCTCCCAGAGAAGTCCCCCTCGTAACTCTACTTCCTCAAAGTTTTCTTGGCAATTCTCTTATACATTTTCTTCTATATGAACATTTACAACCATTTTTTTTCCATTAAGATCTCACTGGGACCCTGGTTGGACGTGTGCTCCCCTTGCATATTCATTCGGGAGGGTGGCCATGTATGGAATTTGGCTGTGAAACAAGGCTGGCTTCCGAGTGGAGTCCAGCTTGTTTCTATCAGTCTCACAACCCACACAGCAGGCAGCGCTTTCAGGATGCCCCGAGAACTCCAGTGCCGTGCACACCTTTGTCCCAGAAGCGTCTAAATCATGAAACAAGCATGGGGCGGGTGGTCTGGGTTCCCTAGGCAGGGGCTGCCTAGAAAAGAGGTATCCTGTGCTGGTCTCAGGAGCCTTCCCTCCACCCTGCTGCCTGGGTCCCTCCACATGCTCCTTTGCTGGTCTCCTCTGGCTGAGTCCTTGGCTCTGTCCTTTACTCCTCCTCAGCACTGGCTGTTCTGGGAGCTGACTGGGGCTCCAGTATACTTGGACTCATGCTTAAACCTCTCGCCTCCTCTGCCCACTCAGACTTGGGCTTCTCTCAAACTCTTACCTTTTCTCCATCCACTCCCTGCCCTCCCAGACAGGGCAACCTGCAAAGCTGTACCCAAATAAAGGCGCAGCCGTACCTGGAGCTGAAATAAAGACCCACTTAGCTCCTTCTGGGCACTCCTGTAGGACATGGGCAGCTTCCCCTAAGTAGGAATGGTTAGAATTTGGCATCAAAAGATCTAAGTTTGGGCCCTGGCCACTTCTTAATGAGGAGATCCTGGGCAAGTCCTTTACTTGCTCTCACTCCATTTCTTGCATTTGTGAAATGGAGCTGGTAACTTTCTGGTGAGGTGGTTCTGAACCAACTACAGGCCGGCACCATGCCAGGCATGAGGATTTAACCATAGATGAGACAGACTCACCCCCAGCCGTCATTACACACATGAAGGCATTGCGAGGAATTCCCATTTCCCAGCTCTCAGTTTGCTGTCGGCTCTCGGCCTCAGTTCTGGCTGAAGCGGACACAGAGTCTGGTTCCGGCAAGTGGCTTAACCCCAACACTCGATTTCCTCATCTGTGAAGGGGGCTTCTTAATCCCCAAGGAAGCCGTCAGTGTCAGCTGGGGATAAACACCCTCTTGCCATCACCCCTCTGTCTCTAGGCTGTTCTGCCAGGAGCAGGTCCTGCCCTGGACTGTGGAATCTGGGGCTCAGAAGCTGCCAGGTGCCCACCTCCTGCCCTCCTTGCACTGCCTGCCTCTGCCTTTCCCTCACCATGCCTGGCCCTAGCAGGCTGGCTCTACATGGTCACATGTGTGATTCCCCTGGCTTTTGGAGGTGCAGACCTTTGTCCCTTCCCCTTGGTGTACCCTGGGGTGCAGGTAGAAGAGAGAGAGAGACCCTGGGGTGCCCCACCACCCCCACCCTGGAACAGCAGGCTTCATAGGCAGGAGCCAAGTATGGACACTCTACAGACTGCAGAGGGCTGTGCAGACTGGAGGTGACAGCAGTTGGGGTTCGGCTTCACCCTGGGCACTGCTCGCTCAATAAGGAGCTTTTATTGAAAGCTGGCATTTTTCTTTCCTTTTTTTTTTTTTTTGCTTTTTCCATCTCCCATCCTCATAGTATCTCCAATACTTGGAGTCTTGGAGTTTTCAAACTCAGAGACTCTGGAAGTCTCCTGACAACTCCCTCGCTTTACACTGCTCTGGGAGGGTGAGTGACCCACCCAAGGCCGGTGAGTGACCCACCCAAGGCCACACAGCCAGGTTAGGCAAAGACGGGTCTGGAGCCCGGGCCCCTGACTCCCAGTTCTGCTGAGGGTCCCGTTCTTTCTGCACTGGTTCAGGTGGGGAGAGAGGGCAGGCCGGACCTGTGTAGTTTGTTTCCCCAAGTGTCGCACCATCCTCCTCACCCTGCCAGCTTCAGCCAACCTGAGCAGTTGATTCCTCACCCGGGGCTCTGCCCTTGCCCTGTGGCCACCTTCCTTCCCCAAACCTTCCCAGCCCTTTTCATGCTTCCCACCAACCCCCATACAGCAGGACCCAGTGGGGAAGTGAGCTGGGTGTCCCTCTGAGCCCCTCCAGGCAGGACTCACCGTGGCCAGGACGCCGCTGGCGGCTGCTGCTGTCACTGCTGCCAGCATCCAGGGCAGGAACCACCTCATGCCTGGACGTCAGTGGCACAGGCATCGACCGAGCAGCCCAGAGGATCCGACCACCTCTCGGGGGAGCTGGGCCCAGACTGTCCGGCCCATCAGGAGCAGCAGATATGCCTCTTCCGCAGCCCTTGGGGGGTTTTATTAAAGCAAGATCTGACGTCAGGGTGAAGGACAAACCCTGCATTTTCCTCTGAAAAAACTTTTCCTGCCTCTCTCTTTTTTTTTTCTTTCTTCCCTCTGTCCCCACCTCCAGCCTGAACTTGGCCAGCCTCCCCAGCTCTGACAGTTCTTAAAGGGAAAGTTACAAGGCTATGACTTCACACTAGGGCGTGAAATTCTCACAGAGGAGCTGGGGTCATCCTGCCTAGGTCTTCCACGACCACAGGGAGCGGGGAGCGTGGGAGGGTGAGGATGGCGGCAGAGACGCTGTCACTCCAGGCAGGCGGGTGTGTGAGCTTTGAGGGGCTCCCAGTGGAAAATCAACTCCCTGTCATTTCTTTAGGCTGCTCCTACTTCTGGTTTTCTTTTTTCTTTTCTTTTCTTTTCTTTTTTTTTTTTTTTTGAGACAGAGTCTCGCTCTGTCGGCCAGGCTGGAGTGCAGTGGTGCGATCTCTGCTCACTGCAACCTCCGTCTCCCATGCTCAAGCAATTCTCCTGCCTCAGCTTCCCGAGTAGCTGAGATTACAGGCATGTGCCACCATGCCCAGCTAAGTTTTGTACTTTTAGTAGAGGCGAGGTTTCATCATGTTGGCCAGATTGGTCTCAAACTCCTTACCTCAGGTAATCCGCCCGCCTTGGCCTCCCAAAGTGCTGGGATTACACATGTGAGCCACTGATCCCTACCCTACTTCTGGTTTTCATTTGCCCTCTTGCATTCCCCTCTCCCTAGCTGCAAGTGAAAGAGGACGGCTTTTAGTCCACCCATCTAGAAATGATAGGAATTCACAAATAAAATGAGCTCTGAGGCTCAGGTTACAGCATCACCTTCATGACACATGAAAGCCACGGTAACGCATTTGCTGTTTTCCTTCTCTGCTCATTGGTCAGAGGTCGTTTGGTGCTGGAGCTGTCCCCATGTGTCTCTGGATGCTGGTTATCCCTGGGGGGTTGGGATTCCTGGCCTGCACCCTTGTTGTGCTGCTGCCACTGAGTCTCTTCCTTGGGCAAGAAAGGAGATAAGATGTCTTCTGTGGGCTGTCCTCGTCCAGCCCTGTGCTCCCCATGGGGACCACTGCCATAGCCTCCTGACATACCCAGCCTCCCTGCCACCCTCTGCCATCCACACATCTCAGAGCAATCCTTGAACTAGCATCATGTACAGATCACCTTCTGGATACGATTGTCCAAAGCCTGCCCATCACACAGCACAGAATCCCCAGTTCTGGCGTGGCCCCTGGGCCAGCCAACTCCCTGCATGCTTCTTCCCCTCTGCCTCTCGTGCACCATGCCCAACCACAACGGCCTCCTTGCAGCTGCTCTCACACCTTGGCAAGTCCTCAGCATCTCCAGGTCAGTAGGAACGCTCGACACTGCGGTTTAAACGACAGTTACTCCTTCTCTTGTCTTTTCCTGTATCTTACTGACAAAGGATGCTGAAGCATGCATGGCTGCTTGGAGGTAGCAGCAGGCTTGTGTTCATGAAAGGGGTTTATGATCCCTATAGACATGCCCCAGAAGAAATGGTGCTGATGATTTCTCCATTTATTGACCTAGGGATGGGCCTCTGATCCAATTCTGGCCAATGAGACATAAGGGAAACCTGCTAGGGTCTTCTAGAAAAGATTCCCTTCCTCGGGGAGAGAATGACCATCTACTCATTCTTTTCTTTCCTTGTGTGCAAATGTGATGGTTGGAGCTGCAGCAGCCATTTTGGGTATATGAGGCACAAGCCTGAGAATGAAAAGTCAACAAACTGAGGATGGCAGAGCAGAAGCAAAAAAAAAAAAGGTCTGAGTCGTTGGGTCTTCATGTTGTTACTGGAACCACCGTTCAGACTTCTCATTACATGAAATAATTTGGCCAGGTACGGTGGCTCACACCTGTAATCCCAGCACTTTGGGAGGCTGAGACAGGCGGATCAAGAGGTCAGGAGATTGAGACCATCCTGGCTAACACGGTGAAACTCCGTCTCTACTAAAAATGCAAAAAATTAGCCGGATGTGGCAGTGGGCGCCTGTAGTCCCAGCTACTTGGGAGGCTGAGGCAGGAGAATGGTGTGAACCTGGGAGGCAGAGCTTGCAGTGAGCCAAGATTGCGCCACTGCACTCCGGCCTGGGCGACTGAGTGAAACTCCGTCTCAAAAAAATATATATATAAATAATAATAATAATTTAATATTTTATTGCTTAAACTGTAGTTAGTCTGATTTTTCATTTCTTGGAGTAAAGTTGTATACCAATTGATACATGAGGATTACTAAAATCATATATGTAAAATTAAAGGGCAGGGTATGTGGGGGGCACATAAGGACTGCCCAATAAATGTCAGTCATTTTCTTCTCATTAACTTATGGATGCTCTTAAAAACAAATCCCAGGCCGGGCGCGATGGCTCACACCTGTAATCCCAGCACTCTGGGAGGCCAAGGCGGGTGGATCACAAGGTCAGGAGATTGAGACCATCCTGGCTAACATGGTGAAACCCCATCTCTACTAAAAATATAGCAAATTAGCCAGGCATGGTGGTGGGCACCTGTAGTCCCAGCTACTTGGCAGGCTGAGGCAGGAGAACAGCATGAACCCCGGAGGCAGAGGTTGCAGTGAGCTGAGATCACGCCACTGCACTGCAGCCTACGCGGCAGAGTGAGATTCTTTCTAAAAAACAAACAAACAAACAAACAAAAAACACAAATTCTAGGAGGCCAGCATTGTTGGCAGGTGTCATTAATAAATAACCCAAGATGTTAGGGCCAATCTAGGTTCACTTACCTTTCGATGAACACTAAGTATGAACAGGCTCTGTGCTGTAAAGCATCTCATGACTACAAGGCAGACAGTGTTATGAAATAGGTGGAACAAATCTCAGAGATGCTAGATGGTTTCAGAGCACACGTGTGAGTAGTAGATCTGAGGCTGAAACTAAAGTCTCTTAACCTCAGACAAGGCACAGAGTCAGGACCAGACATTTCCAAGCCAGATTGACCTGCCAAAGCCTCTCATTGTTAAGTGTAACAAGAGCCTGCAGAGCTGGAACCCATTGAACTCCACCATCAGTTTTAGGAAATTCGATTGTCTCGAGCAATTGAAGCAGATATCCCAAAACATGATCACAGTGCTGACCATTCCACCTGTGGGTGAAACCTCACATGACCTGGTGGGCCTCACGGGCACCTGCCGTTCTTCAGTGTCAGTGAAACCGAAAAGAAATGGCCCAGTGAGCTGAACAGGATGGTGAATTTGGAGGCAAAATGCCTAGGGTGTCACCCAGCTCTTCCATTTACTGGGGGGCCTTGGACAATCAATAACCTCCCTGTGCCTCAGTTTTGTTTGTTTAAAGAAATGATGTTAGTGTCTACCAGATAGGGTCCTCAGGAGGCCGGAAGGGGATAATGGGTGTGTCCCCACTTTCCTGATTAGAGGAGCCAGAATGGGCTGCAGCCTAGGCTCTGTGATTGGGTTGTGGTGTGTTCATCCCCACAAGAGCTGGGCAAACCCTAAGCATCTGGCCAGTGGACCAGAACAATAGTTCCAGGTGACACCGTCTCACCAAATCCTCATCTCAGTTCATTTTCACAACCACTCTCCCATTAGACATTGTTATCCCCATTCGATAGATGAGGAAACTGAGGCATGGAGAGATGAGTAACATTCCCCTGCCATTCGGCTAGTACATGGCAAAATTGTGATCTGAATGCAGATCTGTGTAGCTTCAAACAATTTTTTTCCCCAGGTAAACCCAGCTTCCTCATGTGTTGAACAAATAAATGAATAAATAAGGAATGAACGAATTCAGTAGATGATGGATGGGTGGACAGAAGGGTGGATGCGCTCAAGTGTGGGGAGATCATGTTCCAATTCCCAGGACCTCCCGGGACAGTCTTCTGCAAGGATGTCCCCCAGTCCTAATCATTTCATCTAAATCGGCCCTCCAGACTGGTCTCTAGCTCAGTCACCCGCTTTCTTCCTTCATGGTTCTAGCCCTGTGTGTCATTGTTTGTTTACTGAGTATTGATCATTTCCCTCATAGATTTGAGGTCCAAGGGTGAGACCAGGCCCACATCTCCCTATCTATCCGGTATCCCCAGCATCACTACAAAGCCCAGCCTGCAGAGGGTACTTGAGACATGTTTTTTAGTGAATGACCAAATGAACCAATGAAGAAGCAGATGAATGAGGTGGTGAAGGGATGTATGGGTTGAAGAATGAAGAGAGGAAGGAGGGAATACCTGGAGGAGAAGACAAATGTGTCCGCACGTGCTCCTCGAGAGCCAAACTCTGCTCCTTCGAGGTGCTGAGAGGAACACAAAGCCCATTTCAGGTCTCCAGGACCCATTTATGGAGGAAGCATCAAGGGGTAAATGAAAGACGGAGGTGGCCGCTGTCCTGGCTGAGCCCTGGTAGGAGTGTGTGGGTTGTAGGGCCTGGAGGTGACCTTCTGCCTTTTCTCCAGGTGTCAGGCCCATAGGCATCACACAGGTGACTTATTTTCATTGTCAATGGTGATTTATTGGTACCAATGCTGCAGAGGGTTCATGGCATGCTGCCAAGGCTACATAGGGTCCCTCGCTGAACAGGGTCCCCTCTGAACTTAATTTATCCATGTACTCCCTTGATCCTAATTCCCCATGCCTCTCCTCAGCTCCCCACAGACAACAGGATCTGCATCCCTGAACTTGGATGATTTGTCTGCATGTGTCCTTGTAAACACACAGTGAGGTCGTTCACTCAATAATCATGTATGGAGTGTGCTAAGCACATAATACTATGTGCTAAGTGCCTTTGAGGTAGGCGCTCAAACCATGTCCTCCTTATATTTGAGGAAATCAAGGCACGGAAGACTTAAGGAACTGGCTCCAGGTCACACAGCCAGCAGGCATCCGACTACAGACTCAAGCCAGAGAGTGGGCTCCTGAGTCCTGCGCCTTTGTGGGTTTTTAATATAGGTGGGTGGTGGGTGCTACAGCCTCCTTCCATTTTTCCTCTTTTCCACTAAGTTCTGTGCTTTCCAGACCTGGCAACCTCTTCCTAGTGAGTGGCTCCTGACTGCTGTCTTGGTTTCCCCAGGGTGACCTCATCCCATCCCCCATGAGGGGCCCTCAAGTTCCCTCTGACTCCCACCAGCAGAGCCAGCCACTGCTCCTGCTCCTCAGGCCTATTAAGGAATTCCTCTGGGATTCAGGGCTCATCTGTTAGTTGCCACCTTGGCTGATATCATTCTCATGTGGCTGATGGTTCAACACTGTCCACACAGGCCTGGGTTGAACTTCTACCTCCTGCTACTTACTGCTGTGTGCCCTGGGAGAAGTCACATAAACTCTCTGTGTTCTGGTTTCCTTGTCTATAAAGTGGAGAAGTGGAGATGAGAGAGGTACTGATCACTCTTAACTGCTCCTGGCACTGAGTAAGAGATGTAGAAGGATTTATCACACAGCTTAGCACATGGTACGTGCTCAATAAAACCCCTCATCTTGGATGCATATTCTTGTCACTTGCCCTTGCACCTTGAGGGCAGGATCTGGCCTGGGTCACTTCTGTGTCCCCCATTTGGGCCTGGCACACTGTAGGTGCTTCTGATGTGTGTGGCAAGGACAGGGGAGCCCATGGTGGGGACATTGTTTGGTCTCCGGCCTGCATTCAACCTTGCACTGGAGGTGAGGCCTTGCACTTCCTCCTCTCTGGGACTGGGCTCCCTGCATCCAACTCCGAACAGGGCTTCCAGGCATGTCCTGCAGCAGATCTCTCAGGGCAGCTGTGAATAAATTCCAAAGAGGGGCTGGTGGAGGGGTCTCAAGAACAGAGGCCAGGCAAGAGCATTCCTATACCAAACAGTAAGACCGCCTTGACCACAGCCAGATGCACAGAAGATTCCAGAGGCTGTCTCCGGACCAGGCACCCCAGAGGCCCCCGCAGCTCCCATCTGCACCAGATTTACTCATAGCCTATTTGTTTGTCGTTTGTTTGTCCCATGAACATGCACGGAGCCCACACTGTCCAGGAGGCAAGATGCCCATTCCTGGGTGACTCAGATGCACACAAAAGCATTTCTGCTGAACCAGTGTGGCTGCTCTGGGAAAAGCAGAGGAGGGTGGGGGTGGGTTCTTCTCAGACCTTTGCCTTCCGGCAGTGCAGGCATGACGGCCCAAGTGAGGATCTGCCTCTCTTCTTGGGGCTCAAGCAAGAACGGAGGAACCACTGAAGGGGCACCCTCGACACCAGGACTGCCTAGAGGCCAGAGGGGCAAAGGTGTGTCCCTTATGCCCCATCTTAAACAGCTAGGTCTACTCTGGGAGGCTGGCGGCACCAGGAAACCCCTGACTGGCTCCGCTTCTTGCCACTCAGGTCCTGAGACCCAGCTTATTTGGGCGGAAACTCACCCATAGCTCTAGTCCTGGCCACAGGTGAGGTCTCCCAAGCCTCAAGAGCTTTGGTGTCAGGCTGGCCTCTGCTAAATATACAAGGAAACACTTGCCACATTGCATGACAGCTGCGAGATCGTGGAAAGGCCACTCTCCTCTCTGAGCCTCAGTCTTCCTCTCTGTATAATGGGGGTAATGATAATATTGACATCCTAGGGTTGTGATGGGGACTAGTTTAGAACTTAGCTTATGATAGAAGCTGAATACAGAGTTACTATTTATTTTCTTTTTTGCTTTTTGTCACAGGGGCTCAGCCTGTGTTCCCAACCTGGGCCATGTTGATTGCAACCCCCATCCCTAGGTCGTCTGCCTGTAACATGGCTGTGAGCTGGGACAGTTGTCTCAGTTCACCCCCTTCCTTGTCTTCACCAGTAAAAGCCCACAGTTCTGTATGTTCTCAGGGTGCGTATTTCTGCTGGTATCTTGAGTAAGACTAATTTGTGGTGTGTGCGGACAAGGAAAGAGAGGTGGAAAGGATGCGACAAAGAAAGAAGTGCCACCCCGGTCTTAACTTGCTCCCGGATGGTCCCTGGCAGCCTGGGATCTTCCTGGGGGGCCAACTCAGCTCACTTAAGCTTCAAAACCCAATGCAAGTCTGGGCACAGTGGCTCATGACTGTAGTCCCAGCACTTTGGGAGGCAGAGGCAGAAGAATCATTTGAGGCCAGGAGTTTGAGACCATGAGCCTGGTCAACATGGTGAAACCCCGTCTCTACTAAAAATACAAAAATTAGCCAGGTGTAGTGGTGCACACCTGTAATCCCAGCTACTGGGGAGGCTGAGGCAGGAGAATTGCTTGCACTCAGGAGGCAGAGGTTGCAGTGGGCTGAGATCACACCACTGAACTCCAGCCTGAGCAACAGAGTAAGACCTTGTCTCAAAATAAAATAAATAAAAAACAAAAACAAAAACAAACAAAAAAACAAAAAAATCCAATGCAATGACTTCCTAATGCATGTAAGGCACAGGGCCAGACCACAGGGCACACAGAGATAAAAGGGCATTATTTGGCCCTGGTGGCTCACGGCAGGAGCCTCACATCCAGTGGGGAATCTGTGTGTCACCCAGAGACCCCTTCCCACCCCAGACTAGCAGAGTCTCTGGGGCCCCTTGACTTGGAGCATCCCTGGGGTCTCAGGCCTTCAGACCAGGACAGAGATCCTCACAGCCCTTCTGCCCCATGGGCAATCCCTGAGACAGACAGGTAGTTCGGCTTATTCTTCTTTTAAAAACTATTTATTAGTCCAAGACAGGAGAATTGCTTGAGACCAGGAGTTCAAGACCAGCCTGGGAAACGTGGCAAGACCACATCTCTACAAAAATATTAAAAAGTTAGCCTGGCATGATGGTGTGCACTTGTAGTCTTAGCAACTCAGGAGGCTCAGGCAGGAGAATTGCTTGAGCCCCAGAGGTCGAGGCTGCATTGAGCTACGATCACGCCACTGTACTCTAGTCCAGGTGACACAGTGACACACTGTGTCTAAAAAAAGAATACTATTTATTAAAGTATAACTTACATTAAAATGCACACATCTTAAGTGTACAGCTTGATACATTTTATACATGATTTATGAGAACTTCTGTGTTCACCACTCACCCAGTTCAAGATAGGGTTTCCCTCATGCCTCCCGCCCTGCAAATTGATACCCGTCCCCACAAATCATGATGATGACTTCTATCACCCTAGATTCACATTGTCTGTTCTTGAACTTCACACAGACAGAAGCGTACAGTACATGCTCTTTTACATTTAGCTTCTATTCCTCAACATGGTGCCCGTGAGAGTCGTTGGTGCGGCTACTCCAGCCACAGTAGTTTGGGTTTTCAGGGCTGCAGTGGGAGAGTTCACGCCTGCTGCCCATTTCCGGTATGCAGTGAGACCTCAGACTCTAGCCTTGGGACTTTGCCCTTTCCTCTGCTGTGGGGGACTCAGCCAGGGCTCTGTGTCCGGCTTTCATCCCTGTTACCCCAGGACCTGGGCTCCAGCCACATAGATCCCCAGTCGGATGTGAGGCTCCTGCTGTAGGCCACCATGGCCACATCATGCCCTTTCGTTTCTGTGTGTGCTGTGGTCTGGCCCCATGACTTGCATGCAGTAGGTGTTCCATAGATGTTCAATGTAAGAATAAATCCTGCTCACCCTCTTTTATAAAGAGGATGGTGCCATCTATCTCATGGGGTTCTTGAGAGTTTTAAGTCACAGACAGTGTGCACCTCTCTGTGTCTCACATCCCTGTGACAAGAGCACCACTGGCTGCTTATAGAATACATGCTGGGGGCTCCAGCAAACCCTCCTCCTCAGGTTTTGATTCTTTAATGCAGAGCCACAGATGAGGCAGGTGTTAACATCCTCCCCATTTTACAGAGGCAGAAACAGTGTTTCTGGGTTCACCTTTGGGCTCATGGAGGTAAGTAACTGTTCAGTCATGTGCCAGGCAGGGGCCGGGATCGGATCCCTGACTGTGGTGGTGCCTTTGTGCAGGTGTGGGCCTCTCTGAGTGAGAAGCACTCAGGGTTCTAGAGTCTGCCAAGTGTTCCGAGGAGGAGCAGAGTGTGGGTTGGAGTGTTTGGCAGGCTTGGTGGAAGATCTGGGTGCACGTGGGCTTGGAGGCTGCCCTGGTTTGGGTTGGCAGCGAGCAGGAAGCAGGCATTCTGGGCTGGGAAGCAGTGAGCAGCTGCCATGCGACTCTGCCACGGGAAAGGGAGTGATATTGTGCTTGTCCTGGGTGTTGAGCGTTTCCAAAGCAGCCGTGGAGAAAACGGCAGAGAAGCAGTTTCAAAGCCAGCCTGTGGCAGGAGCCTAGAGTGACCCCAGCCCCTGAACCATGCCTAGGGAGCCATCTAGGGGCCTGGGGGGGAGGGGCAGTGATGAGAATGTCTTCATTCTTGAGCTCCTAGGGCTTAGCAGCTGGCCCACAGCAAATGCAGCACATTGTGGAATGGACGTCCTCAAAGTCCTGGTGCATAGAATTCACCTGGAAGCTTTTAAAACATACACATTCCCAGGACTGTGACCCAGAGGTTCTGAGTCAGTGTGTCTGGTAAGGGTTTGCAAATTTGCTTTTAAACAAACACCTCCGGGTGAGTCAGAGAAAGAGCATCCGTGGAGCCTGCTTTGAGAAATACGGCAGAATGGAAAAGCGCGTGCTGTGGATCCAGGCGGGTCGGGATCTGACTCTACTTCTGGCCAGTGTTTCATCACAGAGGAGCTATTCACCTTCCCTGAGCCTCAGATTTCCCATCTGTAAAATGGGCTGATAACATGTTCCACTGCAGGTTGTGGGGATGAAATGAGGCAACTGGATGAATTTCCTGGGGCTACCATAATGATTTCCATACACTCAGAGGCTTAAAACAACAGAACCTTGCTTTCTCACAGATCTGGAGGGTAGAAATCAGAAATCGGGTGTTGTCTGGGCAGCACGCTGCCTGAGGGCTCTAGAGGAGACCCTTGCCTCGCCTCTTCCAACTCCTCGTAGTTCCAGGGGGTCTTGGCTTGTGGTTGCATCACTCTAATCTTTGCCTTGGTCCCGCCTTTTCTCTGTCCTTAATGTGTGTCTCTTATAAGTCGCTTGCCATTGGATTTAGAGTCCACCCAGATAATCCAGGATGATCTCACATCAAGATTTTAAACTTAATCCCATCTGCAAAGACTTCTTTCCCAAATAAAGTCACGTGCCCAGGTTCTGGAGGGTAGGATGTAGACATATCTTTTTGGGGCCACCATTCATCCTATTATGGCAACATATATGAAAACTCTGAGGACAATGTCAGGGACGTAATAGATCCTCAGTACATATCAATCTCCTCCATCTGCCCTTTCTTGTTTATCTGTTATTAAGTCCTGTCATCCCCACCTTAAAATGCACAATTTGATCATTTATCATCTATACTGTCACCATGTAGGCATTGTGACCTACACCCAGCAGGGACAGTGTCACCCCAGGAGAGTGGCCACCCTGAGAGAGCTGAGTGGCTTCTCTCATGACTGAGGAACCTGCTGAGGCTGGATGCATAGGTTCAGGGCAGTGGTCATGGTGGAACTCAGAGCCTCACCTGATAAAGGGATGGAGCCTCGCTGGTCCTTGGGGAAATCAGGATTATAAGAGTCATTGCAACTGCCCAACAGTTCCTGAAGGACAAACAGTGGCAAATGTTTCCTGAAACTGGGCAAATCAGTGGCCCCTCTGGGCATCAGAACCCCATGTATGTGCTGAAGAAGAGGCCACCGCTCTCTGCACCTTCGCGGCCACATAGCTGTCTGTTTGAATGACTCATGTCTACTGTAGAGGCAGGAATGGTTCAGAGGAAAGGAGACTAGGGGAGACTCCAGCAGAAAGTGGGGTTTCTAGATGTGAGAAACCAATTTCCTTAACCTTGTACCCCAGACCATCTTGGACTACCTCCTGCCTCTTTTCCCACCACACCTACTTCTCCTTCCTCTCAGCTCAGATAAGCCTGGCCAACCCAGAGTTCCCACAGGACCAGTCTCTGCCTATGTCCTGACTCTTCCCACAATGCCCTTCACCACGTGCTTTTCTGTAAACTCTTACTCATCTTTCAAGATTCTGCTCAGAGCTTTTGTCCTCCAGGAAGCTTCTGTATCACTCAGGATTCCATGAGACAGGAAGAGTCACCATAAGGGGATACTGGATTCCATTTATTCCACATGGCAATTTGTTTATGAAACTTATTCCATATGGGAATTTTAGGTATTTGGGCTTACATAAATGGGAAACTGGGGCAGTGAAGATCTAGGAGGAGAGAGTAGGGGTGGAGTCAGAGAACAGTCATTAATCAGCCCACTGAATTTTTATTTTAATTTTGCTGCCCATTTCAGTACCCACACCCTCCTGATCTCTTGCAGATTCCAGTCTGGGACTTCATAGTCTTCAGTGAATTCAAGGAGCCCAGTGAATTTAGGAGCACATCCCACTGTAAGCACCAGTTTGCAGAGGATGACCCCAGCAGAGGCCTTCACAGTTGCTGGTGCTCCCTTCACCAGTGTGTTCCAAAGACTTGGGAAAAGGAGTATCCTCTGAACCTTCCTGGGGGGTATAACTCAGCTGTGGGTGAACAGATGGTAAGAAAACTCATGCTAGCAATCTGGCCTCCCTAAGTCCGTTATGGAACACCAAAGAAGTTCAGTATCTCAAACTTATTCCATAGTGGCCACTTTGAGGTCCAGGTTTCAGTGAAGCTACCATACAAACTGTTAGAACTATTCCCAGTTGTCTGAGCTGACTGATGCATTAAATCCAGGATCTCTAGCTAGTGAGCCCATGTCAATAGATATGGCCTGTGCCAGCATTTTGGTCCTTTTACCCTGATCCAACATTCTTAGGATTTATTTAAATTCATATGCTCCAAGTGTCTGTTGATGCAAATTACCAAAATTTTGTAGGTGATATATTATATCCACTGGTGCTGCTGAAGATTGCATCTGGTGATAATTCTAGATGAAATCAGAGGCCATCGTGATTCAGAATCTGTAGTCGCTTGGCCCATTCAGGGAGATCATAAAGCTGGTGTGCTGTACACACAACGTGGAGATCTGACCCCTGGACCCCCGCCATCCTCACACACCTGTGGGATTTGAACGTGCTTGAGCCACTGGAATGGCACCCTGGCTCTCTGCATATGCTCTTGCCAAATTCCCTTAAGTCAACCATAAGTGCAAATTCTCCAAGGACTGGCAAGCGGACGTGGGATGAGGCAGGGTGGAGGTTAGATGGGCCTTGGCTCAACCAAGCAGAGTGTGGGCTGAGGTCTGGGGAAGCCTGGTGGCCGCTGGGTTTGTGTTTTCTCCACAGAGCCATGGGGAGCATGTTTTGGGTTGACGAATGGCAAGTCTGCGGCAGGGCTGTGACAAACCACTCTCTTCCCTGAGCAATGATGCTCAGATTGTCTCAACATTAGGGGTCGGTCGCTGGAATCAGACATAAACTCTGAATTTGGCCAAGAGCTCTTGAGTTTTGAACACTTAGAAGGTCTAAGAGTCAGACAGCATCCGAGGCTTGGAGTCTTTTCCTGCCAAGACCATCTGGGATTTTTGGACATGGCTGTGATCTCTCCCCAGTTCCTCTGTGCAGCGCTGTTTTCTGGGGTTAGGGTCATTGAGTGCTGGATGCCCTCAAAATTCTTCCTAGCTGTGTGTCCAGCTTCCATGTCACAGATAAGATGCTGATGTCACTGCGATGAAGCGACCTGATGGCCTCCTGTCCCTCAGCACAAGCCCAGACACTTTCCTCTCTAGAGTCTACTCTCTCACTACTGTTAGCATAAGGTGAGTCAATTTAACTCAACAAGTGTTAGCAGACTCAACTGTCCATGCTGGTACAGAAGGGATGCAAATATGAACAAAGTGACAAACTCAGGTCCCAGTCACTCCAGGGCCATGGGGGATCACAGCAGGTCCACACGTAACTTCTCCATATGGCAGATTGGGGTGTACCAAGGAGAGAAAACCTAGAAAGGTCATGGAAGGGCCATAAAAGGCATATAAAGGATGAGTAGGACTCCGGTCTCTGGGTAAGGGGATATGAGGGCACTCAAATTTTAGGTGGAGGAAAAAATGTGCACATTCACAATACAGTGTATCATTTATCAAGCTGTTTGTATGTACCAGGTGTCATTTAAAGCACCTTACACGTAGTCATTCACTAATCTTTGCCATGAAACAAAACACAGCTTTCCTTCTTTTAGCTCCATTTGATATGTGAGACAACAGAGGTGCAGAAAAATCAGATCACCTGCCCCAAGTTCCATGGCTGGAAAATGGCTCAGAGTTCACTCCTTAACTCTATTCCAGTCTAACTTTCTATAATGTTGATGGTGAATCTCTCATTTATCATACACAGTTCACTGAGCACCTACTATGTGCCAGACACTGGAAGGAGCTGGGATTACAGTGGTCAAATAATTATAGTCTTGGCCCCCAAGGACATTAATATACAAGCAAATAGGCAAGTTCAATCCTGTGCCGTAGGATTACAGTTGAGACAAGCCCAAGAATTATGAGAATACAGGGAAGACCCTTCACTCAGCCAGGGGTAGCCATGGGGTATGCAGCCAGAGGTGGGTGAGAGTTTGCAGATGAAGGAAGCTGAGACTTGAAGCATAGAATTAAGTTAGGTGGAGAAAACAATTGTGGCTTTCCAGGCAGAAGGAAGAGTAGGTGGTCCATGGCAAGAAAAAGTGCCACTTGATTGTGGGGCCAAAGGAGTTCAGCCTGGCTGGGCAGGACACTTTGGGAAGAGGGAAGATAAGAGAACCACGAAGGGATCAGATCCCAAAACCCCTGTGAAAAATTGTGGCATCCCTCTGAGGGTTATGGGAGTCACTGAAAGGTGTCAACAGGAGGCTAATGTCAGATCTTCTAGAATATTCCCTATGGCTACCTCACGGAAGGGGCACGGTGCAGAGAGGGTTGACATCTGTGAGACTAGGTAGGAGGCTGTTCCTGGTAGGGTTTGGAAATGGATTGGAAATGGCAAGGGTGGCTGGGGCTCAGGCCACATGAGAGAAGTAGTGAAATAGAGGCTCCACTTCGAAAGGAGATGGTGTCAGGACAGAAGTGGACTTCATCCTCTGGGTGGTGGGATCTCCAAGGGCCTCTGTGCAGGAACACAACGAGCGATGGATGAATGAAGTCATGAATGCAGGATTGGATGAATGGATGGGTGGACTGGTCATGTTGGAAAGAAAGAACAGAAGTGGGGAGACAGCCTAATGGCCTCTGTACTTCCGTATTTCCCAGGATAACAGCCTGGAGAGGTGACAGCTGATGAAAGCACACCTGTAACCGTTGCTGAGCTGATTGACTTAAGAATCTGAACATTCTGCCCACATGGGCTCAAGGCTACATCTGTAAGAAAAGTAGGTGTGAGTGGAGAGTGAGAGGAAAGATGAATAGCTCAGTTAACTGTCCAACAGTGTGCTTGGTGCTGGATACAGTTGGGGAACAAGTCAGCAATGGCGCATGTCCTCGTGGAATGCACAGCGCGTGGAGGAATGATGGGAGCAGAGATTTGCTATTGAAACCCAAGGCAGAGTTGGAGACAGATGACTTCTCTTTATTGGGTTTCCATCATAATTCCAAACGTCATGATCCTGAAAGTTGAAATTCGAAAGGATCAAAATCTCTACAGATCAAAATCTCTAATGTGTAAATCCCTAACGTCTAAAATTCCTAATATCTAGAAGACCAAAAATCACAATCACAGGATAACTGCATGGTGTTATGTGGAACTATTGCCTTGTTATTGTCTTTGTTTGGAAATTAAGTGTGGTGTAAGGAGGTGTGTATGGATGACAAGTTGACAAGGGGTGAACTTAATTTTAGGTGCCAATCTGACTGGATTAAGGAATACCTAGAAACCTGGTAAAGTCTTATTTGGGGGTGTGTCTGTGAGGATATTTCCAAAGATTGATGTGCGAGCCTGAGTGGAGTAGGTAAGAAAGATCTGCCCTCAGCGTTGGTAGGAGCCTGGAGGGAAGAAATATAGAGGGTAATTGATCTCCTTCAGAGCTGAAATGAATTTTTCTTCTGTCTTGGACATCAGAACTCCAGGCTCGCTGGCCTTTGGACTCCATGACTTACATCAGGGGCCCCACTGGTCCTAAGGATTTTAGACTTAGAATGCAAGTTACACCATCGGCCTCCCCAGTTCTGAACATATAAACCTTGAAGCTTCCTCAATAAATGAAGAGATTTTCTTTTTGAACATGTGCATTTATGAAAGATAAAATTTCTCCAGATCTCAGCTCTGGGCAACCACCCATACAGCAGTGACCCACTGTGGTTTTTGATTTATCTCATCAAAAGACTTAGGTTATTCATTATGATATTTCAGTTGACCACAGTTATAAAGCTCGGTGCATACAATTACCAACCATAATGATAGGCATTTTTACATTTTGCTTTTTTACAGATTTCTTTACAAATATGGCTCATCTGCTCATAAACATTATACCATGAGAATGTCATTAATATACCTGTTTATGCTTGCAAAGATATGCATGTTTTGACGGCTCATTTTGTTGTGTAAAGTGGCCTATGAAGTGTTCTGTCATGTTTTTAAGTTTCTCAAATAAATCTCCTTTTATTTATTTTTATGTTTGTAGAGATAGGGTCTCTCTCTGTTAAGCCCAGGTTGGTTCTGAGCTTCTGGCCTCAAGTGATCCTCCCACTTCAGCTTTCCAAAGCTCTGGGATTATAGGCATGAGCTACCACACCTGGAAGAAATCTCCTAAAAATGTAAACAATTGTCTTTAAAATACTTTTTTATTTTTTTTCAGAATTATATTTTTGGGATTTTGCTGTTTTGGGATCTCAATATTGAAGATGATGGCATTCAGGATTGTGTCTTGGGGATTGCGATTGGCTCCTCTCTTTATACAAGTTTCCTGCGGCTTTGAATGCTTTTAGGTTTTCTCATGTCCAGTGTTTCTCCTCCATAGAGGTTTCCCCAAGCCTCTAGCCAGAGGTTTCTCTCCTTTTGATTCTTGTAGCGTTTTGGTTTTCTCTGTACAGTTCAAACGACAGTTACAGATTTCATACATAAACTATACATGTGTCCCACATGTATTATAGTTATTTGGATATACTGTCAATTCTCTCAACAGATCATGACCGATTTGGGGACAGAAACAAGGTTTCATTCACCTGTGTATACCCTGTGCTGTATGTCTGACCCATGTTCAGTTAAGTGTTTACAGGAAGGAAGAGGGGAATGGAAAGAGGAAGAGAGGGGGCAGAGAGGAAAGGGGAAAAGGAACAGAAAGCATAAATTGCAGCAATAAGTAAAAAAAAAAAATAAATTGAGAAAATAAATATATGGATAAATGAATGAATGGATGATGGATGGATGGTGGATGGATGGGTGGATGGATGGTGGATGGATGGGTGGGTGTTTATATGGACAGATGAACTGTGAGTACATAGATGTGTAAATGAAGGAACACAGATATGAGAAACTGAAAAAGATCAAATTCTGAGGTTTGTAAACCAGGGGATGGCAGGGCCTGCCCTGTGATCTATGCTCTGGGGGTCTCGGAGAATGAGAGGGTCACTTGGCTGCTAGTTTGAGGACCCAGGCTTAGAGACTGACTCCTGACTGAATTTATGAATATTTCTACTTATGAGTCTGTGTGTGCACAAAGACAGTAGGGAGGACCTCAGTATTGCTGCTTACGTGCTCCTGGAGCAAACTGCATAACCTGTCAGCACTCAGTTTCTCTTTCTGTTAAATGGGCACACGGTGCTCATCACCTGGGTGTGCAGCCTCTGTGTGAGCAATGACCGGTGCACCTCACCCACTGCTGGTTCCCTGGTGCCCAGCATGGTGCCTGGTGTAGAGTCCTTGTGCCTTCCTTTTGGGTCCAGCAGATGCGGTGTTTGGGTTCTGCAGCATACTTGGGTACTGCCTCACTGTGGATACCTGGGCTGGTCCCTTACCCTCTGGACCTGTTTCCTGTTCTGTAAACTGAGGGGTTGGGCAGACTCTCGAGACTTTCCGTGTCCGGCTTTCCCTGACTTCGCTGCAATCCTCAGGTGCCTTCCCTAAGTTGAGGGGAATCAGGGACAGCCTGTTATCTGACTGTGGCCTTTGGCTAGAAGGCACCAAAAGTACCTGATCCATTTGCCTTTGCAGATTCCTGGGGCGTCTTTGGCTCTGTGTGGGCAGCCTTTCCAGGGGAGTGCCAGGTCTGCATTGTCCCCAGTCTGCACGCCTCTCCAGGACACAGTGCTGCCTGTCTTTCCTTTTCCAGATCTGGGTTAGATAAATTGTCTGGTTTCTTCTCCTTTCTTCTTTTCTATGAGTTTCAACAAATTCTGCCCCAGACAAAGCTGCCAGGTCAGTGGCGTTTGTCAACAAGCTGAGCTCAATGTGATCTTCCGCAGGAACAACAGACGAGACTAGTTTCCAAAACAACTCACCCCACCCACGGGCTCACTCAGCAGATGTGGCAGGTTCCTGAGTATGAGGTGTGTGGTGTGGGGAGTGGGGACTCAGGCTCAGGGCTGGGCACCCGGGGCTTGAAGAGAAGTTAGGCTTAAACTGAACTGAACTGACTCAACTGCTCAGTGCCTGGGTGCCTTTAAACAAGCTCCTTAATCTCCAAGTTTCTTTATCTATAAGTGAAAATTACTAATAATTAGCCAAAAGGGGCTTTTATGGAGACAAAAATAAAACATTTATAGAGTCTGGCACCTGGAGACATGCTGGCTATTTTTAATACTGATTTATATTTGTGCGTGTGTGTGTGTGTGTGTTTAGGTACATCTGGAAGCATATGCATATGTATATATTTATATATATTAAAATAATATTTCTTTTATCAAAGAAACCTTCTTTTTTTTTTTTTTTTTGAGACAGAGTTTTGCCCTTGTTGCCCAGGCTGGAGTGCAGTGGCGCAGTCTCGGCTCACTACAACCTCTGCCTCCCTGGTTCAAGCAATTCTCCTGCCTCAGCCTCCCGAATAGCTGAGATTACAGTGCATGCCAACATGCCCAGCTAAGTTTTGTATTTTTAGTAGAGACGGCATTTCATCATATTGGTCAGGCTGGTCTCGAACTCCTGACCTCAGGTGGTCTGCCCACCTCGGCCTCCCAAAGTGCTGGGATTACAGGCATGAGCCATCACACCCAGTCCAAAGAAACTTTTTAAAGAAAGAAATCAAAAGGTGCCCATAGACTTATTCTCAGAGGTAAGTGCTGTTACATTCTAAGGGACTTTCAGTATTTTTTCTGTATATATGTATATGTTAGATGTATATTTAGAAAGTGGAGTCATGGTACTTGTATTTATTTGCTTTTTACTTAACATCATAAACTAAGTATTTTTTGTGCCTTGAATACCCTGTGGGCGCCTGGTTTGAAATGGCTGCATGGTGTCCCATGTATGGACCTGCTGTGATTTATGAGAACGGTCCCCTGTTGTTAGATGCTTAACTTGCTTCCAGCTTTCTGCCACTCTGGCAGGGAAGGCTCAGGATTTAAACCCAGTTCTGTCTGAGTCCAAAGCACATGACAATTCAGTTACCCAGGAGCCCTTCCTATGGGGCTAAGGTGTCAATATCCTGTCAATGTATCCGAAGTTTCTCAAACTCTATCTCTGCTTTCTGTTCATTCCCCCACTCCCCCTACAGCTGTGGTGTCTTTCTGGGCCTTTTTCCAGAAACGTAGTCACCAGGTCACCACCCACATCTCACTAAGGAGCTATACATGTGCACTTTTCAGAGCCTGCACCCGTTCCCTGCCCACATGGCCTGCCTGGATGGGAGGGGAGAGGGAATGGGGCTTAGGATACAGTGGGCAAAGGGAGACGCCATAAAAGATTGGGCAAGAATCTTTTTGTATTTCTTGAGAATCTTTGCTTTTTGATCCCTTAGGGTTTGGCCCAGAGTGTCAAAGCACAAGTTCAGACGTTTCTCTTGTAAACCCTCAAGTCTGTTGTTGTTTTTCTAAGTGAAAGAAACCCAGCACCATGTGTTTCTCATTCTGTTTACTCCACAGTTAAGAAAACATTGCAAAGGATCGGGGAGGACTCAGGTCTAAACAGATCTGGGTGTTGGGTGAAGCCCCCTTCCTCCTCCTGTACACGGACAGCTCCCCACATGAATCTCGGGAAGACTCAGCAGGGCTGTCATGTAGAGGTCAGAGCATCCAAATGTGCTTTTTTTTGTTTGTTTGTTTTGTTTTGTTTTGTTTTGTTTTTTGAGATGGAGTCTTACTCCGTGGCTCAGGCTGGAGTGCAGTGGCATGATCTTGGCTCACTGCAACTTCTGCTTCCCTGTTCAAGCAATTCTCCTGCCTCAGCCTCCCAAGTAGCTAGAATTATGGCACACACCACCACACCTGTATTTTTAGTAGAGATGGGGTTTTGCCATGTTGGTCAGGCCGGTCTTGAACTCCTGACCTCAAGCTATCCACCCACCTTGGCCTCCCAAAGTGCTTGGGATTGCAGGCATGAGTCACCGTGGCCAGCTCAAACATGCATCTTACAGCAAGCTTCTCTTTGCTCCCTTTGCAGGAATTCTCCTCTAATTCATTCTCTCCGAGCTGCCATAGTGATTGGTCCAAAATAGACATCTGATCATTTTACTCTCTTTCTTAAAATCCATAAAAGTTGTTTTATTTTCTTCCATTATAAGACAAAGTCCTTGAGCCTGATTCCCAAACTCCTACACCCCTATGAGGTGCGTCCTTGGCTGAGCCCTCTGCTCTCGGGTCTTCTTACATTCTGTGCCCCACCTGAGCAACTGGGCTCCTGCAGATTCCCCATTTTGTCTTTTCATCTGGACTCATCCGTCCCCTCCTCTCAGCCCAGAAGATGAATCCCTGATCTTATATTCTATAGTGGGTGAATAGTGTCCCCCAAAAATTCATGCCTACGTGGAACTTCAGAACATGACATTACTTGGAAATAGGGTCTTTGCAGATGGAATGAGTTAAGAATTTCTAGGTAAAATTATTCTGAATTTAGCTTGGGCCCTAAATCCAGTGACTGACATCATTGTAAAAAAAAGGAGAAGACACAGAGAGATGAAAAGGGAAGAAGGCCATGTGAAGACGGGCAGAGATTGGCGTCGTGCAATACAATCAAGCCAAGGAATGGAATGAACAAGCCAAGAAATGCTGATGATTTCCAGCAACCACCAGATGCTTAGAGAGAGGCAAGAAACAGGCTCATCCTCAGAGTCTCCAAAATAAACCAACACTGACAATGCTTTGATTTGGACTTCTGGCCTCCTGAACTGTGAGATAATAAATTTCTGTTGTTTTGAGCTACCCTGTTTGTGGTATGTGCTATGGCAGCCCCAGATATTGCATCTACCTTCTTTTCCAAGCTTCTTCACGTGCCCCATCCTCAGAGTAGCACTACACAGTGCAGGCCCTCGATCAGGCAGCCTGGATTCTACTCCTGACTTCGCCACCTTTTATTCCTATGGCATTTGGCAAGTTACTCAACCCCTCTGAGCCTCACTTTCAGCAACTTAAAGTGGGGCTAATAATTATACCTATATCATAGGTATGGCCTATCGTATTATCGGGCTCCAGGGGAACTTAAGGGAGTTACCACATATAAAGTGCTCAGAACAGTGTCTGCCACCTAGGAAGTGCTTGGTGCATGTTAGCAAATCCTTGAGTTTGGACCTCACTCTGTGGTCAGATTAATGATAGCTGTAAATTCATTGATACTTCTTCAATGAGAGATGGGCTCTAATTCTACTTCCATTGACTCTGGACTGTTTCCATGACTATTTTGACCAATAGAGTAAGGCAGAAATAACTCAGTTCTGACTTGAACCTTTAGAAAGACAAGTAGCTTCCACCTTGGTCTCTTGGAATCTTACTGGAGAAGTACTAAGCCTATGTGGAGGACAGAGATGCATGCAGGCCAGGCTTTCCAGCCATCTCTCCAAGATGCCCAGATGAAGCAGCCATCTTGGAAATGGGTGCTCTGACCTCAGCTGTCCCAGCTGATGCTACGTGGATCACAGACGAACCACCTAGCTGAGCCTTTTCTAGGTTCCTGAAAGATAACCTTGTGAGCAAAAGAAAATGATTGTTTTAACACAATGACTTTTGGGTAATTTGTTATTGCAGCAAGAAATAGCTGAAATGCCTCCTGTAAAGAAGCTGCCTGGATTTTCCAAGTCTCAGATTTGTGACTTTGCGTGTTTAGTGCTGCTGGCTTACACAAGACTCAGTCTATATTTAACAATAACACCTATGATAGTAATAACTGATATTTAGCTGAGTGGATGGTTCAGTTCTTTCTGAATTGAAGGGAGGGGTGGTTTGAATTTTCCTTGGGCTTCACATGGAGGCCTTGCCCAGATAATAGTTGGGCTTAGAGAGCCAAGCAGGATGCCTACTCCCAGTGAAAACTCACTCTCCAGAGGAAGCGGGCAAGAGCTGCACTGAGCATACCCAGGCATTCCTCCCTGGGCAGGATGTGCAAGGGACCAGGGAGACCAAGTGTGATTTCCCATAGGAGGAACAACCAGGATTTCAGAAGGACTCTTGTTCTACCTGCAGCTGTCACCTCCTCCTGCCACCACTGCACTTTTTTTCTGCATTCTATAAGTTGTCCTGGTATGGACTCAAATTTGGAACACAGCCCTTTTATTCATAAACATGCTCACATACACATATATGCACACACACACACACAGCCTCTGTTTGTAGCAGAATTTAGTATAAAGCTTTAACTATATGGAAGGAAAGTTATTCACAGTAAGACAAACAATTTAGAATTGTAGTTGTCTGACTTCTTTGTCATGATTCTTGCTCTTTTTTCTCTTTTCTCCCCACCCCTCGACCATGAATCCATCTTTGGTTTTAATACCTTCTGATTTATTGTCTCTTACTTATGTTCTCGATATTCCAGTACCAATCTCATGTTGCTGATCAAAGTCATTTCCTAAAAAACATCTCTGCTACATGTTACCTCAGTAGGCTTCTTGGACCATCATATCAAAAATGGCCAAGTTCCTCCTCTCTACTTCTTTATTTTATTCCAAGCACCAATCCTTAACTGATATTATACACATTTAATGATTTATAATTGTCTTTCTCTGCATCAGAATGGAAACTTGAGTAGGACAGGAACTTTGTTATCTTTACTGTTAAATCTGCACAGCCCAAAAGAACGCAAGCACATCCCAGGGGCTCAATAGATGTTTGTTGTAAAAATGAATAAATGAAGTGAAGTGACTCTGATGCCAACTATTAATATCTTTTAAAAGTTTATTTTTCTGTATAGTAAATTATCAGGAGACTGCTTATTACTAAAAATTGAGTGTCTAAAGGCTGAGTGTGAAAGCTGAGTCAGAATTAGCAGGATCAGGTCTGTGTAAGGACTGTGGGTGAAGAGCAGGTGGGCCATGGCACCCCTCCTGCATCAGCCCCTGCCCACCACTGCCCCAGTTCCACGATGAGAGGCCCTTTTCTCTCCCTCTCCTGCTGCCTCCCTTGTTGTCAGCCTAACCATGGCCAGGGCTGAGGTTTGACTGATAATGCTTCAGGGTTTTTGCGTCTTTACAGCAAATCCACAGGCCAGGGCTATTCAGTGGATCCGTAAGAGGGAAATTCTGTCTCGTGGCTGGACAATGTGCTGGAGTAATCTGTGCTGGTCCTGTGGTACCCACAGCTCACCCACATGAGCTCACTCATAAGCCCTGCAAGACCCCATAAATGTTGAGTAAGACCAGCCTGCCTTGGGCTTGGGATAGATTTGTGGTTGGTTAGAGGCACCCAAAGCCAACATTGGAACTCAGATTTAAATCTCCCGAACCTCATGTTCTTCAGTTGTTTATTTTGTTTCCCTGCCATGAAGAACCCTGGAAAGATGACCAGATATTCCAGGAATGGAGTGAAAACCCACCTCAGCCTTGTTTGTCCTCACAGCCCATCCGTGGGCCATAGACTTGGAGCTGGTAGGTTTCAGGCACTATCTAGACCACTCACATATTTCACAGATGGCAAAGCTGAGGCCAGGAGAGGCTAAAACCAAACTAGCAAGAAAGGCCGGCTTAGAGGTCTATTTCCACAGGCCGAATGTCAACTTGAGGCGAGGTGAAGGGGAGACCTCAGCAGTCCTGTTAGCATCAGACAGAGCAGGGGCAGATCCCGCTTTGCCACTTTCAGTATGTGTGACTTCCAGGAGTTCAGTCGGCTGCTCTGAGCATCAGTATTCTCATCTGTAAAATGGGACGAAAACACTCATTTCAAAGGAGCTTGGGAAGTCTGAATGAGAGAACTGTCAGTATGAAAAATCCAGTTGACTTTCTCAACTCCAATGTCCTTTGCATTCTCACTTCCTTGAAGAAAGGGCTGATGTTATTCCCATTTCACTCAGAGAGGTTCAGTAGGCTAGGCAGAACACACAGCAAATATGGGTGAAACAGGAATCTGAAGTTCAAATTCCCCCAAAAGTACCATCTCTCCCAGTATACAATGAGTGGTTATTAAACATTAGTTCTCATCATTACAGTTAATAACTGGTCAGCAATGATTTATTAAGTGCCTACTGCGTGCCAGGCACTTCTCACACTGAGGATATGATAATGTCAAAGGCAAACTGAGCCTGCTCTTACAAATTAAAGTCAGACCATAAATATCTACCAAAATCAATAAAACAGTGTGAGGTCTTGGTAAGTGCTGTGATGGCAAAAAAAGAAAGGAACATGGTAGAGCATGACTAGGAGGCAGCACATTCCTTAGCTAGGTTCAGGGAAGACCATGCAAAGCGGGTGCCCTTGAATTGGTATCTGAGTAACAAGAAAGAGGCAGAATGAGATAGTCTGGGGGAACAGCACTTCACGCAAAGAGAACAGAGGACACTAAGTCCTGAGATGTGAGTGTAGGATATTTGGAGACAAAAGAAAAGTAACTGCAGAGAAGGACAGTGAATGGAGGGGATATAGAGTAAGCTGAGGAAGGGGAATTAGGCAGGATCCAGATGCTCAAGGGCCTTGGTGACCACAGAGAGAGCTTAGGTTTAGTTCTAGGTAGAATGGGGACCCACTCAAGAGTTCTACATATGAGGGTGACATAATCCACTCACTCTTTCACAAGAAGATGGCCTTGTGTGTTTAACCCTTCCTCTTGAGACATTGAACTGAAGGATTTTAGGGGCTAAGCCTGGTTCCCTATTTCCATATTAACCCCAAGAAGGCAGAAAGATGGAATGGAAATCCGGAAGAGCTTTTCTCTGGCTGTCCCAGTCATCTCAGACTCCCAAATTCTCTGAGTTCTCTACTGGAGTCCTAACTTTCGGCGGTAACTCATTGTGTTTATCTGTGTGTGTGCTCAGTGATGCTGCTCTTTGGGTTTGAGAGGCAGGATCCAGAACCCTGCACCCCATTTGGAGAGGGGCATATCTAGTGGAAACTGAATGTCACGTGAGTGTGGCCATTTGGGGACAGGGGTGATCAGCTCAGTCCTTGATGTCTCTTTTGGGGGAAGCCCATGGTAGGTAAAGAGATCACCATCCAGGAGTGAGTGGTCTTAGGAAATCAAGAGGACTCAATTCATTAGTTAACTAAGACTTACTCAATGGAAGACCTGGTGCTTAATTTGGGGGGGTCTAGAGTGTAGCGAAACCTGGTTTATTAAGGATCTCACAGCGCCCTGAGGAAGACAGGCAACGAAGCCAACAGGAGTGATCCCCATGTGCTGGGTGGTGACCATGGGTCCTATAGCTCCTGCCATGCAGAGTGGCCCACCCTCCACAGTCCAGCTCCTGCCCCATTCCAGTAAGACCGTGCCCTCTTCTAGCCCCCTTCGCAGAGGTGGAGTGATGCTGTGTGCTATTGCTGGGTCCCCGGTGCTTCCACATCCCCTCTTTACAGCTCAGTCAACTGTCCCTCCATGGATGCCTCTTCAAGTCCCCTCTGGACATGCTTCCTATTTCCTTCAGGTATCTTGCCTGATGTGTTCAGGACAATGTTATCTCAATCAATCATTCTCTCCTTCCATAAGCATTCATCTGTGGCTTCTTGGGGTGAGGCCCTGTGGGAAGCACAGGAAGCAAAGTCCAATCAGGTCCAGATCCTACCTACCTTCAAAAAACATGCAGACAGGTTGGTGGGGGGGATGCCAGCTCATTTCATTACAGAACAGATCACAGGGTGAAAAGGGTCAGGATAGCACAATAATGGGATCACAGAGGAGGCAGCATAGCAATCAGAGATGGGGTGGTGAGAAGGAGACAGAAACAGGGAGGGATGAGAAGGTGTAGCTGGACAAAGAAGGCTTCTGGGCAATAGAAACAGCATGTGGGCAGAGAATTAGAGGAGCTACTTGAACTTTACTAAGATGAAAGAGAAAGTGTAGGAGGAAATTGGGGAAGATTAGACTGGGAAGCAGTACAGGTAGTAGCCATTCCATTGAGGCCCTTAGATAGCTAAGGAATTTGGAATTTCTTCTGAGGGAATGGGAGAAGGCTTTTTGGGTTTTATGGTAGAGACTGAGAATCAGATTTGTGATTTGGAAAGATCAGATATGGAAGGTAGATTGTGAGGGGGTAGGGGGAAATCAGATGGTGAGACTCCAGGCAAAGAGAGAGAAGCAAGGATTGGTGGAAGCTTGGGCTAAGGTAGTGACAGAAGATGAAGAGAGAACAGCCATGAACAGAGACACTAGAACATGGAGACTGATGGTCATGGGCCACAGAGATGGGGAAGAGATCTCTGTTGATTATCCATCTTTTCCTTCCGATTTAACAAATTTGATGAACGATGATTTTATTAACAGAAATTAGGAAAGTTGAATAAGAGTCAGCTTTGGAGAAAAAAAACACATCAAAAATCTTGTTTTGGACATAGTAAGTGAGAAGAAGCCCATGAGACAACCTGAGAAGGAGTATCAAGCAGACCGTTGGTGACATGGGGTGGCGTCTGTTCTGGAAAAGAACTGAAGGGGCGTGAAGGGCAACACAGAGGGGAGCTAGTTTCTTCAGCTATGCTTTATCTGAGCAAGGGGCTCACACCAGCTTTCATGCTCTGTGACAGAAGACAGAATCTTGTAAAATTCATGGTCAGAGAATTCACACTCTGACAAACCTTATCTGTCCTCTCCAAAGCCCATATTCCTATTCTGTGTAGGCCCTCATCTTGCGAGATAACAGAAAACATAATTTCTATGCAGCCTCATAGTAGAGTTGGATTGAAAGGGAAGGGAGAGGGAGGAGGTTGGTCACAGGGTCTGGCATGGGACCCTTGGAGGAGATGTGGTTTTCAAGCTGGCGTAGCATCTTCCTGTGAGAAGACCAAGGCCTGGGCCAGCAGCATCACTCCTGCAGCCAAAGATGATGAGGGGAACCAAGTGCCAGGGGAAAAATTCTTCCAAGTCATTTATTTTCCCAGATCCTCAAGGATCTGAGTATTTTGTTTGGAAATAACTGCGTTGAGTTTTGAACTTTGTAAGGGTCTCTTCTCTGCTCTGGTGACCTCATACATTCCAGTGGTTTTAAATGCCGTGGCATGCCAGCAACTCCCAAATGTGTACCTCCCACCCAGGCCTCTCCTCTGAACCCTAGACTCATATCCCTGACGGATGTGGCATAGACACCCCAGGGACAGCATGTGCAAAACTGAACTCTTGGTGGGATCTCCAAAATGTCCCTCAACAGTTTTTTTATGTTAGTCAATGGTAACACCATCCGCTTGGTTGCTAATGCCAGAACAATGGAGATGTTTCTTCATTTCCTTATCTAATGTAATCTCTTAACAAATCTTCTTGACTACAGGATACTCCTTGGATCTTGAGTCTTGTAATTCCTCTCCTTCCCATTGCTGCCACCACTCTGGTCCAAGCTTTCTCTCTACTCCCTGCAAAATGCCAGCACCTGCTATCCCATCAGTCTGTTTCTACACTTCCCTACCTTCAACTGATATTGCACCCAGAAGCCTCTATAGTCTTCTCCTGCCCCACCATGGTAATCTTTCAAAAACATAACTGTAATCTTGCAACTCCCACATTTAAAACACATCAATAGCTTCACATTGCCCTGAGAATAAGGTCCCCACTGCTGATGATGCCCTGATTCCTGCCAGCCTTTCTTCCCTTTTGGCCAACCACCATCCCTCACTTTGGTCCAGCTGCCCGAATCTCATGAGTCAAGTCTTCAGACAGGTCAAGCTCCCTCCTGCTCCAGACCTGCATCCTGAGATTCCTTCCACCCAGAGTGCCTTTCCTGGCCAACACTTTTCCGTTCTTCATATCTCTGTGGAAATGCTGCCTCCTTCAAGATCCTCCTTGACCACCCGGTTTACTGAGGACCACCCCCAAGCCCCATTGTTGCCTATTACAGCTTACTTTTGACCACAATTTACAATTCACTTTCCTGTTTATTTCCAGTCTTCCACAGTGTATGGTGGGTTCCACAGGGTAGAGACCATGCAGTCTTGTCATTACTGTCCTCTCAGTAGACTTCTTGCTAGCCATGGTGGGCCAGAGATCTCACTCTCCTTTGTCTCCAACCCCTACTATTTTATTGGTTATATTTAATTTAAAATACAATATTTATAATATCATAATGTTTAAAATTAAATATTTATAACATTTAGAATTTAAAGTATTTTAATTTTTAATTCTGTTTATTATGATTAGAGCTTTATATATTATCCACTTCAAAGTACTAGTTTGAAGCCTTCGAATTTACATGAGACCTATTTATTTTCCACTGTGTAGAATAAGAAAATCAGTACCCCAAAACTTTCCCTTATTTTTCCTCCCTTCTTCTGCTTCTCTCTGTCCACTTCCTCACAACTTCTGTTGGCCATTCCATCACAGGGAAGGGTCTCCTCCTCCTCCTTCTTCTTCTTTCTTCTTCTTCTTCTTCTTCTACTTTCTTCTTCATTTGACTTTAAGTTATGGGATACATGTGCATGTGGGAGTTTTCTGTGTTTTTAATTTCACCCTTGCAGTGGTCTGCCCGCCTCCAACTCCTCTGAGTACTGGCTGCCCCAGGCCTGTGTCTTACCCATTTCTTTGTGGGGCTGTCTTTCCACAAGGCATTGGAAGTTTAAGTCCTACTCATTAGCATTTTCACTGTCATTACTTTATTTTATTCAACAATGTATAATGTTCATTTATTGAGGCAGTAGGTTATACATCTAATGTTATCTTTTGTTTTCTCTGAACTTTTTAATGCTTGTCGACACACATACATGGGAATATATTGTACATGCTTTTGGTCTCATGGTCCTACTTTTTGTCTTCCTTTCCTTTTTTACTCTCTTTACCTTCTTCCTGTCATATGATGAGACCCCTCCCCCACCCCAACCCTTGAACCCACTCTGAGTAATTTGTTACCAACCCGACAGTCACACCCTCTGACTTTTCACTCTGCTTTGCACAAATGTGTGCATCCATTTTGTTATTGTTTGCTTTGCCAAAAAATGACACCATATGATATAAAAACAAGTTTTTGTATCTACTTTTAGTGCTTAATAATATATAATGGAAATCTAACTAATATAATCCAAATACAGTCTCTTAAATAATCACATAATGCACCATGGCATAATGTAGCATTATTTATTCAAACCTTCACCTGACTGTGTGTGTGTGTATCTTGATGTGCTGATGCTTTAATTTCTATGGAATTGAGTCACAAAAGTAGAATTGCTGAATAAAAGAATATATGTGTGTTAGTTCGTTCTCACACTGCTAGAAAGAACTACCTGAGACTGAGTAATTTATGACGAAAGCAGGTTTCATTGACTCACAGTTCTTCAGGCTTAATAGGAAACATGACTGGGAGGCCTCAGGAAACTTACAATCTTGGTGAAAGTTGAAGGGGAAGCAAGGCACCTTCATCACATGGCAGAGCAGGAGGAAGAGTGAGAGAGTGAAGGTGAAGGGCCACACACTTATAAATCAGTAGATCTTGTGAGAACTCACTATCATGAGAACAGCGTGGGGGAAATCCGGCCCCATGATCCAATCACCACCCACCAGGTCCCTGCCCTGAAACATGGGGATTAAAATTTAAAATGAGATTTGGGTGGAAACACAGAGCCAAACCATATTAATATGTTTTACAATTTAAATAGATGTTGCCCTATTGATTTATACAAATGCTGTGACAATTTGCATTTCCACCAGCAATATATGCAAACATTCTTTTCATGGAACACTTACCAGCAATAAGTGTTAATGCTCTTTTTAGATATGCCAGCTGGATGAATGTAAAATAATGTCTCATTAATTACATGAAATTTATATTAATTTTTATTTCCCTGACTTCTAGTGAATTTAAGTATCTTTTACTATGTTTATTGCTCATTTGGATTGCTTTATTTTATACTTTTTCCTGTTTTTTTATTGGATGGTTTGTGTTTTCCCTGTCAATTTGTAGTATGAATCTTTGACTATTACAGTTCTTCATTCTCTATCTGTCCTTATTGTCTGTGGCAGTAAAGTTTGTATATTGGATTAAATTAATGCCTAGTAACCCTCTGCATTGGTTAACCAAAGAAAAATGCTCTGTGCTTCAAATCTATTTCCCTCCCATCTTTCTACCTATACTCGTCTCTATTTTCCCTCACTGTCCTGGGAAGTATCAGGGTAGATAGAATGGAGAAAACAGACATTTATAAGGCCATTCTATATGCCAGTAAATTAATGGGTAATTTATATGTTACATTATTTAATTAAATAAAATTGAAACATTTTTAATCCCCATTTTACTGATGGGAATACAGAGGCTCAGACAGGTTAATTTACTTCTCAAGGTCGGGTTAAGGAAATGTTGGAGACAAGATGTGAACCTGTATCTGTCTGGTTCTAAAGTGTTCTTTCAGATGCCCTCCTCTGGCTGCTAGGCTCACCGGAGACTCACAGCCACCCTAAGGGACCATGAGGCAGGCTTCCCCATCCTCTTCCCACAGGCAAGAGCCCTGCACTCAAAGCAGCTGAATGACATGGTCACGGATGCAAACTGAGATTGCAAACCTACAGCTTCTGTCTTTAAATCTAGAACTGTTTTGAATCTGGTGACTGCTCACCTCTTTTCTCTTGAGTTGGGAGCATTGTGGTAGGTTGGCATGGGGGAGCCACTGGGCATCTCATGTCCTTCAGTGAATTCTCTGCTCTCCAGAGCCACAGAGGTAGCACCTGCTTTGCCAAGGGACTGCAAGGACCTCTCCCTGTCTTCAGCAGATCTTCCCCTCTGAGGGCTTGGGCGGACAGGAGAGAGAGGAGAAACACACATAACAGGGGGGCTCTGAAATCCCCGGGGCAAAAATAACCTCCTTTTCCCCCACCTCCACTCCCACCCTCCATCCAAGGGGAGAGGCGGCAAAGTTTCAGAAACTCTGAAATGACTCAAAGAAACAGAAAAATGTTCTAGTTGCCCAATATTTACATAAGGAGCTGGTTCAGTTTTCCTTCCCTGCTGTTAATCTGAGCTGGCACACAGATGTGGACACCTGCACACATCCACCCAAGGATGTGCACCTGGATGCAGTGTGTCATACATGCAGACACAGTGTGTATGGCACCCATCCCCACACACCTCAGGCTGCAGCACAGCAGTGAGTGGCAGCCAGGGCTGCTGGGAGGTGTCCATCCCCAGGCTAAAGCTGTGTGTCTTTGTTCTTCACATAAGAGTCTACTTTTGGGTTTCTCCAGAAGCAGCCTCTACAATAAGAATATAAGTGCAAGGGATTTGTAAGGGAGGTCATCTGAGCAATACCACTAAGGGAATGGGCAGGTGAGGCACAGACTGAAAGGAAACCAGTCAGGGAACATTGTCAACTCACAGCAGTGACCATGGGCAACTGGGTCACAATTCCACTGGGGAGTTCTGGGAGAAGGTGGATGGCACATCTCAGAACTGCCTCACTCAAAGTGGAGGAAGCTGAAATATGCACCAGTCAGCTCCCTTTCTGCTATGGTTGAGGGTTACTGCCTGGAGATTATTGTGGCAAGAGAAACATGAGCTTCCATAATATCTTGTCCAATGCACAGGGCAAGGACCCAGCCAGGCCAAGAAACCTGCCCTTTACATCCAGAAAAAGGCTTCGATCCTAGTTCTGTTTCTTGCTTATTTGATACCTCAAATAATTTCTTTCTTCCCTCTGAGCCTCTATTTCTCTTATCTATAAAACCGGTAGAATACTTTCCCCTACAATATTGGAATAGGGATTTGATGAAATAATGCATGTCAGTGAACTTGCCTCAGATTGGTTCTCAAAAGAGACCGATATTCTGTCTCACCACCTACGTTATTTTCATTGTTTGCTGGTTTCCCTTTATCTTCCAGCTTCTGTGTTAGGATGCCCAGGGCTCAGTCTTCAGGCCTCTACTCTTGTCTAGGATACATGCCCTTGGCGATCTCATCCAACCTTCAAGCCTTAAATGTCCATTGTCACCCTCAGCACTCCCATGCTGATGTGCCTCCTTTGCCACCTTCAAAACAGACCTGGATGTGACCACAGCTCACTTTCCCTGTCATTGCCCTGGTCCAAACACTTGTCTTTTTTTTTTTGGATGCTTGCATTAGCTTCCTGACTCTCCATCCTTGCTCCCTGTACAGCTTTTTCTCTACACAAATACCAGAAGCATGCTGTTAAAATCCAAGCTGGATGATGCCACTCTGTTCAGTCTGCTAATACCTTCCCATCACTCCTGAAGAAAAAGCCTAAGTCTTTACATAGATTTACAATTTGACTGGACCCAAATTTCACATCTCGTCTCCTCCATGCTCTCTTCTGCTCACTCTGTCTCAGCTGCTCTCACCTCCTTCTGTTCCTCACACAGTCCAAGCACCCTCTTGCCTCAGGGGCTTTGCACCTGCTGTTCCCTCTGCCTGAGTGTTCTTCCCCCAGACATCAACCTGCCTTACTCCTTCATCTCCTTCAAGACTTAGCTCAAATATCACCTTCTCAATGAGGTCTGCTTTATGCATTCTATTTCAAATTGCATGGCTGTCCCATCACACCTCCCTGTTTCGTTATTTTCCATAGCACTTACGGACATTTACTGTATTGTAACATTTCTTCTTTTTCTTATTCATTGTCTATTTTCAGCCCACCTGACCCCCAGTAGAATATAACTCCATGAGCGCATTGTTTTTTGCCTGTTCTGATCATGGATGTATTCTAGAATAATGCCTGGTAATAGCAAGTACTCAACCATTTGTATGAATAAACAGATTAACTAAATAATTAATTCTAAAGGTGTGATAATTAAAATCTTGATTTTTGGAATGCTATGTATCAATTCAATTCTTATTTCCACAACTTTCTGTCTGTTACCTTGTACACATTACTCATCTAAATCTTACTTTCCTGTTCTATAAAATTGGGGAGAGGATAGTACCTAACCCTTAAGGCTCTTGTGAAGAGAGGTGAGATAAGATATATTAGACATTCAGACAATGACTGGCACATGATATGTGCTCAAAAAAAGACAGATTTTCTTTTTTCTTCTTTCTTTCATTTTTTTTTTTTTTTTTTTTTTTTTTTTTTTTTTGAAATGAAGATTTGCTCTTGTTGCCCAGGCTGGAGTGCAATGGTGCCATCTTGGCTCACTGCAACCTATACCTCCCAGGTTCAAAGGATTCTCCTCCCTCAGCCTCCCGAGTAGCTGGGAGGCTGAGGGATGCACCACCACACCCGGCTAATTTTGTATTTTTAGTAGAGATGGGGTTTCACCATGTTGGTCAGGCTGGTCAGAAACTCCCTACCTCAGGTGATCCACCTGCCTCGGCCTCCCAAAGTGCTGGGATTACAGGCGTGAGCGATAGTGCCTGGTCAGGTTTTATTTTTTAAGTTTCTCTTTCACTTTCATCATCATGGCATCACAGACATTTTAGTGAAAAACTGAAACAGCTCATGATATACAGCAAACATAATAACCCTCCTCCCAAAAAAGGAATGAAAGTGTATATAGAAAATTAGTGTTGTCTCTACATTTACCCACATCCACAAATAGAGACAAAAGGCCAGAAGGATATACATCAAAATATTTACAGTGGTTATTTTTGGAGCTTCTATTGGATTTACTGGTGACTTTCAATTTTTTAGTTATAATTTTTTAAAATTTTAAATGTGCGACTTTTTAAAACAAAAAAGCAACAACTTTTTTATTAAAAAAAATAACTACCTTCAATAAAATGTGGCTCTAACACTGATTCACTTATCCCCATTAAGAATGTTTATTGATTACATTTTAACTTTCATGAGTGAGAGAATTCGCACTCTGACAAACCTGTTCTGTCCTCTCCAAAGCCCATATTCCTATTCTGTATAGGTTAAGTAGCAGTTTCTGTATGTCAAGCCAAAGCTTTCTTTCCCAGCAACTTCCTTTAAGTCACCCAAAATAACATTGGAAATTAAAATGTATAGCAACAAAAAATAGTATGCAGCATACAAATAAGTCACTCATTAATTATCTTGTAATAGCCAAAAAATGGTGGTTTGGGGTCAGGGAAGGGGCTATAGGTCTTTCTCTCACCACCTTGAGCAGTCTCTGCAAAGCTGTTATTTCCCGGCCATCCAACAGGCAAAGACCAAATCCTGGAAGAGAACATTAACATCAGGTCACGACATTGGCAAACAGATGAGACAGGGAGCAGACACCCATTCTTCATCAATGCCTGAGACCCCAGAATTCAGATGTCACTCAGTGAGAGAGAAGTCTATCCCAAAGAGACTGCACATGTACATGCAGTGACTCCACTTGTCAAGAAATGACTAAATAATGTTTTCTGTTATCTGGCAAGATGAGGTCCCAAAGTAGACTTTAAGTTGGACTTTGTTTATCTGTTTTCGTGACTGCGAAATTTACAATCCACTGCATTAATAATCAGAAGTTCCCTCTGGTAATGAGCTTCCCATTTGAAACCTAACCTTCCTTTCCCTTCCCTTCCCTTCCCTTCCCTTCCCTTCCCTTCCCTTCCCTTCCCTCCCCTCCCCTTCCCTTCCCTTCCCTTCCCTCCCCTTCCCTTCCCTCCCCTCCCCTCCCCTCCCCTTCCCTTCCCTCCCCTCCCCTCCCCTCCCCTCCCCTCCCCTCCCCTCCCCTCCCCTCCCCTCCTCTCCCCTCCCTTCCCTTCCCCTCCCCTCCCCTCCTCTCCCCTCCCTTCCCTTCCCCTCCCCTCCCCTCCCCTTCCTCTTTCTTTTCTTTTTTTTGGACAGTGTCATGCTCTGTTGCGCAGGCTGGAGTGCCATGGTATGATCTCAGCTCATTGCAACATCTGCCTCCCAGGTTCAAGCAATTCTCCTGCCTCAGCCTCCTGAGTAGCGGGGATGACAGGTGCCCACCACTATGCCCAGCTAATTTTTTGTAGTTTTAGTACAGATGGGGTTTCACCATGTTGGCCAAGCTGGTCTTGAACTCCCAGCCTTGGGTGATCTGCCTACCTCAGCCTCTCAAAGTGCTAGGATTACAGGCATGAGCCACAGTGCCTGGCCCCATTTGAGAGTTTTTCAACAAGGCTAACTCAACCAGTAAGCGGTAACATCTCTTTTCCATGGCCCAGCCTTTGCTTTCATGAGGCAGTGGCCTCATGGGCCATGTGGAGCTCTACTTTCGATTGCCTAGGTCCATAGGGCATCCCTGGGACCTGGCAGCAAATGGACTTTATGCAGAAATCAAGGGCAGGTACAGAAGGGAGGGACAGAATAGTGGAAGAACAGAGGCGCTAGGAGAAGGGATTTAGGGAGATAGGAGGCTATGTGAAGTTTTCCTTTGACTCTGCTCATGGTCTACTGAGTGCTAAGAAGAGGTGGCTACAGGCAGAAATACAACATTCAGTCTGTCCAGAGGAATTGCTGGCCTGGCAAGGGGGCCTCCAAGGTGTCTTATGGCAGCAAGGTTCTAGATGCATGAGTCAGTGTGTGCATGTGTGTAGGGGGTGTGTATGGAGGTGGGTGGGAGGGATTTCCCCCCAGGGGAGCATATAAACCATTGGCAGTGGAAGGGCACCGACCAGTCAGCAGATAGCCTATGGCCGTGCTTGCAGGCTATAAATAACCAGTACAGGTGTGTCGATGCATTCCAGCTGAATATCAGCACTGCTTCTCTTGTCATTAGCAGGAGGTACACACTGTGGTACTGCAGGGCAGCATAGTTCAGGACAATAACCTGCACGTAGGCTACGGCTCCAAGCACAGAGGGTAGCACCATCCTGGGAGTGAAGTGGGACTTTTCGAGGCAGCCATTTTCAAGTCACTTTATGATGCATCAAGATGGCTGGATCTGAATATAAAATGACTGCCCATATTGCTGACTAATGCACTCAACAAATATTCATGAGTCTCACCTGTGAGCCCGACCTAGCCATACTCTCACCTCAGGGTTAGGGGAAACGATTAGGAACAGAGAAAGAATCCTGGACGGATGAAGTGTCTAGGGTGTATATTCTATGGAACTAAGAAGCAGACGTTGTAATGGTTTCTCTTTTGGAGATGGTCTCAGTGGTCCCGTTTCCCAGAAATGATGTCACTTCTACTCGACTCTGGGGTGATGGGTCTCCACAGCGGTTGCAAGTAGGAGAGACAGAAAGGGAAGACAGAGCAAACATGGCCACAAGGACACTAATGGAACCTTGAAGGCACTCTCTAGGACCTCTTGGGGAGAGTACAGAGGCTTTAATGAGGAGATCTTTGGATACAGAGTCTGAAGAAATGGCAGTGTGAGCTTTGCTCCAGGGAAGATGGCCAGGCAGGAGGGAGAAAGCAGATGGATGTCAAAAAGGGTCTGCATTTCTCCCAAGCTTTTGGAAAGGAATATGGGGCCTCAGAGGCACAGCCTGAAGGCAGGCTGAGCAGATTCAATTGTGAGACGCATTGTAGTAAGTGGTGGGCCCACATGCTTTCGGAATGAGTCAGGGACTGTCTGCTTATAGTGGTTATTTTCCACCCCAGCCCATATGGGCTGATTCTGAGCTTCAGAGGAAACCACTTGGCAAGAGGCAGCCTGAGAAATCTCAAATCCTATACAAATTTCTTCCTCTTCTGCACGCTACCTGACCTCCAGCCCCAGCACATGTAAGCACACATGTGTACGGCACACACACATCCCTCCCGGAACAGCACGAGGGAGTATATCCACACGCAATCACACATACATGCGACCTTCAACTCCAACACATGTATACCTGCCCCCCTGACACCTACAGAAATAGAGCATCCACTCACTCAGCCCCTCATTCACACTGCGCTGGAGTGAAAAGAAGTCACAGAGCATGTGCCCTGAGGAAGCTCCACTGGACACGGGACCTTCTGTTGTCATCAGTAGAGTTGGGAGGGGCAGGGAGGGAATCTGCTGAAGTGCACACTAAGGAACTACTAAAATTTCAAAGCCTCGGAAATGTTGTTTTGGTGGGGCTCAAGATGGAAAACAGAGGTGGGCTAAAGATGGAAAACAGGGGTGGATGGCTCTTTGATGTAGAAAAATGCCATGTGAGCCAATTGGATTAAGAAAAGCAAACTTTTCTCCCTCCTCAGGGTATGAACACAGGCTAGTTCCAGATGAAGACAACTTTCCTGATAACATAATCATAATTTCATATTTTTATTCTGATGGGAAGGAAAATGGGTGGATGGCTCTTTGGTGTAGAAAAATGCCCTGCAAGTCTTTTGGATTAAGAAAAGCAAACTTCTCTCCCTTCCCTCCTCAGGGCATGAACATAGGCTAGTCACAGATGAAGACAACTTTCTCGATAACATAATCATAATTTCAGATTTTTTTTCTGGTGCGAAGAGGGAGGGAGAGGCCACAATATGGAAAGAGAAGAGGAAGATAATATAGGAACAGCTCTTACTAGGAAAGTTCTATGGGCTAGTAGGAGGCTGGGCTTGGGGAGAAGGATGGACATTGTAGTTGTCCAGTGGTATGATGGCCAAGAGCTCAGAATGATCTTGTGTTACTTATCCAGTGGTTTCCCTGATCTTTTGTGGGTCATGTTTATGACTCGGCCTTTAGGAAGACTCCTACTATGCAAGCAATTGGGTTTGGGAAAAGGAGGGTGAAAATCGAAGCCATGGATTGGGGAGGCATTTCAGGGAGAAGGCAGCAGGGGCAGGAGGCAGATGCTAAGTGAGGAAGACTGGAATTTAGAGGGCCACAAGCTGGAGGTGGGCACAGGAGGATGGCTTGTCTGGACATCACCACTGGTCAGGTATCAGTGTTGGAAATGAATTCCAGTGTTGGCATGGTGTTGGTTTTCTTGCTAAAAGGAAACTTCCAAGGATGAGTTGGCAAGAGGAGAGGACACAGGAAACTCACCCTTCCATCACCTCTGAGAGGCAAAGAGTGACTTCCCAGGGGAGGGGCACAGCCTCTGCTATGAGAAAGCAGCCTTCTCAGTGTGGGGGTTAATTGCCAGGCTGCTCAGTGCATTTGGGTGTCAGTTGTTTATAGCTGTTGTGTGGGAAACAGGCTGCTCCATGCTTGGATATCTTGAGCACCATGAAAAGCTGCAGTCCCTGCCACTGGGGGTGGAAGATCCAGTCAAATGGGAAGCTCAGCTCACGTGCAGCCCATCTAGCTGGGAGGAGAGGGCTCCTGGTCCCTGAAAATTTATTGTCTAGGCAGTACATAGTGAGTTCCCCCAGGCCACTGCCAGAAAATCTCTCTCATTGCTCTTTCCAGAGTTCACAGGGAGGGCAATTGACTTTCTGAGGTATGAGAGATGGCAACTGGAGCAATTTATTCTCATTAAAGGAAAAGGTGACCATAAAAAGGACTGAAGAGAGTCTGGAAAAATGAGGTCATTTATACAAGCTCCAGAGTCACAAATATCTGTATGACACCTTTCAGCCCTTGAACGACTCACTGTCCAGAGAAGGAAACAGGTGTGTAACCGATTACAAGTTGGTGTTCTAAGTGGTAAATGGCACCAGTGATATTCTGTAGGAGAGTAGAGAAGCGAGTTCCCAGCTTCCTAGAGAGGCCAAGGCAGGGTTCACAGAAAGGGAGACACAAAAAGGAAGAGGAGGTCACCAGGGAGAAGAGAGGAGAGCATGCTAGGCAGGGCAGGAACGCCACCTGAGCAGGGGCGGGAGATGTGAATAAGGCTGACCTTGCAGTTGGGGTTGACCTCTGCAACAAGCTGTTCTGAAACAACATTCTTTCTCAAACTCTGCCAAGCTGAGTGTCTACAACCGGAAACACTAAGGTTTCTGCCAGGAGGTGCTGGCTTTGGGTGGTTAATAGCCCAGGTTTGCCTACTGCATTCTCTCACTGCCCTTGCAGGGTAGAAGGTGTGGCTGGCTAGTTGGAGGAAATTCTGCATCTTTCAGACACGGGCAATGAGTTGGGGATAGGTAATGGCTACCACAGCAATGTGAGTGGCCAGTGTGGTAGAGAAATGTCGTCATCAGAAGAGAACTTGGTTGAGTAAGTCCAGACGAGGCTGCTGTAACTGGCTGAGGAAGTTGTGTCCTGCACAATAGTATCGGCTTAGTTCCTGTTGGGGAAGAGTCATGGTGGAACTCCAGCCCTTGGTCTGCTCACCAAGCCACAAGCCTAAAGGGTGGGCCTCCACAGAGTGGGGGACCTTTTTCTAAGTGAAACAAGGGCTGTATATTGATGAGTAAATGTCCCGGGACCGCTGGCCTGGAGCTAGGAGTCCTATGTTCTAGTTCTGCCTTCACTCCCCAGGAGGCTCTGTCTCAACTGGAGAAATGGTTCTACTTCCCCACTGACTTATGAAACACAGTGTGACATAGTGGGTCAGAGGAGGAATACTATGAAGAAAAATACGCCCTGGAGTTGATGTCAGATAAATGACTCACAGGAGACACCAGGGGCCAGCTTTGTGACCCTGGGCAAATTCCTCTCCCTTTCTGAGCCTGCGTGTTTCTATTTGTGAAATGGGGATGATAAACTGGACCCTGGACAACCTGCCATAGCTGTTGTAAGGATCAGAGAAGTCACGAGCATTCATGGCCTGCGAGCACTCACAAGATGGTAGTGTGTGTGTACATGCGTCCAGGAGTGGAAGTCCGGTCTCTGATAAACTGTGTGTCAAGCCACTGAGCGGGAGGAGGGCATATTATATCATACTCAAGAGTCTGCCAGCCCTGCCAGGAACTCCAATAGCAGGTATCCATGTTATGTGGGCTGAGGTTGGCCAGGCTCAGCCACTGTCAACCTGATGGGGGTCTCTTCCTCCCTTCCAGCTTCAGTTTCCATCTCAAAAATGGGAGAGAAAAGGAAGTGAGATGATCTTAAATGTTCCTTCAAACTCTGACATTTTCCAAGAACTGAATTTCTATACAATTCAGCCTATGGTGTGACTATTTGGGACCTTCAGAACATCTGCTTAGTTCTCAATGAGGAGGTCAAAATAGGCTGAGAAATATTCAGCAAAAGGGAAGGCCCAGAGCATAAAACATGGTGATGCTGTAACATGAATATTTAACTCTATGTGCTAGGTAAACAGTCATGATGCTAATGGTAAAAATATTTATATATTTTTTTGCATCAAATACCCAAAAATGCAAGCCAACTACTTTTTTTAATAACGAACCAAAGAAACAGGGATCTACTCCAACACTGGAGAAGAGAACGCATTGTGTTAGAGTTGAGAGGCTGTACTCTACACACAACTGTATGTCTCTGTATGTCTATTGGACATAATAGACATTCAACGTTAATTTTGACAATCTAGGATTTTCACTTAAGATATCAGAACCTAACTTCCTCCCAACAATGCAGGATTCAGTACTAGCCTAGTAAAAAGTGATTAAAAATGGTTTAGAATAATTAATGACATAGCAAGTGTCCATATTTTATTTAAAAGTTTTTTTTAAAAAAGCAAATTACAAAATAATAGCAGATGAATCACTTTTGTTTACACATGGAAGTAATTATATGCTATAGGGATATGTTTTTAAACATACCAAGTCTGTGAGGACTGTAGGTAACAAAAATTGTACCGTATAGTTGCCCCTTGGTATCCATGGGGGATTGGTTCCAGGATCTCTGCCTATGCGAAAATTTGTGATGCTTAAATTCTTTATATAAAATGGCACATTATTTGCATATAAACTACATACAGTGTCACGTAATACTTTCTTTCTTTCCTTTTCTTTGCTTTCTTTTTAGAGATGGAGTGTCTCACTGTGTTGCCCAGGCTGGTCTTGAGCTCCTGGGCTTCCATGATTATCCTGCCTCAGCCTCCCAAGTAGCTGGGATTATAGAGGTGCACCACTGAGCCTGGCCTATTATTTTTTTAAATATTCTTCATCTGTGGTTGGTTGAATTGATGGATATAGAACCCACGAGTTTGAAGTGCTGACTGTACATGGGGTTCATGCTAGATGAATAGATTTATGCTGCTCTTGCCACAAGAACAAAAATCAGATGCGAGATATGTTCATTAGCTTCATGGTGGTGACTTTTTCTGTCTAAATGTGTACCATAACACTATGTTGTATACCTTAAATATACACAATGACATTTCTTTAAAACATAAATAAATAGGCCAACCTTGGAAGGCTGTATTTCAAAATGTTATGAGAAGCTCTCTCTGGATGTTGGGGTTTGGGTGATATTATTTCTCTCTTTTTGCTTGTCTGCCTTTTTAAATGATCTTTAATGCCTCTGTAATCAAAGTTATAAGTCAATCCAAGAAGCCATCTGGGGAAGAATTCCCAGAAGGATTCCTCAGGGCATGCCAATGACTAGGAGGAGAGACCATGCTACCCTGCTCATTCTCCTAACTGCTAACACATGTCAGTGCTATTTGAGGTCCTGATGTCACCCGGCGAGCCAGCTTGGCTGCGGTTATGATGTCATTCACTGCCTGGCTGGCTGCTCTGTGGCCAGTGAAGGCACCAGGGAGGAGAGTTCCTGGCGGCCCCTTATTCCCTCCAGAGCTATCTCCTGGCTTCTGCCCATAGGAAGGCACAAAGAGATACCCAAGGGGTTCCACGGCTGCAACGGAGCAGCTGACAGGAGCCGTGCCTGGGTCTGGAGGCCTGGGGGACATTTTCCAGCCTTAGGCCTATGCCTTCTCGGTCCTGCCCAGCTTACTGACTTCCTGCCACTGCACAATTGAGAGACAGCTCTCAAATCACAGCTGACTCTCCTGGGCTTTCCAGGAGATTTTCATGGTCACTTTTGACTATTCCCCAGTGCCCTGGAGGGCTGACCCCTGACATTGCCTCATCCTCCTGATGCCTCTGCCCGACAGCAGCCCCTTGGTGCCCTGCATGGTAACAACCCATCCCCAGAGGGCCTGGGCAGATGTCCTTCCTCTTCTGATTGCAGAGGTGGCCATGCTTGGGCCCTCATGCCAGACTGTTTAGGTCTAAGTCCCTCCTACAGCAGTGTGAACTCAGGCAGGACCTCACAGGAATTGGGTGAAATAGATTTTTCACTGTTCATTTCTTGTGGGAATGACATGAAGAATTTTATGTACAAGTAAGTGGAGCAATACCTGACAGTTTGGCTTCTGTTGGGTGATTATTTACTGTTTGTTAAGCAAATCATCCACTTCTCCTGCATCTCGGAGCCCCCACTCCTTCTGGACATTTGGGAGTGCTCTGGCGACTTAACTTTCCCACTTAAACTCCCCCAGCCTCAGCTTCTCACTGGGGAAAGCGGAATGAAGACAGTTATTAATAACAAACAAATATCTAATACTAACACTAGAAATGGACTCAGAAAGAAACATTCGGCTTGGTCTCCTTTCCCAGGTGCCATGGAGATGTTTACGGAGGAGGTCATCTGGGTTCTTTTTAGCCCAGCTGATGGAGCTGGTTTTCTGGGTTCTTTTTAGCCCAGCTGATGGAGCTGGACCATACCTCTATCTAAACCATCATGCACCCACATTTTTGATCCAGTTTCAATTCTTGCGAGCAAGAAAAGAGATCGACAAGGAGAAGAATGGCAGGTTCTGCCTTTTTGGCATGTGGAACCACAACTAAAAGATTTTGACCCCAAAGTGTTTAAGCATGACCTTCTTGAGATGTCCAAGTTTAAGAGGGGACGAGGGACAAGCTCTCTCCAGTAGTCTCCTCCACCAACTCCCGATCACTACCAGCCACGTCATGACCCATGAAATGGAGTGGTGTGTCACACAATTGTGTGGGGACATCTGGGGGAATGAACTTAGGACATTCCTGTAACATAGAGCTAACAGAATCTTCAGGGAAAATCATGACTGTGTGTGGAACATGACTGGACTCTCATTGCCTGGGATATGCTTAGTTGCAATACATTCTCCACAGATTGTCCTGGCCAAAAGGCCTTGGTCCTAATTTGTCCTGCCTGGCACCCTGGAGGCCACAGCCTTATGGCCCAGGAGCCTTCGTAGCCTAAGAATAAGACAACTTGAAGGGTGGTCCGTGGAGCCACCAGCACAGTGCCTGACTCAGTGACACCTATCCATGGTGGTGTGGGCTGCACTTCTGGTGTGCTTGGTAAATGGACGTATTTGCCAAAGAAGTGGGTGCTTCTGTCTTCCTCATAATCTGGAGGCTTTGTGTATTACTTCTCTATTGCCAATATGAAATATGACCACACATTTAGTGGTTTAAAGCAATCCATAGTTAGCGTCTCACATTTTGTGCAGGTCAGAAGACTAACATGGGCCATACCAGGTTTAACTCAAAGTGTCAGCAGGCCTGCCTTCGTTACAGGAGGCTCTGGTGAAAAATTGACTTCCAAGCTCCAGGTTCCAGGTAGAACCAGCTCCTTGCTGTTGTAGGACAGAAGTTCTTCTTTCCCTGCTGGTTGTCAGCTGGGGGCCACCCTTAGCTCCCAGAGGCCTCTGTCCAGTCCTTATATGTGCACTCCCATGTCTCAGACCCAGCAGTAGTGTGCGGAATCCTTATCGGGCTTGAGATAGCTGTACCCTCCCCTTCTGCCTTCCTCTTCCTCTGACTGCTCTGACTGTGGCCAGAGAAAGTTCTCTGTTGTTAAGGGATCGTGTGATGAGACTGGGCCCCAACTAGATGATTCAGAAATCTCCTTATGTTAAGGGTCCTAACCTTCATCACATCTGTGAAGTGCCTTTTGTCATGTAACGAACAGAACCCATTCATGGGTCTCAAGCATTAGAGCATGAACGCCTTGCGGGGCCATTATTCAGTCTTCACACACCACAGTGAATTCAGGCCCACTGTGAGAATGGACAGAGACTTTGAGCTGAGGATATCTGAGCTCTTTCTCACTCTCTCAGAAAGATCCATCGAGCACTCACTGTGTGCCAAGAACTTTTCTAAATGTTTAGGATACAAAATGGAAACGCTAAGACCACTAAGAAGGAGGAAGAGGAAGATGAGAAAGAGGAACTGACTCTTGAACATCTATTATTGCCAGGCACACTTTCTGCATTCTTTCTAATGTCCAAAGGGCATCTCATTACACACATGAAAAAGCCAGGGCGTTGGTGTTCAGGGGGTTGAGAAATTGGCCAAGATCATCCAGTTTCTATGTTGTAGTCAGGACTCACCCTTCCTCTCCTCTCTGACTCTCCAGACTTTTGACCATCAAGATACCTCCAGTTCAGTCTACAGAGGAAGCATCACACCTGCTGGGACCAAGCCTTGGCCCCTCCCCGCCGGGGTTCATTTTACCTCTTCCCCCAGGGCTGAGGCTGTCTAGAACTGGAGGCATGTGACTCACCTTGGTCTGAGTTTGTTACCTTCCAAGGGACTCAGAGGTTTCCGGAGACGTCTGGAGGGAACAGCTGGCTGGCCTGTGGTCCCTCACCTAGATGACCAAAGTTCTGCAGAAGCCAGGGGAGACTTTGGTGACAGGAACGCTCTGGGCCCCGAAGTCTCCTTTGGCCAAATTTACATGTACTTGGCTCTCCAGGTGCACTCCTTCCTCTTTTTAATGACCCAGTGTACTATTTATAGCTCTTCCTTTAAAGGGCAATGAGCTGTGGGCTTCAGTCCTCAGACTAAAGTCTTATAAAGAACTTGGAACAAATTAAGTGCTTTATACACGCTATGGAACAAAGTCAGAAAGGCCATGGTGAAAAGCCAGTAACATCCAGATAAAAAGTGCAGAATCACGAGATTCGCCTCCAATTTTGAATATTCTTCTTCATTATGGCAATCACCTCTAGAGCAGTCGCAGGGTAACAGATACTTTTGTGTGCTTTTTATGTACATTAATTTATTTACTCCTTACAACGACCCCAAGAGATAGACATTTATATATTTTATCACTAACCTAGGACATGCTCAGAGATGTTAAGTAACTTGTTTTAGGACACAGAGCTAGAAAGGAACAGAGGCTGGCTTCAAACACAGTTGGGCCCTCTGCCAGTGCTCATTCGTGTTCTTTTTACCAGGCCACACAGAAGGACCAGCGGTTCCTCCAAGTCCATGATTCTATTCTTTTTTTTTGTTGTTTGTTTGTTTTGAGACAGAGTCTCAAAAGTCCAGCCAGGCTGGAGTAGAGTGGCACAATCTCGGCTCACTGCAATATCTACCTCCTGGGCTCAGGCAATCCTCCCACCTCAGCCTCCTGAGTAGCTGGGACCATAGACGTACACCCCCACGCCTGGCTAATTTTTGTATTTTTTGGCAGAGGTGGGGCCTCACCATATTTTCCAGGCTGGTCTCGAGCTCCTGAGCTGAAGTGATCCACCAGCCGTGGCCTCCCAAAGTGCTGGGATTATAGCCATGAGCCACCATGCCCAGCCCATGATTCAATTTTATTCCCGCAATAGCTCTGTGCAGACAGCAATTTTCTTTCCCCATTTTATAGTTAAACAAACTAAGCCTCAGGAAGGCTGGAGAGCCTGGCCAAGCGCCACTATAAGGAACCACAGTAAGAAAGGACACCTGAAGGAGGAAGGAATGGAGGATTTGGAGTCTGAACCCAGAGCTTGGGCATTTTCATGCTGTTTTCCTTCTCCAGGACCAGATAGGTCCAGACACCTGGACTGATTTCTGAGGTCACACTGACTTTTCCACACTAATAAAATAGGTGAGATCCATAGGTTTTCTTTCTGTCTAAAGGGGCTGACTTTTGCTTACTTTTCCTTGCTTCCTGTTTTTCTTCTTTTCAGATACCCTTTTCCCAGCTTTTCCATGGCTGGCTCCAGATCCTCAATCAGACACATGGATATGTCATCTCTTCAGCGAGGGAACCGGGGTCCCTCTGTCCCCATCATGCCCTCCTATGGCCTGGCACTCACCTGGACTCCATGAACATTTGGCAACAGCTGGACTAGGACAAGGGAGGAAAGGTTGTGAATTCGTTCAGATGGTGGGGAGACACAATGAGCTTCGGCTTGAATGAGAAAGAGACAAGGAGAATGGGAAAAATCCCAAAAGTTGGTTATCTTAGAAAAGGACCAGCAAAGGCCTGGGACAAACACAGGCCCCTGCATCATCTTTCACAGTAGAAGGAGCTCAGGTTGGGGGCAGAACATTGGCAGAGCCCAGACATTAGTCAGTTCCCCATAGATGTTGGTTAGCGGCTTCCCTGCCTGTGTCCCCATTGTGAGCATCACTCACAAAGGCCAGAATGCCACTCGCATAGGCATGGTTAGGACAGAGAGTGCAGGGCGCTGCCTTAGACCCTGCCGTCCTGTTCTGGGCAGGAACCTGGGACCACTGCAGAGAGAAGGATGGACAGGGTCCCAGGAAGTACTCCTGGGAAGATGGGGAGCTGATGGGCAATTTCACATGGACTTCAGAAGGGACCTGGAGCTTTCCCAGTAAGTGGGAGAGGCAGCCACTAAGGCTGTGGAGACTCACCACATGTTTTAAGGCCTTAAGTGCTCCTAGGCTCAGTACTGGTGCCTACAACACCACCCCACATCCCCGAATACTCTGTGCCAAGCTATTTATTTATTTATTTGTTTGTTTATATGAGATGGAGTCTCGCTGTCGCCCAGGCTGGAGTGCAGTGGCGTGATCTTGGCTCACTCAGCCTCTACCTCCTGGGTTCAAGCAATTGTCTGCCTCAGCCCCCTGAGTAGCTGGGATTACAGGCACCTGCTACCACACCTGGCTTTTTTTTGGTGGTGGGGGAGTGTTTAGTAGAGACGGGATTTCACCATCTTAGCCAGGCTGGTCTTGAACTCCTGACCTCGTGATCCACCTGTCTTGGCCTCTCAAAGTCCTGGGATTACAAGAGTGAGCCACCGCGCCCGGCCACCACGCTTATTTTCATTTGTCCTTTCGTTTTCAACTTGGGGTCTCCTCTCTGGAGAACATCCACTAATATGACTTGGGTACCCTTCTGCTCCTGAAGACTCCACTTTATTTTATCCATATTATTACACATATTCCACGGAACTGGCATTGGCTGTTTACTTGTCTGGATCTCCCTCTAGACATGGGGCTCCTCAAGCATAGGGAACTTTAATAATTGTCGCCTTCAGCACCAAACAAGGCGCCTGGTCCAAAGTGATGAATGAGCTCAACAGAAGTAGATTCTGGTCATGAAAATGTCTTCCAATTACTGTTCACCAATTTCTAATTATGCAGGGCATTTAATTTTCTTGCCTTTTAAGAACCTCGCAATACTGTTAGGAGAGAAATTAGTTGTCTACATTTTCCAGGTGAAGCTAATGCCCAGATTGGTGAAGAGGTTTGCTCTGAATCATCCAGTTGGTAAGTTGCTGAGTCAGGACTCAAAGGCCTGTCAGGCTCCAAATATCCATATTCTTTCATTTATATCAAAAGCCTTAAAGCAGTGATACCACAAACCCAGACAAGACCATCAGGACATTGTAAAAACATGCAAATTCCTTGAAGATATGCTAAAGACACAGAATTCAAGGAATTGAGAGAGAAAAAAAGGAAGGAAGGAAAGGAGGGAGAGAGAGAAAGAGGAAACAAAAATAATTATAAAGGCTAGATAGAACAATAAGATGCACCATAATATTACATATATTATATAATATTACAATTTGATCTTCAGGTAAGCAATGTTCTTCTTTAAATGCCCAGGGGTTATAACATGTACTAAGAGAATACAAACTATGATTTTAACCACATTGCTTGGCCTGTAAACTCTCTATCTCTCTCCCTCCCCATATATATATATATATACTGACTAATACCTGGGCTCTGCCAGTGTAACATTGGCAGAGCCCAGGTATTAGTTCCCCATGAGTGCTGGTTAGAACAACAATATATGTATATAGCCTTAATACAGCAAATAAGGTTAACTGGACTTCGGCTGTTGGAACTGGCCTGTGGAACAAAGCTCAGAAGGGCTGATTTGAGACTGCAGGACAAAGTAAATCTAAGAGTGTGGACAGGAAAGAGAAGGGGTATTAAGGGATGAGGCCAAAGAGGGAAGAAGGAGGGGTGGGGGTATAAGCAAGGTGCCATAGCTTGAATGTCCCCTCCAAAACTCATGTTGAAATTTAATTGCCAATGTAATAGTATTGAGAGGTGGAGTCTTTAACAAGCCTTCACAGTAGCCCTCATGAATGGATTACTGCTATTGTCGTGGGAATGGGTTAATTATCCTGAAAGTGGGTTCCTGATAACACAGATAAGTTTGGCCCCATTTCTCTCTCTGTTTCTCAAACTCGCTTCTGCCTTCTGCTAGATGCCAGTGCCATGTTGTTGAACTTTCCAGTCTCCAGAACCACAAGCCAAATAAACTTCTGTTCTTTACAAATGACTTAGTCTGTGGTATTCTGTTATGGCAGCAGAAAACGGATGAAGACAGAGGTAGATATGCTCATCATTTATGTAGCAAGGCAGGAAATAATTAGAAAATGTATGGAATACAAAAGAGAATTTTTTTTTTTAGAATTAAAAAGAAATCTCAAGAAGGAATAAAAAAGTACTATTGGAAGTATAGGAGGTGGGTGGTATAAGTGAATTAACCCTCATTTTTCTCTGAAAGAAATCAATAGGTCTAGATAAAGCTGATAAATCACAGAGGTAAACTCACACTATCCAAACTTCTGGGGTGACTGATTTAAGATGGGAACTGTTAGAAGAAGTTGCTTCTGGAAAATAGATTTATGGCAGACAGGAGGACCACATAAGACAATTCCTATATAGAAGTATTATTTATTTGAAACTTTAGGTTTATGAGTGCTATATTACATTTATTCTAAAATGTAATTTTATTTATTCTAAAAAATTTGGGAATAGGAATCTGCATTTTTAATCAGCTACTTAGGTAATTTTTTTTTAAAATTTATTTATTATTATTAAACTTCAAGTTGTAGGGTACATGTGCACAACGTGCAGGTTTGCTACATATGTATACTTGTGCCATGTTGGTGTGCTGCACCCATCAACTCGTCATTTACATCAGGTATAACTCCCAATGCAATCCCTCCCCCCTCCCCCCCCCATGATAGGCCCCGGTGTGTGATGTTCCCCTTCCCGAGTTCAAGTGATCTCATTGTTCAGTTCCCACCTATGAGTGAGAACATGCGGTGTTTGGTTTTCTGTTCTTGTGATAGTTTGCTGAGAATGATGGTTTCCAGCTGCATCCATGTCCCTACAAAGGACACAAACTCATCCTTTTTTATGGCTGCATAGTATTCCATGGTGTATATGTGCCACATTTTCTTAATCCAATCTGTCACTGATGGACATTTGGGTTGATTCCAAGTCTTTGCTATTGTGAATAGTGTTGCAATAAACATACGTGTGCATGTGTCTTTATAGCAGCATAATTTATAATCCTTTGGGTATATACCTAGTAATGGGATGGCTGGGTCATATGGTACATCTAGTTCTAGATCCTTGAGGAATCGCCATACTGTTTTCCATAATGGTTGAACTAGTTTACAATCCCACCAACAGTGTAAAAGTGTTCCTATTTCTCCACATCCTCTCCAGCACCTGTTGTTTCCTGACTTTTGAATGATCGCCATTCTAACTGGTGTGAGATGGTATCTCATTGTGGTTTTGATTTGCATTTCTCTGATGGCCAGTGATGATGAGCATTTTTTCATGTGTCTGTTGGCTGTATGAATGTCTTCTTTTGAGAAATGTCTGTTCATATCCTTTGCCCACTTTTGGATGGGGTTGTTTGTTTTTTTCTTGTAAATTTGTTGGAGTTCTTTGTAGGTTCTGGATATTAGCCCTTTGTCAGATGAGTAGATTGCAAAAATTTTCTCCCATTCTGTAGGTTGCCTATTCACTCTGATGGTAGTTTCTTTTGCTGTGCAGAAGCTCTTTAGTTTAATGAGATCCCATTTGTCAATTTTGGCTTTTGCTGCCGTTGCTTTTGGTGTTTTAGACATGAAGTCTTTGCCCATGCCTATGTCCTGAATGGTACTACCTAGGTTTTCCTCTGGGATTTTTATGGTATTAGGTCTAACATTTAAGTCTCTAATCCATCTTGAATTAATTTTCGTATAAGGAGTAAGGAAAGGATCCAGTTTCAGCTTTCTACTTATGGCTAGCCAATTTTCCCAGCACCATTTATTAAATAGGGAATCCTTTCCCCATTTCTTGTTTCTCTCAGGTTTGTCAAAGATCAGATGGCTGTAGATGTGTGGTATTATTTCTGAGGACTCTGTTCTGTTCCATTGGTCTATATCTCTGTTTTGGTACCAGTACCATGCTGTTTTGGTTACTGTAGCCTTGTAGTATAGTTTGAAGTCAGGTAGCGTGATGCCTCCAGCTTTGTTCTTTTGACTTAGGATTGTCTTGGAGATGCGGGCTCTTTTTTGGTTCCATATGAACTTTAAAGCAGTTTTTTCCAATTCTGTGAAGAAGCTCATTGGTAGCTTGATGGGGATGGCATTGAATCTATAAATTACCTTGGGCAGTATGGCCATTTTCATGATATTGATTCTTCCTATCCATGAGCATGGTATGTTCTTCCATTTGTTTGTGTCCTCTTTGATTTCACTGAGCAGTGGTTTGTAGTTCTCCTTGAAGAGGTCCTTTACATCCCTTGTAAGTTGGATTCCTAGGTATTTTATTCTCTTTGAAGCAATTGTGAATGGAAGTTCATTCCTGATTTGGCTCTCTGTTTGACTGTCACTGGTGTATAAGAATGCTTGTGATTTTTGCACATTAATTTTGTATCCTGAGACTTTGCTGAAGTTGCTGATCAGCTTAAGGAGATTTTGGGCTGAGACAATGGGGTTTTCTAAATATACAATCATGTCATCTGCAAACAGGGACAATTTGACTTCTTCTTTTCCTAACTGAATCCCCTTGATTTCTTTCTCTTGCCTGATTGCCCTAGCCAGAACTTCCAACACTATGTTGAATAGGAGTGGTGAGAGAGGGCATCCCTGTCTTGTGCCAGTTTTCAAAGGGAATTTTTCCAGTTTTTGCCCATTCAGTATGATATTGGCTGTGGGTTTGTCATAAATAGCTCTTATTATTTTGAGGTACGTTCCATCAATACCGAATTTATTGAGCGTTTTTAGCATGAAGGGCTGTTGAATTTTGTCAAAAGCCTTTTCTGCATCTATTGAGATAATGATGTGGTTCTTATCTTTGGTTCTGTTTATATGCTGGATTATGTTTATTGATTTGCGAATGTTGAACCAGCCTTGCATCCCAGGGATGAAGCCCACTTGATCATGGTGGATAAGCTTTTTGATGTGCTGCTGAATCCGGTTTGCCAGTATTTTATTGAGGATTTTTGCATCGATGTTCATCAGGGATATTGGTCTAAAATTCTCTTTTTTTGTTGTGTCTCTGCCAGGCTTTGGTATCAGGATGATGTTGGCCTCATAAAATGAGTTAGGGAGGATTCCCTCTTTTTCTATTGATTGGAATAGTTTCAGAAGGAATGGTACCAGCTCCTCCTTGTACCTCTGGTAGAATTCAGCTGTGAATCCATCTGGTCCTGGACTTTTTTTGGTTGGTAGGCTATTAATTATTGCCTCAATTTCAGAGCCTACTATTGGTCTATTCAGGGATTCAACTTCTTCCTGGTTTAGTCTTGGAAGAGTGTAAGTGTCCAGGAAATTATCCATTTCTTCTAGATTTTCCAGTTTATTTGCGTAGAGGTGTTTATAGTATTCTCTGATGGTAGTTTGTATTTCTGTGGGGTCGGTGGTGATATCCCCTTTATCATTTTTAATTGCGTCGATTTGATTCTTCTCTCTTTTCTTCTTTATTAGTCTTGCTAGTGGTCTGTCAATTTTGTTGATCTTTTCAAAAAACCAACTCCTGGATTCATTGATTTTTTGGAGGGTTTTTTGTGTCTCTATCTCCTTCAGTTCTGCTCTGATCTTAGTTATTTCTTGCCTTCTGCTAGCTTTCGAATGTGTTTGCTCTTGCTTCTCTAGTTCTTTTAATTGCGATGTTAGAGTGTCAATTTTAGATCTTTCCTGCTTTCTCTTGTGGGCATTTAGTTCTATAAATTTCCCTCTACACACTGCTTTAAATGTGTCCCAGAGATTCTGGTATGTTGTATCTTTGTTCTCATTGGTTTCAAAGAACATCTTTATTTCTGCCTTCATTTCATTATGTACCCAGTAGTCATTCAGGAGCAGGTTGTTCAGTTTCCATGTAGTTGAGCGGTTTTGATTGAGTTTCTTAGTCCTGAGTTCTAATTTGATTGCACTGTGGTCTGAGAGACAGTTTGTTATAATTTCTGTTCTTGTACATTTGCTGAGGAGTGCTTTACTTCCAATTACGTGGTCAATTTTGGAGTAAGTACGATGTGGTGCTGAGAAGAATGTATATTCTGTTGATTTGGGGTGGAGAGTTCTATAGATGTCTATTAGGTCTGCTTGCTGCAGAGATGAGTTCAATTCCTGGATATCCTTGTTAACTTTCTGTCTCGTTGATCTGTCTAATGTTGACAGTGGAGTGTTGAAGTCTCCCATTATTATTGTATGGGAGTCTAAGTCTCTTTGTAAGTCTCTAAGGACTTGCTTTATGAATCTGGGTGCTCCTGTATTGGGTGCATATATATTTAGGATAGTTAGCTCTTCCTGTTGAATTGATCCCTTTACCATTATGTAATGGCCTTCTTTGTCTCTTTTGATCTTTGATGGTTTAAAGTCTGTTTTATCAGAGACTAGTATTGCAACCCCCGCTTTTTTTTGTTCTCCATTTGCTTGGTAAATCTTCCTCCATCCCTTTATTTTGAGCCTATGTATGTCTCTGCGTGTGAGATGGGTCTCCTGAATACAGCAGACTGATGGGTCTTGACTCTTTATCCAGTTTGCCAGTCTGTGTCTTTTAATTGAAGCATTTAGTCCATTTACATTTAAGGTTAAGATTGTTATGTGTGAAATTGATCCCGCCATTATGATATTAACTGGTTATTTTGCTCGTTAGTTGATGCAGTTTCTTCCTAGCCTTGATGGTCTTTACATTTTGGCATGTTTTTGCAATGGCTGGTACCGGTTGTTCCTTTCCATGTTTAGTGCTTCCTTCAGGGTCTCTTGTAAGGCAGGCCTAGTGGTGACAAAATCTCTAAGCATTTGCTTATCTGTAAAGGATTTTATTTCTCCTTCACTTATGAAACTTAGTTTGGCTGGATATAAAATTCTGGGTTTAAAATTCTTTTCTTTAAGAATGTTGAATATTGGCCCCCACTCTCTTCTGGCTTGAAGAGTTTCTGCCGAGAGATCTGCTGTTAGTCTGATGGGCTTCCCTTTGTGGGTAACCCGACCTTTCTCTCTGGCTGCCCTTAAGATTTTTTCCTTCATTTCAACTTTGGTGAATCTGGCAATTATGTGTCTTGGAGTTGCTCTTCTCGAGGAGTATCTTTGTGGCGTTCTCTGTATTTCCTGGATTTGAATGTTGGCCTGCCCTACTAGGTTGGGGAAGTTCTCCTGGATGATATCCTGAAGAGTGTTTTCCAACTTGGTTCCATTTTCCCCGTCACTTTCAGGCACCCCAATCAGACGTAGATTTGGTCTTTTTACATAATCCCATACTTCTTGCAGGCTTTGTTCATTTCTTTTTCTTCTTTTTTCTTTTGGTTTCTCTTCTCGCTTCATTTCATTCATTTGATCCTCAATCGCTGACATTCTTTCTTCCAGTTGATCGAGACGGTTACTGAAGCTTGTGCATTTGTCACGTATTTCTCGTGCCATGGTTTTTGTCTCTTTCATTTCGTTTGTGAGCTTCTCTGCATTAATTACTCTGGCCATCAATTCTTCCACTTTTTTTTCAAGATTTTTAGTTTCTTTGCGCTGGGTACGTAATTCCTCCTTTAGCTCTGAGAAATTTGATGGACTGAAGCCTTCTTCTCTCATCTCGTCGAAGTCATTCTCCGTCCAGCTTTGATCCGTTGCTGGCGATGAGCTGCGCTCCTTTGCCGGGGGAGATGCGCTCTTATTTTTTGAATTTCCAGCTTTTTGCCCTGCTTTTTCCCCATCTTTGTGGTTTTATCTGCCTCTGGTCTTTGATGATGGTGATGTACTGATGGGGTTTTGGTGTAGGTGTCCTTCCTGTTTGATAGCTTTCCTTCTAACAGTCAGGATCCTCAGCTGTAGGTTGTAGCTGTAGGAGATTGCTTGAGGTCCACTCCAGACCCTGTTTGCCTGGGTATCAGCAGCAGAGGCTGCAGAAGATAGAATATTTCTAAACAGCGAGTGTACCTGTCTGATTCTTGCTTTGGAAGCTTCCTCTCAGGGGTGTACTCCACCCTGTGAGGTATGGGGTGTCAGACTACTGCCCCTAGTGGGGGATGTCTCCCAGTTAGGCTACTCAGGGGTCAGGGACCCACTTGAGCAGGGAGTCTGTCCCTTCTCAGATCTCAACCTCCGTGTTGGGAGATCCACTGCTCTCTTCAAAGCTGTCAGACAGAGTCGTTTGCGTCTGCAGACCTGCTGCGTTTGTTATTGTTTACTTTGCCCTGTCCCCAGAGGTGGAGTCTACAGAGACAGGCAGGTTTCCTTGAGCTGCTGTGAGCTCCACCCAGTTCGAGCTTCCCAGCAGCTTTGTTTACCTACTTAAGCCTCAGCAATGGCAGGCGCCCCTCCCCCAGCCTCGCTGCTGCCTTGCCGGTAGATCACAGACTGCTGTGCTAGCAATGAGGGAGGCTCCGTGGGTGTGGGACCCTCCCGGCCAGGTGTGGGATATGATCGCCTGGTGTGCCTGTTTGCTTAAAGCGCAGTATTGGGGTGGGAGTTACCCGGTTTTCCAGGTGTTGTGTGTCTCAGTTCCCCTGGCTAGGAAAAGGGATTCCCTTCCCCCTTGTGCTTCCCAGGTGAGGCAATGCCTCGCCCTGCTTCAGCTCTCGCTGGTCGGGCTGCAGCAGCTGACCAGCACCGATCGTCTGGCACTCCCCAGTGAGATGAACCCAGTACCTCAGTTGAAAATGCAGAAATCACCGGTCTTCTGTGTCGCTCGCGCTGGGAGTTGGAGACTGGAGCTGTTCCTATTCGGCCATCTTGCTCCGCCCCCCTCTACTTAGGTAATTTTTATGCTCTCAGCCCTGTTTTGGAACCATTGCCTATGGCTTTGGATGGCCTGAGAGGAGCTGTTCTTGTCTTACCAGCTTCAGTGAGGACCTAGGGAATCTCTGAGCTTTGGGCATTTCTGCTGCCTTTGTAAAGGGGCTTGGAAGCTGGGGAACCTTGCTGGGTTACTTCACAACTTCCCTTTGAAAAGATCACTTGCTTCATCTTCCTGTACTTCCTCGTTGCTTCCAACTCAGGAGGAAGTTGACTCAGTCTCATGAGTGAGCTCTCAGATAATTTCTTCATTTCATTTCTTAATTCATGCCTATAGATTGTGAATATCACTCTGGTTCTCAATGCGAGGTGATGACTTGTTCATGTCCTGACTTTTGGTTGACCCTAAGCTTGATGTGGGTGTACTGTGACCTTCCTGTCCCTTAAAGATGGAGAAAAGAGATTATGACACCTTTACAGTTGCCCTGATGTACACTCATGTTTGCTCATCACAGTTGGGAATAGGTTATGTAATCCCATGTGACTTCAAGAGGAATCTCTGCAACACATAAGAAAGAGTATGGAAGCTACAGTGGGAGTCCAGAGCCCAGAGTTCTGAAGCCAGGTCTGAAAGTGCTGACTATGGGGCCCGAGGCATTATCTTCCCCTGCTTGTCTTAATAGGAACTCTGGTCTTCTGCAGCTCACACACCCTAGCTATTGTAGATTGTCTCTTCCACCACAGGTTTCTGAAGGTTGTTCCAGGGCAGGACTGTGATCACTTGGCCTCTGGGTCCCTCCTATTTACCAACTTTACCTTTCTCATGCATTGGCACATAGTAAGTGCCTCAAATCCATGGTTAACTTCAAGAGCTTTGTGAATAGCGCTTTGCTGTTTTCTTTTCACATACATTCACACCCTTAATCACCAGGGTGAATCTGCAAAGTAGGCATTATTATTATTATAACAGGATGTTAAAATGGGGTGTTTTCAAAGACTGAGAACAATATAGCAGGTGTCATCCGGTGGTGCTAGACCATACGTGCAGGGCTTGCAAAGGGGCGGTCAAAAACTAGTTCACCAACATCAGCCCATCACTAAACTCTAATGTGGAGGAATGTGAACAATTTGTTTTCAGGGCCAATGCTGGTGAATTTGGGGGGTGTTTGTATTATACTAGACTTTTTATTATCAGAAAAATCATGAGCTATGTATATGAGGTTTGGTCCAAGGGCAGGATAAAATATACGTCTGTATAGGTATAATGATGCACTAGTTTTCTATGGCTGCTACAATAAATTTTCACAAATTTATGGGCTTAAAACAACACAAATATACTGTCTTACCTTTCTGTTGGTCACAAATTCAACATGAATCTCAAATGGGTGAAAATCAAGGCGTTCACAGGGTACGATCCTTTCTGGAGACTCTAAGGGTGAATCGTTTTCCTTTTCTTTTCCACCTTCTAGAGGACACCTATATTCCTAGCTTCATGGTCTCCTTTCTCTATTCCAAAGCCAGCAACATCAGGCCAAATTCTTCTCATGCTGCCGTCTCTCTGGTCCTCTTTTCTGCCTCCCTCTTCTACTTTTAAGGACCCTGTGATTACATCAGCCCCATCTGTGTAATTCCAGATACTTTAAAGTCAGTTGATTAGCAACCTTAACTCCATCTGCAACTTTAATTTCCTCTTGCCATCTCGTCTTAGTTATTATCCCGTCTACCACAAATGGAGAAGGATGGGAAAGAAATAACACTGCTTCCAGCTTGTACGTTGCTAAGCATTGCTCACTCAGTAAATATAATTGAATCTGTTCTGCAGATGAGGAAACTGCAGATCAGGGAGATTAGGAGTGGTGTCCACTCTTGACTATGCATTGCAATCCCCTAATGCCTGGCCCCATCCTCCAGGGATTCTGATCTAATTGGTCTGGGATATGGTCTGGGTGTTGGGAGTTTGTGAAAGTTCCCGGGTGATTCTAATGAACGGTCGAGGATGGAAACCACTGGGCCAAGGAATTACTCAAATTCATCCAAACACCTGGACAAACACGGTACTACAGCCCAGCCTATCTCACTTCAAAGTCCCACTAAGGAGCTGGTGGAGGAGAAACCTCCTACCCTTTTGCTGGAGGGAATTTTCACTTTAACTAAAAACAGACTGTGGTTAAAACCAAAAGAACAGAGCTTCAGGGGTAGAACATCAAGCACTGAACTCCCGATGGCAACACAAGAACAAGCTTTCCTTTGGGAAAGAAAAAAGAGACAGTGTTCAGAGGACAGAACCTTATATAGGGCATGAGACCTTGATCAATGACATTGCTGTTATTTTATTTCTGTCATTATTAGGGCCAGACTATAGAGAAGGTTATGCCAGAAGGACCTTCTAGATACCTGAAGCCTCATTCCAAAGCCCACAGAGGCCCCTTCCTCTTCCTCCCATAGCACTGCATCAGTCCAGCCCCCACAACCTCCTGCACATGCTGTCCAGTCCCCAAACCCTGGGTCCCATAGTGGGTTAAATTGTGACCCCTCCAAAAGACACATCCGAGTCCTGACCCTCAGTGCTTGTGGATGTGAACTGATTTAGAATTAGGGTCTTTGCACATGTAATTAAATTGGGGATCTTGGGATAAGATCATTTTGGATTTAGGGTGGCCCAAATCCAATGACTGGTGTCCTTCTAAGATAAAAGAGAGGGACGTTTGATGCACAGAGAAGAAGTCCAGTGAGGACAGAGGAAGGGATCAGAAGGCAGTCATGAGTCAAGAAACACCACTGGTCACCAGCAGCCACGGGAAGGTGGGAAAGAGGCCTGGACTGGATCCTCCTTCAGAGTCTTGGAGGGGAAATGGCCCCAGTAACACCTCAATCCAGGGCCTCTGGTGTCCGGAACTATGAAACAATACATTTCTGTCATTTCAAGCCACTCAGTTTGTGAAAATTTGACAGTAGCCACAGAAAACTAATAGAAGTCTTATCCATCCCCCAGTCTGGATACCACAGGAGACCCAAACACAGTGAGAACGCAGAGCACTGCCTCCTGGAGCCATGTCTCCTGCCCCTGTCTGAGCCCCCAGATCCTGGAGCCTTACCCTGGATTAAGGGTACCAAGGAAGCACCAGGTCCTTGACCCCTGATTCTGGGAACTTGAGAACACCTCCAAATACAGCACATGATTTTCAACCCACATTGCACTAAAGGAGGAAAAAGGTGCTTGAGGCCAACTCTAACCCTGGGCCATGCCAGGAGAGCCCCAAGGATGGGGAAATGGTCCCAACTCTCATGGTCTTGGGGGCATGCATTGTCTACCCAATACCTGTCTCCTCATTCATTGCTGCTAACTGCACCCCACCTTTGTTGGGCAGCAATATGTCCTACTCTGGAGGATAAGTCATGCCTGGTATAACTGGATCACAGAAGGCCCTTTCATCCCTCATTGACAGTGATGGTTTAAAAGGGAGCTCATGGCTGGGCGTGGTGGCTCACACTTGCAATCTCAGCACTTTGAGGCAGACAGATCACTTGAGGGCAGGACTTTGAGACCAGCCTGACCCACATGGTAAAACTCCGTCTCTACTAAAAATAGCTTAACCAGGCATGGTCATACATGCTTGTAATCCCAGCTCTTGGGATTCCTTGAAGCTGGAGAATCCTTGAACCCGGGAGGCAGAGGTTATAGTGAGCCAAGATTGTGCCATTGCACTCCAGCCTGGGCGACAAGAATGAAACGCTGTCCAAAAAAAAAAAAAAAAAAAAAAAAATGGAGCACATGACTTAGTTCTAGCCAAAAAGATGTGAGGGGAATTCTGCTGAGAACCTCTGGGAAAAAACGTTTCCTCTGAAAAAAGAAAGCAACATTGGAGGGGAAAGCCCTTTAGCTCCTTCCCCATTTGCCTCCAGCATGAGATGCTGTTTGGGGGTTGTGTGTGATGTCTGGAGCTGTGGCAACCATAATGTGTCAGCAAATTGCAACACCATTCATACACTGAAGATGGCAAAGAGGATGGTTGGAAAGAGTCTGGGTCCTTAATGGCATCACTGAGACACTGACAAACCCTGGGACCATCTACTTATCAAGTTTTCTTTGGTTAAGGCCTTTTAGTTCAGTATTTAGGTGCTTTCACTGAACCATCCTAACAGAGCCTATAATGTAGGTTGGAGGCTACTCAGGGCTTCAGTGTTATCAGTAGGTTTTGTAGGACACATAACATGGCCCTAGGCCTATATTTTATAGTCCATACAGTGCATGAAAACAGAGAAATGGGAAAACCTAAGTTGGACTCTGACTATCCTCCTCTTCACTATGTGAATTTAGGTACAGTGTAAGTCTTTCTGAGCCTTACCTTCCACATTTGCAAGATAGGACAATAACCTCAGCCTAAAAATTATCATTCATTTGCTCTGAAATCAAATAACATGATGGGTGCGAATACATTTTATGGCATGCCATCTAAATGAACAAGACTGTTAACCAGCTTCACTTGCTTTTACTTTGGGTGAAGTGTGTGTCCACGTGTGTGTGAAAGGGGGTGGAGAGACAGGACATTTTAACCAGAATATTTGCTTTAAAAATGTGTCCTTTAGGAGGGTGAACATTGCTTATCCAGGAATCCAGATCATCCCCAAATTGGGGCAATTCTATCTCATTGCATCAACCCCCCCTCACATTTAATCAAGTTCCATCAATTCTACTTCCTCCAGGACCTGTGGCTCTGTTTCTTGCCCCATCTACATCCTCACTGTCTTGCTTCAGAGTGCATTGCTTCTCGCTGGATCATTGCACCTATTCCAGTTGGTCTTCTACCTCCACTCTAGAACCCTTATGAGTGAGTCTTTTCTACTACTCAGGTGGGACTATGCCACCTGGGGCCTGCTCTTGATGGATCCCCATTTTTTGTGTCACTGTTTGCCCAGCATTCTCTCCTTTTAGAGGAGCAAAGTCCTTGTTTCCCCAGCACCCAGCACAGGGCCTGGTGCATAACAGATGCTCATAAACATTTGTTGAATGGAAACAGCAGCCTGGGATTGAAACCTTAGAAAGATATAGTTGGTGTTACCCATGAATTGCCTTGGATTCACAAATTAGAGTCAACAATGCTTCATTGCATGTAGATACTTTATTGAAGGTAAGTGGCTATTTTAGAGAAAAAGATGACCACAGTGGGCAGCCTTGGGTGGAGTTTTTGGGGAGCTCAGGGGCTGGTCACTTGCTGTAGCTCTTAGAGCCTGGTTCCTGGAGGCTTAGGAGATCTTCTCTCAGCCCAGATCCAGCCGTCAACTCTTCTTCTTCACTTTCTGCCGACTGCCCACCCTTGGCTCCATCTGAAACAGAGGGGCAAGGAAGGTTGGTCCAAGCCAGATTAGGACTTCTCTTCTCTGGTCCCTTCCTTTTGGTCCAAAGAGACCCCAGCCTCCAGTGGGCATTTCTTGCTAATGCCCTTTAGAGGGACCTTTCCACTGGTTGAGGTGCCAGATTCATCTCCTGGCTATAGGGACATGCTAAGGGTATGATGGTACTTGGGTTCATTGTCAGCAGACAGACGCTTGGCCTTGGAGCAGAGTTGAAAATCTAAACTATATGCTGGACAAGATCCCTTCCCTGTTTAACGGCCTACTCCCATTTCTCTGTACCTGAAAAACTCCTGTCATTCTAAAAACGACAGCCTAAGCATCACCTCTCCTGGGGACCCTTCCCAGAGCCTCCAGGGAGGAGTGAGTCCTCCCTCCTCTGGGCTCCCACTCACTCAGTCACAGGTTTCCATCATGGCCCCAGGAAAGCCGAGGGCCATCCCCTGGGTTGTGTCACTCATACCCGCTATTCCAAAGCTTCCCAAGGGCATTGTGTTTACTCTCTATTCCCAGTGTCTTCATTATGATTTATTTTCTCTCCTTAACATCTCTGCAACAGGAAGAGGTAGAAATGTTCACTTTTCCCCTGGCTAGAGTTACCTCCCCAAGATTTTCTATCTAGGCCTTCAAGGGATGTGAGGATGAGGTTCAAGACACTCCCTTCTCTTCCCATACCAATGTTCTAGGCTGGAAGCCTTGATGTTGGTTCACCACTCTACCCTCAACAGACCTTCTCTCCTAGTCACCCCACTGCCCTCTTCCTGTGCCTCTCTTGCCTCTCCTTCCAGGGCTACATCAGAACAGGAGGCCCTTGGCAACGTGGAGCTACCCAGACCATGAATAACTCATGGGAAGGGGCTGTGCCATTGGCACTGGTGACCCCTTGGCTCCAATGCACGCAGCGCAGGTCTCATGCAGCAAGCACAGCAGATGCTGAGATCAACACCCAGCCCCCTCTATGTGTCCCAGGGCTTTGCTACCTGCAGATGCCTTCAGAGATGAGATGTACTTGGACCAGAAGGAGCAATCAGCTTTCTTCAAGCCCTGTCGATTGGGGAGCAGTGCACTGAACTCCTTGTAGTTCTCTCCGCCAGCATGGGGTACAAAGTCAGGCCAGGGGGTTGCAAATGTGGGTACTTTCCGTGAGAACTCATAAGGGTAGTTGGGATTTCTAGGAAAATGAAAAGAAAGAAATATCCATGAGGGAAACTTGTCTTTCCTTTCATCACCTGAATTACTTCCCACTTGCACTTGGTATCTGAAGGACAATTCATGTATCTGTAGGTGTCAAGGCTGCATGTGAAGCCCCAGATCTGGCTTCTGGAGTTGTGATCTTGACTACGGCACTGCAAAGCTAGGCCATTTCTGGGAGAGGAAAGGTGTTGAGGTCATGACCTGGTAGCGTTATCCAGGACCTAGCGCTGCCCTTCTGTCTTTGTGAATGTTCAGGAGATCACTGTGCTCTTCTCTTTCTCAAAGTCCTCAGATCTAGACATCATAGCTAGCCTTTGGAATGTCCTTGTTTGTCCAAGGCATGGGCAGGAGGGTGAATCTTCAGGCCAGCTGCCCAAACTTGCTACCCAGTCCCATCTTCCGGCATGTCCTGCCATGTAGCCCAAACACCAGCTCTGCAACCACCTGATGTTTCCCAGATAAGGTGTGTCCTCTCATCCCTGCTGCATTTGCCCAGATCTCCTTTCCTGGAAGTGTCTTCTTCTCCTTTGCTTAAATATTCTATTTATCCCCCAAGGCCAGCTTAAATGTGACTTCCTCAGTGAAATATTTTCTAAAACCCTAATTAGAAGAAATATGTTTCTCTGTTCAACTCCCACAACAAACTGCATAAAGCTTTATTTTCTCCTGCTTTGAATCATGGTTCATTTTTATGTTTTCAGACTATCAGTAGCTGGTAGCTGGGTCATGACTTTCGCACCTTTTTATCTTTCCGGGGAACCTAGCACAGTTCTAGGTAATCAATTCACATCAGTTAAAAAGATAAAAGGAAACAGGTAAACTACCATGAAGAGGAAAGAGCAGGAACCAATTCTGCAGGTGGGGACAGCGAGTGTACTCCATTAGACTGGAGTAGAGGCAGACGAGGAAGAGGAAGAGCCTCAAGGTGAATAAAGGAGGGTCCTGAGCATTTCAACTGAAGCTGAAAACCCAAGGGACTGGTATTCCCCTCTGTGGAGAGACAGTGGCTCTCCTCCAAGTGGTTTGCCCTCTAGGGGACATTCGACATGCCTGGTTCTCAAAACTGGGCCTAGGTAGGCACCACTGGTATCTCGTGGGCATCTAGAGGCCAAGGATGCTGTTAAACATCCTACAATGCGGAGGACACAGCCAAGATTTATCCGGCCCCCAATGTCAATGGTGCTAAGGTTGAGAAACCCTGATCTGGAGTCATCAAATGTAGCTGGTATAATTAGAGCTTTTCTTCATGAAGATTAATGTATGCAAAAGCAGTTTTGGCTAGGAGAGGGTGACTGAGACAGGGAGGCCGGTGGCTGGTGATTATAATGTCTAGGGAGGAAAGGATGAGTCCATCGATGCAAATTGGGCCTTTGCATTCTGCTTGAAGGGAGGGGGAGGAAAAGCACAGTGACAGAATTCTGAACAAGTGGCCCCAAATTACCCTGATCTGATGAAGTGGGAAAAGTACTGCATGATTTTCAGCGACAGGCTCTTCTCCTCCAGAGAAAACTGCCCCTCGTAGGCTTGGTAGAAGGGAAGCCCAAAGGCAAACTGAACATCCGCCAGCAACTCCAGGCTGAGAAAACAGAGGAAAAGCAGCAGCAAAAGGTCAAGAAAAAGTAAACTACTCAAAAACACAAACAAACAAAAAACCAATATTTCTTCCAAAACTAAGACTTTCCCTTCTTTACATCATATTTAAGGTTTCTGTTTAGTGCTCAGTTGAGTGGAGACTTGGCTTGGCCTAAATTAAATCCAGTGACCCATTGGGGCAGATCCACAGCAGGTCTATTGGTTAAAGTGAGACCAACACTGAACACTTAAGTCTCTGGAAATAATGCCTGCGAGAAACATCCCAACACAATGATTTTTGGATCATATTCTAAGCATGATACTTATGTTATCACTGGATATTGATGTTCTTCTAGTCACTGAAAAAGCAATAATGAAAGTAGCTTGTATTTGAGCCCAATCCCTGCACTAGCCCTTGTTCATATACAACTCACACTCATGACTCTTCAAGGATGACACTTATCCATGAAACCCACCCCAGCACAGTACCTGGCAAATAGCAGTTGTTCAATAAATACATGCTAGACTGGATTAAATATCTAGGAAGCAGCAGCCAGCTGGGAATAATGACCTGGAAGCCAGTCCAGTGGTGTGAATGACCCGGGCTGGAGCTGGTGCTGAGGAGCCTGGTACACGGGCCCTGGAGTGAGCATTGGGAACCAGGGAGAGTGATAGAGTGGAAAAGCCAGAAAGGATTTCACTACTGCATAGTAAAGAATCGGGCTTTGCCTAAAGAGAGGTCTGGACTTTGCCCTCAACTTCTGGAAGGTGAGTCATACCTGTTAGGAGGAGGGAAGAGGCTGGCCACACTGGATCTTAGGGTGGATATGGCCCTACCTGACAGTCTGAGGGTGGGGACTGGCCATGCCAGAAAGAACAACCACGTGATTTAGCGTGGGAGCTTTGGGTCTCATGGTATCAGGCAACCTGTAAACTGAGAGGAATCACATGGCAATCGATCAATCAATCAATCGTGCCTATGTAATGGAACTCCAATAAATCTCTGAACACCAATGCTGGGGTGAGCCTCAGTGCAGAGGGTGATACGTCCTGACTCCACAGGGAGGGGACAATGGAGCTTCAAACCTGGAACCCTCCTGGGCTCTGTGCCTCTCTTCCATGGGCCGATTTTAATCTGTGTCCTTTCCCTGTAATAAATCATTGTGGTGAGTGTCACAGCTTTTAGCGAATTCTGAGTTTTTCCAGTGAATTATCTAGCCTCAGGGTGGTTTGGGGAACCCCTGAATTTTCAGCTGGCATCAGAGGGAGGGTGGTCTTGTGTGTAGACCATGCCCTCTAACCTTGTCATCGGCCCCATCTTATAGAAAAAGCCAGCCTCTAATTTTACAGACCAGGAAAATAAGGTCTCGAGCAGTTTCCTGACTTGTCCAGAGACACACACTAAGTGAATAGCAGTCAGATCAAAGCTGAGGTTTCCAGAATGCACGATGCTAACAAAAAGCACCAGGGCCCCAGGGATCCTATGCCTGGGTCCCGGCTCTTCCACCTTCAAGCTGAGTGATGTCTGGCAAATTTCTTGGCCTCCTTGATTCCCTACTTCCTCTTCTATGAAATGGGTGTATAACTCCGGTATCAGTCTGTTTTCACACTACTATAAAGAAATATCTGAGACTGGGTAATTTATAATGGAAAGAGGTTTAATTGACTCACAGTGACACATGGTTGAGGGGCCTCAGGAAACTTACCATCATGGCAGAAGGTGAGGGGGAAGAAGCACCTTCTTCACAAAGCGGCAGGAGAGAGAAGAGAGCAGGGGAAACCACCATTTACAAAACCATCAGCTCTCATGAGAACTCACTCACTATCCCAGAATATCATGGAGGAAACTGTTCTCATGATCCAATCACCTCCCTCTGGGTTCTTGTAATTATAACTGTGGGGATTACAGTTCGAGATGAGATTTGAGTGGGTCCACAGAGCCAAACCATATCAACTCCCTACCTCATAGTGCTACTGTGAAGATCAAAATAAAATGGTATATGGAGCATGTATTTAAAAGGGAAGTAAAATGTGGTCCAGTTCTTTCTCACCACATCAGTTCACCTCCTGATGCAATCAACTGTCTTTAAGTTCCTGGCACCAGCTCTGACCCAGCAGTTCTCATCCATGCTGGTACAACGGGCAGAGGTAGCCAGCAGACAGATGTTCTGGGAAATGACTAGAATGCAGTGGCTCCCAGATAAAGGCAATTTGTGCAGAGGTGAAATTCTATGAGGTGCAACGATTTGTGGATAGACAGTTTGACTCTGGCTAAGACTCAGAGAGATTTATTGTGATTATCCAAGAGGCTGGGGAAAGGGCCCCTCTAGCTCAGGGCTTTGAAGCAGAACACTTCAAGCAAAGAAAGCACCTTCTTATTGACCCTCTCCTTCTCAGGCTGGGGACTGTGGTGATAGCAGAGGTTCAGGGGTCCTTCCCTAACACTGAGGCCTGAGGGCCGGAGAGCCAGTATTCCTACCCTGGCCATAAGAATGATCACCAGGCATACATGGGACTGGCAGTAGGCCATAGAAAAACAGACATAAACTCATCACTCAGCTGAGACTCAGCTCTGAAACTTACAGCTTGTGTAACTTTGGAGGCGTCTTTTGACTTTTCTATGCATTGGTTTCCTCTACATAAACTACCAGATAGAATAAGCTATTGCATGTGGAAGCTCTGTCTAAAAGAAGTGTTTTTACAAATGCCTGCTATTATTATGATGAAGTTATTGTGTATCAGTATTGGGCCACTGCACTGGAAGGTGTCATCGAAGGAGTATGAAACCACGAGGACATACAGCATGATTAGGAAGAGAATAAGTCACCGAGCGCAGCATCTCTTTGCAACTATTCTCACATATTAGGGCCTTCTTAGAGAAGGAAGAAGGTTTCCTGTTTTTGAGAGGGGAGCAGGAAGTGGCAAGTGTCACTGAAATTTGTAGGATCCTGGGACCCAAAGAGCTAAGTCCCTTGGGCAATGTCAGCAATAACTGTGAGGAGCCCAGAAAAGAGTCGCAGATTCTGCAGTGGCCAAGGTGGCCTATTTTGCAGCCAGCTCTACCCAGTGTCTGCTTATAGCCACCAATTCCAGAGCACCTGGGCTGTGCCAGGCACCATGGTAGACCTTTGGCAGCTGTGATCTTCAACATTCAAGGGCTACTGGAAAAGTGAATGTTACCATCCACATACTTTCCAGGTGATAGATGAAGGCTCAGAAAGAGAAAATGACATGCCTGAGACACGGGACAGCCAGGGCTCAAACCCGAGTCTCCCAGGCCCCCAATCCCCTGCTCTGTGTAGTCTACCTGTGCAGAGGGGACTGAGGACCATTTAAAAGTAATCGCGATGTAAGTTGTTAGGAAAAGGATCACAAAACAAAAAATGCCAGGCAGAGAGAAGTTGTCATTACAATGACAATAGAAATAATCTCTCACATAAACCCAAAATTGGTAGTTTACAAATGGCATTCACCCTTATTATCTCACCCACCCTGTGAATAGGTTTTATTACTCCTTTCAACGGTGGAGGAAGCTTGGGCTCAAAGAGGCCATTTTCTTGCCGAGGCCCCGTAACTGTTTAGTGGTGACGCCAGGACTGAAGCCTCCGTCTGCAGATTTCACGGTCTGCTGTCCCTTTGCGTCTTGTGTGGGTTTTCTCATGGCCTCGTTGCTGGTCTTACTGAAGCTGTCTTGTTTTTCAATCACCACACTTCCTCCGTGGTGGCCACAGAGAAGCCAGGAGGCCCAGGGTTAATAGGGGCCCCCCTCCTCTTTCTTCCTCCAGTGATGTCTGGCCGATTTTCTCCCCATTGGGGCTTAATATTTCTCCTCACGGTGGGATGAAAGGTTCAACAGCCTGTTTCTCAGGAGGCCCTTCTGGAAAACTGGCTGTATTTAGTTCTCTATTGCTGCCTTCAGAACTTACCACAGACTCAGTGGCTTAAAACAACACAAATTACTATCTGACAGCGTCTGGAGTTCAGAAATCCAGGATGGGTCTTAGTGGACTAAAACCAAACGGTGCGTGGGCTGCGTTCCTTCTGAAAGTCCTGGGGAGAATACGTCTCTTGACCATTCAGGTTTGTGGCAGGATTCAGTTCCTTGAGGTAGAGGACGCAGATCCCCATTTTCCTGCTGGCTACAAACTGAGGACCACCCCCAGTCACTAGAGGCTGTCCATCAGAACCGCCCTTCTCCACCCTCAGAGTGGCCGAGCCCTTCTTATGCTGCATTTCTTTGGAACGCTCCCCTGCTTAGAGCACTCGTGTGATTAAATCAAGCTTACCAGGATAAGCTCCCATCTCAAGGTCTTGAACCTTAATCACACCTGCAAAGTTCCTTTGCCATGGAAGGTAACATATTCACAGGTTTCAGGGTTTAGGACTTGGACATTTTGACGGGGCATAACTGCTACCACAATAGCCTGATCTACTGTTTCCTCCAGAGGAAGCTGCATTCCAAGTGTTCTAGTGAACAGAAATAAACTTTCAAGGCCAGAGCGCTCTGTTGAAACCCCAGCTCAGTCACTGACTAGTGTGCAATCTTGGACAAGCTGTCTAATGTCTCCGGGTCTCAGTGTCCTCCTCTGTAAAATGGTGACACAATTATGCTTACCCTGAACGAGGTTTAGCAATAAAATATTTTTAATCTCTCTGACCTAGTTTCTGGCTCATACACTCATTTCCTTTTTGATTAACTGACAGAGACATCTGAAAGCTTAAGAGTGGGAGTCTTTAACTTGTGGGAGCCTGGGGAGGTCCCATTGTTGGGTTTTGGAGATCCACAAGTTCCCTAAAATTACACATAAAATGCTGTGAAGTGTATGGGTGCATCTTTCTTGAGAAATGTTTCATATTCTCCATCACATTCTCAAGAAAGTCATGAGCTGATATTCAATAATCAGCTGGGCGTGATGGCTTTATGGCTATAATCCCAGGACTTTGGGAGGCCAAGGCAGGTGGATTGATTGAGCTCAGTAGTTCAAGACCAGCCTGGGGAACATGACAACATCCCATCTTTACAAAAAATACAAAAATTAGCTGGACATGCTGCCGTGTGCTTATAGTCCCAGCTGCTTGGGGGTCTGAGGCAGGAGGATCACTTGAGCCCAGGAGGTCGAGGCTGCAGTGAGCCACGATTGATTGATCGTACCACTGCACTCCAGCCTGGGTGACAAAGTGATACTCTGTTTCAAAAAAAGAAAAACGTTTAATAATCGACTCTCTGGGGGAAAGGAAATCTTATGTGTGATATTCGCCAATTTTTACAGTGTAAACACTCCCACCTTAGCCAATTCCAAAATGATGTCATTGAGCATGACGCTGGGAAGCAATGTGTACCACTGGCTCTCATGAACTTGCATGAGCCGGCTCCGGGCCACCACTGCCTGCGACCTTAGAAAGGCCACAGAGCACTGCTTTGGGGGGAAGGTCTGGCATTCCAGCCCATCCCATCTGTTTAATTTGAGAGCCTGTTGTGTATGAGGATTTCTGCTTTGTTTTTCCTTAGCAGAGCTGATCTTTATCAGGATGCAGGAGTTATTTTGAGCGGTTTAAGGGACATCTGGAGGAGGCACAAACAGTGGAGCCTCTGAAGAGGGAATCTGGGATCCGAGGATCAAGTCCTTGGTGAATCTGGGCACTGGTTGGGGATTCTGGGACCCTCTGGAGGAAGAAAAGGGGATTTGGATTCAGCAGCAGCAGAGGAAGACCCGGAAGAACATGCCAGGGTCTGACAAGGTAAAAGGAGAGACTCAACTGAGTGTCCCTGGTGCTCGCAGCCTAGGGGTAGGCAGTTCATGTGTGCTGATGTGGCTTCTTTGCTCTGTGCTGTGTCTGATCACTGATAAATCATAGGCCCAAACCCGTGGCAGCTGTGTCAGTATATGGTCAGCCTGGAGGCATTTAGCTGTCACTTGTCTTCTGCTGTTTTTGGTAAGCACATTGCAGTGGAACTTGCCCCTTGTCTGACAGCTGCTCATCCTACGCCCAGGCCAGATCTGAATCTTCTCCTTGTCACCTCCGAGAAGCAGATTTTGGGCCTGGGAAAGCTACCTGCCCAAGCTGGGCAAGCTCTGTTCAAGTCCCACTTCCACTGCTGAATCTCTGAGCCTTGGTTTTCCTATCAGTAAAATGGGTCAATCATCTCCATTCAGCCACCCACATGGTATTACTGGATGCTCATAGATCCAGTGGGTGTAATTTCCTTTAAAAACTGTAAGCTGCCATCCAAGGAAGAGTTAAGGTGGCTGAAGTTGATAAAGTTACATTTAACCAGACTGTGGAAAGAACTGACCAGCCACAGAGCTCGGCGGATGACTCTGTGTGTGTGTGTGTGTGTGTGTGTGTGTGTGTGTGTGTGTGTGTGTGCATACTTTTGTGTTTCAGTTTCAGGATTTGAATGCCGTCCAGTGAGGACGGTGGCAAATTAGAACAGGGGTGTCGGGACTAAGACCCTACTTGGCCCACAGTTGCCGAATGCCTGCTGTGCAGTGTCCTCTGGATGGATGCTGAGGCTCAAAAGGTGGACATTGTGTTGAGGAGCTCACATTCTAACAGAGAAGTGCGACCAACCACTGCTTTTCAAAAACAAAATGTTGTATGTTGTACAATAGAAAGGTAGGTATCTGTCAAGTGACAGAATTACTTACCAAGTACCATAAGAAGAGAGAGAGAAATGAAATATCATTTATTCCAGGCAAGAAAATGCAGAAGAGTTTATGGAAAGTGAGAGAGAGGAAGCTGCGGTGGACTTGTGCTTGACAGATGAGTAGGGTTAGTGAATGGACAAGGTGAGGAAGGGCATGTGGGTAGCAACTCAGCACTTGTGCTGTCATGGAGCAGGATCTGCACTCTGTATGGAGCAAGGAATGACAAGGGGTGTGACTGAGCATAAGGTGAGCCAGGGCAGGTGGGGGCTGGTGCAGGTGGCAGAAAACAGTCCTCAAGGCGCTAGCCTCACAGGTCCTGCTGAGAAGTGCAATTGGAACTTTTTCTAGTCCAGAAAAATCCAAAGTCTGAAAACCACTAAACTGCATGCTTGCTAAGGTCCACTGGGCTCTCATTCTTTGAAAGCTGTGACAGCCTAGACCAGAAGAATTGATGGTCATGTTTTAAAGGGGCTGGGAACCCTGGAGGTTTCTTAAGCAAATGAGTTGTAAGTTGCATTTCTTTTAGAAGGATTACTAGAGGTGTGTGGGAAGAAAGACAAGAACTGAGAAATCCTAGGGTCACTGCAACTGTCCAGAAAAGACAGAACCTTTTCACATAACGTCCCCAAGCTTACCTGTCTGCCATACTGCTCATCATTAATCCTGCTGGTGCTGCTGAGGACCTGCAGGGAGGCTAAGCCTGCATCCTAGCGAGCCAAAAGCCTCATTTCAGAGATGATCCATGGTGCAAGTTCCTGACTTGAGCTCAGCTTCCAGGATCAGAAGCCATAGTCCATGAAGGTTTGGGTTTATCAGGAAACAGAATGATGGAGGTACATCCATCCAAAGAGATGCACCTGGCAGTGGATTCAGCTGGGGAGGTGGGCTGAGCCTGGGTTCCCCTTATGATGAGGTGAGGGTGTGAGGAAGGATCTCCCTTGACAGAAATAAGACACTGTTTTGCATGGCAGAAGCCGTTCTGCTGATAATGGTGTGAAGAGGCTTGTGCTGGAGATGGCACAGCACGGATGGGCATCACTGCCCATCTGAATGGACTGATTTGAGAGTCTGTGCTTGCAGGGATTTCAGTCCCTCCTGCTCTGTCTGCCTGCAGGAAGTCTGTTGACCTCATCCCCATAAAATATACTCCCTTTTTTATCCCCAGCCAGCATCTCTCGATAGCTTCCTCCAAAGGAAATTAGGGAACAGGGAGGAATGAAAGTCCTTTTGCTTCCCAGGAATTTTTTTTTTTTTTTTTTTTTTTTTTTTTTTTTTTGAGAAGCTGATGAAGTGTTAAGTAACTTATGACTAGACACTTATAAGTGTGCCTCTCTTTGGGTAAATCTAATACGCAAAAGTTCAGATTCTGCATGTGAATTAATCAGGAAGTAATTATTTGCTTTACAAATGGCTTGTGTTTTACAAGAGAATTTGCTATGCAATCCCTTAAAAATAAGCTCCCTAAGGCACACTAAATAGTGTAGTCCCACCCCAGGCCCCAAAGGAGATATTTGCAGTAGTCCCTTAACTTCCTAAAGCTCAGCAGAGCGGTATGATATATTGTTTCACAGTAGAGTCACAGCTTTCAACTAACTTGCTAGATTAACCTGAACATTTTATTCCCTCCATAAAGTATGATAACTGTTGCCCAGAAAAAAATGAATTTTCCAGGCCCCAAACATGCATTCTCACTAACTGTGTTGTGTACTTACCAAGACCCAACTGTTTAAGTCATTGTATTTGTCATTGTGATTTTATATTTAATTGAATTTATTGAATACCATACAGATACTCCACTTTCATGGATCCCAGACTGGAAATAATAGATCATGCACTACGTTTATGGTTTTGCAAGAAGTCCAAAGGCAGAACTCCAAACAGCATTTTCCAGCTTAACCCTCTGATCCTGCACCAAAAGAATGGCCAGGGGATGCAGATTTATGTGTTTAAAGTTAAAATAAAATATTTAAGGCATCACACCTATCTTATGCATTTTTCACAAGTTCTCTTTTTAATCAACTTTTCTGAGTAACTGACCATCACATTAGATAACAGGGTTGATACTGTACCTTCTATTATTTTAAAAAAAAGATAATTGATGTTTCAGTGAGCCATTCTGGATATGAATGAAAAGACCATTGTGCATTATATATGTTTTCTTAAAAATCTGCAATGCCTTCTCATCACACTCAGATAAAATACTATCTCTCTGCTAGCCACAGTTTACAAACTCCTATGTGAACTACAAGACCCATTTTTTTTTTCCCTCTGCACCTTCAACCACTCTCCTCTTCTTCAACAGGCTCCAATTCAAGTGCCACAATTTAAGCGTCCTAGCACACACTCAGCCTCATGATGAATTTCCATGGAAACTATGAACTCCACAGCTGGCCCGGCCCCCAGGCATCTTAAGATGAGAGGCTTCCACATCCTCTCTGAAGTGGCTACAGCTCCTCATGCAATGTTTGGTACCAGAAACCACTTCAGTTGTGGTTGCTTTCTTCCAAGGACCTCTTGATCTCCAATTTGGATTCTTCCAGCATAATACAAGAAGCAGCATTAGTAATGCTCAGTTCCCTGGCCTTCTTCTTTATCCTCAAATATGCCAAGCCCTTTCCAACCTTAGGGCCTTGGCCTTTGATGATCTTTCTTTTGGGATTTCTCACTTCCACGTGAAGATCACACACCTTCTTATTTCTCGGTTCTCGGCTCAAATGTCACCTTTACACAAGGTTCTTTTCTTATTACTCACCACGGCACCCTAGTGGATCTCCTTCCTAGTGCTGTTGTCTGAACATATGCTGTATATTGATGTGTGTATTGTCTATTCTTTCCACACTATTCCTAGATACCCATCAGCCCACCCGCAACTACAGTCTTTGTCCCAAGAGGCAGCTCTTCTCTGCCTTGCAGCTTTCTCATTTCTAGGACCTGGAAGGGGATCTGCAGCATAGACGGCGTTAGGTAAATCTCTGTCAAATCAATGTTGAAGAAGATATATAGTGCAAACCCTATTATGTCAAGGAGTTGGAGTGATCGGTTTCAGAAAATGATTTATTTTCATCTACACTGGGAAATAATCCCACAGGATGTTAGCCAGGCTGATGGATTCAGTTCAATAATCTATCCACTTCATATTTTCTTTGGTTTGTGAATTCCAACAAACTCACCAAGACAGTCAACTAAAAAGATAATATTTTGAATCTGGAATGTTAAAAGCCTCTGGAATGCACAGTAGTGTCTAGAATGCAAGTGTAGTGGTGTACAAAATGCCTTGAGTCTAGAATTTACAGCTTTGTTTTCCAGGGTTGGGACAACTTATCAAGGAGGAACATTATTGCCTCTTTAGTCATTTTGAATGTTTTGTTTTTCTCTCTCAGAGACTTAGTTTTCCTAAAAGGAAAATAACCCTAGCTCCCTAACATTGAACATCTGCAATGAGCCAGATGTTTAATGTACATGATCTTGAATATTCATACTATGAAGTAGATATAGCCATACCTATTTTATAGGTGAGGAAATTGAGGTAAAGGGATTTGTTTAAATGCAAACAGCTAATAAATGGTAGATATGGGATTAGAACTCTAGTTGTTTTACTCTCAAAGGATGTGCTGTTTCACTAGATTGGGTTGTCTCTGCCAAAATGAAAGACCAGTCTAACATTCTCTAAGAAGCATGAGTAGATGTTTAATCCCAAGAGCCATACTCTTCCATTTAAAGAAAAGTCAAATGTGGTCTTATTGAAACATCTTCCACACCACCGGGATGTAGGAATGACATCCCAGCACCCTGGAGGCCAAGGCCTTCAGAAGAAAGACCCAGCACACAATTCAAGTGCCATAGCACACACTCAGCCTTATGATGAATTTCCATGGAAACCATGAACTCCACAGCTGGCCCAGCCCCCAGGCATCTTAAGATGAGAGGCTTCCACATCCCCTCTGAAGTGGCTACAGTTCCTCATGCAATATCTGGTACCAGAAACCACTTCAGTTGTGGCTGCTTTCTTCCAAGGACCTGTTGATCTCCAATTTGGATTCTTCCAGCATAATACATGAAGCAGCATTAGTAATGCTTACCTAATCAGTGTTCACTCTCTGCCAGGCAGTTAGGCCCATAGGCGAGGCTGTTTGTGTGCCTTGTCTTCCTTAGTCCTGACATACTTCATAGTAAGCATAAGTACTATTACTAGCTCCACTGCATAGATGAGGAAACCAACACTTAAAGAGGCACACAGAAAATGGCAGAGCCCTCGAAAGACAGGAAACAGCAGAGAACAAACCGGTGCTCTTTTCTACACTTGCTGGGGCCCAGAGCACAGACCAGGGCTGGGAGTGCAGTCCCCAAACCTGGCCACAGGGTCTGAGTCCGTTGCTCATGAGCAGCAGAGGACACAGATGGGACTCTTTCTGGGAATGATACCTGGACCTTTAAAGGCCAGCGTGTCTTTGAAAGGGGCTGCTTAGAGAGGAGGACATCACCGGTGAGTCAGAGAGATGGAAATACCAGAGATGGGCCGGGAGGGAAGGGTCCCAGCAGAATAAGCAGGTGGCACCTTGAGAGGTACCTGGGCAAGTGACAGGAGGCATTAGAGAGAACGCACGAGGCATTAGAGAGAATGCCCAGGCCCTCAGACCTGGGAGAGACAGCAGGCCAGAGCCCCACTGCATGTGAACCGGGAGGCCTGCCGGCCTCTAGGTCAGCTTTGTTACAAAGAATCACTGAAGTCACCCCTGTTTCTCTGGCACACTCCATCTGCTTGAGGGGGTTCCATGGGGCCAGGGACAGCATCCTGGCCAGGGCCATCCTGCATTGATTCGGGGGCAGTGTGTGGGAGAGGGGCTGCTGTTTGCTTTCAGGTACTGTTAGTAATAACTTCAGTTCTAATAGATTCCAGCAGTAGTTCTCGACCAGCAAGGATTGTGTCCCCAGGGAACATCTGACAATGTCTGGAGGCATTTGTGGTTGGCACAGCTTAGAGGGACTGGGGCTGCTGGTATCAGGTGGGTAGAAGCCAGGGGTGCTTCTAAACATCCTTCAATGCACAGCACAGCCTCCCACAACAAAGGGTTATCTGGCCTCAAATATCAACAGTGCCCAAGTTGAGAAGCCCTGGATTACAGGCTTCACTGGCAACCCCACTTCCTCAAACAGAGGGCTCCAGGGACAGACCATGGGAGAAACTGGCTCAAAGCTTCGCCAGTGAGCAGAGATGAACAGGAGAAAGCTGGTGAGTTTTTTCTCTCATCAGCAACCTTGGAAATCAAAGCTGCCAGGTATTGTACACACAGACACACATACATGCATACACTCACACGCAGACACATTCAGACACACAATCCAGATGCCAGCCTGGGCTAAACACCATGCAGGCAGTGTCCCCAAATTCTCCCATAGCCCTATAGAACAGGACCTGTTACTCTCTCCAGATATAGGTGAGGCTACATGGAAGCTCAGAGAGGTTAAGTGACTTGCCCAAGGCCACACAGCTGGTATGTGGACTTGGCCATTGTAGGCACTCAATAAGATTTAGGATGAAGTGGGAGCAATTGAAAGAAAGCTGGAGAGAGGGCAGGGAACAGGACATGGGTCCAGACTGCCACTCACTGGCTCGGGGACGGGGAAATAATCTGCTCACATCCCTGGGCTTTTGTTTCTTTACAAGTAAAATAAAGGAGCTAGACGGTCTCATCTTCTATATTCTTTGATTCTTTGAATCTGAATCTGAATCTGAAACTGGAACCTTCTCCTCACACTAGAGATTTTGATTTCCCTGTCTCCTCTCCATCTGTTATACCTATTCTTTCCCTATAGAAGTTTGCCCTCAATTTCAGGAATGAAAATCTCATCTATAATCCAGGTACACAGTAAGAAAATCACACTATTCTGTGATCAGTTTACAATAGTCTATAAGAAAGCAATAATTCATTGTATTTTTTTCACTAGCTGTTGCCAGGAAAGCTAATATATGCTAACAGAAATGGAGGTATGAGACAGATGGCTGAAAATGTAACACACGTATATTTTAAGTATGTAGATTTGAGCCAGAAATAAAATGAGAGATGTGACAGTGCCAGGGCAGAGAGAGAGAGAGAGAAAGAGAGATGTCTTTTTGGGACAATAAGATAAACTTGCCAAAAATCAAATCAGTTAGTTTCTGTGAGTCATTCATTGATGCAATTATCTACTACATAGATGGCACCATATGTGATGGTGATGGAGAGAGGAGACATCTACACAGGGGGTTGTCAAGAATGCATTCTGATGGCCAAGAAGAACAGAATATTCTTATCACTATTTGCCTGTCTCTGTTTTATGTAAAATTAATGATTGTCACAACCTTTGAGATGGGTCCTATTATTATACCCATTTGCCACATGAAGAAATTGAGTCACCAAAGAGGTTACATGACTTGCCTTAGGTCACTGAGCTGATAAGACTCAAGGATATGTTTTTTACCAAAATAATAGATGCCAGCATCTCTGCTTTTGACCAGGGCATTATTCTGCCTCCACAAGAATAGGAATACTGCTACTATAAAATGTTTCAGTGGATCTGCGTGTCTCTTTCCTCCAAAAGTGATAGAACTGAGGACTAAACGATGCCTTTGGGTGACTGGATCCAGTAGTTTTTCATACTTTCTAAATTGAATAACCTTGAAATGTTACTCAAAGCTCAGTCTCTGACATAAGGAGAAAGGGGCTGGGAGGCTCAGACCTGCCCCCTCCTCACAGAGGCTCAGGATCCAGGCTCCCTAGAACCCAGTGAAGAATCAGTGCTTTAGACCTCTCCGGCCTCCCTACTCCCACTTCACAGGTGGCAAAACTGAGCCCCATGGAGCCTAAAAACTAAAGTAGAAAGGACTCATTCCTGACCATCTATCCTTCAGTATGATTTCCTGAGAACCTACTAGGTCCTCATCTGTGCCAGGAGGGTCACTGGGCTCTGAGGTGTGGAGAGCCATGGAGCCATGGGAGGCAGTTATGAGGGTCTCTACATGAACATGGCTTGGTTTCATGGGAGGTTCCCGGGGTCAGCACAGTGCAACCCTGTCTCTAGGGACATGAGGACATTACCTAGTAACAGAGAAACCCACACTGGCCGTGGAAGACTGAGGTTGTGATTCTACTCTGTTAGAATTGCTCCTCTGAGGACCACCCCAATCCCAGGTCCAAAATAGACCACTTTGGACCATTGCCACTCAAAAGCCTGCTTAGCAGACTCAGTTATTTTAGAGAAAGGCAATGTTATGGATTGAACTGTGTCTCCCTCAAAAAGATATGTTGGGGTCTTTACCCCCAGTACCCCAGAATGGGACCTTATTTAGAGATAGGATCTTTATAGAGGTCATCAAGTAAAATTGAGGTCATTAGTGTTGGCCCTAACCAACATGGATGGTGGGGACCTTGGGTTCAGAGGCTGACAGGCACGAAGGAAGATGATGTGAAGAAATACCAGATGAAGAACACAGACATCTATGAGCCAAGAATCGCCTTAGGCCACCAGGGGCTAAAAGAGAGGCCGGAACGCATCCTTCCCTAGTGCCTACAGAGGTGCTCCTGTTGACACCTTGAATTCATCCTTGTGGCTTCCAGAACTTGAGACAATACATTTCTATTGCTCTAAGCTGCTTTGGTGGCACTTTGTTACAGCAGCCTATGAAAGTGATCCGGGTAGGGTCCAAGTACTATTGATTCAGACAACAATGATATGAATGTTTTCATTTTGTTTTGCTTTTATTGCTTTCACCCTCATGTAGAAGACTTACTTCTTATTTTTTGCCACTGTAAATTCTGGGGTCCAACAGTATGTGCATATTTGTAAGGCTTTTAATGAACTTGCTGTGGGAGAGTTACACCTTTCACTGTAATCTCTGCCTTACATGTGAGGAAGGCAGAGAATCGGACAAAAGAGTCTGATGGAGGGTAGATTCTTGAGAGCCCTGGTGAGGAGGTCACTGCCAAGGCTGATTCTAGGAACCATTTCCCATGCTGGGCCTCCCTCGCCATGGGTGGCCATAGACCACTGGATTAGGAGGGCACCTTCATCTCCGCCCAAACCACATGGCTCTCGTCATCATTCCTTCTCTCCCTCAATGCCTCCTTCCCGGAATCCTGGCCTGCCACTTATTTTTCTTCTTGCAACCTGGAGGCCGTTGCTTGAATCTGTAGGTCAGGCTGAAATTATAGTTCTAAGCAGAGAGACTGCGTGTTGGAGCGGAAAGAGTTCTGAGGCGCAGAGAAGCCGCGGGTGGGTTACTGCTCTCTAACTAACCAGCTGCTTGTCCTCGAGGGAATTGTGTTGAACTCCTTGAACCTCAGACTCGGCTATGCTCTGAATATTTACGTCCCTCCAGAATTCATAGGCTGAAATGGAATCCCCAGTGTGTTCGTATTAAGAGACAGGGCCTTTGGGGAGTAACTAGGTCATGGGGGTGGAGCCTTATGGATGGAGTTAGCGCTCTCATAAAAGAGACCTTAGGGAACATGTTTGTTCCTTTTGCCATGAGAGAATGCAGAAAGAAGGCACCACCTGTGAAGCAGACAGCGAGCCCCCGACTAGACACCAAATCTTCCCATGCCTTGATCTTGGACTTCCAGTCTCCAGAACTGTGAGCAATAAGTTTATGCTGTTTATAAATTACCCCAGCTAAGGCATATTTACTATGGCAGGCTGAATAGACTAAGACACACTTCATACCTGTAAAACAGAGGTAATCATTTCAACCCTGCAGAGCTCACAAGGATTCTGGACATTTTTTTGTGGCGTGTTATAAAAACAGAAGAATCTGTTTGGAGAAAGCAGGTGAATGATGGGTGCTCCGGGGAAACGAGAACACCTTGGGGACTGCATGAGTTTCCTGCAGCTGCTGTAGCAAATCACCATAAACTTACTGGTTCAAAACCATCAAAACTTTTTTTTCTCTCATAGTTCTGAAGGCCAGAAGCCCAACACCAGTTTGACTGAGCCAAAACCAAGGTGACAGCAGGGCCACCGTCCCTCCCCGTGCTCTCCCAGTTTCTGGCTGCTACTGGCATTCCTTCCCTGTGGCCACATCGCTCCAGTCTCTGACTCTGTGGTCACATTGCCTCTGTCTTCTGTAGACAGCACTTCTCCCTCTGGCTCTCACCTATAAGGATGCTTATGATGGCATTCAGGGCCCTCCCAGGGTAATCCAGGATTCTCTCCCCATGCCAACATCCTTAACTAAATCACATCTGCCCAGGTTCTGTTTCCTTATAAAGAAATATTCCAGGTTCCAGGGATTGGGTCCTGAGATCTTTTGGGGGCCACTATTCAGCTAAGGTATTTTACTATGGCAGCTCAAACAGACTGAGACACACTTCCTCTGTAAAATCGAGGTGACCATTTCAACGCTGCAAAATTGGGCTCTGAACTTTTTTTGTGAAGTGCTTTAAAAATGCAAGAGTCTGGGCCAAGTGCGGTGGCTCATGCCTGTAATCCCAGCACTCTGAGAAGCTGAGGTGGGTCAATTACTTGAGGTCAAGAATTCGAGACCAGCCTGGTCAACATGGTGAAACCCCATCTCTACTAAAAATACAAAAATTAGCCGGGAGTCATGGTGTGTGCCTGTAATCCCAGTTATTGGGAGGCTGAGGTGGGAGAATTGCTTGAATCTGGGAGGTGGAGGTTGCAGTGAGCTGAGATTGCGCCACTGCATTCCAGCCTGGGCAACAGAGGGAGATCCCGTAAAAAAAAAAAAAAAAAAAAAGAGACTGTTTGGAGAAAGCAGGTAACTAATGAGTGCTTAGGAGAAATGAGAATGTCCTTTCTTTCCTCTAGTGGCAGTGAGGCCACTTGGAGAGTAAGTATTACTGGGGAATGGGAGGAAGGTGGCCAAATCACTGGCCATGTCCATTACAGGGCAGGTAATAAAGTAGTCCCTGGTGAAAGAAGGACATGGGGAGGAGTCAATCTTCAGGTGGCCATTATTCAGCCTACTCTAGGGGTGTTGCTAATTATAAAGATAAATGATGCGTGTTTATAAGAATTCCCTTGCCTTGCTAAGTAACACAGGGTAAAGCCCTGTTATGGGTTGGATAACTTATGTTCCAGACACTGTTAACGCCAACCCTAAGAGGAAAAATTATTAGCCTTATTTTGTAGGTAAGGATATTGAAGATCAGAGAGACAAAGAAAACTACCTATGATGGCACAGCAGGTAGGTGGTATGGCTGGACCCCCACCTCTAAAGCTGCAGTCCTTTCACCCAGCTCCCTGTTGCCCATAAAACAGACCAGGGGGCAGGGCACGGTGGCTCACATCTGTAATCCCAGCACTTTGGGAGGCCTACACGGGTGGATCACGAGGTCAGGAGATGGAGACCATCCCAGCTAACACGGTGAAACCCCGTCTCTACTAAAAACACACACGCAAAAATTAGCCAGGCGTGGTGGCGGGCACCTGTGGTCCTAGCTACTCAGGAGGCTGAGGCAAGAGAATGGCATGAACCTGGGAGGCGGAGCTTGCAGTGAGCCAAGATTGCACCACTGCACTCCAGACTGGGTGACAGAGCGAGACTCCATCTCAAAAAAAAAAAAAATAGACCATGGATGTGAGCGATGAATGTTCTTGACCCCAGATGACAGGCTTTGCTCCCATTCATATATAAAATAAAACAATAATCGTCTGGCATCTTTTGGAGACATGTGTTCCTGATGATCTGTTACCTGTGAATGCTTATGGGAGGCTGAGCACAAGGACACCACTACTTTCCTGCCCCTAGAGGAGTAGATCGTCTTGCCAAAGGCACCTCACTGTGATCTGATGTGGTTTAATGCACGAAGTCACTGCCTCAGTGGGAAGGGTTCTGGGGTTTCCCCACATGGATGAATGGCTCAGGACTGTAAGCTCATGGGGCAGTAGAACAGACAGCCCCATAGACCTCCCTTCAAACTGCCGGTCATCCAAGTCCCCAGCTACCCTCTTTGCATTGTTCTTTCACTCCGAAGCCGAGATCACGTGCGTCCCTGTCACTTAGTCTCTCTGCTTCCTTTGTTCAGCTACTGGAGTTACGAAACCCAAAACTTTCTTTACTTCTTCTTTTTAAAATCTTTTCCTTGGCTTCTGGGAAACTCAAGGCTAAATTCTAAGCTCATTGCTTGGCCCTTCCTTTATGGTTGGTTTTCTTTCACTTGTACCTTATTTCTCTTTCTCATTTTGATGACTTCATTGCACCTGATATTTTATTCTAAGGGAGCTGGAACCTATTCTGGAAGTAAGAATGATATATAAATCAAGCACGAATACAACTTTCCTTTGGTTGAAAAAAAAGCCTTTTTATACTTTGGAAAGCCATTTGTCTTAAGCTAGTGCTCAGTTTCTAGAGGAGTAAATACATAGAGTAAATGAAAAAGCCTTTCCTCTCCAGTCAAATTAATCAATTAATAACTAACATTGCAAGTCCAAAGTGTGTCGTCATCATTTGCACAGCCTTTCACATCATTTGTTTTAACTTTCCCCACCAACAAGACAGTGAGATGAAGTGGCTAATACAATTATTTCTATTTCTCAGATGAGGAAACTGAGGCTTAGAGAGGTTAGGTGGTGTGTTCCATGTCATTGAACTGGGACTTGTCTTTTGGTTTTACCTTCCTTTCTCTGCTTCCCTGCAGCATCTTACCTGTCACGGCCGTAGCTTTCGGGAGCATGGTACATGAAGACATTTCCTCGGGCCCTCTTTGCCCAGGCACTGGCCATGTCAATTATAGGGCAGATGATAAAGTAGTCCCTGGTGAAAGGAGAACATGGGGGGAGTCTTGTTAATCATGGCTCTGTGGGCAATGGTGCCTGGAAAGGGCTTCTCCCAGCAAGGTGTTGCCTTGGCCCCCAAAATCCCCCTGCCCAGGCCTACAAGAACACCTTCTTCCCATTCCCCAGCAGTGCTCTCCAAGTGGCTCCACTGCCACACTGATGGGAGAGCCAGGGTATGGTAGGTACACAGTGTCCTCTGGTAGGTCATGGGCTCAAAAACTGGTGCCCATGCTGACGTATTTTAGGCGTCAAAAATCCCATGAAATAAACATCTTCCTAGGACATCAATTTCACTTAAAGATGAGGAAGCAAAACATTTTATAGTAACATAAGTGCAATACACAGTGGAGTTAAATGCAATATACTGTGGAATGGAACATAAAATCATTGTGCATTTTAAAAGAAGTCAGAGCCCCCAAAGATAGCTTAGGCACGTGGTACCCTTAGCTCAGCCCAGTGGCTCTCAGCAGGCGGGATTTTGCCACCTCCATCTCTACCTCCCCTAGAGAACCCTTTGGCAATGCCTGGAGACATTCCTGCTTGTCACAACTGGGAATGGAAAGGGTTGTACTGGCATCTAGTGTGTGGGGGTCAGGATGGTGCTGAACATCCTGCAGTGGAAAGGGGAACCCCACGAGAAAGAAAGATCCAGTCCAAAATGTCCAGATGAGGAGGCTCAGAAACCTCCCTAAGTTATGTACTTGCTTCACCTTTGAAGGTAGCACAAATCAATTTCAGAAGCAGCAGCTTACAAGAGTGGGGCCCTGCGTGTGCTGACGCACAGGCTGTGTGCTTAGAGAGTCGGTCCCCGCCAGGCAAGAGTCAGACAGACCTTGGTGACCCTGGGCCACCAGGTTTTCAATTCCATCTCCTTTATGGAGTAAAGGTGAGATACTCAGTAGTTCTTTTATCTCCTTGAATCTCTGTCATCCCAGCTGAGAAGTGGGGCCAAGGGTCCCTACCTGGAAGAGGTTTTGTAATGACCAAGTTTAGTAGCACCCATGGGAGTCCCTTAGCAAAATGGGTGCCCGTCTTCCTTTCCTGGTCATTGGGATAAAAGCCTTTGGTGAGTCTGCTGGGTGCTAGAGTCTTCCCAGGTGAGGCTCTGTAGTTGGGTGGGGCACTGTGGGCACCTTGGGGGCAGATGAAGCCAACTGCGATTCCTCCCGTGCACCTTGAGGCATTGTAAGCAGGACAGGGACAGGATCAAACCTATGGGAAGCATCACAGGCTGGCAGGCCTGGGGTGGGACACTGCCCAGTAAACTGCCAAGGAGACAGGGCCAGGGCCTGAGTCTGTGCCAGAGAGAAGGAGGACCTGAGCTAAGGTTGAGCTGGAGTTCGTCTTCCGAGTGGGGCTTCCCTTGGTGATGCTGCCTTCTCTCAGTCTCAGCTCTTACCCCAGCACGCAGGTTGTCCTTAAGGTCAGATAAGGCAAAATTAAGGCAAGAACCTAGCCCTGAGCTTTCTCTGCAATGCGATCTAGCCCAGTCCTGACTTGATTATAAGCCTCTCAGGGTCAGGGACTGGACATCTGTGAGTTCTTATGGTCCAGTCCAGGGCAAGGCCTCCCAAAATAGCTGCTAGCTATTTCATCTAAAGTGGTGATCTCCACTAGAGGGAAAATTAAAGCCTTTTAGTCCCCAAGATGCAAGTGGGTGGCACAGTTTTATTCTGAGCCAGTGACCCTCCAATTGGAAACCTCAGGCTCCTGAGTGGAGAGACCAAGCAGGGCAGTGGGTCTCCAACACCTTCCAGCCCATCCCTTCCCAACAGGCTCCAGTTCAGCAAAGGATGCTGAGCCTTGACACTGGCTCTGTCCCCAGGGACAACAAGCAAATGGTCAGTGTGGGCCTCCCAGAAGGAGAGAGAAAAGGAGGCACAGAATGCTGAAAGCACTTGCATCCCACCCATTCTTCCCACTGGGAGCAGGGAGCCCTCAGGAAACCAAGACTCATCGCCTGTGAGGGGACTCATAGGTGACCTGAGAGCTGGAGTCCCCACTGTGTTCTCATCCTAGGGGGCTCAGAAGGAAGAAAGGACTGGAGCCCTGGTTATTTCCTTATTTCTATTCAAAAATCATTTCTTGTGCATCTGCCGTGCATTTCTGTAAAAGTTCTCAGCCTCAGTGAGCTAATGCAGTACTAGGAGAGGGAGGCGGTCTGTCCTGACAACCTCCGGGGCAGGGAGCATGCTGCAAGAGAGGGACCCTGGGGACAGCAGGGCCTGGGGGCCGCGGTCTTTTGCCATCTTGGGGTGGGGGTTTGGGCAGCCATCCCCAAATGAGAGAAGCTTGAGCGTGAATGGGGAAAAGGCATGTAAGCAGTGGATACAAGAAACAGCCAGCCCCAGAGAGAGGGAGCAGGGCTGTCAGAGCTTGGGCTGTTCCTGTTCGGGGAGTGGCATCAGCCACAAAACCTCCCCGCCTCCAGGCCTCTGCTTCCCTTGTGCCAGGTGAGCCTGGGCTGCAGGGTGGAATCAGCTGAGGGAGCTTTGAAAAATGCTGCCCCACTATGGGCCCTGTGTGTCACCTACCCTTTAAATGCCCCCATGTGTGCTTGATGGGCAGCCAAGACTGGGGGCACTGGGCTCAGTGAATGCAAGGCCAGGAGTGTGGAAGGCTGTCCTGAGCACTCGCTGAGCAGCTGCATCAGGTGGAGCGTGCACCAGGTACCTCTCGCAAGTGCTTCGTCTCTGCCCTCTGACAGCTCCCTCGTGGTCTAGGAAGAGCTGGAGTCACCGCTCATTTCTCCCACTGGCCTGGGGTTTCCGGGCAGCAGGGTCCATCCCACATGTCCCCCAGGGCTGCCCCTCAGCAGGGAAGCTCCCCATGTTGTAGGCTGAATGAATGATGCAGAGGAAACCGCAATCACTAAGCCACATTCATGACCTGAACATCAACTGGGTCCACTCCAGTACATAGCAGTAGGAATCTGCACCCTCCTGCAGCTTAGCTTACCGGGTGGCATTCTCCAGGGCCCGGGAGAAGGAGGCGTAGTCGTCCGTGGAGTGCTCCAGAGAGTAATACCACGTAGCAGCAGCCTCGACGCGGGCATCTGAGTCCTCGCCGCCCAGGGAATTCTGCAGCGCCTGGTAAAAGGCTGTTTTGCTACTGGTCCGGCCTTGACTTTCCTCAAATTGCTAGAAAAAAGAAAAAAGATATGAAATTCCCCAGCTGGATTCTGAAAGGTCCAAGTCAGTGTCCCTCAAACTGTTGCTCTAGAATTTTCTCTCTGGGAAGCAGTGGAGCATGGCATTAAACACAAGTAGAAGCCAGACTGTCTGAGTGTGAATCTCAGCTCTGCCTCTTCTAGCTGTGTGTCCTTAAGCAAATGGCTATCTCCCTCTGTGCCTGCCTTCCCCATCTGAAAATGGGAGTGCCTGCCACATAAGATTATGGCAAGTAGTTAAAATGGTACCTGGCACTTAATAAGTGCTCTGTTAATGTGAACCATTGTTGCAATCTGAGAACAGGTCAAACACCCGAGTTTCACTTGCTTTACTGGGCTCCTTGCTGAGCCAACTCATGAGTAACTGTGGTCTGGTCATGTTAGGAGAGCTAAATTCAGCTTCATTCATGGACTCAGTTACTCATCATATGAATGCTTCATGCACACTTTTATACAGATAGTCACACTCTTCACCAGAGCCAGCAGTGTCCCAGGCTTGGAGAAACAGCCACGGACATGCTGATCAAGTTCCCTGTCTCCTGGGGCTCATGTTCTAGTGGGCAGAGGTGGAAAATGAGCAAATAAATGTATGGTATATCAGGGAACAGGTGCTACAAAGAAATACAAGGCGGTATGAGAAGGATAGGGAATGCCGGGGCCAGGGCTATTTTATATAGGATGGCCAGGGAAGGCACGCAGCTCTCTCAGGGATGTGTGTCCAGACGGGAGCAACTTTTTCTATTTTCCTTTCCCTGTCTTTCTCTTTCCTTCCTTCATGCTTCCCCTTTTCTCTCCCTTCCTTCACCTCCTCTTCCCCGCCCCTTCTCTCCCCTTCTCTTTCCTTTTCTCTCTATTTCTCTCTGAAATTTCCCTCTCTCTCTGTTCCTTCCTTGTTCTGATGTTGCTGCTGTCGGCACTGTGGGAGTCTGGAGCCATTCACTGCCTTCCCCCAGGACCCAGTTTCCTCCTTTCTGAAGACAATGGAAAGAGGAAAGTCTGGGATGCAGCCCCAGGTGTGAGGCCCAGCCTCCTGGGCCCCAGCACAGTCTTGTGCTATGTGTTTACATATTTCGAGGACTTTATGTAAACGGTGAAATGTGCTTATCAGCACACTCTGGTGTGTTTAAATTGCTTCTCCAAACATTTACAAGCACACAGGACCTGTGATTAGAATTCCATCAGTGAGCAATCCCTCCTGGGTAAGCACAGCCCCTCCTGGGTGGGCACATCACCTCCTGAGTGGGTACATTCCCTGTTGGGTGAGTATATCCTCTCCTGGGTGAGCACAGCCCCTCCTGGGTGAGCACAGTCCCTCCTGGGTGGGCACAGCCCCTCCTGGGTGAGCACAGTCCTTCCTGGTGAGATGGCTTACACTCGGACTGGCTGAACAAGACGCCAGGCTGAACAACCCTGTGGACTAACTGATCCTTCAGGATGACCCCCAAAATAGCATTCATGAATAATGTTCACCCTCCATACTATTACCATCTACAATGCATCTGAGAGTTTCCATTCTATTCTATCCTAGCCTAGTCTAGTCTATTCAAAAAATACTCACCTACAACCCATTATGTGGACTCTACAACCTGCTAATAGTTTAGGGAAAAAATGCATTATATTCTCTGTCCTTTTCTGCCTGGAGTATTTCATTACATAAATGATATTAGTAACCCACTGGCACCCCTCCTGCTATTTCTAAATTTTGTGCTAAACATTTCACATGTATGTTTCAAGGAAGCATCAAAATAACAAGGTGAATTGGGCGTGATGTTATCCCATTTTACGAATCATAATTCTGAGGCTGAGAGAACCTACCTAGCTTGTTTAAGGTCACACAGACAGGACACATGAGGAGAATTTTAACCCCAGGTCTTACTGCTGGTAAGAGACAGGCTCGTTACCCCAGCTATAACTTAAGCAGGACCCCACATCAGAGCTGTGGACACTGGGACCTCAGCCCATGGAAGGATGGGTGGTTTGCCCATGAAGTGCCTGGCCCAGAGCAGTGAAAAGAGCATTGAGTTTGGAGTCAAAACTTAGGGTTCAAGTGCTAACTGCCAAATTTGGGGGGATCTTGGAAAATATATTTTCTCCTCTCTCTGAGCCAGACATCTTCCAAATGTGAATACATTGTGTGCATTCATATGGGCCCTGTTTTTGTCTCCTGTGAAGATGAAGTGAACAAAGCAGTCACCTGCTAAGGGTCCTACTCCTAGTCCTGTCTGGTTGTCCGTGGGTGCAGGCTAAGAAGAGCCAGGAAGTCTCAGTGCAAGGAGCAAGGGCCTGGAGCTGGCAACCCAAATTTGGGTTGCAGCTCTTACATTTCCCAGCTGTGTGACTTTGGGCAAGTCACTTAGCCTCTCTCTAATCCTCAGGATCCTCACAGGCAAAATAGAGTTAAGTAAAATTACTTTGCAGCGTTGTTTCGAGAATTAGAGATAACGTTTAGAAGCACCTAGCTCAAAGTCTGGCATATGCCCTTAATCAAGGAGACCTACTTGTATCCGTCATAGGATTCATTGGTTTCAGTTAGAAAACTGAAGGATGAACACAGGGTCCCAAACTGCTTTATTAAATGAAGAAAACATTTTTAAAATGCTATGTGTATCTATCTTCAAGGAAGAAGGCTCTCTTGCTTTTATTTCTATCCTACTTCCTTCATACAAATAATATGAATATTTGAAAAACTGTGCAAGAAAATATAATAGCTCATTCCAGTGGCTGTCTCAATGCTACGGCCTGTTTTCTGAGCTCTGGGCTGTGAGCAAGGAGATTGGGTGATGAGCGAAGGTAGGTGGGGCAGGCGGAAGGTGCCAAATTCGAAGGCCAAGTACTGCTCACAGATGCTGTATAAAGAAGGAATCCATGACACCCCCACCACAGATATTGGGTAAGTCTAATGCCCAGGGCTGGAGCAGAAGTGGAGAGACCTCTGTTCTGGGAGCCCAGGAGGGTACAAGGACAAGGGTGCAGTGCCACTAAAGTGAGTTGTCCCCAGGCTGCTTTGCTACATGGGAGGCATAATCTGCCTTCAAGTCTAAACATTAGGGAGCTATGCTGAGGTCTGGACACCAGGACCTCCAAGTCCCAGCACCCGCTATGTGGCAATCACTGTACAAACTCAAGGGAATGGCTTCCTCTCTCTAGGCACCATTTTCTCACACATAACATGAAGGGGTCATAGTGAGAGCCCTAGCCAAGATATCAATGCTTCCTGGGCTGCAGAGGAGTAAAACAAGTTCATAAACTGTCTCCTCCCTGTGTAATGTCATTTGCTGGAACTTAGAGGAGACCGCCAAGGGGTGAGGATGATGCTGCCTGAGTCACGTCAGCAAAGGGAGTAGCCAAAATCGGTACAAGGGCCACGCACCAAGTACCCATCGTGTGTCAGATACTGTGCTGGGCCCGTGGTGCGCCCTCTCCTCATTCACCCCCATAACCACTCTGAGAAGGTGGACAAGGAAAGTGGCTCAGAGAGGCTAAGTGCTGTCTTATACAGCTGAGTAAGCCATACAGGTGGGCAACAAACCCAGGGGTGCCTTGCCCTTGCCACCCTGACGAGCCGCCACTGGGCCTTCAATTTCTGTGACTCCTGAGAACTAGGCTGCTGAAATATTCCCAAAGTGCCCAGGCCATGTGAGGAGTGCTGTTTCCTCCACACCAAATGTTCTCTCTTACTCTTAAGCCTTTGTGCCTGCTGTTCCTCCTGCCTAAACACCTTTCCCTAGTTTGCCTGGATAACAGCTATTGAATTAGAAGCATGCTTTTTAATCCCATGAGCATTAAAGTAGACTGAAATCTTGATAAAATACAGATTCTGACTCAGCAGGTCCAGAGTGGAGCCCAGGAACGTGCATTTTAACAAGTTCCCAGGTGATGCTGATGTCATTGGCCTGGGAACTTCACGGCCAGCAAAAAGATTACAATAGAACATCCAGGTTTTGCTCAGGGCTTACCTCCTCCAGGAAACAAGACAGATAATGGTTGAAAGGTCAGGCTCCAGAGATAATGGTTGAAAGCGCAGAACTGCCTTGTAGTTCTGGGACCCCGAGTAAATTGCTGTCTTTCTCTGTAGCTCAGTTTCCTTCTTTATACAAGGTGGATAATGAAAAATGTCTATTGCATGAATTATTAACAGATTCCAATGAAACATGCATTAAAAGGGTTGAGTACAGTGGTTGGCACATGGTCAATAAATGTGAGTGATGATTATTCACCTGTCCCAGGCCAAACCAGGGGCCCCCGTGGCCCTCAGGACCCAGGTGCTGTGATGTTAGTTTATTTGCCTATTGTTCCAGAGTACTACATGGCAAAGGGGGCAGGAAGTGTGTCCATAGCCCCATTGCTTAGTATGGTGACAGGCATGTCATAGGTGAATATGCATTGAATGAATGACCTCTGTAGAGATAATACAGGTTAGAGGCTGAAAGTAGGATGCTAAAGTCAAACCTCTTGGGTTTCAAATCCCAGAGTTGGAAAGGTCTGGTCTTGGAGGCTAACCGTGCGACTTCGTAGCTGTATGAACTTGGGAAAGTCATAAAATTGCTCTATGTCTATTTCTTCATCTGTAAAATGGGCACAACAAATTACCCTCATCATAAAACTGTCATGAAGTTAGATGAGATGAAACCTATAAAGGGCTTAGCACTGTGTCTACTGTCATTGTTGTTAGATATTTGTAGACTCAGCCTTGAGCCCAATTCAGACAGGTCAGGGAAAGCCCATGTCGTAGAGAGGCCTGAGCTGAGCTTTGTCCCCACTGGGCTTGAGTCCAAACACTTGGAACCCCTTTTCCAAATCCCTGCTAGAAAAAGGAGTGGCCCCCGAGCCGGACGCAGTGGCTCACACCTGTAATCCCAGCACTTTGGGAGGCCGAGGCAGGCAGATCACGAGGTCAGGAGATCAAGACCATCCTGGCTAACACGGTGAAACCCCATCTCTACTACAAAAACACACACACACACACACAAAGCCAGATGTGGTGGCACACGCCTGTAGTCCCAGCTACGCGGGAGGCTGAGGCAGGAGAAAGGCGTGAACCCGGGAGGCGGAGCTTGCACTCTAACCTGGGCAACAGAGCGAGACTCCCTCAAAAAAGAAAGAAAGAGAGAAAGAAAGAAAAAGAGAGAGAGGGAGAGAGAGAAAAAGAAAGGAAGGAAGGAAGGAAGGAAGGAAGGAAGGAAGGAAGGAAGGAAGGAAGGAAGGAAGGAAGGAAGGAAGGAAGGAAGGAAAGAAAAAAGAAAAGAAAAGAAAAAGGAGTGTCCCCAATCAAGGATGGGGTCTCCTTCATGGGTTCTGCGGAAACTCCTTCTAAGACGATCTTTTAGGAGTACTAGGACACCAAGCCCTGGGCATTGCAAAAAGAAGTCCCTCTTGCATAAAATGGTCTAGAACAGCTTCACAGCCAGGTAGCTGGAGGGATGGGGCCCAGTTTATGCTCCCATGAGACTGAGATTAGAGTTCCACATTTTTGGGGATCTGAGACACTAATTGGGTGCAGCTTTGCTGACTGGTCAATATTTTAGAGACGATCCAAAAGTTGTCTCCCAAATAGTGGGAGATAAATTCCCAAGTCCCACTGGGTTGCAAGGGAATGTGAAGGGCCACATTTTCAGCAAGACCTGGGACACACATTCCTTCATGCTTGGCAAGGCCCTGAGCACAGATGCCATTGCCAGTTTAATTAGAGAGTCAGCAGGCGGGAGTGGGGGCCACCGTGTGACTGCATGTGCTGACTTCCACAAGCTGTAATTACAGGCGGGGTCTGCCTTAGACCGTAGATTTGTTACAGGCAGGAATTACACAAAGGGCTGTCATGAACTGGCCAGTCCTTGCTGTGTGCTTTTGAAGGACTGCCATGAACACATTCTAATGAAAAGGAAGAGCCCCTTGGAAACGCTGAGGGACTGAGCAGGGCCTCAGCATCAACCTGAATGTCTTGGGGCCCAGTGGATTGAATGTGAAATTTGGCATTTGAGAGACTCAGGTTCAAATCTAGCTCTGTTCTGTGCGTCAGATGACTCACCTCCAATGAACAAACGTATTCAGTGGATATGCCTGTTTGTGCCTTCATTTTGGGTCAATAAAATGGGGTTGATGTTAGAATGAAATGCATTAATGATTATAAAGAGGCTGACACATGGGACACAATAAATATGACTTATCTCTCCCCTCTAGGTAGTAAATGATTAAAAAGAAAATCAGCAAGACAGTTGAGAAACGTCCTTATGTTCACGCCGAGTGGTGTCTGAGAGACATGATGAGAACACATGGCTGCAGGCCCTTGTTGTTCATCTTACTGTCCCTTGGACAACTGTCCTTGGTGTGCCTGAGTGTGCCAGGAGCAGCTCCCGGCGTTTGGGACACATCAGTGGACAATTGGGCTGTTCTCTGCCTGCATGGGGCTTCTACTTCTGTGAGACAGAACATCTATGTTACATGGACTGTCCTGGGGCCATAAGGAGCAAGATTAGCACATAGAGCAGGCAGCCAGAAAGGGGACAGGGCGGGGGGTGCTGGCTGGTGAGGGTCCCAGTTGTGCCCTGGGGAGCTGGGTTAGGCAGCATGGAGGATGGTTGAGTCCAGACTGGAGAGGGTGGGGTTCAGACACGCGGACAGCTGGGTGAGGGGGAGCAGTGAGGTCCGCGGGGTCAATGGAGTGATGAGGGCAGAGGAGCAGGGGAGAAGCCAGAAAGAACAGAGGGCTGGGTGGCTGGGAGAGCCTCACCCTACCTTTTGCTTTTTTGCTTCAGGCGGGGCCCGGGAGAGGGGCTCCCCCATTCTGGTTTGCAAATGTGATCTGCCAGAGAGCACGGAGCACAGAGCAGGCCAGGCCAGGTATCCTTGCCTTGGCCCCAGGCACTGCAGGGCCTCAGTAAAGAGCCGACTGGCCCCTCAGCACTGCTTCCCCTGGCTCTGTCTCCTACTGCAAACCCCAAGGCCAGCGCACTGTGCAGGCCACACTGCCCTCTCCTCAGGGAATGGCCCATCCTTCTCTTGGACTGAGGGCCCTCCTTCTCTCTGAGGCTCAGCCTTTGCTGCCCACAGCCCTGGAGCCCCTCGCTGGGCAAACCTTCCCCTGGCTCTTTCGGACCTTCAGTGTGCAGCTCGTCATGAGTCCCACCCCCACCTAGAGCTAACGTGCCTGCCTGGAGGTCCCCAACAGGAGGGTCTCCTCCATCCGCTTCATCCAGGTGCTCTCAGTCAGATGTGCACTCCAAAACTATGTCTACATGGTGGGCTCCAACTGTCCTACAGCCTCTTTACCATATGGCCGTCTGGCTGCCCCAATCTCCAGCAAGGTCACTGTTGGCCTTGCAGAGATCCACCAGCAGATGCCCTATTCCCCCACCTCTCCATCTCCTCCTCCTAGTTGGCTCTGCCCCAGACTAATTTCTGGAACCCCCTTCTGCTGTATCTGCCTACTTTTGAAAGCTGAGGCTCCCAGCTGCCACTTCTGTCCCCTTTTCCTCCCCTTCTGTCCACAAAAGCTTGTGGGGTGGGGCCATTTCCTCTCCTTGCTTCAAGAATGACCAGTTAAGCTAATGATTCCCAAGTCTCTCTCCAGCTTGAACCTCACACCTTCATATCCAAATGCCTCACATCACCTGGAAATCTCTCAGGCCCCTCAAACTCAACCTAGGCACAATTTAACTTTGTCATCCGTATGTGTTCTTACTCACCTCTAGAACCTTCTTCTCCCCCTATTTCCCTATCCTTAGTGACTAAGACTAGCCTTCAATTACCTGAATGAAACGCAGGTATTTCCTGATTGCTCCTACAATCATTCCCCTCTTCCCCTACATTTTGCTGTAACCTGTTCCTATGATCTTCCTCCTGAGTGCCACCTGCCCCCACCTCCAGTCCACCCCTGCTGCTGTCCTAGTTCACAACACATCTCCTCCACCACACTGGGGCAGAAGCAGAGATGCTGCTCTTGGTAGGGGCTTAGGGGAGGAAAACTTTTTACACAGACAGCCTGTAGTCAATTTTTGCTCATTGATTATGCTCCAACTTTTGAAAAATGGTTGTAACATCACAGATTTGGGAAGAAGGAGACACAGAGCAGAATCCCGATCGGAAAAGTAGGAAGCCTACCAGAGTTCACCTGCTTCTTGCAAGACTATGCGAATGGATGAGTGAATGAATAAATAAATGCCCCAGACTCCTCTAGAGCTCTGAGTCAGATGGAGACACAACACTCCTTTGTTCACTTGAGGGACGTGAATTGAAGACTAACCTAGTGCTGGACAGGAGCTAAGGATTCCAAATGGACATGACACAATTCCTGCCATGCAGCAGAGCTTGGTGAAGTCAGTGGGGACAGCTGCTAAATGAGCAAAGTGCTCTGCAAATCGTGGGTGACTGTTTGCATCCAGTGGAGAGCATCATTCAGTGGAGAGAGGGTGGGTTTGGGAAGCAATGTGAGCATGTCCTCACCTCCCCTCTTCCCCCAGCCTATTTCAATCAGCCTTTCCTTCCCGTCACTCCACTGAAATGGCCCTCATCAAAGTCTCCCATGACCTACAAGAGGCGAATCTCTGCCCTCATCTCTCTTGACTCTGTGACATTTGACCTTTGCTTCCTTTTGGAAATGCTTTCTTTTCTTGGCTTTTGTGATAATCGCATTTTCTTGGTTTTCTTCCAAATCTGTATCTATAGCCCTGACCTCTCTACTGAACTCCCAACTCATATAGTCAGCTGCCAACTCAAGATACATCCCAAATCTGATCATTTCTAACTGTGACCATGTCTGCAACCCTAATTTAAGTTACTAGCTCAACCCCTGGATCTCCACAACAGATCCCAATCTGATCTCTACTTCCTGTGTCACATCTCCATAGTCAATTTTCCATATAACTGCCAGAAATGTCCCTTTTTAAACAAGTGAATCAATATAATCACCTTCTATTATTAGCTTGAAACATTCCAGTAACTGCCCACTGCAAAGAGAATAAAGTCACTTTTCTGATGGCCTGCAAGATCTCATAACTGGTCATCTTCATCCCTCTGACTTCCTCTCTTCCCAGTCCCTCCACTGGCCACTGGGTCTCCTAGCACTGACCTCCCTGTGACCCCCAAACAGCCAGGACCACTCCTGCCCCAGGGCCTTTGCACTTGCTCTGTACCTTGATCCCCATCGCTGGCTCCCCATTGCTCAGGCCTCAGTCCAGAAGTCCCCTCCTCTGAAAAGCCTTCCCTGACTGCCCCTAAAGTATTTTCCCCATTCCATCACCTCCTCTACAATGGCCCCACTTCAGTGTTCTTCAGGGCACTTCTAAGATCTGAAATTCTTTATTTACTTACATCGTCTGTGTCCTTTCATGAGAACATGAACTCTCCGAGTCAGAGGCTTTATCTGTTTGGATTACAACTGTTCCCTCTAAAGCCTAGAGAGAGTCCAGCACACAGGAGCCTCTGAATAAATCTGTGTTGGAGAGATGTTGCATGGATTAATGCTTGAATGACTCCTGACTTCACTGCTCTTTATGGTGTTAAGGGACAAGGGCTTACTTCTCCATCAAGGACAGCTGGCTCAGGGGCAAGGACTCACTGCACTTTTAGGAACTCACAGAAGTATTTTCCTTCTAATTTCTTTTAAAATCAGAAGAAAAAAACATAATAATAATGAAAGTATAATAATGAATCTAGCCTGGTTTACATTCTTCTTTATACCAATGCAGTCATGAAATACAATATTTTATTATTTTGGGGGGTACAAGTCAATCCTTCTGATCCTCAGCTTTCTCTGAACCGTAATCCCAGCTCACAGGGTCCCTGAGGAGAATCAGACAAGGTGGCATGTAAGCGTCAGCTGTGAGGGGTAATGTGAGGTTACGGCTCCAGGGTGGAGGGTTTACAGTGTGCGAAGGCAGCCTAGAGCCATGAGACCTACAGGGCTCTCTGGGTGTTGGGAGATACCTCTTTCACTTCTTATAACACTGCAAGAGACAGACAGGCTGGGTCTCACTGTGTCCATTCGAAGGCTAAAAAACTGCAGCTCAGACCAGTTCAGCAACTCTCCTACATCATGTGGCTAAAGCTAAGAATTGTGACCCATTTTTCTGAATCCAGGTCCCCGCGATGCCCTGGGTTCAGACCCTAACACCCTCCCATCCCTGAGTGCTGGGAATTTAAGGCAGCAGTGCCTCCTTTCAGGAAATCACACACACACTGGAAACTCCTGCATGCTCCTCTTACTATAATCTGTCACCAAAGGCTGGATATTCCTGTGCTGGGGCTTGTGCCAGCGCCTTAGGCTGCCAGGTGCTGCTTTCCAACTCCCACATGGGCTGCCCTCCCCCCACTGCTCCTCACAGGGCCCCCACTCCACCTGCTCCCAGACGAGGCCGACTCCTGGCCAAGCTCAGGGGCACAGCGGAGGCGCTCTGTTTCTGATTTTTCTCGCCTTCCTTGGAGATGCCTGTGCTTGGAAGGGAAGGCAGAACATTGCATCTTGGAACAAATCTGCTTTTGATCATGCAAATGAATGCCTGGTTAATGTAGGCAGACTGTCAATTTCACCAGTTAGAAAGAAAGAGAAAAGGGGGGGAAATTCCTCATGACAGCACCCGATGAAGAATTTCAATAGAAAGCTGCTACTTCAGAAAATAAGATCATTTGCCGCGAATGGAGAACATCTCAGGCAGCCCTGATGCTCCACCGGTAGGTTGCTAACTTTGCTGGGTGTCATTAGGACTCCCTGGGTGGGCCATAGGTGGCTTTGGGTGGTATGTGGGGGAGGGTCTTCAGAGGGACTTGACGGATCCCGTACCCACCCTCTGTCTTTGGTCTGAAGGAAATGGGTGGGTCTCTGCTGAGGTGGTGGGTGGCTCCAGGGGGCAGGACTTGGGGTAAGAGGCTCCACTCCCGTCCCACTGTGACTTCCCTGGGAAGCTGCACTGCATGTGTTTGTGAACTGGGATCCAGCTGATACTTATGCAGCTTTGGCATGAGTAGAGAGCATGCATTTGTGTTTACTACAATTTGGAAAATCGGTTTCAGGTCAGCTGAGGTGGTTCAGAGATTGGACATTCTCTGTATTCCTGTTTTCTGTGTATAATTATCTGAAGAAGGGATAACAGCTTGGGACACAATCTTAATATTAAAATTAAAAAATTAAGTGAAAAAAAAGAACATTTATTGAAGTCAAACTATTTTCCAGATATTGGTGTATATTTGAATTCTTGGACATCTTTATGAGGATATTTACTAACCATCTCCTAACTTTACAGTTAGGGAAACTAAGGGTCGGACTCTGGGTAACTTGGAGGCTCATGATTGCAATCCAAGGACACCCAGGACACTCTCCCTGCTTTGTTGACAGATGACCGAGGGAGCAGGGTCCTGGTCAGTTCCTGACCGTTGTGTCACTCCAGCTGACAGTGCTGCTATGGGGCCCAACGGCACCTGATCCCTACCTCCTGAGGTCTTGGAACAGACGTCCATCTCTCCATATAGTATGTATCAATGGTGTTTCAGTTATTTGCCTTGTCTGTTATCTGACTGCAAGCCCTTCTGAGGGGAGGAATTCAATTTGTATTTTGTGCTGAAACACCTGGCCCAGCATGACTAAACAAACAGGTGCTGGTGTTACAAAAACATGCTGAACACCCTGTTTATGTGGATGTGGCAGTTTGCTGCAATTGATATGTCCTGTTTCTCAGCCCCAGATGGGGCAGGAGGGACTGGGTGGGTATCAAAGGACAAAGGGTGGAGTAAAAGGCATGGCTGAGATTGAGGTCCTCCAGAACCTGCCATCTTCAGGTCTCCTTGGCTGACAGTGGTTGGACCCAAGTGCCATGGAGCCTTCTTGGGGGAAACAGAGAAATGCACAAGTCTAACTCTAAATTCAGGTTGGGAGTGGGCTGAGATAAGGGAGGGCAATGCAAAGGCACATTGGGTTGAAGTCCAGAAGGAGTTTCCTCATTGTTGGAAGGGTGGGACCATAGCTCGTAGCTCAGTTTCCACTTGGTTGTCCACTGTGCCCTCTTGCACTGCTGTGTGGGGCAGAATCCTGAGGATCTCTCTGGGTGATGCTTGCATATGGTAGGGATAAGGTGGTGCTAGTGCATCCCTGATCTAGTGTTTAGCACAGATAGAGTCATGGGTAGATCCCGCCACCTGCCACCCCCGTCCCTCCCCCACCCTGCAATTGGGGTCAGAGGCCTGCAGTGGAGACTTGGCTTTCCAAAGGACTAGTTAACTGACCTACAGACATCTGGTAAACCCATTAAGCCTTTCTTTCCCAGGAAAAAAGAATGGTGTAAAATACTGGTTCATGGTTCCCTACCTCACAGCCATACAGTTGAAATAAAGTAAAGTAAGAGCATGAGTTACTTCACTTAGGCTAACCCCCAAGGCTATTGAAATTTTAAAATTATAAATAAATCAATAAATGACTATAGAAAAAAAAGAATGTGGGTAGAATTGGAAAGCCCTTATTCTAGCTGGGTTTGTGTACATTTCAGTAGCCAGCACACCATTGATGGTAGACAGAAGGCTCTTGGAGGAAAGCCTGGCTTTTCCCAGAGTGCTGTCATGGGAAGAGGATACTTTGGAGGCAGATAGACCTGGGTTTTAATTCTGGCTTCTCTCTGAAAAATAGCAATAATAATCCTCACCTCATAGGCTAATAGTTTTGAGGGTGATTATTTCATTGAATACTTCTGGGTTAGGGTCCAGCACATAGTCAGTTCTTCATAATTTCATTCATTCATCCTAGTGAATGTTTACTGTGTGCCTGTTGTGTGCGACATGTCTAGCAGAACTAGACACATTTCTAGGCACCAGAGATATAGCAGTTTCAAACATTCTGGTTGGGGAAGAAAGACAATAGACAAATACATAATATGGCAGGAGGTCTGAGTGCTGGGGTAGGGTGCAGGATGTAGGGATAGAGAAGGCTGGGGATATGGCTTCCCTCTGAATCCAAGTGGTCAAGCAAGGTCTTTCTGATAAGCAGACCTGGAAGGAAGTAAGGCAGTGAGTTATCTGGGAAGAACATTCAAGAAGAAAAAACAGCAAATACCAGGACCCTGATGTGGGATGTGCTCAGCCTATTTGAGAAACTCTAAACAGACAAACCAGTGAGCCAGGAGGGAACAGCAGGAGTTAAGGTCAGAGAGTTAACAGGGGTCACATCAAATAGGCTCTGGCAGTTAACAGAAGACTGGATTTTTCCTCTGCATGAGAGGAGGCCACTGGAGAGAAGGCTTGGAGCAGAGGAGTAAAATGGTCTGACTTATAAAGGGATTGCTCTGGCTACTGTGCTTCTCATAGATTACAAGAGGCAAGGCAGGTGCAGAGAGACAGTTGGGGGCTACCACAAATATCTCAAATAAAATGGCTGGATCAGGGTGATAGTAGAAGAGGTAGGGGAGAGGGGCTTGGATTTGGGATACAGTTTGAAAATACAGCCAAATGGATTTGCTGATAGAATGCTGGTAGGATATGAGAGAGCAGTGTCAGGAATGACTTTTGGTTTTGAGCCTGAGTACAGAAGGATGAGTTGTTTAGTTGCCAAGTTGTTTACTGAGACGGTGAAGACTACAGAAGAACATGCTGGTTGGGGATGGGAGCAGAGGTGGAATTGGCAGTCCACTTTGGGTGTGTTATGGATGAGACACTATGAGATGTGTAAGTGAAGATGTCAAGTGGGCCATTGGCTAAACCAGTTTAGAGTTCAAAGGAAAAGTCCAGGAGGAATAAATCTGGGTGCAGACACATGTTTAGGAGATGACCACATGCAGTGTCACTGAGCTGTGAGCTGGCTTCCAGTCCCACTGTCACGACTCTCCTCCTGCAGGCAGTCCTCCTCACCAATCAGCACCTAGATGAGTTCTTGGTAGGATACAGGCTCACAAAATTGCTCAGTGGCTTCACTAACGCATGTCCCAAGGGAATGAATGAAAAAGTGAAGTCCGAAAGGAACTGTCTAACCAATGAACAAATGTGCTAGGGGAACACTGCCCTGTGGTTGGTATCTGGGATGACCGCCATGGAGCAGGGCTAGGAGCTGCTCTGCTGTGCCCTTAGAGAGGTTTCTCTATTTGGGGGTACCCTACTTCAGTGCTGACTTCTCCAGTCAGGGCCCTGTTTGGCAGTAAGCCTCCTGCTGGTGGCCCCATCTTTCTTTGCGAGTGAGCAAAGTAAGTTTTCCTTAAAAACCTTAGAGGGAAACTCAATGAGAAGAATGCAAACGCATCCTTGAGTAGAGATCCCAGTCCTCTGGATTAAGGTCCCTGGCTGGACTGGTTAAGGAATTCAGGACAAAATTAGGAAACTTCCAGACACTCCTGGGACTGTGCTTGAACCAGGGAAGCCCAAGGCAGCCATGAGCCCCCAGTTATCTCTCTCACAGTGAAAGGGTATAATCAGAAAACATGAGCCTGAGCTACCCTCTGAACACCATGGCCCCAGATCTGCCAATAAGAACCACCCCCTCACCCTCCCTGATGGATGGCATTTCCACTGCATTGGGAGAGGTCTGGGAACTAACCACAGGGCCTCTCTCCTCCCTAAGTCCATCAGCCCTTTCTAAACTGATCCCAAGATTCCTGGGAATATAAAAGTAGTTCTTCCTCTCTTTCAAAAGTCGAAGATGGCCATGAAAAGTTTTCAGCACATGGACCAAAGAACCAGAGCTGTGAGGAAACAATGTCTTCTGCACAGAGACTGTGCATTCCTTGTATGAGGGTATCAAATAAAGAGGTGAGTGGGAAAGAGTCCCTGGTCAATGGCCAGCTCCATCCCCGTCTGCTCATGCCTCAGAGTACTGTCTCCAGGGCAAGGAGTGTTTAGGGCAGCAAAGGAATACTAAGATTAGAACTTCCATTTCTTTCTCTTGCTTTAACATTCTTTTGATTCAATAAAGCATTTATAATAATTCAGTGTATTAGTACAGGAATACACATGTATATAATTTATACTTAAATAACTAAACTTACTATTTCTTAACTGATGAGGAGCTTGATCAGAAGCAACTTGAAGATCCCTGTTTTAGAGACTACAAACTCTGAGGCAGTGGAGGAGAGTGGCACATTTTCAGTGATTCCTGAATGGTTGTCTTGTCCAATAATAAAGTCTCAGCCCCTCAGGGTAAAGGCTATACTGCATATGAGTGCTTGGCAGAAAAAATGGTGAAATGGTTCAGGTATAAAAGGTATTTCTCCCTGGCTGTGAGTTAGTTAGATGAAAGCTGAGGGTGACTAAGTTTTACTTGACACCACCCCCTTGCAACACACACACACACTCACACATACACCCTCAGAAAGAACTCTATCACTGCTCACATGCCACACCCGCCTTCCAGATAGGAACCTTCAGAAATCAACTTCATATGCAAACCTCACCAACCCTGCTTCTTTCTCTCTCTCTCTACATACACATGCACACATAAATATATATCATATGTAACATATTATGCATGTGTGTATATATACAGCAATAGTAATAATAGTAATAATTCATAATACTCTTTCTCCAGAGGAGAAATGTTAACTGCATGTTGTGAATCTTTTCACTGTGTTATCCTTCTATGCAGAAAAACATACAAATACACACATTTCCAAATATAAAGATACATACAGGTGGGTTTTTAAAAATATGAATGCTATCTTAATTTCATATTCCTCTACATATTTTTTTGTCATTTTACAATGTGTCACAGGCTTCCCTTAAGTCAGTAGAGATAAATCTAGCTCATTCTTTACAACATCTGCATAATATTTAATAGCTTGTTTGTATCTTAATTTAGTCAACCATTTCCCTATTAATGGATACTTGAGTTGCTTCCAATTTTTTGCCACAAAAATCAATGCCACAATCAATCAATAAACAATGCAATGCGATACTCTTGTATATATATCATGTAAAACTAGAGCTTTTATTGCTGTAGGATAGAGTCCCCAAGGTGAAATATATTACCCAAAGGAAATAGGATTATCCAAAGGAACTCAGGATCCTGTTAAGTTGCGATCATGATTTAATAAAATCCCGATTAGACTACCTTATACTCAACAGAGCCAACAGAGACCCACATTGTACATGTGTAGGGAAAGGTGCACTCCACCTACACCCAGAGTTGTCCTCTCTCTGTGCTTTATGCACACTGGGCTTCCCCTCCTCAGGCTTGACCACCTACAAGGCTTTGGCCAAGAGTAGCTTGTCCAAGGCAGGGTGGGGTGGGCAGAGGAGCATGTGCTCGGTCTCTTCCAGGGTTAGCCACATCCTAGTGAGTGACTGTGACTGCTGGTGAGAGCAGGAACTGTGCATTCAAGCAGAATGCAGACCTCACAGCTCACTCCCACTTTGCTGTGCCTCCAGCAAGCTGCACAAAGCTGCGTGTTTGCCAGGTGCATGGTGCATGCTCTCTTTACTAAGAAATTTAACTTGGAAGGCTGGTGCTTCAGTGTCTTTTTCAGGATTGGGAAAGGGTGATGATTTAACAAGAGTCCCTTCATCCCCCCGCCTCATTGTCTCTCAGTTCTCAGGACAACAAGCATCCTCCATGAAATACGGGTGGCATGGCCCAGAACATGGGTATTCTAACTTGCAGCCCTGAGCTGCAGAGCTTCTGGGTCAGCTCCAGTTTTCCCCAGTGATTTATTCACAGCTGTAATTTGTGGATGTGCCTGTGTTGCTCACTATCCCGCAAGTGTCTAATTTCTGAATCCCCCCATTACTACTTCCTAAACTCACGTAAGCATTGCACACAGTAGTTATTCAGCAATTGGTCAATATCTCTTGATCAAGTCAGACATTGAGGTCCAGAGCCCTTAGGAAATGCCTGGCTGGAGACATCCGAGGCCCTCTCCCTGCCTACCTTCACAGCCTTTGCTCTGTTGATGAGCCCGTCGTCCTGAGAACTCCCGATGAGCAGATCGACCTCTGCCCGTAAAGACCTCTTCAGTGCTCTGGCTGGAGGCTCACGGAGGAACTGGCCATCGATCACAGGACCCCAGTAGTGGAAAGGGCCACTCACGGCCAGGAGCTACATTGGATACAACAATAATCAGTTGTCCTGGAATAATCAGTTGCATTGCTTTGCATAAAGAGGTCTTAACCATACTGAATGCCAATGCTGGTTATACATCTGGGACTCTACTGGGAGAAAATGACCAGGACAACTGGCAGGCAGGACACCATGTGACAAAGTCAGGGGCTGGAAGGTGAATGAATCTCACTCTCAGCAATGATAGTCTCCAGGGGAGCATCCCAGAGGTAATAGCAGATCCCCAGCTAGGGATGGGAAAGCCTGAGCCTGTAGGTGGGTGAGGAAGTCAGGAGGAGACAGTGGTTGAAGAGGAGGCAGTGACTCTGACAGGTGAAATTCACCAGCTCCAGTTATGATCAAACTAGCCTACACTGAGGGGAGCTGAGGATAAGACCTGCTCCCATTCTGTGAGTCCAGACTCATTGCTAAGGCAATCAGACCATCAATTGCAATGACAACAATTATTCCTGCTAGTGTCCCCTTCATTAACGTGAGGGCCAGCCAGAGATTTGGTCTGCAAGCAAGAACTTTGCATGCTAGAAAGGGAACACACAGCTATCCCATATAAGGGTATGAAGTGACTCAAATACACTGCCATCTGTGAAGCCATGTCTGCAATGCTCAATACATGTAGCTGTGACCTGTCAAGGGTTTGGTCGCCTGCCCACCATGGTCCTGGCATGAGGCCAAACCCTTCACATGTGTTACTTCATTCTCTCCTCCTACTCTATAAGGTCTGTATAACTATTCCCAGGTTATAAATAAGAAAGACAAATTGCAGAGGCATCTGTCTACCCTCAGTAACCATGTTTAGACTGTTGCAGGCTGTGGCGCATGCACGGCTCTGGGGGTTAGGGAATGTGAGTTCCAGCTCCAGCTGGTCATCAGCCTCATGTGTGGTATGGCTGGGGTGGGTCACACTTCCTTTCTAGGTCTTCATTTTCTATTTGTAAAGGACTAGAGAATGTCTCTTTCCAACTTGTACTTGAGTGCTCACCTTGGTCTGGGCGTCATTGAGGATATTGGCAGGCTTTTGGCGGAGGCAGGACACCACTTCTTGGCTGGATGACACAGGGCAGCTGACCTCCTTTGCCAAAGCAACTGCCTGCTGCTGAGCCCTCTCGTGGCTGATGATGGCGGCTGGGGAGAGTGCGGAGCCTCCCTGGAAGAGAAAGCAGGCTCAGGGCTGATGGTCCAGATCATCTCCTGTCCCTGCTCACCTGGAGCCCTTAGTGCCACATCAGGGTTCTGCATCCTTCCTCCAAGCTTGGGGGTCCCAGGACCCATTCTGGGGATGCACACAGTGGGGAGGTCAGGACTGGTCAATGGCATATCAGCATGCAGTGTGATATTGAACAGGTGTCTCTCTAGGCCTCAGTTTCCTAGCCTGTGAAGTGAGGGTGCTGCACAAGGCAACCTTGTGCAGGTTGGCTGTGCAGATGAATTTGTATAAAGAGGCAAAGGGCTGATGGTTCTTTAAGAGGACTGGAGATCAGCAAAGTCCTCTGGGAAGAGAACTCTGCAAAGAAAGAACCATCTCCCACCAGCCCCTCCTGGGGGCTCATTAACTAGCAAGCTTTACTGACTCCATTAAGATGGAGCTGGACTTTAAAATGGAAGCCCACCTAGGAGGTGATGAAAACACAGTCTTTGTAAGGGTAAACTGCTTCATCAAAGTCAGGGTACTCTCTGCTAAAATGACAGGTTTCTCACTTTGGGAGGACAAGGTGGGCGGATCATGAGGTCAGGAGATTGAGATCATCCTGGCTAACACGGTGAAACTCCATCTCTACTAAAAATACAAAAAATCAGTTGGGCATGGTGGCGGCGCCTGTAGTCCCAGCTACTTGGGACGCTGAAGTAGGAGAATGGTATGAACCCAGGAGGCGGAGCTTGCAGTGAACTGAGATGGCGCCACTGCACTCCAGCCTGGGCGACAGAGTGAGACTCTGTCAAAAAAAAAAAAAAAAAAAAAAAAAAGACAGGTTTCTTCTTTCTAATAATGTAAGTGGTAGAAGCTGGGTTCCAGGAAGTTCATCTCTGCCTGGACTATTGGTAGAATTGGGTCATCTGCCCCGGGAGGAACAAACGAGCTGAGTGGGGTCCTGACCAGTGTGCAGTTCCAGGGCACATCTTCCATGGGGCACCCCGTAGCTCAGACACTGGCTGCCCACTGAAGAGACATGGATAACCAGGGGAGGCAGTGGTGGCAATATCAGTGCCACTGCTCTTACCGCTGCTACTGCCACTGATGGAAATAATAGCAACCACTGTGGATTGAGGGCTTCGACAAACTCACTCTCACTCAAGAGGTTCCCTATTTCAACTCGTTGGATCCTCACAGCAATTGTGTAAGTCGGTTGCTCTTACTGTCCCATTTAACAATTAAATAGGAGGCAGGGCTGGGATCTGACCCCAGTGGCCCTTTCATACACCTGGTAGGTTCCTGACGAAAGGTGGTGGCACTGTTGTTACAATGATCTCTGTTTATTGTCAAGCTCAAGAAGGGGCATTTGGCTAGGGTCAGAGGCAAGGCCGGACAGTCAGAATCTCAGCCAGCGGCAAGGAAAAACACAAGTGCGTGAAACTGGGGGATCCTGGACATGGCCACTGTGAGACCTGGTGTCAGAGGAACTTTTGTAATGGCTCTGGGGTTCTCAGAACAGGCCTGGCAACTAGGTCCATCGACTCCAGAAAGGGCTGGGAGATATACGTGGTTTTCTGTCCTTAACCGCTTAGACAAACTCAGAGTCTCCTGGTCCTGCTTTAAAACAAAGCAAGGCTCATGTGCTACGTGATCTCCAGCCAGTGGCTCACTCTGCTCTCCAGCGTTTTTACAAGAGAGAGAATCCTAACTCCCAGGATCCTGTGATAAGCAGCAGCAATAAAAGTAAACTACTCAGCCAGGCCGAGGCCTGGAATTCAATGACTCAAGGAACAAGGGTCAATATGATTTAGCCTATTGTTGAGTTCTTGTGCCCTCAGGTTTATTTTTCCAACAGTGAGCAGGGCAGCTTTTCTGAGAACCACTGGGTGTACTTTAAATTAAAAAAGAAAGAAAGAACACACACACACACACACTCAAAATATTCAAGCTCAAAACTCCGTGTTCTGAAGAGCAAACTGCAGAAGGGCCCACAGGCAGGCAGAGAGGAGATGTGAATGTCAGGATGGGGCCCTCTTTGACGTTTTCAGTATTTTCTTCGGCTATAAAAAGCCAGGGATCCTGACATGGTGAGGAAGTGGTTAAAGGCATAAAGGCATGGGTCACACTGATATTGCAAGATGGCTTACAGAACTTTTCTTTCTCTGAAAGTATGTTGTTTAAATTGATCTTTCGGAAGGAAACCTTTTTCACCATGGAAAATTGGTGTGTAAGCAAGCCAACGGTTGACTCGGCCTTCATTTGAAAGCACTTCATTAAGACAAAGCACTCAGGGGCAGGAGGGGAGTTGCTATGCAGAGGTGTGCAGAGAACATGGGATCGGGCCAGAAGGGCTCGGTTTGAACCCCAACTGTGTCACTCCCTGGTGAAGTGGGCTTGGGCAAGTGACCATCTGTGATGAGAACAATCAACCGTACTTTACAGGGTTGCTGCAAAGATGCACGAGGCCAGGTAGGTGAAGGAGCGTGTCCTCTGCACAGCGGGAGCTGTGGCTGCACTGTGGTTAGTGCAGTGACATTCATGGGACCCCACAGGATGTAAAGGGATCAGGTCTTCTCAGTCCGCTCAGGCATGCCTGTAGGTCCGTAGCCCTGGGCTCTGGCTTTATCTAAATCTGACCTAGCTATTCAATGGCGAGGAGTTTCCGCTGGTTGTTGTTTTTTTAACTTTAAAAGTAGTTCAGGTCAAAACCACAATTGCTGACCGCTGCTTTTTGTTCCTGGGGCCTCCGACCATGGTGAGGTGCCTTGACCTCAGTTAGTCACTGTAGTTGCTTTGGAGCCAGGACCTGCCCCTGCCCAAGCACACATATCCACACACACAGCCACAGATGAAGACACACTCACGCAATCAAGGAGTTTATGCTACTGCTTCTCAGAGGATCCTGGGAGTTAGAATTCTCTCTCTCTTTCAAAAATCCTGGAGATCAGAGTGAGCCACTGGCTGGAAATCACATAGCACAGGAGCCTTGCTTTGTTTCAAGGCAGCATCAGGGGGCCTGGAGTTTGTCTAAGTGGGTTAAGGACACACACAGATACCGACGGAGACATACGCTTACATGCACAGCCACACAGCCACAGATGGAAACACACACTTACACGCACAGACATGGCCACAGATGGAGACACACAGTCATAGATAGGGACACACACAGAGCTACGCAGTTACACACACAGATACCCGTGGTCACATAAAAAACACAGGCATACACTCACAGACACAGGGAGACCCACACTTAGAAACACACACAGTCACAGAAACATCCAGCTACAGAAAGAAATATATACCCACACACATAGACACACACTCACATAAGCGCAGAAAGACACAAACACACACAGTCACGGACACATAGACACATACTCAAAGACACACAGACACACCCAGACACCTACAGATAGACTCATACACTCAGACACATACACACAAACACACACACAAAGATGCCCTTGTTGAAATGTTGAAAGTTGCCCTTGTTGAAATGGACCCTGTGGCATTTCCTGGGAGGAATCCCTCAGGCAACCTCCCCAGAGCAGCTCCAATAAGCAAAGCAACAAGGAGTGGGCTGGGCAGCTCCCCGGACAAGCAGGAGCTCTGGCGGCTCTGCCCTGGGGCATCCGTGCATCAGAGGGTCCTCTGGATGGACTCTGCCTCCCTCCTGGCACCTATCCCACTTCTCAGCCCCTCCCTGGAATGTGAATCCTTATCTACAGTGGTGTCTACCTCACGGGGAGAGGGGAAGGATGGGAAGCCCAGTAAGCAGGTGCTCAGTGAGCTCCTTATCCATCAGGCACGGCGTGGAATCGAGGAGTTAATTCCTACAAAGCTCTTTCAGCAGTGCCCAGCACAGATACAACAATGAAGACGAGGATAAACATTTAAGTAGCACTTCCTGTGTGCCTGGCATTGAATGCGGGCTGTACGTGTAGAGCAACCCCGGGAGTTGGGTAACAACAGTATTGCTCTGTACCTCTCAGAGCAACCCCGGGAGTTGGGTAACAACAGTATTATTTCAACTTTAGAGGAGGCTTCAGGGTAGAGTTAAAGCCACTTTCCCAGAGTCTCAGAGCTGAGGGTGACAGAGCCAGGATTTGAGCCCAGGCTGCAGGCGCCAGAGCTCCATGTTCTAACCAGTGTGTCATCTCATGCTTGTGGCGGACAGTTCCTTTCTGTTCCCATGAGAGGGTGAGGCCAAAGCAAAGTAAAAAGCTCATGGCTCTTGTTCCAGACAGACTGGTGTTTTAATTCCAGCTCCTCCCACGGCCATTTTGCCAATTTCCTTTGTCTTTCTGAGCTTCCAGTTCCTAATCTGTAAATTGCAGATATTATGAACAGTGTTCACAGAGTTGATGCGCAGATTGAAGGAGACAATGGAGGTAAAATGCCCGATGTGTAATTTGCACTCAAAGTTGGTTGTACTCATCATTAGGAATGTTATTATTCATGATTTAATGCCTGCAATGTAACTTGATGAAACTCGTCATTACAACCCAGGCTGATGGGGAGCAAGTCCCTTGCACTGTCTGACTTGGGGGAAGGTGCCTCTACAGGCAAAGCCGCTGTGGAGCTGGCAAACTTGCTTCCCTGTGGTACCACACACGGGCCAAGGTGCTTTCTTGCCCACTCTCATGATTTATTTCCTGCCACAATACTATGAAGTTAAATCAAGTAGGAAGGACTATGTCTTTTCAGGGAGAAATTCTCTGCTGCACAGAACCTGAACCCAGGTATTCCAGCTCCAAACCCAGGGTTTCTGTCTGCTTCTCCTGGGAGAAAGCAGATGTGTGACTTCTAAGCCCTGACCAGACAACTGGACCTCTAGAAACTTAACAATCTCTAGCTGACTTATTGAATGCTGGCTTATTGAAATCAATTGCCAAGTATTACCTGAGAGTTATCAACCTTGTATTTCTTTTGACTCTATTTTATTCCAGGCAAAGTGAGTCACAAACAAGCATACGTCTCAAGCCCCAGTTAGGTGGATGCTTTTTAAAAATGTGTACTATATCCAGCAGGACATACATACTGGTGGCCTCCAGATGAGCTCTGTGCAGTCATCAGCAGGAGTGAGCCAAGAATTCTTGTGCTTTGGGGATTCAGGGGAGGGAGGGATTTCTGGGCACTAGGGTGGCCCAGAGGAAGCTGCAGAGAATCACTAGGACTTGAGTGGATCTCTATGAGAGGAAAGGAATGGGAGAAGCAGGGTGGGTGACCATTCTGAGGGGGAGTGGGCAGGGATGGCAGTGGGGTCAGAGGCTGATTACCAAAGGAGTTATAGATAGGAGCTGGGTCCTAAGTAACCCGGCAGCCCCAGGACAGGGCCTGGAACTCAAAATAAGTATTGCATGAGTGAATGAATGACTGTATGAGTGAGGGAGTGAAGAAATGAATGAATGGCAGGCAGATGGACCAGTGACTTCTAAATGAAGAGAAGAATTTCCATAGAAGTGTGGTGAGAAGTAAACTTCAGAAGTCATTAAATCCCAGACTAAGTAAGAGATGTGATTTAGAAGGCACCAACCCTGGGACACAGAGCAGGTATCCTTCAGGCAATGGGCAATGAGGAATCCATAAAATCTTTTAAATGAGGTATGACAGAAAAGGCTTGGGAATTTCCTGTCACTGGATTCTTTGTCTTTGCATTCTCAGTGCTGAAAATGGTTGGTAGTGCTCAGCAGGCCCTCAGTAAAGGATGGAGCATCAACACCTCCTGAATGTGAGCTTCTGACGGCAGGGGTTGGGAGGTAGTTATTCCTCTATCCCCAGAGCCCAGCACAAAGTGTGGAACACTGTATGTGGAACAGAAGAGAACTGGAATGAATGGCAGGATGGTGGCTCAGCCAGTTGACTGTGGGATGGACTGGAGCAGTGAGCATCTGAGGCAGGGAGTCCATCGGTGACTTGTAAGGTCTAAGGATAAAGGGATAGTGAGTGACCCAGAGCGCCATGTCTCTGCCCTCGCACCGACCTCTCCTGGGAACTCACCCACACCTGGAAGGTGCCACCAAGGTGTCGTGGGCCAGCTTAATTGCGGCATGCTATTGAGCAGCCAGGACAGCTTAGGGAGAGAGTTCTGGAAGCTAAAGCACAGATGGACTTTTTTGTAACATCTGAGTTTATATTTGTATTCTCTTGCGTGTTTTCTACACTAAAATCATCTTCTTTTCTTGATCCCTAAAAGCCTGAGTTTTACTCTAATTTGTAATACTTCAGTTTTGGCAAAACTTACATGAGAAGGACGATAACTAATACAACTTTCATCTTGAAATCCCAGTCTTAGGGCAAAAGATTGCACTTCTCTTTTCTTCTTAGAATCAGAAGTTCTTGGTTTCACTTGGTGAAAGCCCGTGGAATTTGGGTGAGAAAGGGAGATGGTAGCTCAACCCTTGGTCAATGTCCTTTGAACATCAGGCTAAGGTTTCACTCTTAATTTCCTAAAAGGCATCAAAACTACCTGTTGGTAAAGTCATGATCTAGGGGACAATCTGAAATGTAGGATTTGAAGGAGGCCTAGTGAATGCTATTCCTTCTTTCTTGTATAAAAAGTGCATGTGTGTGTGTTTACTTAAGGGAAAGCAGAAAAGACTTAAACATTTATAAGGCACCTTCGAAGGGCCATGTCATTTATTCACGTTTTCTCTCATGATCTCCAAAACAACCCTCTAAGTGTAATATTATAATCCCTATTTTACAGATAGAGAGACTGAGGCCTGGAGTGGGTAGGTAATTTTTCCAAGGTCATAGAATTGATCAGTAGCAGGGCTAGAATTATAAAGATTTCATCGTTTCCCACATACTGTGCTACCTACCCGAGAAAACAGCAATCACTAAGCACATTGCAGACCCTTATTTTCCATCCATTCATGAGTGGCTGGTGGATGGCGACTCATAGGCAAGGTTTTTGCAAGGGTGGCTGGGACAGCAAGAGGAGGAGGAGGAGGAGCAGGAGGGGAGTTTAGCTTCTCCATCACAGGATTGCCATAAGGCTCAAAAACACACCATGTCACATCTGCAGACTGAAAAGTCCTCGTGAGACAAGAGAAAGTCTATCCCAAGTTGCTTTGATTCACGTGTACACCTGTGCTGCATTCTGCTTAAGACAGAGCTCTCGCCTCTATTGGCTCCTTTAAACTCCCACTACCATCCTAGGAAGTAGGAAGAACCAATATTACTGAAAACACTACTTTCTTAATCATTCTTTTGTGTATGGCCCACTTCATTTCAAGAAGAATTTGGGGTACACTGAAGAAACAATGTCTAAGAAGTTTAAAAACCTGCCAGTAGCAGGTGAAAGAGGTTAAGATCCAGGTTTTCTGGCCCCAGGTTTTTGTTTCCCATGATGCCGTGCTGTCTCAACAGCTGGAGGAGGCATCCAGTCCCAGGGCACCTCCTGCTGCCTGGCCCCACCAGGTTTATTTGAATAGTCTGACTTCATCAATCCACAGAGCCTTCTAACAATTCAAGGTGAGTGAATGATGGAGGAGTTCTATTGGCTTTTTATACTTTTCAGAATATTCTAACTTGTCTCCAATGAATTAATGTTAAATTTTTAATTAGAAAAAATTTAAATTACATTTAAAAGATGAATTCCACACTAAAATATAACTGATCCTTGTCAAGATGGAAACAGTCATTACAGCTTATTGTGTAAGCACGTCAGTGGACAGGTGACGTGGCCAAGTCCATTTAGAAAACCTTTGCAGGGACAATAAGAGGTGGGACAGAAATGAGACCCCTCAAGCCCCGAGGGAGGAAGGGGGTGGTTCTGGCTGAGAGAAGAGGTCCAGCAACAAGCCTTGCTCTCTTTACAGATCGGCACAAATGCAATCGTTTTCGTACTCTAGAAAAAGACTGTCATATACTGCTCTACATCCATCAGTGCGTCCTTAGCTTATTTAAAGAGGAAACAGAATGCCCTTTGCAATTTTTAAAGCAAAAATAGCAGTCCCCAAATAGAAAATACAGGTGAACAAAACAAAGAAAATTAAAATTACACATAATCCTCGCAATCAAAGAAAACCACTGTTACATGCTATTAGCTTCCAGCATGTCTCTTCCGTGTGTGTGTGTGTGTGGGCGCGTGTGTGTGTGTGTATACACATGTATTCAGGAAATACAGAGAGCATATTGTTTTTGAGCCCGTCTTTCCCCCCTAACAATCCATTGTCTACATCATTATGTATCATTACTTATTTATTTACAAGATTGTTTTCAACGCCAGCATGCTAATTAAATTTAGGATTTTAGGTTATTAGGGAGAATGTTACAGACAGGTTAGGGGCACCTGCAGGCCATGGAATATGATAGACTTGGATACAAATCCCAGTTCTGATTTGCAGCTGTTTGATTTGAGACTTTCTTCATCTGTAAGGAATATAACAATATTGGGAGCTTCCCCATTGGATTGTTGTACTAAAGAAATGAGAAAGTTTTCTGTAATGGTATGGTGCATTACAAACTGTAAATATTTAATAAATGATAGTTATTGTTGTCTCAGGCTTTATGATGTTACAGACAATACTGCAATGTACATCTTTATAGCTAAATCTATTCACATATCCATGATGATTTCCTTATGCAAAGGCATTATTGGGTCAAAAGGTATAGTTTTTTTTTTTTCATCAATAAGATAATAAAAATGTATTAACTGAGTTGTTTCCATGGCATTTTAATAGTTTCTCATTAAATAGCTGCCACATGAACATCTGTATTAAAGAAGAATGTTTTTGTTGTATGATAAACATTTATCTAGTATTTTAAGCTACGATTCTTGGTATCTATAGCTAACTTTAGGAAATTGTGTTATTGTGATATAATTCACATACCACAGAATTCACCCACTTCATTCAATGGTTTTTAGTTATAGTCACAGAGTTGTGCAATCATCACCACATCTAATTTTAGAACATTTTCATTATCCCACAAAGAAATCCTGTACCCATTAGCAGCCATTCCTCATTCTCCACCCTCACTCCCAGCCCCAGGCCATCACTAATCTACTTTCTGTCTCTATAGATTTGCCTATTCTGGACATTTCATATAACTGGAATCATATAATATGTAGCCTTCTGTGTCTGGCTTCTTTTATTTCATCCATATTATAGCAGGTATTAGTACTGTATTTATTTTCATTGCTGAATTATACTTAATTGTATAGAGAAACCATATTTTGTTTATCTACTCATTGGCTGGTAAACATTTGGTTTGTTTCTACTTTTTGCCAGTTACGAATAGTGCTGTTGTGAACAGTCATATACAAGTTCTTCTATGGATGCATGTTTTCACGACTCTTGAATGCACATGTAGGGGTGGAATTGCTAGGTCACATGAAAACTCTGTGTTTAACCTTCTGAGAAGTTGCCAAACTGTTTGTCAAAGTGGCTGCATTATTTTATATTCCCACTAGCAATAAAAGAATGCTTTTACTTCTTCATATCCTCAGTAACACTTACCATCTGATTTTTAAAAATTGTTATTATTATAGGTATCCTACTGTGTGTGAGTTAATGTCTCATTATGGGTTTAATTTGCATTTTGCTGATGACTGACTAATAGTGTTAAGAATCTTTCGCTGTGCTTATGGGCCCATTTGTACATCTTCTTTGGAGAAACGTCTATTCAGATCCTTTGCTTATTTTCAGATTGAGTTATTTGTCTTTTTGTTATTGAGTTGTAAGTATTCTTTATGTTTTCTTGGTACAAGTCCCTTATTAGATACATAATTTGCAAATATTTTCTCCCATTATGTGGATTTTCTTTTCACTGTCTTTGTGGCATCTTTTGCAGCACAGAATTTTTAAAATTGTGATGAAATCCCATGTATCTATTTTTTCTTTTGCTGCCTGAGGTTTGGTGTCTTATCTAAGAAACCCTTGCCTAGTGCAAGGTTTAGGAGTTCTGCCTTGCATTCTATAGATAGATATTTTACAATATAAAAACCTTTTTCTTTTTTTTTTTTTTTACAATGGACTGCTAACCTGTCCTACAGAGAGATTGTACCTTGGTATATTTTTATGCTTGCAAGCTTAAATAACCCACCAGCTGTGTCTACACATGGAGGAAAGAGAAGAAAAGTACCAAAAAGTAATGGGGAGCTGGTGTGCTCCAAGCACTTTATATGCTGTTCTCAGTTTGTGCTCACTAAACCTCTGAAGCAGGAAGACATGACTATGCCTCTTTTATTAAAGAGTGAGGCTCAGAGAGGGTAAATGACTTTGTCCCAAATCACCCACTGCTGGGGAATTGGATCCAGGCTATTTGTCTCCAAAGCCACGACACTACCCACCCTCTATGTGCCAAACAGAATCTGCACTCAACCTGCCTCCTACAGACATCTTTGACAGACACTGCGGTCCATGTGGTCTAGCTGTAGAACTGTCCCCCTTGCCTGTGGAGGCACAGTGTGGAGGCCTTCCCAGGCCCCTGTGGGGGAACCCTCTAAGGGTTCTCTCCCAGGCACTTCTGCTGGGAAATGGAGAGGACCTGAGCCTTGGCTTTGTCTCTTTAGTTCAGAGCCGGCACCTGTCATATTTTCCTACAGGTCTTGCAGACTTGACAAAATGCCTTTTTCCATCTGTTACAAACATGAAGTCTAATTGCCTCTGTCACCTTCTGGCTGTCAGAAGCCATCTAAATGCTTGGCACTTGAAAATTTCTGATTTCCCAGGCAAAGGTGTCACACTTTAAAAGTGACACCATGAGTGATAGCCGAGGCAATGGCTGCCCTCTTATTTCAAAGAGAATTTAAAATGCAGGCTCCTGAGCCTCCCTTCCATTGTCAATGAGCACTTCATACATACGCATGGGCATATGTTTCCTTTTAAAAATAATTTCATCATTATAGCTTGTAAAAGACCCTGACTGCTTCTTTCTAGTCATTTATTATTGCAGCTTTGTTTCAGGGCCCAGGAGAAGAGCTGGAGCAGTGGGGACTGCCTAGACAGGGGCAAAATCTCTTTCTATTTTCCTTCCAGTAGCCCCTAGACTGCTTCTCTCTCTCCATTTCTTTCCTCCTTTCTTTGCCTCCTCCCTCCTTCCTCCAGTAAATGCCATGGGCCAGCTCTTGACCAGCAAAAAGGACTCACCATGCCTGCCCTAGAAAACACAATGCGTGCAGAAAGTTCTGAGACACTGGTGGGTGGGAATGGCCTCATGAGCACAGCAGAGGGAATGGCATAGAAGGTGCCTGGGAGGGATCAGGGTCGTCTCTCAGAGGACAGCGCCACAGAAGGTACGGCCTGGGCTGAGTGACTAAGGTGGCTCCGTGCAGAGAGAGAGGAGCCGGGGGAAAACTGGGAACCACTGGGTGCAGACGGACCATCTGAGGAGGAGGTGGCTTCACTAGAACCTGGACAGGGCAGCAGGGCACTGGATGAGAAGGGCACACATGGGTCCCTGAGCCTGCTTAGATTCTGGAACCCACATCACACAATTCCAACATTATCCTCTTCAAATCCTCTTCAAATAAAATTATTATTATTTTAAAGAGATGGAGAAAAAAATAGAGAGACCACGGGCTTTCAGGTTGAAGAAATCTTACTGAATCTTGCACTGACAACTTAGTAATTGGCTTAACTCTCTGGGTCTCCATTTCCTCATCTGTAAAGTGGGTATGTGATATGTGGCATCAAGAGCATAGGCCATGGGGTCCATCAGCCCAGGTTCAAGTCCAACACCCCCTCTAACCAGCTATGTGTTCTTAGGAAAACTATTTGAAGTCCCAGTGCCTTAGTTTCCCCTAATATAAAATAAGGATGAGAATATTTACCTCATTCATTTGTTAAGATGAATTGATGAGATAACATGTAAATTGCTTACATGTTTCAACTTTACAATAAATAGTAGTAGCAGTTGTTAAAATCATGACTGATATTTCAAAGAGTTCTTGTGAAAATTAAGTAACAAGTTCAAAAAATACTTGATAACTGACAACTGTATAGTGCTTTACAGGTCATAAAGTATTAGCAATAATAAATAATGATAACTGACATCTGTACCATGCTTTACAGGTTATAATTATTTATTATTGCTACTTAAACAAAAATAAAATTTTCTAGTCTAAAAATGGCTTTTGGGATTGAAATGTTGTTTTGGCCAGAACTATTTCTATAGCAACTAGGCCTGCCTACTCATTGCTTTCCCTCCATGGCTGCCCCATGCGACTAAGTGTAATTTGTTGTGGCTCAGTGAGCACCGAAGCCAGTGCTGACATATGATTTCACACCCATCCAGTCGGTTATAACTGGATGACACTGTTTTAAATTACATCAAGGCTAGTTTCGAGTTTGTTTTTCTTTTGATAACAATGAGAGAAACCTATCATTAGAAAACAGTGTATGTCATGAAAGTATTAAGGCATCATAGAATGAGAACAGTAGAGGAAACCTTAATAATAAACCTTAATAAAAGTCACAATAATGCTGTTACAGATCCTACCCTCATTTTGTGCTGTTCAAGCACATTTAGAAGTGGTTGGGCAAGGTTTCTTGGCATTGTTGTTTAGGAGACGAAAATGCCAGGGCAGAGTGTTTAAGAGGCCTGACTCTGGTGATGTGGGGAAGCTAGCCGCAAAGGCCTTATCGCTCAATGTCCAGCTGCTGTTTCTACTTTCCCAGGGCCCACAGCCTGCTCTGCTGCAGCAAGCTAGTCGATCATCAAGATAATTCCATGGGCATCTGTGAGCTCCTCCTATCTGCCCAATGCTGCAGGGAATCAAAAATGATTAAGGCCTTAAGAAAGTTTGCAATCTATGGGAGAGAAAGATTTTCTTCTTAACTTGCTCCCTGTCTCTCCTGCCCTCTCTCCCTTCTTTCCCTCCTTCTTTCCAGTGGACCTTTGCTGGTTGCCTCAGGCATGCAAAGTGCCAAAGCTAGCTGTCAATAACTGGCCAAACAGATATACTCCCTGCCTTCTTGGAACTTATAGTTTTTGAAAGTCAGACCAATAGAAAATATAGGGAAGGTTGGTGTTATGAGACACCCTTGAAACAATTCCCTTCATGGGGCCTAACAACACCCAACACCACCAACACCATACACCGTACACCCTACACCATACATCATATACATGGGAAGACTTTGTCTTTTGTCTGTGTCCTTAAACAGAGTTCACAAGAATCTCTGTGCCCTTTACAGAAGATAGACTCTAAATTGGCACCAAGGGAAGATAAAATACATTTCAACATTCCTGGCTAGATTCCTCTTTGCTTAGAAATGAGATGCCTGTTTCCTCCTCTACATTTCCGTTGGAGCAGTGTTCTCTTGAGTGGGGCCTGTATGACAATCCACCGGAGGCAGGAAGGCTTACACAGGAGTGCAGCCACAGGAAGTGAGCAAAGAAAGCAACGTTGCAACCAACTGAAATTGGGTCCTGCTCAGAGAACTTCCCAACCTCTGGGAACATTGCTGACCTCTTCATCAACCCTTGCAAGGCTAAGAACAGTAAGGTCTCCCTCGATATGGAGGCTAGGTTCAGCAGAGAACTTCCCAACCTCTGGGAACATTGCTGACCTCTTCATCAACCCTTGCATGGCTAAGAACAGTAAGGTCTCCCCTGATGTGGGTCTAGGTTGAGCAATAACAGAAGAGAACAGCTTGAACGAATCAACATATCCCTGCAGCTCTTTGCAGCAGACAGCTGTGGTGGACAAAAAGCGGCTACTTTTTTTTTTTTTTTTTTCTTCTTCTTCCTGAGAATATTGTTAGTGCCAAAAGACCTCCCGAAGATTCTGATGACATATACATTTAGGCTCCACTCCAGCTGGAGAAATCAGCTCATCTAGATGGACCACTGATCCAACTTTGGAGATGTTCCAGAAACATAAACTTTTATCTCCAGAGAAACAATAGGGTCTGCTCTCCCCACAGATGGTTTTCATAGTTAGCTTATTGTCTTCCCCAGAGGTGAAAACTCACCATTTACAGTGTATGTACTTTAATTCAAAAGGCATAACCTTCATTTATTCTTTTATTGAGGGATAGTTATGGATCACATCTTTGGGGATAACCTCTGTGCTAGGCTACATGGTCATGGTTAGACATACTCCTGCCTTCCCAAGCTCAGGCTCCAATTTGAAAGGAAAGAAAAGCACCTCTATCTGGTGGTCCCCTCCTATGTGCCTTGCACTGGACCAGGTGGGCTGTACACATTATTATGTATGGATTCTCATGATAAAGTAGTATCAGAAACATCAATAGGCTGAGAGAAAGAATCAGAAAGCCCCACAAGATCACACAACTCCTAAGTACCTCAAATCCTCTCTTGCTCATTACTCCAATATGCAACGTGTCGTACTCCTATGATACAGATAAAACACCAAGGGGCCTTCTGAGAGGGGGCAATCATTGTTGGCTGAGAGGCATCTGGGAAGATGCATGGACAAGGTTAGCTCTGGGTTGGGTCTGAAGGGACCTGCCCCATGCCCTTGCAGGGGGAAAGGCATCCACACAGGAGAGGAAGGGCAGTGGTGAAGCGCATGAGGAAGAGGTGAGGGGCTTGTCTACAGTGCACAGTGGTAGGGGAGTTCCTATGGTGAGTGGGGCATGGAGGCCTTAAGTGCTGACATTGCCATGGGGCTGATAAGGAGGGTGGAGAACAGATTGATGAGCTTTGAATGCCAGGAAAGGGGTGAAGTGGATCCTGTGGGAAAAGGATGAAGATGGTTCTGAGTTTGGGGCAGCTGCTTGAGGAGGATGACTGCAGGGCCTGAGTCTTATTTGGAGACACAGAGCTGAAAGAGGATGGGAAGGGAGCATTGGCGGGGAGAGGTGGGATGTGGGAAGACCCAATGGGAGGCTAGTGAAATAGTGACAGCAAATTTCCTACTTCTAGAGCTCATGAGCCTAGGCCCAGTGGTGTCACTCATCAGCTGGGTGACTGGAGGCAACTAAGTTAAGCCCTATCAGCACCAGTTTCTTCAGGTGATGTCTAGATACATAGAATGAGTTGAAAGACTAAATACGTAATATAAGCAAGAGCCAAGTTGCATTTCCCCAAAATTCATTCCCTTTCCTTTCTGTCTGCTCCTTGAACACAAGAATTTCCAGCCCCAAACCTTTGTATCTGTTATGTCCTTTGCCTGGTGTTTTTTCCTCTTGATTTTCATATCAGAGTCACTCTGGACTCATTTCAAATGTCACCATTCTAAGGGGAGAGTTCCTCTTACTGTTCCCATGCCCTCAGTTCCCTTCTATGACTTTACTCATTTATTTCTCTAACTCCGTACCCAGAGCAATGTCTAACACATAGAAGGGGTTCAAAAAACTGTTATTAAATAAATTATTGTATGAGTGTGTCAGCACTCATCCAGCCACAGAGGGGGCAAAATTTTACTCTCGAGAACTTCTATCTTGTACGCGATCTTGAAGGTCATATAGTTTGATATGGGAATCCCATCAACAGTTTTATAGCACCAAGTGTCATGCCTTGCATTCAATCAGTGGTATTGAACTTCTCTAGTTTACACTTGGTTTTCTCCATTGATAGAAAGCTTTCTAGTTCCCAAGACTGCCTTTTCCTTCTTCCAAACTTTTGAATATTTATGTTGAAAGAGGAAAACAAATCAAGCTATGAAGTAGGAATGGAAATCTGCTCACACTGCATCAAGCTGTGACTCTGACCCAGCATGGGGCTTCAACATCACGTCTGCCGCATGATGCTGAATTGCCTTAGGAGCTCTTCACCTCCTACAACCTGGAACTCCTCTGAGACCTGAAGCTGGAGAAGTGGCTTTTTATTGTTTCCCTTGGGAAACCCATCAACCCCCAGTTGGAGAAATATAACAACTGGCTCCTGACAACATTAAGCGTGTAAAGCCAGTTTTTACATAGGGGAACATTTCACTTTAATAAAGGTGATGACCACAGCCTAGTACTTAACTGAGTGATTCTCAATCCATGCATGGCTGGCATTGTTGTTATTTGCCTATGGCCATTAGTCTTGGCCTGATAGCTAATTCTAATTAATTTGCAAAGTCCTCTGGAAATCAGCTGCTTCCTACACAGATGGTACTGGGTGTCTCTGTGAGTCCTAAAGCCTGACCTCCTGATAGTGTCATTCGGCCAGTGCGGCAGAGCCTGGCCTGACCCCATGCTCACACTTGACGTCCTTGGTGGGGGCATCACCTGCTACGTGTTTTTGTCTTTGCTTCTTGTGCTCAGTACATGGACCTAGAAGATCAAGCTTCTGGGATGGAATCTAATGTGGTCCCGCCATACCTCAGGGCCATGAAGTTCCCGTGTGAAACCAGGAGCCCTAGAGGTTTCCTGGTCTCCTCTCCTGGCCCCCTCCCTACCGACGTCTTTCTTTATACCCTGGGGTTTTGATCTGTGTGTCTGTCTCCTCTGCTAGATCAGAAACTCCCTGAGGGCAGGGAGGGATGGAGACACATTCATCATACACAAACTGAGAATTCTCTCCTTATCTGTCCTCTGAATATAGGTTATACATACACAAAATTTACAATAGATGTTGGCAAAATTAAGTAATTCAGCAAATACGTAATGAACACTGTTTTGTGCTGGGCTTGGAAAACAGGGATAAAGAGTTTTTGACTTTGAGCTCCTTGAGGGTAGGGCCTAGTCTTGCCTGGCACATGGTCCAGTTACATGCATAGCGTCTGGCACACAGTGAATGCTAACAAACGTTTGTTGAATGAATAACTGAATGAATGTATGGAGTATGAAAAGCATGCTTGAATAAATGACAATATTCTTGGAATCAAGACTTCTTTAGGGATTAGAAGAAAAAAGTGTGTGAAACACTGAGGAACAGTGTGGAAAATGGCTGGGAGAGGAATGTTTAGGGTGGTGGAGGAGCAGGGAAGACATGGAAGCGAACTCACAATACAATCCTCCTTGACTGGGCCTCTGTGGTAAGAAGTCCACCTCCTGCTCTTCCTCTATTTTCCTTAGGCAGTTCGTGGCTCACATGCTCCCACCCCAGTTCTTGACAGCAAACTGCTCCTCCTTTAAGATGCAGCTCACAGGCTGCCCAGACTGTAGCTTCCAAGCCGTAATTCCCTGGGACTCCTGAACAGATCGCAAACCATTTCCTCTTCTTGGGTTAAGTGTATGATGGTGGAGAGGAAGGATGGGTGACACAGCCACCCAAAGGAGCCTTGCTATACAGCAGGCTTCTGAGATGTGTACCAGGGAGCACAGGTAGACGTGCTGCAAAGCTGAGTCCACACAAAAGCAGGAAAACCAACTGGCCTCAGGGCAGCACTTTACAACCCAAGAAAGAACAACCTTCGCATGTGTCTTATTTTGGGATGGGTGTGATCCAGTGGTTCTCAACTGGGAGCAATTTTTGCTCCCTAGGGCACATTTGACAATTTCTGGGACATTTTTGGTTGTCGCGACTTGGAGGGGTGTGGGGTGCTCCTGGCGTCTAGTGGGTCAAGTCCAGAGATGCTGTGGCATATCCTCCAATGCACAGGCCAGCCCTGCAACTCCACCACACACACACACACACACACACACACACACACACACACACACCAGAGAATGCTCTGATTCAAAATGTCCAAAGTGCTGAGGCTGAGAACCCCTTGGGGTTACTGAAAACAGAGGCCTAAGGTCAGATTAACCTGTCTAGCATGGCATCGGGTTTCACCCTGCCCTCTCTGGTTGGGCCCAGGGCCGACACCTGCATTCCATTCCCCTGCTCTGGCACAGCCCAGGCTTTGGGATAGCACAGCGTCCAGTAGGAGGAACACTTTCTCAAACCTACCGAGTTTCCTCAGTTACCCCAGGAGGCTAAAGGGAGGTCATAAATACCCCGGGGCTGGGGGTCGGGGGAGGTTAGCAGCAGCCCCCCGGTCACCCAATGACCCACTGGAAAAAGAGAAGAGCCTGCAGCCCTGACCTCCAGGGCTCTGCATCCTGCCTTTCTCCTTCTTTTGCAGCTTCTCCTGTGAACAGGACCCATTGAACAGGAACCCACTCTATGGGCCTCTCTCTTGTCTGCCTCTGCTTCTGACTTGAACATCTTTAGGGCTGATTGTCTTTCCCCAAAACTTTTAAAGCTTGTGTGAAACCAGCAGTCCCTTGTGCGCACACCTGTCATGCCCTGGCTTGTCCCAGAGCTGGCTTGCTTTCCTCCTACAGTTCTCAGCCTAATGATATCTCCAGAGAGAGCCCATCCCCCCACAACTGGCCACCTGTGCAAAGTAGCACATCTGGGCCCCTTGGTCCCATCAACCCACTGAGTTTCCTCGATGGGTCACCATAATTGATAGTCACATATTCCGTCTTTCCCATAGGACTCCTCCAATGTGAAGTAGTAGAATCTGCTGTGTAGTATATATTCAAATAACTGCCACCCCATAACGTTCTTTCTAGTTCTCTTCCCGTGACCCACACGTTGCACCAAGTTGCCATGTCTCTGTAGTCTCCTTTAAGTTAAGTACCGGGAAGGGGAGGGCTTTTGCAGTTTATTTTTTTTATTATTATTATCTTTTTTTACAGCTAAATCCCAGTTCCTGGAATATGCCTTGCTCAATAAAGTTTTACAAAAGAAATGACAGGGAATAAATTCAGAGCCTCATCTGTACTAGATTCTTGCTTGGTAAGTGTCTATTAAAAAGTCATCACAAAACTTATACCTCTGACTATCAGTTCAAAGCTCTGTTACTCCTCTGTGTGAATTTGGGGGAAAATCTCCACTTCTGCATATTTCTGCCTGTCCCCTCTTACCTGTTAAGCAAACTGCCCACTCAGTCTTTTGCAATATTTCCTTTGTGCCTTCCCAGCATGCTCTTCGCGAGCGGGTGTTTGCACAAGTTGTCTAAGGAACCGTCTCTCTAGTGCACAGTGCCTGCCTGCTAAATTTAGAAGCAGCTCTGAGGGTTTTGATTCATCTTTGCAAACTACACAGAGTGAGGTTTCCAAATGACTGTCCCAGGGTGGCTGTGTCGGCCTCACTGGACTGGGGCCTGGGTCACCAGCCGTAGATTCCGGCCCTGGCTATTCTTTGGGACTCGCTGTGTGATTGTGGGCAGATCAGTCAAGTCTCTGATGCTCTGTCCACTCTGTGAGGTGTGAGGGGCTGTGAGGGGGTCTGAGGGCCATCCCAGTGTGGTTACCTGGCATTCCAAGCTCAAGCAAGCAATTCCCAGTCTATCTTGGGGTCAGCATTGCAGAAACTTTTACCTCTTTCATCAATAAGCTCTGAAGCCCCATGTACCTGAGTTTCTCTTGAGACCCACGCACTTTAAGTAGGGAGATTTTATATGCAATATTTACATAACGTATAACATATACAACATACGTTTTGTAATATATAACATAAAGACTCATGTATTTTAGCATCAAACTCACCAAAAGGTTGCAACAGTAGAACAATGCACACCTATATCCCCTTCACCTAGACTTACTAAGTATTAACATTTTTTCCCATTTGCTCTCTGTCTCTCTCATTCTCTTTCTGTGTCTTGATATATAGATGTAGATGTATTAGGTTGGTGCAACAATGATTGTGGTTTTTGTCATTACTTCTAAGGCAGAAACCACAATAACTTTTGTGCCAACATAATAGCTGTAGATATAGGGATGCAGCTTTTCGTTTAAGAAACTCTTTGAAAGCTGTCATGATACGAGACACCCTCTTGGTCATCATGTGTCCCCTAAGAACTAGACATTCTCCCACATAATCACACTGTTATTACCATGTCCAAGAAACTTAAGACTGGGACAATATTATCAACTGTGCACTATATATTCAAACAACTACCATCCCATAATGTTCTTTCTAATTCTTTTCCCTTGACCCACACATTGCACCAAGTCATTGTGTCTCTTTAGTCTCCTTTAATCTCAAAGCATTGCTCTGGGGTCCATTCGGCAGTAACAGAAGGAAGCTGCGAAAATTGGGAAACCGAAATCCGAGAAGCTGCAGCTCTCAGCCACAGCCTTTGTGGGCCCAGCGAGCTCCAGGGATGCACAAGAGCAAATTCACAGCCCCACCAATTTGCCTTTTAATTAGAGAAAGAAGACCAAGCTTCTGAAATCCCAGAATCTTGAGTTAAGCTGGCCATATTCTCAAGTGCTTTGTAAAAAAAATTAATAATGCGTCTCTCTTCCCAGTCCTTGCAGAGAGAAGCCTACTCAGAGTGGTTACTGAAAACAGGAACCTGCCCTTCTGCAAGCCCTGTGCCTTCCTCGTTCCTAGCAGAGGAAGTATGCGGCCAGTTTAGCAACTGCAGTTCTTCTGGGTAGCATGGGCTGCTTCTCCACACTCGCGAGAGGCCCGGCTGCCTGTTTATTCCGGAGCAGCAGCAGTTGACAGATGGAGAGGCAGTGACTCTGCGCCCAGCCATCCCTCTGCAGACAGCTCCCACAGGAGTCATGCACAGTGTGTGAAGGTATTTTGGGGGGATGTGGCAGAGACGGGGTGGGGAGAGCCTTCGGGACCTCTTCAACACACAGTTGGCAGGGGTTGACTTTCTGGAGCCAGAGAGGAGCTCCCTGAGCACAGGTGGGGCAATGTCTTGAGAGGAGCCCAGCCCCCAACCTGGTGCCCAGCACACTGCAGTGGCTCAGTGGGTGTTGGATGCATAATTCTGTGGAGAGAAGGGCTGGAGGAGCACGGACAGGATGTTGCCAGAGGAAACATTCTGCCAAAAAGGCTTGCACTTAGCAGGCTTCTTACAAAGGACAATTGGGATTTGCCATCAGAATTCCTAGCTGTGCAACCTTGAGGGAGTCATTTAAACCTCTCCAGGCCTTCATTTTCTCATCTGTAAAGTGACACTGATGGTACCTAATGCACCCAGGTATAGGGCAAAGTGAAGAAATTGACATATGCTAAGTGCCCAGGCCAATTTCAGCATACAGCAGGTGCTCAGTAAATGCTAACAGGCTGGAGTCATGATGTTTAAAGGTGCATGGAGCCAGGTGGGTTGAAGGGATTGCAATAGTGCTACTTGGAGTGTGATTGTATGCATCTTCTTTAAGAAGATGCCGAAGATAATTAATAACAATCTGAGCAGCTGGGATGTGTATGGGGGAAAGGAAGAATCAAAGGAAAGGCAAACATGTGGAGTATATAAATTCTGGAAACAGCATGTTAGAGTTGGAAGAGATTTAGGACAACTTGAATTTTCTAAGGAAAAAGGCACACTCCACATTCTTTTAGGTGCGTACATATGGAGAGAGTCTGGTGTCAAAGAAGTGACCTGAGCTTTGGCCTCAGAATGTCCTCACTTGTGGCTATGCATAGGGGTGTCAGGAGGTGATATCTACCATCCTGAGTGACTGGGGAGGAGCAATGCATAAAAAGTTATTTTTCTGCAATCCTCAGAACAATCCTATAGGATGGTGGTTGTTATTTGCTTTTGAAAACTGAGAAAATGAGGCTCAGAGAAGTTAGGTGCTTGTCCAAGTCCCACAGCTGGTGGAGGTAGAGGCAAGTGAGGGGCTCTAAAGGGTTGGGGGAGCCTCATCGAGAACAAGCGGATGCAGGGCTGTTTTGCGTTTAAAGGGGTACCCTCTTCACTTTAGGAAAAATACACCCCATTGTCTTTAAATTGTCATTCTGTGGTTTGCTATGAGATGCTGAGCTGGTGAGTCTATTAAACTGGGCTGTGGCCCTTTGAAAACTGGAGAGGTAAGCTCAGGTCAAAATTCTGGCAAGTATGTTGCAACTAATAGTCTCCATTTAGAAGAATGCTATTTAATACAAAAATTAGCTGGGCATGGTGGTGGGTGCCTGTAATCCCAGCTACTCGGGGAACCTGAGAGGTGGAGGTTGCAGGTTGCAGTGAGCTGAGATTGCGCCACTGCACTCCAGCCTGGGCAACAAGAGTGAAACTTCATTAGAAAAAAAAAAAAAAAAAAAAGAAGAAGAAGAAGAATTCTATTTAAGAGTGCTTAATATGCTCTGAAAGCATAATAATAACGTTAAAAACCTATGGAATAGACAAATTGAAATCTAATTAGATTCCTTCACCTTAAACAGATCTGGAATCTAGATCAGAGCAGCAAGATGGCAACATAGAAAGACTGTGCTGCAATCAGCCGCACCTGAGTCAACATTCTGGGGCCACCAAAGAACTCTGTGACTCTGTGCAAGTCACTTTGCCCCTTTGAGTGTTAGTATTTTCCTTGTAAAAAGAAGACCAGTTTCTTTACATGTTTGAAAGAAGTTTACATGTACTATCTAGGAGATAATAGGTACTACATAGGAGCTATTGCTATCATTTCTAAATCAGACAATTAAAATATATCATATCCATTTTATATTTCCTAGGCAGAAAGCTATTAACAAGCAGTGATACACATGATGGATTAAACTGCTAAAGCAATGAGTGGGGCACTCCTCCGTTTTTCTGAATATGTATTTCTGCTTGTTCCACCATCTAATATAAACGAAACAGACAGGGGTAGGTTTGCATTGCAGCAAACTAAAGTCACTTTCTGAATAAAACTTTCCTAAGTCACTTTCGGAAGAAAACTTCCCCATTCTGAATGGTGAAATCTGGCAATGTATTTCCAAGGGAAATGAGCCTTCTTAAAGACAGAAATTATTCATTCTAGTGCGCCTAAATCAGTGCCCTGAATTAATAGATGCTGCTGGGTTTTCAGTTTTTATTTGACATTCATCAAGAATGTATTTCTCCCAGCTCTGAGAGAGGCTGAAACTTAAAATTCCCATCAAAATTTCCAGCATATTTCAGACCAAACCATTTGGTTCTTGTTAGCAGCCAAGGGTCCTGTTCGTACATTTATCTGCCCAACTATCTGTCTATCCATCCTCCCATCTATCCCTCTCTTCCTGCAATAAAATATCCCTTGAGGTCACACCACGTGATCAACTTCCGCCCTCTCTCAATCTCCCTACAAGTTCCGAAGGAAATAAGTACACCCTGTTCAAACCACTTCCTCCTATCTGAGAACCGCTAAGGGAGGAGCCAATTTGATTATGGTAACTCTAGCTAAGACAGCAATTTTAGGGGTCGGGGGCTCAGTGGTTCTCTTTTGCTGTCAAACAGCTTTGCAAAGTCACGCTTCCCTCCTTAGCACCAGGCAGACTGGAACCAGGGTTGGAGGACTTGGTGTGTATATGTGTGTAGAGGGGGTTGGTGAAAGTGAGAATTGTTGCTGGCTTGTGCTTAGGGGCAAAATAACTACCTCAGACGGTCCGGGCTTCCCTGGAAGCAGACCACCTCTTGTCTGTATTGTGCCAGGTAGTTTATATACCATACCTTCAGTCATTCATTCTAACTAACTGAGCTTGTATTATGTGCCAGGCACCTGCTAGATCATAGCTTTTCATTGAGGAATATAAGAGACTTGAACCCTATCCTAAGAAAGTTGCCCTGGGAGCAATAAGCATTTAGAGAAAGAAATGCATAAGGACAAATTGTGGTATGTGCCACGAAGGAAACAGAGCCAGGGAGCGACAAGAGAGGGGACCGGACCAAGTGTAGTCGGTGCAACCAGTTTCATTTAATTCTCACACTAACCCTGGGAGCTGAACGTGTTCCCCGTCCCCGTTTGCAGATGTGCCACCTTCCTCCACTCCTCCCCTCTCTCCCCTACATGCCTTCCAAGCCACATGGACAATCGGTTCAAAATATGCATCCTCTGAATGCAAGTTCCAAGCACCAGAGTGTCTGAACCCACCTCTCATCACACTGCTCTATCCACAAACCTATCAATCCACCTGCTGAATAACTATAACATGAATAACCCTCTAGCACACAAGAAAGTACCATAACCTTGCCAGAAAAAAGGATAGCTCTGCTTTAGGCTGCCCTCCATCCCTTTCCTCAGGTCTAAGGGCACGGTAGCTGGGAGCCTTGGTTTCCCCAGTTAGACAAAAGGCCTCAGTGTAAGGATGCATACTCCAGAGGGTTGTGGAGGTCAAGTGGAGAGTACATGTAACACACCTAGGACACATAATTCCTCAATACGCACTGGCACCCCCTCTCCTGTTGCTGTACACGAAGCCTCATCAAGGGCCGGCACGAATCTGGGGTGGACACAGGGAAGCCTCCAGCTGGCCCCCTCACTACTTATAGAAAGGTGAAATGACACCAAAAGAGGAAAGTGACTTGGCCACAGTCTCAGGGGGAGTTGATTGGCCCACTGTGGATTCTAAAGACAGAATGTACACAAAATGAAAATTAGATAAAATTAGGGGAAACAATCGAGATAAATTCCCCCTCACAGTACTGGAGCCACCCATCCCAGTGATTTTATGACAAAGCTGACAACCACTGTCCAGTGAAAAGGGACAGCTTCGCCATGGTCAGGAACGAGGGTGCCTGCAGACACGGGGCAGTGGGCACTCCAGCTCCCAGGCCTGTGTGCATTCTCCTCTGCTCTCGCCAGCAGTCGCAGCTCTTAGAGCATCTGCTTTTAGAATTAAAGTTTCATTAAGCTGGGATGAAGGTATTACTGAAGGAATTAGGAGTGGGAGTAAACAGACAAAGGATTTACAGGCTGGACCCAGCCCTGAACAAGCCTCGTAACCCTGAGCACCCTCCCTGAGACTCAGATTCCCATGCTGGCTCCAGCCCTGAACTAACTGTATGACCCTGAGCAAGTTACTTAGCGTCTCTGAGACTCAGTGTTCTCGTCTATAAAATGGTATGTTCTTGGGGGCATCAAATGAGTCTGTGTATTTTAAACATCTGCTTTAGGCCCTCCGCATAGTGGATGCCCACTTAGATGAGTCTGTTTTGCTTTGAAAACAGAGTCCTGTAGGCAACTGTTCCAAAAACAGATGCTTGTCGGGAGAAAGATTCCATAAAGAGTTGATTTGCTCCAGTGGTGTCTGGATGCGGCCTCTGCTGACTTATGAGGCACATTACACACATCTTTTTCCTACTCTGTCCTCAGAGATGTCACACCTGAAACCAGAAGTCAGCATGGAGGGAGAATTTACACCACAGAAATTGGCACACACCATTAGGAATTTTTCACCCTGAAACATTGATTGTTTGACATTTACTAGCACACCATGAATCCACGGTCTCCTAGGCCCACCTTGGTTCTTCAGTTCCTTTCTTTTCTTTTGAGATGGAGCCTTGCTCTGTCACCCAGGCTGAAGTTCAGTGGCACAATCTTGGCTCACTGCAACCTCCATCTCCTGGATTCAAGCATTTCTCCTGCCTCAGCCTTCTAAAGTGCTGGGATTACAGGCATGAGCCACCATGCCCAGCCTGTTTCTTCTAACTGTTCCCTTTTATTTCCCTATGGAGCATCTACTGAGTCCCAGCCGAGAGTAGAAACAAACCTGCTGGCTGCTCTCAAGGCACTTATAGTTCAGCAGGGGAGGCGGTCACTCACCACGCAGTCACACAAATGACCGTCAAATTGGGACCCACCCCAAGGCAATCGGTTTTCCTGAGGAGCTAAGGAGGGAACAGTGAGCTCAAAAGAGGAGCACATTAATAGCAAATTAAAAACGTCATGGAGATCTCCTTAGAGAGACCACGCCCCATTAGCCTGGGAGCTGCAGAGTGTGGGGTTCTGGGGTCCATGTCTCTCGACAAGTGACTGACAGTGAGGGGAGATCCCAAATCAGGAGTTGGTCTTGGCAAATGCTGTGTCAGGTTAGATGCTGATTCCCATCTTACTTGATAAGTTTATGAGTAATGCTGTGATTCATATGTATGAATAAAAAGGAAAAGTAACTCTTGCTGGGAAATACGATGCAATAAAGAAATCACGGACTTTATGGTCCCTGTGCCTAGATGCCTGGGTGACCTTTAGGATGTTCATGAAAGTTTCCATCTACCTCCACCTTCTGTGATGAAACCTGCCTTTCTCAGGTATCCACATTTGAAATGAAAAGAAAAGGCCTGTTTCGTAGTCATTGTTTCCCCATTCTGCATAATGGCTAGGATTAAAATAATTGTCTTTACCATTCTTTCTTCATTGCCAACGTTTGCTAGGCCAGTCTGCTTATAGGATCTAGAGGTATCCAGGACCTGGCCTGGGCCCAAACCCCATTTATAGCCTGGTTTTGTCAGCAAATATATTCTGGTCCAACAGAGCCACAGGCTGACTGAGTGGCACCCCACCTCACCATCCCTGTGTGTTGGGGGACTCTGTGTACAGAAAGTCTATCTAGAAAGAAAGAAATGGGTGGGGGTAGGCTCTTTTTATTTCCATGAAGTATCAAAGCCACGTCAGGAATGGCCTCTGCTGCCCGCCTCCGTGTGCCAGACAGCTCCTCATAAGACACCCACTCACTGTACTGACACGTCTGGGTCACTGAGGCCCTTGCGTCAATGTGGCTGTGAGCCACGGAGACTGTAGGCTGTGAACAGCCCTTAACACCTCCTCTTGCTAATCCTTCCATGAGAATACCCAGGAAGTCACATATGACTACGTCCATGAAAGACAAAAACAAAAACAAATGAAAGAATGGTCTAGTGACTTAATAAAGAATGGAATTAAAACAGGCCTCAATTCTGGCTTCTTTCCATATCTTAAATGTACACTAGGATATCTCCATCCTCTTTTGGTCTTAGCATAAAGTCCATCCTCTCTGTTAGCCTGAGAGTGTATGAGATTCCCTTCTGGGCACTCAAGGGTAGGGGAGCCAGCACACAGGCTCCTGGACACATGGTTAGGCCCACAGCTTGGTTAACAGATAGATGGGCATGGCTTCTCCTGCAGGGGCCGGAGTGCTGGGCAGGGAGTTATGCATTCATCCAAACTTAATGTGTGACCTTGAGCAGGTTGCTTGCCCTCTCTGAGCCTTTCCCTTGTCCTGTGAGAGTGCTGAGTTGCTACTTTTCAAGTGATGCTTTATGATACCCCAGCATTGAAGTATCCTATCAAGAGTAGTAGAGGGACGAGATGCTGAGCTGAGCCCCCAGCCCCATGCAGCTACTTGCTTTCATCTGTTCTGTGGCTTGAGCTTCTGGGGAATTTTTCTTTTCTTTTTCTTCTTTTCTTTTCTTTTCTTCCTTTCTTTCTTGATGGAATCTTGCTCTGTCACTCAGGCTGGAGTGTGCAGTGGTGCGATCTCAGCTCACTGCAGCCTCTGCCTCACAGGTTCAAGCGATTCTCCCGCCTCAGCCTCCCGAGTAACTAGGATTACAGGCACCTGCCACCACGCCCAGCTAATTTTTTGCATTTTTAGTAGAGACAGGGTTTCACAACATTGGCCAGGCTGGTCTTGAACTCCTGACCTCAGGTGATCCACTTGCCTCGGCCTCCCAATGTGCTGGGATTCCAGGCGTTTGAAATATCTTAGGTAAGAGGATCCCACGTTCTTCCCCAGGAGCTCCTGAGGGCCTCTGGCTTGGACTCAGGCCTGAGAAGAAGGCTGGGGGTTGCATGCCTCCTCTGAGCTGGCCGTCTGCCCCTGTAGGTCTTGCCAGTGCCCCTAGAGCCCCTGGTATGCCGCAGCCCTCCTCTGCCGTGCAGAGAAAGGAGAAGCAGATGGGGGTGGGGTGGGAGCAGGTAGAACAGTCCTGTGGCTGCACCTGCCCTAGAGGAGAGCAGGGGACTATGTGGGTCACAGGGCAGGCGGCCCTGGCAGCCCCCAGCCTCGCTCTGGGAGAGGTGCACCTGTGGAGTGAGGTCAGGATGTGGTGGGTGACCCCGGAAATCCTGCCAGGGAGACCACCGGATGCTAAGCCCCTGTGCCAGCTCTTATTTTTCCTGAAACCAAGGGTCACACCACAGGCAGCACTGAGCAAGTCCCTAGTCAATTGTGCCGGTACTGGGTACAGTCACAGCAGGAAAATGGTTGAGGCAAAAGAGCCATGACAAACTGTTCAGCCCAACCCTTTCCCCATCAGATTTGAGGACTCTTTGGCCCAGACAGAGGAAGGTACTTGCTCAAGCTTGCACAGTGAGTTAGCCAACCCCAGCCCCTGCTTTGGTAAATTTTTAGCTGCCATTTACCAAACATATCTCTGCTTTAGATATGACCCATAATTTCAACCTCAAAACAACCCCGTAGGGCATATACTTGTATCCCAAAGTAGTGGATTTGAAAATCGAGGCTCAGAGAACTGAAGCAACTTGCCCAAGGACACACAGCCAGCAGGTTGGGAGCTGGAATCTGCACTCAGGCCTGCCTGCTTTGAAAATCTCTTCTTTAAGGCGCCCTCATTCTCTCCAACCTTTTAATTATTAAAGCAATTCATGCACCTGGGAGAAAATCTGGGTATTTTGGAAATAAGTAAGCAAAGAAGAAATTTAAATTCACGTATAAAATCACTACCCAGAGAGAGTCCTTGGAAACATTTTGGAAATTTATCTTTAATATTTTTCCATATGCATGCATTTGAGTGGCATAGTTTTATGAAACGAAGATACTAAAAGCACAGCTAGTATTCCTTTCTATTTTTTTGTTTTGTTCCACAGCAGTAACAGTTTTTTTTTTTCTTTTTTTTTTTTTTTGGTTTTTTTTTTGAGACAGAGTCTCGCTCTGTAGCAGGTTGGAGTGCAGTGGCGTGATCTTGGCTCACTACAAGCTCCGCCTTCCAGGTTCATGCCATTCTCTTGCCTCAGCCTCCCAAGTAACTGGGAATACAGGTGCCCACCACAATGCCCAGCTCATTTGTTTTGTATTTTTAGAAGAGACGGGGTTTCACCGTGTTAGCCAGGATGGTCTTGATCTCCTGACCTCATGATCTGCTCACCTCAGCCTCCTAAGTAACAGCCTTTTAAAAATAATGCTGTGAAAGGCTAGAAAACATTCCTTGCAATTCACTCCTGCCCTTTTGACCACAGCATGCCTCAACTAGCCTCTCTCTCTTGTTTCTTCTGCTCCCAGCAGCACTTCTGCACCCTTCACCCCCACTGGAAACCCAGACCTGGGCTTCCAAACACTGCCAAGTGACATCCAAGAGATCTCTCAGGGCCTCTACTGTATTAAAGTTTCCCCCAAAGTTTATGCTTCCTAAGGTTTGCTTTGATGACTTTTATTTTACCGTATCGTATCGTATCGTATCGTATCGTATCGTATCGTATCGTATCGTATCGTATCGTATTGCATTGCATTTTTGAGATGGAGTTTCGCTCTTGTTCCCCAGGCTGGAGTACAATGGCCTGATCTCGGCTCACTGCCACCTCCACCCACTGCATTCAAGTGATTCTCCTGCCTCGGTCTCCCGAGTAGCTGGGACTACAGGCATGTGCCAACATGTCTGGCTAATTTTTGTATTTTTAGTAGAGATGGGGTTTCTCCATGTTGGCCAGGCTGGTCTTGAACTCCTGACCTGATGTGATCCACCCACCTCAGCCTCCCAAAGTGCTAGGATCGCAGGTGTGAGCCACCGCGTCCAGCCTGATGACTTTTAAAAATCACTTTTCTGTTGCCTTCTTGGGTTAGCCAGAGGACAGAAAAACAGGGCAGCACTGGTGGCCATTAAGAACACAGGTTTCAGAGCCAGGCAGACCCGGCTCGAATCCCAGTTTTACCTCTTCCTAGCAGTATAACCTTGGACAAGTCACTTAATTGATCTCAGCTATAAAGTGGGGTTGTTCTGAGCAACCCAGGACATACTGGCTGGACAGTGCTTAGCTTTGTGCCTGACAGAGGATGACCAATTGTGGGATGGGGGTGTTCTGGTTATCACTGTTGTTGTTGGCATTCACATATATGGTAGACAGTGAGGCTTCTCCACTTGCTGCACCGTGCTCCCATGCCTTAGAAGAAGGTCATATGAATGGGCTTATAGCTGTCACACTTTGCAGCAGAAATTTCTAAGGCAAAGGGAAGGTAGCATCCCTAAGTACATTTTCAAATTAATTCTGTCACCAAGGGTTGAGTTCCTGGCTTTATGACCTGCCTTCCCTTGGTTGGACTTCCTCAATTTCTCTCCCCTTTGGGAGAGAAATAAAGGGGTTCAGGCTACCCTCCTTCCCAGCAGCAAGGCCAGGCATCAGAAGCACAAGATGGACCAGGTGCACAGAACTGTCCTGGGACGCTGTCCCAGGAATGGAAGGTTCTGAGAAGCCTCCCCACCCGGATCTATAAGACAATGCAGAGCACACAATGAAAGGACCCAGATCTGCAAAACAAAAACCTATTAAGAGGATATGCTGCTGGCCAGCATATCCCACATTGTCGATGGCAATGCCATGCCAGTATGTGACCTCTCCATGCCATGCTTCTGCTCAAATGGCAGCCAGCCGCACACTGACCAGAGTTCCTTACACTGGAGAGACAGTGGCATGGTCCTGAGCCAAAGGTGTAGGTCTTGAAGTCAGGAGATGTAAGGTTTCCAGCTCCAGAGCAGTGGGCAGGTGACTAAACCCTGTTCTCACACTAACAAAGTAAAAGATTATCTGCCCTCGGGAATGCTTGTAAGATTAAACACAACGATATCTGCAAATTGCCTCCCAGAAGGTGGTTGTACACATTAACTGTCTTCCGTTGATTCTGAAGCACATAAAGACAAGAGTTGGGATTCTGTCTAATGGGACTTCATTTGAAAAATGCCAATGGTTGTTTTATTAATAGTTTTTAAAAACCATTCAGTCTTGATTGCTACAATTAAATGGGGTTATAAGGCTTGCTCTTTGGAGATCGTCTTTTTTCACTCATCTCATTTTTCAGAAGAGGAAACCAAGGTCCAAGTTCACACAAAGGAAATAGCATTGGTCCAAAGACCGAAGGGAAAATAAGGTAATAGCAGTTATGATTCTATGACCCAGAAACCTAAGAGTTATACCACCAAGGAAAGGGAGAAAGAAATCAAGAATTTGTAGAGCCAGTGTTAATTAACTCATTTCTCTTCTGCCCTTTTCTATTGTTCTTAGAAGCAATTATGTCTCCAGTACCCTCTCTCCTACCTTCAGCCACTGCATAAAACTGTCACAGATTAAATCAAATTGTTCAGCCATTTCATTAGAGAGACTCCAGCTCTCATTCTCTGGGGGCATTTTCACTCTTCTCAAATAAAAGCCTCTTTCAGATAAGTTAACTCCTTCTTGAAGACTGTAGAAAGCCACTGAGCAGACCACTAAAGGGCTGTTGAGACCTGATGGTTTTTTTGGTAGTCATATAGCCCTGACACAGTCCCTTCTCTCACGGAGACTGAACTCTGACTGGCAAGACAGAACAGGAGGGAGTGCAAGCAACAGGAGAGAAGAGTGTTAAGGTAGAAGAACCCAGGCCTCCAGGACTGACTCAAACTTTCTCATCTTGTGACCCTGGGTACGTTTGTTTTCCTGGATGACCCTCATTTCTCCAATCTCAAAAATACAAGTTTAAAGGTTTTTTTTTTTTTTTCCCCCTGTAGTGGATTCCAGGAATCCCTCCAAAATAGCACACAAATGCTTGAGAAGAATGATAGAGCTGTTGGGAAGAGAGAGGATGTTGGAATTGTCTTTGATGGATAGCAAAGTCTTGTTCTGACTTGTTTTCTGGAATGGTTGACATAAAGGAGGGGAGAGATCAGACATTGTGGTGGGAGCCTGCTGCTTAGAAGCAGCTTGGGGGAGGGGACAGAGGGGAGGGAAGGCTGGCCGGGCTGGGGGCACCCTGGCATCTGGAGGGGTGGAACCTATGGGGGCAGGGTTCTGGGCACAATCACTAGGTGTTGAATGACACTCGATGAGTCAGGCTGAAAGGACAGAAAGGCATTGTTGGGACAGTTTGCCGTGTCTGGGGACACCGGAGATGGTGGCAAATCAGTGAGGCCAGCACACACGTGGTTTCAGAGTTAGTTCTGCATGTTGAGAACTTTCCCCAGAAGCCCAAAGGCCTCGGTGATGATAAACAAGGAGTCTGAGGAATCAAGGCAACTGGCAGGTTCCAGGAGGCCCACGCAGCAGTACAGAGGCAGGCATGTGCAGGACAGCCTGTGCAGGACAGCCAGTGCGTGTCACACATGTGTTTCCCAAGGCCTGTGCGGAGCAGCCTGTGCATGTCACACGCATGCTTCTGAGGCCTGTGCAGAGCGGCCTCTGCATGTCACACGCATGCTTCCCGAGGCCTGTGCGGGACAGCCTGTGCGGGACAGCCAGTGCGTGTCATACGTGTGTTTTCCAAGGCCTGTGTGGAGCAGCCTGTGCATGTCACACGCATGCTTCCTGAGGCCTGTGCAGGACAGCCTGTGCATGTCACATGTGCTTCATGAGGTCTGTGTGGGACAGCCTGTGCATGTCATATGTGCTTCCTGAGGCCTGTGCAAAGCGGCCTGTGAATGTCACACATGTGCTTTCCGAGGCCTGTGTAGGACAGCCTCTGCACGTCACACGCATGCTTCCCGAGGCCTGTGCGGGACAACCTCTGCACGTCACACGCATGCTTCCCGAGGCCTGTGCGGGGCAGCCTGTGTGGCTACAATCCCCTCAGGGCCAGGGAGGCTGCCTGGTTTGCCTCTCCCCTCTTGCCTGACTTGGGCCTTGGAGGCAGCACACTCCCACTATGTGGGTGGGATCCTGACTTCCTCAAGTCTCTGGCCCAGGGCCCAGCACCGGGTAGATGCCCAGGAAGTGTCGGCTGAACTGCGGGGAATGTGGGCTGGAGTCACACCACCTGTTGTGTTTCTGTAAGCATTTTGGGGAAGCACATTTCCTGGGTACCTTCGCCAGGCTCAGGGATGGACACACGGTCAATGTATCCTGGCCCTCCTGGACTCCAGGTGTTGCTGTTAGAACCTGCCCAGCCGCTAGAAGGTTCCTACCAAGGTAGAGGCCCTGGGATTTTGAGTGTGGATGTCTTTCTGGTTTGTGAGGATGGTAGGGGCAAGAGTGGAGAAAGAAGGGCCCGAGCCTTACATTTGCAAGGGCATCCTCGTTTCTAGTCACAAAGATCAATAGGATCCAAAAAGGATGGGGTTTGCACTTCACTTTAAACATGCTGCCCGTTCTAGCCAACCCTTCTGTGGTGCACTATGAGTTTATAGCTTTTGCAAGCCTTGTCATTGTCTTGGGAATATCACTAAGCATTAGCTTGAGTAGTAAGTGACAAGTTATTCATGTAAATGTCTAAGATACATGGACTTTTAAACAACTCTCATTTTGGTGTTTCTTGTTTCTTAATATAGTAGGAGTCTCAGCTCACATCACCCCTTCCCTTAAATTAGGGAGCTGTGCAGACCTCCCTCAGACTTGGCAGGGCCTTCACACATACGGCATGGAGACAGGATTCAAGGCCAGGGTGGGAGACAGGATTCAAGGCCAGGGTGGGAGTTGGACGGGCTGACTTTTGTGCCCTTCATAAGGTTCACTCCTGAGCTGCAGACACAGGCAGGTGGGAGATTAGTTTCCATTTGGGCTAGAGGCCAACGGGGCAACCCTGTTCCATCTCTGCTCTTTGACCCCACAAAGCAGGCAGGCTCTGTTTATGGATGTGTGCTTCCTCTCTGTGCTTCTACCATCCAGAGGGAATACGGCTTCCCTAAAACCCTATTCTCTGATAATCTATGTCTCCAAAATATTCGTATGAAGGTCTAGACTTGGAACTTTTATCATTAAGGACAATCAGTAAACAGAGTAATAACTAACATGTACTCTATGCCAGGCCATGTTCAAACTGGTTCCCATGCTTTATCTCAGTTAACTTTGTAACCACAACCCAACACTGTTCGTTCGATTAGTGTCTTCCCAAATGATTAGAAAAAGGTTAATGACTTGGCCAGGCACAGAGGCTCACGCCTGTAATCCCACCACATTGGGAGGCCAAGGCAGGTAGATCACCTGAGGTCAGGAATTCAAGATCAGCCTGGCAACATGGTGAAACCCTGTCTCTACTAAAAATACAAAAATTAGCTGGGTGTGGTGCATGTGCTTGTAATCCCAGCTACTTGGGAGGCTGATGCAGGAGATTCGCTTGAACCCAGAAGGCAGGGCTGCAGTAAGCCGAGATCGTGCCATTGCTCTCCAGCCTAGGCAACAGAGTGAGACTGCGTTTCAAAAAAACAAAAACAGAAAAGGTTAATGACTTGCCTGAAGTCATCTAGCTTATAAGTACACAGCGAAAATTTAAGCCTGGGTGGTTACCTTGGAAACTGTTATGGAGCAACCCAGAGATTTAGCATCAGTGGTTCAAATCTCAGCTCTACAATTACTTGCCATGTGACCTCACACAAGTCAGTTACCCCCTCTGAGACTCAGTTTCCCTCACTGCACAATGGGCTTAAGCATGATGCAAGGACTTTACAATGATCAAAAGTAACAGTCAATGTGAAAGGGCTTCAGCAGCATGCAGCCGGTACACAGAGTTGTTAGGAAGTTTTCCCCTTTCATCCTTTGTTAAAGCATGCTGACAAACTCAAACGGATGAAAAAATGTGGCAGCAGAAAGTACCTTGTCCTCATGCCTTTGGTTGTACAGACACACAGCTCTGTACTCTGAATTCCTGGTGCACAGAGTTGATGGTGAGGGCCCCTGAGGGGAGATACTTTCTGGGCCACCTGAAATGCTGCTTGGTTTCTCACACAAACCCTGCTGTGGCTGCTTACCATCCTCAGCGAGGGTGCGAAGGAATGGAAACTTTTGCCACCAACAGCATTTGCTAGCAACTTCCCTTTCTGTGGTTTTTCTGTCATTCCCTTGATAAAAGAACTTGAACTGCGCAAAAGTAACCAATCTTCACCAATCTCATCTTCACATATAAACAGCCGCCTTTCAAGAAGCAAGCTGCCAGAAAAATGATGCATGATGCTCTCTAAACTGGGTCATTCTCCACTTGGAGGGCTCAGGGCACGGTTGACTTTCCCCGTCTGTCTCCTATACCGTAGGCTCTGGGCATCACCAGCGGCCCCAGGGAAAAAGAAAGAAATGGGAAACAGCATGAAATCCGCCCCTGCACCTGCCGAGAGGCCCCTGCCCAACCCAGAGGGTAAGTCTGGCTTCTTTGGTGAGATGCTTAAGTCTTAAGATACAAGAGCCTGTGGTAAAGACTGGGCATTGGTGGATGCTGATAACTACTTAAATGGGGCAACGGGTACTGAAGGGCTCATTATATCCGTTTCTCTAGTTTTGCTTGTGGTTCAAATATTTCATAATTAAAAGATGAAAAGGATTGGATGCTTGGCACACCTGAAGGATGTCAAATCTTTGGCATTTTGAGATGGATCTCCAAGATCAGCTGGTTTAATCCCTCTATTTTCCAGGTAGGGAAACTGAGCCTCACAAAGGGAATGTGATCCACATCATTGGGCATTTGCTGATAAATATCCAATTCAGGCTCATCCGATTCTGAAATCTAGACTCCTGTTTACCAAACTCTGGCAGCCCATAATATAATATCATCCATATAGTTAGCCCCGCAAGAGCTGGATCTGTGTTACTTTTCTAAGCTAGGCACCGTCGTGACATCTTCCTGAAAACAAAGGAATCCTATGTCCCATTGGTGGGACTGCAAGGTAACAGGCATTCTCAGGGGAAGAGCCTAATATTGCAGGTCAATCAGTGAGGGCAAAAGTCAGCTTTTTGGAGAGATGTCAGGTTTGGCTAGATTCCCAAAGCTACAAAGAGTCCCTCAGCAATTGGTCAGAGGCCTGGGAGGGAACACCAGCGAATGATGGGCAAAGGCTGAACGTCAAATCCACCATGCTCTGGGCTCAGCTATGCTGGCCCCTTCTAATGGCCTGACCTTTATTTCCTCTGATTCCTAGTCCATAATTCTCATCTTCTGGGGTCTTGGGAAAGGGACGGTTAGGAAGGCTGGGGGGCGCCTTGGACACTTCTACTTCCCACCTTACATGGTAGCATTTGGGGTCTGGTGTCCCATCTCCTAGCAGGGATGACCACACATGGTTCCCAGCAGCCCCTGCAGCACTGCACTGGGAGTTCACTGGCACAGATGGCTGCCCTGTCTGCCCAGCTTGACAGGGGAGTGGACTGCGCCAGGTTCCTGCGCTGCCTCCAGGTACTACGCATTTCATGATTTCTGTGGCTCACTCACAAAGGAACCTTCTCACCGCTTCCAAAATGGACAGGCCCAGCTCGTGTGGTCTAATGGCCTCAGATGCCCCCAAGCCAGCATGCCAAGACCCAGCCACCCCACACCCCTTTCAAGTCAGATGCAGAACAATCCTAGTGGCTCTTATTTATCTGGTGAAGTAACTCCCCTTCCCAAGCCGAAAGGAAGAGGGATAAACAAAAAGAATATTCCCCAGGACCGAGGAGGTGGAACCAGATTACAAGGTAGAACAGAGCATGTGCCCTCAGGGCCCTGCGGACAGCAGCCCTCTACCTCCCGTGCCACACTCAGAACAGCGTGCAACATGCAGGGCGGCTAAGCTGCTGCTGCTGCTGTCGGGACAATGCGGGCTCTTTCTCACCCTCTCCAAACTGGCTTTGGTCACGGCCTCCTCCTCTGGTCATAACCACCGCTAGAAAACTGACACCACAGGGCCCTGGGACCAGGCAGGCTGGGGACGCACCCACCCACCGAACCCATCTTAGGTCGCCACCTCTCAGCCTGGGGCAGAGGGGCAGCATGCTTGAGCGAACCTCATGAAAACAGCCTCCAAGATTTGCTCATTTGCCTTCAACTTTTCAATGCAAATTGTCATGAAATAAGTTTATATTTTTCCATTATGTGGGTGGGAGGTCACCTCTAGAACAGAGATAGAGAGAGGGGTCTCCCCACCCCTCCACCCCCTGGTGAAGAGAATTCCCCCGGTCATACCCCATTTGTGATCCAGGCAACCACATCAAGCGCTGGTGGGCTGCTTTTCCAACCCCCAGCCCTGAAACGTTCCCCCGATCATTGGTCCTAAAGTTATTTCCTCTTTCTCTTGTACCTACTTGAGTGAGGGAGGGGAAGGCGGTGCAGTGATGCTGTATTAGGTAGTCCCCATCTGCCTCATGCACAGGGTCAGGGTTTTTACGGAATGAGCTCCTACTCAGCTAACGCTCCTGTGGTTGCTCATCCGGTTACCCTCAAACAAGTAACCTAGGAGATGGTGCAGGTCTCGCTCGTTGCTTTAGGCCAATGTGCAATTAGAGCCAGCTCCCACATTAGCTTCAGCGCCAGAGAGTTAAAGGCACCACAGACCCTGGCCCTGCACAGAAATCACACAGAGGACAGCCTGGACACTTTCAGACAACCATGTTTTCTGGCCTTTTGGGAGATCATTCTTCTCCCAAGCCAGGACTGTGAACGCCTTGGAATATGGCTTTGCCCATTTGTCTTTTTTTTTTTTTTTTTTTTTCCCTAAACTAAGCTTTTCAGAACATTCCTGATCAGTTGATTTCTCAGGAATTAATGTCATAAAACCTACAAAAGGAAGCAGGACTAGAGGGAAATAGAACAAGTTTCAGAGGCAGAAGGCCCTCACTGAACTTCCAGTAATGGTCTGTGGAAGCTGTGTGACTTTAGGTGAGTCACTCGGCCTGCCCCAGAGATCTGGATCAAGTCCCTCCTCAAAGCAACAGCACGATGCAGTACAGGCACCAGCAAAGAAGGGTGTGGAAACTTCTAAAAACTCCATTTAGGGTTACCTGACTGCACCAGGCTATATCTAAATGGCCATTCCCCAAAAGTTTTAAAGCGGTGGAACTGGTAGTTCTGTAACTTTCAAATCATCCCAAAGTGTTCATTTTCTCTAAAATTCTATGTATACTTCTGTACCAGACATGGGCAGTACAGAATTTTTTAATACAACCTAGGGAAGTCCCGCTGTGGTCAGGAAATGGCATATTTCCACCTTAAAATGAGCACTCCGTCTCTTGCTGTGATCTTTTTCCCCTCTTTGTTCTTTCTCTTCTTATCACCCTGACCTGAAGAGGCACCAACAGAGGCAGCAGCACAGACCCCTTTCTGCCCGTGCAAGGGTAGGAATAATGCTGTTTACATAGTCGCCCAGTGGAGAGAAGGGGGCGGTTGGGACTCGGGGAAGGAAGAAGGAGGTAGGGACCTCTCAAACCCAGCTTGCAGCTTCTCAGCAAGTGATCCTCATACCAGCTGCATCAGAATCCCCCGGGAAGTAGTTGCAATGCAGATTCCTGGTCCCCCCCCCAGGCCTACCAGTCAGAACCTGGGGATGGTGGGAGGTAGCCGCCAGCTGAATTTCCTACGAGTCCCTGGGGACCCTGTAACCCCTTAAGCTTGCAGACCACAGACCAGCTTTTAGTCCTGCCCCTGCACTGACACACAACGAGAGATGAGAAAGAGTTTATCTCCTTAGTCTCTCTGTCCTCCTTTGTAAAACGGGAACAATTAGAGTCGCTTGGTACTCACCGCCTCCAGACACAGTGCCCAGTGCTATACCTGCACAGACTCGATTCTCACAGCCCCACGAGGCTTCTGCCTATTATCATCTCTGTGTTGCAGTTGGAGAATCTGAGGTACAAGAAGCTTAAATGACTTGCCTGAGGCCATACAGCTCAGACGAGACAGCTGGAATTCAAAGCCAGGTAGTCTGACTCCAAGGTCCATCTCCCCACCTCAGTGTGTGCCTGAAAAGGACAGGGTTTCAAGAAGCCCGCATGTTCTGGGAGAGGATAGGCTTGCTCTCAAGTGACTGAGAATGTGCCTGGCCACCAGATTTAGTGACACAGATGCTCAAGTACCTTAGCAAGGGGTCCCACAGACAGTGAGTCTGTGTCAAATCTTGGACCAGATCCCTTTTTTCTATTTGCGTCTAACCTCGCTGCTGGTACATGAGATGGCCTTAGCCGGAACATGTTCATTCAACTTTTACATCATTGTACATTGAGGAACGTCATAAAATATATAACTAGCCTGAGAAATCCATGATGTCACATTGCTTAGAATAGCACTCAAGCTTTTTTAAAGTAAATTAATTTTTAAAAAGACATTATCAAGTAACTAGTGCTGTCGACTATGACAAAGGAGAGCTGAGTGGTCCAGACACAGCCACGCCCTGCCCTGCCCAGGGAGACCTGGTTTTAAAACCTGGCACTCAACTTCCTGGCTGTGTGCTCTTGAGCGGTCTTTGGACCTCACTGTGCCTCTATTTCCTCATACTCAAAATAAGGGAGTTTCAATCTATCAACCTCGCAGGGAGGCGTGAGGACTTCAGGGGTAACCTGGGTACCACCACGGCCCAGTGCCTGGTTCCCCTCAGAGCTGTGCTCCCTGCTGCTGCTGCTGGTGATGACAAGGAGGGGGAGGAAGGGGATGGTGGTATGAAAACAACGGAAGTCTGAGAAGCCCTGGGTGCCCAAGCAAAGCACATTCTGAGTCTATGCAGTCCAAAATATTCATTTTAACTATTTCTTGCTTCTGTTCTATGCTAGCCCTGCCTATATCCCTCTAGCATCTAAGAGTGTTGAGACTGACCCTGAAAAGCCTCCAGGTGTGTGCAGTTCCAATCTGTCCCCACTAACATATGGAAAAACCAAGGCATGGGCAGAAAAGAGCTTTGAGGGTTACTTGGTCTCAAACACAGCCCTTTACATACGACTAAGAGGGCTCACAAGCCTGGTTCACCGTGACCCGCAGAACTTGGTAGACTTTCTACCTGGCCCAGCTCTGTGTGATTGGTTAGTTGCATATATAATCCTGTGTGTGTGTGTGTGTGGCCTGAAGAAGACACTAAAAGTCAGGCCTGCTTTCACCCCTCAAGAGACCATGAGTTTAGGCATGACTCCAGGGAATGCAAAACAAGAGGCTACAATCCCTGGGCTGTACAGCTCCCTACCCACCAGCTGCCCTGAGCTGCTCATGCTATCCCTGAAGACTTAGCTGGAGTCTGCCTTTGTCTCCCCTGTTAAGGGTCAAGTGTGGGCTGAGGAAAGCTTGGAGATTAAGTGACAAGGAGAGCTGTGTGGCTCTGTGTAGGACCCCGGGCTTTAAAATCTTCATGCTTTTCCCTAGATATGTGACTAAAACTCTCCCAGCTTTGCCTTCTTCACCCTTAAATGATTACGTATTTTCTGTAGGGCTGGGCAGGGCACTGGAAGTGACAAATGACTAGTTTTACTAGATAGTTATAAGTGGGAGTGACTGAGAATGTTCTCAGCATTTAAAAAGAAATGGTCATGCAGCACCAAGGAATGACAATTTACAAAAGGGCCTGTCCTCTCTTGACTAAGTCCCGTAAGGCCTGCCTGAGTCCCTCCCCTTTGTAAATTCGTTTCCTGTTTTACGCTTTTGTACATTTTGTTCAACCTGACATTCTTAAGTTGAGCTATCAGCAAATATTTGGTCCTTTTAATTTCACCTTCTGTTCTCACCAAGTGGAGTTCATTTTTAGAGAGTAAGCAATTTTCAAGTTTACACTACTAGTTTGCAAAGTTTAGAAAGTTATTGGCTAACACTGGTTTTGAGTTGTGGTCTGGTGACCCTGCTCTCCATGAAAATAATATTACCTTCCACTTACTAAGGCAGGCCCTGATATGCAATACATCACGAATCCTTCACTCAATCCTATGAGGCATATTTTGGCATTTTCCCTTTTTATTCATGAAGAAATCAAGCTCAGATTAGTTAAAAATAAATCTCCCCCCAAATTGCACCACTATGTAGTGGGGGAGGCGGGATGTTAGCCAGTTCTGATTGATTTCAAAGCCCCATTCTCTCTCCCCAAAATTCTCTCTGGGTTTCTTCTTTCATGTGCAGTGCATATGTCTTCATCTAATTTGTTTCCTTATGTTAGGTCTGCAGTCATTCCACTGACTTCCTCAGCTGTCCTCTTCTCTGCCTCACTCAGTTATCTCTGCTTGAATTCAAACGCTGAGCTCTCCATAAAGCTAAGGAGTTCTGGGAGCAGATGACAATATGTTTCACCTTTACCAACAAACTTAAATTTCCTACATTGCATTTATTTTTCTGTAGCAACCAAAGCTCAGGGAAGACTTTGAAGGGATCCTGGCACCAGGCCTTGCTTAGAATGGCCACCCTGCCCCACAGAAGTACAAGTCAAACTGTAATACCTTCCCAGTGACTCTGTCCCGTTTGGCTAATGGTCATGATAAAGAGAGGTGAAATCTCTTGCAAAGGATCAGGCACAGGTTATCTGACGCTTAAGCAAGAGCCCAGATGCAAAGTTTCCTCAGTGATGTTTAAGTGCCATAGCTATCAAAACATCACTACTACGGAAATTCCACAGGAAACTTAACTTTGTTATTGTGAAATTGAAACTCTCCAACCCTCTAAGCCTGCCTTTCCCTCATTGGAACGGTGGTTTTTATAATGGGATTTTGCTTTTGTTTTTGTTTCTATTGGTTTTTGTTTTTAATGTTAGGAAAGACAATTATTCTGTTCCACAGTCTTAATCTTGAATTTGACATTAAACCTCAAACCCCTCTGTAGACACACCATCTACCTCAAGGTTCTATTGTTGTCACAGAGGACACACTCTGTGCCTCTCCATTTCAACATGTTTTTCACAAGGGGCTGGTTCCACAATGGCCACCTACCCAGCTGCCTCTCACAAATCAGGTTTCCTTCTGCCTGGATCTGCTTTAAAACTGCAGCTTGACAGCTGTATTTAAGGGGCACTGCAGCACAGGGACCGCTCTGCACATTCAGTAAGACTGCTTCGAGCGTCCTTTATAAAACACGTGTGGCACAGGCTACAGACACAGAAGACACCGGTATTCTGCCCTCCTGGAACTCACAGCCGGGGGTGGGGAGAGATGGGCATTCCCCTGACAGTCACACAAATGGGAAAATGCAACCTGGGGTAACCGCTTCAGAGGAAAATCTTAGGGGCCAAGAGGAAGAATTAGTACAGCAGGAAGGCTGGGCCTCCTCAGGAGCCTCTGCAGAGGTGAGTTTAGAGTTGACACAGGTGGGAGGGGTGAGGGAGGGAAGAGCAGGGTGTGTTCCAGGCAGAGGGAACAGCCTATGCGGAGGCTCTGAGAACCAGGGCACCTGGCAAGTTGGAGAAAGGCCCATCACATGTAGCCGAGGCAGCAGAGTACCACAGTAATATACAGCCCTTTCATATGTGGCGGCCATTAGTCCAGGAAGATGGATTTCCATCTTGAAGGTGCTTTTCAACCTCTCATTTTCCAGACTAGGAAACCCAGGCCCAAGAGGAGAAGGAGGCGTTCCACTCAGTGAGTGGCAAAGTCAGACTCAGCTTCTGGGCAGATTTGCCAGGAAGTCAAACAAATCATATGCCTGAGACCCCCTTGTTGGTACAGCACCTTCCTGGGGTCTGTCTCTCATTTTGTACTTGCAATTGTGTATTTTTTTCTCAAAGAGGACTGCCAAATTTGCATAAACTTTATGCCCTACCGAACGTGAACTTGCCCTTTGCGAGACCTTGGGACTTCTGGCCTCAAACTTAACACAACTGTAACGCTGCCTCTACTTACTGGGGTGAAGTCAAAGTGACACAGGGAAGAATCTCTTTTTTGAATTCAGCAAAGCAGAATGTGAGGGAGCTGCCCCCACAGGCTTGGGGAAGATCTGCAGCAGGACAGGTCAGTGGTCTGGCTGGGCCAGCCCTTTTACATCCCGACACAACTGTTTCTCAAAAGCCCTGATCCCTTTCCAAGACTTAGAAAGCCACTAAATAACACTCTTGGTTTCTGTCTCACATCCAGAAACTCTTGCTTTTACATGGCTTATTGTCAGTGACTCAGCTTCCCCAAATGAACAATACATTCGACTGCACTGTTCCACCATGATCACTGGCTTCTAATTCATTTATCAATTGATAAGCATAACCTTCACTCAAAACCTCACTCATCTTTCTCACTGATTCTACTCTTTAATCTCTCTTTAGACTTAGTCTGCCCGAGAGGCTTATGACTTAGAGGCTGCAAGACACATGAGTTGTCAGAGGCAGGATCTGGGGGTATGTGGATCCTAGAAAGTGGCTTGTTTGGGCCACGGAGCCCACAAGCCTGAGTGCTGGGATTTCTCCAGATCTTCTTGGGGTGAGCGAACCAGGGAACAGTTCCTCCCATGACTATTTATGTATCCTGTAGAACGTGAGCTCCATGAGAGCAGCAAGAATGGGCTCGCTTTGCTCACCTATGCTGACTCACGACAGGTGCTCAGTAAGTAGCTGCCGAATGAATGAACAGATGATGTTACCCAGAATTTTAAGTTCAAAGTCCCAGCCAGCAGGTGGAGTGATGAAAGTCATAGCAAATAATAACTGCATTTGCTGATATGGAAGACATCTTATTATTTCCCCCCAAAATGTATTCAAATATTACCCTGCATCTAATGCATCTGAATTACGTCAAATCACTAAGGATAGAAGCAGATGTATCGCTTAGTGTCAAAAAGCAAAATCACTGTCTCTCCTCTACGGTCAGGAGCCAGACAGCCCTCTTTCCTTCTCAAAACTTCATCAGAATTCCTTTCAATACACTATCGGGAAAAGTACTAAATTTTTCTTCCACCACCCCCACCCTCAACAAATGTCCCTAGTAAATAAATGAAAAAGAAATAAGTATTTTCTTTAACCTCAGAGTTACCGCCTCATGGTCCTAATGGGTCCTCAGAACTCATTTTTCCTGACACCCCTTCCCCAAAAATGTCATAGATATAACAACTCTGGGTCCCAGAGTGGACACCCGAGGCTTTGGTAATGAGAAGGGGTGTTGTTATGGAAACTTAGGTGAATGTATGTGGTGTAACATACTCTCATCTCCTCTCCTAAGGACCCTGGAATGAGGTATTATTAGTCCCATTTTAAAGACGGAGAGAGTGAGGCTAGTAGACTCAGAACAGGGCCTGAACCCAGCCCCTGTGACTCATCTCACAGCCTCTGGATTCCATTTCTCAGACGGGAACATCAGGGCCAAGGAAGGCTTAAGAATAGGAGTATGTCACTGATCCTCAGGGCTTGTACGCACACCCTGCAGAGCCATGTCTGAAGAGAGGACCTTGCTGTAAATTGGTGGTTCAAAACAAGAAAGGTATCTCCTGCTGGAAAATCTCATCTTCATACCCTCCCTCCCAAGGCTACCTTTAAACTCCTTGTGAATAAAAAGCAACCTGCCCCCTTCCCCCTTGCCTTTGTTTCCCCAGGACTTGATAGCGACTTCCTTGCCGTGCTGAGTGACTACCCATCTCCTGACATCAGTCCCCCAATATTCCGCCGAGGGGAGAAACTGCGTGTGATTTCCGAGTGAGTCAGCTCTCCAAAACTTGTGCAATCTTCAAAACAGGATAAATTTGGTTTGGGTGAAAAGTATTTGATTTTTAGCTAGAGTGGTGTAGGTCCACATGAGTCCTGGTCCCATTACGAGGTGAGAAATTTGACCCATACTGCAACCCTCCTCTTTAATGTGGCCAGTGCTCTAGAACTTTCCATAGCTCTCCACTGCCTGGTAGATCAAATTTAAATTCCTTAACTTGACTTTTGAGATCCTTTATGATCCAACCTCTTATCATATTTTTCTCATCTCCCACCACATGTGCAGTGTTGATGCTATGTAGGAATGAAGACTGGGAAGGCAGGCCCAGAGTCTGGAAATCCTTTGGATGAGAAATATAAAAGATTTGCCTTCTCTCCTCTTACCTCTGCAGTCTGATTCAATATGGGCTATAGAACATGACAGGAGTTCTGAGCCCCTTTTATTTTGATCTTCATTGATGCAGATAATTGAAACTATATTTGGTTATACTGCAGAATATAAATCAATATAGTAAAGATTTATTTTTAAAAAGCCTCCAACAGTTGGGAACATTAACTGCTAAATCCTGAAAAGCAGCTATTTCGAGCACACGGGAGGGTTTCCCAGTTGGCTTGCAATGGAGGGCTATCCACTGGACACATATACTTTAAAAGGTAGATTTTCAGATGACGGAATTTGGGTTAACGTGGCCAGTGACAGATCTTAAAAGAGGAATGTTCCAACCTGTCCTGGGTTAAATCTGGTTACTCTGTTCATTCATCCTTTGGTTTTGCTATTTACCTATCTCTGTGTTCTCTGTTCTTGTTCTCACAGTGAAGGGGGCTGGTGGAAAGCTATTTCTCTTAGCACTGGTCGAGAGAGTTACATCCCTGGAATATGTGTGGCCAGAGTTTACCATGGGTGAGTATGTTTCCCAAATGGCATCAATTAAGCATGATGCTTATGCTGCTGACTCATAAGGTGGAACAAAGTTTCCAGCATTCATAGTGGAAAGGAAGGCACTGGGTCAAGAAGAGATAATCCTGCTCCCAACCCAGTCAGTAAGGAAAGGAGCAACCTTGAGCTAATTTCTCTCTTCTGCTCTCTGGGACTCAACTTCTCCCTCAGTAAAATGAAGGAAGTTGGACCTTTCAGCTCTAACCTGGTGTTCCTGGCACAGAATGGTAAACAGCTGGGAAATGTTATCAGAGGGCACAGCACAGTGCAGAGACTAGAAGTCAGTGTGTCTAGGTTCAAATCTTGCCTCTGTCACTTACTGGCTGTGTGCCAGTGAACAAGCTTTTTATGCATCAGTTCCCTTTCCTCACCTGTCAAGTAGAGATCATAACATAGAACGACAGGGATAATCATATATGACAATATGATCAAAATGTAGGGTTGTTAAGAGAATAAGATATAATGATACATGTATAGTTCTTGGAGCAATGCCAAGCATTACAGTAAGCACTCGATAAATATTAGCTATATTCTAATCAAATACCTATCCAGAAACACACAGAATCCTTACTGCCAAAAATGCTTATGTGCCTTCCTTGAAAAATGGGTAAGACGAACAAGATAAATCTTAGAAAAGTAGGCTCAACCGATGAGAAAATAAGCACCCTGCTTCCTCCTGTAGTCATGCCTGTGAGGCCTCTGCAGCCTCCTGGGTGGCTTTGGAGTCCTGCACACCTGGGCACAAATCTTCGCTTCCCTCCTTCCATGTGAGGGGCTTGGAAAAGTCGCTTCACCTCCTGGAGTTACGCTATCCTCATCTGTCAAGTTACCAAGGCCAGAAGTTGGCAAAGAAATGCACAGCATATTGGAAATGGAGAAGAAAGGAGGCATCCATTGATAAACACTAAGTTACTTCTTCACGTCCAGAGGAGGACTCTACGCGCCACATACTCATCTTGCGAAACAGAGATAACCGCCTGAGTCCTTTGAAGACTGGAATTCTGCAAGTTTAATTTCAGTATTCATGATCTTAAAACTGTGAATACCAGATGCCATTTCCATGCTTAGGATGATGAAGGTGAACAAAAGTGGAGCAGGAGCTGCCATGCGAGTCACGTTCTGAAAGAGATGGGAATCACATGACTCTTCTACATCAGCTGCTCACCCTGGGGCTATTCATTCATTAGCAAGCATGCATCAAGGCCTTCATGCTGAAGGTGTGGGGCCGCAGCTGGTGGGAGCTGGGGGTGGTGAAGACCCAGGAGGAGTGACATAATTATGACCCTGAGAGGCTACCAATCTAATAGAGGTGATCATATCCCTTAACATATCGAATAGGAAGAGCAGGGCTGGGCACGGTGGCTCACGCCTATAATCCCAGCACTTTGGAAGTCTGAGGCGGGTAGATGGCTTTGAGGCCAAGAGTTCAAGACCAGCCCAGCCAACATGGTGAACCCCCATTTCTAACAAAAATACAAAAAGTAGCCAGATGTGGTGGTGCGTGCCTGTAATCCCAACTACTTGGGAGGCTGAGACAGGAGAATCACTTGAACCTGGAAGGTGGAGGATGCAGCAAGCCAAGATCACGCCACTGTTCTCTAGCCTGGGTGACAGAGCAGGACTCCATTAAAAACACACACACACACACACACACACATAAATAAAAGGAAGAGCAGCAGTGAAGTATGGTGGTTATAGAATTGGATGTCCCAGAAAAATGCATTCTAATTTTAACTCTATCAACTGCTGACATGGTATCTTGAGCAAATTACTTAATCACTGGAACCCTTAGTATTCCTGTCTGTGAAAGAGAGATAATGCTACCTGTCTTAGTGGGTGGAGATGAGGATTAGCTTTCAAGTGCTTAGTATGGTGGGAGGCCCATTCCCGCCTTTCCTGGGGGAGGGCTTGTTCCAGATCCTAACGGCTGTCTTCCTCCTTTCCAGCTGGCTGTTTGAGGGTCTGGGCAGAGACAAGGCCGAGGAGCTGCTGCAGCTGCCAGACACAAAGGTCGGCTCCTTCATGATCAGGGAGAGTGAGACCAAGAAAGGTGAGTGACCCCCAACTCATCTTTCCCCGTCTGGGGCAGACAAGCATGTTTTGTTCCCGGCTGACTCATTACGTGGCTTCATTTTCCTTCCTCCTACGTCCATGCAAATCGATCCGATGTAGTTAAGCTCCCTGCAGCCCACATGCTGCTGGGGAGGCCAGTGGAGAAGCAAGGAGACTAGAGACAGGCAGTGGGGAGCCGGCTGGGCACGGCCACGGGCCTGGCCAACATCAGGCCTGATGACTCCTGCTGGAAATTTTTCCAGCAACTGAGAACAAAACTGAATGCAGTGTGTAGGCAGCATGTTGGGCAGATAGAACATAGGCTTTGGTACAAGCCTGGTCTGTGCTGTCAAGCTCTGGGACTGATTTGTCTGAACTCAGTGTTCTCATCTGTGAAATGGAGAGAACACCCCTCCCTTGTAAGGTTGTAGTGAAATTCAAATGTAATAATGTTTGTGTTGGTCTTGCTGCACAGAGAGTCCCGATGTCAGTTTCTTCTGTGCTCTGTAACTAAGTCAGACAGCTCAGAGAATCAGATGTGTTCTCACACACAGTCACCATCCCCTCTAGCATTACAATTTCCTTGCATCATACACATTAAGTACCTCAGTAAAAACATAAATAGAGTGAGCTCTTTGTCACGATTCAAAGCAAGGGTCCCAAGTTCCAATTTTAGCCTTACAAATTACTAAGTTACCACTTCTCTCTCTCTAAGCCTTGGCCCCCTGATCTAGACCATGAGATTCACAGTAGGAGAGTACCGTGTTTATTCCCAAATACTTCACAGCTAGGATTTTCCCAGACTAAATCATAATAATAGCTTTTTTAAAATTCAGAAGGTATCTTCAAGTTCCTGGCTTGCTTCTTGTACATTTGGTATCAAATAAGAGAAAACACATTATCTGAGAGTACTTTCCATGCACCTAATAAGTGCCAAAGCCACCTGGTGCTAGAGCCCTTCGCCAAAATGGGCACCAGCCTTGCTTTCCGAAAGCAGGGACCCCATACACATGATTTAAAAAAATCCAAGATCAACTTTTCTCTAAAAGACAAACATGCTGGGGGACAGAAAGATCAATGCAAAAGCAAAACATCCTGTGCCTGTCCTAGAGGTCCCCGGAGGCAGGATGGCCCGACTCAGAAAGAAACTTCTAAACTGGCCTGGCCAAACGGAGAAAGAACCCAGGGTGGGTGCCGCAGCTCATCTAAAAATAAAGATGTCATCAGGCAGATGTGCCGTCCTGCTGGAGCTGGGTGGGTGTGGCAGGCCCCCCGTGGCTATGCAAAGCTCTGACAATGTTTTACTTGCTACCCTCGGTCTGCTTACCACACTCCCAGTTCTGCTGACCTTACGGGAAGGCTCACGCTGGGTTGACTCATGGCAGGCCTGGGGCACTGTGAGGGACGTGCTGAGGACAAGGTTCACACCCCAGGGTGGCATTCCCAAGCCCCATGCCTCTGGCCACATCTCATAGGGGCTCTAGGCCTCTGTTTTCCCATCTTTAAAATAATTGGGGGCAATACCTCCTATGATCTTTCTGAGAATTAACAGAGATTTCTTGGCCATTGCTTAGCCCTGCCCAGCAGAGATAGCAAAGAATCAATCAGCTCCCTTTCTCCTCTGTCTCTTGGGTGTTTTCTACTCCTGGAACCCCAGAAGATAGAGCAAGAGAGCACCCTGAAACATGGCCTACATCCAATTCTCTCATTTTGCACTTGGGGAAATCGAGGCACATGCCCGCGGCTCTACTCTTACCAACCCATACCAGGTCATTGCTCTAACGAGGCTCAAAGAGCAATAACCCGCCTTTCACGCGGTTCTTATGGATACCCAGAAAGATGACTCAGCTGCTCCAAATTTCTGAGAAGACTAAGCATAAGTCAGAGAGAGTACAGACAAAGAAAGAAGGGGCATAACTGCAAGGACCTGTTCAAATGTGTGCTGTGGCAGCACTGGTGGGACAGGGGCTGAAAAACAGTAGGGATGACATCTTGGAGTATACTCGGGAAGGAGTCAAAAACCACCACGGACCCTGGAGCTCCAGGTTGCAACCACACTACAGTCATTCCGTTTGGCCTTAGGATGTGGAAGCACCCCAATGTGTTTGCCTCAAAAAACAAAGAGGACGAGGCCGGGCACGGTAGCTCAGGCCTGTAATCCCAGCACTTTGGGAGGCCGAGGTGGGTGGGTCACTTGAGTCCAGGAGTTCAAGACCAGCCTGGGCAATGTAGCAAAACCCCATCTCTACAAAAAATACAAAAATTAGCCGGGCATAGTGGCGCATGCCTGTAGTCCCAGCTACTCCAGAGGCTGAGGTGGGAGGATCCCTTGAGCCCAAGAGATGGAGGTTGCAGTGCGCTGAGATCGCACCACTGCACTCCAGTCCAGGTGACAGAGCAAGACCCAGACTCAAAAAAAAAAAAGCCAAGAGGATGAAACCTGTGCTCCTAAAAACCTATAAGGACCATATGACGAACACATCTGCTTTGACACAATAATACACTCCTGCAGTCTGTAACAGGAAGCAACATCTAAACAGAGAAGGGTCTAGTGGAAGGAAGGGCTGCGTCCTAGCATCACTGTTGTATCCCAAGGGTGGGCAGGTATCCCTGCCTCAGTGGTGGTGCGCTGGTTAGCTGGGTGCCTTGGGGTGAGGACAGGTGGAACCCACTGACTTTTCCTCCACCTCCTGCAGGGTTTTACTCACTGTCGGTGAGACACAGGCAGGTAAAGCATTACCGCATTTTCCGCCTGCCCAACAACTGGTACTACATTTCCCCGAGGCTCACCTTCCAGTGCCTGGAGGACCTGGTGAACCACTATTCTGGTAAGAGACATTCAATCTGGAGTGACTGTGATGGTGGAACCCCTCTTAGCTAATTGCTCCGTGGCGCTATCTGTCTGGAATGCAGAGGGGTCACCAATAAATGCAGTGATTTACTCTTGCTTTCTGCCCATGCTGCCTTCATGATATGCTCTCTTGTTAATTCAGACTGTAAATTTCAGACTGAAACAGATTGCTTGCGCATGCTGCCTTAATAAGCAAAATGCAGCTAATCTCAAATTTGCCCTCTCTTGACCTGTGCATTAAACAAGTTAGGGTGTGCCTAGATTCACAACTGCAACCAGCTTGCACATCCTTAAGTGGGCCATACATATTCAAGCCTCTGGGGCTCTGTTCTAGAGTACCACTCATTCTCCCTTTTCTGCTTGTCAAAATCCTCATTGACCTTCAAGGCCAACACGAATCGCCTCTGCGATGAAGCTGTAGGAGTTAGCAGTGGCTGCCTGTCTTCGCTGTGCTCACAGCATGCCAAGGATTTCTTTCCCAGCATTCTGATCATGCTCCCGTGTGGCCTGGTTAATTGTGTGCTAGGCTGTGTTCCTCAACAGGCTCCTAAAGACTAGGAATTACATTTAACTCATTTTTGTGCCTGTCACAGACCCAGGAGAGAGGTCTGAATTCTCCCAGGCTGATAAGATGGGGAGCATCCACTGAGATAAAGGAAGCATCATGTGGTGTTGGTGGCTGGAAGAGTGTAGGATACTGCCACAGAGAGACAGTTGAGTTACAGTGTGAAAGGCCCAAACATCAGCTCAGGAGTCAGAACTTTACCCTACAGAAAAGGGAGAAATTGTGAACAGTTAGCTAAATGCTAAATTTCCAAAAACCAGCTCTGGAAGCTCTGTTTCTATCCCAGATCCACTCAGTGTTAGCTGGGCAGCCGGAGGCTGGCTGTTTGTGTCTCACTTTCTTCATCTGTGCCAGGCAGACACGAATAGTTCCCCCTCCCAAGGACACTATGAGAGTCCACAGAGTCAGTTCATGGAAAGTGGGGAGGGTGCCTGGCTCATAACCACGAGCTTCCATTAAATACCAGCCACTTTTACCCAGCGGAACATCAGCGTTCTCCCCACTTACTCGCATATTGCATGGAGGAAAGGAAGAGGTTGCTTTTGCTTTGACAGCATCTTCTCCCTTCTGGGTTCAGGATGCTTGACCTCACATGCTTGGGGCAACTTTGTTGGCATTCTCTTGTATATGTGGTCTTGAACTGAGCAAGCAAAGTGCATTTCAAGTAGAAACAAGTCCACAGGACTTTGGTTATCACAGCTGGCCCATGAGAAGCAGCAGGGCATGAAGCAGAAATAGCTGCTCAGGAGAGGGAGGTCCAAGCTCAGATCTGCACCTTGTGAGGCCTTGGGCAAAGTCAGCTACCCCTCAGAACCTGGGGTCCCCATTTATGGGAGGTGAGTGAATACAGTCTCCTAGCAGGTGACTGAATAAATATTAAACACGATCGTTCATGTAGCGTGTTCAGCATAGCCTACCAAAGAGCAGATGCAAAAAAATAACACATATTACTTGTGATATCTGAAAACTGAGCAGCCAGGTAAAACCGAAAGAGGAAGGGAGTCCTGGAAACAGCCAACTTATATTGGTTGTAAGAAAAGGCTGGTTGTGGTATTTGGCTTTTAATAACAACCATCGGAGGGGGTGTGGAGACCATAAGTTTTGCATAGACAAAAGCAAACATGAGAAGGATGCTGTCCTAGCAAAGCTTCTAGGGACCATGAGGCCATGAGGCTATCAGACTACCCAAATCTACCTGCCGCTGCTTAACCGTGGGGGATATCTCACCCCAGTGCAGCACTGGCGTCTTCCCACGGTATGTTCCTGGTCATCGAACCACTCAATGGATTACAGTCATCTGTTCACCTCTGTGAATAACTGAAAAGGTGTAAAAACCCGAAGTGCTTCCTATGCCCCATTGAGAATCCCCAAGTGGAAGACACATGGCCACTTTTATCTCCACTGGATTCATTCTAAAGACATGGGCTGGGCACGGTGGCTCACGTCTGTAATTCCAGCACTTTGGGAGGCTGAGGTGGGCGGATCGCCCGAGGTCAGGAGTTTGAGGCTAGTCTGACCAACATGGTGAAACCCCGTCTCTACTAAAAATACAAAAATTAGCCAGGTGTGGTGGCAGGCACCTGTAATCCCAACTATTCGGAAGGCTGGGGCAGGAAAATCGCTTGAACCTGGGAGGCAGAGGTTGCAGTGAGCCAAGATTGCACCACTGCACTCCAGTCTGGGCAACAGAGCAAGACTCTGTCTCACAGGAAAAAAAAAAAAAAAAAAAAGACACAGAATGAGAGGAATTGTGCACCAGGGGTTTGAATAGACATCTAACAACAGGTTGCTTATAATTTTTATCATGATGCCTTTTGGCAAATTACTTGGCATCTTGGAGGCTCAGTTTTTTCATTTGCAACATGGGGATTAAAATGCAATAATCTTCACAGGATTGCTGCTAGTTCAATTGAAAAAAAAAAAAAAAGATGCATGTGAAAAATGTGGCACCTAAAGTACACCATGCATAGTGGTTACTGGGAGAACAGAGTGCGTGGGGCATAAATGAATTCTAAAATATGGCTGGGAAAATCAAGGGCTAGGGACCTTAAGGGTCTAGGAACCCTTGAATATAGAGGTGTTGGACCCTAAAGGTGCAGAGGAATGTGCATTCTGATGAACCATGTAGACATGGTTGAAATACACCAGCGTGTCTGAACCCAAGGGACAGCTGGAGGATGTCTTTCTTCTCTATTTAAGAGGCAATGAGTTGCTTTTAGAATGAGTCAATAAGATTGATTTTGGTCACATTTCTATGGCCCTGAGTAAGTTACTTCACCTTGGGATGCTCAGTTTTTCCCTCCCCAAAATGGGTATAAAAACACTGATGGCCACGTGTGGTGGCTCACGCCTGTAATCTCAGCACTTTGGGAGGCCAAGGTGGGTGGATCACGAGGTCAGGAGATTGAAACCATCCTGGCCAATGTGGTGAAACCCCATCTCTACTAAAAATACAAAAAGTTAGCCAGGCATGGTGGCATGTGCCTGTAATCCCAGCTACTTGGGAGGCTGAGGCAGGAGAATCGCCTGAATATGGGAGGCGGAGGTTGCAATGAGCCAAGATTGCGCCATTGCACTCCAGCCTGGCGACAGAGCAAGACTCCGTCTGTAAAAAAATAAATAAATACATAAATAAAATAAAATAAAAAACAATACTTACCACACAAGTTGATCAAGGCCTCAATGAGATCCAGGGGCTGAGGCTAGCTCAGTGCTGGGCTCATGTTATGTGCTTATGAGTGGTGGTTCTTTTGCTCTTTGTCAAAATGTATTTTTCACGCTGAGTATTAACCTGCCTAAGGAAGGACACTCACGGAGTGTCCCCTGCCTGTGCTGCACACTGCAGCTGATCTCTCCAGCCTCTGCATCTGACTTCATCTTCCTCGCCTCATAACCTGGGAGGTCGTTTCCATTTCCAACCCATGACAGGTCATTATTTTAGATTCCCATCCAATTAAATCTCCCTCTAAATTCATGGTCTCACCTCCCATTTCTCCAAGGGCACCTGTGTGGGTGGACATTGGAGTTCACAGTTGAAGTCAGACTGAAACCATGTAACAGGGTCTTCCTGGCTTGCCCGCCCTGTGACAGGCTGAGTGTGCTCCTTCCGCTACAAATTCCTTTTGTTCTTTGGCAAGGATGCCCCAGAGAGCACTCCATAAATCAGATGGGAAGTGGGGCCTGTCAGAGGGGTGATGTGCTTTCTAAAACCTGGTGGTGGATTGGCTCTGAGGCCAGGGGTGGCTTAGTCCTGCTGGAGGCCAGTGGCACCTCACCCCCTTGGCCACATCATCTCCCCCCGGGGCACAGAAGCACTGGGGTTTTCAGCCTGAACAAGACTACACAGAATTTCCTCAATCTCTAAGATGGCTGAGTACAGCAGAATCAAGTCTTTCTCATGATAACATGGGCTAGGGAGAAGCCTTCCAAGAGAAAGAAGCTACACTGTAATGTACCTGGAAAGACAGGGGACCCTGAGAGTCAGACTTTTTACACAGAGATTTTCATACAAGGGAAAAAAGAAACAGGTTTATTTAATTTTTATTCTTTTTGTGCGTGAGCCTCTAGAGTGAAAGGGAGATTATTTTCATTCTTTCTTTGTCTGCATTCTCTCTTTGCCCTCTTTATCTTTGTTTTCTCTTCCCTCCCTTCCTGTATCTTCTACTTTTTGTGCTATTTTCACCTCCTCCTCTTCCTCCTTCTCCCTCTCACCTTCGCTTTTCCTCCTCGCCCTCTTTCATTCCTCCTCTGCTCCCTCCCTCCTTTCCTTCCTTCTTTCATCGTTTCTTTTATCTTTCCTCTAGAGGTGTATTTAGTCCACCTGTGCCATTCTAAATGCACAATTGTGGGGATCAGTGTTGTACACAGCCCCATTCTCACACCCTGTGAGGTCAATGGATTGGGCCTTCATGGGAAACCCTTGAAGGCCGCGGCCTCTGCAGGCACTCACTTGTTCCCTCATTTCTTTCATTCTGCAGTTGAGGAAAGGAAAGCTCAGAGAAGTTCCTGGTAATTTACGATCGGGGTAAAATTCAAAAAAAATTCAAACTCAAGCTTGGTTGATACTGGATCTTAAACCTCTCTCTCTGCCCGCGCCCGGCTAAGTGCAGAGGATACCAGGGCATGCTTACATTTCTCAAACAGTTGGGCACACGGCTTTCAGCACTGCCACTACCTACCATGCCCCTTTGAAATCTCAGGTCCAGTTCCCCATGGCAACAGCCAGGGAGCTGCACTGGTGGGTGTCTCAGGCCCAAACCCTACACTGGCTGAGGCATATCCAGGGTCCCTGACCGGCTGTCTGCTTCCTCCTCAGAGGTGGCTGATGGCCTGTGCTGTGTGCTCACCACACCCTGCCTGACACAAAGCACCGCTGCCCCAGCAGTGAGGGCCTCCAACTCACCTGTCACCTTGCGTCAGAAGACCGTGGACTGGAGGAGAATGTCCAGGTGAGTATGGTGTGTGTGTGTGTGTGTGCATGCAAGTGCTCCATGAACATGTGAGCACAAAACAGTATGTGTGCCTAGTACCTGAAAACCATGGCCAGGGTCAGCCAGTCCTGCTGAAACTAGGGGGTGAGCACCCCACACAAGTGTAAACCAAGGGAATCCCTGGGTGCAGGGGCAGCCTCAGGCCTCACGATGTGTGTGGCAGCTCCCCGTGTTTCTGCAAACATTTACTGAGTCCTTATTCTATGCCAGCAGTATACATTCTAGCTGAAATATACCACTTTTCTTTTTCTGATTGTTAGGATACTAGAAACTAACACACCCTGTGTAAATTTAATATTATTTAAAATCCACTCACAAAGCTTAAACACATCAGCAGAATCCTATAGTGACTTCTTTGTTTTTTCTAAGAGAAAAAAAAATTTCATGGATTTGTTCTGTTTATTCCATTGTCAGCCCGTGAATTTTAAAGGATATCTGTAGTTTGGGATTTGTGGGTTATCTTAATAATTCAGTATCAATCCAGACATCCCACTGGCAAATCAAAGAAAATCAGAGATCAAAAGTATGCAAGACAGGAAGAAAACTACTCTTTCTTGTAAATAACAAAAGTTAATTTTTACTAAAATTTACAGTTGGAAGTGTCAGCCATCCAAGAAAAGAGCAGTTCAGATGGGTTAAGTGATTTGTACAAGATCACATGGCCCACAAATGTTAGAACCAGAATTAAAATAATGAGTTAGAATGATTGCAGTTAGAGTAGTTAGAATAATAGGTAAGGGTAATAATTAGAATAAGTTAGGGCCAGGCACGGTGGCTCATGCCTGTAACCCCAGCACTTTGGGAAGCCAAAGTGGGCAGATCACCTGAAGTCAGGAGTTTGAGACCAGCCTGGCCAACATGGTGAAACCCTGTCTCTACTCAAAATACAAAAAAGTAGCTGGGTGTGGTGGTGGATGCCTGTAATCCCAGCTACTCAGGAGGCTGAGGCGGGATAATCACTTGAGACAGGGAGGCGGAGGTTGCAGTGAGCAGAGATTGCACCACTGCATTCCAGCCTGGGCAACAGAGCGAGACTCCATCTTAAAATAAATAAATAAAAATTATAATAAGTTAGAGAAATAGTCACCAGGATTTTTGTTTTTCTTTTCCTGCTGTTCTCATTTTCTTGCCCTTTATCCCCTCCTCTCTCTATAACTCTCTTTTTTTCCCTTTCTCTGTCCCCTTTTCTTCTGACCAACAGACTGCATGAGAACCCTGAGGGAACAGAGAACCCACTTGGGGTAGACGAATCCCTTTTCAGCTATGGCCTTCGAGAGAGCATAGCCTCTTACCTGTCCCTGACCAGTGAGGACAATACCTCCTTTGATCGAAAGAAGAAAAGCGTCTCCCTGATGTACGGTGGCAGCAAGAGAAAGAGCTCATTCTTCTCATCACCACCTTACTTTGAGGACTAGCCAAGAACAGACACAATGGTTCATGCCCAAAAGGAATAGAAGTTCCAACTATTGCCTGGGATCTTGCAAAAAGCAAGGTTCCCTGATCCCTGGGAATCTCACATATTTTAAAAGCCAAGAGAAGCCACATGGAGACTCAAATTCACATCTTGTCTATCCACATCGTGACCAAAGGAACCCCTCCCTGGTGTCTGACCAGGGCTGTGGCATCACGAAACATTGGATCATGACATGTCAGGCGAGGCTTGGAAGAGCCCAGCATGTCTGTGTGCACACATTGCATGTGTGGGAAGGACAAAGCCACTCGCACAAGGAAGTGCACCAGGACTGTTCTCCAAGGAACTGCACCTGTCCAGATAGTACTCTGAGGTCATTGGAGAGAACTTCTGTATGGGCAAGCCTGAGAGGGAGAGGAAACAAAAGCTGTGGCCTGGCAGAAGGTCTGGGTTTGCAGATGGGTGCCCTGAATGGAACTACTTTAACCAATCCGTAGGGACCTCTGGTATGATTTCCTCTCTTTTTAAAGGAACTTCGTGACACTAAACGTTAGCCCAAAGGACTTCCTAGCCTTCAAATGGGAGATACCTTTGGCCTGCTCCCGCACCAAAGCCATGTGGGTGGAAGTCAGATGGCCCCCCCTGATTCTGCAGAGGGCCAGGAGAATGAGAGGAAGGCTGCTGGCAGGGAAATCAAGGGGACGAGCCTAGAACTGCACCAGCTTCCCTGATGTCTGCAGTCATGGCTTTGCAGCGTAGACAGAGCTTCTCTGAGATGCTGGGATTCTTGTCTGTATGAATGCATCAACTATTCATTTATTACCTGAATAGGCATTGCATTAAGTCCTGTGTAAGGTGTCAGGCAAGCCAAAAAAAAAAAAAAAAAAAAAAAAAAGAAAAGGGTGCATAAGTCCCAACCCCCAACAGAGGTGTTCACGGTGTAGACAGGGAAAAAAAATGTATAAACAAATGTGTAAAAAGAGAAATCAGCTCATGGCTTAGGATGGAATTGGAGAGACAGGTGAGAGACACTCAGGGGCTCATTTTCCAGCTGCTCTTCAGAGTGGAAGGGCTGGCTGGATCGGGTAGGTAAGAATAGTTGGATTTTTTTTTTTTTTTAAAGAAATGGACGCAGTCTAAAGAATTAACTCACCCAGTACTTTATTCTAAGAAGGGTCTGGCATCCATATGAGGAAAAATGCTGAACTCCAGGAAAGATGGGGAGTTCAAGTGGATTAATGATGTCACGCATAATTTTAAGAGACAAGGGAGAAAACACAATGTATAGCCAGAGAAGGAGAAGCTGCCATCCAAATCCTGCTAGGAAAAGAGTGGGCTGCAGATGAATCTATGACTCATGTTTCCCGGTTTCAAAGGGATCCTGGGGAAGGAGGGGAACATGTTTGCCATATCTTTCCCTGTCTGTCTGCTCACATAAGCATTCCGTCCATCTGAGCTCATCGTGCTAGTGGTATGTGTATGTGCAGTTACACGATTTTCTGTATCATAGATTCCAGTGTGTTTATACAAGGAGACATCTGTGGTTTCCCCAACAATTCCAAAAGGCTATTTCAAAGGAACCAGCCAACGTATGAGAAATGAATGTAACACTGTGGATATTGACTTCCCGCATAAGGCAGGTGACCCCCTGAACTCCAGATGTCTGCACAGCATCTTATGTTCTTGTGTATTGTTTTCTGTTGTGAAGAATGTGATTGGAAAGTTTGGGGAGCACCCAGAGGGATTTCTAAATGGGAAGCATTACATTTTGCTAAATCATGTATTTATTCCTGATTAAAATAAACCTAATAAATATTTAACCTTTAGCACATAGGGAGAGTTTCTGGGTTGAGGGGGATGGGTGCTTTATTCAGAAGCTCTGAGGGTTTCAAATTCTCAAACAAATGTACAACTAGAGAGAGAGGAGCAAAGATCACCCAGAGAAACCTGGTGCCAGTTAGCAGCTCAGCATCTTCTTTAGGTGTGGCCTTAAGAAAAACCAGAGTGTATGACTCTGGGGGGTGTCTCATGAAACTTGAAGATGGGTCTAAGGGTTGAAGGAAAGACCAAATTCTGAACGATTGTTATAAAAACATCTCGCTAGATTTTCTGCACATTACTTGTGATAGCTGCGCTATTCATTCTTCCAAGAATTTCTTTCTGCAGATATTTCTGGACACCTACTAAATAGACACTGCTCAGGGACTGGGGCTGTAGCAATGAAAACCAGATGAGGTCTCTGATATCATGGAGTCTGACATCATAAATAAACAAGATGCTTGGTAATGATGGTGAGGGCAGGCTCCAAGCAGTCACCTGGCAGGCAGGGCATCCTTCAGGTCCAGGCTTAGGAAAGGCCTCCAAGCAGAGGCAATGTTTGGGCTGAGGCCTGAAAGGTGAGCAGCAAACAGCCATGTAAAGATCTAGGAAGTGTATGGAGTCCGCAGGAATAATGGGGCAATTCCTGCAGGCAGGAGGAGCAAGACTGCATGCTGAAGGAGCTAAAAGAAGGCAGGGTGGCCAGACTGAGGGAGCTAGGGAAGCACGGAATGTGAGTAGGAGGTATCAGGAAGGTCCTGCAGGGCCCTAGAGGGTAGGGGGTGGCATAGGGTCAGTTCTAGGAGACATGAGGAGCCACTGAAAGGATCCAAGTTGGGATAAGATCATTTCACTGATATGTTTGAAAGATCATGCTGTGTGGAGGACACATTTTTAAAATTCCAGCATTGTCTATTGACACACAAAGTTTGAAAATAAATGGGCAAAAAATTTTAATGCAAAATTAAAATTTTAATGCAAAAATTTTTAATGCAAAAATGAATGAAAGGAAAACCTGTGGTCCCATTTTTGAGACAAAATGGGACTTAAGGTGAAAATAAATTACAAAATGGCAAATAGAGATGTGCAAAAGGAACAATATATTAAGAAGAAAAAATGATTACAACCTATGTTAATGGGATGATATAGTTTCAGAATATATTAGGCAACTGCAACAGGGACAGATAGATAAATCCATAATTTTACTTGGAGATTTTAACATACAAATCTCAGAAACTAATTCAGTAAGCAAAGATAAGTAAATATATAAATATGCAGATAGATTTTGATAACACTATATAATTTTTCTGCCAACAAATGGATAATGTATTAGGTCACAGAGAAAGTACTAATAAATTTCAGAGTCAGCATCTTCCAACTCATGCTCTACGATAATAAAGTAATAAAATTGGAAATCAAATTCCAAAATGATGAATAAAAATTTTAAAATTCTAGGGATCTAAAGTCTAAAAAAAATCCTTAGGTTAAGAAGAAAATAATGCAACAAATAAAATATTATAAATAAATGACAGATTGCTACTTTTCAAAATTTCATGGCTGTAGCTGATAAAATAGTCAGAAGGTAAATTATTGCTTGAAATAAATTGATCAGGAAACAAAGAATGAAAGTAATGAGTTTAACTTTCAACTTAAGAAGCTAAAGGAACAATAGATAGCCAAAGAAATGAGAAGAAGGTAGAAGATGATATAAGACATCAGTGAAATAGACTTCTGAAAACACAGCCATAGAGATTTTAAAAAGCAAAACATTGTTTAAGTAGACTAATGTGATAAAAATATGAACAAGCATGATCAAGAAAGGTGATGAAGAACAAAAGCAAATCAAATGCAGTTCTGCTTGTAACTATACCTGAAGAGGGATTGTGCCCCTTGCCAGCAAAGCCCTAAGATGGCAGGTGTGGTCCTCCTTCCTCTCCATCCCTTCCCTACTATTGGAACCCCGGGCAGCCTAAACTCAACCATGCAGATGAGGAAGGCCTTAAGAAATAGCAGAGAAATATCCAGAAGAAACCAGAGCCCTGAGTGATCCAGAGACACCTGGACTGCCCACCTTGGCAAATGTTATGAGAGAGAGAGAAAGGAAAAAAAAAAAAAAAAAAAAGGAACTTATTTATCCACTAAACTGCTTTAGTACTGGGTCTCCTTCTTATATCAACTGAGCATTTTGCTTCAATAGTTCAATAGGTATAGAAATAAACCTGCCATTATTTGCAGAATAATGAGGAAACTTCATAGAAAACCCAAAGAAACTGACAAAGCATTAGATATGACAAAACAGCTCAGCAAATTGCTGAATCCACCTATTTCCTAACACTAGTATTTTCAACCTGGAAAATACAATAGAAAAGAAGACAGCATCAATAATACCAACCAGATGACGGTATGTGTGGGAACTTACCTCACAATGATTTCACAAAACTTTTATTAAAAAATGTTCAAAACTGCATGAAAGACCTAACAAGGCAAAAATACTATGTTCACGGTTACAGTGTTTACCTGATTCGTGAATGCAAGGCTTAACATCATTACAATGTAGATTTTTTTTTTTTTCTGAAATTAATGACCAAGTCTATGTCACTCAAACTCCCAGCAAAAATATTAGAATAAAACCTCAATAAACTTATTCTAAAATATATACAGAAGCATCAAAACTCATGAATATCTTGGTGAATTCTGAATAGACAAGCATAGCATGCTCATACTATGAGATATACTGCAAAAACAATAGAGAACAGTGTTCTGAGCCCAAACCACCATCTCTCTCATCACTTTAGTGGAACTCAGCACTGTCTCTGAACCAAGTGCTGTGCTAAGTGTTAAGGAAACACCAAAAGCATGAAACTCATATAAGTTTTCAAGCACCTAGTCATAGTAGAATTGGGATGAGAGATGTTAGAAAAATAACAAGCATGTAAAATAAGGCACAGTTCCTAAGAATTGCTACATATAAGTGTTTTCACTAAGGTGAGATTCTTTCCTTCTATTTCAAGAGATGAGGAAAGGCTTGGAGGCTTCACTTCAGCTGAGTCCTGAAGGACAGCAGGAACTTTCCAGGTGGATACTGGATATGCTGAACACAGAACAGAGACAAAAAGGCCTGGAGGAAGGCATGACATTTCCTCAAAGGGGTGATAGTTAGTGAGCCTGGAGTGTAGGATTCATGCAGGATTCATGCAGGAATGTAGTAAAAAACAAGACCAGAAAATTTAGCTCGAGGCTGATTCCTGAGGCCAGGAGTTCACCCTGAGGAATGCACACTTGGGGCGCTGTCATAGAACAGCAAGGGAAATGTTTTCTGGGTTCGTGAATCATACCACAGAGGACATGACTTCCCTGTCTTAAGACTGTGCAGGGACAGAGCCACAGGATGCATGTTTGCAACAAGTCATCCTTCATCCTCCAACCCAGCCCCAGAACGGGTGAAATACCCTAGGACATACTTCTGTCTGGAGTTGCCTTCCCTTGGCAAGGGAAGAGGGAAGAAGGAGCTTGATTTCTTGAGTTCCTATGTTGTGCAGGACACTTTGCAAACCATCAGTCCTGACAATATCTCGAGACCTTGGGAAACAGAATTCATCACACTGATTTAATTTGACAGGTGAAGAATACAAGGTGAAGTGTTTTCTCCAAGACTAGGATCTTCATGCAGGCCTATCTGATCTTAGGCTTCGGCTCTTTATCTTACACCTTGAGACCCCAGGAGAGTCCCAAATTCCTGGAGAGGCAGCATCATAGAGTGGGGAAACACAGGACTTGGCTTTAGGTTCTAGTCCTTCACACAGCTTCTTCCTTGCTGTGTGTTCTTTGGTAGGTCATTAAATCTCTCTGAACCTCACATTTCTTATCTCTAGATTGAAAAATAAAATAAAATCCCCATGCCAATCAGTCAAGGAGTTGGTGAGATAAGACACCGAAAGGGCTGCGGTCTCAGATGTGCTGAACACCACAGGTTATTCATTGTCATCACAGGCTTTCCCTTGACCAATATTTCAACAGTTCTGGCCCCAAGATTTGCAGAGAGACTTAAGATTTTATCCTAGAATAAACTGCCAACTCATATTCATTTCCCCAAACATCTGTTGATAAAGAACGCATTTAAGAACTGCTAATATATTGAAGTATTTTAGTTCTCTCAATTCCAAATAATTTCACATGCATCCCAAGGACTGCTGGAAGCAGTTGTAAAAGCTGCTTCCAAATGACTAAAACAGATGGAAGGGTTTATTTTTAAATACACTGCCATTTGTTAAAGCAGATTAGTATTTGAAATTCCCCAAACACCTAAACCCTCAAAAAGAAAAATCTGCTTTCTGAGCCCATTGGAAGGTATTTTTGGCATCTCCTGGGTCCTAATGAGTGTCTGGTTTCTGAAAGGACCCTGGAGAAATCTCTCCAGGATCAATTCAACGCAGGATGGTTTGTTTTCAACACCAGGAACTGAAAGATGTTTGTGCTCAATTCTCCCGCCACTGAGATGGATCAACTTCAGAGGGACAGATTGCAGAAAATTAGAATCAAAGGACAAGACTCACAAGAAAGGGGTGGAAGGGAGGGAGCTGGTGTATCCTGTGGGTCCCAGGGCCCCTGAGAGCAACAGCTGGATCCTCCCCCAGTCATCTGCTCATTGCTGCCCCCAAATAATTACAGCACATCCACCAGCTGTGTGGGGGTGCTCGGGGTCCCATGGAGAGCAAGGCACACCCAGTCCCTGCTCGGCTGGAGCTTGCAGTCTTGTGAGGCAGCAGCTTTGGCACTAAGAGCAATTACTTCCTGTTGGAAATCCTGGTAAATGCTGCATAGGAGACGTACAGGCAGCACAAGCCACGTAAAAAGGGCTCAGTTCTAGGCTGAAAAGTCAGGAAGGCTTCTCTAAAGAAAAAGTAGGGAAGGCAAAGAGGGGGATGGGGAAAACTGTTCCATGCAAAGGAAACTGCCTGTATGGACCAGCACAGAGCATGGACTCCAAGGAACATGAAAGGCTCCTCTGGCTGATGGAGAGAGATGCGTGGCAGGTGACACGGCTTACTGTTGGCAACGGTGACAATGCTGATCTAGCATCAGTTGTGCCCAAACAATGACGCTTCTCCTACCCTCCTAGGATCAAGTGTTTGGATCCCTAAAAGGTCGGGCAAGGCTGAGGTGCAGTTAGTTATTCTCCATCTTTCCTTAACTTTACAGTGTCCTAATTGCCTTCTCCACCTCCAGCATTGCCCCTCTTAAATTCATCCTTCGGCCAGCTTTAAGAGAGGTTGTCCTGAAGGGCAGCTGTAAGCACGTTTCCTTCCTGCTTAAAGGCCTTCTGATGGCACACCCATGTTCATAGCAGCACTGTTCACAATAGGCAAAAGGTAGAACTCAAATGTCCATCAACAGTTGAGTAGATAAACAAAATGTGGTCCCTCTGCACAATGGAATATTATGCAGCCATAAAAAGGAAAGAAATTCTGACACTTGCTTGAATATGGATGGACCTTAAAGACATTATGCTAAGTGAAATAAGCCAGATACATAAGGACAAATCTTACATGATTATACTAATATGAGGCACCTACTACAGGCAAGTGGCTAGAGACAGAAAGTAGAGTAGAGGTTACCAGGGGCTGAGAGAATGAGGAGATGTGGGCATTAATGGATACAGAGGTTCTCTTCTGGCAATAGATAGTAGCAATGGTTGCACAAGATTGAGAATGTACTTAATCCCAATGAACAGAACACTTAAAGTGGTTAAAATTATAAAATAAAATAAAGCAAACAAGCAAACAAATAAATAATCAAAACCACTCCGATGGCTCCCCATGGACTCAGGATAAAACCCAAGTTGTTCAGGGCAGTCTGGCTCCTCTCTGCCTCCACACTGCTACCCCACCAGGGCTCTGTCCTCCAAGCTTTCCCTGTTGCCAGGACTTTGTCTCTAGGTAAATGCCTACCCAGCATTCAGTATTTGGCTCAGACACTCCCTTCAAGGGATGTGCTGATCCAAACTCCCAACTTCCCTTATGCTTGGTTGGGGCCTTCTCTTTGGGCTGCCCTAAGATCATCTTGTAAATATCTATTTTAAACATTTGTCCCTCAACCCCCAGTAATGACAAGTTTCCTAAGAACTGGGCTATGTATAATTTTTTATGGCATTTCCAGCATCTTGCACAGCACATCTGGCACAAATTGGATGTGCCATAAAATTAGAAACTAATCAATGACAGATCAATAAATATCAGGGCGTATGCAGTGGCCAACCAGGTTACTTTTTCCATTATAATTATTGTCATCATCAACATCATTGTATCATCACCATCATCATCGTCATCATTACCACCATCATCTTCCTCCTCATCACCATCATCATCATCCTCACGCAGCCGACACTTCACACCATTCAGTAGAATTGCAAGCAGTGAGTTCTCTTCTTTGCCATCATTCATTGACAAGAGAGATAATAGATGGTTCAGATCACTAAATCCTAATGAACCACTCTCAGGAAATAGAAACACTTTACCATCTAAAATTTTTAGCACTTCAGACATGAGTGGGAAAAAGTTAGCATTGTGGAATCACACATACATGGAAAACTCCAAGCAGGATCCACACTCAGGACAAAGGACAAGGGAAATCCAAGCAATTGAAACCAACTAGACTTTTGAAGCACAAGAGAACCACCTCCCCCAGCCATATCTGCAGTAAGACTGAAGGTGGAACACACACCACTTACCATCAGCACAGCTCTCCGGAAAAGTTGGGAGTTGGTGGCCCTGGCCATAAGAAGGTGGATGCTGGCCACATCAGCCCCAGCACGGTCTGCTGCCAGGGACACACGCCGAGGGTCCCCGCCAAATCCTCGGATGTGGGTCTGCACCCAGGTCAGAGCTGCCACCTGGTCCAGCAGCCCCCAGTTGCCACTCACCTCTCCGGACCCTTCAGAAAAGAGGAAAGCCTTTTATCCTTTGTGACTTTGCAAACTTGGATTTGAAAATCATGGTGCTGTCTAGGGCAGGAACGTACGTGGCCCCTCCAGGGGCTCTGGGCTCTTTTCCTCACAGGTGGGTTCCAAATACAATGAGGAACAGTGGAGGAGCATGGGCCTTGAGACCAGACACACACAGGCCTGAATGCTAGCCAGCTAGGAGAACTTGATCATGTTTTTGTGCCTCTCCTTTGCCAGCTAGGAGACCTTGATCGTGTCCTTATAACTCTCTGAGCCACAGCTTCCCTGTCATTAGCTGAGGGGACTTGCTCAGATTAGAGGCAGCACATCTTCAGGTCCACCACTAGCTTGGCCAATCAGTGGGAAGGAGGTGAACTCTCTGCCCCATGTCTTTGACTGTTGCAGGTGGCTGTCCCTGACAATGGCCAGGCCAGGCTGGGGCTCTGGATCCCACCCATCCCCTCACCTCATCATCTGAAACCTTTATTAGCATGCAACTGAATTGATCTCTTTCCTTTTTCATATACTCCAATTAACATTTGCTGAAAACTCAGCACTATTTTTTTTTTAATAAAATGATCTAGATACAAACAAGTATAGCAAAAATATGCTCTTCTCCTTAGGCTTTTGAGACACTACATACACTTCTGGTTGTCTTCTGAATTCAGTAGATCCTTGTCAAACTACTCCACTAACTTGTCCTCTTTATCAGACCTTGAAACACCAGATCTCATTCTCGTCTCATCTAGGGTTCCCATTCTTCCTTTCTGACTTTGCACTAAGGAACCTCAAGTTCCATGGCTTTCATTACCACCTACATGTTGGTGACAGTTCTGTGTGTGTCAGCAGCCCAGCCCACTCCCTGAGCTCCAGACCCCTCACGTTTCTCCATGAGGCACCATAGTTATGATTCACAGGATTCAGCATCCAGCAAGAAACTACTGATAAGACCCATATTCCCAAATAGGAAAAAAGAAAAGAAAAAAACAGAAAAATCTTGCATCCTGATTCCCCAGTCTAGTAATCACAAAGTTGAAGAGAACACCACGGTCTCACCATGGAGCCACAGCAGCCGGCTGCAGTCCCAGCTCCACCAATGATAGCCTTGAGGGGCCCTGGACAAGTTCATGTTTGTGTGCTTTGATTTTCCCCATCTGTAAAACGGGGGTGATAATAGCACTTCCTCACAAGGTTGTTGACTAAATTAGTTAATATTTGTAAGGAGAACAGAACAGTGCTTGTCATAAACCACTCGGAAGATTAATTTTTCATAAGATAGAACAGGTTTAGGTTCTAACATTATGTCGCTGATGCTCTTAGCAGAGTGTCCTTGTCTCCAGCCTGCCTGAGCACTCCACTTAGCTCAGAGTGCATAATGATACAAATTATTCTTCCAGCTGTGGAAATGTTCAGAAGTTCTTCAAATGCATTTTGTGTTCTGCGACTGGTGAAGCCATTGGTAGAACATGATCCTCATTGTGAACTTTCTGGATTGCTCTTATGATCCATTTGTTAGGATGAATGTGTTTGTTTCCTCTAAGGTCTCAGGTAGCCCGGGAAAGCAGGGCACCAACTGAGTCAGACCAAGTCCTGCAAATCTGGAAAGTGACATCCACAGCCTGTATTTCAGGCATAAGGAGGAGAGGAAATATTCCTGACTCTCCTTTCCCATGTATTAGCTTTTTTCCCACTATATGATAAGGGTCAATATTGACTGCTGGGGTCTAGACTTCTGAGAGGTCACAGGTGAGCATGTGTTCAAGGGGCCACTCATCCAACAAGTATGAACTAGGCTTCAGCTGGTACCAGGCAATATCCTGGGTACGGCAGAAAGCAAGAGAGATCCTACATAGCTCTAGGGACCACACAACCTCAGAGACAAACGCAGAAGGCAGTTACCAAACAATTACAGTCCAATATGTCTGGTCCAATCTTTTCCTTTACTGGTGAAAAAACCAAAACTTTAGAGGGAACGAGCTTGTTTAGATGGAAGAAGTGAATCTGAGATCAAGTTGGGACTCAAATCCTAATTCACAATCAGAATTCTGTCCTAACATTCAACCCAATTCAATAAACGTTTGTTGAAAAATCCATGATGTGCATTAAAAAGTTTCAGTGCTTTATTTCTGAAATTTCTCTATTCAAAAAGCCTTTATACCTCCCTCATTCCTACTGCATCAAATGCAAACTTCTTCCTGGCTTTCCTTAGTCTGGGTCCCCATCACTGCCCAGGGGCCGCCCCCTCTGCTGCAGTCTGTGTGTCTCAGCCCCAGTTCTCATCCTGAGGTCCCACCTCACTCAGTCATGCCACAGGCACACTCTGTGCCCTATCTGATGTGCTTCGAGGCTCAGGCCCAGGGGCAAGACACTGGAGGACTGGTCTCAGCTGCCCACAGGGAGAACTGACCTGAATGGAAGCCCTCCTGGCCTGCGCTAACACTATTCTCCATCCGCTGCCACCTGCCCTGATCTGCCCCGTACCTCCTGGCTCCTACTCCTCTGCTCAGAGCATCCAGCAAGCATTCACCTGCTCCCTCATTGTTGAATTAGTTGTTTGCTCATTTGATCTCTTCAACGACCTGACGGAAGCCCCTTAGCACCATTCTATGCTTGCCCTGGTCTTGCCAGAGAACATCAACAAGAGGCAGTGTAGTGTAGTGGCCATGAAGCCAGACCAGCTGGCTGCAGTCCCAGCTCCACCATGTACAGCCTTGAGGGGCCCTGGACAAGGTAATGTTTGTGTGCTTTGATTTTCTCCATCTGTAAAATGGGGATGATAATAGCACTTCCTCATAAGGTTGAGTAAATTAGTTAATACTTATAAGGGGAACAGAACAGTGCTTGTCATAAAGCACCATAGAAGACTAATTTTTAATAAAATAGAACAAGTTTAGGTTCTAACATGTTGCTGATGCTCTTAGCAGTGTGTCCTTGTCTCCAGCCTGCTTGTGAGGGGGCACCTGCTGAGGGAGTATTCTGAGCCTGTTTTGGGTAGAGAGGAGAGCAGACCTGCTCAGTAGGCCTCCGAGTGTCCCAGAAACGATGAGGTCATGGCGTGTGTGGTTACCGTTGGCAGCCGGACCTTCTGTCTGCTGTCTTGGCCAAAGCACATTTCCTCTGCTCCCACGTCCTGCAGAGCCTATAGGCCCCTTGTCCAGCCTCTCCTCCTGTGTCCCAGACGCCACCGCCCCAGTTCCCTTCACTGTATTTCTTTGCCAGACAGAGAGGAACAATGACTTGGTGCCAGATGCCCCCCAGGGTCTGTCCTGCTGCAGGGTCCAGGCTTGGGGAAATGGCCTCCCTTCACCCAGCAACTGCTTCCTTTCCAACTGCTCACATCCATAGGAACCAGGGCTCCCTTTAAACACTGGGCTGGGTTTGCCTTTTTTCATCAGAGAGCATGCATTTGTCTAGGGGGCCTCAGGACCGGCACAAGCTTCTGCTTTCATTTTCCTCTGGTCTCTTTCACAAAGTACCTCTGGAGCCTCGGGCTTTCAGGGACCGTTTTCACTCTGGGGTACAGCAACAGATGCCGCACACGTTTATCAAACGAGATGATACTCATGAGGGGCTGCTCAGCCTGGCTCTGTGAGTGACAGGGCTGCCTCTGCTGAGACCAGGAGGCAGTTCTATGCCAGCCACTGGCCAGATACTGGGCCAGGAAATGATAAAAACAGCCCTGCCTTGGAAGAGCCCCTGTCTAGGGAAGAAGCGGGGAATGAACATAGGTGAGTCCTGGTGCTTGTCCTCACACACTTCATCTCATGTGAGACGCCCTGCAAGGCTTAGCATCTTCCGCTCACAGACCAGCAGCCTGCACTGGGATGGGGAAGGAAGGAGCTGCTCAGAGTTTTGGCCCCATGGAGCCACAGAGCAGCTCTCAGACCCCATCCCGCTCAGATGCAAAGCCACATTCCCTGCAGAATCCTAGGCTGAGGCGGACATGCAAAGTAACCAGCTCTTTCCAAACCTATCTTCTGAACTGCAATTTTCAATGACTTAAACTGGAAAAAGAGAGAGGTGAAGAGGTGGAGCACAGGAAAGTTGGAGTGCAACAAAATGATCCTGTTGGACCTTGTAACAGTGGATCCAGGACATCAGGCAGTCCACAAACCCTAGAGAGCATCCAACACACAGGACAAACCCCAAGGTAAACTGTGGACTAGAGTAAATCATAATGCACCACCATCAGCTCATCAAGTATAACACATGTGCCCAATGAAAGCATCTTATGAATAGTAGGGGAAGAAGGAGGGGGAGAAGGGAGTGTATGGGAACTCTCTGTCCTTTCTGCTCAACTTTTCTATAAACTTAAAACAGCTCTAAATAATAAAATCTATTATTTAAAAAATATGGGCCAGGCTCGGTGGTTCAAGCCTGTAATCCCAGCACTTTGGGAGGCCGAGACGGGTGGATCATGAGGTCAGGAGATCGAGACCATCCTGGCTAACATGGTGAAACCCCGTCTCTACTAAAAAGTACAAAAAACTAGCCAGGTGAGGTGGCAGGCGCCTGTAGTCCCAGCTACTCGGGAGGCTGAGGCAGGAGAATGGTGTAAATCCGGGAGGCAGAGCTTGCAGTGAGCTGAGATCCGGCCACTGCACTCCAGCCTGGGCGACAGAGCGAGACTCCACCTCAAAAAAAAAAAAAAAAAAATATATATATATATATATATATATATATACACACATACATATATGAAAGAGGGAGCAGTTGCACCAGTGTCACAGGCTTATTGGGGGATTAACTGGAATGAAGGACTGGCCCCTTTGGGCTTCAGGAGATGAGCACATGCTTCCTGTTGGCCTCTGCAGGGTCAGGCTCTCTGTCCTGTCTCTGAGCTCGCCTGAGGCAGGCGGGAGACGGCTCCTCCATAGCAGGAAGCCTGAATCTGCATCACAGCTCTGTTGCTGCTGCTCTGCCCTGCCCCTATCTCTGTGCCTCAGCTTCCTGATTGATTTGATGAGGATGTGAACATCTTTGCTCCCCTCTCAGAGCCGAAGAGCAGGGAGGCGCAATGTGAGAGACGGGGAAGTTTGGGAATGTGGGACACACGAGGCAGGCTAGGAAGGAAAGCAAAGAAAATGGCCCGTATCTCTCTAGTGAATAATTTATAATCCTGTGGATAAATACCCAGTAATGGGATTGCTGGGTCAAATGGTATTTCTGGTTCTAGATTTTTGAGGAATCACCAAATCATTCTCCGATAAAGACACATGCACACGTATGTTTATTGCAGCACTATTACAATAGCAAAGACTAGGAACCAACCCAAACACCCATCACTCATAGATTGGATAAAGAAAATGTGGCACATATACACCATGGAATACTACGCAGCCATAAAAAAAGAATGAGATCATGTCCTTTGCAGGGACATAGATGAAGATGGAAGCCATCATTCTCAGCAAACTAACACAGGAACAGAAAACCAAACACCACATGTTCTCATTCATAAGTGGGAGTTGAACAATGAGAACATATAGAAACAGGAGGGGAAACAATACACACCCAGGCCTGTTGGGGGGTGGGGGTCAAGGGGAAGGAGAGCATCAGGACAAATACCTAATGCATGTGGGGCTTAAAACCTAGATGACAGGTTAATAGGTGCGGCAAACCACCATGGCGCATGTATACCTATGCAACAAACCTGCATGTTCTGCACATCTATCCCAGAACTTAAAGTAAAATTTTAAAAAAAAAGAAGAAAGAAAGGAAGGAAGGAAGGAAGGAAGGAAGGAAGGAAGGAAGGAAGGAAGGAAGGAAGGAAGGAAGGAAGGAAGGAAGGGAGAAAGGAAAGGAAGAAAGGAAGAAAGGAAGAAAGGAAGAAAGAAAGAAAGAAAGAAAGAAAGAAAGAAAGAAAGAAAGAAAGAAAAGAAAAGAAAAGAAAAGAAAAGAAAAGAAAAGAAAAGAAAAGAAAAGAAAAGAAAGAAAATGGCCTGTGGCTAAATGAATGTGAAAGACAGACCCTGTTCAGCACAGCTAAAGAACGGAATCAAAAGGGCATGTCCAGCCATCTGAGGGAGCCCCCTGCACTACAGTATTTCTTGCTGTTCCACCAACAGAGTTTAGGGCACAGGACGCCACCTGTGACTGTGGCGATAATGTTTCTCAGCCTCACTGAGCTCCGCTGACCCATCTGTGAAATGGCCACTCCCTGCCGGCCTCAGAGATCTCCTGTGAGAAGTAGATGAGGTAATCCAGGAGAAATATCTGGTGAAGACAGACACACTCCATAAGTGTAACTTTCCTTCTCTCTTGCTGATGGTTTTTCCCTTGAGCAAAATGAACAGGCAGGCTTGGTGCACATCAGGAATGAGTGGGGTTGGGTGTTCTGGAAGCTTCCGTTGCCTCCCCAAAGGCTGCCCCTGCCAGCAGCCAAAATGAGTTTGCTTCTCCAGAAGCACATGAATTCTCAACAAGATTACACTCTGTGAAATCATAATCCCCCACCCACTGAGGGACAGATGACATATGGAAACTCTCTTCTGTCTAGAAATGCTCTAAGCCAACAAGACAGCCATGTCTGAAAAAAGCTCCCCAGGCCCAGGCTCCTTGGGGCGAGTCCTGATGTCACCGCCTCTAGAGGAAGGGGCTACCAATGGCACAAATTATGGTCAGTCTTGTGTTCACACAGAGGAAAGCAAACCCAGGCAAGGAGATTTCCCTCTTCAAAGAGGAAAATAAACTCAGGTGTGAATAATTCTTTAAGCACTCTCCAAAGAGCTTCCATAAAACTCCAGTCACCGTATTCACTTCTCACCACCACATATACGTGAAAGAGGATGGGGATAATTCTCCTCTTTTTACCACTGAGAAAACTGGGATTTGGAAAGGCCAAATGAGGGACCCAGGGTCTCTCAGAGCCAGGAAAGGGGAAGAAACTCTGTCTGTCCTTGGATTCCCAGCTGACCCTGCTCCCCATCAAAAAAATCTAAAATCTGTTTCTCATTCTCGTCTACATCGACATCTGGTTGCATTTGCCTTAACTCATTGCCCATTTCATATGTCTAGAATCTTCCTAGCAGCACCCAAGGCCTCATGCCATGTGGTCATCCAGGCTTCTGCTCATGCTGGACGCCGACTCCATACATTCACACACATTCCAGTCCATCTGGTCATTCTGACCACTCTATCTTCCATTCGCCCACCCATACTTAGCATGTAGGACATCTCAGATCTTAAATGAGACCCTTGGGAAACAGAGATGAAACAGTCACTATCCTCGAAGATGTGCAAAACTCAAGTCTCTGAAAACCTGTTACGTGTATTACCTCATTTAAGCCTCGTCGTAACTTTAGAAGTCAGGTGAAATTATCCCCATTTTACCGAGGACAAGACTGAGACTGGGTGAAAGGAAAGGCTTTGTCCAAGGGTCCACAGCCAGAGGTGGCCCTGGGCTCTTCAGATTCTAAGGCCAGTGAGTCTGCCCCAACCACTGCAGCTGACACATTCCCTGCTGCAGGTGGTAGCTGGAGGAAAAGACATGGATGGAGGATGTTTGGGTTGGTCCAGGGCTCACTTCAGCCCTAGTACTCAGTGGGAAAGATGGAGGCCATAGACGGGGTGATCAACAGTTTTGTGATAGGGGACAGTCCATTGTTCACAAGTGAGGCCAGTATTAAAAGGAGGTGAGAATCTCCTTATTGATACAGCCCTGATTCCAAATCAGATGGCTTCCCTGTGGGCAGAAGAGCTATATAACTCATCCCCTAGGGTTGCTCAGGGCAAATCAATTCCTGGCCCTGCTGTTCCCTGACTGTTTAATTTTAAGCCAGTTTCTAATCTTCTTGGGCCTCAGTTTCCTCTTTAAACTACACACTCACACATACACACACATCACAAGTTAAGACCTGTAATGGACTTGGAGCAGCGCAGCTCAGACATGTAGTAAGTTATCAATAAATGGCAACTATTATCCTTGTCTATGGGTGTCAGTATCCCTGGAGGGTCTCCTGAATGTGCTAAAATTTCCACTGTGTGCCTAGTTTGGCTGGAGGAGGAGCAGGGGCAGTGAGGGGATGGGTCTTGGTGAAAAAGGGGCTGAGCCTTGGCTCAGGTGGTCAGCAGCTCCCACCAGAGGCAGCAACTCACCAGAACTCAGGAAGCCGAAGACACCCACTCGGTAGCTGGCAGTGACCACGATGAGGTTCCCAACAGCAGCCAGGAAAGAGCCGTCGATAGCCGGCCATCCTTCACTCCCCTCCCTGTCCATGGTGTTGTGGAAGAACACCAGCACGGATGCATTTGGGGCCTGTGGGAATTGGAGAAACATGAGGCTAGAGCGTGGAGAAGGCACCTTTCCCATGCTTGGAGCCTGATTCTTGGTTGACACAGGACTCCTCTGGCCAACTCTGTGGCATACTTAGCCCCATGCAGTGGACAGAGCTGTGTCCCTCCAAATTTATACATTGAAGTCCTAACCTCTAAGCCCTCAGCAGTTGACTGTATTTGGAGATAGTGCCTAATGTGGTAATTAAGGTAAAATGAAGTCATATTTGTGAATCCTAATCCAATAGGACCAGTGTCCTTATAAGAAGAGGGGGGATCAGGACACAGGTACAGAGGGAAGGCCACAAAAAGACACAAGGAAGAGAAGAGGAACATCTACAAGCCAAGGAAAGGAGCCTCTGAAGGAACCAATCCTGCAACACCCTGATCTTGGACTTCTGTCTCTAGAATTTTGAGAAAAATCTCTCTGTTGTTTAAGTCTCGCAGCCTGCAGTACTTTGTTATGGCAGCCTGAATAAACTACTAAACCCCATTCATAGAGAAGGAAACTGAAGGTCACAAAAGGTGAGGACACTTCTCCCACATTGCAGGGTGAGCAGGTGTCAGGATGGCAGCTCCCTGCAGACCTGGAGCCCATCTCATGGTACCACACAGTCTTCCAGCTCCCAGTTCTGGCCCATGGCTTATTCCAAAAAAGCATTCTGGGTCCTTGGCATCCCTTGGATGCTCTGTGACTGGACCCATCTTGGTAACGCAGAGCTAGAGTTTAGTATGCACTTACTAAGAGCCAGGCACTGTGCCGGGTGTTTACAATGAGGCCTCAAACAGTTCTGTGAAGTTGGCAGATTCTTATTATCCACATTTTACAGATGAAGAGGCAGAGGCTTCGACATGTTAAATGGCTTGCCTGAGATCACACAGCTAGGAGGTAGCAGAGCTGAGTATTTGGAAGTAGGCTGACCATATTATATTAGAATCGTGTGTCTGAGCTGGGGATCTAAGGCCCCACTTCAGGCCATGGGATATGCAGGCACCCGGTAACTCATGCTCCATCCAAGGTCCTGTGTCCTTGTGACTCCACATATGATGGTCTCAGACAGACACACAGATGTTTCTACAAAGAGGTCCCCTCACAAGAGCAAACACTGCCTGAGGACCTGCCCCCATAAGTGCTGTGCTAAAGGCTCTCGCCTAGAGTGTATCATTTGATCTTCCACCCAAGGAGGTAGAATCTATGGTGAACATAAGCACCCCACTCTACAGCTGTGAAAGCAGAGGTGCAGAGCAGTGGAGTCACTCATTGAAAGGCCTTACAGAGAGGAAGAGGCTGACCTGGAGTCTCTTCCTCTGTGACATTCCAGCTCAGATGTCACCACTTGGTGGTTGTGGATTCTTCAAATATGAGGTCTTTTTAAATGCCACAGAGAAAGACCAGCTTGAGTGGTCTTGAGTTCATTTGTTGTGTTCTGTGGGACAGATCAGTGAAGGGGCCCTGTATCCCCTCTTAAAAGTGCCCTGACTCATCTTTATTGGGTAGCTCACCAACAAGGGAAAAGGCTGTTTGGCTTGTGGCTGCGAGACAAAGGCAAGGCACAGAAGGAAGGGGCAGTCCTCAGCTCCTGCCTCAATGACAGCCACAGGAAGTGTCCAGGAGGCTGGCCCCTCCTGCGCAGAGCCTGTCACCTGGAGACCAGGTACCGCCCATCTGGACTGAGGCATCACTGCTCCTCCCCCAAGGTTAGGATGGGACCGGGACAGCCCAAGGCAGAAAAAGCCAAACTCTGTTACTGGGAAATGCCCTAAGGAGAAAGAGCACTGGCTTTGGAACACAGCGACAGGGATGAGCCTCCACTCTGCCCAGCTGAATATGCTTACGTGACTCACTTAGCCTCTCTTAGCCCCAGGTCTGCACCTTTAAGATAAGGGTAAATATATCACGCTACATTTTTCTGTCGATCAGTTGATGGATTGATCGGTCTATTAATCTATTTATCCTCCTAGAGTGGATGTGAAGACCAATAAAATCACAGATATAAAAGTGCTCTTTAAACTGCAAACAACTTCCACAGTCTTCTTCCTGACACTATGAAAAAAACACACACTCATGGTCACCACTCACTTGTTCTAGCCACGAGCTCTGAGGACCAACTGACCAAGTCCACACATCACTCACTAGCTGAGTGACCTTAGGCAAATCACCTAACCTCAGCTCAGCAGGCCACAGAGGAGGAGACCGGACTCTGCTGGCCACAGTGGGGACACTGGCTTTCTAATGGGACAGTCTTCAGGGCAACCATAGCAAGTGCTTCTGAACTCACCACATTCTGAGGGATGAACACATTGAGATACAAACAGTCTTCACTGACTCCAGGAGACGTGGATGTTCGGGTGCCTGGTTGCCAGCAGCTGGCCCTGCAGATACAGACTGGGTGACTTCCAAGACATGGTCCATCACTACCCCTCCCCACCCGCCACCATAATCAGAGCCCACTACCCCATTCCAAAGCCTGGCATCCCACCAGCTCTGCAGAAATTAGGCAGCTTCAGGAAATGGGAGTGGCAGTGAGTGGAAGGAATGACAGAGTGCCCACCACTCTCTGGCCACTGGCCTGTGGAAGAACATTCTCCAGAGACAATGCATCAATTTAGAGAAAGCTGCTGATGCAACAGCTTGAGATAGAGAAGATGATGATGAAAACCACTCAGGACCTTGGCCCTTCTTTGCTCCAAGAGTGCAGACTCTCTTCTGGAGGGGGTGACCTACCTGCTTTCTACACCAGTACAGAGTCCTGCAGTGCCAGTTTGAGCATCTCCCAGTATAAGAGCTGAGACTACAGCTGTGATCATGTCTAATGGCAGCACAATGGTCATCTACCAATGAGTGACTTGGCTTATCACCCAATCCTCACTAGCCCTGGACTACAATGACCCAAGCTCTCAACTACTCTCCATTCAAAACCTATGTGACTCTATCACTTCATCTGTCAAATGGGTACATCCTAACATGGTAAGGCACTTTAATTCATGCATATTTGATATTTTTGTTTCCCAGCAGTGGAGCAGATGGAAATCCATGCCTTTCCACTCCCACAGCCACCATCCTAGCTGAAGTCCTTATCATCCTTTTCCTGGAGTGCTTCAAGAGCCTCCTAGCTCATCACTCAATCTGGTAATGGGCCCATGGACCTGCTCAGCAGCAGCCATGGTGGTAGTGGGTATGGAGGGTACAGCTGCCTGAGGATAGAGCCATGGGGTACCTGTTGGGAAGGAGATTCAGGTGGGAAGGAGAAGAGTAGCAGTAATAAGTGCTGTTTTCACAGGTACTCTGAGTATGCTTTAATTAGAAAAAAATCACAATATTGTTCTTCAATATACTTGCTATTTAAAGTGATACACACATGGAAAAGAGGAAAATGAAATTTTCGATGAGGAAAGAAGATAGGATATGGGTGCTTTAAAAAAACTTGCAATTTTGTTCCTAGTGGGAAAATTTTCATTAGCTCATTTACTTTTCCTTCAATGCTGTGTCTCCCAGCTTCATTAAGATCAGATGTGGCCAGGAAGCAGAGTTTGGCCACTGCAATACCGGTGCAAGTGATGTGTGAACCCTACTTCCAAGTTTATTCCATGGGAACTTCTCTTGTCAATTCTTTCACAGCCTCTCTTCCTGGATCAATATCTGGGGGACCTTGGAAGATTCATGCTGAAGAAGTCAGAGCCTCCATCAGCCTGGGTCCCTGAATCACTGCATAGAGCAGAGCATACAGGCCCCTCCATCACCAGATGGGCTTTACATGAGCAAAACAGTGTTAAGTCACTGATACTAGGAGTTTATCTGTCACAGCACTTAATGATACCTTAGCTAATATATTCCATCCTCCATACATTGCTTTATCCACAATGCACTGCTCTGCTACTGAGTCCCGGTTAGATAGATTAGAATGGAGAAGATTTCTCTGAGTATTTACCAAGATGTGCTCCACTCAACCCATACCTTGGTTTGCTGGCATCCCAGGAGCCTGTCCAGTTCAAGGGCTCTGGTGCCCGGAAGCGCCTCTCTGCCAGGGGTGGGGCAGCATACGGAACTCCAAGAAACTGGTCCACTTGCTTCCATGAGGTGCCCACCTGAATGGCCTGGGACCTGCCCAGCAGGCGGCCATGGGTGACAATGAGCACAGAAGGTACAGATGCCTCATAGCTGAGCAGAGAGATTCCTGTTGGGAAAGAGAAAGGGGTGAGGAAGGGGAGAGGCCTCAGTGAGTGCTCTCTCCACTGGCATTCTGAATGTGCTTTCAGCAAAAGAAAAATCACTGCTTTTTGTACCTTGAAAATGTCAGTCATTTATTCAGACCCCTACAGCTTAAATCCAGTCAGGTTTTCAATGTAAATAAACAAACAATAAATTGGCAAAGATAGTTGATCTTTATTAGGTACCGAAATGCACAGTATGCAGTGCTAATCCCTTCTATACATGGGTCCAGGTCCAGCACCCCTTACCAGCACCCTGGGGCCTTTTGAAAGAACAGAGAAGCAAACAGCACCCAATCCCCTAGGGAGGCCTGGAGTGCGGCCCCACCTTTAAACACAGCCATCATTTCTGTCGTGAGATGTGTGGGTTACTCATCCTGAGAGAGATGAGTAAAGAATAGAATTTCTTCAGCCACCCCGTGTCAGATTTTGCCGCCAAATGAGTTAACTGCAAACTTATCAAAAAAAAAGAAAAAAAAACACTTTTAGGACTTTTGGATTTCAGAATTGCAGTGTAGGGCTTGCAGTCCCACATTTACATTTCATTAGTGAGGAAATAGATGTAGAGGTGGAGGCCTAGGGCCTGCTAGGATCACAGACGATAGAGGGTGATGTAGGATTCAAAGCCACACCTTTCTCAACCCCAGCTCTGACCACACCCCATGCGCAAAAGGTTGGGACCAGTTCAGAGCTTTGCCTCTCTGCATCACGGGTGACCTGGGTGCCTCAGCCTGCGAGGCCATCCCGCCCATTTTTTCATGTCCAAATCCCTCCTTGTCCACAAGGCCAACACTGGTGCCACCTGCCATGCTTCCCACCCCGCTCCGTGCAACACTAATCGCCAGCAACATTCATCGGTTTCTTTGTAGCCCTATCTGGTTTCCTTGATGACATTTTCTTTTATTCATTGGTTGATCCGGTAAACTTTTGCTGGGCCCAGGCTCAGTGCCAAGTACTGTTTTCAGGAACTTAAGACAGGCCTGTCTGATGCCACACAGGACTCAAAGCCCTGCACAAAGGAAGCAGTGAACACTCATGGAGAGATACTTCAAGTGTGTGTGAGAAGTCTCTTATTTCTGACACGTAGATTTGGTCTGCTCAACTCCACTCCCGGCTGATTGAAAGACAAAACCTTTTAGCTTTCTCTGCAGCTCCTTCTATAAAAATATGTATCTATTGCAGTGGTGACTAAACAAGACAGTGCAGAGAGGAGGCAGACAGACCTGCAGACAGACCAAGAGGTGGACAGGCAGACAGAAGTCCATCTACTCTGCAGGAGCTTTGTATCATATAGAGATTCTTAACTGGAAGTAATTTTGCCCACAGGGGACATTTGACGACATCTGGATACATTTTTGGCTGTCACAGGGGTCAGGGAGAGATGTCACTGACATCTGGTAGGAGAGGCCAGGGCTGTTGTTACACATCCTACAGTAGGCAGGACAACCACTGCTCCCACACATATACAACAAAGAATGCTTCAGCCCCAAATGTCAGCGGGTTCTGAGGTTGAGAAGCCTGGGTATCATGTCTGTCCTTGACTTCCAGGTCACTGAGTGTCACCACGGTGAATTGGTTAAGGAGTCAAGCAGATCTGGGTTTTATGCTTATGGAACAGCTAGTTATTGGAAAAACTTTACAGTCTTTCTGCCTACGAAATGGGAACAACAGTGTCTCCTACAACACAACTATGTCAGGAATAAATAATAATACCTGTAATGTTCCAAGCCCAGTGCCTGAAAAATGGCAGAAATCCAACACATAAGTAAATGAATGAATGAATGAGTGGAAGGAAAAAAGGAAGGAATTGGTGGGGGTGGGGGGACACAGGAAGAGAAAAAAAGAGAAAGAAGAAAAAAAGAGCAAATGAAGCCTTCTCTGTTGCAGAAACCTTGGAATATGAGTTAGAACTCAAAATGGAAACTTGGGCTGGAAAGGAACAGTTGCTGTTTTTTAATCTGACTTTAATCACAAATCAAGGCTGATGTCACCCCCACAGTTCCTCCTCACAAAACTTTCTGTCACAATCATAAATCAAGGGGTCTTGGGCAAGCACTCAGGACTGTGGCTGCTGAAGTGCTGGAACCTCATTCTACTATGCAGCAAACAGCCACATTTTATGTACGTGGCATCATCCAAAGGTGGGAGCAAAGCCAGAACAAATATAAAGGCTGAAGAATTTCCGGGGAATGCAGGCCTGCTTTCCCATGGCAGTGGTGTTCAGTCTTCCCTTCAGAGGCTGCCCAGTGAAGCTCCAACTCAATGAGATCAAACATGGGGAAAATGTTAGATGTGAGGTTATCTCTTTCAAATTCTTTAGCAGAAATGATAGATTCTTTCTAGAATACCCACAGAGGCCGCGTGACTACCTGGATTAAGGAAATTATCTGTGGCCATGTGTATCAGCTGGAAACAAACAATGTCTGTGTGAAAGTTGAGACACCTGTAGATGCGTATGTGCACACATCTTCTTTTGGAAGTGAGCATTTCCTATTGAGTTTTAGTCACGCTGAAGTAGTAGAGAAGCAGTCTAATTTGTGTTTTACAGAACTCAAACCTCAATTTAAGTCATTTTTCAGCAGAACTACCACACAGATTGGTTACACTGTTGTGAAATATACTGTTAAAATCTATAATCCCAGTACTTTGGGAGGCCGAGACGGTTGGATCCCTTGAAGCCAGGAGTTCAAGACCAGCCTGGCCAGCATGGCAAAACCCTATCTCTATTAAAAATACAAAAACTAGCTGGGCATCATGGCATGCATCTGTATTCCCAGCAAGGCATGAGAATTGCTTGAACCCAGGAGACAGAGTTTGCAGTGACCCGAGATTGTGCAACTGCACTCCAGCCTGAGTGACAGAGTGAGACTCTGTCTCAGAAAAAAAAAATCTACATAGCTTGACTAAATAATATAAATGTCCAGATAAAGAGAGGAAAGACTTGCGATTGAAGGCCTGACAGCTCATCACATAGCAATCAAGGCATTCTCAGGTCTGGAAGACACTCTTGTGGTCTGAAGGCTAAGGTTGAGGAGGGGGCAGAAGAGGAAGATATCTCTGGCATCAAGACAGAACCAATGGACTGTCAATACTCTAGGACAGCATGGGGCCAAATCTGCTGCTACTTGGTTTTGTAAATAAAGTTTTATTGGAACACAGTCACATCTACTGGCTTACATGTTGTTTATTGCTGCTCTTATGCTACAATAGCAGCTGATTAGTGTTAACAGAAAAGTATGGTTGTAGAACCTTGCTCTAGAAGACAAGATGGCAGATTTGCCTAACAGCTTAGCAGTCATTAATTTCATTCAATAAACACGTCTAGTTGGGGAGGGGCTTCCCTCAGATGCCCAGTCCCTATTTCCTGTTCTACAACTCTTAGCAGTCTTACTTAGTGATGGATCTATGGCTGCTCCCTCTTGTCTTGCCTGGAGCCCCAGAACCAACACAGTATCTGACATATGTTTTAAAACTAAACTCAGCCAGAACAGCTTCTCTCTCCAAAGTGTTTATGATGCGATAGTTAGGCTGCATGGCTTTGTGGGAGAGGATTGCATGTTGAGATAGGTGATCTGGCTCCAAGTTCCAGCTCCATTATCACTAGCTGTGTGAAATCGCAGAGTTAACTTAAATTCTCTGGGCTACAGCCTTCTGATTTCTAAGACAGAGATAAAGCCCTTATCCTGCCACCACACAGGATTAGTGTGAGGACCAAATGAGATAAGGCCAGTGAAAGAACTCTCTAAACTATAAAACCGTAATAAAAAGTAGGCTCTTTAATTATTTTACTAAGAAACTCCTCAAAACCAAGAGGGCTTCTATAACTCAAAGGAATAAATGAATAAAAGTGATACAGAAGTAGGAATTTTTTCTACCTTCCTTCAGTCTACCTCAGGTGAATGCCACCTAGCCCAGAACTTTGGCCAACAAAAGCCATTGTCCTCCAATTCACCATGTGTTTAAATAGTCTCTTCCAGCCAGGCCCAGTTTCCCAGGATGGCTGCAAAGGCATAGGCTTGGGCTTACCTGGCTTCCGGTAGATGTGGGTGGCCTCTTCACGAAGCAGAAGTTGGCAGTTCTGACCCTGCAGACCATATGTGCAGCTTTGAGTGTCAGCATAGAACATACATCTCACAGCCCCAGGTTGGGTCTGCAGAGTGGTGATGAGACAGTCCTCATGTTGGGAACATTCTGCAGAGAAGAGGGAGAAGAGTGATGCTTGGGCCTCAGAGATGTTACTTCACTCATGCATCTATCCAGTCATCCATCCAACCATCCACTCATCCACCCTTCCATCCATCCATCCTACTATCCAATCATGCATCCATGAATCCATCCATCTATCCATCCATTCATCCAAGCATCCATCCACCCACCCACTCATCTACTCTTCCATCCATCTATCCTTTCATCCAATTAGGCATTCATGAATCCATGAATCCGTGAATCCATTCATCAGTCATGCAATCACTCATTTATTTGAGTACTACAAAAAATCCTAAGTACTGTACCAGGGGATGGAAATAAAATGGTAGCAATGGGAACCCAAACCCTCTGATCAATCTACTTTCCATGCAGCATTAAGGTCTTTTTTGTTTAGTTAATTTATAAATGTGCTCTTGTTATTTTTCTGCTTAATATATCTCCACGGCTCCTCATGGGCTTAAGGATTATCTCAAACAAGGGTCTCCATACTCCAGGCTTTATCTTCAGCCCTGTCTTCCTCTTCTGTCCTTCAATGCATCCTCAGCTGGCACCATACTGACTGTTCCACCAGGGACCATGCCCTTTCCCATGCATGTCAAGTTCTGTACTAGACAATTTAAACTATATGACATTCAGTCCTAAGAAGAGTTCTGAAAAAGTGTTGTTTCATTTGATTGGTCAGGTTGTTGACAGCCTAACAGCCCTATTTATACCTCAATTTCTGTGAATGGTACCACCCAGACATGTGCAGTGCATAACCTGCATATCTGTACATGGCGATCCAATCTGCAAGATATCCACAGCTTTGTGAATATTATTATCCAACCTTGCAGAGAAGGAGATTCATGAAATTCATAGAACCTCAGAGGGGGTTAGAATCTTGGCAAGGGTATAAATGTTATCTGATGTCTGCCTCTTTCAGAAGCTAAAATTCTTTGTAGAACATTCCCATCAAGTGGTTACCTAGCTTTTGTTTAAATATGAACAATGACCAAAAACTCTCTAAAGGAATTATGCATCTGTGGGCAACTTTGCCTATTAAAAAGTTATTCAACTGCATTGAAATATATCTCCTAAAATTTGAGTTTTACCAAAACAGTAGCTCTTAGCTGTATCCCACTGGCCAGACAAGTGTACTTCCTCCTCATCACAACAGCCCACCTGCTATCTGGGGTCAGCTGCCAGAGCTGCCATGCATGTCCATCTTTTCTGCCTCAGACTAACCCACTAGATCCTTCTTCTGATCTTCCTCTGACCTGGGTTTATGTCCCTCCTCTTCTGGCTGGCATATTCCCTTGGACACCTTGGCTGCCCTGTAGAGTAATGAGGAGACTTCACCCAGGTCTTCTTCCCCAGGTTAATCCCTTGCTTCCAAGCATCCCAGGTTATCGTGGTGTCTCGTGTGTTTTTCTAAGGTGAGGATCTTGAGCAGCACTTGTGTGAGGTTTTGTCCCACCCTACCTGGAGGTTGGAAACTCCCCTTACCCGACAAACAGAGGTCTCGGACAGCAGAGAAATTGCTGGTGGCAGCAGTGCTGACATGGGCAACATCAAAGTGCCTAATGGATGGATCAACAACCACTGAAGAGAGGGCCAGGGACTGCCACGAGTCCAGAGAGACTAGGAGAGAAGGCAAAGGACAGTTACATGCAGTTATCACCTGGTGAGTAATAAAGACAGCCGTGTATTACCCAATATCCCCAAAGGCAGCCTCAGGGGCATCCTCCTCATGGTCTCCATTCCTGTGCAATCCTATAGCTTGATCCGTCTTTCCATTCTACAAGTAAGTGTTCATTACATTATTTATGAGCCAAACTCTGTGCTCAAGCCTAGGAACACAAAGGTTGAAAACAGAACGAAACAAACAGAAAGCATGGCTGTTTCTATTAAGCAGCTCATAGTAGAATAGGAGAGAAGTTGAGAAGAAAAGAAAAACATTACGATATAATTGTTACAAAGCAACAGTTAGAATAATACCAGGTAATAACGATACTAACAGACATACCAGGTTAATCATGTGGTACTACGTTCAGGTCTTTACAGACACTACGTCAGTTGCTATCAGTTGCTTTCTGTAGGGGACACTGTGGGGTGCCATCCAGACCCCCTGCAGGACTGAGACCCCACCGCAGGACCAAGGCTCTCATTGCCCCAACTGTTGTTCAGCTGATGGCTGGCAGCTCCCAACTGAGTCTCTCTCCAGGAATTGCCTTTGATCTAAGAGAACTGCCTCCCCTTCCCCAGAGACAGCCTGCATCCCAACACTGTCCATGGGGTAGACAAAGGTTCGGACCCCCAGCCTCAAGACGGAACAAATCTGAAGGGCCAGCCTAACTTTAGAGCTCACTGGAAGATCAGTGGGGCGATCATTTGATTTGCATCAAAGTTCTTCTTCCTCTGGCCAATCCTGCCCCTCACTTCCTTCTATATCCCAAGCACACTCTGCACCAAGCTTCTTGCATGCAAATCTCCATCTGAGAGTCTGTTTCTCAGAAAACCCCAGTGAAGACATCTTCCTTTAAATATGAAGAAAATAAGACACAAGAGGTTAAAATGACCAGCTTGGGAGGGCACTGTTCCTGCTCAGTGGGACAGGATTGGAGCTGGCCTTTCTATCTAGTGAAGCTTGTGCCCTTCAACTGCTCTCCGGTGCTGCCTCCCCAGTCCTGTACATAGGACGTGGCTGTCTCAGCAAAGGGAGGGAAGCACAGGTGTAGCAGCCACAGAGATGGCTTGGGCAGAGGTGATGAGGTGAGCTCATCCCATCTGGTGCAAGGGCTATGCCCAGAGCCAGACTGAGTGAGGGGGATTCTGAAGAGTGGGCTTAAGTTTCCACTTAAGTTTCCACTGAGACAAAGGACTGTGAGTCTAGTCAATGGACGTATCATACTTTCCACAAATAACACGGAAGAGTCTGAAAGGCTGCCTCCCAAGATAGGCTTCCATGATCATTTGGAAGTGCTGATTCCAGCACACCCCTGGAGAGATGTTCAGTGGGGCATCAGTGATCATTAATAAAGAAAATCTCTCTCTCTCTCTCTAACATACACACACTTTCTTGCTTGCTTTTGTGTTTTCTTCTTTCCTGTTTTCTTGCTTCTTTTCCCAGAAGACCACAGTAGTGTGTCCTTTAACAAATATTTGGTAGCATTTACCTTGTGTTAGCAGAACTCTATGGCGATCTCGAGCATAGCATTTTGAAGGTTACAAACCATATTCACTTCATCATGTTTGATCCTGACAGCACCCAAATGAGGGGTTGGGTAGGGGCTCTAGTGCCTCTTTCACAGATGAGGAGTTAGAAACTCAGAGAAGTTATATGACATTTTTTAGAACACGGAGCTGGAAAATAACTAGGCCAGAACAGAATCAGACATCTTGGCTCTAAGTCAATGCTCCTTCTATCCTGTCTGAGTTTCCTATGTAGCTGAGCACCTTTTCCAGAACATGATCCCCAGATATGAAAGGGTCTTTGCCTTTGATAACACCATGCTCTTAGCTATACAGGGAAGCTTCTAATTTTTATCTTAAACCTGTCTTTGACAACCAGCACACTGGTGGAGAGTTCACTAAAATTAGACTGGTAAATAAAGCAGCAAAACAATCTAGTGCCATGTTTTGGTTGCTCAAGCTGCTATAACAGACTACCATAGACTGGGTAGCTTAAACAACAAACATTTATTTCTCACAGTTTTGGAGGCTGGAAGTTTGAAAGCGGGGACCAACATGATTGGGTTCTTGGTGGGGGCCCTCTTTCTGGTTGATGGATAGCTGTCTTCTTGCTGTATCATCACATGGCAGAGAGCAGAAAGAGCAAGCTAGCCCTCTGTTGCCTCTTCTTAGAAGGGCACCAACCCCGTCATGAAGGCTCTCCACCCTGATCAGCACCCAAAGGCCCCACCTTTTAACAACATGCCACTGGAGGTTAGGGTTTCAACATATAAATTTGAGGAGGATGCAAGCATTCAGTCTATGACATGTCTATACTTTTTTACATAAAAACAAGAAAGAAAAAATAAGAGAGAGAAAAGATTTGTCCAGAGAAGTTGCCAAATAATGTAACTAGTTTCACACAGGCCTGGCAAGAGGAAGGTAAACCTCCATACTCTGTCCTGGAGCAGTGGGTACCATCCTAACACTCAGGAGCTGAGTCTTCCTGAACTTGGGACCTGGCTTGACTGCAAGAGATGCTGGGTTTTCATTTTCTTAAGCATCCTCCACATGTTGCTATTTTCATGGTCAATATAAGGGGCATTTTTGCAATGGCACCAAACTGAGCTGCATATTTTTAGAGAGTGAGAACACTGCAATTTTAGAGAAGCTCTATGAAAGGGTTTTAGGGATTAGACTCACCAATTATGGTCTTAAAATGGAAGCTTTGGCCACACTCCGTGTTTAGGTTGATGTCTGGGAGAAAGCACTATAATTAAAGAGTGAATTTCATCTCCGAGTGAAAGCCAGTTCATCTGTCGCCATTCCAGGGCCCGGAGCCAAGTCCTGCCATGCCCTCCACCTGCCACTGTCCCCAGGCCTGCATGAACCCCTGTATGGGCCACTGCTTTTGTGCAGAATCCAACATCTAGGAGGTCCATAAGCATCTCATGAAAATTCTGAGAACAAACTCTTTGTGGAGGCAGAATGATGATGAAGCAGGAAAGCTGGGGCTCTTGGTAGCATTTTGTGAGAGTTTACTATTTGCTAGGAACTTGCAACACTGCTGCATTTAGTATTCATGATAACCAATGAGGTGGGTACTGTCACTGTCCAAGTTTACAGACAAGGAAACAGACGGTCCAGTAACACACCCTTTTGCTTAGCCAATCGGCTTAGCCAGTGTTAGCATGGCTAATTAAGTGGGTGCCAGCTAGGGCTGGAGCCAGCTCTTGCAGGTACAGAACCCAGAGTTAGTACATCACAGACTTCTCCTCCAGAGGAATGAGGTGGTAGCAGCTTCCAAGCTCACCCAAAGTGTCTTTTCCTAAAAAGCAGAGTCTATGGTTTATTGATTCATTTTTATTTTTTCATTTTTCTCTTTTTAGTTCATAGATTGCAATGCTAGTGTCATTTATTTTAAAATATAATCTCTCCTTTAATTCAAAATGCATGCTTATTGCATCATAAGTACTCATCTATAAGGGAATTTATTTTGGTGGGTGTTTCTCCTTTTCCATAAATCTCTTTGCAGATCATGACTCTACCCCCATCCTGCTTAAACCATAGTCACTCTGTATTTTATCATCAAATGGTGAAAGTCTCTCCACATTATTTTGTTTTGTAAAATATCTCCTTGGATATTCATTCTTTTGGATAAAATTTACCATTTCAATGTTCGAGAAAGCTTCGTTGGGTTGTTACTTGGAATGATCTCAAAGTTAAACACTAATTTGAGAGAAAAAATTTTAATTTGAATGTTATTTAATAGCATACTTAATATTTGATGCCATTAAAAATAGAATGTGGTATTATTCCATTATATTTTCAAAATGGTTATTGTTGACATAGAGAAAAGCTATTTAGTTATGTGTTTATATGTTCTAACAGGACACCTTACTAAACTCACCATCAATAAAACTCACAGATGTGGGTGAGACAAAACTGGTTCAAGATAGTCTATCATCTTAGTGGGGTATGGGCCCCCTTTATTGACCCGGAGTGGCCACCTAGACTGCTTTGTCTAAAGATTCGACTAGAAGATTCCTAGTTCTCTGTCACAATACTTCAGGCTCCCTTGACACTCCTTTCCTTAATTTAAAAAAAAAAAAAAAAAGAACTTCTAAATTAGACATCTTTCCAGTAAATATCTCATTAATATATGCCTACGCCTTTAATTGCCTTTAATCCCATCATAAAAATTATAAACTCAAGTCCTGTTTTTATAGTCTAAAACTATAAAGTTCTATCCTTGTCTAAAATTACAAGTTTGAGTTCCATCCTAAAACAAATCCTGATCAGGGTAGAGTCCCAAATGTAATTTAGACTTGAGTTCTCCAAAAATGAAGCTAACATTAAAACTCTACATCCACTAAAATACTCAATCTGGTCTAATTCTAGTTTTTGTTTGTCTGTCTGGCTATATTTTTGGTCTATGTAACAATATTTGGCCCGAGAAAAATTAAAGACTTTAATGGCCACAACAAAAGCCTTGTAAAAAATCTCCAAACTAATTGATCTACATACTCAATGGAAACCAAAGGACTCCATAAACTTAAAAAAAAAAATTAAAAACACATTAAAAAAGTACAAAGTCAACTCTCGTGTTTTCTTCCATCCCCGTCTCTCCTCCCCCTCCTCCCGGTCTTACTCCTCCTTTCAGCTCCACTCCAGTCCCATGACATTTCAGATTTAGCATAAAAATAAAGTACATAATTTTAAAGGCCTAAATTAAAAAGGCTCTGTCTTTTAAACTCTGCCTGCTTTACTAAACTCTTGCAATAAAAAATAAACCATCCCAAACTAAAACAACAAAACACCAGACAGCCAACTTCCAGACAACACTCCAACAAACATCTCCCTGGGTGACAGGAGTTTACTTAAAAAAAATTAACATGAAAATGGCCAAAATAAAATTCTCAAACTTTAAAACATGCCAGGTTTTCTGAGATTCCAACCAACTACAGGTTATGGCCCATTCTAATACACATTTTAAAACCACAGGCCAAATCACATTAAAAAATTCAAAACTGAAATCATGATTCAAAACACCTACAACTAAAAAATTAACATTTCGTCTTTTAAATTATTTGTCTATCTATTTTTTCCTGTTTAAGTCTACCGACTTTTCTACTAATATCAAAATAAAACTGACTATTCATAATATTAATAGGCTCTTTGTTGCGTGGTTACTTTGAAAACAGTACCAAAACTACGTTCCAGTCTAGCAATTATATGCCTCCACAGGGCTGTAGTTTGGGAACCTGTGATATTAACTAAGTCAGCTGTGTATATTTGTTCTTTCAATTGTGTATTCATTCAACAACTGTGTACAGGCCTCCTTTGACACTTCAGGACTGTACCTGACAGCCAAAGGTGGCAGCCTGGAAAACCAGTCTAAGAAGCCAAAACAAGACGATTCTTACCGTCCATCGTAGTTCTCAAACTTGGGTGAGCATCAGATTCTCTTGAGAAATGTGACAAAAATTCCAAAGTCCAGGCCCAGTTTTCACGTCAAAGAGCCTGGGCCTCTGTAGTCTATTAACTTTCCTGGTGATTCTGACACACATCCAAGTTTGAAAACGACTGTGGTCTCTAAGATATCCTTTTTGGTTTTGGTTTTGTTTTGGCCATGGTTGCTGGAGACACAGCTTAGGCTAGTGAAGAGACAGTTCTGAGTTCTAAACCTCACTCAGCTTGACATGTGTGTCCCCAGGCAAGTCCCTTAACTACTCTGAGCAACTCTAATCTTAAAGATCTTTGGGTTACGTATTGCCCTTGTTCATGATCTCTAGTAAGCATAACGTCTCTCAGTAGATGACACATGGACCATTGCCTTTGCGGGGTAAATTAATCCATCAGCACCTTTGCTCTGAGGCCCTTGGATCCAGGCCTCAGGAAAGGAGTCCTTTTCCTCCAGAGCAGGGAGAAGATGGAGTAGGAGGGAGAGGTGAACCAAGAGGAAAGCCAGACAGGTTGGCTCCTACAGAGTGACTGTCCTGCCTGGTAAGAAGAGATGCCCCTCTGTGCTCACTGGCATGCTCCCTAGTGGTATGAGACCACACAGCCCTCTGCGCACCTCCCCGGGAGCCAACGCTGGTTAGAGAATAACGTCAGGGTCCCCTTATATTGCCAAAAACCAGAGAAGAGTTGAATATACCCAGCAGCTGACACTAACAATTGGCTATGAGTGTATGTCAAAAATGAGACACAGTAAAGCAGCCAGATCACGCTGTGTGACTTTGGGCAAACCACTCCCCTTCTCTGAACCTCAGTTTCCTTATCTGTAAAATGGGGATATTAAGAGACCGTCTCTCCTAGGGTCATAACCACAAATGAATGAGTTACTAGATGCGAGCTGCTGCCCAGGGGAAATACTCAGCACATGCAGCCACCCTCACCATCTCTGGGTCAAGCTACTTGGTTCCTGATGCAGTTTGGACACCGTCATTTCAAAATGACGGGGCTCTCAGCCTGGATGGAAGTACCAGGGGTGTTCTTTAAGGGGCACAGGAGCCCAAACTACTGCCAGTGATATCCCCACCAAATATCTCACTCCTGACTTCCACCTGATCCCTCTTCCCCTTGCCCCATTGTCCCCCTATCCCCCTGTCCCAGGGCAGCTTGCTTCCTGCCCAGGAGGGCCTCCACAGTCTCTCACCTCCTGTGTAGTGTGTCTGCTGGTGCCATGGGCAGGGCCTCAGTTTGCGTGGGAAATTTGCTGCTGAATTGCTGTAATATCTATAAACATCAGCGTTTCAAGGTTTCATGAGTTTAGCATGTCCCAAAATGAAGCCATTACTGTCTCCCAGTGCTCCTTTTCACTCCTACACAGTGTTCTTTCTTTCCTCAGGGAATGTTTCCACCACTCGCTCCATTGTCCAATCCAGAAAACCTACCATCCTTGCTGCCTCCTCCCAGTGGATCTACGTGCTCAGCCCCTCTGGGAACTGTCTTTTTCTTTTCCACCTGGTTCTGGCCTCATCAGTTTCACTGCAGTTACCACATAGGCTGCAAACAAGGGCCTCCTGATCACAAGTCTCCGTCCGCTCAGGCCATTCTCATGCTGGCTCTGGGATAACCATTCTAACATCCACATCTGGTCACGGCACTCACCACTTATGGTCCTCCAGGGTACCAGGCCGACCTATGGTTGGCAGGGTCGGTCACTCCAGCTGCATTGCAACCCTCCACTTTTACAGGGTGGTCCTGGGTGCCCCCTACTCTCACCCACTCACCAAACACAACACACAATCAGAAGTGAAAATAATATCGATTTACTATGTAATTTCAGTGACTTATGTTAACTCGCATTGATCTTCATAACAAAGGGGTACACTGAGGCACTGGAGGAAAGACCACAGGATACTCCCCCAGATCACAGACACACCACCTAAGGTTATAGAGGCATCATTCAAGGTCACAGAAGCACCCCCAGGGTTACAGAGGCACCCCTAAGGTTATAGAGGTAGCCCCAGATCACAGGGCAGAACTCAGCTGAGGTCCTACCAGCAGGGCACAGGGACTGTGCTTTTCTTCTGCTGTGCTATAGTCTTGGACCTCCTCATTGAGGTGGTAATTGACAGATCAGCCCTCACTCCCAGCAGCTAATAGGCACCTTCCCAGCCCTTATCCAGCCCCACAGCATGGTGGTTAAAGGTCTTGGTGACTCTTTCAGTGAGCATGAGTAGCTCACCAGCAGGCCCTAAGACCTTGGAGGAGAATATGCCCTTGGAAGTAAGAGGCCCTGCCCCTTCCATGGGCAGAAGAGCAACAGTGGCCCTGAAGGAAGAAAGACTCATCAAGGTCACACAGCCTTTTTCCTCTGTTACCAGATAGACTAGCAATGAATGCTACTGTCTGTTTAGCAGGCTGGAAGTGCTTGAAAAGTCATGTAAAGATTATCTGGTTCCACCTAATGGTACTCCATTGACATGAACAGTCCTAACCCTATTTTATAGGAGGGAAAAGTGAGGTACACAGAGGGCCACTGACTTTGCCCAAGACCAAACAGCTGAAAGGCAGCAAGTCAGTATTTGCACCCAGGACAGCCCTATGTGGTGATATACCCCTGCCAAACAGAGCTGCTGGGGGGACAGGGGCAGAGGAGAAGGAAGGGTCTGGGAGGGATGATGGCGCAGCAAAGAGGCAGGAGGTGATGGGGGTAGCTTGGGCCACCCCACAACCTGGAGGCAGCACGGCTGCAGCCTCCGCACGGGCGGGCCTTTGGGTGACATGGAGGCACTTCTATTCCTTTCTAGAAAGCACCATATCCCCTTTTTTAAAGCTTAATTTTTATTTTTAACTGACAAATTATAATTATACATATTTATGGGGTATAATATGAGGTTAAGATTTGTGTATATGATGCAGAAGAATACTTTTTTGAGATCTATTGCACAGCACAGTGACTACAGTTAATATATTGCACATTTCAAAACTACTAAGAGAATCAATTTCAAATGTTTTCACCACAAAAAAAAAAAAAGTATCCGAGGGATGGATACGTTCATTTGATTGATTTAATCATTCCACAATGATTCCCTTTTTTAATGGATACTAAGTAGAAAAAAAGTTATGCTAGAATATATTTGAAATTTTCCACTGATAGAGAATCATTTTTAATTCTCCTTTCTTCCCTCCTTCACTCTCTCCCTCCTTCCTTCCCTCCTTCCTTCCTCCCTCCTTCCTTCTTTATTTCCTTTCTTCTCTGTTTTTTAATTTCTTCCTTCCCAGACATCAAAGGAGAAAATGTTTATTTCAAGGTTTGTTTTCAGCTGTTAAAAATTGCCAAAAAGCCTTTCAGCTGGAACCACCATCTTCCAGTAATTAGCCAAAATGACAAACACAAAGGCAAAGAGGAGAGGCACCGGGTATGTTCTCCAGGCCTTTTGGAAAACATGGAGTTATTCGTTTGGCCAGGTATATGTGAGTCTGTAAGAAAGGTGATGTTGTCGACATCAAGGGAATGGGCACTGTTTAAAAAGGAATGCCCCACAGGTGTTCCCATGGCAAAACTGGAAGAGTTTACAGTGTTCCCCAGTGTACTGCTGGCATTGTTGCAAACAAACAAGGGCATGAGTCTTCACAAGAAAATTAATGTGAATATTGAGCACATTAAGCACTCTGGGAGTCAAGACAGCTTCCTGAAACACATGAAGGAAAATGATCAGAAAAAGAAGCCAAAGAGAAAGGTACCTGGGCTCAACTGAAACGCCAACTTGCTCCACCCAGAGAAGCACACTGTGAGAACCAGTGAGAAGGGCCAGAGCTGCTGGAACCTATTCCCTGTGAGTTCATGGCATAGTAGGTGTTAAAATAAAGTAAAAGACCTCAGACTGTAAAAATGTTTCTCTTCATTGAGTAGAAGTGTGATGTCCTCTCCCCCACAGAAATATTTAAAGCGAATTTTAATTGTGTCTGAATTTATTGTGTAATGTCTTTGCTATTCAAATTTAATGTATTTCTTGCTGAAAGATGTGAAGTGGCTTATTGAGCAACAAATGAATTGCTTAGAAAGTGGCCAGATATTATTTATGAAATATTTGTACTGGTTTAAAGATAGCCCCACTAAATCATCATGGAAGAAATAAAATAATTTACATTAAAAATGGCCCAAAAAATTACACATCACTGTGGGGCTACATGCACCCCGCAGGCAGAGGTCTGCCGCTCGCTGGCAAGTAACCACAGGTGAGCTTCTGCTCCGGCCATTGCCTTTCTCATTTGAAAAACAGGTGGAAAGTGCCTCCAAGCATTTTTATATCAGATCCAAGGGCAGAAATATCAAACAGTAGCAAATGCCTGACACTCTCTCCAAAGTTCAAATAATCACAGCCCTATCCCATTGATTATATAAAAAGATCACATGACTTTCTTAGGACTAATCAAGGATAAAAATAACAGTGAGTCTAAGCTCCAAGGCATCCAAAAGCCCTCAGGATCCTCACCCTTCTTCTCGCAATCAAAACCAAGAGGAATTTCTCTCAGCTCCTCAGTACTCATCAAGTGATTGCTTCTGAATATGGAACAGCTGGGAAATAGAAGAGGCGGTTTCCACACCTGCACAGGCTGGCTGGGGTAAACCGTGACATTCTGAAACTTTCAGGCAGGAAAAGCCTTTCAGGCCCCAGAAAACCTTCATGATCCCTGTGATATGCAGAATAGAAGCGACTGGAAGCTGCCTTGGAGGCCTGTATGGCCACAGGGCACTTGCTGGAAGGAAGAGCCCAGTGCACATCTCAGCCTGTCGTCATCGGACGGAGACCACATTGAGACATCCTGCTTTCTCACCAGAGACCGTCATTCAAGTGAGAACCATGACATAGTGGCCTATGTTTGTCCTTAACGGCATTTATCAAAGACCAGATGTTCCCTTGATAACAGAAGGAAAAGAAGACAAAATAAAGACACCCTTGTAATTTTGTGATTATGTGCAGAATGAAAATGGGAGGAGAGCTGCTGGTTGGTTCAGCATTTCTCCAGGAGAAATTCTTCACACTTGCAGCAGACACCCCTGGGCCTCTTTTAACATTCACACCCTAGAAAAATACCCAAACATCCTGACCTCTCCATTCAGCCTCCAAATACCTATTTTTGAGCTCTTCAGAGAGCACACTTTCATCTTTAACTCTGCATCTCAGTGCTTAGCAGAGGAGTGACAGTAGGTGTCACAGGTTGAACTGTGTCCCCCCAAAATTCATACATTGCAGTCCTAACCCCTAGGTCCTCAGGATGTGACCTTATTTGGGATAGACTCTTAACTGACATAATCAAGTTAAAATGAGTTCGTTAGAGTAGGCCTTAATCCAATGGTGGTCTGGTGTCCTTATTAAAAAGGGAAATTTTGATAGAGACACTTGCAAAGAGGGAAGATGGAGTGAAGAGGTGCAAGGAGAGGGTGCCACCTACAAGCCAAGGGGAGAGGCTGGGGACAGATCCTTCCCACAGGGATCTTGGAAGGAATCAACCTTGTCTACACTTTGATCCCAGACTTGCAGCCTCCAGAGCTGTGGGAAAATGATGTCTGTTGTTGAAGCTACTCAGTTCGTGGTATTTCATTATGGTAGCTGCAGCCAAGTAACAGAATGAGTGTGCACTCGGTGACAGCATCCACTCACTGATTCACAGAGGGCTTGCTCCGCCCCAGTGCTGCTCTCCAGCATATAATGCTCATCATACTGATACTTCTCGCATGCACATATTCAAATGGCTCATAGGGTTGAAGTATCTCCCGTACAAAGCGGCGCAGACAGAATGCGATGTGCTCCATCTGTTGTCTCCTTGCATCCACATGCAGCTGTCCGATGTGGCTCTTCTGGTCACTCCTGTTCTAAGAGGTGGCATTGCACGTTTTAAGAAAGGACTACTCTGGGACACTCTGCCGGGCCAGATCCCAGCTCTGCCTCCTGCCAGCTCTGTGACTTGGAGTAAATTATACTCTAAGTCTCAATTATTGGTCTTTTGTTTTAATTTGTGAACAGGAACAGTTTTACCACCTGAACTGTAAAGCAGAGCTTCTCATACAGCAAGAGTCACAGTTTGCTACTGATCCTTCCAGCCTGTGCAAGGGCAAGGGGTGGAGGGAGCTAGGGTTGGTCCCATCTTCCCATCTGCTTACCCCAATGAGTCATGCGGTTGTCAACATCTCCTGTGTGTGCCACGGCATGATAAATCAGGAAGCTCTGGGCACAGGCTCAAGGCTGAATGGAGCCATGCAATGCCTGCAAACTGCTTGGCACAGCCACACTCACTAACATTTGTTAAGGATTTGACCTCCCATACATCAACCTGCAGAGCCTGAGCTCTCGCCACTGTCTGCATTGTTGAAAGCATGATGGCATCCTTGCCGTCACTTGTAAAACAGAGCTTTTTCAACCAAAATTTAATATTAAGAGTGAATATTAATAATAGTGATGTTACAGTTGCTATCCCCTCATCTTCCTGGAAAGAAATGCTGTCACATCAAGATGGTCCCTCAGGGGGATGTAGGTCTGGTTGTGTGACCCAGGAGGACCAGAAAAGACCCACATAAATGATTGAGGGACATGGAAGAAAGGACAGAGAAGATGCAAGCCTTCAGGACAAGGGTCAGTGAGCTTCTTCTGTAAAGAGCCAGATAGTAAATATTGTAGGCCTCACCAGCCACATTTGTTCCCAGCTGAATATTCTTCTATTTTTTTGCACCCCTTTAAAAATGTAATAGGACTATTCTTCACCCCTAGGCTATACAAAAACAGGCTGCAGGCTGCAGGCTGCAGTTTTCTGACCTCCGACCCAGAAGGCAGATATGAGACACAGCATGAACCCAGTTGTCATGCACCTCAGTGGGTGGGGAGTCCACACCTGGGAACCAAAAATCCTACAGGCAGCTTGACAAGGAGTTTGTATGTTTTTTTCAGGAATAAGTAGCAATATAAGGGATGCCATCTGGAAGGCAAAATATTGTAATTTTATGACCTGCTGATAGTGGTCCTTCGTAACTGGGGAAATGAATGTCCTTTTGCAAAATAATGAGGAGAATAGATTCTAGTTTTTTTTTTTTCCTAAATTATTCTTATTTGATAGGATGAAAGGGCAGCAACCTCATACCTTCCCCGAGTCAAAAAGCAGAATGCCAGGCCACCTGTCCTCTCTCACCATCTTGGTCTTTCTCACTCTGGTCCAGACTATTGCTCGCCCTTCTCTCTGAAACCAACCCACGTTGTTGCACTGCTACCCCTTGAACCTGTCTCATCCTTCCCCAGCCTCCTGTGTCCCAGAAACCAGGGTCCTTACCATGACTGCAATGTCCCCTCCTTCACTCTGGGCCGCAGTCCTGGTTCCCGGCATCCCAACCCTCTGACAATGAAAACTTCCAGTCCTTCTCACCATCCTTAACTGAGAATGCCTGGTGACTCTCCCATACTCCTCAAGTCCATTGCCACTCCAAATCCTGCTAAAATCCTGAGTGGTTTCATCATCTTAGGGAGAGCAGAAGCCCATTTGAAACTCTGGTCTCAGTTTCTTGTCTGCTTCGATACCAGAGACCTTCATTTCCACCCCATTACAGCCAATTGCCTCCATGATCACACCCCAAACCCTGCCATGGCAATGAATTCCACCACCATTTAAATTGTAGTTTTCCTCAGCAGCACTTGCTGATATGGACCACAGTTTTCTTTCTTTCCAGCACATTCACACTTTAGCCCACTCACACCAGCTCTTTAATTTCACTGTGATTTCTATTCTCCCACTCACTCCATGGTATCCATCCTCACTGGTTCATCATCCAACCAAGACCTCCCATTGGTCCATTATCTCAGCTTCCCATTGAGCAATGTCCTCAATTCTCTTCCTCCCAATGGGACTAACCCGATGGGCTGTCTTTCCCTGCAGCTTGTCTCAGTCTGCTGAGCATGGCCGAGGAAATTTCCCATGGCCACAGCTGAACACACAGGCGCCTTTACAACTTGTGGACCTTCAGCTTGAACTGATCCCTGGCACAGTTTGATCGATTGGTCCCCTCTCTTCCATTCCTTGCAGCCACTGTTTTCAGTGCTTGTCACTCTCAGGCCTAGACCTCATCCATCCCCTTCTGCTCTCAGCCAGTGCCTGACTTCTGGCCTCCCAGAGCAAAGAGGGGCCGTCTGTCAATATCTCCTTCAGCTTCCTTCCCCCTCACCCCCTCTATAAGCCATTGCATCTTTCCTTCTTGATTTCTCCTAATACAGAAGAAGGGTGTCCATTGGAAGTCAATCCTTCCATCCGTGCTCTAGAGCTCATTCTTCCTCACGCCTTCAGAGGCCTCCATCTACCAATTACCCCCAACCCAGCCCCACTCTCGTTCTTCCTATATCTTTAGTGTGTCCCTCGACCCCGACACTTTACTTTTTGCGTAAAAACATGCTGAAATATCCCCCTCATAAGAACAACACTTTAACCCAAAGTTCCTCATCTCATGGTCTGGGTTTCAGGTGACCCATTTCCCTAAAAAATATAGGCAAAATGTGATATATATGGTGGAGCATACTATTTTTAATTCATTGTCACAAGTAGTCTGTGACCGAAACATGATTACCAGCTAATGTTCCACAGTTTTTTTTTTTTTTTAAGCTGTCAATCTTCTTCTCTGACTTTTCATAGCCAAGATGCTTGGGAAAAGTTTGTAGTTTCTACTTCCTCAAATCACTACTGTTGAGTTTCCTTCCTCTTTACTCCACTGAATTTTCTTTCTTTCTTTCTTTCTTTTTTTTTTTTTTTTTTAAGCTGTCAATCTTCTTCTCTGACTTTTCATAGCCAAGATGCTTGGGAAAAGTTTGTAGTTTCTACTTCCTCAAATCACTACTGTTGAGTTTCCTTCCTCTTTACTCCACTGAATTTTCTTTCTTTCTTTCTTTCTTTCTTTTTTTTTTTTTTTTTTTTTTTTGGAGACGGAGTCTTGCTCTGTCACCTAGGCTGGAGTAAGTGCAGTGGCACAATCTCGGCTCACTGCCAGCTCCACCTCTCAGGTTCACGACAGTCTCCTGCCTCAACCTCCTGAGTAGCTAGGATCACAGGTGCCTGCCACCATGTCCAGCTAATTTTTTAAAACATTTTTAGTAGAGACAGGATTTCACCGTGTTAGCCAGGATGGTCTCGATCTCCTGACCTTGTGATCCGCCCGCCTCGGCCTCCTAAAGTGCTAGAATTACAGGCGTGAGCCACCACGCCCAGCTAATCCACTGAATTTTCAAAGGACTCTTCATGACTAACCCAATGGACATTTCCAGTCTCCATTTTCCTTGAAGTGGTGAATCACATCTCCCTGGCCTGGGTTCCATGATAGCAAATGCCACCAGTATGCCTCCCCTGTCTCCAGCTGCTCTTCCTAGAGTCTCCTCCTCTCCTCAGGGGACTGCCCTTAACCCTTACTCTTTACATCTGACATTCTCCATGGGTGTCCTCATATCCCTACAACTTCAAATACCATTGACATGCTAATGATCACCAAACATAACCAGGCTAGACCCTCTGCCCAAGCTCCACGCTTATATATTCAGTGCTTACTGGACACCTCCAAGCAGATGTCCTCTAAGCTCAGCATGTTGAAAACTGAACACATAATCTCATTGCCACCCACAACCACATTCTTCCACTGGTTCCCCTCTTACATTCTTTATCTTGGAACTGGCACCACCAGCCATGGGGCTGCCCAACTCAAAACCCTAAGTCTTGTCCTTGATTGATGTTCAAGTGCACTAAATGTTCATCTAGAAAGGACACTACATAAGGAAAGTCTGAATAAATATCACTTTAAGTATAAATTTCAGATTATAAGTGAATATTCTCCCTGTGGCAAACACACTCCATCTAGGTTTGTAGCAAACAAACAAACAAAAAACATAGTGACTGAGTTTCCTTGAAATCTATCTCCTGCCCTCTTGCCTACCTCTCCAATTTTATCTCTCATTAGTCTGCTTCCTACCACCCCACTCGCACACCTGGTGGTCTGTCAACACACTCTGTGTTACATGACTTTGTACACTATTAGTGTGAGCAGCACTATTGACTTACAAAGTTAAGTCAGTTTACTTATAGGATAAATTCATATCATCCTTCAAAACCCAGCTCAGATAATCCACTCTGAAATTCCCTTCTACAGCTGCCTCCTCCACCACTATCGCCTCTAAATGCCTACTTCTTCTCCTCTAAATGCCTAGATATGTTTACTGTTCCACTAATGAACTGCATTGCAATTTGCTCATTTTTAAACCTCCCTGTTATATCATGAGCTCCTTGAGATCAAAGACTGTGCTTCAGTTTCACTGATTCTCCAAGACCTATAATAGCAAGCAAAAAAATATTAACAATAGAAAGAGTAATGTAGTTGTAGTTTGCATTTACTAAGTGTTCACTATGTGCTAAACAGGAACAATAGTACTTTTTTTTTCATAAACCGCCCTAATCCATAAATATGTATTGAATGAATTAAGTTAATTAATAAAGGAGTAATAGAGTACTAATTTATATCTCTATAAAGATTAAGACTATTATTATTCACATATTACAAAACCTCTGTAAATAATTATTGAGTCAATTAGTTAATAGATTAGTCACATAGGAAGCAAATAATGGGAAGCCGATTTAATAAAATCTTACCTCTACGTGGTGTGTTCTAGTTTATAAAAAACACTTTTATTTACACTGCAAGAATTAATAATTACATCATCCCATGCCTTAATTACTATCATGCAGAGGGCTGAACTGAGACTCAGAGGTGCTACATAATATGGCCAAGATCACAACTCGTGACCGGTGAGCCAAACTGCCAGGGATTTCATCCAAACTACTCCCTCTCAATCCCCACTGCCCCACAGCTGCCACCTCCTCTGTATGACTCTGCTGCAGCCTCATAAAGTGGTTCCCTGTGGCTTCTCATTGCAGGAAGAAGTTTCCAAAGACGTCTGTAATGGCCCAGCATCTGCTCAGTTTATGAGCTTGTGTGTTGGTGAGTAACCATCTTTCATGTTGCTAACTTCAAAGACGCTTCTAGGGAAATTTCTAACTAAGAAAAAGTCATACACACGAAACCAGACTTGGATCTATATTCCTTCTATGTCCTCACGACAAAGTACTAAGTTCATCCCCAGCAAAATTCTTAGCAAAATTTCAAAGGCTCAGAGTGAATCTGATTTCTCTCTAAGAAGTTTGACTCCCAAAAAGTGGACATCCCCACCAACTTCGCCAAACACAAAAGCTACATGGAGAGAGTACAAGAATTGGGTCTCCTAAGAGCATCTGAACTCCTCTTTCATGGGGTCTCATTCCTGATGCTGGGTGCCTGGGCAAAACTTTAGAAATTCTGAGGCACAAATGCATGTGAACAAACAATCTGAGCTAAGCAAAGTGGTTCCAGCACCATGGAGGCCTCCCTTGGGGTGCGGAACAAGGGCATGGGTGAACTGTGGGAACTTGCCGAAGCTCACACAACTGCCTTGAACACAGACTCCCAAGGCAACACCCTTGCCCCGCGTTAGAGACTTGCGTCTGATCTCTGCAGGAGCAGGAGCAGCTGCTGCTCGTTCCATTTATCAAGCACTTGCTATATGTGGTGGGTAGTAGGCTAACCATGTTACACACAGGACTTTACCCAAATTTCAACTTGTAGGTAATAGGCAACATGGTGAATTCTACCTTAAGGAAACCGGGGCTCAGAGCAGTGCAGTGACTTTCCCTAGGTTATTCATAGAGTAGGAATAGAATTAGAACGGAGATTGAGATCTGCCCACCACAAGGCTCTGTGCTTCCCAGCTTCTGCTTTTGCCCGGGTCCTTCTGCTTGCCTGTGGGTGAGCGATCACAAAAGCAGAAGGGAAAAAAAACCACATGCTACAGCATAACTGAGCCAATGCTAAGAATTACAAACTTTAAAGGGAAATTTAAAAGACATTTAAGCCAACCCCTCGCACAACAAGAGAACCTTCAACATATTTGAACGCTCCAGTGACAGGGAGCTCATTACCTCAATCTTACTCCATCACAGCAGGATAACCAATGCTTTCCACTATCTGACCCAGCCCCTTCTCTCCTCTTTCCCCATCTCACCTTCCCATGACACCAGGCACTCCATTCATACTGAAGCCCTCACTCCATCCTCTTAAGCTGGGTTCCTCTCACCTCCTGGACTTCATACACTGGGGAGAAGAGGTGGATGCTTCTGTAATAAGTCAAACTGAGTTCCTTCAGGAGGTCAGAGAATTCAGCACACTCAACAGTAAAGGAGAATAAATGAATGCATGACTGAAGGATCATTTAAAAAACTTTGTGTAGCACTAGCCATTTGTAATATACTATCACTATTTTTAATCAGTGATTAAAATTATTATAAGTCATTAAACTAAGGAAATCTTCTAGTGGGTAGAACTCAGGGATGGTCTAATTCACCGTGAGCTATGTAGAAGGGTCTGAGGGGTCCCAGGACAGGCAACCTGCCTAAAATATTTCCCCCATGTGTTTGGCAAAAGTTCTGAATCTCTGCTTTCAGAATAGAACTGGTTTACCCACTTGTTAAATTGCGAACAACCCTGAGAAAAAGATATTAAAATATTGATATTTTCACCTTAGCGTCAATAACTTTGTTAATTCTATTTGGTTCAAGAGGCTCCAGGATGGCACCAGAAGATAAAATAATAAGTAAACAAGGTCCTTCTATTCTTAACAGTTGCCTGTTCAAGACAACTGTTCAGGGGTGAGAAGGAAAGAAAAACCAGTTTTTCTTCACAGTGTCTTGCCTTGGGATTGTCATTCTAGATGAGAAGCATGGCTTAAGAGCATGTAGTCAGGAGTTCCCCAGAGTGGGCACAGAGGAGTTACAGAGCGAGAGGAAGACAGGGCGGCACCAAACGCCAGCTCCCCCTACCTCACGGTTTTGATTGAGGCCATTTTTGTTTACATGGTTTCTGACTGATTCCAGGCTGAAGGATATCTTCCATAGCTAAGAAGGATATTTTGAAGAAAATATTTAAAGCTAAAGGCTAAATAACCAAACCCAAATGGTAGATTTTCTGTTGGCATATTTTGTTCCTGGCTCTATACCCTTTAAATATAATTAAGCAAATTTTTGATGGACCAGGTACAGAACTGGCACTGTATAGGAGAAAGCTACTGTAGAAAATCCGTACATTTTCTCCATCTTCGACGACTCTAAGATCTAGCAAGGGTTTCAGACATAATCACTCAGCAAACATTTGTCAAGGGCCTCCCAGACTCACTATGTACAGCTGCACAGATTGTGCACAGCACAACTGCAGGGGTAATATTTACAAAGATTACCTGTGAAAGGACCCCATTAGAACTGGTAGTGCATGGCCTAACCCAGTCATGCCACCACTGCCAACCTTTACTGAGCATTGAGTACAGCAATTTTATGTATAATATCTCTTTTAAGCTTAAAAACAACCTCTTTGAAGTAGGTACAATCATCTCCATTTTACAGGTGAGACAACTGAAATGCAGAAAGATTCTTTAAACTAGCCAAGGTCACATACTTAAGGAGTGCCAAAGGTAGGGTTCAAAACCTGGCTGCCCAAACTCATTTCCCATGTGGCTTTCAATACTCCACGACCACCCTCACCATTCATTCATTTGTTCATTCTGCTATTCATTCATTTCTTCAACACACATTCATCGATCACTTTTACCTTTAAATACTGACCTAGGTCAAAGTGGAGACTTATATCTATTATTTAAAACCAAGTAACTATAAATAAAATAATATTGAGCATCTACTCTATACTGGACATTTTGCTAAGTGTGAAGAACCCAACCATGAATTACAAAATATCTGCCCTCTGGGAGCCCAAAATCTAACAAGCAAGCAAGAAAAATCCATTCATTCATTCGGTAAGTACTTACTGAACACTGACTCCCACAGGTGCTGAGAATGTCACAGTAAATGAGACAGATAAAGTCCTTGTCCTCCTGCAGCTCCCATTCCAGAGAGGGCAAGCAATACTCAACAAGCACACAAATGACAACAGTTCGCAGCGATAGTTCCCAGAGGCCGTACAGCAGGGTGAAGGGGTGGACAGTGCAGAAGGGAGCTACTCTGGATGGGGTGGTCAGCAATCCCTTGGAGGAAGTGACCTGGGGCTCAGAGCAGAGGAGGAACAAACCCTATAGAGGTGTGATCTTTTCCCAGAACAGGGCTGATAGTGGTCTCTCTGCCAGCAGCACCCACAGCCACTGGGGTAGAGCCCTTCCGTGCTAAAGGGAGTGTGAGAGACCCCACAGCACCCTCCACAGTCTATACACTTTAGTCCAATGTGGGACACGTCTGAGGGTGGAATGCGTGCTATGAAACACTGTGCAGGCTCTCCTGCACCAACCCAGGAGCACTGTCTTCTTCCTAGTAGGTGGGTACAAAAGTAATTGCAATTTTCCCATTACTTTCAATGGCAAAGACCGCAATAACTTTTGCACCAACCTAATACAATCGTTTTCTATCAAACTGATGGAGCACATTAAGGCCACACAGAATTGATTCTTCATCATCCTTTTTGGTCCTCGGGCCAGAAGGCCCAGGTGAGCAGGCACTGACTCCAAATTGTTTAATGCTTGTATAAAACCTAAATTTCCCATCCAAATATGCACAGAGTTTACGCATACACACACAAACACTCCCAAAGAGGGAGCCTATGATGCATCTTCTGACACATTCATGTTGCTCATTTATAGCCGTAGCCCCAGTGCTTAGTGCCTGGTACAAAGTACCCACCAACTGCTTGCTGAATGAATAAGTAACTGAACAAAGGGGAAAGGCAGCCAAGGCAGGGGAAACCATAACTGAGTCTTAAACCCAACACTTCTCTGTTGGCTAGTGGCTCCCTCCTGCACCCGTGGAGAGAAGTGAAGCCTTCCAGAAAGGAAGGGAGCTGAGAACCAGTTTCCTCACCTTTCTCAGTTTCTTAAGACCTACCAACATTGCAGTGCCAGCTTGCCAGCTGTTTCTTTCTCTTTCTCAATCTCTCGGTCTCAGAGACACAGAGAAGAGGTCCAGGGGGCTGCCAGATGTGAGGCTGTGCCCACACCACACTTAGCCTTGCACATCATAGCAATTACAGTCACCCAGGCAGCACAGTCCCTGGCAGATGTGCATCCCAGCTTGGGAGAGGAGTTACCCGCATGCTGAGTGTTGCAGCTGCTAACTACATGATTCGTTTGGCACTCTAAACCGAAGTGAGGAAACAGGGTGTGCTAACCGGTCATGTCTTGCTGGCCCCTGGGATATAAAACCTATCCCTGGACAACTTTTCTGATGAAATAGTGACAGGGTATGCACTGTGAACTGCCTCAAAATGGCTTGTGTGTGCATGTGCGTGCGTGCACGCATGCATAAGCTCTGTGCATATTTCGACAGGACATTTAAGCTTTATACAACATTAAACAATTTTGGAACCAGTGACCACTCACCCGGGCCTTCTGGCCCAAGGACCAAAGGGATGAAGAATCAGTCTTGTGTGTCTTTAATACGCCATCAGCCCAGTGCCTACAGTAGTAAGAAAACAGTGTGCCTGGGTTGGTGCAGTGTTTAAGGCACCCATTCCACACTCAGACATGTCCCAGGCTGGATTATTAGAGTGCAAAGCCACCGTGGAGGGTGCTGCAGGGTCCCTGACTCCCTCTAGGACTGCAGGGCTCTACATTAGCAGTGGTGGGTGCTGCTGAGGCAGGCCACCATTAGCCCCCTTCCAGGACTCTCGGCTGGAGGTCACGCCCCACTCAGAGCAGCTCGTGGTAATGAGTGACCAGTGTGAGGCCATAACAATTTTAAACGTCATCCCAGCGTCAGCATCCCTAAAGGGCCAGCTGAGGCCTCTACTGAGACAACACTGAGGTTCATCTTCTCCCTCAGCCCAGTCCTGGGCCTTCCCTTGCCTCCTAACACTCCTGTTGGTAGAATTAATTTTTTGCTTAAAAAAAAAAATGGCCTTCCTACTAAACTTCATCTCAGAGTCTGATTCCTCGGGAACTGGAGCAGTGACAGCCACCGTCTTCAGTGGGGAGACTCTGGGTTTAGATCTGGGTTGAGTATAAATTTCAGCTCTACAAAGTACTGGTTATGTGAGTTTGGGCCTCTTTGAGCCTTAGCCTCCAAATCTAGAAAATGGACACAGTTGTGCACACCTTGTAGGGCAGTTGTGAAGACTAAAATATAGAAAGCATTTAGCATGGTGACTGGCTCATGGTGATTTAGTCATTCCATGAATAGGAATTTTTAAAATATATGATTGTGTGTGGTCATTAGAGGTTGGGAAGTTCAGAGGAGGGGGAGGAGACAGGGAGGTTAGTTAAGGGTATGCGGTTTCAGGGGGATGGGAAGAATGATTCCTACAGTTGTGTAGCACTGTAGTGGAAGGATGGCTAACAATTAGTGTATATTTTGAAAACTCTAGAAGAGAGGGTTTGGAATGTTCCCAGCACAAAGAAATGATAAATATTTGAGGCGACGGATATGCTGATTGCCCTGGTCTGATCATTATGCATTGTATACGTGTATTAAGATATCCCTCTGTATCTCATAAAAAGGTAAAATTATTATATGTCAACTAAAAATAAGAGCAAAAGATGATAGAGCTATTAGCAAACTCTTTCCCTTAATAACAGTTATCCATAAAAAGTGTGTGTGCGACTATATATATGTCTGTGTGGATATGTACATATATATAATTGTATAGCTCAGCTTTAACTGGTTGTCATGTGGGGAAGTTACACACTCTCTGCCTCAGTTTCCTCCTCTGTAAAGCGGTTTGGACTTGAGAATTATTGCTGATGTTTCTTGAACACCTGCTCTACAGCAAATTCCATGCTGAACATTATACTTTATTTGCTCTTCAACAAATCCTGCTGGACTGATATTGCTTATATTTCACCATTATTTTCATCTTACAGGGGCAAGCAGGGGCATCAAGAGGCTGTGAAATCTGGCCAGATGGACCTCAAAGCCGAAGTGCTGCACTGTGATGTCGTATTGCTTCCTCACTTAGATGGTGTACATGCTTCCCGCCGGTGCTGACATTTTTTAGGATCACAGGACTCTGTTTCCAGCTTAATGAAAAACATTTGCAGAAAAGATCAAGTGAATTCCATCAACCCACGGGCGCAGGCAAAGGCACAGGACGGAGGCCAAGCAGACAAAGTTGATTCCCTTTCATTGCGTGGTTCAAAAGCTGTTGGGGCAGCCACTGCTGTTTCCATCTGTCCTGAACTCAGGCTTTGTCCCTCTCACTGAGCTCCAGGATGAGGTCAGGAGAGAGGTGCTGGAAAGCTGAGCAGGACAAACTGTAACGAGACATCTCTCCTCGCTCCACCTCGCACCTCTCAGCTGCAACCTTCTTCACAGTCCGCTCTGCCAGCAGCAACCTGCGCTGCACCCGTTGCTCAAAAGGGCTCAAAGTCAAGGACAAGAGCATTTTCCAAATGGTATGTTGAAGTATTCATGTGAAACACACATAGAATGGAGAGGACAAAATCCTAAATAAATATTCTGTGTTTTCCCTGGCTTTCAATCCAAATAGTAAATTTAATTCAGTAGCACCTTGATATGGTTTGGCTCTGTGTCCTACCCAAATCTCACCTTGTAGCTCCTGTAATTCCCACACGTTGTGGGAGGGACCCGGTGGGAGATGACTGAGTCATGCGGGCAGGTCTTTCCTGTGCTGTTCTCATGATAGTGAATAAGTCTCAGGACATCTGATGGCTTTTAAAAACAGGAGTTTACCTGCACAAGCTCTCTCTGCCTGCTGCCATCCACGTAAGATGTGACTTGTTCCTCCTTGTCTTCTGCCATGATTGTGAGGCCTCCCCAGCCACATGGAGCTGTGAATCCAATTAAACCTCTTTCTTCTGTAAACTGCCCAGTCTCGGGTATGTCTTGATCAGCAACACGAAAATGAACTAATACACACCCCTAAGAGAAAAGTTGCTGAAAGGGAATGTAAGCTGAATGTCAGTTGTCCTGGGAATAAACCCTTAGGAGATCCCACATTTCGGAAGCAGGGGAGGGGTGCGATGATCACACAGGCAGGCTCCAACACGCGAGAAGATAACTCTAGCTAACCTGCAGCAGCCTTGCTGGCTTGGCTGGTGTGAGCCTTTTGAGATGCAGTGTACATTTGTCTTATGAACAAAATGGTATCTTTACTATTTCACTTGTTTTGTAAAACAATTTTTCTCCAAAGAGTACAACTGCACACAATACACAGATGATATAATTGTCCACACTTTCTCAAAATCTAGCTTGTCATCCACCAAAGCACTCTCATGATAGTGCAAAGTGAAAGCCTTTACATAGTTTTAAAGATCATTGTTCCACTGCTTCAAGCCCTGCAAGGATCTGCAGTATCCAACGCACTTTACACTTTGGACCCTGTCCTCTTCTGCACCTGCTGGTCCTGCAACACTGAGCTACTTGCATGGCCCTGCCTGAGCCTTACTGATGCATGTCCCCATGCTTCCACACAAGCAGTGCCCTCTGCCTCAGACACTGTCCCTTCTCCTCTTGGCCATATAACAGATGCATACTCGTCCTCTATGTCACAGTTTGGTCATAATATATTTGTGGCGCTTTTCCTGCCTGTCTACGGTGAATCTGGGGGAACCTTTTCAGTATCCCACTGCAGCCCAGGAACAATTCCACTGTGCAGATGGACTCTTGAGTCTAGACTTGTCTGGAGATCTAATTGCTTAGCTTCATTTAGTGTGTGTATCTGTGTGTGTGTGTGTGTGTGTGTGTATAAGCTACCCATTCAAAGTCTACTTCAAAGAAAGAATTCTGCTCCCCTGATTGGTCAGTGGGGATGGTGTGCAGATGGAGGAGACTTCTGAAATCTCATGGACCTGTCTTGAGTACATACTATGTGATAAGGGCTGCTCTATACACTGCGTTTCTGTCGCTCTAGGGAAGGTTTCTAACACACTAGCTGGTTCGAAGGCACCAGGAGTTCAGCAGGCAGGTGAGTTTTAGAAAGCCTTTCCAGAGAGAAGGGTTTGCATGTGCAAAGAATTCTTTTTTTGAAGTAGACTTTGAATGGTCAGCTTATACACACACACACACGCACGCACGCTCATAAAAGAAATGAAGTCAAGAGATTAGGTCTCCAGACAAGTCTAGACTCAAAAGCTCATCTTTGCTAATCTATTTTAGAAACTCAACCAAGTAATCTTATCTAACTCTGAAAGGGTCCATACAGATGTGGGTTCAAATCCCAGCTCAGTCATTTAATTTCAGTTGCCTTACTTGAAAAACAGACCTCACTATAAACCTAAATTTCTTGTGACTATTACATGACTTCTAAATATTTGATATTTAAGAAATATTTCCTTTTCTCCCTGAATAGAAAGTACATAAAGATGAGTATTTTGCATACACACAGTGCATACGCGCCTGTACATGTACACATACACATATAGACACACCCTCACAATTCATGTCAGAACGACACAATGACATTTCTACACCCTGAAGGCAGAATTATCCCCTCCCTCTGATTCACATCAAAGGAACATGCCAAAATTCTTAGTTCCAATTTGGGAACTTTAACACACAGATAGGATGTTGGCTCTGACATTTCTATGCTTTTAAGTCATACTTGTTAATGCTTACAAGCACTGTGACATCTCATTCCACCTTGGAAACATCTACTCAGACCCATAGGCTGTGTGTATTGTGAAAGGACATGCTCAATGCGCCATCCTTTTTTCTTCTTTTGTAGGTAATTCACATGTCAGTAACATAAATGTTTAGCAAAAACAGAGTGGAAGCATTGTAAAATCACCCAGAGAAGTTATGCTTTGGTTTATGCATCTTTAACAATAGTATTTGACATCAAAGCACTCTTTATCTATAAATTTAATAAATAATTTTTTAGTGATAAAACTTAAGGATCACAAATATATCAAAAGCAAAAAAGCACTTTAATTTACGTCTGGTAAGTATGCAACTAGCAACAACTGTTTGAGACTAATTTGGCAATAAAAATTTAGGGTCTTAAAATGTATATTTCTCAAGCCCAATAATTCCACTTTGGTGAATCTTACCCCAGGAAATAACCTGGACTTCTGGAGGAAATTTTAGGTACCAAGTAGTTCATTTTGCTATTTTTATAATGATGAAGAATAATAAACAATTAAATGCCCAAAGATAAAGAAATAGACTAGTGAACTGGTGGAATAACAGGACAGCTATCTCTGTGAACAATATCCTTGCTTGTTTGTTGTTCATCACTAGAAGGTGAGCATCATGAGAGTAGGAACATAGAAGACTCAGTGAATGAGTGATTTCATATACACATGCCTGCATGAATGCATGATTTAGAGAGATATGTAACAATTTGGAGATACATATATAATGCAATATTAGGTAAAAACAACTGAAAAGTGCAACATTATAAATAGAGATTACAATGATATCAGACCAGAGAGCCTAAAAAGATTGAAAAAATAAACACAGGTTAACTGACACAGGTAACTTCTAAATAACTGTGATTTTCGTACTATATTTCTGCATTATTTGAACTTTCTACAGCTAACAAATATTATAACAGGACCTGTCTCTTGAGGTTCATATGAAGTTTAAATGCTTAGCACAGTGCTGAAGACAAAATGAATTTTCATTAAACGTTCAACAGTTTTGAAAAAATACTATAGCATTGTTTTGAATTAAATACTGCCCTTTATCCTCTCTCCCTCCACAATCCCCTATAAAATGAAGTAAAGGAAAATAAGCATCTAAACCCACAAAGATAACAAAAAAAGAACAAGGAAAAAAGGAAACACAAGGAGCAGACAGCAGATGAGGGACTTCAAACACCGTTAAGTGAAGAATGGGAGACGGAGACTTGTTAACTGACTCGGCAGAGAGGCACAAGCAGTGCCCCAGTGCCTACAGAAGGAAGCACGTACAAGACCTGCAGCTCCCCAGGGCTTTGGTGAGCAGGAAGCAGGTGCTGCAGAGGACAGGGGTACAACAGGGATAGAGTGTGACAGGAGGATACCTGAAAATCTTGACAATTGTAACATGGCTCTGTGGTGAACCATATTTACATGGCCATAATAATGATTTACTCTTGTTTCAACCCCAAATCTCGATATTAATATATTTTGTGGATAAAGGAGGAAAATTGTAAAAGAGGTGATAAAAGAGACAGAGAGCTAAGTCTCTATCAAGGCAAGAAGTGAACAGTCACTTCTGAAGTTGACAAATCAAGGAACAGTGGGATTCCATGGGTAACTGGTTCCAGGACCCCTCCCACCCATGGCTACCAAAATTCACAGGTGCTCAAGTCTCTTAAACAGAATGGTGTAGCATTTGCGTATAACTCACACACATCCTCTGTATACTTTAATCATCTCTAGATTACTTAAACTATCTAATACAATGCCTACACACAGCTTTGTCTGCATGGATTCAATGTAGTACTTGACGCACAGCAAATTCAAGTTTTGCATTATAGAATTTTTTGGAATTTTATTTTCTGATTATTTTTGATCTATGTGTCATTGAATACATGGCTATGGAACTCACATACAGAGGGCCAACTGTAACTTAGAAACACAGAGGCCAGGATAAGAAAAAAAGTAAAAAAAGTAGTTAAAGGAGTTGAAAGTTGGGGCTACTAGGAGTGGGAGTGGCAGATGAGTAGAGATGACAGAGGGAATTCATTTGTTTTTTTGTTTTTTTTTTTAGACGGAGGCTCTGTTGCTCAGGCTGGAGTACAGTATGATCTCGGCTCACTGCAACCTCTGCCTCCCGGGTTCAAGCGATTCTCCTGCCTCAGCCTCCCAAGTAGCTGGGACTACAGGCGCATGCCACTACGCCTGGCTCATTTTTGTATTTTTAGTAGAGACGGGGTTTCACCATATTAGTCAGGCCGGTCTCGAACTCCTGACCTCGTGATCCACCCACCTCAGCCTCCCAAAGTGCTGAGATTACAGGTGTGAGCCACTGCACCCGGCCTATTTTGCTTTTTAAACCATCAATCTTTTGGGACTTTTTGATTATTTCAACTGTGTCTGTACATTAACTTGATAAAATTCAAAATCAATTTTGACCAAAATCTGGCTAGGACATGTATGATCTGTTTGGTCTTGGGCAACTTATTCTGTCTCTAAGCCCTAATCCACCTTCTGTGACATGGCAATAACAACACCAGCCTCGCAGCATTTCAGGAAGCTAACATCTGTCATGAATGCAAAGTGCTTAGCATACACAGTTTCTACAGAAGGCTCAAAACTTTATATATAATGTGTTCTCCAAAGTTAGCTATTTTAACTGACTGAGGGAAACTAATAACATATATGAGTAAAAGACATTTTTATACTTTTAGCAACAGCCCTGGTTTTAAATAATTTCCTCCTACATGAGCTATATTCTGTCTCTCCAGCCAGGGCCATCATGGCCATAATGACAGATGTCTAGGGTCCCGTAGACATCATGTCACAGGACAGGAATTAACGTCGCTTGGCCTCTTGGCTGAGCAGTATCTGGAGCCCACGCTGAGCCTCTCATTTCCTGACAAAGGGAAGCAGAAAAGGGGACGGTGCAGTAAGGCCCGTGCTGTAGTGACCCTTCCACCTCACCCCCATCTAGAACATCCAGATGTCCCCACTGCACCCCACCTCTCTGCACTTCCTGCTGCTTCATGCTAAATAACGTGTGTTGTGAGGAGGGTCACTGGGATGGGCAGGAGCAAGGGCAGCCTGGGTCCAGGCTATGCTACCGGGCTCCCGGGCACCTGGGCTCCTGGACTCAGGGCTAGCGTTTCATTGTTAGATGTCACCGTGCTGCCCAGGGTGGCTGATAACTGTAAGCTCCAACTCTTTTGCACTAACAAGGAGCTGACTTCTTTCCCTCTTTGGCCATAAATAACACCATTCTTGACATTGCCTCCGGATTGTGTGTCTAGTCATTACTCGATAGGGCAAAATAATCCTTAAAATGAAAACTGGGAGAGCCCGACTTAAGTCTTACTCTGCTTCAATCAGCCACATTATTTTCACAAATCATTTCATTTCCATGAGTCAGTTTTCTTATCTGCAAAGCTGGCATGTTGCTGGCACTCACCCTCCTTATACATGTGTCTAATTCATAGGAGCTGGAAATAATAAGAGTGATGTGCAAGCTATCAACTACTGTACAAAAGCAAGAGGGAAGAGGAAAAAGAAGATGAATGAGGCAGTGCTCTCAACCGAGAGATCAAAAAAACAACGAACTTACCTTTCTCTGTGAGGGAAGGCAGAACAACCGAAGGGCAAAAACTGGGAGCATTATTTTGAGCAACTGAAAAGGAAAAAACAGACGTTTAGTTCTTTTCTACCCTCTTGGTATCATCGAGTTCAGAAGGCATTAATAGAAGTACAAGATGGTGATCATGAAATTGGACTTGGAAGACAGATAGCCTGTCCCAACCTGTATCAGTCAGGGTGGGCTGGATGATGCTGAGCTAACAAATAATCTCAACACATAAGTGGCTTAGAAAGTTCAGGATCCCTCTCCTTGCACTACCTGCCTACTGCAGAGAGGCTGGGGGCTTCACTCTATGTTATCCTCTCTCAAGGACCAGGCTGAAAAAGGAAGCTTCTTGCCCCAAGTTTCAATAATTGCCATGCAGGGCAAAGCGAATGCAGCAGATTTATTTCAGTCTTGCTCTTAGAGCTTTTGCCTAGAAGTGACACACATCACTTCTTTCCTCATGACATTGACCAAAGCTAGGAATGAGATCAAGGGTGAGGAAGTGCAGTCCTACTCTGTCCCAGAGACCAGAGAGCAGAGACGTGTGGGAAACAACACAATGCCAGCCACTATCACTTACTGACTCTGTGAACTGGGCGAGGCTCTTATCCTTTCTGGGCCTCAGTTTTCACATCTGTACAATGAGGATAGTACTACCTACCTGGAGAATTATAACAAAATTACAGGAGATAACAGAATGTATTACTTTTGGTGCTGTGCCAGGCATAAGATACCAGCTCAGCAAAAGCCAGCTGCTAATAGCAAGCAGCACAGCATGGTGGCAGCCTGGACTTTGAAGGCAGACAGACTGGATATGGACCTCAACAGATCACTTGGAAGCAGCGTAGAGTGACAAGTCTTCTAACTTCCTCTATTTTCAGTTTCAGCATTGATAAAATGACGACGATGTAAAAACTGAATGAAGAACCATTCATACCCAGTATGTGACACACAAATGCAAATTATCTTCTTTTCCCTTTTCTTCCTTTACTGAACAAATCTAAATCTTCATCACTCTTTTATCTCCGATGGCCCAAACTAGAACCATACATGGGATCTCCTTGCTCACGGGGAGCTGCGGCAATGTAGCATGGCCAGGAGTCAAAAGTAAGGACTCCCGGGTCAGTGGTCCCAGACAAGATTGGTTTGCTGCTTTTCTGCTGTGTAACCTCGAGCAAATTACTCAAACTCTCTGTCCTTAGTTTCCTTGTCTATAAAATGGGCATAATAACAGTGCCTCTCTTAGGGTTGTGAAGCTTAGATGAGCTGATACTGGTGCAGCTTTGATCATTTAGCAAACATTCAATATATCCTATGATTCACTCTTAATACTGCCCTTTAACAATAATACACTCTTGCCTTGCCTTTTGTTCCTATGTGCCTCCATGAAAAGCCATGGGTCAGAGTCATGCTCTACTCTGGTCCCAAAGTCCTTGCATGGGTCCCCTTACATCCAACTTCTTCTCTGCCTTCTTCACTTTGGTCAGGTATGCCAAGTCCCAGCCTCTCTGGGTTCTAGAGCCTTCAGCTCTATTGTGTCTTTTTCTGCTTGGCATCATCTGTCTGGAAGCACCTGCTACTATCATTCTAAGGCACCAGATCTCAAACTTTGGCAGACCTCCAAATTACCTGGAGGGCATGACAACATACACCTTGCTGGGTCCCACCCCAGAGTGTCTGATTTGGCAGGTCTGGGATGGGATCTGAGGTTTACATTTCTAGCAAGTTCCCCAGCGCTGTGGTTGCTGCTGATCCACACTGACCTAAGGCTTCTGTCATCTCACATTCTGGGAGCTCCTCATATAACTCACAATTGCTCTTAAGTACCCCCATGTTCCACTACACCCAACTGGCCAGCTTGATACTTGTCACCCTGTTTTCACCTGTTTAAAATGTTTGTTCTTCCTAGAAGAGACTCAGAACCATGTTCCCGAGAGTGCAATCTTCAGAGAATAATTTGACTATCTATGTTGAGGGCATTCAAATGTCCACACCCTTGGATCCAGCAATTCTGCTCCTAGAAATTTACTTTGAAATTCAAAGCAAGCTCTGTTTGTGAAGGAAACATTTCCCAATACTGATTGAACACTGGCAATTACATAAATGTTGAACACTGAGAATGGTGGTGTGAGCTACAGCACATTCACTGGAGGGATTACCACACGTCTCACGTCAGCAGAGCATTTACCACACAGTTCTGCTGCTGTTGCTTTCCTTTCCTTTCACACCCACCATCAGTGAGAAAAAGTAACAGGCATTATCAGCCTTTGCGTGGGATCTTCTTTATTGTACAGGACTGAGATGAGTCCTGAGAATCCTCAGCTTCCCTGCCCCTAGGGCACTGAAAACCTCAACACCCTCAGTCCCTGGGAGGGCTAAAAATTCCAGAGGGGACGCTCCTACTATGAACCTTACTGTGTAACCTTGGGAAAGTTTCTCAGCTAATTTATACCCATTTAAACAGATGAATGCTAGCCTTCCTGGGATTCATGCAGTGGTGTGCAGAAGCCAACTCACAAAGGCTCCCAGCAGCCATTGTGCATGCTCCTTCCCACCTCTGCTTTCAGAAGCAGCAAGTTAGCAGCCTGAAATCAGCCATCATGGGAGGATTCACACCATGGGAAATGGCAACCACTTGTGTTACTGTCATATAATAAGAAATACACATTTGGTCTTCATCTCAGTTCCTGGCACAGAGCTCCTAATACCCTCATAATTTCCTGAATGATGGCAGTGATATAAGCATCTTTTATTAGAATATTTTATCTGTACTTCTGACTAACCAGCTATAAATTGGGGGTCTCCATGACTTCCTCCTTGGGGTCAATAATTTGCTAGAATGGCTCCCAGGACACAGGGAAACACTTAGTAATTAAGTTTTATTATAAAGGATACAACTCAGAAACAGCCAAAAGGAAGGAGTGCATAGGACAAGGGGGCTGGGGAAGGAGCCTCGAAGTCAAGAGCTTTTGAGTCCCTTGGGATCTCCAGAGTGACAAAAATATCTTTTTGTCTGCTGATAGGATGACTGGCGGTTGGAGGCCCCTAGATAGCTTAAGAAGGAGGACTAGTTGCCACAAAGACCAAGGCAAGAGTAGAGGATTAGAACTCTCAGTCCCACTCCCCTACCTCCAGGAAGAAGAGAATGGCTGGAGATTGAGTTCATTGACCAAGTGCCAATGACTTACTCAATTCTCACACATGATGGAACCTTCTTAAGTCCCCTCAGCAACCAGGCTTGGAGAGCTTCTGAGTTGATGAACACACAGAGGTGCTGGGAGGGTGGGGCACCTAAAAAAGGGTGTGGAGGCTCCTCCCCCGACCCCCTTGTTCTATGCAGCCCCTCCTTTTGGCTGCTTCTGAGTTGTATCCTTTATAATAAAACTTTAATAGTTAGTGGTTTCCCTGAGTCCTGGGAGCCATTCTAGCAAATTATTGACCCCAAGGAGGAGGTCATGTCAACCCCCAATTTATATGGTCAGAAGTGCAGGAGGCTCAGGGCTTGTGATGGGTATCTGAAGTTGGGGGCAGTCTTCTGGGACTGAGACAACCTATAGGGTCTGACTTTAAATCCAGGTAGTTAGTGTCTGAATTGAATTGAATCACTGGTCCAGAGGGTTGAAGAATTAGTTGGTGTTGGGGCAAAATACCCTACAGATGTGGAATCGGAAATGTTGTGAGTAAAAAATAGCTCTTACTCCCACTTCATCAGTTGTAACATATTTGCCAGCACAGCACTGCATGGAATAACAGTAGCCCTTACCTCATCAGATTGTAGGGAATTAAAGGAGATACTGCATGCCAAATGCTAGCCTAGTTCCAGGAGCAGACTTTATGCTTAGTAAAAGGTTAAGAAGCTGTTCATGGGATGTGAATGATGATAAAGAATAGATTCTACAGTAAATTGCTACCTACATATGGAAGTTTCTATGTGGGTTGCAGAGACACATAATTAGAAGAGCTTGTCATTTCCTTTCCAGATTCTTACATCTAGAATTGCAACAGGGTCCAAAAACATTTGCTTAGCAGAAGACAGGAACTATGAGGCTTCAACTCTCTTTTCTAGAAGTTACATTTGACTTTGTAAACAGATCTTGCCCCATTTGCAGACAATGCACAGCTGCAGATAAGATGGGCAGCCCTAGTTCTCTTCAAAGAACAGAAGTCCCAATGCCCCAGAGGCCCACCCCTTCCAGGAAGCCCTGGGCTCTGGGGTACTGCTTAACCACAGAGCAGCCCCTTATTCCATGCACCACCCCCACCTCACCTCAGCACTTATACCCTTGTCCTCTGGAGGCTTAGAACAGTTCCTCTCTGGCTCTACTGCCAGGAAGGGGCTGCAAACAGTCTCATTTGCATTCACAATTGCTTAGCCTGAGACTCTGCAATTCTGTGCTAAGATGCGTGGAACTTTCTGCTCACTTCTGAACTCTGCTCATAGCAGAATCAGAAGACCCATGGCTGCAGGCTCTTTGGACGCTCCTCTTGGTGCTCTGCTGCACTAGGTCTGTGCTTTTCTCTTTCTGAATGCTGGGAGACTCTGCTGTCCTTTGATCTGTGACCACAGCCCTGTAAGAAGGTTATGTTGCAGTTGTCCATGCGTGCAGGTCTCTGCCTCTGAGGCTGTGAGGTCTGTAAGGGCAGGGACATGCTACCTCCTCTCTACCGACTGCCTATGGCTAGTCAGTGGCCACTGCTCCTTCACCCCACTTCCCTTTCTCTATATCCAGCTTTCAACTGGAGTCACTTTTGTATAATCCCTTGTAGAACAGAATTTCCTGTTCCTCTCTCATGCTCTAAAGAAGCACCCCCAACCCCCTACCTCTCCCCTGGTATCCCACTACAGTAATACAAGTCACATCACGGTGTAATTCTCTGATTGGAGAGAATGATTATCTCCTGAGGATGGGGAGGAGAATAGCACCCTCCTCAGGGAGTGTGAGTTGATACAAGGAATGCCTTTAGAGTAGTGTCTGTGACACGGTTTGGAGGTGTGTCCCCTCTAAATCTCATGTTGAAATGTGACCTCCAGTGTTGGAGGTGATCCTGGTGGGAGGTGTTTGGGTCATGGGGATGGATCCGTCATGAATGGCTTGGTGCTGTCCTCGCAGTAATGAGTGAATTCTTGCTCTATGAGTTCACACAAGAAGTAGTGTTTAAAAGAGCCTGGCACCCCCTCTGTCTTGTTCCCTCTCTCTTTCTCTCACTCTCATCATGTGACAGGTCTGCTTCCCCTGCACCTTCTGCCATAAGTAAAAGCTTCCTAAGGCCTCTCCAGAAGCTGGGCAGATGCTGATGCCAAGCTTGCACAGCCTGCAGAACCATGAGCCAAGTAAACCTCTTTTCTTTATAAATGACCGAGTCTTGGATACTCCTTTATAGCAATGCTGATATAGCAATGGATGAACACGGTCTGACATACAGTAAGTGATTAAGAAAGATCTGTTTTCCTTAACATCTGTCTCCTTAGCCAGACTGTCAACCCTTTGTGGGCAGGGACTTCTAACCTCTGTGCTTCCAAAGCGTTTGGCATATAGTAGGAACTCAATAAATCTCAGTTCCTAATTGGTCCTAGTGGCAGTTCCTCAGAAACAGGGGACCAAGTGTGATACGGTTTGGCTCTGTGTCCCCACCCAAATCTCATCTTGTAGATCCCATAATTCCCACATGTTGTGGGAGGGACTGGTGAGAGATGATTCAATCATGGGAGTGGGTCTTTCCCGTGTTGTTCTCATGACAGTGACTGGGTCTCACAAGATCTGATGGTTTTAAAAACGGGAATTTCCCTGCACAATTTCTCTCTTTGCCTGCTGCCATTCATGTAAGATGTGACTTGCTTCTGCTTGCCTTCCACCACGATTGTGAGGCTTCCTCAGCCATGTGGAACCGTAAGTCCTGTTAAACCTTTCTTTTATAAATTACCCAGTCTCAGGTATGCCTTTATCAGCAGCATGAAAATAGACTAATACACAGTGTTAATGGGCTCATAGTCATCACTCAGTATAGATGTCACCACACTAACGGACCAAACCATGGACTTGAAGCAAGGCCAAAATCTATTATTGAAAATATTCATCAAATCCTTGGTAAAAATGTTTGTCTCATGTGCCAGTGCTGACAGAGAGGTGAAGGAGAGGATCCTATTCACCCTGCAAGGCTCAGGCCCAGGGATTCCTGTCTCTAGGCAGACTTTCCGAGTCCCATTGAGGCTACTTCCTACTATTATGTATGTAATTACCTAATACAAAGCTAAGAGTGGGGAAAAAAGTAATGACAACGTCAGCTTCAGTGCTGGGATTTTACATCAGTATACTGGTGTGGTTTTGTTAACTAGAGAACATGGAATTCAAGACCATACTAATGTTCAGAACTCAGCAAATAAGATGTTTTGGCTCAAACTATATCATACATCAAAAGATGGTTTCTTGCTGGTCAACATGGCCCAGCTGTGAGAATATTCTAATTCATTAAACCAGTCTCCTTAAGTAAGGTTCCCCTTCTCCACCTAGGTCTTAAGAGGAAATAATCCATAAAGTCTTAAGACTTATCCCACCACCCACTTCTATTTGATGAAGACAACGTAAGGGAAAAAGAACCTTGTCCTGCTCTGCTGGAGAGTCAAATCACACCATGTCAACACAACCTTGTGACAGCCAGTCCTCCTCCTTCTGTTCTGAAATGAGAACCATGGAGCCACTTACACCAGAACACCCATAAGCCATGTGCATCCCATGGTGTTTGCTGCTCAGGGGCCATGGATGGAAGAATGAGAGTCTAATGACATTGTAGCACTTGTCACTTCTCTCCCCAGGCACCCAGACACTGAGAGCAGGCAGTGCACACTGTGAAAGACCACCCGCGTGGGCCGAGGAGATTGCAGGAGCTGGACCTTAGGCCAAAAGGAGGGCCCCTAGGAACCTTCCAGCAACAGGCTTCCACACTTCCTCTATGGTTTCATTGTTTGTCCCCTCTAAAACTCATGCTGAAATTAAATTGCCATTGCAACAGTAATAAGAGGTGAAACCTTTATGAGGCAGACCCCTCATGGGTGGGACTAACAACATTATAAAATGGCAAGTTTGGTTCCCTTTCTTTTCTTTGCTCTTCTGCCTTTCCCCATGGAATGACATAGCAACAAGGCCTTTGATAGATGCTGGCTCCTTGATATTTGACTCTCCAGTCTCCAGAACTGAGAGCCAATAAATTTCTGTTTATTATAAATTACCTAGTCTGTGGTATTCTGTTACAGCAGCACAAAATGGACTAAGACGCCTCCTAAGCACAATTTCTTTCTCCTATGTTCCCGTGACACTTTACTGATAAGTGTTCTAGTATTTCATCTCTTCTGCTATATTTAATCATATTTCCTCATATCTTCCTCACTAGACTATGTCTAAGGAAAATGAATATATCTTATTAATCTCACTTTCCACAGTGCCCAGCACAGTATATAGCTGAAAACAGACACTCAGTAAAGTCGAAAAATTTATGGTAAGAGAGACCCAGCACAAGAATGTTTTATTTATTTATAATTTGTAACTCCTTCTTAGACTACGAGTGACTGCAAAAGAGAAATCATGGCTTTTTCACGTTCAATCACACAACATAGTGATTTAGAGTCAGAAAGACTTGTGTCCAAATTCTAACTCTGATTTACTTTCTGGTGACCGTAAGTGACAACCTCTCTGAGCCTCTATTTCCTTATGATACACGGGTGTGAGAATTAAGTGAGACAGTGCATGCAAAGTGTTTGGAATCCAGCCAGGCATACAGTACGAGCCCAATACATAGAGGTTATACTGGTAATGCCAGAGGACCCCCAGGTATGATTGATGCTCAGTCAATGTTGGTTGAATAAGAACCCCTCTGTGAATTTTTAATTCCCTGCTCTAAGTTTCTGGTCAAAACTCCTGAGTCGAGTCCCCAGACTGACCCCACAGAATATATGCTGGAAAAAGTTAATGATCTGTGCAGTCAGATGAAAAGAAAAAGAACAGATGGAATAAGTTGGGACAATGAGTACCTTGGTTCCTTCCCCTGCCAACTCCTGTCAAGATGTTGTAACACTCTGGTCTGATTCTCATTACTTCTGAACAAATGAATTACTTCTTAAGCTTCTTTTTACCCAATTCTTCCATGAGTAATATGAAGATGGAAAATGACATTTTTAAGACTTTGGTAAGGTAAGGAGGTGAGAGGACAGATGGGGGGAAGTGAGAGGTGAGAGCTCAGTTCTGAAGTCCCCCAAATAGCCAGTGCTGGCATTGGGTCTCCTTTGGGGCCAAAGACCTGGGCAGGTATTTTCTCCCTTCATCTATGAGTTAAAGCAGGGAAACTGTTATATATGGAACATTATTCCTTTAATAGAAACCCACTGAGGATATTTCATTATACAATCCTGATGTTTCTCCTAAAATAATTTCAGATGTTAAAATGAAATAAAAAGCCAATAGAGTAAATTCAGATCAAATCACAGGATGCTGAAGGTAGACACCAGCACAAAGATTCCATTCAAACTGGTAATAATTAACTCCAGAAACATCCTCCATGAAGTTGAGGCACACACAAAGAATGGGTAGGCTCATGAGCAAGGGCTGAGGGCCAGATCCTGCATGGGAGCTGCATCTGGACCTTTCAGGTTGGATATGGCTATGGAATAAGGCACCAAACCACCACCTGGTTTGATTTATTACTTTATTAGTATTTCTTATTTTCAATGTATTAGTCAATTTCCTGTTAATCAATTGAGTTGGGGGAAAGCCAGTCAGGAAAGGTATCTAGACATTTTCCTGTCTAGTCATTTATGGGATGTGAAAGACTTGGCAGGAGGCAACATCGTAAAGGAAAGGAGAACAAGTTTGGGGCCATCAGGTCTGGGCCTGAAGCCTGCCTCTGTTTCCTACCACCTGTGTGGTTTGGGTCAAGCAATTCAACTTTCTATGCTGCACTCTTCTCACCTTAAAATGGAAGAAACAATACCTACTCTGCAGGAGTATTATGAGTATTAAATGGTACAACCTATGTAAATCCAGCATGGTCTGAAACAGCAGGCATATGAAGAATGTAATTTCTTCTCTCTTTGCCTACTTTGGGCAAAGGGTTATATTGGATGATATAAAGAATGTGGCTGGGTGCGGTGGCTCACGCCTGTAATCCCAGCACTTTGGGAGGCTGAGGGAGGTGGATCACCTGAGGTCAGGAGTTCGAGACCACCCTGGCCAACATGGTGAAACCCCGTCTCTACTGAAAATACAAAAATTAGCTGGGCATGGTGGTGGGTGCCTGTAATCCCAGCTACGCGGGAGGCTGAGGCAGGCAAATCGCTTGAACCCAGGAGGCGGAGGTTGCAGTGAGCCGAGATCGCGCCATTGCACCCTGGGCGACAAGAGCAAAACACACCCCCACCCCCCAAAAAAATGTGAAGATCAAAGGTAGGGATCTCGAAGACCCCTTCCAGATCAGACAGTCCATGACTCTATTTTCCAGGGCAAGCTAAGTAAGAGCCAGAATTCACCGTATATTTACTCTGAAACTAACAAGGAAGCCACTAGTGGGAGAAGTTGGAAATACTAAACCTCAGCTCAGCCTCTCTCTAATTTGACTCCTCCTAACTGAACACAGGGTGTTCCATCTTTTTGGGTCTGGGGCATCTTTGTGAATTTGCTTCTGGGACACAGGGTGAAGATGTCTAGTTTCCATGTGGCTGCCCAATATTCCCCAAATCTATCCATACCATAAACACCTGTGATGTAAGCGGTGACAGAATCACAATGAGTCTCATTCGCTATTTTCACCAATGGAAAACCTGAAGAAGTGGTGTGACTTTCCTAAAGACAAACCCATAGTAAGTAGATGACAGAGTTTGAATAACGCTAACGTCTCCTTATCTGAGTCCAGGAACTTTTATGTCACACTGTAAATGCCATTCATTCATTCCTTCATCAATTTCAAATTGAGCTCCTAAAACGTGCCCAGATATAATCAGAATCATACCTTAAGGACCCACGTTGGGTCAATGCTGCCTTGGCCTTGAAGTCCTAACTCTATATGCGTTGTCAAATACACGTTGGTTGCCCCCGTTTTCCTCCATGGGACTACCATGTGCTACATTGTCTTGATTGTCAAGGTAAGAAAACCAAGGGAATGTGCTAGAGTCTACATCTATTAATTTTCCCTGTCCAGCAACAATGCCTTCACTATTGTTTGAGGAACATCCCCTATCTTAGTGCATACAGTCTTGTTGGCACTGTCAAGCTGCCCCACTCTCCCTCTGGCAGTGTATTGACTAAGCCCAGATGGGACCAAACTCTCCCCCTCGAATTTAAAGGTTGAATATAACTACTAAACCCTATGAAGCAGATTAATGATGATCATGGCACACTGAAGAAGTTGTCCATTTGTTTCTGCTACATATGTCCATGGAAATGGTCCATTTCCATTTTTACTGAGACCTACTTGCTCATCCTTCCTTTGAGTCAATGAGCAGACTTCCAATAAGTTTCTTGTATGCTTTAGTTAAACAGAATCCATTTCTGTTGCTTGAACCCAATGAATCTTGACTAACCTACTTACCAACCCAAGAACACTGTCTTAATGCATGACTGGGAAATAGTTAACTAAAGATGCCCATATAGCTGTCAAGGGAAAGCTACTTACTGGGCTTCTGGTACCATCCAAAGGGATAGGTGTGGACTTCAATGTCAGGAGAGCCACAGTCCAAAATGCGCCAGGCTCCTCCATTCTCCTCACTGCACATCTGAAGTCCCAGGCTGTTCAGAGTGAGACATGTCACCTCTCCTCCTGGGGTGAAAAAAAGAAAAAAAAAAACACAATCAGGAAACTGAATACAATGGAAGAGTCTAATAAATGAGAAAAATTCTGCAAGTTCATTGTTCAGCAGATATTTGGGATATACCACTATATTTCAGATACTATCTCAGCCACTGCTGAAAAACCTGGTACCTGAACTCAAGGAGCCTCTGATCTAAGAGCAAAGGGATAGAGGTGGCTAATACTTATCAAGTACCTATCATGTGCCCAGGGCTATGCTAGGTCTCTGTTGGTATTGCTTCACTTGGTCTTCACATAACCTTATGAGGAAGGCAGTTTTGGTAGCCCTATATACAGATGAGGAGGAAATAGAGGCTCAGGGAGATTAAGTGACTTTTCCAGAATCACACACTAGTAAGGGAATGAACCAAGCATTAAATACATATCACACAAATGGATCCAAAGTTCACCAAGCTGCTTGACCCAAGTGTTGAAAGATGAACAAAAGATAGCTAAGCCAAGAGTGGAAGGAAGGAAGTTTGGCCAGAGAGAACTGCACATGTAAAGTGATGATTGCTGGACTAGGAGCCAAGTCTCAGCCACCACATTTACTAGCCAGTTGCCCTCTCTAAGCCCCCACTTCCTTATCTGTGAACAAGGATTGCTTCTCCCTTCTCACAGAGAGGAGGCCCTGAGGGTTTGATAAGAGCATAGATGTGAATGTATTTTCTAAACCGTAGAGTGCTGTGAGCAGGGGAGAGGGAGCTGTTACTATTATTACCTTTTAACTGGGAAACATTTAGAAATCCAAAACCAGTGCAGCATGGGTCCGCATCACACCGTCGTTCACATTCAAAGAACCTGACGTAAGAAGAGAAAGAGCAGGTCTGAAGGTTTTCAGTAGTGGCCCAGGACCTACTGGGTGGGCTGATTGTAGTCATTCTTGCTTTTGGGGACCAGCTTTTTTTCACCCCCTACTTAAACTGGGGGTGCTTTGGTCAATGTGCATCAGTGGACTCTTAGCTTTGAGGTTCTTTCTGGAAACAAGACTCTACTCCTCTCTGGAGTAATACTGTCCTGCTATTAATCGTTTATTCACCCATTCATTCATCATGCATATATTCTGTGTCTATTATGTGCCAGGCTCCAGCCAAGCTAACCCAGGATCCAGAATGTACTCCTTCAGTCCTTTCAGGTAAGCAGAAAGTCTTAGCTTTGGACACTGAGAAAATAAAGAAATAACAGGGAAGGCATTTCTAGAAAGAGGAGAGTTCATGGACTTAGAGTCAGGGTGACCCAGCCAGGGGCCTGTTTAAGCAGCAGGAGCTGAGCCTGTGTTCCCCTTCACTTCCCCTCTTGCTGTACAACGTGGATAATTACACTCTACCAATGCATTTCTGTTTACTGGGTCAGCCCATCCAGCCAGGCTCTCTCAAGACTGACCTTCTTATCCACTCAATGTAGCTACTAAGCCCCACCCTCAGCTTCTAGGGCTATTCATGGCAGGAGGGACTTAATGGCTCCAAACCAATGTTCCTGGGCTCAATTCCAAGTTTCCCCTGCCCTGACCAATCTGCTCCAGTCTAACCACTCATTCTTGACTCCTGAGAGCTTTCTCAAACCCCTAGTCCCTTCTTGGTGGGGGGATCCTGTCTAGTTATTGCCATTCTCCTTCCCTGAACCCAAGTCTCATCCCAGTGGTGATGCTTTTATCTGCTGGGCAGCATCTCCAACATTGGCAGCATCTGTGCCCTGATGCCTGCAAGTCACCTCTCTACTTTTCCATCTCCTAGTTCTCTGCCAACATGCCCACTTACCACTTCCTTTTCCTATCTTGGAAGCTCATTTCTAAGATCCAGTCTGGACCATGCATTATCCCAGCCAACTACATTTCCCTGAGTCTAGACGCACAATCTACTCCCCTAGTTCCCATCCCAGTTCCACGGTCAGGCTGATCCCTGGTTCCAACCCTCCTTTTCATCCACCCCTCCCATCAGCACAGTGGTGTCCAGCTGAATCTTGAGACAGATCAGCCTGCCTCATCTTTTTACCCCCATTTTCAAAAGTAGATCTTAAGCACCAGCAACATGGTTCAGTGTCATAACTCATAATTCAAGAGCACTTCACAGATCAATGGTTCGTGAATGAATGACCCTTGAATTTTCAAGTATAAAAGAATCACCAGGGGAAGCTTCCTTAAAGGTCAGATTCTTGAACTCCATCCCAGGAAATGCAATTCAGCAGGTTTGAAATAGGACCCAAGGATGCAGTTTATAAATAGGACCCAAGAATGCAGATCCGTTAGAATTCACATTCATCTCTCCGGGTGATTCTAATGGGTAAGATCCACAGACGATACTAGGAGAGACATCTTCAATTAAAACAACTAAATAATGACTAAGCAAAAAATTCAACCATAAAATAAATTTTTAAAATAAATAAAAATTAAAAATTATTTATATGCCTATGAGTCTATTAAAATTTCTACTTGCTCTGCAGATTCTGAGTACTGCAATGGGAGGTTTTGAGAATCAAGTTTATTACCATACTTGATAATTTACATTAAATAATGAGATGTAGCTCAGGGGCTCTTTCATCATCCAGCTAGTAGTTCAAGGCTAAATGTTGTGTTTACCATCAGTAACTTACCTTAGCTAACGTTTTCAGATATGGTTACCTCCTTATTACCTTTTACCCCCTTAGCTTTGGGTTTTATAGTTTTTGTTTATTTGTTTGTTTTTTGTTTTTTGTTTGTTTGTTTGTTTTTTGACAGGAGTCTTTCTCTCTTGCTAGGCTGGAGTGCAGTGGCGTGATCTCAGCTCACTGCAACCTCCACCTGCCGAGTTCAAGCGATTCTCCTGCCTCAGCCTCCCGAGTAGCTGGGACTAGTAGCATGTGCCGCCACCATACCCAGCTAATTTTTGTATGTTTAGTAGAGACGGGGCTTCACCATGTTGGCCAGGAGGTCTCGATCTCTTGAACTCATGATCCGCCTGGCTTGGCCTCCCAAAGTGCTGGGTATGCTTCTGTTTTTAGCTGTGATTGTGTCACCTTCTTCAATGAAGTATTATTACTAATAAATATTAGGGGTGAGACACAAGTAGCTTACCCATTAGAAATAGATTTTTCAGACATGGGCACTTTATTTCTAATGGATATCCCCAACAGTTTTTGGAACGGCAGGCGAGTGTAAAAGTTCTTCACTTTATCTTCCAGTATAACTACATAGAGGAAGAAAGAAAATTCATTACTTAGAGATTTGCTATAGTAATGAAAATATGAGGACAAATGAGTAAAACACAGACTGAAAGTTTCTAATTAAAGATGACATATTAAATTCATATTAACTCTCAGTTCCTATCCCAAATCTCACTAAAATGATGGTAAGTCTACAAGGACAAAGATTTTTTTTTTTTAAGTGGGGACACAGCAACAAAATGTTGGAAGCTAGAAAGCATATGGAGGAATAAAAATAGGCCTAATAGACCAAGAAAACTACTCAACTTTTCTGTGGGAAGAAACAAGAAGCAATGCCATCCGCCCTCTGGAATCCCACAAGGTTTAAGTATGGTAGCCCTGGGGGTGAAGGTGGCCCAAACAGAAGTACTGGCTGGAATCTCTTTACGAAGCTATTTGGTCTCTAGATGCTCTCCTCTGCTCTCCACAGCTGACAAAAGCCCCCTCCCCACCATGGAAGATAGAAGGTTCATTTTCTCAAGAGGACAGAAGAGAGGATCTCTTGGGTACATCAGGTACGGTCCATGGCATGAGCACTTCACTGAAAGTAGGAGATTCTTTCAAGTCAGTCTGCATAATGAATATTGAGGTGTCCCCCCTGACATTTTCCAAATTTATTTGGTGCCCAAACCACCAGCAGCCAGGTTCATGCCCCAAGGCCAGGTGTTGAGAAACTCCTCTGAAGGAGGAACCTGAAAATACTGGCGTGAGGAATTCCCCAAAGGGCAACCCAACAGGATTATCCCTCAGAGAAACCTAGAGTCGACAAGTTCCCACCACACATTTGGGGCTGCCCAGTCAGCTTGTGGACCCCTTTGACACTGGAGTGGAAAAAAAAGGATCACTGGACACCTGAGAAAGGCCTCCACCAATGAAGATAGAATGGTAAATGAAAGGAGACAACATCTGGAGAAAACAGACTGTATGGGTTTAAAAAATCTCCAAAAATATAGCATCATTAATAGACTGGGAGAGAAAATCACCTTCTATCTTGTTAAAGTCACTGCTGCTGACATTCTCTGTAATATACAGCCAAATGGAATTCTGATGCATGTATTAAAGGTGGCTCTCTTAGGAGAGGATTATTTCCTATTGTCAATTTGATGCAGTTCTAAATGGTTTCACATCTCTACAAGGAACATGAATAACTTTACTTTTAAAAGAAGAAGAAATTAGTTTTAAGTGTGAATAAACATTTTGGATTTTATTTTTTTAAAGCCTACTTCTGCATTGAAATATTGCCCCAAATAATCCTGTTTCATATTTTTTGTATAAACTGAGACAATTATGCAGTAGTTTATTGATTCTAACCCTGAAAGTTTGGATTCATGTTCCATCTTCTTGAAACCAATAAAAGTATAAAGAAAATGTTTTTTTAAATAAGAAACTAATCTGGATATTTCTAAAACCATAGAGCCAGCAGAACATTGGAAATACAGTTTATGCAGATCCCTCCAACTGCTCACCTTTCTTCTGGAACAGGGCCTTTGGCCTCTGGGGCAGGATCAGTCTGCAGCCCTGGGCATTGGACTCCAAGATGTCATCACACACCTGTGCCTCTGGGTAGAGGGTGCAGGTGAAGTACAAGGATGCACTCTCTGTTATTTCTGCAAACTGACAGAAGGAGTGCTCCTGCACACAACCTACAAGCAAGACAGTAGTGTGATTTTAGTTCTTGCATGGTCTACAGGGGAGAATAATCTCTACAGGATTATCTGGGGTGGGGGGAATGGCTGGTGGAGATGCCTCCTAGTTAGGGAAAAGGCCTGAGACTGTCATGATCATCCAGTCTGGAAGGCCCATGCAAAAGCCCTGGGGTTCTCATAGCTGAGGAGGGAGATATGTGCTCCTGAATAAAGGGAGAGTCAAAGGCATAAGGGGAAAACCTCAAACTCAGCAATACAAGAGGCAAAAGAGTAATATTTCATTGGATCCACCCATGGCCATCTCAGAGGGAGTCAAGATCTGCAGACCAGAGGCCATGGGACTGTAAAAACTATGAACTTTGTGAATGGTCTCCTTGTACCTGTGCCCAAGTCAGCCTATGCCCCTGGTATATATGAGCTCCCCAAAGGCTAGGAACATGGCTGATTTGATTCATTTTGGGTGTTCTCTTTCATCTCCAAAATCAAACACAAAGCTTTGAATATAACACATACTTAATAACTGCCAAATGGATGGATGGATAGATGGACAGATGGATGGATAGATGGATGGATGGATGAATGGATGGGATGGATAGATGGATGGATGGATGGATGGATGGATGGATGGATGGATGGATGGATGGATGGATGGATGAATGGGATGGATGGACAGATGGACGGACGGATGGACGGATGGATGGATGAATGGATGGATGGGATGGATGGATGGGATGGATGGAGAAACAGGTGGATGAAGATAGGCTCTGGGAACAGAGTAGAGATTACATTGTAACCTTCTAGAAAATAGGGGTTATGTGATATCTTTCTTTTATATCATCCATGGCACTAAGAGTCCAGTGATCCCTGAGTTAAGACACAATATTTGACCTTATATGTTTCTCAGGAGTTGCCAAACTAAGTCTGTGATGCCTGACTACAGTGTCTGGAAGAAGAAGGATGAGGTCTAAGTATACTTACGAGAAAGGCACCACAGGTTTGCCTGCTGGGCTGAAAACAGGTGCTTGAACAGCCAGTGCTTCTGGCTGGGCAGTGATCGATTTCCATTGACAATGACCTGGTCAAGGTCCACAGGGGAGAAAAGATCTGTTGTCAAACCTGAAAAAGAAGCAGAGGGTCCATTTCCTACACCTTTATCTCTAGTGAATATGAGAAAAACACAAGAAAGAAACACACACACACACACACACAGAGAGAGAGAGAGAGAGAGAGAGAGAGAGAGAGAGAGAGAGAGAGTGTCAGAGATAGAGACAGAGACATTTTTATGCTGTGTGAAACCAGAGCAGGATTGAAGTCAGTAGAGCTGAGAGTCTGGTCAGACAGGAATAGTTCAGAAGGCCCCAGGAAGTCCTAAAAATTATGGGATGGCAAAATCTTAGAATCTGGGTTTGGATAAAGTCTTGGAAGTTATCTAGTCCACCTTTTCACCGAATGCAGAAGTTTTTCCCTGGAGACCTCTGGCAAATGCCTCTATAGCTCCACATGACATCACTGTGCTGACCACAGCAGCCCACTTCATCATTAGGAAGTTGTATAGTCAAGTCCTCTTTTTGTAACTTTGAGCCACTAATCCTCTTTCTGTCTTCTGAAGTCACATGAAAGTCCAGCCTCTCTCCCAAATGGTAGTCTTCGTCTATAAAGTCAGCTTTCAGCTCCACTTAACCCAAACTTGAAAGTTTTAGCTCAACCATTCCCTGAATCTTTCTTCAGGTATTCATATACCGTGATCCCAGCTCTTCCTGGGGTCCCCACTGCCTATGGAACAGAAATCCAGGTTATTTTCTTAATCTGGGCTCTACCTGCATTTTAAACCTCACCTCAGATTGTGTTGATTTGCACTCCAGCAGCACAACAGCCCTGCTAACTCTCTAGCTCATCACCACGCTGTGTGCAGTCCCCGTGCAATTGCTCATGCTCTTCCCTCTGTTGACTCAAGCTCCATTACACCCTCCTCTCCCACCCAGCTAGCGCAGCTTGTGCTTCGAGGATCAGCTTTGATCCCTCCTACTCTGATGTCCTGTGGTTCTCTATAAAGAGGTTCTACAGGGCCAAGGGTCCCAACACCCAGGCCCAGTGGGGACAGCTCCGTATCCTTGGAGGGCTCTGTCTTCAGGGGGATGTACAATGGTGGCATGAGGCAGATCAGGGAGATGAGCTAGGGAATGTTTGAAATGTCCATTCATTCAGGGCTCTGTATACGGGGCACTACATCCCCTATACACCTCCACTTTGCTGTGGACTTGGGCACTGCACTTTCCTTGTCAGTGCTTGTCAGCAGCCACTTTCCACACTCCATAAAGCAGTCTCAAGGAGACTGAGCTTCTTCACTAGAAAGAACCACTGGACAGGATAAAGGCTTTACGAGCACTTGGCAAGATCAGAAGTCTGGTGATGGCACAGACCCCAGAGACCATGTTTCCACCTCAGCCTGCATCTCATGTGATTGTATGATGGTCAGTTCCCATGACTGTTTCCTCACTGAGCCATGCCTGGCACAAGCAGGCAGAGACCTCAGAGACCATATTGCCTCCCCAGTCCTCATCTCACATAATTGCATAATGGCCAGTCCCCATGCAAGTCTCCCCATTGAACCATGCCTGGCACAAAGTAGGAGCTCAGGGAGATCACAGATTGCCCTCAAGACAGCAGCGTAAGGGAAGAGAAACAAGGCAGCAGGACTGAAGGCACACCTGCTCTTGGAGCCTTAGCACAGGTGTTCCCCTTACCTGGAACACCTTTCCTCAGGTGTACCTGCGAGCATCTGGCAGATCCTTCTGGCCTTCTCTGAGAAACCTTTCCTGACCCCTGCAGGCTGCTAGCATTCCTTCTCCTGCATTCTCACTGCACCTAACACCTGTCCACATCGCACCCCTTCATTGTCATGCAGTGACTGGCACATGGAATTCTCACTAGTCTGTGAATGTCCAAGGCCACAGCCACGTGTGCACAAAAATGTCTGCTGGATGAAAGAATGAATACTGTAGCCACTTCATCTTATACCTGGTTTACATGCCATATTAGATAAAGTCATTTCCTACTTCTCTTAAAACTATGTGCTCTCCTTAAAAGCAAGGAGACCAATCACTCTTGTTGGCTTCCTGGGTTTGTCTCAAATATTCAGACTGATGGGAGTAACTTGGTACACAAAGGGGAAGATTCCTCACTGTCCTCTGAATCAGAGAGGCCATTCTCATGGACCCTGAGAAGCACCCTCCAAGTAAACAAGCACGTGGAGACACCACTGGGCCTGGACTCAATGCGATTTATTCTCCAGGCACTTTATCTCCTTGAGCCCAGGAATGCAATCAACCAAGAAAGGGAAAACTGAGCTGAGCCTTGTCTATTCACCCTGACTCCCTGCAACATCTCCAGTGGGGGCCAAGCTCCCCTTCTAGGGGAGACGGAAGAAAGCGGGGGTGGGGGGAGCATCCTGTGTGAATCACGTGAGAGTTTTGCAGATGCTGCCCTAAAGTAGTGTGTGATGATGGATTTGACAGAACCTTCCGAAGTGCCACTAACTCATGTACATTTACATTATCATGAGCTGTGTGGCTGCCCCTCAAAGGCACCGTCAAGGTTGAGGATCACAAACACAATGCCTGATCAAGCAAGGGAGGGCAGGGTGCTGGGCATTTTTTAGGCATGTGTTAAGTACCAGGCACTGTGCCAAGTGTTTGCTATCTAATGGGATAAGAGGTAGACACATGAATTATTTTACACATGAATCCAAGGCTGTTAGCAGGGAAGCAAATTACCCATGGCCATGCACTAAGGCATGTAGTCAGTGGCAGAATTGTGGTTCAAGCTTTAGTATCTGCTCTGTAACGTGATGCTTTTTCCCTTGTACCACGCTGCCTTCCTGTGCCTGCAGTCTGATCTGGCTCTCCCTCTTCTTCTTCCCTTCCCCTTCCTTCTTTCCTTCTGCTCCTACTCCTATTCCTACAGTGTGTCCATGCATGCAAATACACACACACACACACACATATACACACACAGACACACACACATACACACTGCAGACCACAGGTGGATGTCTTGTCTCCTGGTCCTTGCTGAGCCCATATTGGGCAGCTGATCGCCCTCTCTCTCTGAGTTTTAGCTCCACCTCAGTAATAATAATCACAGACTCTGGAGGTAGAGAAGTCCCAGACAATACATATGTACTGTTCCTATTCAGTTTGGAATCATAGCTTTCACTGTATGCATGACATGCAAAAGATTCTAATAGACATGTCATTCATTAAACAATTTCAGAATATTTACACTTTGTTTATACTCTTCAAGGTTGACATAAGTGAAGCCCATTGGCCACAGTCAGGTGAACTTTGCTCTTTGTTTCTTTTTTCAGGTTTTGTTATTATGGTTGTCTTCATTTCCAGTAACACTGATGAATTTGCAGTGGTTTTGCCTTACTTTCTGTGCCAATTACCCATCTGAGGAGCTTCCCATATTTATAAGCTGGATAACTGGGTTAGAAGATTAAAGGAGAGTCCATAGATACACAATAGAGTGACGTCAATATGTCCGTTCATTGATTAAACTCTTGGTGCACCCACTTAGTCTCTGCATTCAGACACCCAAGTATGTAAGAAGGTTTTGGGTTGGTACCTGTCTCTGTTGGAGATGCTGGCCTTGGCACTGTGTCTTTTCTACATCCCATAGACTCGGGCCGAGACCCCATGTCAGAATCTAGGAGGGAAAAAAAGAGTTGTTGCAATGTTGTGGAGAAGGGGTAATATTCCACTGGTCAACAAAATGGTAGTAGCAATGTGAGAAAAATCAGGGCCTAAAGCCAGGTGCCTTAGATAAGATCTGCAACAGATGCCCCGACATAGGTCTGCACTCTTCTTATATGGAACATCATCCAACCTCTCAATGATAGAACAGTCATTATCTGTGATATTGAAATCATTGACATATGCAAAGTCCTTTCAAATTAACAAAATATGCTCATAAATATTGCTATTTCTAACACCCTATGTAGGTAGGGAATAAGATTTCCATTTTACTCTTGAGAAAACTGAGACTTAGAAAGGCAAAATAATTTATCCCAGACCACTCAAGTGTCCAGTAAATGAATTAGAAATTTAAAAAATGTAACTAAGTGTTCAAGTCAGGAACAGGTCTTCCATGAAAGCGAGTGAGGCTGTGGTGGCACAGGTATCAGGCAGGGCTTAAGGCACTTCCCTGTAGTGTAGCAAATGTCCTGGAGAAATGTAAGTCCCTGATTTTTCATCAGCTAACACTTTATCAGAAATTTCTGATAACTAGGAAGTGCTGGACTTGGGACCTCCTATCAGTGTCTGGTCTTGACCCCAGGATCTCCCAGGCCTCCCATGGGCATTTCACATACCTTCTCCAAGTCTCATTTTCCTTGTCTGGAAAATGAATAAAATATCAGCCCCTCTTTAGACTTACCTTATAGGTATAATTAAATGAGAAAAGTAGTACATGATCTCATTTTATCTCTTTAAAATGAAAATGATGGTAAACACCTTCCTTTTCATTTTCTCCTCTCCCTCCTCTTCTCCTCTTCCTCCTCCTCCTCTTCTGCCTTCCATGTTCTCTTCATCACCATCACCCCTACCAACATTACTCAGCAGGTATTATATGCACAGCACTGTTTTGTGCATTGATGCACTATTGCTCAGGCAATTCTGAGGCCAGTGACATCTGTATCACATGCTACCCATGGGGAATCTGGGCATGAGGGGCTGGTCCATGGGCTCCCAGGCACACGAGTGGGGATTGATAGGACCAGGATTCACATCCTGTCATTCCAAGTCTGTGCCTTCCTGTTCCTTCAGTTTATCAGCATGTAGAAGCAAATCACCAATCCTCTCTCGGGACACTGAAGATCAGTAAGGACAGATTAGGGGAACAGGAAGGAGGTAATATGGGGTCAGGGGCCTTTTTTCATGCCTCTCACCCAGTACATATGGCCATGACCTGTGATGGGCCACTGATCTATCTGCTCCTTCCTGAGGCCAGAACCCTTCAAGAGTCAGGACTGTGCCTCTCATCTCTCTCCTAAATGCCTTTCATTTTCCCTGGGTCTGAGTAGGCACTTGGTCAACATTCAGAAAACTCGAAGGAGGACAAAGAAGCAGAAGGGAAGTGCCAAGCGGGCATGTTGTCGGGCTCTCCATTTTTCCCCCACTCTGTCCCACAGTACCATTATCTCTGAGCAGGAGTTCAGGGCACTACCTGTCTGGGGTCCTGTCCCCAGTCCCTGGGCCTCAGGGTGAAAGGAACATGGGGCTGAGTCCCCTTGGATAAATGCCTCCTGTGCTTTGCAATGGCCCTGAACTCCCCTCCTAGGAACAAGAGTGTCTTGTGGTCAGCGAACTTTATCTCACGGGAACCTAGTGCTTCCTCCCTCCATTTCTTCTTGGGTTTCTACAGTATTCATTTTTCTTTTACACTTTGGTATCTTATCTGATGAATTGGAGCCCTACTATTACACAGAAAGTATGCATTTGGAAACTGACTCTCTACCTATTCCTCTACAGAAACAGAGTGCCCTGTGAATGGGAGGTGGTGCCAGACAATCTCATGTAATCAGCGTCCTGCTAACCTCCCTCTTCCACCATGGAGCTCACCTTTCCAGAGATAAACCTGCTGAAAACTGGTAAAGGTGTCTTGAGTTCCTTCTAGGGGTGTCAGACCTGCAAAGAAAGATGTTTATTTTTATGAGGTTGAGTGTGCTGTCACTGGGTACCCACCATTACCACAATAGCCCCATCTCCCTTGACACAGGCTCTTCCTAGGCCTGAAAAATGTGTTTCTATTGCAAGGTGTAACCCAGAAGCTTCTTGCAACGCTATTCCAGCTCCCTGGTACGAAACCAGAGCTGGTAAGACAGTGGGTGTCATACTCAGGGCACCAAAGGGACTACTTCCGTGAGGGGTTGTGAACCTATGACTCAGGAGTCACTTAAGGAACTGGAGATTGGCTTGAAGAAAGCAAAGCTCCTGGGACACTCGAGGGCTGTGTGAGTTTCCCACATCACTTAACTCCTCAGAGACCCTTGCCTCATTGGTAAATGTGGACAGCGATTTATCCTCTGCAGTCCTCAACATTTGATAGGCAGCCACTTGTTGGCAGCTGCCACGACTCAATTGATTACTAATATTATCTGATTTTCCTTTCTAGCAAACTGTTCTCCCCTGGATGCCATTCTGGATGAGACCAGACTTGCCACACCATTTCCTGATGGTCCGTGCTGCCTCTTTTGCCCCTGCTCAGTCTTCAGTTCCTTTCAAATTCCCTGTGACATGGAAGGTGAAGGAAATAGCCCAGATAGCAGAGTCTGGAGGCAAATAAGCCCCATGCTACAGGAGAGGGCTGGCTGACAGCCTCAGACATTGAGATACGATTAAATTTTGTTTTCAATTATTATTAGGAGCTAGTTTTTATATACCTTTTTTAAAATTTTTATTTTATTTTACTTTAAGTTCCAGGATACATGTGCAAACCTTTGTGCAGGTTTGTTACGTATGTATACATGTGCCATGGTGATATGCTGCACCTATCAACCTCTCATTTAGGTTTTAAGCCCTGCATGCATTAGGTATTTGTCCTAATGAAGAGCTAGTTATTTATAAACGGTTATTACCATTTACCCAACACTAGCAGGGGTGTCCAAGGGAGAGAATACAGTCATGGGTTCTTAGTTTCTGTCTCCGGTTGGGCCAGTAAAGCACCTTCCTCATCACTCTTTTCCACTTATCACTAAAGACAGAAACTAAAAACCATAGTCTCAGACTACTAAAAGCCTAAAACAAAACAAAACAAAACAAAACAACAACAACAGGTGGATTGGACAAGCTTGCATGAAAACCTTCCATATATTACCTAATTTAAAATTCACAGGCATGCTATAAAGTAAGGTCCCCAATTTCTAGATAAAGGAATCAAAGTCAAGAAAGGTTCATGCAAGAATTTAAACCCCACGTATTTGGCTTCAAATCCCATACTCCTTCCTAACCACCACACTAAGGAGAGGACAATATACAGCCATGCATCTCTTACCAACCAGGATATGTTCTGAGAAATGCAATTTTGTTGTTGTGTGATCATAAAGTGTACTTACATAAGACTAGATGCTCTATCTACTTTTATTTACATATATTTTTTCATACAAAAACACAAATGTCCCAGCGTCATTACTGAATATCAATCATTTCTCCTACTTGATCTGAAATGCCAATATCAAGTGCTATGTATCAGGTTTCTATTATTATCCATTATAATCTTATGGATTCCTCTTACAATCTTATTCTCCATTATAATCTTATGAGACCACCATTACATATGTGGTCCTTCATCACTCAAAGTGTCTTTTTGAGGTGCATGGCTGTACTTCAGAATTCTGTCCATCTGACATGGCAAAAATGTTAAAGGTGTTATGTTTAAAGAGATGTGAACTGAACTCTCTGGAAAACTCGGCTATCAAAGTGACAAGCCCCCCCTCCCCCGGCCCCGGGGCTGACAATGTTCGAGGACATAGAGGGGAGCCAAAAATACTGAGTTGCACTTTCATTTGATTTTACTTCTGAAATGGGAATGAACAATAGTGCTAGAACTTCTCAGACTGTGCAATGTTGGGATGTTTCTCTAAAGGATCCACTCAAAATTCTGTCATAGCCTTCTTTAGAAGGTGAAAGTTATTTATAACAATTTGGGCAAGTGAACACCTATGGCATCTGAAAGATGTAGACTTGAATCTCTGCAATTACTGGACTTGTCCTCCACGCTGCGGAGAAGACCTCACCATATACTCCTACTGCAACAACACAGAACCAGTGGTTGCACACCTGCTCAGTTTGTGTTCCGTTTTCACTCTCTCCTCATGATATCATCATTTGCTTATTTCAAAGCTCAGACTATGGGGTTTTAGACTTTGTCACAAGGGAAATCAGATACTTTTTTTTTTTTTTTTTGAGACAGTCTTGCTCTCTTGCCCAGACTGGAGTAAAATAGCATGATCTCGGCTTGCTGCAACTTCTGCCTTCCAGGTTCAAGCAATTCTCCTGCCTCAGTCTCCCAGGTAGCTGGGATTACAGGTACCCACCACCATGCCCGGCTAATTTTTGTATTTTTAGTAGAGACAGGGTTTCACCACGTTGGCCAGGCTGATCTTGAACTCCTGACCTCGTGAACCACCTGCCTTGGCCTCCCAAAGTGCTGGGATTATAGGCGTGAGCCACCACGCCCAACCTTAAATCTTTTTATACCCAAATCTATTGATATACTGATTCTTTAAAGATAGATAGATACACCATATGTAGAGATAGCTATAGATATACCCTATATATTCATATAGGTAATACAGATGTAAAGTGAATAATGTTTTAAAAATACTTTTGGTCATGCATTATAATTCTTATTTAGCCTGTAAAAGTTAAAGAAACATTTATCTCTAGAGTATTGTATTGCTCTCAAGTCTAAGGCTGAAGCCAATGACCACATTAAGAAGCAGTTTACCATGAAATACATTTTCAGCGATCTGGATGAGACTGGAGACTATTATTCTAAGTGAAGTAACTCCGGGATGAAAAACCAATCATGGAATGTTCTCACTGATATGTGGGAGTTAAGCTATGAAGACGCAAAGGCATGAGAATAATACAGTGGACTTTGGGGACTTGGAGGGAAGGGTGAGAGGGGGGCAAGGGATAAATGACTACAAATAGGGTGCAGTGGATGCTGTTCAGATGATGGGTGCACCGAAATCTCACAAATCACCACTAAGGAACTTACTCATGTAACCAAACACCATCTTACCCCAATAACCTAAGGAAAAATAATATGTGTGTGTGTGTGTGTGTATGTGTGGTTTACCATGAAATAATTGGGGAATTTGGATTATGGTCCCTCATTACAAATACAAATTCAGTCACATCCCCTTCCTAAGGGGTATGCCTGCCCCTTCCTAAGAGCAGTATCCTTAGGAAATGCCAAGAGGAAGGTCTTTACCTCTCAGTAGTCTCAGTGTCTGACTTGGGGAGAGTCGGCGGTGAGTCTTTCACTCTGTCTGAGACTCTTACTTTTGTCGGTATGTGTGTCCTGTTTTACATAATGTCAAAAATTATAGGTGCCTTTCATTACTCAGAGACAAACGGGTGCTTCCCGCAGGTGCAAGTCAGTTTAGGACTGTATTTTTGGCCCAGAATGTACTGAACTGTGATAGGAAGCAGACCCTCTTATACACTCTGTCCATCTCAAGGCAACAGAACCTTGGGTCTGCCAGCCTGGGAAATATGCTGTCTTAAGTTCATCCTTGGTTTTTGCCTGTTTCAACACAATTTAATCCAATGGAATTCAACTAAATTCAGCACATGTATGTAGAGTGCCTTGGTAGGTCCAGAAAGTCATCTGACCCGCATCTACAGAGATTATTGTGTCCTGGGAAGCACCTTTGTCAATCACCACAAGGAAAGCTGTAACCCCTTGGTGGTCTTAATTATTAAAATAATAATTAATATCTATATGTATTTATATAATATATATTAATATAATTATTAATATAATAATCAATAATATAATACAATTATATATAATTAATATAATGCCAAGTCTCCATAGGAATACATAGAGAATACTGGGTAAAAGACAGAATGTTGTCCTTCTTTCTCTTACCTTCCTCATCTCTCGTTCCCATCTCTACATCCAAACTCACTTCCTCCTGCTTTCTAAATCAGTTAATAGGACCATCTGCTTCTTGGGTCATCCTTGACTCCTTCTCCATCAGTCTCTGCATCCATTCAGACTAGTCCCTAAACTGTTCTTTAATCTTTCCTCTCCTCTGAACCCTTCCTCTCAGCTCAAGCCTCAGCACATCTCCTAACTCCATTAGGCTTTAGCTGATCCCCACCCAGGCCTTGACCTTGGCCCCCTCCCATCCCTCAGCCACACAGCCCCCAGGTACTCATCCTGAAAGACAAACCTACCTTTGGTCCTGCAGGAGCTACAGGGATGTCAGAATTCAGTTCCTTGCAATCTGGCTCATGACAGCCTCATGCCCTAATCTGTCTCCAAAGTGCTCACCTCCCGAGTCACATTGAATGCTTGCTGTCAGGCCTCTGCGTCGTTGCATGTATTTTTCTCTCTGCCTAGAACCCTGTTCTGTTTCACTTGATTGACCTCTACTCATTCTTTCAGAATCAGGTTCTGCATCACCGCGTCCTGAAAGGCTTCCCTCAGCTCTCCAGCTGATCACAGGCCCCCCTCCTCTGGGTGTGCAGTATTCAGAGATCTTTTCTTTCTCTCCCCTTATGCCTGGTAGATACTGTCCAGCTTCCTGGACATACTGTAAGTCTCTTCTTTATATCGCCCATTCCCCCAGCACAATTCTTGGCACAGAACTGGGGTTCAGTATATAAATAAATGCAAGGCTAAATGAAGAAGAACAAAACAATGAATGATACTCAGAGCCCACCAAATAAACACAGAGCACTGCCCTCCCACGCATCAGAAGGTTAGCCCCAAATTAGTTTTCCTAAACAGATTTCTGACCCCTTACTCCATTCCCCAAAATTTCCCTAATAGAATACTGATGACTGTAAGAAGGTATAGAGAACCCAAGCAAGCATCGTTCCTCCTCTTCTCTGATAAATGGTCATAGTTTGACTGCCTAGAAAATACTTTCATTTCTTCCACAATAACTGAGTTATCCCTGCTACACACACAGGCCTCCAGCCCCTGATTCAGGGTCGCTGCCCCTGTGATCAAGGCTGCAGGAGCACAAACACACTGAGAACTTGAGGGTTTGGGCACAGAACCTGATTCTCCCGCATTGCTGGGTGTGCCGTGGTCTTTACTTAGAAAACTTCTGAAGAGATCATGCGCTGCGTCTGTGGCAGTCAAATTTAATCCACGCCCTCAGATTAAACTGGGCAGGATCCTAAACGGAAAAGCACACTCTAGGAGTGGCACAGAAAGTTGCTGTCCAGGAGCCCCACCCTCCAGGAAGGAGTTACATACAGATGCATCACCTCTTTATCCCAGTTAACACCACCACCACCGGGCTTTGTTCATTAGCATAATGAATGCTGGAAACAAGTACATACCTATTGGTCAGATACATAGCATTCAAAACATGGCTTGGCTAAATGTATCACAGTGTCACTCCTATGCTGGCAGGAAGAGATTGTGACAGATTCCTGAGCCCAATAGCCCTAGAGCCGTGGCTTGATTCAAAACAGGTCTGTGATCAGTCACAGATATGAAGGATTCTTGTTTATCTGATTTTAACAAGAAGGTGAGTTGAGTTCAGCTGTGAGAATAGTATTAGTTCTGTCTTAAACAAACCTTTCCAACAAGGTGCCAAGGATAGCAAGCTGGGGCTTCACTGGGGCCACTGAACAGGTGACAGGTCATGACAGTTTCTGGGCCTGTTTGCTAATAACTGCTTGATGTGTGGCAGAATTCGGAGACTTGCTTTCATTACAATCCACTAGTGAGTTGTGAGGGGAAAGACCTCCAGCCATCAAAGATGACCATTGTGAAGAATCAGCTGACACTCCTGGGCCTCCAGTGTGGGTTAGGTAGGTTCAGAATGGCTGCTGTAGGTCCTGGAGGCATTGATATAAGGATGGAGTCTCCCAGGGTCCTTCCCAGCAGATGGTGCCCAGCCTCAGAGGAACCGAGGCCTGGTCAGCTGCACCAATACAATGGCCCCTGCCCCTCTCCTAGACAGTGAGCTTCCTTAACAGGAGGCAGATATCAGGATCTCTACATCCCACTTCCCAGCACAAAGCAGATCTGAATAATGATTGTGGCGTAAAGGAAACCTGAACTGTGCTACTGGTGAGCTGAAAAACCTTGAGGAAGTTCCCTTGAGTCCCTATGGCTTATTCTCCCCCTCAGTAAACGGAGAAAATGCCATTTCTCTCCCATTCTTAGATGATGAGTGGAAATGACGTATGCAATGTGAACTGCTGTTCTATGCCCAGGGCTCTGAGGGAGTTGTAGAAAGCCACAGCTGCCCTCGGCACAGTGGCAGGATGGACGTGCCAGGAGCTGCTGCCCTCCCCGCAATCGTCAGCCAAGTCCTCTGCAGCACTGCTGGGTGCACACCCTGTTCCTTGGCCCAGCTGGTGGGGTCATTCTGAAGTGTGTTTTACACTGATCCAGGGAATTAAGTACAGCTGGCCTCAGAGTCCACCCTATATTGGCTGTCGTCTCTTCTCTGTGTTACTTCCCCTGAGACTCTGTTCATATTCCTTGTCCTTCCTATTTAAATGACACTCCTGAATCTTTGTCTCATGGTTGATTCTGGGAGAAGCCAAACTATAAACTAAGACACAAACATAGCACTAAGCACATGGCAACACCCAACCTGTGACAGCAGTAACTAATAACTGATAGGGCCCTTTTTAAATGGCCCATCCTATTTCTAGGCATTCATCAGCCATCTAATCTAGATGTATCTGGTTGCAATGAGTACCACAGGTGTATTGTAACTTTCTCCACTGAGGTCCTGGCACCCCAAGATAATGACAAACACTGACATAAAACAGACCCCTATAAACTGAACATCAGGCAAAGCCTCACAATCATTCAACATCAAGCCTTTTGGATACAGGATGAACCCAGAAGTATTTCCGCCAAGGCTTTTTTTTTTTTTTCTATTAAATTTTACGTCTGTGTGGCATTAGGGGACATTTAATCTGCCTGTTTTCCATTCATTTGCACTTCAAGATTTGTCAATACTAGCCATATGCAGCCCCAGAGCTTTCTAAGATGTTTTTCTGAGAAATAAGAGGGTTGACCCAGCCAGGAGCAAATAGTTGAATACACTCAGAAATGCTCACTGGAAATTTGGGAGATCCAGATCCCGAGTGGATTTCTCTCTGGAGAACACATGTCAACCCAGGCACCAAGGTGAAGCAAAATCTCATATTCTCAGCCATCACTCATTTCTGACGGCAGAAACCTCACAGCAAAAGGTGCTGTGTCTCCAAATCAGATTAAAATAGCCTCCAGGTGTTTTGTGGGAGTGGTTGTTTGGGGTATAATTGTTTGTTGGGGCTGGTATTAGAAGTCAGTCCTAACTTCTGTGTGGCAGGTGACCTGAATGAGGCTTTTACTAAACAGGAAAGGTTATGCTAAGGGGACATTCTGCATTCCTACAATCCTTGTCAGTCCACTAAGATGGGCAAACAGGAGGTCTGCTGTATTTAATAATCTCTGTATCTCTCACCCCATCTAGCCTGTGAGCTCCTTGAGAACAGAAGCCACTCTCCCCATCTTTGCCTCCGGACCTGGCCTGGTCACCTCACCCTCACACCTACCCAGCAGCTGCTCAGGATATGAGGGAGGGAGGAGGAAACACAAGGGCTGCCCCAGCCTGGGGGAGGGCTCCCCACCAACTCACCTCCTCCAGTGCTGTTTGCACATCTCCCAGCTCCCCTCTGCAACTCACAGTTGACCCTACAGCTTTCCTGAATCTTCTGTTCCCTTCTCCCAACAGCCCTGTAAAATCCTTGAAGTAGAATATCCCATTAGCTGGCATTAATACTCAATATCTGGAGCATAGCTGGCCCCAAAGCGATGTCTGAGGGGTGACACTCTCAGTTACCAGAGACCCCTTAATTTTTCTGGCACAATAACAAGGAGAACCCCAAAGCACTTTGCACTTCCAGCAAATTGCACACAGGATGGTGGAAGCAGAAGGTGGCAGAGAGAGGTGGGTAGAGAGCTTCCTAAGCTGAAGGCTTGAGCCCCAGCCATGGCGCTAATGCAAAGATTGTTTCTTAAGGTGTGTCATGTCAGAGCTCCAAACATCACTCTTATGAGTGAAATTGTGATACAACCAACTGCCTCACCAGAGTGCCCAAAGGATCAATTGAGTTGTACGTGAAAGTACTTTGTATAATGCAGTGCAGATATTTACTACTTGAACTTGCGTTCTCTTGGGTTGTGATTTCCTACACCTGGCAATCAATTCATTTGTGCTTTAAAAACAAATGCTAGTTCTCCATTACCCAGGTCATGTGTTGAACCACAGCCTGATAGTACCAGTGAATTGATCAACAAAAGCAGAAGTCTGTACCCAGAAGTCCCATGGGTGCCTCTGTTGGATGTGCTGTTAGGGAATCAGGGACCAGAGAATAAGGCATTCTTTGACAGCCTAGGGAGTATGCCAGCTCTTCACTCAGCAACCTGTGAACAAATGCACCCACTGCACAGATGGAAGCTCTGAGACTGAAGGTGGTCAAATGTCTTGAATACGGTCACAGAGCTAGGGGAAAAGCCGGGCTCCATTCCAGACATTTTCACTCTCAGCCTTTGTGCCCCATCTCCAGTGTCCACTGTGAGCCTGCCCTGCTCAGCACCACTCTGCTGTTCCACACACATTCTTCTTTAATCCTCCCAACCACCTGGAGAGTCAGAGACCACCATTATCCTCACTGAATAATTGGGAATACCAAAGCCTAGAAGGGCCACGCAGTGAGGACACATTCACACTGGAATTCAGATTCCAGGGCCTGATTCCAGAGTCTGTCTTCACAACCATCTATCCCATTGTTAAACTGGGAGGAAGAGGCCAGTCCTCAATCAAGTTTAGTGGGGATGGAGTTTGTCTTAATTGTCCCTAGCGCCTCCCCATGTTCTTTCAAATCATTTCACACCCTCCCCTGCAACTGTTCCTATACCCAGAACCCTCCTCTTTTCCTCCATCAATACCTGTTGTTAGAAAAGGGTATCTATCAGTTCTTCACGCTGTAGTTAGAATTTAAATTATTACACTCTCTCCCTCTCACCTCCAGGGGTTAATCATACTAAAAGGCTGACCTCTTATTTTGAAGAGGAAATATCTGTGCCCTGTTGTCTTCAATCGGGGGTAGCCTGCTACTCAGCCTTTGTATAGGGCAACCTCCAATTTGGAGTATCAAGGCTGCCGGAAATCCCTATCATAGTGCATGCTTCTTAAAGCCTTGCCCTCACCGCACAATACACACACACACAGGGCACTGAAAAAAACAAACATTTCAAAGGTCTTCTGGTAATCACTTCTCTGGGAGGCCAGACAAGGGCACAGTCCTCATTTCTTGGGCACATACCAAGCACACGCTCTGGGTTGAGCAATTCACTTTGGATTTACTGCCATGAAAATATCATATGTCGTTCTTGAAATGCCTGTGTTCACCCGGTGCTCCTGGAGTAATGAATACCATATGTTTTCTACCCATCACATAAATGAGCGATTAGATTTTATTGACCCCAAAAGAAACTATTTATGCTTTATGGAATTCCACCAAATTCTGTGATATTTTCTTTCAGAATTTGGTGACCATGCACTCCATATATACATATATATATATTTTTTTCTATGCCATCTTTGTAAAACATAGCTCAATGGTGGGAATCCAGAAACTAATGAAACACAATTCTGTTTTTAAGATATGGCAGAAAACAATGACAAATTGAGAAAATAATGATAACATCATCTAATATCAATACCACAGATCAGGAACTCTGCTAAGTTCTTGATCTGCAAGGGCTGATACAGAGGAGTGGTTAAGAATGGCCGTGTGAGAGCTGGGATGCCAGGTTTCAGATCCCAGCCCTCTTATTGACAAGCTCTAAAACCTAGGGAAGTCCCCTAAGTGCTATGTGCCTGAGTGTCTTCAGCTGCCAAACAGGGATGATGATGATAAGATTGCCTCCCTTGAAGCACTGTGTTGAGGACTTGTGAGCATAGGTCAAGGCCTCAGGACAGGGCTGCCTCAGAGGGTGTGCTACATAAATCATTTCTATTATCCTTATTTTTTATTGTTATATCCTCTCCTTTCATCCTCCCAACCCCATGAGATGGGTACTGGTATTATTCTCATTATATAGACAGGCAATTAGGCCTGAAAACATTCATTGACCTACTCCAGGTCACACAAGTGGTGCCCAATGCTAGGATTTAACATCACAGACAAACTTTCCACAGACAGGCAAACGTGCAATGGTGGCACGCCACTGACTGCACTGCCTAACAAAGGAACAGGCAGAGTATCCATGAAGCTCTGCAGTCGAGGAAGCACTAAGCCCTGTGGGTAGTCAGGGAGCCCTCTTGAAGGAGGTGACATGGGGTGACATGGAATGCTCTGCCACTGGAACCTTGAGAAATGCAAGATATAAAGGTGTGGGTCTCAGAAGCTTCCTTGGGAGGCAGAAGAGACCCTCTGCCAGCCTTTGGGAGACCACTTCCTGCAGCAACACAAGCACCCAAGGGTTCCCACAAAAAGAACCCCATTGACCCTCTCACATCAGGCGCTCAGACTATCTGGTCAGCACCTGCACATGCCTTCATTGCTCTCAACTCAGAAGGTGATGAAGAAGCATGGCGGTGCTTTCCCAGTTCAGGATCTAGCAGATAAACAGACAACAAGGAGCAGGGCTTCCCCTCAACCTCACTCTGGAACTAGAAGAGGGAAGGCAGCAGCTGGCCCCATCTTCATCATAACTCAGACTCTCAGGGATGGAAGGAAACTTTCAAGCCAACAGTGCTACATAAGTATTGTCCGGACCATTTGTTAGAACACAGATTCCTGGGACCCACCCTGAGGGCTGGGGTGTGGCCTGAGACTGCATTTCTAACCAGCTCCCAGTGATGGTGGTGCTGATGGTGCTGGTCCTGTCTTTCCTGATCATATCAGTAGTACATGGCTGTCCAGTCCCTAGCCCAGCACAGAGTGGGCATCCACTTTTTCCTGATGGGGGTCTGCTGGGAGAGGCAGTGCAGGGCTGAGAGGGTAGAGAGGAGATGCCACTGGCTGGGGGACCTCAGGCACTAACTGCCCATCTCTGGAAACTGAGAGGCTGGGGCAGATGATCGCAGAGATGCAGCCTTACTGTAATGTTTATATGTTTGTAGAAAAGAGCTTCCAAAAGAAAGAAGAGGAAGGAGAAAGCCCAGTGGTTATTTCTGTTAGTTGAGTCCATGCAATGGAGCCCACAGTCCCTTGCACCCATCATTGGAGTGGGCAGTACAATTGGTAAACCTGGAATTTCTTAACTCATAGAGGGAGAAAATACGCCTGGATGGGCATTAGTTTGGGGGATAGATTGCATTTCAGGCTCCAGTTTTCCATCCTTGTTTGTAGTCCTATTATTTGCACATGACTTTGCAGTTCCCCCCCCCCCCCCCCCCCGCTATAGGAGCAGAGTCTATTTCCCACTCTTTGTCTCTTGTTTAGCCATGGGATTTGCTTTATCCAATAGGATGAGGCAGAAACGGTAATGTGACAGATCTGAGCTCCACCAACAGAGAACTTGCTTATTTCTCCTTGCTCCCGCTTCTGCCATCTACAGAAGAGTACGTTCCTCCAGAGGAGGATTAGAAACTCATAGAGCAGGGCCCAGATGTGCCAGCCAAGACTAGATGAGATCCATCAATTGCCACCTAACCCCAAGATTCTTGACAGCAGTAGACTTGCCCTGCTGGGCCATGCTCCCTGCAGTCCACCTGCAATCTGAGGAGCTAAATGGATGCTTCCCATAGAGTTCTGCTGAGATGCCAGGGTTGTTTCCATCCAGTATAATTGGTAAAGTTTTCTTTTCAGAAGTGTAAGTTCCTCAGGCCACAAGGAGAGCTCATAAGAAAGTAGCAGAGGGCCTTGCTGGTGGGAAGAATAATTTTGAAGGAATATGGACAAATGGCAAAGACTTACTCTTGATGAACTCCTGGCCTCCAAGACGCAATGTCACCTGGCGGCTCTCCTGGTCATATGTCACACCAGGACACGTAGCATTAGCCCGGGCTTCAGAGGGATCCATCCAGTCTTTGACATTGCAAAGCAGGACATTGGGTGAGCTCAGCAACCCACAGATGATGGCAACTGAGGAGCACAAGAGGGAGGAGAGGTCAGTGTGATGGAGGCAGACCTTTAGAGACTCTTCTCTGTCCCCTGAGAGCATCTGCAGATAAAGATAGGTGACAGCATCTCAGGAGAAGACACAGACGCTAGAACTCAAGAGTCTGGTTTTAAATTGAGACAATCCTGCCTGAGAGTACTGCAGTTGTCTTATTGGCAAATTTCCAAGGGGAGGTCCACCTCCTTCAAACCTGCTGATCCCTTCCCTCCCCATGAGAGCTCTTCTTCATGGCGTCCACAGCACTGACAGTACCTCCAACATCCTGAGGGCATCACTGCCAGAATCCTCAGTCACCATGGTCTACACTTGCTGAACAGGGTGATTTTCCTGAGCTGCTGCTGCTTCAGTTTCCTCCCCCTTTTTCTCCTGCCCTTCTGCCTCACTTCCCATCATATTCTCTCTCTCTCTCTCTCTCTCTCTTGCTCTCTCACATACACACACATGAGATCAACCTTGAAGGGTCTCATAAAGGAGTATTTAGATTCAAAGTAAGAAATTTTTTTTTGAGATGGAGTAAGAAACTATTAAAAACTAACACCTATGCACCAATGACACATATTTCCCTGTTAGGAAGTGAGCTCCTCGTCTTTGGACATATCCAAGCAGAGACTGTGTGTCCATATGCCTAGGATGTGTGGAGAGAAAACTAGGGGAGATGACATTGGACTCTTTTATCTTGAATATATCTCCTGACTCTGAATTTTAAAAAGCTACCCAAAAATTATGACTTTGTTTAGCATCAGGAAGACCTACTCCCAAGCTAATGGAATTTGATAGTGATTTTATTTGGATACATTCAAGTAACTCACACGTTTTTTACATCTGCTATGTGCCAGCCACTGTGTAAGTCTTTAAGTATATTAATTCCCTTAATTCTTATAGACATTACTATCTCCATTTTACCAATGAGAAAACTGAGTCTCATGTAAGTTAATTAAGCTGCTTGAGGATATTTAGATTTATAAATTTGTATCTATTCCATTTGGATAAATAAACCTTCTAGGTAGTAGAGTTGTTCAGACTCCCCTGGAAAAAGAAAAGGCAATATATTATCCCACAACTCCTACTCCATTCCTCATTCTAATTTCCTAATTTATGTCCAATCTGGATCTAGTTCTAAACCATTCTATCTCCAGAATTTCCCCAGAGTAGGTGACTCATGGATGTCTGGCTTAAAAATTTCACACTGTGTCCTTTTTGCTTCTGCTGGCCACTGTTAAACTGCAGTAAATTTCTGAATTTTTTAAGTGACCTTCCAGGTCATCTAATATGGTGGTTTCCGAACATGGATGCTTAGACTGATGACATCAGAAATGCAGGAAGGGTTTTGAAAATGCTCATTTCTAGGTATCAACCACAGAGTTTCTGACTTGGTAGGTCATGTGTATGGGGTGGGGTGCATTTGGGCATAAGCATTTGTAAAGAGCACCATGGAGAATCACTGACCTAGTTAGACCACCTCGTTTTACAGATGGGGAAACCAAGGCACAGAAAGGAAGAATGGTTTTTCTAGGAGCTGAGAAATTGTGGAACGGCCAGCAGGCAGCAAGAGCCTCAGCAAGGGGCAGGCTTCAGGGCCAGCCGTGGAACGTGAGGGCAGCACCAGCAAGGGGCACACTCAGAGCCCGGGAGAGTTCGAGGAAGGCTGATCACTGTGGTCTGGCTTGCTTGAAAGCCAGGGAACAGAATGATGGAATTAACAAGAGGCAGGGTGCATTTTTCCTTTTGCTCTCAGACCTCAGTAGAGAAACCCATACAGCTTTCCTCTTTAACTAGTGCCAAATGTCCTCGAGAAGGCTGTGCCTGGGAGGTGGGGGCCAGGGAGAGGCTGGAAGTCACTTTGCTGGTCATATATTGCCAGCTTAGCTTCAGTTGCACTTCTGTGACCCTGAAGCCACTCAAGGCCCTCAGAGCCCCACTTCCAAGCAGTCTCCACTAAAATGTAGTTCAGAAGCCCCATGAATTTTCACTAATAACTCTCAGGGGAAACAAAGCCATGGAGGGGTAGAGATCGCAGGAAACTGGAGACTTGTTGGGAGGGGAGAAAGGAAAGCAGGGGAAGTGGGGGGAATCCACCGGAGCTAAATGACTTTCCAGGCTGTGGTAAAGGATGTAGCAGAACTCTGTTCCTGGTCGTCAGCAGATCCAGCCAAAGCTTCATAAGTTAAAACTCCAGATTTGCCCACTGGACAAGACTGGGGAAAACATCTGCCCGATACTTTATGTGTATTTCAAAAACGGCTTGACTTTCAGCATTGCGAGGTGGGTGTTTAGTTCAACATAATTCACAGATCACAGGTTAAACTTGGAGGGAAAAGCAAGCAAGCTGCCAGCCAGAAATATCATGGAAAAAAAGGATTTTGTGGGCTTACCGCTGCATAGAACAGAAACATTCTTCCATATATGATCCTAAGGAAAATGAAATCAACCTTTCCAGCTTGAAAAAAATCATAGGGTCTGGTGAGTCATCGTGCATCTGGGGAAATTGTGGTATCCTCAGAAAATACATTTAGTTCAAAGAGGAATCCTTGATTTGAGTTATGGTGTTTCTAAATATAGATATACATCAAGACAAATACAAGCGTGTGTGTGTGTGTGTGTAACATATTTTTCTATCTAAACACTAACAGGAATCCACATCACATAATCATAGAGCATTAAGTGTAGAAGGAATTTTAGGAATCAGCTCATTCTAATCTGTGTTCCTGCCCCACCACTCCAACAAAACGTTCTCATTTTAGCCACCCTGACCACTGTGAGCTAAACTCAGCATTTTTCAGGAATCACCTTATTTGAACTCTCAGCAGCACTCAAGACTGTTGACAACTTCCTCACCATGCAACCTTCTCCCACCCTAGCTTTCGCGAGGATCCACTATTCCCGTCTCCTCCTCCCTGTCTGGCTGCTCCTTCTCTATCTCTTTGCAGATTCTCTACCTGCTATGTAGTTTGCTCATCAAGATCAGCTCCATCCCCTCTATATTTCCTCATTCTGCACCCTCCTCCTAGAAAAATGCATTCATACCCAGACCTTTGATACCGACTCGAAGCTGTAATTTACACATTTATATCTCCCATCCACACTTCCCTTCTGAGCTCTGGATCTTTGCATCTAAAAACTCAGCTGACATTTTGTGGATGTCTCAAAAGTCACTTCAAACTTAGTATACCCCACATGGACCCATGGCCTTCCTAAATCTCCCTCTTCTATCGCCAAATTGGACATCCAATCTCTTTCATTTGCCACACAACAGGTGAACAAGTTAGACACCCAAGAACAATCATTGACATCTCTTCCTCAATCCCCAAATTCAAAGTCCTATTGAGTTTGCCTCCTGGGGATGCTTTGAATCTGTCTTCCATTCCTCATCTCCACTGCAACAGCCCTAGCCCAGGATATCATACCTTCTTCCCTGGACTACTGCGGCAGTTTCTAACTCATCTCTGCATCTACTCTGACCCCCAGTCACAACCTTCTCCACACTCAAGCCATGACATGGCAAGCACTCATGTCAAAGTTCAAATCTGATCATGACACTTCCTTGCTTAAAACATTCAGTGGCTTCCAGTTGTTATTAGAATAAAAACAACTATTCATGCCACCTAAAATGTTCTCCTCACTGTGGCCTGGCCTCTCCCTTCTGCCCCTTAAACCTCTGGCCTTGTACTCTCTGCTCCAGGGACCACGACTTCCTCTAGCCTTCTCTTCTTTATCCTGCACCCTCTTCCCGCAGGGCCTTTGCATATGCTATTCTTTCCATTTAACATCACCTTGCCTCTTATCTTTACCTCATTTAAACCTACACATGATTCAAGATTTGGGGAAGTCTTAATTTAACTCTCTGAATAGGGCAAAACACTTATTATATGTTTGCAATGCAATATTCACTTGTCTTCAGAGTCTAGCAATTAACAATTATCCTTTTCTCCCTCTGGATCTGAGAGGAGGAGGTGGAGACGGCGGGAGTGGGAGGGGGAATAGAGCACAAGCTTCTATGCCATAAGTCAGGAAAGCCAAGTTCCACTTTGCTGACCACTAGAATGTGGGCATCAGGCAGATCACTTCCCCACTTTGGGGTCTGCCCTATTCAGTAGCATTCCTCTGCATCTACAGTGAGCATGGCTGTCCTAAAGGCTGAGGATAAATAACTCTTTCATAGCCTGGGGAGTTTGAATCCACCAGGGAGATTGGATATGTGAACCTGAATACAAAGAGAAGGGACAAAATAGTACTCTAGGAGGAGGAAATCACAAGGAGAGCTTAAGTTGAATAGGATAACTTGGAGGAAGGGGAATCTAGTCAAGTATGTGGGGGTTGGTGGTGAGAGGCCAATTAAGAGACTGGTACAGGTGCCAAGAAAATAATAATACAGGCCTAAATGCAGACTGTGGTGGCAGGGATGGAATACACCTCGGTCTCAAACATGATAATAAAAGAGCAACAGGAAATTGGAGTGACAGCTTCACAGAAGGGAAGGGGGCTGTGGGGCATTCAGTATGATCCCAGGTCTGTGGCTCAGGTGCCCTTCACTGAGATTGGCTGGTTTAGGGTAAAATCTACCCATTCATTTGACTTTGAGATTCCTAACGGATGTCCAAGAGGGTATATCCGGACAGCAGATGAGTGTACGGATGTGGACCTCTGCAGAGAGGTCACACCCAGAACAAAGACCCACAAGAGGTGGAGGTGGGACCTATCAAAGGTCCCAAAGGTCATCTAAGGATTCAACCCAGAAAGCTGAAAGAGAAGAGAAGGGGTAGTTTAAGGAGCAAGAGAAGGGCATCTTGGAGGTCAGGAGAGGATAGTCAGAAGAGGAGATGTCTAAAGAAGACCTCTTTCTTCCGAAAGAGGTCGAAAGAGGAAGGTCGAAAGAACTGGACAGCAGGAAATAGTGACAGCTGCCAGAGACAACAGGCCTATGGAGGAGCAGAAGATGCCCCTGGTGACTGGAGAGCTGGTAGAAGCAGTTTGGGGGTGAAACAGGGTCTCAGCTTGCAGGGTCTGGCTGTGGTAGAGAAGGAGAGCAACCGGAGAGGCAATCGGAAGTTCGGAGGTCAAGAGCTTTGTGGGGCCATGCATGTTTTGGATTTTAAGAAGGGAGAGGGGCTAAGAACACTGTACCTGCCTCCTGATGGGGGGCCCTGGAAAACACTGGGTTAGTGACAGGGGGAGAGCAGGGAGGAGGGCGGGGGCATTGTACTAGGCTGTTCTTGCATTGCTATAGAGAAATACCTGAGGCCGGGTAATTTATAAAGTAAAGAGATTTAATTGGCTCATGATTCTGCAGATAGTACAAGAAACATGGTGCTGGCACCTACTGCTGGTGAGGCCTCAGGGAATTCACATTCATGACAGAAGGTGAAGGGGGGGCGGGCATGTTATAGGAGATTAGGAGTTAGAGAGAGGGGGAGGTGGCATACACTTTTAAGGATCTTGCAAGAACTCACTCACTGTCAAGAGGACAGCACCAAGCCATCCATGAGAAATCCACCCCTGTTACCTAACACCTCCCACTAGGCCTCACCTCCAACACTGGGGGTCACATTTCAACATGAGATGAAGAGGGACAAACGTCCAAATTGTAATAGGCATGGCCCTGCAAAGGTGAGACAAGGGGCTCGTGTACCCAGGAGGCAGGGTGAGTCCTTCTCAGAAGGAGACACCCTCTACCCTGAGCCTGGTGGGGATATTGTGTAGATGCTGGAGGCAGCAATAGTCCTGGAGGTGAAACCAAGAAACACCTGCCTCCTGATCAACTCCATGTCTCAGTTAATGGTCTTCAGAAAACCTGGGGTCTCTCTGTCTCTAGCTCAGCTCACAAGGATACCCACTCTGAACCAAATCCTCCCACTCTGTCATCTAAATACTGCTCATCCCACAAAACCTGGCCCAAGTTCCTCTTCTTCCTAGAAGCCTTCCCTGACCTTCCTCTTGTTATCCCCTTCCTTCACACTTCAAGGCCTCTATGTCTCTACCTCATCAGGTATTTGTGTCACACACTGCCTAGTTCTCAAGCCTGATGCTGAGCAGTGCTCCATACATGTTTGCTGAATGCGAGCAGGGATGAATAAATGAGAAAAGGCCATTTATTCCCCTCTCACGGTATACACTGCCTCTCCCCCCAGACCCTAAGTCCTTTTTATCTGTTCCTAATGCCTAGAACATTCAATTGCACATATATGGTGATCAGTTAGAGTCTCCTGTTGACTTAAGTGAGAACCATAACAAGATATATCAGATTATTTCAATTTTTTCTAATCTTTAGAATTTTTCATAAATTTAATGTGACTAGTCACATAGTGGCTTACAGTTTGATGCTGCTAAGAGAAACAGGATTGGTTTTCATATAAAACAGTCACAGTTTGATGCTGCTAAGGAGAAATAGGATTGGTTTTCATATAAAACTGTTAAGACCCTTTTAGTCAACCAGTGGCACACCAGGAGTCAAATCTATATGCAACATTTTGCACTCATTATCTTAATAACAAGTAGTCCAATATAAAGTATTATTATCTGTATTTTATAAACAAAGGAAGTGCAACTTCGTTTAAGTAACTTGTCCAAGATCACACAGCCAGAAAGTGACAGCAGTGACTAGAACCCAGGTCCATAACACCAAAGTCCCTTCTCAACCACTAGGCCACACTGCTGAGTACATGAATTTATTTCCATAAACAGAAGCGCATCTCCATTGCTGAGATACTATTGAAAATGATAGGCATATTGATCACAGGACCTGGTATGCAGTGGGCACTCAATAGATCATTGCTGAATGACTGATGGTGGGAAATAAGAATGAGCTAACATTTTTTGACCAAATATGTCCAGTCCCAGCTTCACAAGTGACAGTAAGGTGCTGTAGAAGACACAAATTGGGTCAAACCCTGGCTCTATCACTTTTCAAGGGGTCTGACCATGAGCAAATGATTTAAACAATCTGAGCTTTAGTTTCTCAGTGTGTAAAATGGAGCTTGCAATATGTCCCTTAAAGATAGCAGAAAGGAATAAACCAGTATTACAAGGTGAAGGGGCCAGCACAGTGTATGACATGTGGAATGTGAATGTGAGTACCATGTGTGTATTGTGTACTTGACTATTGCCTTCTATTTGGGTGTAGGCACTCACACTGTATACCCCATGCAGCTCCGTGTTGTGTGTCCTTCTGCATTCCTGTGTGTTCCCCATCCCTTGTTAGGTCCTGGCCCTCACCACCAACATTACCTCCTTGGACCTGTGTGAGGACAAAGCCATCGCAACACAGATCACGGTCGCACGCAAGAAGACAGAAGAGGTGAGCATCGGTCAGATTGGCTCCCGAGGCTGAGAACACAATGGGGTTGTACAATCCGGAAAACATGTTTTGGAAACCAGTGGGTTCAAAGCTTTTCTGAAGTGTTGTGGTGGATCCTTGGCCTGGGGGAAAGGCAGAACAAAATTTTAAAAGACCTCAAAACATGGCAGAGTTGGACAGAGCTTACTGATCTCATAGGACAGTTTGTTAACTTAGCTGCAACTGTGCTCGAGGTGGCGTGTGGGCCAAGACGAATTGCTCTCCGTGCCACAAAGCTTCTGTATATGCCTGTGCATGAAGAGGGTGGGGCCAGCCAAGGCCATGGCCCCAGACCCAGGAGACTGGGACAAATGCCCATCACGTCTTCAAGGGTCCAAAGGTTATGTGTAGAAAAATGGCCATATATTTTTATGTTTATTATTACCAGCAAATATGTATTGAGCCGTAAGTCTATACACAGACCCTGTGCCACAGCTCTACCTACATGGTTTCATTTGATTTTCACTGCCCTGCTATCACATGTGCTTCTGTCACACAAATTAGTTTAAACATGTGGTAGGGAAGCTTGGCCACTGTAATGCTGAAGTCACATTGCTTGCACTATCTACAGTTTTCTCAGCATGTCGTTGCCTTGTGCCATCAAACATCATCAAACGAATGCTGTGTAAACAAATGCAGCTGAAAGCAGCAAACTGCAAGAACTCAGGACTGTACACAATACCCATGATCCCACATTCTTCCTCTCGCCTGAGACTGGCCCCATCCAGGGGATGTCTTCGAAGTTATGATTGCAGAGTTTTCCCTTCCCTTTGTGCAAGCAGCCCTTGTCTCCATAACTTAGCAGCCTCAACCCTTCCTTACACCCTCCCCCATCAAGCTACCTTGCCCTTCTACATTTTCAGAAGCATTTCTTTATTATGAATTCAATACATCTTTTTTAAAACTGTTCTAGCATTTTCAAGTAGAATTGTTAATTTTTTTTTCCATTGGTCTACCTAAAAGTGGCATGGTTTGAGTTTCCCATCCCTAACTCTAGTTTTCAAATCAGCCCTGTTAGTTTTAGAGCATCATTTTTGCAAACATGAGATTTTCCAGGGATAGATATATAGAGCACTATAGCCTAAATGTCTGCCCCATTCTTATGCCCATTTTCCATTTGGGGAAAATCTTGACATGCGAACTGTCTGGCTCAGGTTTACACAGCCGGTGGGTGGTAGACAGGACACCAGGGCCTGTGCCCTTCACCACCCTGACCTCCTGTCAGCCTGGCAGATCACACCTTATCTGACTCATACACCTGGAGGTCGTAGAGAGGTTTTCAGTGTGAGACCCAAGAGCGGGAGCTTCAGATCAAACAGATCTGAGGGCACCCTGCCAAGGAAGGTCCTAATTCCTTGGATCCTCAGCCTCCCAAGCCTCCCATCTGTACAATGAGGATGATGATAAGTAATCCTCACGAACATTGAGCAGATGAAAAAACATAGACTGGGGTCGGGCACGGTGGCTCATGCCTGTAATCCCACCACTCTGGGAGGCTGAGGTGGGCAGATCACTTGAGGTCAGGAGTTCAAGACTAGCTGGGCCAAATGGTGAAATCCCGTCTCTACTAACAATACAAATATTAGCCAGGTGTGATGATGCATGCCTGTAGTCCCAGTTACTCAAGAGGCTGAGGCAGGAGAATCCCTTGAACCTGGGAGGCAGAGGTTACAGTAAGCCAAGATCCCACCACTGCACTCTAGTGTGGGCAACAGAGTGAAACTCCATCTCGGGGAAAAAAAAAAAAAAAAAAAAAAAAAAAAGTAGACTGTATATAAAAGGGCTGAACAACAACAAGCCTGCCACTTAACTTATGCTCAGCAGGTGTTTTACATAGCTCCAAAACGTCAGCATGTTCTCCCTCCAAGCATTGGCTCACTCAGTCCCTTCTGCCTTGAACGCAAATCCACTCTTCACCAAAACCCAGCTTTATCTGAAGGGTCCATCTCTGCATTTGTACAGTTAGAATTCATCTCTCTCTCCCTTGGTCTCTCATACATTCCATTTGTGACTGTACTAAAGGCTCTACTGTCTCTCTCCCTGTATTTAAGCTACTTGAGAGAGTCGGCCTCCCCTACAGCATGTGATTCTCCAATGTTTGATGCCATAATCATAGCCTTATGAGACTATTTAAATATAAATGTTAGTTCATCAAAGTTAATATTGCAATAGCCACCTTCCAAATGCTCAATAGTCATGAGTAACTAATGGACAGCACAGATCTGTAGACCATTTCCATAACTGCCAGAGGTTCCATTGGACAGTGCTGCTGTGGAGTCCAGGGCCACATCTCAGTTCCCCTTGGTATCTTCCACATAGGGCAGGTGGCAGAGAGGACCACCTACCCCGAGACTTTTGTATGGTGGGCTGCTTTTCTTTTCTTTTCTTTTCTTTTCTTTTTTTGAGACAGAGTCTCACTCTGTTGCCCAGGCTGGAGTGCAGTGGTGCAATCTTGGCTCACTGCAAGCTCTGCCTCCCTGGTTCACACCATTCTCCTGCCTCAGCCTCCCCAGTAGCTAGGACTACAGGCGCCCACCACCATGCCTGGCTAATTTTTTGTATTTTTAGTAGAGACGGGGTTTCACCGTGTTAGCCAGGATGGTCTCGATCTCCTGACCTCATGATCTGCCTGCCTCAGCCTCCCAAAGTGCTGGGATTACAGGTGTGAGCCACCGTGCCTGGCCGGTGGGCTGCTTTTCATCCTTCAGATCTCAGGTCCAATGTCCCCTCCTCTGTGATTCCTTCCCTCACCACCCTGAAGCAGCTCATACCCATCTTTACCTCCTCATCCTGTTTCATTTTCATTCAAGCACTTACTGCCCTCTGAGATGATCTTATTGCTGGATCAATTACTCTGTCAATCAGTGATTCTGTTTTGCTCACAGATGCATCCACAGTGCCTACAAAAGTGCTTATTGCACCGCCGTGGTAGAGGCCTGGACAATGAAGCAGGCCAGGAAGGCCTTTCAGACTCAGGGGAGGTTCCACTTTGATGTCACATGTAGTAAGATGGTTCCTTTTCCTAGACCTCATCTGTGAGATGAGGGGTTGGGCTAGACAACCTCTAAAGAACCTTTGGGCACTGACATCCTTTGATTCTGAAAGACCCACGGCTCAACCCCCAAGTTGAAAGCCACAGTCATTGAGTGGGAGTAGGCAGCAGAGGGTATTGGGTGACAGATCAAGCTCTGCGACTCAGGCCCTTTCTTTAGTCCCACCTTCCGGGTTACTGAAGGTCAGGGATGGGAACGGACATGATTAACTACCTACTGGGAGCTGATGACGTGTGCGGGTGACTTTCAGAAACTGTGTCCTATCCTCCTCGGTTGTGACATAGTCCCATTTTACAGAGGAGAAACTGAGTTTCGAGTGAAATAAAGAAGTTGTTCCTGATCAGAGACAGAGACAGGAAGAGGGAGGCAGGAGTTGGAAACCAGACCTAACTTACTCCTCCTCCCCCTCCTCCTCCATTCCACCCGGAGCTAGAACGGCTGCCTGGTGCATCTTCTACTTTAAATCAAAAAGCAACACAAACCAAAAAAAGCAAAACACAGTTCTGCCCTTGATTTAGTTTGGCAACAAGGAATTTTCCCAATTTCCTTTGTAGTTTTCCCCCAAAGTATAAACTTTCAGGAGACAAAAAGGAAAAATAAAAATAACAAACACCAGGACTTTCTGTGTGATATTAAAAAACAAAAAACAAAACAATAAAAAAACAAACACTTAAACAGAAATACAATACAATTGTATTTTTTCAGATGTCGTAAAAGGGCAAGCTATTGCTTTAAGGGACATTTTGGGTAGGGGTTACTATTCTATTTTGATTTTTATTTTTAGAAAATAATCCCTATGTTTTGTTTTTTAAAAAGAAAAACAGGATATTAAAAATAATTGGAATGAAGATTGCGGCAGAAATCCTAGTGACCCTGGTCACTAGATTACAGAGATCCGAGTGACTCTGGTCACTAGATTAGAGAAATCCTAGTTACCCTGGTCACTAGCTTAGAGAGATCCGAGTGACCCTGGTTACTAGATTAGAGAGAGCCGAGCTCTGCCAGACTCCAATCTCCCAGGCAAACTCTTTGTGAAGTGGGGACGAAAGCATTAGGTGAAAGAAGGACCAGAGGGAAAAATACACAAACACTTGTCCCTGCTGTGGGCTCACAATTGCTACCGAGGTCAGGGCAGCTTTGGGCCTGGGCTGTGGCATTGTCTCTACTTGCTGCTTTTCCTGGCACAAGTCTGAAGCTGCTGGAATCCCCAAGCCACTTGCTCTGAGTTACGAACCTCAGAGAGTGACACCTGTACTCCCCTTCACCCAACCCCCAAGTCCCAGGTCGAGCCCCCTTTGGCTGTCATCTGGTGCACAGCCACGGCCTCGGGCCCTCAGGAAACTTTTTAGCAGGAACAAAGATGATTACAGAAATGTTCTACACTCGCTGAGCTTTCCCCATGAGCCTGGCCCTGTCCTAACAGCTTCACACTTGTCAGCTCATTCCAATCTGCTGGTGACCTTTGTCCACCATGACTCCTGTTTCACTAAGGAGGAAACTGAAGCTGAGAATGTCAAGGAACAGGCCCAAGACCATGCAGCTCATAGGTGTCAGAGCAGGGGTTCCGCACAGGCAGGAGGGCCCCACCGTCCTCCCTCACTCTGCAGCCCTTAACAGCTATGACGGAGCCACAGGGCACAGGGCAGAGCCTGGCCGTGGCCCAGAGGACAAGGCCCAGAGCATGCCTTGCTGGAATGTTTCCTCTCCACTCGCTGGAGAGGAGGCAGGAGGTGGGCAGGGTGGGGCAGAACAGCAAGCACAGACCCCGGGATTCCAGGAAAAGAGCTCCTGCCTCTCCCATGTGCTAGCAGCGGCCTAGAGCACTTCCTCGTGTGTATATGGGGAATGGGATCCCCTTTGTGTCTTTCTCCAAGAGTTTCCATGAGTGTGAAATGAAAAGATGAATGAGAAAGGAAACTGTAAACTATACGGTACTACACAGCTTGCTACTCAAAGTGTGGTCCCCGGACCAGCAGCACCGGCACTCTGGCTAGATCTCGGCCCGACGCCAATGATTTACTGACTCAGGGTCTGCACCTGACAGGGTCTGAGTTCGCTGGGAGGAAAACCTCCTGGGAGGGTAGAGATTAAAGTGAGGAGAAGGAGAAGCTCTCCAATCTGAACTCAGCGGGTTCTGCCATGATCCTTCACTTCGTAGCTATGTGTCTACTCTGCAACTTAGCTCTGCCTGCAGAATGAGGCTCTCAATCCCTGCTAGATTGCAATGGGATCAAATCTGATGGCACAAAGGAGAATAATGTGGAAATCCCTTTGCAGTCACAGGGGAGATCAGTGCCTGCTTGAGGAGAGTGCTGTGCTGAATCTGCCAAAGAACGGAGCTCAGAGAAGCCAGGCTATGGGTGTGGAGAGGGGAGTGGAACAGTCTGGCTCTTCTCAACATGCACCTGCTGGAAACCAGCTCCAAACATGATCGTGTGAAGCTACTGTAGCCCTGAGCCAACAAGCCCAACCAACCTACCCTTTTTCAAATACACAGCTGGAGAATCTTGACCACGGCTCCTCACTTTGACCTGGCAGCGAAGACTTCCAAAGCTGGTGGCCTTTGAGTTCCCCAGTGCATCTTGTTTCTGGAGATGGAAAGATGCTGCATTATTATCCTGAGATGTTTAATAATTCAATCCAACAAACATTCATCCAACCCTAACCATAGCTAGGCACCGTGGCTACAAAGGTAAGTTAGTTTCTCCTGGTCTATTGGAGGAGACAGACATATAAGCAGTAACTTGCAGCCCAGAGTGTTAGCTGCAAAGATACTCATAATTAGAGAAGAGGCAATTAGAGAGGAAGGAGCAATTGATTCTATGGAGAAAGAGAAGCTAGAAAAGTTTCCCATAAAAAGTAAATCTGAGTGAGGTTCTGAGATATGAATAAGAGTTTGCCAGGCCAGGCACGCTGGCTCACCCCTGTAATACCAACACTTTGGGAGGCCAAGGTGGGTGGATCATTTGAGGTCAGGAGTTCGAGACCAGCCTGACCAACATGTTGAAACCCCATCTCTACTAAATTAAAAAAAAAAAAAAAATTACCCAGGAGTGGTGGCATCTGCCTGTAATCCTAGCTACTCAGGAGGCTGAGGCGGGAGAATTGCCTGAACCCAGGAGGCAGAGGTTGCAGTGAGCCGAGATTGCACCATTGCATTCTAGTCTGGGCAACAGAGTGAAACTCTGTCTCAAAAAAAAAAAAAAAAAAAAAAAAAGGTTTGCCAAATGGAAACAAGACAGGGTTGATTTTAAGCAGAGGAAACAGCAGACACAGAGACCCAGAATTTCATGAGTGTTTTCAGAACTAGGTTCAATAATTCAGTCATTTTTGGACTGTCAGTTACGAGGGGAGAGTGATGGGAGAGGAGAGAGAGGCAGGAGCTGGCTATGAAAGACCTTATAGACACTTAGTTTCTATCCAGGGAGTATGTAGAGGAAGGTTCTTAAGCTTGGAGATGGTGAAGTCAGACTTTCAGAGATCTTGTCATTCCCAGCCCTCTCTGATCCCTCTTTCTGACTTATTTCCAGCAGTCTTGCTATGTGGATGAGGTAGGATAAATTGGTGTGTTTTGTTCCCAGTATTTTGCCTTCCCCCTCAAGGTTGCCACATTTTGAGTTTTCTGTGGGAATTTTTGGAGGACAGGGACTATAGCAAGGCTATTTGAAGGCAACAACTCTTCTTGCTTTGCAGAAAGCCTGAACTCACTGAAGAGGCAATGGCCTGGGGAGAGGAGGAAGAGCCTTGGAGAGCAAAAAGAAAGAAGAGATTCCCGCAGACCTGTGAAGAGCTTGAGATGAGGTCCTGTGTAGCAAGAGACCTTGCCCTTCTGTGGCCATGCCAGGTGGGGCAGGGGACGAAAAGATGCCAGATGGACCTGAGGGGGCTAAACCCAACGTGCTGTGGCTCCAGCACTGGTAGAGCCCTCTCCACACCCCAAGCCTGGCCCAGAAGCAGAGGAGCTGGGAGGACTTTGGGCCCTGGCATTGGGAAGTGTGGCCAATCACTGAAGACAAAGCACCAAGGCTCTCCCATTGCCACCCCACCCCAACACCTTAGGACCAAGAGCCCACAGCCCTGGAAAGAAGCCTTAATAATGCTTGAGATGGAATTTTCTGCAGACTTGATGGGGGATGATAATATTAACAGCAACAATGATCATACAACAATGGTCAGTGAGCCTTCACTTTGTGACCAAACTCTTCTGTGAACCTTTTCATGTAGGACCTTATTCAATCCTCAAAACAATCCAGTGATGTGGGCGCCATTATTATCCCTATAACATTTGGGGAATCTGAGGCTCCAAAGCACTAAACAGCAACAAGCAAGTAGCAGGACTGGAGGATTTGAACCCAAGACCTTTCCCTTCCTCTTCCCTGTATCTTGTAGCTACAGAACCTAGCTCAGGAGCCCTAAAATTGAGGGGTCCACCCTTTATACCCTTCTGCAATGTCACTTATGAAGACACTCTCACATGCAAGCACATGGATACAGGGACATGAAATGCACCAGCACTGGTGATGTTGCAAAACTGCTATACATCTTCACGTCCTCCACTGAGGGAATGCGAAGTAAATTATATACATCCATGAAATTGATTCATATACTCCAATGAGACAGGTAAGGTTAATTTTCAAGATTCTATATAAAGACGAATATCATGAGAAAATCAAAGTAGAAAAGAATATATATTATAAAATAATAGCATGCAAACAAATAAAAATACCATTATAAATACATAGAAATTTTCTGGAAGAATTCATAAGAAACCAGAGAGTAAAAAGGAGATCTGCACATGTTTATGAATTAGGAAATTAGGAGACAGGAGATTCCTGCTTTTCACTGGAGGAGGACAGGGACTAATTATCCTAATTTGATAGTACCACATGAAACTGACAGTACTCTACAAGCTTTGACTCACAGAATAGCAATGTTATGTGGTTCTAATATTTAGCCTTTTTCCTTTTTAAACCAAAATTATGGGTTTCTTTGTTTGTTTTGTGATGGAGTCTTCGCTCTGCGGCCCAAGCTGGAGTGCAGTGGCGTGATCTCAATTCGCTATAACCTCCACCTCTCGGGTTCAAGAGATTTTCCTGCCTCAGCCTCCCCAGTAGCTGGGATTATAGGTGTCCACCACCACACGCAGCTAACTATTTTCTGTTTTTAGTAGAGACAGGGTTTCTCCATGTTGGCCAGGCTGGTCTCAAACTCCTGACCTTAAGTGATCCACCCACCTCGGCCTCCCAAAGTGCTGGGATTACAGACGTGAGCCACCGTGCCTGGGCAACCACAATTATGTTTTATTTCTACAATGGGAAGGCATGCTGGGGTCTGGACCTCAAGGGGCAGTGGTGTTTAGGGTCCCCTCACATCTGGTCCACGCTGCCTGATGGGGCAGGCGGTTCTCTCCTGACTGACTCGTCAGGAATCCACATGACTCAGGCAGACACCCCTTATTCCACCTTCGTCTTGGTTCTGTCTTGCCTATCGCAGCTTCAACTTGCCAAAGTCCCACTGCTTTGAAGAAATGGAGGTAACAGAGGATCAGCTCTCGACAACCTCTTTCCATCACCTGGCCTGCCTGCTACCCATTCCTCAGAGCACGTCTGACCTAGAGTGAATGACGAGCAGAACCACCTCACCTGGTCAGAAGTCATGCAGGCAACATTGTCACTTGTCCAAGCATAAAAATCACAGGAAATCTCTGGCTCTGTCATGGAAACGGTGAGGAAGCTGCAGGCCTCGTCCTCTGCACAATCTGAAAGCACCATAGGACAGTCACTCACCTGGCTGTCCTGGGGGATGCTGAGGACAGACCAGACACATCCCCCTGCCCCTGCCCCACATGCCCAAACACATACACACACACACACACACACAGACACGCGGACACACAAATACACACACTCCCTCCAAATATACACAAATATACACACACACATGCACACACACCTCCCAACACACAAACACACACAAATATACACCCAAATATACACACAAAAGCCCCCCCACACAAGCACACACAAAAATACATAAATACACATTCAAATACACACAAGCACACACACACCCACACAGCTCCAAACACACATACAAATATACACCCAAATAAACACATACTTCCAAATAAACACCCAAACACACACAAATACACACACAAGCATATACACACTCAAATACATACACATACACCCAAATACACACACAAATACACTCAAACACATGCACACAAATACACACAAATATGCATTCGAATGCACACACCTCCAAATACACACACACAGACAGAAATATACACCCAAATACACCCCCCAAATATACCCCCACAAGCACATATATAAACACACATTTATTAAGTACATACCATGAACCTCATGCAGTGTTAAGTGTTTTCTGTGTATTGAATCAACGATCCCCCATCTTACCGTCAAGGAACTGAAGCACAGCTTCATTGAGGTACTTACTCACCAAGGTCACAAAACTACTAAATGGCAGAGCTAGGATTTCAATCTAAGTAGCCAGACTTCAGAGCTTGTACAGTTACTAAGCTGTATCTGCCAAAATTAAACCTTTTTTACATTTTAATTGCTTCTACTCTATGAGGAGTCAAGCCTAGGTATCCACTGAGATCACAACTTTGTTCAAGGCTATGTCCCATTTCCACGAGGAGCAGACAGCAGCCCTGCAGGGGACTGAATGCTAGAATAGAATCCCCACTTCCTACAGTGAGTGCCCTCTCAGGATGACAGGAGGCCACGCGCTTAATGTGGACAGGGACCACGGCTGCTTTTTGTGTACACTGTACGATAGGCATGAAGCATTCAACTGTGTAATATTCATGAATAATGATGGCAATTTATGATTTATCAGGGATAGGAGGGTTTGGTAGAAAATGTAAATCAAGGAGAAAAAGTGTATGCTTACATATTTATCATTACAAATCACTTTCACATATATTATTAATACTGATTTTTGCATTAGGTGAGAGGTAAATTTAGGGATGGGGACACCAAGACTAAGAATTAGCACAGTCTGTGGCTGCTGGGGGTAATGCAGTAACTTGAATACCTTTGCAATCCAATTCCTGAGCTCTCCCCAGTGTGTCTGCCCAGCTGAAGGGCAAGGGAAAACCACTGGTATCTGGGATGGAGACGTCTTCCCTTTCTCTAACAGGACATCTCACAAACTGCAGCTCTATTGAGATGACATCTTGGGTGCAAAGGTGGTCTTCTGGGGGTTTTCATCATCTCTTGATTTTCATCTCGCATTGTATGGCTGTAATGTCTTCATGAACTAGGCACTGAGAGGTGGATGATGTCATTTTACCCACAAACTGCCTGGCTTATTCAGAAACCCCCCCAAAATAATTCTTTTTTAAAATTTTTTTTGAGACAGGGTCTGGCTCTGTTGCCCAGGCTGGAGTGCATTAACTCGATCTTGGCTCACTGCAACCTCTGCCTCCTGGACTCAAGCCATCTTCCCACCTCAGCCTCTTAAGTAGCTGGGATTACAGGCATGTACCACCACGCCTGGCTAATTTTTGTATTATTAGTACTATTAGTAGTAGTAGTAGTAGTAGTAGTAGTAGTAGTAGTAGTAGTAGCAGTATTTTTTTTTTTGTAGAGACGCAGTTTCACCATGTTGCCCAGGATGGTCTCCATCCACCTGCCTTGGCTTCCCAAAGTGCTGGCATTACAAGCATGAGCTACCGTGCCCAGCTCCAAAGAAAATAATTCTTACTGGTCCACTGGCTCATAGCTCTAAAGTTCTACTGTCCCCTTAACCGAACTAACTTAATCTTCACGGCAAGCAGATCCCTACTTCGGGCTCAGGGACAAATTCATTCAAGAAAACAATTAAAGTTCTGGGTCAGTGTTAGAAGGATGAGCACCCTAGAGTCTGTCTGGTTGGTTAAGTGTTGAACTAGAACCAGGGTTCCTACCATGGCCCCAATCATAGCTGCCCCTCACGTCCCCAAAAATCCACATTTCCCCTCTATTCCCCATCATGCTGTTTAGTTCTCTAGATGACTTAGTTTTCTTACCAGTTTTCTTACCTTTCCCCACCAAAAATGATATCCACCCCTTCACTGACTCAGTGGCTTTATTTTCCTACCCTTTAAATGGCCCTTTGACCTACCGTAAAACCACCTTGATTTTTCGTTACAGGTTGAATTATGTTTCACACTCAAAATTTGTATCATGTAGTCTTACCCCCAGCACCACAGAATGTGACTGCATTTGGAGTTAGGGTCTTGCAAGAGGTAATTAAGTGCATAATGAGAACATTAGGGTGGGCCCTAAGCCAATAAGACTGGTGTCCTTACGAGAAATAAAGATTAGGATACAGACACATACATAGGGAAGACCAAGTGAAGTCACAAGGAGAAGTGAGTCACCTATAAGCCCAGGAGAGGGGCCTCAGAAGAAACCAACTCTGCCAACACCTTGATCCTGCACTTCCAGCCTCCAGAATTATGAGAAAATTCATTTTGTTGTTTAAGTCCCCCAGTCTAGGGTATTTTGTCCCAGCAGCCCGAGAAAACTAACACAGTGCTGCATGCCTGGACCTCTACTCAACCTGCAAATACTGCTTGTCTCAGATTGCTCTGCTCTCGTTTGTCTGACAGGATGGCATCTTGCTGGATCTCCTTGATGCGGCTCTCTTTTTCAAACTGTTGTCTGTTTCCTCTCAGCATATTTTAGACACTGAACTCAGTGGCCCAGTTGGCTAAACCATCTCTGGATATGAACAGACGGACGTGTTTTCCCTGCTTGCCTCACTCCCTAAGATTCTGCATCCTCTTTTGCTTCCCATTCCTATCCCACCTATCCCACCAGTTTGCCCTTTTTTTTTTTTTTTTTTTCTTTTTATGGAGTTTCACTCTTGTTGCCCAGGCTGGAGTGCAGTGGCGCGATCTTGGCTCACTGCAACTTCTGCCTCCCAGGTTCAAGCAATTCTCCTGCCTCAGCCTCCCGAGTGGCTGGGATTACAGGCACCCACCACCACACCTGGCTAATTTTTTGTATTTTTAGTAGAGATGGGGTTTCACCATGTTGGCCAGGCTGGTCACAAACTCCTGACCTCAGCTGATCCACCCGCCTCAGCCTCCAAAGTGCTGGGATTACAGGTGTGAGCTGCCACGCCCTGCCTGCCCTTCTAACTTAAGCTGTGTCACAGTGTGTGCACAGATGAGCAGGTATATGACAGTCCTTGTTGAGACAAATAACTGCCAAAGCTGTCCCTCAAGTCTACTGTCCTCGTGCTGGTTCCTCACATCTATTCATTTGACCACTTGGTTCTGTCCCTCCATTCCTGTCAATATCTCTCATTCTACAAACATTTTCTTCAGCTTCTACTTCATGCCTTGCACTGTGTTTGTGAAACAAACTATAGTGTGCTCACCATAACCAAAGCTGATATCCAAAACAGATTCACACTCAGAGTGTTAATTATTTAACAATTACATCACATGGGGGTACTGAGGGAGGCATAATGCAGTAGTTAAAAGGGCCACAACAGACACTGGGGACTACTGGGGGGAATACAGGGAGGAGGGCAGGGTTGTAAAACTAACCACTGCGACTATGCTCACTACCTGGGTGATGGACTCAATCATACCCCAAACCTCAGCAGCATACCACACACCCATATAACAAACCTGCACGTGTACCCCCTAAATCTAAAATCAAAGATGAGATTATTTTTTAATATTTTTTATTTCAATAGCTTTTAGGATACAAGTGGCTTTGAGTTACATGGATGAACTGTATAGTGGAGAAGTCTGAGATTTTAGTGCACCCCAAAGATAAAATCATTTAAAACAGAAAAGACGTAGGCTTTGACGTTGTTACTTTGGGTTTGAATTTAAGCCCTGACCCTTGCTGGCTTTGTGTCATTGAGCAAGTCACTTACACTCTCAAAGCTTTATTTTTCTCTTCTGTAACTCAGGATAGCAATGGCTACTTTATGGGTGGCTTTGGGATTGTGAGCTAATCCTCATAAACACACATGCTCAATAAATGGCAGCCTTTATTGCCACCTCTCTGGCCCCACTGTTAAAATAGGGAGATATATATCCTGACCTGGACGTGTAGATCCATGCCAAACTAATTTTGTTCATTTCCACCCTTAACACGTGCCATGTGGATAGCATACAGTAGGTACACTGTCAACTCTGCAATTAAGTTATGAATTGAATATACAATCTGGAAATCAATTCATTTATAGTGTTTTTAATAAAGTATGTTTTTAAATTATCATTTTAATAGTTTGATCTGGTTTGTCTCGACAACTCTCAGCAGAGCTTATTTCCACACCTTCTTCTGAGTGCACATCTCCCCACCACTCCTCACCTGTCAAGCACTGCATCACAGGGAACTCAGAATCAGGAACTTTGGATCTGACAGCCACAGGAGCATTGGTATCGAAGATCACCTTTGATTCTGGAGCCTTCTCAAACTTCTGCATCACTGTAAATAAAGCAGATTTAGTAAATCTGACTCGGAAAGGTGTAGGGCATCTGCAGAGAAGCCATAAAGACTATTAGGTCAGGAAGTCACTACCCATTCGTGGCTTTTGGTAACACAAATGTGCCAGGAAAAGCAATTCCTTTGTAAGGTAGCTCCAACATACTGCCGCATAGCTAATACTTAGAGCTACAACTTACCAGCTCTCCCTGCTTCTACTTCATTGTCATGAAGTGAGGTGGAAACTTAATGTTAGTCCTTACAACTCTTTTCTCCTCATTAACATTGATAATATAAACTTACATTTCTCTGTCCCTATCCTTCAGTGCTAATTATATCATATAATTATTTTACTGGCACTTTCTTTCTGTAAAACAACTTGAATTCTTTCTGAAATGAGGTAAGTTATTTTTTAAAAGACATGTGCATATGTATTTAGGTAAATCTGAAGACATGTCATGTGGCTCAGGCATTTTTAAGATTGTTTAAGTGATTTATTAGCATCTGTTTTCCTAGTTACCATCAATATACTTGAGTTCCATTTGATAGGAATAACATAGTCACAGCTCATAAAACTAGACAAGTGAGCAGGAAGAAATACAATTTCTCGGGGCGATGAGAGTTGGAACTCATTCTTCACCAAGCAAAAAAGAAAGCAAAAAAGAAAGGTAACTCTCAAGGAATGAGATTCATCTTCCAAGCCACAAATTTCCGAAAGCGTCAATATCTTGCAGTCTTACAGGTAACTGTCAAAAGGAAAGACTTATGTACAACTCAAAGGCACATGAGTATCAGTTTTTTTGCAAACATAATTATCAACTTACATACAAACACTAATTAGGTACATCCATTGCTTTATTTAAAAAGACTCATATCTATATAGTCATCAAAAAGACTTATATCTAGATTGGTTTTCACCAAGTCAATAAATTCAAAGCCATCCAAAGTGTTCTTTTCTCAGCTTTCATAATAAGTGCAGAAAAAATGTTTATTCCTTTTGGGATTGGGTTGAGAGAAGTGAGCATTAATATAAAAGAAATGACATGCTCGGCCAGGCACAGTGGCTCAGGCCTGTGATCCCAGCCTGCTCTTAAGTCTTCAAAAGTGTTGATAAAGAAAAGAATTCTGATTTTACAAACTGGCCCATATGTGTTAATTGCTGAAGTTGCCAATTTCATGTGCTCTACCCACACTCAGCCCTTCCTCTCTCATCTCTTTTTTTATTTTTATACTCCTTAGTAGCTCATTTGTAGAGACGGCAAGCTCCAGTCCAGCAAATGCCATGTTATATTCATCACAGTGTCCCTAAGTCTTGATTGGGACAGACCAGATGCTCAAAATATTCTAGGAGACTAAATAAAATTTGAAAGGTCTTTCAGTTTCTAATTAAATTCTGCCAAAAATATAGTACATTTAGCACTTCAGTTAGAGAATCTGCTGGTTTTCAGAAAAGGGACACCTTGGTGATAGAGATCTTCACATTTCAGCATTCTGTGAAGAAGCTCATGGCCGAGCAGAACAGAAACAATCCATGAACCAATTTGCCAATGAATTATGCCAATGGAGTCAGTTTGCAGATTTATACATTCTGTTAGTATAATTTCCCATTTATCCAATTTATACTTAAAGGCTACTTACAAATGTCTTAAGGAAAGCATAAGAGGTTAACATTAAAGCAGAATATATATTAATATTTCCTCATATTTTTTGCATAGTTTATTGTGGCTACTTAGGTTCCCGTCTCCCTCCAGGGCAAAGACAATATTCTGATAATATTTGAACCCTCACTAGCCAGGATAGTAACAAAGAGACTACTTTCCTGTATATTGAATGGATAGAGGGAGGCAGGGATGGAGAATATGAGGGAAGGAGGGATAGGCAAATGAATGACTAACAACATCATCACAACACCAGGAAACCAGGAGATAACACTATGATGGCACAGTTCCAACGTCATGCATATACCTGGGTTCAGGCACTTGACGTGGTATATGAAATCTTCAGCATAGGTCGACAAAGATCAGAATTAGGAAAATGAACCTAAAGTTAAAGCAAGATGAACTGGAAATATTTCCAGTGAGCAAGGTGGAAATATTTCTACTAACTCTGCAAGTAAACAAATGAAACAGAAGATCAAAGGGAGCGCCAGGAAGCTGCAGCAGGAGAGATTTCAGAGAGAGAGGCAGCAGGCAGTTAGGGAGAGGCACCAACTTGGGAGTGAGCCCTCAGCTCAAGTTCTGATGCCACCACCAACTCTGTGTCCTTGGACACCTTGCAACCTCTGAGAGTTTCAGTTTCCTGGCTGTGAGGACTAAATAACATAGCATGGAATGGTATATGGTATATGGTATACAGTAATCACTTGGTAAGTACTAAGCCCCTCTGCCCCCTGCAGAACACCTTGCCTAAGTCTCAGAGCTTGTAAAATTGACCACAGGAATTGAGGTGGTAGAAGAATCTCCTTCCCTGAAGACCTTAGGAAATTGTTTCAAAGAATCCCAGACAACTAGAGCAACTTGTTCATTCTGTCAAAGAGTACCTATGGCCCTGGAATAGAACAAGAAATAAGACACAATTCTAGCACCAAAGGAACATACCGTCTAATGAGGTGAGAGCCCAGAGGGGAGGCTGGGATACTGCAAATGGTGCTTTACCCCAAGAGCAATGAAGAACCACTGAAGAGTTTTAAGGGGCATTGCATAAGCAGAATCTCCTTTTAAATAACAGCACTAGAAGCATCATAGAATAACTGTTGGACTGAAGCAAGAAGATGAGTTAGGCAGGTATGGCAGTAGCATGCAGGTAACAGCAGAGGCCTGAACAAAGGAAGTGGCAAGAGGACTGAGGGAGGAGCAAATTCCTCTCAGGTAGGTACCTGCTTGGGGAGGTATAAGTCCCTTGCTTAAGACCTAGCCTCAAGGACAAAAGCCTTAAAATTTTTACTCCCAAAGAGAAAGTTCTTCTCAAAGGCAATTCTGAGAAAGGACGTGTTGACATCCCAGTGAGAGCCCAGCTTATTAACATAGAAATCCCCTGGCATATCCAGAAAGGGAAACTTAAGCTCAGAACTTTGCATAAGAAGCCAAAGATGCTGAAGTTCTATTTGGAGGCTATTCAGAAGCCAGTGCCTCAGGGAAGCATCATCAAAGTTGTCAAAGCTGAGCTGTGACTCCTGAGCAGTTCTGGTGCCACTGATTAAACCATCATTTCTGCCCTGAACAATGGGCAGAATACACCATGAAATGCCCTACAAACTGCATAAGACAATCCTCAAGGCCAAGCCATTGACAGAGATGCAAAGAGAGCTCAGAGCACTTAAGACAATAATCCCAGGACTGACGGTGATCACCAGGGCTGCAGGGCAAGTTGTTTCCTCTAAGGACACAGTCTCCTTCATTTGTGAAGCATCTGGCTAACTGATCTCTCAAAGCACTTTCCTGCAGTACTTCCCCTGTTTTTTCTGCCCAAGAAGAGGGATGTTGGGAAAACAATAAGGCTTTCATTGGATTTGTAATTTATTCAAGAATACACACACACACACACACACACACACACACACACCCTTCTTAGGACTTGCTAACTCTTCACTAGAGAAGGGAAATGATTGCTCTGAGAATTAGAAAATGAAAATTTCTCACTTGGATTTTCACTAGTATTTTATCCCATGAGCTGTACCAGCTTCCCTGGAGGACAGGCTATGCATGCATATGTGTGTGCATGTGAGGATATGTTTATTGAGGAAGCAGGCAAATCTAGGTGGAAACAGATTGGTGGAATGAAGAATACAAAGGTTTGGTAGTTTGACATACACTGATTCAAATTCTAGGTATATTCTATCCTAACTATGGAACCAAGAAAAGTGCTTAGACATTTTTGCCTCAGTTTCCTCAGCTAAAATATTGGCAATAATATCTACCTTTTAGGACTACCATGGATTCAAATTTGATAAACACATAAAATGCCTGGCACACAGTAAACTCATGTATGTTAGGCCCTCTCCTTACACAGAAATACTAAGAGACTGGCTTGCTTGGGCTTGTCAAGTGTGCAAAGGTCAGCCACAAGACCTCAAACAGTGGCAGGTGGCTCCAGGGAAAGGTGGAACAGGATCATAAAGATTGCAAAGATGTCAGGAACAAGGGACCTTGCAGACTGTTTCAGCCTCCCTCCAAGTTTAATAGACAGGGAAACAGGGCAAATACTGTTTCTGAGCCTTACTCGGAGACATTTATTATCACTGGTAGGTATCCCAATTCCTAAAGCACTCAACACCCTTACAAGGGTGGAAACTGATGTCTCCATTTTATGGATGAAGAAACTGCTGAGGGTGAGTAACTTGCCTAAGACAGCCAGTAAAGGCACCAGTGGGATTAAACTACTTCTGATCCCACAGGACATACTTTTCCCTTCTGTTCCTCTGGTTCCCATCACACTATGTATTGTAGAATATTTGATGGTTCACCTGGGACTTTCCTACCCAGTATCTCACTGAGGAACTGTACGTGGCACAAGGTAGAGCTCAGTACATATTTGTTGCCAATATAGGTTGATATTGATTCTCAGGAAATAGACTGAAAGTTACTGGGGAGACTAAGTTTCTGAGGGATTGAGCAACCTGCTCTAGATCACCCAGCGATTAAGATATGGAACAAGACCTGGCACGCACGTCTTCTACAACAGGAGTCCCCAACCCCTGGGCCATAGACCGGTACCAGTCCATGGCCTGTTAGGAACTGGGCCACGCAGCAGGAGGTGAGCATCGGGAGAGCGAGCATTACCACCTGAGCGCAGCCTCCTGTCAGATCAGAGGCAGCATTAGATTCTGAAAGGAGCGCAAACCCTATTGTGAACTGTGCATGTGAGGGATCTAGGTTGCATGCTCCTTTGAGAATCTAATGCCCAATGATCTGTCACTGTCTCCCATTACCCCCAAATGGGACCGTCTAGTTGCAGGGAAAAAATCTCAGGGCTCCCACTGATTCTACGTTATGGTGAGTTGTATAATTATTTCATTATATATTACAATGTAATCATAATAGAAATAAAATGCACAATAGATGTAATGTGTTTGAATCATCCTGCAACCATCCCCACCCTGCCACCCCTGGTCTGTGGAAAAATTGTCTTCTATGAAACTGATCCTTGATACCAAAAAGGTTTGGGACTGCTGCTCTACAACGTCCTACTGAGGAAGAAATGCTGACTAGATTAGTGAAGACAACCTGCCTAGAAGAATGGAAGCCTCCACAGATCTTTTAATATAAAAATTCATCTCTTGTGCATGTTGAAGTACTTAGAAGTAAGGGTTCCTGGTATCTGGAATTTACATAGAAAATGATTCAAAAACAGAGATAGTGAAATGTTAACAATTTTTGGATCTAGGTGATGGGTATTTGTTCATCTTATGGTTCGTCCAACTTCTACACAGATCAAAATTTTTCAAAATGAAAAGTTGGAGACAAATGCACCTCCAGCTTCTCTCCCTTTCTAAAAAGCCCTTGAGACCACTCCCCAGTCCCCAGGAACCATGACTGATTACACCTCCAGCACCTACTCAAACACTGTGAGTCCTCAAGTGGGGCCTCTGTTTCCGACCATGGCAGCCTCCGCCCCTCGCCATCCACACAGAAGGCCTTCCCACTGCCCCTGTCCCTCTGGTTGGCTCGGTACTGGCCGTTCTGGTCACACTGCAGGCCTGCTTCGTTCCTCTGACAGTCAGTGACACCTAGAACCAATAGATTGACACAGTCATCAATGATGGGCCTCTGGAATCCCCCCACTCCTAATCCCAGGCTCTGGGTCATTGACAAGGTGTCTAAGTCACACATCTAACTCAGACATTCCAGCTTAAAACTCTTCAGTGTCCCCACTGTTCTGATCAATAAGGCCCCTATAATTTGGCCACCACCCACCCTAAGTTCTGCACACACACCCCAGGCTTCACGAACCACCTGCTTCATTCCATGCCCTGAATACACCAATCGAATCTCTCTGATACCATTTGCTCCAACACAGGCTTTGCTCATCTGGGCCGTCTCCGGGCCCACAGCTCTCCCAATCTTTGTTGCGCGAACTCTCCACCATTCACCTGTTTTCATCCCAATTCTCATTGTCTCAGGAAAACCTTCCTGCTATGGTCTAAATGTATGGGTGCCACCTGCCAAAATTCACATGTGGAAACCCAGAGCCCAGTGCGACCGTATTAGCAGGTGGTGCCTTTGGGAGATGACTAGATCACGAGAGTGGAACACTCATGATTGAGATTTGTACCCTTTAAAAGAGGCCCAAGGGGGCTCATTTGTTCCTTCCGGCATGTGAGGACACAGTGAGAAGGTACCATCTGTGATACCTTTATCAGACACCAAATCTGTTGACACCTTGATCTTGGACTTTCCCGCCTCCAGAACTGTGAGAAGTAAATTTCTGCTGTTCGTAAGTCACCTAGTTTATGGTATTTTCTTACAGCAGCCCAAATGGACTAAGACATTTCTGGATGTCCCAGCTCAGTCAGGCCTATATGTTACATGCTATCGTAGGCACCCACCCCCTCCTTCACAGCAGGGCACACTGTTACAATTCTCATTTATCTGTGTGAATGAATGATTGATGGCTGTCTGCCTCCCACTCGTTAGACATTCCAGAAAGGCAGAGACCATGTATGGTTTTGCCCACCATTGTATCCAAATGCCTTGCTCAATGTCTGACCCACAAAACAAGCTTCCTCCTAAAATCAACAAATGCTAGTCAGATCCATGGATGAATACCTCTATATCCATGTTCAAGCTGTTTCTTCTTCCTAGAAGGCCTTTCCCCACCGGGCCCCCTAGCTAATCTCCCCTTGTCTTTCAAGACTTCTCATAAGCTGCTGTAAGAGTAACTAACATGTACCTCCATTATACTACTCATTACATCACAAGGATATGCTTACACGTTTCTTTTCCTTGCCAGACTCTAAACTCCTTGAGGACAGGGACTTTATCATTTCTTGTTTTATTTAATATATACCTACTACACACTTGGCAGAAAGCAGGTACTCAATAATTTTTGGATGAATGATATTAAAAGAGAATACCTTCATTTGGTTCTCCAGGTCTGGCAAGTAGGTGAAAGATAATATTTTACGGCAGCCCAGAGATTTCATAACATCTGAGTTTCTATATTTCCAGACTATTGGTTATGTGATTCACCATTGACTAATAACAGCTTTTTTTTGTGGGAGGTTACAAAGGCTATTTTTAAATAGAATACTTTGCATGCTATACATGAATTAATACATCAATAAACAAACAAGTAAATGAAGAGCTGCTTCTGCTGAAGAGTTATCAGCAGAACCTCAAACATGGTCCAGTGAACTAGCCAAGTTACAAAACGTAGGAGAAAAGTATGAGTAAGATCAATAATAGAGACCTGAACTATATAGAGGAGTTGGGATTCTAAAAGCTAACCTAACACCAAAAGGAAATCAAAGAACTATTGTAATCTCCTGGCATTATTTAAAACTTGGCAGACTCTTCTGCCCTGTGCTTCTCTTCAGTACAATTTCATTTAAGAACACAGGCCTGGTAATTCAATGCAAGTTAATGAGTCATAGAGAAGTTTCTTAGGTATGAACAGATCCTTAGCACAGACTCCAACCTTGATCCTAGAGAACCATTCACTAAAATCTATTTCACTGCTCAGGGAAGGTGTTTGGGAGAATGGCAATGATTCAACACAGCCCTCTACTACTGCAAGAAAATGCAGTCAATGCTCACCCCCAAAATGGGTGGGGAATAAATGCTTATTGTTTATGCTAAACGTTTTGATTTCACTTTGCTACGGACTGACTGTTTATGTCCTTCTCCTACCAAATTTATATATTGAAGCTCTAATCCCCAGTGTGATGGTATTTTGAGGTGAGGCTTTTGGAAAGTAATTAGGTTTAGATGAGGCCATGAGGGTGCAGCCCCCATGATGTGGTTAATGCCGTTATTAGAAAGAAGAGAAAAGGAGATTTTTCTCTCTCTTCCTCTGTGTATGTACTAAGCAAAGGCCATGTGAGAACATAAACAGGAAGAGAGCCTTCAACAAGAACCCAATCATATGGGCACCCTGACCTCAGACTTCCAGCCTGTAGAACTGTGTGAAATAAATGTGTTGTTTAGGCAACCCAGTGTAGGGTAATTTGCAATAGCAGCCTAACCTAAGACACCCTTTATTACCACTCTGTGAGTGAGGTATCATTGACTCCATCTGATACATGAGGGAGCTGACATTCAGAAGAGGAAGGTGGCTTGGCCTAGGTCACAGTGCCAGTGGTGATCCAACCTGGTCTGGCTGGTGCAAGCCTCAACCTGCATCCTCTATTCCCTGACATTTCTGTCATATCCCCTCCGTAAACAAGGCTCAGCACACTACATTAATCTTCTTTTAAGAAAGTGCTTCTCGGGTATTTTGATAGCACTTCAAGTCATCCCAAACTACAAGTACTCAAGTCACTGTGCACAAACTGAGGGTGATGCCCAGATGTCAAGGACACTCTATTTTCCCAGTGAAGAGTTTATTCTCCAGGAAGAATGCCTGACTCCCAGCCCATAAAATTCCTTTTACTTTTATTTTATTGGAATTACTGTTCTATTACCACTGCTTTCCTGACCAAGAAACTGCCCTGAGCAAACAAAGTATCTTGATCTTTTCTGATGACTTGTTTAAAAATTCTAGAAATCATTTAGATTGTAAGCACAACAGTTTCCCTCACATTGACACAGTTTCAGACTAACAAGAAGAGATGCAAGTTATGGGTCTTTGCTAGGGAAAAAAAAAAAAAAAAAAAACCCAACAATACCCAGGGGACTATTAAGTAAATAGGTCAAGTGAAATCACGTGACATATGGGAAGGCCACACGTACATACAGTCCTGGCAAATTCATGCAACAGAAAAGGAAGATGAGCTACATAGCAGTAATGACTATAGGTGGAAAATATCTTCCATTTTTCAATCTGATAAGGTTGACTTACAAAAATCAGAAGTTTCAGAATCAGATAAAACCAAGATCAAAGACCAGTTACATCATCCATTAGCTGAGTGACTTTGACTAAGTTTCCTTTCTTGGAGTCTTAGCTTTCTTATCTGTAAAAGTTGGGCTACTAATACTGGAAGAGGTATTGGGAGTATTGAATGAGGCAACACAGGTAAAATGCCTGGCCCAGAGCCTGGCAGTGGGTAAGTATTCAAAGACGGTGACCCCTTTGATTACTATGTTGTGTACCCAACAGTTCTCACAGCTGGGTAATTTTGCTCTCCCTGCCATTTCCACCCAAGAGACATTTGGCAATGTCTGGAGACATGTTTGACTGTCACAATTTAGGGAGGGATGCTACTGGCATCTGAGAACTACTGATGCTACTAAATATCCTACCAGGCACAGGCCAACCCTGCACAAAGAATCATCTGTCCCAAAATGTCAATAGTGCAGAGATTGGGAAATCCTGTTGTGTTCCATTTCATTGCAGGTCTTCTCTTTCAAAGAAGCACCCCACAGAACTTACAGTGAGTCTGGCTGAAAGCTCCGGCAGAAATGGTCATTCTGCCCGCAGGACATGGGACACAGGCCAAGCTCCCCGCCTGTTCTTGGTAGAATCCGACTGGACAAGGAATGCATTCCTTATCTTGGGAATAGCTTCCTTCAGGACACTTAACTAGAAAAAAACAAACAGAGAAATGATGTTAAAAATCAAGACACATGCTTCACAGTTACAATCCCGGAACACACAGGGTACAGGAAATCCTCAAACCAGTTCAAGAGCTCATTCATTGAACAAACGTCCACTGAGAACCTACTGTGTGTCAGACTCTAAGAAGCAGGGAAGCAGCTGTGAAGAAGTCAGGCGAGCTTCCTGCTGTCCAGGAAGTGACATGCGAGTAGGAGATGAGAGGGTCAGACAGGGATTTCAAATACGGGTAAAATAAAGTGGGGGGTTGTTTTACTTTGTTTCTTGGTTCAGAGTTGTGTTCTTGAGAGTTTGCCAATAACTTCCAGAAGAAGTGAGCTTTTACCCAGTAAAAGGTGGAAGCTAAAATCCCGCCCACTATTGGCAGCACTGAGTCTATCGCCCTGTTAATACATTAATACATCACTCCCATGGAAAGTCTGTATTTCATCCCCATTTCACAGTTGAGAAAGCTGAGCCTCAGACATCCATGCATGACTTCCTAGCATGCTTTTCAGCAAAGGGCAGTGGGAAATTAAAATTATAGAATATGCCAAGCGCAGTGCAGATGTTTTAATGTGTTTTTCTCACAACCCTATGAGGAAGTTATCATCTCCATATCAGACTAGAGAGAACTGAGGCTCAAGGATAAGGTTGGCCAAGCAGTGAGGTGTCAGAGGTGAGATCTGAGCTCCATTCACTCATCTCCAAACCAAAGTCTTTGTTCCTTCCACCAATCCAGCCACCTCCCTCTGGCAGAGAAGTCATTACCACTGAGTGGGACGTGCTGAGATGGAGCCAATGTTGATTTAGCAACCACTATCTCTGGTCTGCGTGTGTAGCTGGCATTTCTGAGTAAATCAGAAACTCGAGCCACATCTTGGAAACTGAACAGTGTGTTTTTTGGTCTGCCCAGAGCAATTAATATCCTCCTTCCGAGAGTGGAGTTTCATTACTTCTATGAGTCAAGTTGGTGATGATTATCTCTAGCATTTCAACCCCAGAACTGTGGCCTTTTTTCAAGTGGCCTCCAAATCCACCGCTGAAGGAAAACAAAAGCCTTTCGGCCAGCCTACATTGCCCAGCCTCCAAAAGCTGAGGTGTGGGGAACTAGCAGAAATGAGAGAGCTGGGACTTAACTTCTGCTGCAAACCCCACAGGTCCCAAACTCTTGTCTGTGCTCAGGGAATGCACGCGCTGTTTCCTCCCACCGGTTCTCTCCATCTCTTACGTCAAGTCTTTTCCACCCAAAAGAGCACGTTTCTAAGTCAGAATGAGACCACGGCTGCCTTATTGTCAACCTTCCCTCAGCAGAAGGGGCTCTCTTAAGACCATTGGGTCCACTGCCACCAATAGGTGCTGACCATCAGTTAAATCCCTTGAAATCACTGGAAAATCCTTTAGCCTATTTATTTATTTATTTATTTTAATTTTGCAATTAAAATAAATTGCAAAAACCGTAATTACTTTTGCACCAGCCTAATAAAATAAGACAGTTATACCTATTTGAGTTTGAGAGTCTCACAAAGCTTTAGGGTCAAGCCACCCCTCCTGCCAACCCTTGTCCACAAACCCCCCAATAGTGACAGTCGCATTTCTGCTGAAGAAAAACATCTGTGAAGAACCGTAAAGGTCCTTCACCCCTTCAGAAGGTGGCTCAGCCCACACCTGGTCCTTTCACTCTCCAACTTAATATTCTTCCATGGTCCCATCTCCAGCCCACTCCCCTTGCTGTGCTCCAAGGCCTCTCCTGGCCTGTCCTGTCTCTCTGGCCCCACCTCCTCTCATATTCCCCACGCACCCCATTCCCCAGCTGTATAAATTATGAGCACTGTTTCCAAAGAGTCTGCAACTTCTCGACTCCCTGCATTTATACCAATCTTTCTGGAATGTTCTTCCTCACTTTAGCACCCTCAGCACAGGTACACACACACACACACACGCACACACGTGTACAAACATGCACTACCTTCTGTCTGCTCTTGCCTGAGCAACGATTCCTCACCTTTCAAGACTTCCGCCAGCATTTCCTACCCCAGCACACCTGCCCTGACCACCCTGGCTGGGATGTAACAGGCTTCTTCACAGGATGATCCAGCTGAATACTCACTGACCTCTCCCCAACCAGGCTGTGACTGCCTTGAGAGTGGAGCTTTGTTTTTTGCCTCTCCCTGAGTGTGTAACATGGCATATAATATTTTGAAAGTTTGGATGAATGACAGGAAAGAAGAAAAAGAGGAAGGAAGGAAGGAAGGAAGGAAGGAAGGAAGGAAGGAAGGAAGGAAGGAAGGAAGGAAGGAAGGAAGGAAGGAAGAAGAGAGGGAGGGAGGGAAAGAAGGAAGGAGCGAAGGAGGGAGGGAGGAAGGGAGGGAGGGAAGGAACGAAGGGAGAAAGGAAGGCAGGCAGGCAGGCATAATTGGTTCAGGAAAAAAATCCATAGGGAACCAGCTCTATTAGAAGAAATTATAGTGAATGAGTGAAAGTTAATATCATCCAGAATAGAATATGAAAAAATATAGATAATTTATCAGTTATTCTCCTTCATAAACTAATCTGCTATGAAGGTTGCCAGCAGGTAATTTCAAGGAGAAGCCATATAGCTGGCTTGAGGCAAGAGAGTGAACAAAAGTGACTTCATCAGGGACGCAAACACGGTCTCTGCTCCCTGGCCATCGCCAATTCCCGGGAACAACGCTGCTGTGCCTACATGAGTCATGAGGGATGGACTTTCCTACCGGCCCTCTGAGTCACTGCCCTCCGAGGGGGCCATCCTATTAGCCCTCCCCCAGGATGACACAGAGAAATCTGCTTTATTGCCACAGGACAGTGCTCTGCCTTGTAACATCACAGCTGTGTTTTTGAGAGAAAAGTGCCAATAAGAATAGATACAAGAATGAGACGGTGTGATTTCACCAAGAACCTCCTTGTTGAGAAGGGAGACATGTGAGGCAGAAGACAGAACAAAGAACTTGGAGGCAGACAGAGCTGGATTTAGATCTCAGCACTGCCAATTTTCACAACAAACCATTTGCCAGGAGTTTACTAAGTGCTGTGCTCTGCATTATTTCATGCTATCTAAACAACAATAGGTATTACCCCATGCAATAGGTATTATTATCCCTATTTTTCAGAAGATGCCTAGTGAGAACAATGGACTTTCTCCAGGATCCACAATGAGAAAGTGTTGGAGTCAGGACTCGAACCCGAGTCCACCTGACTTCACAGAGCAGTTTCCTAATGCTGTGTAGCACTATAGGCCCGTCGGTTCCTCGTGCATAAGACAGAATTAATAACACCTGAGTCTCTGGACGGTAAAATGCTAGTAAGGCCACACACATATCAAAAACTCAGTAAGGGACAGGTACTAGAACTGATGCTGAAGAAAATTCAGAGCTTTTGGTACTGCTTATGAGACTTCCATTCTGGATCTTTCCAACCCTTAGGAGTAAGGGGATGGGGCTGTGTGGTGTGATTGACAAGTCCTTTGGAGTCAGTTAAAGGCTGCAGCAGCTGGAAGATGAGTGTAGGTTTATCTAGAGCAGGACTGGCAAACCACAGCCCATGAGCCAAATTCGGCTCACCTTCTGTTTTGGTAAATAAAGTTTTATTGGAACAGAGCCATACGCTTCTCCCCACAATGGCTGAGTTGAGTCACTGAGACAGAGACGGTATGGCCCCCAATGCTTGAAACATCGCCATCTGGCCCTTTATAGGAAAGGTTTGCTGAGTACTGTTCTAGTCCAAGCGTGTCCTGGGCAAGGTCTCCCATGCAGTCTCTTCCCTGTACTCCATCCTGTGACTCCCACAGGGGCCCTAGGAAGCCCCGTGCCCTGATGCCAGTTGCTGATTCCCAGGCCCTACTCTTTCCCCTTCAGGCAAAGTTGAGCTGAGCGGCCCCTCCCATCTCCTTGTTGACAGGAACTGATATTTGAGCTTCCTAGAAGGAACCTTGGGACCAGGTTTCTAGGCCAGCCCCTTTATTTTACCTGTGTGTTGTGGGGGATGGAAAGGAAGACACCCAGAGGGGTAGAACTTCCTTGAAGACACAGAGTCAACGCAGGTTCTCTGCCTTCCCTTTACCTCCATCTCTGGCTGCAGAGGGCACCCCTGAGGCCAAGAAACCTCCTGGGGCTGCTTCCAGACCCCCGTGGTACATCACCTGGGGCAGCTAAGAAAGCAGGCTCCTGCAGCCCCTGCTCCCAACATGCACACACACAACATACACACATAGACACATCATACACATTCATAGAGACAAAAACACAAACACACTCACACACATACATATGTACATCACACACATATACACACACCATACACATACACACGCATGCACATGTATGTACATGTGCTCACACACATATACATGCATACACCAACACACATACACACACACTCATACACACACCACACACACATGTTCACCCCTACTAGTTCAGCATCAGGCATTGAAGCCAAGGGCTTTTCACGATAAAGTCTGTCAACATGGGGGCAGGTGCTTTCTATGTGACTCTCCCTCTTCACAACCCTGTTTCACCCACCCTAGAGTGTCACCATCCACTCCTGCTTCTATTTCTCGTCCCCTTGGTTTGGGCAGCTCTGACGGAATGGAAAGAAAGATCACAGGCTCTGGTCCCAGAGGACCTGGGCTTACTCACCCTCTATTAACCAGTTAGGTGAGCTAGAGTCCCTCCTCTGTGTCAGCCCCACTCCAGGCATGACAGATGTCCAATCTCATTTAATCTGAACCCCAGCTTCTTTGTCAAATGAGGAAATGACCTGTCACCAGGGGTTACTGTGAGAGTTAAATGTTTGTGCAGGTCAGTTTGAACTGCTGAATTCTCCATAAATGCTAGCGGGAAGTGGTTGTCTTTCTGTTTTCTGTGTTAGGATTTAGCTGTATCTTAAATCCAATGTGGAGTTTACAATTTGGCATAGATTTCAGAAAAGGAAAGGCCATTTGACTTTTGTGTTGCAACCAATATAAATAATTGAAAAAAAAAATAACTGAGAAACATCTTCTCTTTCTCTAGCTCCATAAAAATGTCTTTCTATCTCACCCCACACAGGAGGAAGGCTTTTCATCGGGAGACCTTTGAATCTTGAATCTTCAGTGGCAGACATGACAAAGGTCCCCCCAAAGATATGCATGTCCCAGTCCTCAGAGTCTGTGAATATGTTAGGTTACATGGCAAAGGGAAATTACCAGTGCAGATGGAATTAAGGTCACTAATTGGCTGACCTCAGAATAAGGGGAGTATCATGAATCACACAGCTGTGTGTAGTTCTAAGGTCCTTGGAGGTGAAAGAGAGTCAGAGGAGATGTGACCAGGGAAGAGGGGTCAGAAAGCAAAAACATTGTTGGTTTGATGAGCAAGAAAGGAAGCCACCAGCCAAGAAATGTGGACAACCTTAAGAAAGTGGAAAAGGTGAGGAAACAGATTTCCCCAGGGGCCTCCAGGAGGGGTGCGGGCTCTGCCAACAGCTGGGTTTTAGCCCAGTGATGCCTGCATTATAATTCGAACCTATAGAACTGTAAGACAATACATCTATATTGTTTTCTGCCACAAAATTTTTGGTCATTTACTATGGTAGCAACAGGAAACCAATACAACTTCCATTAAAGGAATCTGCATCACATTCCCGTTAGGAATGGCCCCCAAACTACTTACAGGCAAGGCAAGAGCAATCCAAGTGAACCTCCATCAGGAACCACTTTCCCTGAGTTTTAAAGCCCTGGGCTGATGAATGCCCATCCATTAACTACATGGATGATTCTCAGCCCTGGATGTCCAGAGTAGCCTCTCTCCAGTGCTGAGGTGGCCTTTCCCAAAGCCTTACGCGGCTCCACAGGAGACGTCCAGAGAGAGAGTGGACCTACCACATCCCAGTCCGTCCTGACTGGCCTCACTTGTCAAGACTTGGTAGAATCCTTCCAAGCACCCAAACCATGTCCTGGGAGAGGTGCCAAAGTGGTCCCCTTGGAGGAAGCGGATGGTGGTGTCTGCTGGGAATGTCTTGGAATCCAGATGAAGCTGGAATGAGCCACTCTTGATCAGATCTGTGAAGCGCCCAAGGAGATCCTTGCCCACCAAGGCTCTCTCTGTAAGACACAGGATAAGGTAGAGGTCACCCCCACTGTTCTCTGTAAGGGCCAGGGAGGATCTACGGGGCAGAGACGCCTAGAATATCCAGGCTGAAATGAGACATAGGCATCATGTGGTATCTCATTTTATGGAGGGAGGAACTGAGGCCCAGAGAAGGGGATGGACTGACTCAAGGTCACCCAGGAGTCAGAAGCACAAGTAGGGACTCCAGTCCAGATCTCCTGGCTCCTGCCATTTCTGTGGCACCAATGCAACCTACATTGGCATAGGAGATCACATCTTCAGTCACTAGTCTAAGGTGCAAGATCCAGATACTCATCCGCCTCAATCCTTAATGAGGCACTGAACATCTCTGAGCCTCAGTTTTCCCATCTGAAAAATGGCTTGGGAATGGCTCTCTTTGCACTAGGTGAGGGTCCTAGGAGAGAATGTGTGTGAAGTGGCCACTCAAAAAGAAAGCAAGGACTTGAAGAGGCAACAGGGCCTTCTGCCTCAGTGTTTAGCTAAACACTGAGAGGGCTCCAGCTGTCAAATGATAAGTAGTTCCTAGGAAGAAAGCAGGCAAACACCATGCCAGGAGCTGGGGCAGATCCCTGCACACAGCAAACATTCTGTCTGTAACAGGCTACTGTAGAGCCAGCCCATGGCCTCCAATCTCGCTGCCTCAAGATTGAAACAAGCAATAAACATCTCATGCTTTAGCAGCTCCCAGCATACCCATACTATCCAGGCTCCCTTTGGAGAAAGATAGAAGGGGGGCCCTAATTCACAATGCTGGGGCTCCCAGAGAATTCATAATGCTTCTGAATTATTATTTAGGGGATTATTATCCTGAGAACTAGTGAATGATAGAGATGCAGTCTCCTTCCTGGCAACATTTTCCAGAAGTTCTTCCTCATAGAACAGAGGGCAAACTCCAGCCAATCCCGCCCCTGGATGTTTGGCTGCCAGATGGTGGAAGAGAAAATGGAGTTGCCTCCCATTCTCTTGCCATAAATGTACGGGCTCTTTCCTACCCTACCAGAAAGCTCAGAGCTGAACATGGCACATGCCCACAGTAGCTATCATAAAATCCATTCTTCTTCTCTCTCTCCTTTGTTGACTCATCCATATCATCACTGCCCTGTTTTAAATGGTATAAGTGGTCTGAAACGCTTTACAATTGAAAGTGGACGAGACATAAGTTAAAAACCAATAAAGACTTCCCCAGGCCACACTGCTGTCCCCTTCACACATTCTGTTTCACCTCTCTGCATGCAGAAAATCAAGAGAAATATTAGAAGATGTTCATGACACAGAACCAGGCTCTTTGTTGACATTATTTAACTCTAGTGAATGATTGGCAAGAACTCTATCGATTACTATATATTTTTAAATAATTAGCTCTCCCTATAATCTTCACAGGAAGACATCATGGGCTTCTTCACTAGCTCCATTTGGCAGAAGAGAAAACTGAGACTCAGAGAGGCTGCATAGCTTATTCTAGGTACCACCACAGAAAAACATACCAATGTCATGTAAGTCAGGAAGAGAGGCCACTGGGATGTCCTCAAGCCGTGATTTCCATGTAACATTCACTCCTAAATACTCCCTGGTCAGACATCCCACCTGCACAGAGGAGTTGTCGCAGACAGGAATGGAAACCGGGGTGCCAAAAGTCTTCACCTACAAGAAGACAGACACTTTCAGCTCAAGAACACAGAGTAGAAAGCTAGTTTTGTTGGTTCCACACCAGGAACCAGAACTTGGCTTATGTTACTTCCTTCAATCCTTCTCCAACCCTACTTCAGGGGGTCAAGGAATGTGACCCCCTTTTCCACACCTGAGGAAAACAAGATTCAGAGAAGTTAAATAACCTGCCCTGGTCACATAGTGTACAGAGGTATAAGTGGAGGAAGAGCAGGGCTCCATGCATCCAAAGCCCAGTCACCATATTTCACTGGTGAAACAACTTTAGCCAACTCTGCAAATGTCTTCACCACACATACATTCAGTGGGACACCTCTGAACCCCCACAGCATCCACCAGCTCCTCAATGGTGGCTACACAGCCTGGTCTCTCCTCCCAACCTAAGTGTGGCTGAGTTGTGCCCCCTGAAAGTCTGTGAGTGATGTACTGCAGGCTCCTCAAGGTTGGGGAGAAAGACGGACGGTTGCGAGACCTGTTAGCCCAATGACAGTGCCAGGCTTTGGTCCAGGGTTGAACACGAGCTTCATCTCTCCCTCTTCATATCAGCCTCTTTCAAAGGGTATCTTAGTGCATTTGGATGACTATAATGAAATACCACAGACTGGGTGTCTACAACAGAACTTTATTTCTCATACTTCTGGAGGCTGAGAAGTCCAAGATCAAGATGCCAGGCATACATGGTGAAGGTTCTCTTCATAAATGTCTGTCTTCTCACTGTGTTCTCACATGGTGGAAGGGGCAAGGATCTCTCTGGGGTCTCTTTTATAAGGACATTAACCCCATTCATGAGGGCTGCACCCTCATGACCTAACACAAAATCCCCTAATACTATCATGTTGGGGATTATGGTTTGGATATGAATTTCGGGGGGACACAAGAATTCAGAAGATGGCAAAAGGTAAATTCCAAGAAAGTTTATATAAAGCCCAAGGGGAAGTCAGTTTATCAAAACTTGGGTGCCTAGAGAGTGAATGGAGGGTTCTAGAAGGAAAGTGAACTCTGTCACCAATGAGTAATTTAGAGTTGATGTGGCCTTGGCCCTCAGCCTTCACCACAAAAGGCCTCACCTACCTCCTTCAGAATGCAGACAGTGCCCTGAAAACCGGCCCCGGGGGTCCAATGTATATGAAGCCTGAATGTCAGCATGCCATCCATCCCAACGGCCATGGCACCCAGACCTTACTACGTGCCATACCCAGTGCCACACCCCTCGTGAAGGTGAAAACATGGATGTGGGGTGTTCATACAGTTGTCATTTAATGAGAGCCTGCTGTGTGCCAGGGGCTTATTCCCAGAAGTATTCTCAGAAGGCACTGTGGCACGATTTTTGAACATGTTTTATTCATCAGGCCCTGTGTGAAGTGTTTTAAACATATTAGCTACTTTAATCTCCAAAACAAGTCTATGGAGTTGGGACTCTCATTACCCCACATTCCAGATGGAGAATTTGCCTCTGAGAGACTGAGAAACTGCCTAAGATCCCACAGCCAGTAGGTGGTACAGCCGGGATTCAAAACTCCACTAACAACCTCCTTAGCTCTCAATAGAGGGTAAAGAGAAAAAGTTTTGGATCTGTATGTTATCTCACTTAACCTGACCCTCCAAGGTGGGTTTTCCTAACCCCATTTCACAGATGACTGACTGAGACTTGCCAAACCTGGGAAAGGTCCAGGTCACAGTGGTAGGAGTACTGGAGCCAAGGTTTGGAGCCAGATCTATCTTACTTGAAAGTCTATGTATCATCTCCTCCTTCTGAAGAATACGACTCCCTTCTTAGAAGCTCTGACCTTAGAAGCTCTGTCTCATGGTCATACCCTGACACCTTGTTTAGGAAGCCATTAGGACTAGGTCCCTGCCCAACTTCCTCCTGACCCTATCTCTGTCTTCAGCATGGTCCTCAGCTCTCCAATTCCCTGAATTACAGAACATTTTACTCCTTTCTTCATGGGATTTAATTTCCCTGTGTTGAAAACACATGTCTTCAGCCATTCCCTGCATCCAAAACTTAGTCATCTTCAACACCTCCATCTTCCCATGATGCATCACCTACTACCCAGTCCTGTGGGCTCTGTGGTCCCAATATGTCAAGATTCCTGCTGCTTCTCATGTTCTGCACTGCTGTCTGGCCCCAGGCTTCAGTGAGGACCCCTGCTCCTACCTTGAACGCCTCAAAGTCTACCCTCTATACAGTAGCTGAAGAAAACTGTAAAACTCAAATCATCCTGTCACTTTCTCAACTTCAGTGATGTCCCATCACATGCAGAATAAAACTTACCATCTTAGCCACAGCCAACAAGGCCTTGAGCCATTTTCAACACGCACACCCCAATTTGCAGTTCCCTCTTTTGCTCTGCTCACCTATACTGGTTCCCTCAACTTTGTGGCTCACACTAAGTATGTACCCATCACAGAAACTCTGACCTTCCATTTCCTCTGCAGGGGTTCCTCTCCCCAAGAACTCACAGGCCCTCAGCCTTACCTCACTCCCGCCCTTTCCAATAGCAGCTCTTGGAGGCCTCTCCCTGACCTTTCTATGTAAAACCCCTCTCATCTCACCATCTTCCCTCTCAAGCAAGGCCCATCCTGCCTTATTTCCCCTCCTAGCTGTTACCCTTACCTGACAGGTACTTGTTTAGTGCCATCTCCCCAAAGAACAAAGAGGTGATCTCGTTCACTGCTGCATCCTGAAGACTCTGTCGTGAACCAAACTCTAGCCAGGCTCCTCTGAGCCCTCTTACTAGACCTCAGCCTTGACCTCAAAAGACTTGAACAAGCACTAACATTGTTTCTAACAGTTCAAAGCCAGACCCCTGGGAAGACCCTAGCCTCTCTTAAAGTGCCTGTCTAGAAAACTTAAGACTGCCAAGAGAATTCATTGTTAGTTCCAGCAAACACTTGAAGATGGGGCCCCTGTCTCCAGCCTCTGTGGGAGGCTGCAATAGTACTAGTGAGCAAACCCACATGGGTTTTACATGGACTAACTCCCTTTCCCGCCTTTTTTAAATCTTTTGCTTTCCTGATGCTACTGAACCCGCTGTTTACCACCCCCATTCCCTCATTCTCCTTTTAAAATGCCCAGTCACCTCTGCACAAACTGAGGTTGAGTTCAGTTCATGATGAACTCTTTTCTCCACTGCAATAATATGTTCCTGATTAAAATCTGTCCTAACCACTTTAACTAGTATTGGCTTTATTTACCTTCAGTTATCCTCAGTGCCTAAATATGTGCCTAGCCTGTAATAGGCACTCAAATATCTGTTAAATGTAGGAATGAGTCGATGAATGAATGAATAAACGAATCAATGAATTTGGTCTAGATAGACCGGGACTTATTAAGGGATGAGAAATCTTGGACAACTAACTCACCTTATGTTTAGTTAATTCACTTGTAAATTGAAGGCTACTGATACCCACCAAGCAGGGTGCTGTGATGATTACAGGCAAAGAATGTAGAACTTCTAGCATGGCACCACAAATACGGCACCCAATAATTAATAGGCATCACTGACACTGTTGTGAGTGTATTTCCTTGAATAAAGGGACAAAGCCTATTCATGCCTCTGTTTGTTTTAACATCAGTAATCTCTGTGTATTGTTTTGTAAAAAGTGTGTTCTCCAAAAATCTTTTTTTATTTTTTAAATAATTTATATGATGCGCAACCCTAATGTTCTCCAAAATTCTTAACATGAGGTCCCAAAAATGAGTTGCTCTGATGATTTAACAAACTTTGAGCAGAAAAAATGATTTATTTAACTGAGCAACCTTTAAAGACTCCTTCTTTAAACACTTGTGACTTCAAATAACCAAAGCCCTCATATGTTACACAGCTGAAAAATTCTATTTTATACGGTGGGATGCCTTTCCAGGTGGCATCCAATATTCTCTTCTTCCGGGGAGGATCCATAATGCCTCCTCTCAGGTTTGTTAAGAAACACACCTAACACTGTGGTGCGCAGACTACACTGTGAGGTTTTAGCCTTCCTGCCCCATGTTCCCAAGCTCTTTCTCTATGGGTGGTGGAGGTGCTACACGGTGATCACAGCTCTGTGATCAAGTCAGCCAGCCTGGCCCTACCTTCTCCTTGTTGTATGACTCTGGAACAAGTCTTCCAGCTCTCTGGTCTTCATTTTCCTCATATGCACAATAGCAATAATAATAAAGTCCCTATGAGGATTGCATTAGCTAATTTATACCACAGGATGCCCACATTAAGTGCTCAGTAAATGTTTGACATCTTTATGTAGAAAGAATGGCCAATGATGGGATGGGTATGGATTCTGCCTCTGCTGCTATGTAATTAACCTTGGCCAAACTACTTCCCATTTCCAGGTATCAGTTTGCACATTGATAAAATAGTGAGGGTTGAACTCAAACCCTCAGGTTAATGTGAGCCCTCAGGTTTTCTGACACGGTAACCCTGAGTTCAGTCCAAGTCCTCACTGTGGAGAAGGCCAGGCACGTACCTGGATCTGGCAGAAGCCGCGGGCAGTCAGCTCATCCAATATGAAAACCTGGAAAGCCTGCAGCAAACCCGCATAGTCAGCACTGCACATCTTGCCCGGCGGGAGCTGGAGCTGAAAGTGCCCTTGGGTCTGGATGGTCTGCCACAGCTGGGGCCCTGCAGGCAAGCACCAGAGGTCAGCAGACAGAGGCAACAGGCCTAAGGAGTTATTTTCTTTATTCAGGTTTTCCCCTGCAAAAATAACCCTTCCTCATTTAGCTGGAAACACACATAAGCACTGCCATTCACATTGTCATTCTGAGTCTAAGAACTTTCCAGCATAACAACTTGTCTCTGAAATTACTGAGCATCCTCACAGAAAGCTCAGTCCTGCCTCATCCTCCAAACCAGGGTGCTTTACATTTTGGGGTCCTGGACATTCTCCTTGGAAAATCTTCCATGACATCTTGCATACAGACAGGGCCACTCTATATGGTTTTTCAGGTTAAGAACAGACATCATAGTTGATGGGAGTGAATGGCATTCTCTAAGGCTGTTCAGTGCACAGCCTGAACAATCATGCACAGCAGCCTGCATTCAACTTCAGGAGCTCAAGGTTTGTGCCTCTTTTCCCCAAAGTCCTTTGTTCTAGGGTCAATTGTGACCATCCTGGTCTCGATTTCAGCAGAGCCAAAGTGACAGGCCATTATTTATCCAAATCACATTTTGAATTTTCTGGATAGGCACCTTCTATAGCCCAGAGTGCTTTGCAACAAATGTTCTCCTTGACACTCTGGCATCCACCCAGAGCCTTGTGACAATCCCAGGATCTTGGTCTCCCTCCCAGATTCCCTCATGTTAAGACCTCATGTTAAGAATTCTGGAGAACATTAGGGTTGACAGTCCCAGGATCTTGGTCTCCCTCCCAGATTCCCTTCCCACGGCACTGGGTGGACCAAGTGCCAGGTCCCAGAGTGGGTTCAGTGTGTGACAAGGCAAAAGGAGCTCTGGTCAGAGCACTGGGAAAGAGGGCCGAAACTTACACAGGTTCCAGCAATCAGGATGATGCCCTACTTGGAGCAGAGTCCAGGGCCCCCTGCTAAGCCAGGCATTAGCCCTGGAAGTCCAGGTGGTCTTGGGGAGAGGCTGATGGCGCAGGGTCACTAGAGGCTGGGAGAGCAGCTCTGAGCATGTCAGCCACCTATACAGCTGCTGGAGCACTGACCTGCCCAGTATTTTTCCTGAATCCAGGACATCCCAAGAAAGTTGGAAGGATGCCAATTCTCTCAAGGAGCAGATGGTTCCAGAGAAGGCACAAAGAAAGCCTAACTCCAGGGGTCGGTCTGTGAAGGACATCTGCTCCTTCTAGAAGAAAATGCTCCATGGGACTCTCTCTCACCTCTTGGTGCCACCTGGCTTACCATGAACATGCTACATTCGGGTGGGAAAATGGAGCAACCACGCCTCCACATCTCAGTCCCAGCCCTAGCCCTGAGAGGGAGCGGGATGCAGGATAGACGCCCTGAGGTCACTCACGTTGGCAGGCCCGGGGCTGAGGCAGCTGTGACTCCCAGCGTCTGCTCTCCAGGCTACAAATCAATGGCCCCGTTGGAAACACGCTCCGGGAGCCCTGGCGGCACAGCAACTGGCACTGCTGGATGGCAGGCTCTGTGGGGCCCGAGGCTGTCTCACACAGGATTGTTCCACCAATCACCTCCAGCGTGTTGAACGGCAGCGGACACCGCGGGCCTGGGAGAAGGAAAGTGGAGCCATGGTGGGCACCTGCCCAGCCTCGGGAGGACTGAGCACGCCTGTTTGTGGGCGTCTTCTTCTCACTCACACTGGGCCCTCCTCCTCTCCCCTTCCCTGGACCTGTCAAGCTCTCAGGGCCTGGCCTGGGCCTGCTCCCCTTACTCTCTGTCCTGCCCTTTACTTGAATGAGCCCATCTGCTCTCAGTCTTAACAGACACTTAAGCATGAATGCCTCGTGTAGCTTCATGTCCAGCTCAGGCATTCTTGAGCTTCTTCTCATCTCTAAAGCCAATTAGTTACCACCTGGTCTCTCCACCTCAAAGCTCACCGTCCAGGCCTGAATTTAGTATCTGCTGCCCCTGCCTCAGTGCCCCAGGCACAAGGAGCAGTACCACCAGCCACCCAGCCATCCCAGTGGCCAGCAACCCAGTGGCCTTCCTGCAGGGTTCATCTCCTCTGTCTTGGTCACGGTTCACACCTGCTCCACATCTCTTCGTTCCCAACACCAGCACCCTCATTTAGACATCCTTCATCTTCTGCCTGAACTACCAGCAAACACTCTTTGCCAGATTTCTGCATTTAGGCCTCACCTCCTGCCTTTCTGCTCCCACGTCCCACCCAGTCCCTGCTGCTGGCAGAGAAATTATGCCAGAGCCGAATATCAGCTCTCAACTCCCTCGTGTGCAGGCTGAGCCTGCCTTCCTCTTCCCTCTCATCTCCTCCAGCTCCCCAATGCCTCCAGGAATATCTATTACTCCCTGAACACACCTCCAAGCCTTCCTTCTGCCTGCTCCTGTCTAGAAGATTCCTTTTTGACCCTTAAACATCAACTCAACACGTTCCGTTTTCTAACACTGTCGTGGTTCTCCCAGGCAGTCTTAGGTCTTCTTTTTTTTTGAATTCCCAGGCCACCGGGTACAGACCTTCCTTTTGTGAATTGTTAGAACCTCTAATCAGTGGCACACTGGTCACCCCATGGGTTGAGTCCACAGGGAAAAAGAGGGCACTTCTCCTCTGCTCACCCAGGCCAAGGCACACAGCCGCCCCAGACGCAGCTCAATGAATATGAGTTAAGTAAAAGAGAAAATGAGTAAATTAAAGAGCAAAACACTCAGTGTGACAATTTCACACCAATTAGATATTTCGTTCATTATCAGACTCAGGCACAGTCTTTTGACCAGTATATGCCTTAAAATCTGCAGTCTGTAAGGAATATGAGGGTATTCAGGGGCTTCAAAGAGGAAGAATGACCTATTTTGATCTCCAGAACTAAACCTGGGCTTTTTTGTGATAAGGGCAATGGTCCCTGGCCAAGATTTTGCCCTGCAATTTGCAGTGGGCTTCTTGAGTTGTCTTTTACCAAGTCCCGAGTGTAAGTGGGATGGCAAGAGTTCACCTGTGAGCTCCGGACCAGCCTGCAGGCTGTGAATCCTGGCTCTAATATTCACTAGTTCAGGGTCCTAGAGCAAATTAATTAGTGTCTCTGTGACAGTTTCCTCACCCATTAAATGATGAAGATGGCAATAATGCTTACCTCCTAGTAGGAGTATTTACTTAAAAACTACTACGGGATGTGTAGTATGTGGCAGGTACACCATCAAGAGCTCTACTAATATCAGTTCATATAATGTCCCCACAACCCTATGGGCTAGGTCCCATTATCCCTACACGGATGCCAGTTCTGAGCTACAGAGAGGGTGAATGCCTCTTCTGTGGTCAGACAGCTAGTAAACAGAAAAATCAGGATTTGAACCCTATTATCTTTGCCCCAGAATCCAAGTCCTCTACCAGTGTGCTAGATGCATGTGTGTACATAGGTAAGAAGTGAGGCGTCAATGAGTGTGTAAGCATCCTTCCCATCTCAGTGAATACAGGTTTCCCCTCTTATCCCACAGGAATGGTCTGCACCTGTGGTTTTTCTGCTTTCAATTTTTTTACTCTCCCTTGCCTTTTGGTAGTGGACCAGTGAGCAATCTGATTTGGCTAGAAAGGGGTTTTCCTCCTGGGGTCATAAACGTCACCTAGGACACTGACGCTTCTCTTACCAGGGCTCCTACCCTCCCCAGCAGACCTGTTTTCCCACAGCCTTATTCCCCACGTCACTGAAATGAAGAGACTCCCTGGTTTTGGAACAACCCAGCTGGCCCCCACAGCCAGGGAGGAGTGGCTAAGGAAAGAAGGAAGAAGTACAGAAACTAAAATTAACTGAATACCCACAGTGGGCCCAGCCTCAGAGAGTACACTTCACATCTTTAATTTTCTGAAATCCTTCCAAAATTATACCACTGGGAGCCCTTATTGCTATTTTAGAGATGAGGAAAACAGAGGTTCAAGGGAGCTAAGTGGCTCACCTGGGGACATGTGTTGGTGATTGGACTAGAAGCCAGACCTGCTCGCTCCCACCTGCCATCTTACAAGAGCTTGCAAGCACTGCCTGTCTTCTGTATGCCAGGACTGCCCAAGGGCCTCCCAGGCATTGACTGCATCTTCACAGCAACTCTGTGGGGCTGGACTGTTATCAGCCATGTCCTGCATATGAGGCCCCTGAAGCCTAGAGAGCTTAACTTTGCCACCCAAAGCCCAACACCAGCAAGTGTTGTGCTCTGAGCTACCAGGCTAATGCCCACCAGAGGCAGGATTTTCCATGAATATGACATTGGATACAGAGAGAGGCAACTTGGTATCTGTGCAAGTCCAGCCCCTAAGTAATACCAGCAAAAATAGTAATAATATGTACTTATTAAGTGTATTAGTAATTCCAGTGCTCAACAGTTTACAGAGATTGTCTTAATTAGTGCTAATAATGACTCAAATAGCTACTATTCTCCTGGACACTGACATCCAGAGAGATTAGGGGACCAGCCCAAGGTCACCCATTCAAACCTATCTATCTGTCCCCTGCCTCTCCATCACGGTCTGCAGTGAGTCAGCAGGAAGAGGTTTGGGCATCTCATATTAACGCCATCCTCCTGGTGCACTGAGCATGGTCAGCCTCTGGCCTCAACTCCAGGACCCCAGGACTATTCCACTCTCCTGTGTTTAAATGAATGGTGTTTCTTGGTTCCTGATCACATGACCAGGAGCCTGGTCACTTTAACTGGGTAATGTCCCAAATTACCGACTATATTAAATCACTCAGCTTTGCCCAAACTCCCTTGCCCTGCTGTAGAATTGGAAGAGACCAACGCTGGCTGTCCCACCACTGCCCATCCTATCTGCACCTGCATGAGGCAGAGCACCTACGAAACCCATGATGAAGCCTTTACAAATGTTAGCTCCTCAGTCTTAAAAACAACTCAGCCAATGAAGAACTGCTCCCTTATAAGAAGAGGAGGCCAAAGCTCTTCGTTTGGACATACTTATCTTTTTTCTTTCTTCATTCAAGAAGGTCACTAAATGACCTTATGGAGCCTTCCTCCTGTCTTCTTCTGAAGCCCTTACAGCTGTAAAGCACAGGGTTTAATCAACAAGACTCCGGGTTAAATCCTGGCTGCTCTACTTGCTAACTGTGTAACTTTGGACATGTTCATGAACCTCTCTGAGCCTCAGCTCTGCCATCTGAAAAATGGGGAGATAGGAGACCTCTATCTATTTACCTGCATTGCTGGAAGGCAAAAAATGGGATAAGGGATGTGAAAAGCACCTTTGAACAGGCAATCTGTATACAGGAGCTATATCATGGAGTCCTACATGGCCAAGCCACATAGAGTCTTCCTAAGCGCTAAAGTCAGACGTGTTCCTGGAGGAGACCACACCGGTCTGTGTCCTGGGTCTCAGTGCAGACCACTCCTAGACCTGGAAGTTGAATGTTGATTTTGTCTGACTTAAGGTGGACCCTTCACTTCTCTCCTTATTTCAGAAGCACAGGGTGGGCAGTTGCACTCATACATATCCACAGAGCACCTACTGTGTATCCTGCATGGTGATAGCAGCTGAGAGTCACAAAGATGTGGACGAAGCAGGGCCCCATGCAGAGGGGAGCAAAACAGGACTTGGGGGAAACGGTGTGTGGTAAGAGCCTTGGGCACAGCACAGGTTCAGGGCAGGAGGGAGTACGGACAAAACTGGAAAGCAGCCCCCGCAAAGAGAGTGGAGAGACTCTTCCCTCCCACCCCTGCTTCTGGGGCTCCTCCCATCTCTTTACAAATACCAACCAGAAGTATCACCAGACCTAATTAAATTTCCCTGCAGTTCCAAAAGGTTGCTTAGAGATTAGAAAATAAAAATAAAGAAAGAATAAGAATATCAAAAGAAAGGCAACTGCGGCAAACTCAGAATCATTTAGCACAGTATTCTGCAACTCTGCCATACCCACCACCCCAATTTGTAATAAGTATTTTGCAATGTCTCTATTTCCTGCCCTGAAAAGAAATTCACAGATAATCTAACCCACCTGCTCACATAAATTTAAAAATGACTGTAATGTCCTGTGACTTGAGCAGACTGGAGAAATAAAAAGTTAAAAACTGATAAAAAATATATTTTAATATTTAACAATATAGTTCAACATTCTATATATTGATGGGATATATATTTCAATATTTGACATTCACTAAATTTTTTAAACTAGAAATAAAAATAAACAAGTCAACACCTCCACAAATTCCTGAAGGGCCCCAGTGAGGATGGAACCATGACACTGAGATCCTGCAACCACGGGCCTTCTCCCCATCTGAGGACACAGAGAATAAGACCCAAAACTCCTGGGCAGGACAGCCCCCAAGCTTCTTGAGGTGCCAGTTCCAGAAGTTCCCTGCCCAGGCTCTTTCTGACTTCAGTTCCCAGAAGAAGCGTCTTCAGGAAGTAGATGTAGGTTTTCACACGAAGGGACTCAACCACAACTCCATCCCTCCTGCGCTTCCTGTCTCCCCTCCCACCCCCGCCTTCCCAGTTTCTCTAGAACTTCACTCAGTCTGGATCAAAGAACAGATATGCAGGCCTTGTCTTTCCCCCAGGGGGTCATGACTTACTCTCACAGGCGGGCTGGCTCCCGGCCACACGCGTCTCAGGCACCTCTTCTCCACTGTCCGTGACACACCAGCAGCTGCCCTGGGCCTGGTCGCATTGCACTGGGGAAAAGGCCCCATCCTCTTCCCTGCAGGCTGGGACATAGCCTGAGCCAACTCTCCTGGAGAGGACTCCACTCTTTAGCACATTGCAGAGGCTTGGGCCTGACACAGAGACAAGCCAGATGAGCTGGGGACCCGGTGACCACTCCCTGCTCAGATGCCCAATCACCCTCCCACCACCCACGGCCACCCTCAGCCCACCTGCCTGCAGGGTCTTCCAGGGGTCTGAGCTGCCTCCCCACCAGGAGGTTGAATGACAACAAGGCACAGACTAGGCCTGGTTCAGCTCTGTACTGTCTCCCCTCCACTTCCTGCCCTCAAGTAGCTTAGAGTCTTAAAGAAGAGTTAACAAGTACGTGAGCAGGTACAGTTCTGTGAAATAAAGGCAACAATAGTGCAGTGAAGGAGTCTATGGAGGAAGACAGAGGCCAGCAGAGGCTTCCTGGAGGGACAGATGTGTGGTCTGAGCAAAAATTTGTCAAGTAAGGGGTGGGGAGGGGATAGACGGACATATTGCAGGTGGCACAGCCAGAACGCCTGAAGGCCCAGGTGGAAGAAAGTGTCTTCATTTTTCAAAAGTCTGACCAGAATTTATCACAACTGCACCCTGAAGCACAACTGATGGAGAAGAATGAGAAGCCGAAGAAGACACACCAGCGCCAAGACGTGTAGGGCCCTCGAGTCATGCCAGGGAGCTCAAGCATGGCCGCGAGGATAATGGGAGCATTTATGGTGTTTCGGCAGAAGAGGGACATCTGCATATCATCCTTTGGGGACATCACCTGGGTTTCACTGTGGAAACCGGATTGTAGGGCCACACATCCGCCCAGCCCTCCAAAGCCCTAGGACCCCCTTTGATGGGAACCAATGTTAGTTTGCACTTCTCAGACACAAAGCACAGCCTGCTCCCTACCACGTTTGCTTCTCCCAAGAACCGGCAGAAGTGGGGGAATGTTGCCCCTATTTCATAGACGAGAAAACTGAGGCATAGTGAGGTCAGCAGCTGCGCCTCCACTGCTAAGGAAGAGGCAGAGCTGGGACATGAAGCCAGCTCTTTGGACTCCACGCTCAGTGCCCCACAGAAGAGGTGAGAAGCCATGCTGGGAGGGGCTGCCACTCACACTGGGCACTGCTGTTCGAGCCAGGCAGCAACTCTTCTCCTGATGCAGGGTCTACACACCAGGTGCCAGCCTCCAATGCCTGCAGCCTGGCATACTCTCCTGTCTGAGACAAAGCCAAGGTCATGTCAGTGACTGTGGGCAAGATGCTCTAGTGGCAAAGTTGCTGTCGGCAGATGTCAAAAGTGTCCCTTCCAAAACAACAGGTGATGGCTTTTCTACATGGAGAGATGTGGAGGTGGGGAGAGGTGCTCTCCTGTTCCCAGTCCTTTACGTGCATCATTTGATTGATGGCTACAATAGCCTCATGAGGCATAGACCATGGTTCTCCCACTTTTGGGTGGGGAAAACTGCAGCTCTCTCAGAGAGGGAAAGTAGGGCATCGCCTCACAGCTGGTGAGTGAGAGGCAGGTCAGGTCCAGGTCCAAACCCATCTAGACCCAAAGCCTAGCCATGCTCCTGGACCAGCCTCACTAATTCCAGAAATGATTTTGACAAGCACTAGAATCTCCACAGGAACTGGCCTTGCAAATCACACCTCAGAGCGCCTCTAAGCTCCACTCTGGAATCACTTTTCCCACCATTGGACACTGTGGCTTCTACCTCTCCTTCTCTCCGTGTAAGCATCAGTGCCCAAGAAGAAGCAGAATTGTATTCCAACAGTAGGTGCTTTCCAGCCAAGATATTTAAAAACCTCAATGATATTGACAATTTCTTTATGAAACGATTCTTAAGTGGGTCCATGTTTACAGTACCAAACAATAATAAGGAAACTTTTGCTTAGCACTGTACAGTTTCCTGAGTTTCAACACTGCTGTTTCATCTGCTTCTCATCAAGTCCTTGGAAGCTGAGCAGAGCGGGTGGTGGTGTTCCTACCGTCCTACTTTAGAAAAAGGACACTGAGGCCCAGAGACTTCCCTCACTTGGTAAGAAAGTGGTTAAGTTCTGGGCATAAATTCTTTCTCTAGGAGCTCTATATCAGTACTTCAGTGAATTATGAGTTGTTACAATCACCCCGGGAGCTTGGGGAGGAAAAGAGGCTGGTGTCCTCCGTGTGTGTTGAGAACCTGGGATGCAGTGAGCATAGGGCCTTGGCCAAGATGCCTTTAGGAGAAACATGATACCATGTTTTGTTTATTTTTCAAAGAGTTCTTATGAAAGATATTTCCTTGGAATCTCAAAACAATCCTAGCATTAGCTAGGACAAAATGTGGCCTGATCTTATGATTAAACAAAACAAACTGGGACACAGAAAAGGTAAGTAAATGGCCCAAGGTCACAGAACCAGGTTCTAGCAGGCCCAGACAAACACCCAGGCTGAGAACGCCATGTGAGCTTTTAACTAAGCTGAATGTATTGAACAAAAAGAAAAATCATCTTCAACCAGCGGGGACAAGTCCCGGCTCCAATCCTGTGCTTCCAGACCCTTACCTCTAGGCAGGCTGGGATGAACAGGTCTTTTGGAGATGGGTTTCCTTGGGATCTAGCCTGCTTCCAGCTGGAAAGCAACCCACTGGTTCGAGATTTCTCGCAGGTTGTTGGGCCTGTGGGAGACAGAGGTGTTCATAAAGGACTGGTGGTGGGAGCCAAGGGAAAGAGGGGATCCCAGGCTGACCCCAGGTTTCAGGGTCATGGGCCTAGGTGAATGCAGGTGCCCTTCACAGAGAGGTAGAACCTCAGAGGACAAAGACTCATGTGGGACATGCCAGCTTTGAGATGTCAAGTGGACTGTGGATTACACACCGTTGAGCCTCAGGAGAGGGGCTGGGGCTGCAGGTTCAGATGTGAGGCGGTTGCTGAAACTACAGGAGTGGCTGAAACTGCCCAGCAGGTGTACAGAGCGGGAGAACCAGGGTTCCTTCAAAAGTCTCAGCTGTTTCTTTCTACCTGCAAAGCTGTGAGCCTTCCAACTAGGAAGGGCCAAGGTCAGTGCAAGCTTGCAGGCCTGGAGATTTGGGAAATGCATCTGGCTGCGCCCGGGGCCTAGCTGAAGGGCTGAGCCATGGAGTCTCCAGCGGTTGGGCAACCACAGCTGACTAGGCCAGTGATGCCCACCAACGGGGGTCAGGAGGAGAGTTCTGCTGGCTTCACTTACACTGTGGAATCTGCAGAGAGCGGGCAGTCAGTGAGGCAGGGATGAACCCTCCTTTCTCATCTACACACCAGCAGTGCCCTGGAAAAGAGCCAAGGGGAGGACATTCAGGAATTGCACTAGGAACTTACCCCAGAGGGTCCCAAAAACAACTTTCCTTCTTCACTCACAGCAGTGCAAGCCTGGTCGCCTTCTGTCCCCAGTCTAGACCCCCAGTTGGACATTGTCCACAATCACTCTGATGCCCCAGCAACCACCCACTTGTCTTTCAGGCTGGTAGAAGGTCACTGCTCCCGTTACACAGGTGAGATAACTGGAGGCCAGAGAAGCTAAGGAATTTGTCACCAGCTGCTAAACAGGAGCCCAAGAGTCCAGCTCATTTGCCTCCCGGTGTGGGGCTCTGTCCTCTAAAATAAAAAAAAGGGGTGTCACTTGGCCACCTGAAGGTGCCTATCCCTCCTTACCAGTTCCAGCGTGGCACTGCACAGGCTCCCAACTTCCGAACGCATCACATTGTGGCACGTAGGGGCCCAACCGCAGAAGGGCGGGTGCTCCAGCCGAGTCGTCCAGGGAAAAGCGGCGTCTCTGATAGAAGCTTAAGGCTGGAGTCAGGGAAGGAGAAAAGCAGAATATGACCACCTGCTCTGTGTGGGCTCTGTTGCTGAGAACAACCACATATGTCCTGGTTCCAACATAAGGAGGCCTTCTTATTTATTTATTTATTTGACAAACATATCAACCCACAGTATTACAGAGGCTCCTTGCACAGTAGGCAGACACTCAACAGATCGTCCTTTAAGAATAACACTTAGGCTGCAGCTTGAAAGAATATTACAGTAGACCTGTACAATAACTTCCATACAGAAATAATTAGGTCAGTGAAGTATCTTCAGGCACATGAGATAATAGTAATAATAGATAGGCTCTATACTCATATGTTAAGTGTGAGGCACTAGCTAAATACATACCTTAGTTAATTTAATCCTCACAGCAATCTAGAAGAAATGTCATATTATCCTATTTAACAAATGAGAAAACTCAGACACAGATGGATTAAGCAACTTAACCAAGGGTTCATAGCCAGAAAGGGGAGGGGTTGGCCTTGGAACACAAGAGGGCAATCAATGTCAGTTACCCTCGTAGGTTTCCCTACCAAACTCCTACAGATTAGTTTTTAACCCCCTTTGAATCTTTGATATCCACAAAAATCGTATCAGATCTTCACAGCGGCTCCATGAAGCCAGAACTTTTACCCCAGGTGAGGATACAGAGACTCAATGAGGGAGCTTATATGTTGAACCACCAGCCACCCTACTAATGAAACTGCACCTGCACCCACCCTCAGCTTTGAGCATGGCTTTCCCCACCACCAACGTAGTACATAGTATACTCGTTTATTGTGTTAGATTTGTCTCCTCTGCACTAGCATTTAAGCTCTTTGGTGCAGAGATTTGTGTTTATTTTGCAAACAGAGGGGTGTCTGGCTCATATTAGGCACTCAAGAAATCACTGATTGGGAAAAAAGAGTGAATGAATGAATGTATGAGGGAGAGAGAAAGAAGCAAGGATGGGCAGCTGGTGGGACACACATCAGCTTGGTCTGGGTCTTACCAGGCCCAGTCTGATTTGCCCCGACCACCACCCTCCTCCTAGGTGGTCATGAACTGTCACCTGAGCCCTTTCTCCACTCCTGCTGGCACTTGGGGCAGGTTGGGGTTCCTCACCAGGATCCTGGAGGGAGAATGGGTACGTCTGCGGCAGCACTGTTGGCAGTTGCCTGCAGCCCACTGGGACAGTTCTCCCCACTCCCCACCTTTCAGAAACAGGCTTCATGGCTCCAGACAGGAGAGCCTGCAGATCCAAGGATGCCACCAACTCACAGTCTCAGAGCCCATCTGGAGACACCAGGACCCACCTCTGAAGCAGCCCGGTAGAACAGACTGTGTTCTGGAGTCTGCCAGGCCTCCTTCTGAATCCCGGCACTGCGCCTCCTAACTGTGATCACGAACAAGTTGCCCAACCTCTCTAAGCCTCAGTTTCCTCATCTGTGGACTGGGTCTAACACTCACCTAACAGGGCAACTGTGATATTTACATCAAAGGAGCTGACAGGCATTAAGCACCAAGTGCTTGCCAGACCCAGCTGTGTGCATGTACTCCCGTGGCCTTCGCCACCCTCATTAGGCCCTCAGACATGGCTACCATGTTCTAGTGGTCAAAGGCACTTTGCTCTGGGCCCTCAATCCCCAGACTCTCAGGGAAAAGACCTGGCCTGGTCCTCTATGTTCCCTTCCTCTTTTCTCTACAAGCTCAGACATGCAAAGCTGAGCATGTGGCTACTTGGAGAGGAACTTCTAAGCTCGACTTCTAAAGAAAATGCCGTCATGCCATTCAATGACTAATATCAACAGCACCAGTGACGTTGCCTCCCCTTTCTCGACATTTCCCTCCTTGACCAAAGCAGTCACAACTGAAGGGGCATCAATCCTACTTCTCTCTTTGATTACCTCAAATCCTGTCTTTGTACAAAAATGTAAAACAACAGGGTTCTTCCCAAAAGCAGAAGTCTCCGAGTCTCTGAGGAACAGAGAAAAGCAGTGTCTAGGCATAGGGTGAGGGTAGTGGACGGAAGAAAGAGAAAGAATGGAGGAAGGAAGCAACAAGCATGGTTAACCACCATCTACTGAGCTCCTGGTAGGTGTCAGGCACTGTGCCACGCACCAGGGATATGGAAAGAATAAGACACAGTGCTTTGTCCTCCAAAAGAGATGTCTAGTGAGAGAGAGAAGCAGGAAACCAAGATGGCATACGTGAGATTGTCACGTGGTATTAGGAGAACAAAGATCACTGAGACCCAATCCCATGCTGGCAGTAGACACCCTGGAGTGCCTGCTGGAGGGGATGGGAAGGCAGGGAGCTGCCCTCCTGCTGGAGGGATTCTCTTTGACTTGGAGAAGATGTTGTCATGGGAGGACTGCTTTGCTGTTTGGTGACTCAAGTCTGGAAAGCTAGACAGGGAATCAGCTGACACCATTTGACAGGGATGTGGATCCTGAGTAAGATTCAAAGACAGATGAATCATTTGTCCTTGTCAAGTTGATGTGGGGTCAGCGAGAAAACTTGGAAGGGACCTGCTCTCCTGCTAGAGCAGCTGTGAGGTCATGGATGAAGAACAAGGGCTCTAGGATGAGGCAGAGCTAGGCACCGACCTCAGCAATACCTGGAATTTGCCCAGCAGGGAACAGGAGAGCTGAGAGGATGAGCTGGAGGACCAGGTCTCTGAGCTTCCCATCCAGGCCCACTGGTTATCAGTTGTGTGAATTCGGGAAAGTGACTTAACCTCAAACTCCGTTTCCCCATTTGCAAAGAATTGTGGATGGCGATTACACCATCATTCTCCTGGAGGTGTTAGAGGATTAAATGTGAAGATCTGATAATCTACTTAGCACAGTAAGTGTCTGCTCAAAGGTGAGTTTAGAATATTGTTTAGCTGGTTGAGGGCTGTGACTCATGCCTGTAATCCCGGCACTTTGGGAGGCCAAGGCAGACGGATCAACTGAAGTCAGGAGTTCGAGACCAGCCTGGCCAACATGGTGAAATCCTGTCTCTATTAAAAACGTGCAAATATTAGCTGGGCATGGTGGCACACACCTGTAGTCCCAGTTACTCGGGTGGATGAGGCAGGAGGATCGCTTGAGCCCAGGAGATCGAGGCTGTGGTGAGCTATGATTGTACCACTGTGCCCCAGCCTGGGTGACAGAGCAAGACTCCATCTCAAAAAAAAAAAAATAGAATATTGTTCAGCTGTTATTATAGACCAGAGGACTGCAGGTTCGCTGAGCTTACGCCTCTGTCGCATGCGGGTAGTAATTCCTGCTTTTTGGAGTTAGTCTCAGGATCAGATGAGATCAGCGTGTCACAGTTCCTCAATATCGAGGCTTCCTCTCCCCTCCCCCTGTGTGGTGTTCCTGAATCCCTGGAAATGGAGGGAAGCTTTGGAGCAGGCCTTGGGGATTGTATGAGCATTCAGGGGCTTGGGTCCTTCACATTTTAACAAGGATATTTGGGCTTTGTGGGAGCGGCAGGTGCCATCTGAAACCTGTCCTAGGGTAGATTCGCTGGAGAATGAGGGAGCATTTTAGAGACGGGTGCAGCATTCCAGCGTGGACTGGCGCCCCCAAACCACTTTGCCTTTTCTTCCCGTGAACCCACCAGCCTGGGGAAGCCAAACCACAAAGTCCTAAGGATGACTGAGGAGAAACTAATTTAAGCTCCTGTTTTTCCAAAGGGATGCAGTAAGAAAGCTGAACGGCACCGCACTTACTAGACTGAGCCGCCAGGCGAATGGCGTAATCACTCCCGCGCAGAAACTGCTCCGCCAGAGCCTCCCGGGGCGGGAAGAGTGGAGGAAGGCCGAGGTCCTCATTCCTCAGCCGGATTCCCTTGGCCACCAGGAAACTCTCCCCCAGAGGGAACCGAGAACTGTTGGAAGCTGAGACAATCTCTTCCGTTTCCCTAATGAACTGCAGTACAAGGAGCTTCGCTTCCTCACAGGAACCAGGACCTAGGGGAATAAAAATATCCCAGATGGACTCACTCACCACGTGGACCTCCCTCTGACTCCCACAAAGCATGTGTACCCACATACACACACACACACACACACACACACACACACACACTACACACATACCACACACACACCACACACCACATGCCACACACATACACGCCACACAAACACCACACACACAACACACACAACACACACCACACACACACAACATACACATACACACCACCCCCCCACACTACACACAAACACATCAAAACACAACCCACACACACATACACACCACACGCACACCACACACACACCACACAACACACACATCACTCCCCCACACTACACACATACACACCACATACCACACACATACACACCAACCCCCACACACTACACACATACACAACACAAATACACCACACACACACACCACACACACAGTATGCACATACAGATCACGTACACCACACATACACGTACACACACACCACCCCAAACACACCACACATATACACGTACACACACACACCACAAGCACACCACATACATACACACCACACACACAAATACCACACACATACATACCCCCCACACACCACACACACTACACATATAGAGATCACATACACACCACTCCGGTACACAACAAACACCACACACACATACACACACACTACACACACCACACCCATACCCACCACACACTAACACACACACCACACACACCACACACATACACACACATACACACCCCCCACACCACACATACACACACAAATACACACCACACACACCACACACACACATGAACACCACACACACACCACCCCCAAACACATACCACCCACACACACATACACACACGGCACACACAGACACATCACACACACCATACACATATACTACACACATACACACCACACAAACCACCCACATATGCACCATACACACACAACCACACACATACACACCACACACAGTACACACACACCACACCATACACACACATGCACACTACACACACACCACACACAGACACATACCACACACATACATATACACACACACCACACTCATATATACACATACACATACCACACATACCCACACACCACAAACACCACACATGCACATACCACACACAAAAACTCACACAGCATAACCCATATAGAAACACACACACCTCATAAACACCACACACACATACATAAACATACACCCACACCACACACATACACACACTACACAATACACACCCACATATGCGTGCATTTTTGCCTCAGCTATTTCCTTCTCAGCAGCTCTTTCCACAACCTGGAATATTCCTTATTTTGCCTCCACACACTCATTCAGTCACCATTTGTGGAGGGCCCACTGCGTAAGATGAGTAATAGCTCATATTTGCTCCATGCTGTGCATCATTCTTAGCACATCTACACAATCTAATCGATGCAACAGCCCAATAAAATATTCTTATTCTCATGCTACGGATGAGAAACTGAGGCATGGAGAAGTCATATAATGTAAACGAGTTCCCAGCTAGCAAATAGCTGATTCAGAATTTCAATCTAGACAGTCTCACACTGGGAATAGTGATCTTGACTAGCTCTCTCTAACGAAGGATAGACAGATGATGGACGGATGGATGCATGGACAGATGGATGGATGGATGGATGGATGGATGGATGGATGGATGGATATCAAAAGTTGAAGGGAGGCACTGTAGGTTAGTAGAGAGTTATTCCTGTGAAGCGGAAAGAGCGTGGCACTCAAATATCTTTGGGTTCAATTTTTGGGTCATTTATTAGTTGTGCAACCATGGATAATGCACTTAACTGAGTTTCAGCCTCCTGATCTGTGCAATGGGAAATATTGGGGCCTCTAGTCCATGGGGTTTTGTAATGAGCCTTTGAAGTGTTGCAGTTGAAGTGCTTGGCACAGCATCCGGCACATGCTAGCCTTGGCATTGTCACTTAGCAAAATCCACCCTCGCCATATTTACTTAAAACATCACATTGTGAATTCAACAGTGGGGGTGTCACCAGATTCTTTTGATAGCATGGGATCAACAGAAAACAAAAGACTTTGACTTCCAGAATGTGAAGTTATTGTTTTCTTGTTCAAAAGGATATTATCAAATAATTTATTCTATTAATCCCAGGGATTTTGAATCTCTGAAGCAAAAACTCACACTTAAAAACCTCGGCTTGCTCTCCATTTCTTCCAGGATAAAGTGAAAATCTACAACTGGGCACATAAGATCTTTTCAAATCTGTCCCCAGCTGTATGCAGTGGTTCACGCCTGTCATCCTAGCACTTTGGGAGGCCGAGGAAGACAGATCACTTGAGCCCAGGAGTTCAAGACCAGCCTGGGCAACATGGTAAAACCCCGTCTCTACAAGAAATGCAAAAATTAGCTGGGTGTGATGGCACATGCTTGTAGTCCCAGCTACTTGAGAGGCTGAGGTGGCAGGATCGCTTGAGCCTGCTGCAGTGAACTGAGATCATGCCACTGCAATCCAACATAGGCAACAGAGCAAGACTCTGTCTCAAAAAAATTATAATCTGTTCCCAATTTACTATCCGCCTCTTCTTTCATTCCCTCCTGCATCCCCTCCCCTCCTACATCTATAACCTTTTCTCCACCTCACTCACAGTTTCATTGACTCAGTGCATCCTATTGCCTCTCTCGCAAAGGGCCTGCCACATCTGTGACTGGACAAACCCCTCTTAAGATTCATCCCAGTAGTTGGGGTCAAGCTAATCTTTACCCCAATCTTCAAGGAGTTAGTAGCCCCTTTCTCTGAGCACCCTCCACTGCATTTTCCATGTACATACCTCTGCTCCACCATTGCCATTGATTACTTTCCTGATAACATCCTTGGTTTCCCCCATTGGTCTCTGAGCGTCTCAGGGCAGACACTATCCTTTACACGACTGTCTCCCCATCGTATAGTACAGTGCATACAGTAGGCAGTTCATAAACGCATATTAAATGAAGAAAGCAAAATTTCCACCAGGCCAGAGATAGCAATGCAGACTCAAATTCCTAGAGGCCTGAGCCGTCACCCACACATGCATGTAGGAAGTTATTGGTCCCTTCATTACTCACTGTCAATTGTATTAATCCAGCCATCACTTATTAAGTACTTCCTATGTGCCAAGTCCAGCACTTTATATCTATTACTTTTTGTAATTCTTCCAACAAGCCTTTGAGGCAGTTATGTGTTGTAACTCAGATTTTACAGATGACACTGAGACTCAAAAGAGTTAGCCTCTCTCAGGTCACAGAGCAGTAGATGGTAGAACCATGGTACAAGACAGCTACTGTTCTGTCCTCCAGGCCAGTCCTCCTCAAGTTTTTGGCTGTACTGAATTCCCCTGGCAATACTGTAGAAATGCAAGTTTTGATTCAATAGATGGGGCCTGAGATCCTGAATCTTTAACGAGTTCCCAAGGTGAATGTCAATGCCACTGGACTACTTTGAGTATCAAACGCTTTCAATTGTATACCCTTATCGACAAAAGAATTTGAATATGCACCCCCCCAAAATGGGTATTTTTTTATAAGGCATATACACAAACTACTAAAATAATACACTACATGCAGATTTTTAGCTGTTTCAGCTGTTAAACATTTAATTGCAAAAATGAAAATATTAATAGAAATGTGAAAGGAAGATAGAAAATACTGAATAGAGATGGAAGTTCTAACATTTTCTCCCTAATGGATGGTCTTGTATCCAGTCTCTTGTTACTCAATTTAAAAAAAAGCCAATTACTCTAAGTGTAGTTCTAACATTCTCTCCAGCATTCAGACTAAGGTAAGACTAGTCACTAAAGTAATCCCAGCACTTTGGGAGGCTGAGGCAGGTGGATCACCTGAGGTCAGGAGTTCAAGACCAACCAGGCCAACATGCTGAAACCCCGTCTCTATCAAAAATACAAAAAAAAAATTAGCTGGGCATGGTGGTAGGCACCTGTAATCCCAGTTACTTAGGATCTGAGGCAGGAGAATTGCTTGAACCTGGGAGGCGGAGGTTGCAGTGAGCTGAGATCGCTCCATTGCACTCCAGCCTGGGCAACAAGAGTGAAACTCAGTCTCAAAATAAAATAAAATAAAGTTACTAGGTACTTTTGGTTATCGACAACTCATGCTCCTAAAATTACATATAAATAGGACCAAATTTAGTCTTAGATAATTTAAAATTACAGGAATGTCGCCATGTAAGAGACCTGACCACTGGTATGGAGAATGATTCTACCACAAAAACCACAAAAATAAATAAGACTTCTTATCTAACAGGCCAAAATCAATGTGTTAACCTCGAGGGTTCTATTGCTAGAACTTGACATTTGAATGGAGGATTCTTGCATTGTCATCTCTGGGTTGTTCAAAATGCCAAGGGTATTACCGTTCTCATCCCATGGTACTTTCACCCAATGTTTTAAAAACCCAGTTGCTGCTAAAGCCTAAAATTTAGCCAGTATCAAAATAGTCTAATGTATTTTAACATTACTCAGAAAGGTCCAGACAATGCTAAACTTGCAAAGAATGAATTGAGAGATTTCACTGAACGGCTGTCATATCACCTATAATATTAGCAATGGCTGGTTAGAGAGATTTGGATTTGGTGATAACAGTGTTGAACATATCTGGTTGTTCCTTCAAACTGCTGGCATGGCTAAAGGGGAGAAGGCATTTTAACTGAAACTCAGTGTCAGCTTCCTTCTATTTATGGCTCATATATCATAACTTTCCCATAAGTCTACCTGCCACAAAGCTGAATGTATAGACCTCAATTAGCGGCTCTCCAATCAGTTCCTTAGTTAAATCCTTCCAAATCAATTAAAGCCACTTCAGGTGGCACTCCCCTGAGGTCTGCACATCTAGCAGCATTCTATGCAAATAGCAGGTTCACTGTAATACTCATTGGTCCATTAAAAGGTGCACCTAACATAGGAGCAGTTACTAAACATTAACCATAGGAGGACAAGGGCCAGGTCATCTCCACTTTTATAGCCTTCATCAGCTCTAAGATGAAGATGCTTTGCACACAGAAGACATCCAGTAAAATTCTAAGACACCGATTGAAGTAATCAATTATATGAAAGCTTTAAAATATATTGTATCAATCTTGCCAACACCTCACTGTGTCGATGCAGGGAAGTCCCTTCGCCTCTGTGAACCTTGGTTTTCTCAGCCATCTCTAAACTCCATTCCAGCTTTGACACTCAATCCCCTCCCACTAGACATCCTTTATATACATATATATTAAACTCACAGACACACACACACACTTATCTCTTCATATGCATTAGCTCACATGTTGGGAGCTTGCTTGGCTCAGCCCGCGTTCCTTCCAGCTCTTGGCCAGCCTCATCCACACACCAGCAGTTCCGAAGGTCGAAATGTGCCAAAGGAGTGCTGAAGTCTGAGTAGGGCCCTGGGTATCGGCTGAGCTGGCCATTTAGGATCTGCCAGAAGAGGTAGGGATCCAGGAGGACATTCTCCCTGGACGGGGACCGGTTCCCTTCCAGTGCTGCTAGTGGGACATCTTGCAGAGAAGGGTATTGGGACAGCACCGGGAAGACACCTTGCTGGCCAGCCTCATACAGACTCTGAATAAAGAGACCAAAGTTTCCGGAAGCTGCTTCTCTGTAGCTCATGATCTTCACTAGCAGCTCGGCAGGCATCAGCTGCTGGCCCTTGTTCTGAGCCTCCCATCGTTGGTACCACTCGAAGACCTGCTCGGGGGGCCCATCGCATTGCACTTGTCTCCACTGTCCATCGGCGTTGCACTGTGGGATGTAGGTGTCAGAAAGGGTGGGTAGCATGCTGGAGTTAGAGAGCAGGGCCTGCACTGTCCTGAGGAAAACTTGCTCAGCCTGTAATTGACAGGGTGTGGGGCCTGGGGAGGAACAATGAGCAGGTGTTTCAGTTTAAAAAATTTAATAAACTGGAAAGACCAAGATAAAACCACTTAACTGTCCAAACCCCATCTAAAACCTCATATAGCCATAGAAATAACATGAAGCTTAAATTTGTAAATAATATCTAGATAGGCATTGCCCCATGACTAAATCAGCACCATTGAAATCAGTTGGTGATCAGCACTGCAGAAATGTGGCAGTTCTTTAAGGCCAAAGAAATCTCCTTATTTACTCCTAGGTCTGATTAATATTATCTAGGCATTCTGGGATCATTTTTAATATAAGCAGTCAATTTCATCTTTAACTGAAGTGTAAGCATTGGCTAGGAGTGGATTTCTATTGCTGTACTGCATTAGGTCAGGGCCTAAAGAGAGACTCAGGGAACCTGCAGATTGAATACCCACAGACTTACATTTCTTGGGCTTCCCCATTGCACTTCGAGTTCCAGGAATGGCCTGACCCTCAGCATCAACACAGTAACACTCTGAGTTGTAGCACTGGACAGGCAGGAAATATCCCTCACTAGTACAAGCAGGGACAAACAAGCTGGAGCCAGCAGGCTGGCTGCCCATGAGGCTTTGCATGCGAGCCCTTTGCTTTTCACAGTCTGTGGGGCACCTCGGCTGTCCACCTCTCACTCTTGAGCTGGGAAGCTCTTTGCCCCAGGAATCCACACACCAGCACTCTCCGGCAAAGCATTGGACATCTTCATAGCTTCCTTCTGTCGTGCATGATGGGACAAATAGCCTTTCAGGTGTCTGCTCACAGGTCTGGGACCTGAGCACCGTTTCCATCACATCACCTAAATCTCTTGCCACATCTTCTGGCACAGAGATAGCATGTTGCAAGAAAAGAAGGAATTCTGGAAGCTCCAGGAGAGAAGCAAGGAATTTGAGGGCATTTTGGTTCTCCTGTAGGTTAATTTCAAAGCCAAAGCTGCCCACAATTGGCTTATTCATAGCAACATCCTTCTTAGCGGCTTCAGGGGTTCCTGTAGAAGAATTTGAATCTAATCCCACCGAGACTGGCTTGGCCAAATCTTCTAGTCTCCCTCCATTCGAGAAGCTTGCAAGACCAAGTTGCTGGAAAAATTGACTGAAGTTAAATGTGCCTCTTGTGCCAAGGGCTCCAGACAAGTTAAACTGGCCAAGATTCACCAAAAATTTCCCTCCAAAAAGGTTTTGCTGGAGCCTCTTTGGGTTGGTGGTAAACTGAAGGGCAAGACGAGCCAGCCCTCGGGAGGGAAAAATCGCTCGGATGGCTTCTTTGAGAAGACTTTCTGAGACAGAAAACTGTTGGCTCTGTCCTTCCACCATTGGGCGGAGGAGCCCAGAGTCCACAAAGAGCTCTTTGATTGTGGGTGGGCAGGATGTGGCAAATCTGGCTACTCTCGGAGAGGCCCATCTTTTCTCCGGGGAAGAGAACAGGTCGTGCTGGCTGAAGTAGCCTGAGGTCCCAAAGTAGAGTCTGGACAAGGCCTGCTGCCTTTTGGAGGCACAAGATCTGCCTTCAGCTGCATGAGACAAAGTGAAATGGGAGAAAAGGTTTTAATGTCATGAGCAATCCTGAGACAGCTCCTCAGATCTTTCAGGTGGTAAGATGCCAGAACATTCAATCAAGGACACCTACGTTTGAAACCACTTTCTTCTCTGTGTTGTTTTATTTTTTCCTTTCCCCTGAGCTACCTCTGTGGGGTCATTTTGGAGGAGTGACTATTCCAGGTGGCATGACCACTCCCCTAGCTCTCACTAGAGGTTGATCCCTTCTAAGGCAAGTCTTGTAAATACTGGCTCACTTTCTGAAAATCTGACCTCACTTGCCAACTGTACTCGGGTGAATAGTGTCCCCTCCATGCACAGACATGATGTTCATGTCTACAGGGAACCTGTATCACAGAATGTGATTTAGAAATAGGGTCTTTGCAGATGTCACCAAGTTAAGATGATGTTATACTGGATTAGGGTGGGCTCTAAAACCAATGACTGGTGTCCTTATAAGAAGGTCATGTGAAGACACAAAGATGCACACAGGGAAGAAAGCTGTGTGAAGACAGAGGCACAGATTGGAGGGAGGCAGTCACAAGCCAAAGACACCAGGGATTGCCAGCAACCACCAGAAACCAGGAAGGGGCAAGGAAGAATTCTGCCATAGAACCTTCAGGGAGAGCATGATTCCAGACTTCTGGCCTCCAGAACTAGGAGGGAATAAATTTCTGTTGTTTTAAGCCACCTGGTTTGTAGTGATTTGTCATGGCAGCCCTAGGAAACTAGTACACCAACACATTTCTATGTGTATTTAATGAAATGATGTCTTCCAGCATGCATTCTCTCGCTGGAATTCTCAATGGACTTTAATGCCTCACTATGTGCTTTTAGTGTGGCTAACTCCTCCTTGGGGGTAGTCTTGTCTAGGCTAGCTATGGTCTCCTTGAGGGCAAGAATCATATCTGAAATGCTGTTAGTGGTTCCTATAAGAAGTAACATTTTCCTATATTGTAATATATATTATAATATAGGAAAGATAATACTTCCTATAATAGAAAACAATAATGCCCACCCAGTGTACACACTTAGAACATTCTTCTGGGCTTCTTGACCTTTCCTCGAAATTATTAATTTAACAGTGATCAACTCAGCCAACTCTTTGCATGGTCAAGTCATTCTATCTGAACATCCTAGGCTGACTCCAGCCACAATAAGAGAAAAAACATGTAAAATTCAAACACCAAGGGGCTGTCTCAGTTACATAGGTGGATATAAGTAAGCTCCATTTTTCTCCATAAAATCATAACTCTTACCTTTTAACCACCCCGCCCTCAACTTTTAAAATATGTTTTTCCTCTTGATTCACACAAAAGCCAAAAAGAAAGTCAGCCAATTTCCTTCTGTAACCAAGCAACAGAGAAAGAACTGGAAAATGTGGTGGGAGGGGAGAGACTGGCAGCATCAGAGCACGTAACATCCCTCAGCAAGGCCATGTCCTCTTTTAATGGATATTACAGGAAGGTATGGCAGAAATAAAGTTTACTGCTTTGCTTAGTCTTCTGCCAAATTAAGAGCTTACCCTTTCCATCCATTTGTTATGTAGTGTTACCAAAGCAAGGAAATTCAATTACTGTTTCCATGTGGCATTTGTTTTCACAGAAATAGGACCTGATATACCAGAGAGAAAAAGTGAAAATATATGATCCATCTATGCACTTGATAGAGCCATTTATGGTCTTCAATTTAGAAAACCATAGTTCTTCATTTCCACCTGGAAGTTGGACGGCACAACATTCTCTAGGTTTTAGTAGAAATGAAATGTGATTGCAAATGCCTTCAACAAAGTGTCTCCAAATTTTCTTTTTCGACATTCTCACATTTAGCAGATAGAATATAACCACACATCATGAAGAATATTCAAAAGGTTAAGTTGGACAAATGGAATGATTTAACAGGAATTATTGAATGAATGTTAATATACATATATAGAAGCTATAAAAAACCCCTTCATTGGTGTATCACTATTCCTAATCTTTTAAAATCTACCCAGCTTCCCCAAATTGGAAGCTTAGGAATGCTCCTGATTCTGCCCTTCCTCATCATAACATCCTTCAAAATTTCACCAGGAAGAGAAAATGGGGTCTGCCTGGAATGCCTACTAAGAGTTTTCACCGTCTCCCACTGTTTCTGCTTTAATGATAGCTCCATACTGGGTTGAATAGTGTACCTCAAAATTCATGCTCTTACCAGAACCACAGAATGTGACCTTATTTGGCAGAAGGGTCACTGTCGATGGGATTAGTTAAGATGATGCCTGACTGGATCAGGTGGAGCCTTAACCCAACATGACTGGTCTCCTTGTAAGAAGAGGAGAAGACTCGCAGACAGACACAGAGGGAAGATAGCCATGTGGCAATGGAAGCCAAGACTACAGTCATGCTGCCCTAAACCAAAGAATGCACAGATTGCTGATACCACTACAAGCTAGGAAGAGGAAAGAAAGGATCCTCCCCTAGAGTTTTCAGAGGGAGCACAGCCCCGCTGACACCCTGATTTTGGACTTCAAACCTCCAGAATAGACACAATACATTTCAGTTGCTCTCAGATGCCCACTTTGTGGTAATTTATTACCATAGCCCTAGAAAATCAATACAGACCCCATCATCTCTGGAACATGGCAATGACCTTCTAATTGGCCCAGTTGCCTCCGGACTACTGCTTCTTTGAGTCTCTCCTCCAGAATTTCTTTGCCTTATATGCAAAACCCACGATGATACTGTCCAATTTAAAACGTTTCACTGTCTTCACCTGACCTCCAGGATGAAGCCCCCAAGCCTTTGTTAGGATAACAAAGACCTCATTGTCTTACCCCTGCCTTTCTTCAGAGTCTGAAGCACCACCCTATTCACACTCCAGCAATTTTTTTCTCTATCCTTCTTGCAGACTAGATGATCATTAGCATATCGATGCCTATTATTCTGTCCTTCTAATTTTGCTTCTCCTGCTCTCCACATAGAGAACATTTTTCCTTACTCCCCTCCTTCAAGAAACATCTTCTTAGAAGATTCTGATGAAGTGTGGCCTCTTCCATGCATCTTTCCTAAATGCCTCCTTCCCATACCTGCTGCAAGATCGAATGCCCGTCTCACCATGCTCCTTTAGTTACGTGCATGCTCCTGTCTCATGGCACATGGGAACTCAATTCTCTTTTATTTTTCTTCACCTATGAGCCCCCTAATAGTCCCTGAGCTCCCTGAAAAAGCAACGACGTCTGACACAAGACGAGAAACATGTTGGAAGTTAATGATGATAAACTAGTTTTCAGACAGGTTGAGCTTGAAAGGCGAGTGGGGCACACCAGAAGGCAGTTGAATTAATGGGCTCCAGAGAACTTGGTCTGGAGGACCACTTAAGTAATAGGATCCGAGGCCAAAAGAGGAAACCCCCAGAGGAAACCCACCACAAGATGGCGGCTCCCCTTGCTGCCGGGTTCCATGGATTTCCTTCCCCTGGACATCCACGCACCAGCAGGGCCCTTCCGTCTGGCACTGTACCGCCTGATAGTCTCCATTTCGGCGGCAGCTTGGAACATAGGGGTGACCAAAGCTGGTTGCTGTAAACCGCTCCACTTCACATTTTGTGGGGCCTAGAGGAAATCCACACAGTAAAGGAGAAGACAGTGTCAACAATGTTTGGTGTCTTCACAGCATGCACTGCTGCTTACTCTTAATGATTCTTTTCATCTCTGCCCTCACTTTGCTGGAGCAGCCACACAGACCATAGCGACTTTGAAACCCAAGAGGCATCCCCTTAATGGAAACACACACACTGTTGGCAGCTTATTACTTACATCGGAATCTGCCAGAGATGACTGATTGAACTGCGAGGAACCGTCTCTGCAGTATCCGGTACAGGGTGGTTTCGGTGAAGGTGGAAGGAAGGTCCAGACCAGCAAAAATGGTATCATAAATTTCATCCAGTAATAGCTCCAAACCTGAGCAAAGACAGCAAGACTTTCAGGGATGGTCTCATTCAGAAAGGAAGCTCTGACCTTGTTGTGCAAACAGATATTGAGAGAGAGCCTTCACCAGCATCATTAGGCAATAAGTCTGAACAACACTTTAACAGTTTCCAAAGTCAGGGCTGCTGTGGATGGTTGTGCAAGTTGTTCATAGAATAAAGGAGCAGTGCTTATAGAATAAAAGATTAAATCCATCCTGTGCTCCACTCGCCAGTTTTGGGGCTGCATCTGCCCAGAGCGGGGCACTTCTTTCCAGTGTGCACAAAGGCACTATGTAGGCCAGCAGCAGCTGCATTCACCATACTGCAAGATGACAGTTTGCTGAGGTTGTGTCCTCCTCAGTGCCACAGCAGCCTGGCAGGGGTGAGGCAGACACTCTAGCTGTGCTTTACAAGCAATGCTAGGCAGGCTCTCAGACCTAAGGAATCACACTCCCTCCCTTCAGATCACCTGAGGGGTGTCACTCACCTGTCTCAGCCAGTTCCCGCCCTTGGCTGTCAGCACAGTGGCAGTACCCGGACACCTCAGGGAATCTCCTCTGGAAGGAACTGAAGGTCACAAATGCATCTGGAAACCTTGGAGAGAATGAGATTTATGGTCACCATTCATAAAGGCAAGTCATCACAATCTCTTCCTGTAGAAATAAATGTGGCCAAGTCCACGCCTAGTGAAAAGGAATGTCTGCTTTCTTATGGCATGACAGTTGCTTCATGTTTCCTGCAGCAAATGCATTTCCTTTACAAATTAGTTTAACCTGGCTGGAACCAGGCTGGACCTTGTAAAATAAAGCTGTACATAGCTGTCGTCTACTAATTAGCCATTTTCCTCGCTTATGGCATTTGACCAATTTATGCCCATGCATTTGTCTCATAGGGCCAGGCAGAAAGCAGTCAAGGAAGATCGCATTAACTGGCTCCTTTCCTGGAATACAGCTCTCGAGACTAAAGGCCAAGTCTACTTTACAAACATATGGTACATTGGAGATGATCTCATTTTGGGAGATCAAATGACTTCAGGCCCCTTTACAACTTTTCAAAAGCTTGAAAAGAAGCCAGCTGCCACCACAGGAAATTCTTAAGAAGGAAATGTATCCAGTCCCACAGTTGAAAAAAGCACAAATCAATACAGCATCACTAACAAGGGCTATGCATCTCTTTCCATAAAGTGAGGAAAGAGATTCCCTAATCACATCTGGCCTGGCAATTGTTCTAACGAGCTCATCAGCTGGATTCCCTGTCTTAGAAGTAATAGAAAGGTAAGGTATACAAAGCCGTATTGAGAAGTTCTAACCCTGTGCAATGATTTAGCAACCAAAGAGGAACTGTTCATCTTTTATAACATTTAGAGATTTGTTTTCAGGCCCTATATAACCACATAACTTATATATGCGGTCCAAGCATAATGTGTTTCCACCTGTGTCTGAAATATATCTCCCAACAATAAGTTAACAGAAGCAGCAGCTCTGTACACTGATAGGCCAATTGCTGTGCAATCTATTCTAGCAAAATATTGCAAAGAATCTTAATGTCCAATAGTAGAAAATTAAGAAGTAAATTATAGTAAATGCCCTAAATGTAATAAAATGCTATGATTGAGGACAATGCTTATAAACTCTAGCCAAAAGGAAGTGTGTATAACATTATGTAAAAAGGTTAGATTATAAAATGCCATATACATGTATTGCAATTACAACTGTACAACTGAACCAGTATTGGAAGGCAATGTATGGTGTAGTAATTGCTCAGAGCCTGACTTTGAATTTCCATTCAAGTTAATAACTATTACTTAATTTGAATGGAAATGGATATGCAAAACAAAAGCTATAAATGCACCATAGGATTATGGATGAGTTTTTTTCCATGCTATTAATCTATTATTCTGTGTATGCGTGTTAAACAGAATGTTACAGTAAGTGTGTTGCATAACAAAAATTAAAAACTCACTTTGCTTAGTTGCCACTGATAGGGAGGTAGGGGGTATATAATAAAAGTTCATTCTTTAGAGCCTAGGATAATTCAATTTTAAACGTACTAATAACAGTATAATAACAGCTTCCATTTATTGAGCACAACTTTGTAAAAGACTACCTACAAAATGTTTTAATACACATTGATTCATTTAATCCACCTAACATTCCTAAAAGGAAGGTGGTACATTTTAATCCCCCTTTTAAAGATTAAGAAGATGAGGTGTATGGGCCACTGTCTTGAACTAGCAGTGGAAACTGAGATTTAAATCCTGCTCTTACCCACTACATGCTGCCTATCTCTGCCAGTGGTATTATTCAGTGTGTTTTTGGCTGCACCTGGCTTTTGTCCTACACCCTACCCTGCAAGGCATGTGACTCTGTCTGACACTGCTCCATATGCCCAGCACCTCGCTCTTCCTGGCATCTCATAGATGTTGATGACACAAGTGCTGGCCCGAGGTGGATTCTGAAACACATTCCAGTGTGAGGCCCAAGTTTAAATCACTCTAGTTCCATGCTCGGCTAATTCAACCCAGAGACCCACCTCAACGTCCTGGTTCATGGCAGACATGACCTCCAGGGTCTTTGAGCCATCTTCATCCTACGACTTTATGGTCAGAGCCCCTCTCTGGGGGTTTCTGGTCTAATAAACTGCCCAGTACCTGGACCTACCAGTGTTTTTTTCATGGACCTCACTCTTGATATTCCTGTTCTCGCATATTGGAGATCACCCTATCTTCAGCTCTGGAGAGGGTCCTCCCACCCTCCCTGTAAGACCACCCTAAGGCCCGCTACTGCCATCTGCGCTCTCTAGGACTGTTCTTTGCTGACCTCTAGGACAGACACCCTGTGCTGCCATCTTTAATCCCTTCTTGCTAATTCTGTATGTAGTGAGAAGAGCTAATATGATTGTTGCTATTAATTACTATTCATAAAATAATCACAGGTTATATGTATGAACAATCAGAACGAACACTCTCCATATTTGTCTCATTTAATTCTCACAACCCTTTAAAAATCTCCATTTCCCAAATGAGAAAACTGGGATTCTGCGTGATGATGTGACTGGGTCAAGATCATCCAGCCAACACCAGGGACCAAGAATCCCAAGTCCATTTCCAAAGGCCTTCCAATGACAGCAGGTGGCCAAAGACTACCTCTCCAATAGAGCATAGTCCTTTGGGGGCCCTGTCCTGCAATCACCAGTGACTTCAAGTTCTGAATCTTCCCAGTTTCCCGTGTGCCCACAATTTCATTTGATACAATTTGATTCTGTGGCTGACTTCTGAAATGATATCATCATCTATGCATTTTGGACTCCTTCTCCAAAATAATAATTAGCACCATGAAGATTGTTTAACTATTATTCTGCTACTGTCATTAGTGATTTACTGTCATCAGGGAACAGGGACTCTGTCATACTTTTAGCCTCCTCCTTATTAGATCTCCTGCCCCACATCAACCAAAAGAAGTCAAACTACTGAGACCGAACCCAAAGCCCAGATGAAAGCTGGACAGTCTGGCTCCATCGCTAGCCTTGGGCTAGCTGGACCAAAGAATGCCCCCAAAGGAGGTGAGTTTGAGTGGGATTCTAAAGCCGTGAATGGTGATTTGACCAGGAGACAACAGAGGAGGGAAAAACATATCTAGAAGGGTCGTTTACATGCCTCCAACTTCAAGGTGGGAGACAGAACCACAGGTGTGGGCAGCAAGGAAAATAGAGATATTGGTAGTCAGCGAGGGAGGTACAAGTCTGGTAGAGAACGCCAGGACCCAAGATTCGCAGTCTCTGAAATACAGCACCTGAAGATGCTTTTTTTTTTTGAGACAGAGTCTGGCTCTGTCGCCAGGCTGGAGTGCAGTGGCGTGATCTCAGCTCACTGCAACCTCTGCCTCCCAGGTTCAAGCGATTCTCCTGCCTCAGCCTCCCAAGTAGCTGGGACTACAGGCACCCGCCACCACACCCAGCTAATTTTTTATATTTTTGGTAGAGACAGGGTTTCACCATGTTAGCCAGGATAGCGTTGACCTCCTGACCTCGTGATCTGCCCACCCTGGCCTCCCAAAGTGCTGGGATTACATGCGTGAGCCAGCACGCTGGCCCTGAAGATGCTTTTTATAGGCACTGGACTTTGGAAACCACTGGTCCTTCAGCAGCAGGACATTGTCAAGTCCGATGGTCCCCTGTGGCATATGGTGTTCTCCCCTTCATGGGGACCTGAGGATCTGAGGAACCAAGTTCCCTCCATCATCAATGGAAGAAAACATTGTGATCCCTGAGAAACTCTTATTTTTATCCGGTAGAAACCAAGTAACTTAGGCTATTTTTTCTTTTCTTTGGTTACAGGGAGCTCAGAGTCAAATATGCAGCCCCTCACGTTTGTTATGACTTTGTAGAATGAGTGATGTGGGCCAATCTTTGCCTTGCCTTATTCTGATTTTCTACTTTTATTTTGTCTTCCTCATGATTCCCTCTAATTTCCATTTTTATCCTGTTTTGGGCATATCAGAAGAAAGGAGTAAGATAAAATCTACATAATATTTAAAAATTAAAAAGTAACATATATTTTGGACTACCACTCCAACAAAGCAGTCTTTCAGGAGCCCTGCCGTGCAGTCACCAATGAGTTCAAGCTCAGGATCTTCCGAATTTTCTCTGTGCCCACAATCCAGTGGAAAAGGGCATTTGCCTTTTGTTGAATAAAAAGCAAAATCTCAGGTAGCCACAGAAGAATCCTCAAGAAAGCAAATGCTAGCGGAGAGGCAAGGGGTGGCATTTCTGAGTTTATGCTCAGATTATGGCCAGCCTAGACGGAGAAATTACAACCAAAGCTCAGAGGAATGCGAAATTCTGGTCTCCACTGGGCATCTGGTCTTGTTCATTTTCAGAGTACGATTCCTGCCTCCGGGCTCAGTCAGATTCTCTAACGTCTCCCACAGGCAGTTATTTAGAAATCTAAACACTGACTCACAAATGAGCCATGCATTTCATTCTCTCCTGCACTAGGGAGGGTGCTCCTTAAAAGAAGACGCCGTACCGGGTGCGGCAGTTCACACCTGTAATCCCAGCACTTTGGGAGGCGAGATGGGTGGATTACTTGAGGTCAGGAGTTCAAGACCAGCCTGACCAACATAGTGAACCCCATCTCTACTAAAAACCACTGCAATCCAGCCTGGGTGACAAAGTGAGACTCTGTCTCAAAAAAATAAATAAATAAATAAAATAAAATAAGAGGGGGCCATAGCCTAGCAGAGCACCTGATGCATAGCCAACCACCGCAGGTGTCTGTAGTGAGGGTGATCTGGTGGTTCCACAGTGAGGATTTCTCCATACAGTACCTTCCACATTCTGGTTACAATGCCCCTTTACCATATATTAAGACACATCTGGTCCTTCTTCCCACTGGGCAATCTGGGTAGTATGGGTGGCTAAGACATTTGAAGTTAGACTGGTTGCTAAGAAGTTTGAGTGTGTTTAGTCATTAAGGACAAGGGTTAATAAAGAAGTCAATTAACTCAGATCATTAAGGCTTTGATAATGGCATTAGCCATGCTTGAAGGCTCTTAAGACCTTTACTTATAATCTGCTTGGTCAGAATGTGTGTCCACAGTTAATGGTTGGGCTAGTGCAATGTGAAAGATGGGGCATGAGTCAGAAGGACCAGTGAAGCTTGCTCCCCATTACAACATGGTTCTTTAAAATTTTCCAGCCAAACAGATATTGTAAGCAGTGGCCTTCTTGAAGGGCAAAAGGACCTACTTCAGATGGGCAAACACCATTGCCAAATTCAAGTGCAAACCATCACCTGGCACAAAAATAACTCACAGCAACAGGTCAGTGAATGAGCTGCCCACAGGATTCCAGCCTTCTGGTAGCCCCAGGGAAGTAATTGCGTTCTGTCACTTCTCCATTTGAATTTTCCCCAAAAATCCCCTTAGATTCAATATTCCAAAACAAAGCTTGTGGCTTTTCCTTTTCAAATTTATCCTCAATAATCCATCCAGAAACCAGACTTAGGAGTCATTCTTTACTCCCCCCGACCCTCACCTCCATATCAATTCCTTCATCAAATTCTGTGGGTTCCATCTGGTAAATATCCCTCCAGTCTCACCCCATCTCTCGGCTGTCCTCTCCGACGCTTGCTCTATGTCAATATTGTTTCTTGCCTGGACTAGTGCAGTAGCCTCCAAACTCGGAGGGTTGTCTCCTTGCACACACTCTGCTCTCCCCTCACCATTCCATTCTTTCAGAAATCCAAGTCTGATGGTGATTATGGTATACCCCTCCCCAACCCCAGACTTCAAATGCTTGCTGCAATATTGAAACATACTTACATTGAAAAAAAATAAATTACTCTTTGCTATCTGAAATTCAAACATAACTTGCCGTCTCGTATTTTACCTGGAAACCTGAGTTGCTAAGCTTAGGCCCTCTGTATGGCCTCCAAGGCTCCTTCCACTGTGCCCAGAGGAGTCACTGGGCCAGCGATTGCCCAGGTCTACTTAAGTGTCGGAAAATCCCTGATTACAGCTGGGCTTCCAGTAACCAACCACTCAACCCTTCCCATGACCTTTCAATACCAGAATTTGCTCAGAGACATGCTTGCTTACAAAATGAAAAGGATCCCATTTCAGGAGTAAATTTTTGTGTTTCTTTTAAACAAAGGATGCTTAGTTCTGAACTTTTGCATTTAACTCGACTGCCCTCTTGTGGAAATGGCTGTGAATTGTACCTCAACCTCAATGTGGCACCCACCCTCGGATCATTCACCAGTTGCTTAAGCACAGATTCCAGACCTGCTGCATGCAAGGCTCTATGCCATGCACTGGGGGAACAGAGATGAGTTACATTATGTGGGATACTAAAAGGAGCCAGACAGTTCTAGCACCTAAGCTTATTAGCGTGAGTTCATTTACCTCTGTGTTTCAGTAATCATTTTTATAGTAGGGACAATAATTATCTAATTATTTCTGTAAGTATTAAGGTAGGTTAAAGGATATAAAATTCCCTATATATAGTAAGCAGTCAGGTGATCTTGAACTGAGAATACGTTGGTTTGCAGCAATGAGCATCAGTAAAACTGGCTGTTTGAGATTTATATGTGCTCGCAGGCAGGCCAGGTTTGGAGGGAAAAAATCTAACCTATGTTTGCTGAAGCTGGCTGATGCATGAGAATTCCCTACGGAAGTATAGTAATTTCCAACTTTGTAAATTTGCACCCATGGTTTCATAGGTGAGGCCTCATCGAATCTTCACTATGATGTAATGAGCAGGGCATTGTCCTCCATTTGATGGATGGGAACACTGAGGCTCTGAGAGAGTAAGCGGCCAGGTCACTGTGCTAAGCAGTGGCAAAGGCAGAAGACAGGACCAGGCAGAAGGCAGGACCAGGCAGCTCATATAAATGGATGAGGTAGGCAGGGTGTGGCAACAGAGCACGGAGGGACCTGGAGCACAGAAGGGCGTGTCCTTGGTGTAAAAAGAGCAGCAGAGCCAGTGTCTTGATGCCACCAGTGAGTGCGTGTGTGCAGCTTCCCACCCTTGTTCTTTAAAATCAGGAATTCAGAATTGTGTGTTTTAGGTTGAACATATGAAACTGCTCATGTTCAACTACTTTTTAACCTACAAAAATGAAAATTTCATGTGGTATAACCTAATAGAAGTTTCCAGTTTTTAAGATATGATGCAGTTCCAACAAAGTCTGCCTAAGGGACAGTTCGGCACACAGGCTGCTAGTCTGAGATTCCTCCTGGCACAGCCCATGAGAATTTCCTCCCTCACACAGGGAAAGAAACTGGTTGTTTTGGAAGCCAGCCACAGAGAGGCTCAAGTTCTCCAAGAGAATTCATATCAGTCTTTGCAGACTAGTATTCATTTTTCTTTTTAATCCAAATGGTTCAATTACATCTGAAGTCTGCATGAACCCTTTACAATAAACAAGTGGCCACCGTGGATGACCAGAAGCTACCCTGGTTATTTGGATCAAGATCTGTAATTCCTCTCTCTGTTTATATCGTTATTTACATTTTTAAAGTTATTCATAAGTGCACATATACACACAGTTTACAAAAATTCACAAATATAATGATATCCATGCTTTTGGGAATGTTGCCTTTTTTCCTTTTCTGCAGATCCCCTTTCTGCCTCCTCTTTATTTATTTATGTTTTATTTTATTTTATTTTTTTCTTTTGAGACAGAGTCTTACTCTGTCACCTAGGCTAGAGTGCAGTGGCACAATCTCGACTCACTGCAACCTCTGCCTCCCGGGTTCAAGTGATTCTCCTGCCTCAACCTCCTGAGTAGCTGGGACTACAGGTGCGCACCACCACGCCCGGCTAATTTTTGTATCCGTTTTAGTAGGGACGGTGTTTCACCATATTGGCCAGGCTGGTCTCGAACCCCTGACCTCATGATGCGCCCACCTCGGCCTCCCAAAGTTCTGGGATTACAGATGTGAGCTACTGCACCCAGCCTTCTGCCTACTCTTTCTTCTGCAGAGCAGCCCTGGCCCTAAAGCAGCCTGGGATGACCATGTACTGTATGCTCCTTCCTCATACTCTGTGCTCACATAGTCTTGTGCAGAGACCTGCATAGTAATATAGTCATATAAGCATGTATAAAGAATCTTTTTGCTTATTTGTTCTTTAAAAATTAAAGCATATTATATTTTCTGTGCTTTGTATCTTGTATTGTATTATCACAATATACTGTGGCCTCCTCTCCAGGTCAAATGTTCTAGCAGCTCTAATGCAGTCTTTTTAATGGCTACATAAATAGTTATGGCAGATTCACATTTATTCAGCCAGCCACCTTTTGATGACCACTTTATTCCCAGTTTCCTGCTACAATGAAAAATGATGCAGTAGGCACCCTAGCCCATATGCCTTCACATTCTGATGTTTTACATTTCATTGGCCAGAGGCCACATCTATTTTTCATTAAATACCGATTGCCAGTTTGCCTTGTTAAAAAATGCCGTGGCACTTTACATGCCCAGCACGGCTCATGAGAATGAGGTGGCTCTTAATTCCTTATCATGCTGCACGCATGACACATGGAGGCCCCCAGCTCAAGGTGAGTGTGGGCTTCGGCAGGTGATGGCCCAGTGACAGGCACACCCCGGCTCCCCTTACCTGTTGTAGCTGTGGACCAGATCAAAAATCATCATGTCTGTGGTGTTGACAAATTTGCACTGGACAGGCATAAACTCTCCCTCTGCTGAACACTGGGGTGGTGACTTGTCTCCCACCCCGTGGAGAAGACGACGATTTCTTATTTCACAGCTCCTTGGACCTAAACATTTTCATGAAAAAAAAAATTCTTATGTACGAGCAGACCCATGTTTCCGCAGTTGAGCAGCATATACAGTCATGTGTCCCTTAGCAGTGGGACGAGCTCTGAGACATGCGTCGTTCGGCAGTTTCCTCGTTGTGTAAACCTCATAGAGTGCACTTCTGCAGCCCTGGATGGCTTGCCTACGGCACACCTGGGCTGTACGGTCTAGCCTAGTGCTCCTAGGCTACAAACCTGTACAGCATGTAATTGTAATGAATACTGTAGGCAATTGTAAGACAATGGCATTTGTGTATCTAGACATCCCTAAGCATAGAAATGGTACAGTACAAATACAGTATAAAAGATAAAGAATAGTGCACTTGTATGGGGTACTTAGCATGAACGGAGCTTGCAGGACCGGCAGTTGCTCTGGGTGAGTCAGTGAGTGAATGTGAAAGCTAAGGACATTCCTGTTCACTATTGTAGACTTTATCAACCCTGCGCACTCAGGCTACACTAAGTTCATAATTTTTCTCTCTCTTCAATAGTAAGTTAACCTTAGCTCACTGCAACATTTTTACTTTATACATTTTTTAATTTTTTAAAACTTTGGACACCTTTAAAACACTTAGCTTAAAACAGGAACACATGGTACAGCTGTACAAAAATATTTTCTTTCCTTACATCCTTCTTCTATAAACTTTTCCCCATTTTAAATTTTTGTTTTACTTTTAAACTTTTTTTTGTTAAAAATGAACAGATACACACACACATTAGCCTAAGCCTGCTCGGAGTCAGTATCATCATTACATCACTAGGCAATAGGAATTTTTCAGCTCTATTATAATCTTATGGCACCACCATCATGTATGTGGTCCACTGGTGACCAAAACACCCATATGCAGCACATGGCTGTGCTTGCACTATACACGTGACAGTTAGAGACCCACGCAGTGACTTGGGTCTGCAACAGGAGACTCACAACGTTCAATGAAATCCTGCTCATGTTTCTAATGATCAGCCAGCAAATATGGCTTGTCTACCATATGGAAATATGAGAATAATAAAACCTTCCCTTTGAAGCTTTTATTTTCCCTACTGTGGACCTGGTTCTCTGCCCATTTCGGCTGCAAACCCTAAACGCTTTGGATCGCAGTGAGGAAAGCTTCAGCCCCTTCCCAGCTCTAGGGGTGCAGGCGCTCAGTGAAACTCACATCGCTTTGGCCTCCCCAGCTGGCGGGTCCCGTACACCTCCATCCCCTCTGCATCCACACACCAGCACTGGACCTGCTGCACGTCACACTGGACAGGCATGTAGTCCCCTGAATCCTGACACTGAGGGAGGTAGGAGGTGTCTGTGCTGTTAATGTAGCCACTCAGCAAGATCTGCTGTTTCTGTAGCTGACAAAATGACAGACCTGTGGGTACAAGGAGCAGTGTTAGATAGAACTGCAGGGAAATTTCTAGGGACTGAGGCCAGGAAAACTCATGCTTCCTCCCCAGAGCGACACAGCTGAGAGGGTAATGACACACCCAGGGACACTCAGTGATGGGGTGGCAGCCACAGAACAGGCCTAGCTAGTATCCTGTGGACTGAGTTAGGGAAGGGCAGATCTCGCTGGTGCCACATCAATCAGTCAGGTACCCCAGAGCACAGTACTGTGGAGGGGAGATGGGATCGAGTGCAGGCCTTGTATTAGCAGAGCTTTTCTGAGTCCAGTTTTCTCCCCGGGCTCGCTGTGTAACCCTAGGGAAGCTGCTTCACCACTCTGAGTGAAGGTTAGTGACATTAACTGCAATGGTTTCAGCATTTGTCCCCTCCAAATCTCATGTTGAAATCTGATCCCCAATGTGGTAGGTGTCTGAGTCCTGGAGGTGGATCCCTTATGAATAGAGGAATGCCTTCCCTCGGAGTGAGTGAGTTCCAGCTCTATTAGTGTCCATAAGAGCTGAATGTTAAAAAGAGCCTGGCACCTCCACCCTCTGTCTCTCTAGCTTTCTCTCATCACGTGATCTCTGCACAGATGGTTCCTCTTCCCCTTCCACCATGAGTAGAAGCAGCCTGAGGTCCTCACTAGCAGCAGAAGCTAGTGGCATGCTTCTGCACAGCCTGCAGAACTGTGAGCCAAACACATCTCTTTTCTTTATAAATTATCTAGCCTTAGGTATTTCTTTATAGCAACACAAATGGACTGAGACATTAGCAACGATCACCCCCTATTGAATGCCTGCTGTGTGCCTAGTGTTTACACGTGTTCTAAGTCCTCACAACATCATACAAGGCAGATGCTATATTCATGTTACAGATGAGGACCCATAGCTCAGTGAGGATACCTGACTCAGCCAAGCTCACACAGCAGGAGAGTATGGGGTCAGCATGCTCCCATGACAGCCACACTAGATGCATAAAACCAGTGCCCCAAACACAGCTTTTAATTCATCAAAGGATAGTTTTGGTTTTAGGTTCAATTTCCTCATTTTGAGGTGGTTGCCTTAAGTTAACTGTTGTTTTAGGGTTATGACATGCTTTAAATGGGGACTGTGTTTCTTTGATTACTCACTACAATAATTATCTTAACTGGATAGCTTTGACCCAAGTCTTAAATTTTAGAAACACCTCACACTACAGGTGAGAAGGCACTTGGTATTTTTCTGGTGACTTTCTGATTTCAGGAGACGTTGATATCTGTTCACCATTGTCTTCTCAGCACCAGGCACAGTGCCTGGCTCATGGGAGGAACTGGGTAGATATTTGTTGAACAAATGACTGGACTTTCACAGTGGCCCTGCAGGAAACAGGGCCTTCCACGGCTTGCAAGGAATGATTCTTATTCACAGAGGAGAAGCCAGCAGCCCAGAGGGAGGACCTGCTCAGTCACCCACCCAAACCCAGTGCTCATTCCTGGAAGTGAGTTGTCCTAGCAGGGTCCCTCCAAGGGATGTCCCCCATTCCCACTTACAAACCACAGGCCGGCCTGGCTGCCTGCTGCCCAGCACTTCGCTGCCATCGGCACCCACACACCAGCAGGAGCGGCCGTCGTTCTGGCACTGGACAGTCCTGAGGAGGAGACAGACCAGGTAACTCTGGGATGGGCCCCCAAAGCCACACGCTGGCTCCCACCGAGGCTACTTTTCTTCTTCGTTTCAATTCTTCCAAGTTTTGGTTTGTATAAATTAGGGAAAGAGTGGAGTGGAGAAGGGTGGCTGACCTGGGAATGGAAAAGCCCCACTTTTCCTGCCTGGCTAACACCTGCTCTGGCTCCTGCCCCAGCCATTCATTCACCACCTGTCCAGCCTGCCAGCCCCGAAGCAAGTGATCCACCCTGGAGTGCAGGGCTTCAGCCACATCCACCAAGTGTCCTCAGTCATTATGAGGCTGCAGAGGGTAAAGGCAGTGCCCACACTGTATGGATAGGGAGTGGGGACTTGGGGGTGGGATGTTAGTGGGGTCAGGGGCCGGCAGGGTATAGTGGGAAGCACATGGGTGGGGTCAGGCCAGGTCATAGAGTTGACTCCTCAGAAATCATGACTGAACTGAGACCTGCAGGATGGTCGGAGGTATAAGAAAGTAAAAGATATTCTAGGTAAAGGGAACAGCGTATGCAAAGCCTCCTGAAGAGAGGCCAGGTTTGAAACTGCAAGAGCCTGGAACAAGAGACTTGAGAAAGGGAACATAAATTAGGCTGGGGAAAGTGAGACTTCCTCCTTAACTCCTTCCTTACTGTTCCAGAATTCCCAGAGATCTAAGCGTCTCTGTACACTGGTGGGAGGTTAGTACACATTAAGAGTGTACATAAGATAGCGACAAGGAGGGATGTTTCACAGATGTTTCCCAGAACGCAGTCATATAGATGGAGTTCCCCTGATTCAACATGACTGGAATAGCACAGGGAAATTTCAATTGCCTGCACAGTGCAATGGATTCCTGTCTATTCCGCAGGGAAGAATTGTCTAGATTATTACCACACTCACCACAGAGAGGGTCTCAGGCCCCAAGTCTGCATTAGGGCAGCTGGAGAAACCCCTTTCAGAGCGAAGCTCAGTGAGGAGACAGCGGCCCAGAAGCCCAGAGGCAGCCTAGAGAGCTGGTCCGGGCAGGGTCAGCGGCAGCTAAGGACTGGGAAGTCAAGGCAGCCTCTGCTTCCACCACCCCAGCTTCTCAGGAGGATACTTGGAGGAGGGAGAGGTCCCAAAGCACAGATCATTTGACACCCCCCTCAACTCTGCCCCACCCCCACACACGTCGTTTATTCAAGCCATCACAGAAAGAGTGATGTCAGGAAGAGAAGGGAGGGCAGCGGGAGGATGAAGCATGGATTGGGGTTCACGTGGTCAGATTGTCCAGTGTTGATCAGCTTGGGGAACTGAAAGGCAGGCACCTCCAAATGACAGTGACCAAGCCTCACAAGCACAAAGGAGTTGTAGGGCAGAGCTTGGGAAGAGAGGGGAAAGCACGAGATGCTGTTTATGGCATCTTGGACCTTGAGAGGTCCAAGCCTTACTGACATAAGCTGCTGCTGACATAAGCCTTACTGGAAGCTGCCGTCCTCTGCGCACTGGGGCACGTAGTCTGCTTGCTTCAGAAAGGCCCTTTCCCTCTGCAGCTCACAGGGACGAAGGGGCTGGGCATCCACCTGGTACTCTAGGAAAAGAAAAGTGATTCATCAGAGAAGAGTGTGGACTGGCTGCCAGGAGAGATGGGCTCTCATAAGCACGGGTGCTTTTCCAGGATTATCATCATTACCTATGACAGTCTATCTTAAAATTTGGCAGCTAAGCACACTTTTTTCCAGTATGACATTAACTCATTCAATGTGCAACATTCCCCTAAGAGGTGACAGGCAGTATATCCTTGTCACTCATGAGACACCAACTCTCAGGCAGTGAAAGTCGTCTGCCCAAAGTCACTTAGCTGGCAAGTGAAGGATTCCAAAATCAATGCTGGGACTACACATTCCCCGCCCACCCCCACCCTGCTGCAATTCCCGTGAGGCTATTTGGAGTAAGTTAGAGAGCCATAAGGAAGTTCTTGAATCTATCAAGCCATGCCCTGCAGATGTAGCACCTTCCAGATACACGTTGAAATACAAATTAATTAATAACGTACATGACGTATTCTCCATTGAGAACTCTTGTAACACATAGGATCCTACCCAGAAATCACAACCACATCATGAGGTATGTGTTATTTGTTTACTTTTTAAATTAAAAAAAAACAAAAAACAAAAAAACAGAAGCTTGGCACTTTGCCCCAAGTCACACGGGTTAGTGGCTGAGCCAAGGACAGAACTTAGGGCTATTTCACTCCACAAGTAGATTTCTTTTTCCATAGCTTCTTAAATACCTCTTATGGATGACACAGACTTTGGAATAGCTAAGGGGATAAAAACCCAAGGTCAATGCCAAAAGTTTGCCAAAATGGCAGGGCGAGGGTGACCTAGAATTGAATTAGGAAGATCAGCCACATTTCCCATCTCTGCTCCATCAATCACTAGCTCTGTGACCTCAAGTAATTCAGTTTGCCTCTCTCTAGATCTGCCTCTTTATCTGGGGAAAAAAAAAAAAAGGCAAATTACTGACTTGTGGGCATTTGTGAAGATTAAATTCGATTGCATCTGTTCAAAGGCCCAAGGCAGAGCCTGGCTGACACTGGAGCTCCCTCCCCATGTCTGGCTCCATGGCCTCACAACTTACCAAAGATATTGGCCGACACCCAGCAGACGGAGGCCAGCAGGCTGAAGATCTCCAGGACCAGGGCCATTTTCCTGGACCTTCCCAGGAGGAAGGAGGAGAAACTACTGCTTGCCCTAGGTCCCCTGGCCAGGGAGCTTTTATAGAGCTGCCGTTGGCACTTTCCTTCCCACCCACAGGTCCTCAGTGAGGCAATGCCCCATCCTGTTTTCTCTGCTGGTCACAAGGAGCTCCCTCCACCTGTGTCTGCTCCTTCTGAGGGCACTCGTGTGGCCAGTGGAGCATGAGGATCTTGTCTAAACTGTGGGGGAACAGAACTGGGTGGGGTGACTTCAAAATCTTTCTTTATGGGTAAAGACCAAAGCTCTGTATCCTTGGAGGCAACAGGCTCAAGCCCATAGTGAGGGAAAAGCAATCGTTTGTTCTTTCCTCCCCACCCCCAACCCTTTCTCCTTCTCTTTCCTTCCTTTGTTGCCTTTCTTCCTTTCTTCCTTCTTTCCTTCCTTCCTTTCTTCTTTCCTTTCTTCCTTCCTTCCTTCCTTTCTCCCTTCTATCCTTCTTTCCTTTCTTCCTTCCTTCTATCCTTCTTTCGTTTCTTCCTTCCTTCCTTCTTTCCTCCTTTCTTTTCTTTCTTCCTTCTTTCCTTCTTTTCTTTCTTCTATTCTTTCTCTAACAACATTTTAGAGCTCCACAGTAGCAGGCACCTAATCTAGACAATGAGGATATGGCAGAGAACAAAACAGGTAAAATCATGCCCTCATTAATATAGACTGTGAAAACTTTAGTGAGGGAAGCAAAATACACACACACACTCATATTCATATTTCTATTCTTCTCCTCTCTTTCCTAGGACCTCAGACTTTGTCAACAAAAAGAAAGCAGGAACTGTGTATTCCACAGAAATCCTGTATGTAAGTTCGGTTTCTCCTGGCAAACAAGGCGTCCTTCCTTCAGTCCTGTTCCTGTGAGACCTGGGAAAACTCACCTCATCTCCCTGAGCCCCAGCCTCCTTCTCTAGAAAGCAAAGTTAAAAGGAGAATAATAATACGTCCCTATTTGTTAAGGTATTTGTAAGAGAATAAATAGATATGAAGAGCACATGCTCACTAGATGCGAGCAGTTATTGTTATTATTATTGATTTTCTTATTTTGCAAAAGCATCATGCCAGGGAACAGCAAGTATTCAGAAGACCAACCCAGCCGGGTAAGGAGCTAGTGACAGATAGGGTCAGGAACTGGCAGGTAATGAGGGCAGCTTGCTGAGCCTGGCACCTGAGGAGAGATGGAGGGACCTGTGAGAATCTGGAGGACATGGTCCCGGGGAGAGTGAAGGGCAGGAGGACAAGCTGGAAAGTAGAAGAGACTCCAAACCTTGGGGGAAATAAAGGGGCTGATATAGCTGCTGTGCCGTAGATGGTACTACCTTCCACAAATAGGGTTATGAATATTATATGTGTTAAGATATGCAAAGTGCTTAAAACAGCATTTGACACATAGTAAGTACCCAGTGTTAGCTACTGTACTAGTCTGCTATGGGTGTCATCACAAAGTATCACAGACTGGGTGGCTTAAGTAACAGAAATTTATTTTCCCATAGTTCTGAAGGCTGGAAGTCCAAGATCAAGATGTCAGCAGTGTTGGTTTCTTTGAAGGCTCCTCTCCTGGGCTTGCGGATGGCCATCTCCTCCCTGTGTCCTCACTTGGTCTTCCCTGTGTGTGTGTTGGTGTCCTAATATTTATTTCCTTTAAGGACACCAGTCATATTGGATTAGAGCCCACCCTTGTGACCTCATTATGTATTTAATTACCTATTTAAAGACCCTACCTCCAAATGCAATCACATTCTGAGGTCCTGGGTTTAGGACTTCAGAATATGGAATTGCAGGGAGGACACAATTCACTCCATAACAGCTACTGTCATCATTGTTGGGTTCATGATACAAACTAGAGAAAGTAAAACAAAACAGTCATTTTAAGTGTCAGGGTGTGGGATTAAAAACAGGTGAAACCCGTGCTCTGCCCATCCTTCCTGGGGACCATATGTGCCTGGAGCTCCCACCTCTCTCTCTAGCTCAGTCTCCAGCCAGCCTTTTTTGAGCTTAGGTCCACTCTGCCTGGACACCCTACAGATATTTCAAATTCAACACATCCTAATCTGAACTCCTCAACCTTTCTCCTGACATCACACCATTGGCTGTCTCTGTGATAGCAAATCCAAGCCCCATCCTAAGCCTCTCTCCTCAAGTCTTATCAGCCTCCAGGTCCTACCAGGCTGCTGCTCATTTCTACTTCTTGGGTCCTCGCCTCCTCTGCATCCTCACTCTTCCTGCCTCCATCACATCCCCTCAGCTCAGAACCAGCCAGCCAGAATAGCCTGTTGTACTGTCCCTCACCAGGGTTTCCCCACCAGCCGCAGGGACAGTCCTCTAAAATATGACCATCTATGTCACTTTGTAGATTCTACAAAAAGAGTGTTTGGATCCTGGTGAATCAAAACACAGTTTCCATTCTGTGATGTGCTGATGGGGATGGGGACTCAGCCAACAGATGCTCAGGAGGTGTCATGGAAGGGAGATCAATTCACCCTGGGGAGTGGGAGGACAACTTGGATTAAGACCTAGATGTTAGGCAAAGGTGAGCTGGGGAGTGTATTGACATTTACTGGAAAAGGCGATACAAGAGGAAGAACTTACCTGCCTGACGCCCTGCTGCCCCATTACATAGGCCAAGTTCACCCCAGGCTATGGAGAGCCGGCAGCATCCTTCTCTCTACAGCAATATAATAAGCACAGCATTGTGCAGTCCATGGTCATTTCTCCATTTCTACGTGCTCTAAAGCAGATAAATCTTAGAAAAAATTGAATGCGGTTAAAGATTTACCACAAACCTCACTCACCATGCTTCCCATTGCCCTAAAATGCATGCATAGAGCTTGCACAGGTTGGCTTCTGTGCTGAATCATTCTCGCTGGCCTCGTCCCTGAGAAGCAACCCACAGAACCATGCCAGAGGTGTCTCTGCTTCACTGGGTTTGGTGCTTTAGGAACTCTGGTCTCAGGGTTCATGAAGCAGGCCAAGATATCACTGGAATGAAGAGTACTACGAGAGAGGAATGGCAGGCCTGTGAGCTGACTCCACGTCAGACCCCACCTGGAGAAGCAGCAAGGCGTTAGGAGCCTGTGGGGGAGCACTCAGTACTCCGAAATGCACAGGCTGCCTTCAAAATCCATGCAAAGAGCTTCCCTCCATACGCAAAAGCAGAGGTGCTTCTCTCCACTCAAGAAACAAAGCAGCAAGCTTCAAGAGAGTCGAGCCAACGTGTCACTTCCACCACTCTGAAACCTCTTTCTCATAATGACTCAGCTACTGGTCCCTGCTTTTACCTCTTCTCCACTGAGCTCTGAGAACATACAGGCTTCCACAACGACTCCACATGGCAATGTCCTAATCTTTCTTCACCAACTTGCTCCTTGCTCAGACCTCCATCACTCTGGCAGACTCTTCATCGCTGGCCCTGCCACCTCTCCCAGTCTCCTTGGCCCAAAAAAACAACTGCATAACCTTCTCTTTCAGCTCCGTCATTCTTTAATACTAAGGTGCTTCATATAATAGGTGCTTACTGAAGATTTAGGGGAAGATGGAGAGTAAGAGGAATATGGGGGAGGAAATGGCTTCAAATGCATCATCAGGCACCACTGTTTCTGACATCCATCTATCAGCTGTCATGCACCACAAGGAATTGCTTCCCAGTCATCTCTCCTTTAGTCCAGCCTGCCACTATATTGCTGGATCCCTGCTACCACTTATGGACAGCTTCTCCCCATCCCCCACATACCCAGGGACACAAAACCACAACCCTTCTTCTCCTAGGTTTCTATGGCAATAATAAACATTTCTGGTTCTTGGTTTCTCACCCCAGAAAGATGGAGTGAAAAATACACTTTTCCCTATACCTCCTACTAAGTATAGCTAAAAACCATGAATATTATATATAAAATAAATAAACATAAGAAGGCACTGAAAGGTAGAGAGAAGAAAGACTGGCTATCAACCTCAGGATCAGAGGGACGAGATATATGGTAGGAGTTTCCTGGATTTTATTTGGCCTCCTGTGTCTCAGATGAGATGTTGGAGAAGCTGGACATTCAGAAATGCCAATGAGCACGGACAAAACAAGCCCCCAGAAAAGCCTCTTGAGCCAAAGTTCCAGGAAAGGGTGGCAGACTGGTAAGACAGGAAACTTTCAGATAACAACCTCTTTACTATATCAAATATCTCAGAAAATTTGTCTCTAACCCCACGAAGCCAGCCAAGGTCAAGTGAGGAGCCCAGATTTCCACCCGTGTCAATCTGTAAGGAGGTTCCCCAAGCCCCCTGACTGGGTTTGTCAGAGGAGGCAGAGTGTGGAGCTGTGACTTTTACCCTACTGGGCAGGAATGAGCCTCCTCTTTCTGCTGTATCAGTGGAGACCTTGTAGGGAGCCTGAACTTCTGCTCTCATCCACTGGTAATAAGGTGTCACTCTCCCCCTTGCCACTTAGGTGGTGTCAGAAGAGACCTAGTGAAGAATCAGGACCTTCATAATTGTCCAGCAGTAACAAGGCCATCTCCAAGTGGTGTCCATGAAAGGCCACGTGATGAGCAGCAATGAGGCAACCCTGACCCTCCCAGGTGGGGTGGCATCAGCAGAGAGAAGAGACTGAATTGCCATCCCAGCCCAGCAGTACGGAAAAGCACAACAGCTTCCAGGTGTCAATGGAGTAACAACTTGGACTTCCAGCTCCACCTGGCAGTAATGAAGTGGCATCTCCTGTTTCCCAATGCAGTGATGTCATAACAGTTCTTCTAAAATGAGATCCAGAGTTTCTTAACACCCAAACTGTTCAAGTTTTGATCAAAAATCATTAATTGTACCAAGAACTAGGAAAAATCTCAACTTCAGTGAGAAAAGACTATCAACATATGCCAGCATCTGGTGACACAGATATCAGAATTATTTGATATGGATTTTAAAACAATCATAAAAATGCTTTAGTGAGCAATTATAAATGTATTCGAAGCAGGTGAAAAAAAAGAATTTCTCGGTAAAGAAATAGAAGATATAAAGAATAACCATACAGAAATTTTAGAACTAAAAAAGAAAATAACCGAAACAAAACACTTGATATACGTGGCCTAACAACAAAATGGAACAAACAGAGAAAATAACCCAGGAACTTTACAGAACAATAAAAATAACCCAATTTGAAAAACAGAGAGAAGAGAATATAAAAAGAACCTCAATGACCTACAGAACTATAACAGAAGATCTAACATTCATGTTATCAGAATGCAAGAAAGAAAAAAAAAAGGTGGAACTGAAAATTTGAAAAAAATAATGGCTGAAAATTTTTCCAAATTTGGCAAAAGCCATAAAACTACAGATTTAGGAAACTGAGTAAACACCAGAGTATGAACTCAAAGAATCCAATACCGAAACATATCAAAGTCAAATATCTGAAAATTAAAGACAAAAATAACTTGTGAGAGTAGCAAGAGAGAAACATCTTTCCTACAGAGGAAAAACAATTTGAATAATAGCAGATTTCTCATGAAAAATAATGGAGGGCAGAAGGTTATGGTACGACACTTTTCAAGTGCTGAAAGAAAGGAATTGTCAGTCCAGAATTCCATATCCAGTGAAACTATATTTTTTTAAGAATGAGGACAAGAATCAAGAGATTCTCAGGTGAAGGAAAACTATTTGTCACCAAAAGATCTTCCCTAAAAGAATGGCTAAAGCAAGTTTCAAAACAGAATTAAAATGACAAAAAAAGAAATCTTGAAACATTAGTAAAGAAAAAGGAACAATAAAACGGAAAAGAAATGGGTAGATGTGATAGTTCTTTCTTCTCTTCCTGAGTTTTCTAGCTTAACTTTGATGATTGAAACAAAAATAACAACACTGTCTGATGTGGTTTTAACTAAACAGAGAGGTAATATTTAAGACAATTATATTATAAATGATGGAGGGTAAAAATATGAAAAAGGGATAAGCTTTCTATACTTCACTCAAACTGGGAAAGTTGCCAATACCAGTACATTATATGTTATGTATGTATAATGTAATACTTAGAGCAGTCACTGAAAAAGCTGTACAAAGAGATATACTCAAAAAATGTCAAAGATAAATCAAAATATAATTCCAAAAAAAAAAAAAAAAAAGTTAAGTAACTCATGGAAAGGGAGAAAAAAGAAAATAGAGAAATGGAAAACAGAGAAAACCAGCATGGCTCATGCCTGTAATCCCAGCAGTACTTTGGGAGGCCGAGGCAGGCGGATCGCCTGAGGTCAGGAGTACAAGACCAGCCTGGCTAACATGGCGAAATACTGTCTCTACTAAAAATACAAAAATGGGCAGGGTGGTGCACACCTGAAGTCCCAGCTACTTGGGAGGCTGAACCAGAAGAATCACTTGAACCCAGGAGGTGGAGGTTGCAGTGAGCTGAGATCACGCCATTGCACTCCAGCCTGGATGACAGAGTGAGACTCTGTCTCAAAAATAAAATTAAATTTAAATTAAAATGGCAGATTTAAGCCCCAAAATATCAATTATTACAATATGGTTAAAATTAGTACAATATTAAAAGACAGAGGTTGGCAGAGTGTATAATAAAATATGACTTACCAATATACTGTCTACAAAAAGTTCACTTCAACTATAATAACATAGGTGGTTGAAAGTAAGGAATGAAAAATGATGTACCATGCAAATAATAAAAAGAAAGGAGTGGCTTTACTAATATCAGACAAAGAAAAACTAAACAAATAAAAATAGCAAATGAAATTCTGAGGGACAGAAAGGAATATTACGTAATGACCTAAGGATTAATCCTCCAAGAAAAGATAGCAATCCTAATGTGTATGCATTAAACAACAGAGCTGCAAAATAGGTGAGGCAAAAACTGATAGAACTGAAAGGAGAAATAGACAAATCAATTGTAATTGGAGACTTTAACACCTCTCCCTCAACAACTGATAGAACAACTAGACTGAAAATCAGCAAGGATACAAAAGAACTCAACACCATTAACCAGTAGCATCTAATCAACATTTATAGAATACCCCATCCAACAGAGAAGAATACATGTTCTTTTCAAGCATCCATGGAACATATACCAAGATAGACCATATCCTGAGCCATAAAATAAATGTTGACAAATTTAAAAGAATTGAAATCATACAGAACGTGTTCTGTTAACAAAAGGAATCAAAGTAGAAATAAATAAGGGAAAGACAACAGGAAATTTTCCAATCTCTTAGAAACTTAGCATACTTTAAGTATCCCCTAGGTGCTTAAAGGGAAAACAGAGAGGACCAGCATGGCTCATGCCTGTAATCCCAGCACTTTGGGAGGCCATGGATCAAAGAGGAAGACTCAAAGGATATTTTAAAATACATTGAACTGCATTAAAATATAAATACAACATAACAAAATTTGTTGAACACAGCTAGAGCAGTACTGAAAGAGAAATTCATAGCAAAAGTTTATAGTAAAAATGTTTACATTAGGAAAAGGAAAAGTTACTCATTAACCAAGTAACTATCAACATCTACGGAAAAGGGATGAAACAAGAAGCCAAGAGCATTTAGGGAAGAATTATTCTCATAGACTGAAAATCAGGAATGAGGCAGAAGCACTCCCAAGTTTCCCAAAATGCCTCCCTCCATACTCTGCCTAAGTCCAGGGGTCTCTACCATTAAAGAAAGAATGGTTGACACTTGGAGAGGAAAAGACCATCCATCAGAGTCACCCTGCATTCATCAGAGTGGTTCTGGTCTCCATGACACTCTACCAAGAGGACTAACTATATGACCTTGGACAAACTATTTAATCTCTCTGTGCCCCGATTTCCTCATCCACAAAGTTGTAATGCTATTAGTGCCCAACTTCATATGATAATGTAATTATAAATGAAGTAATCAATATAAAATGCTATTCGTGCCCATCTTCATAGGATGATGTAATTATAAATGAAGTAATACATATAAGATGCATAGTAGTACCTGGCATGCAATAAACACTTGATATCATTTTTCTTGAAAAAATGAGAATGTTTCAATGGTGGTAGCCCCAGATGCTAGTCTTATTTAAGATGCATCTCCTTATATTGAACATACTTGAAACCTCTCAGTTTTTATTTCTCCTTTGAGCCCAGTGTGAAACACTGAAGGTGGATGTATCTGGCCATACTTCTACTGGCTCTTGTGAACAGCCATGCACAACCCTGTCTCACACTGGCTGTTGCCCTGGAATTTTGCAACCCTCTGAAATCTTACCCTTGGGAATGTTTCCTCCTTGTCCCCCAATTTTTTTTTCAGTGGAAATATCATTTTTAGCTTATGGAGGTTTTTGAAGGCTGTCACTCTATGGGACTGGTAATGATTAGAAGCCCGTTGCTCCCGAAAACACTGCTTTTCTTTATTTTGTGTCTTGAGTAGTAGTTGTTTTGCTACATTGTTTTCTGCTGTAGAGAAATATGACACTGACATTTTGTTTTCCACTATGGTTCTCCCCTTTGCTTTCTGAAAGGCCCAGCCTGTTTTCTAATAGGTTAACTAGCTTAAGTCACTCTCCTTTCTTCGCTGATTCATTTTGGGCTGGGATGCTTTGCCGGATTTGAGCCTTTCTTTTTGTTCTGTTTTTTGTAGAAATATTTTTAAACATATGCCACTAGATTTTGTCCACTTGTTTCTCTCAGATCTGAGGAAATAAAATCAATATACTCTGGGACTGCCCAAAGCATTAGTCATGCAGAACTATCTTGTCCACTGCCACTTCCTCAAGTGTCTCTGTCAAGACATTCTGCCATGTGACCAACAGTTCAGACATGTACACTATCTTGTTTTGCCTGGCCCCTTCAATGGCTCTCATATTAGTGTGCCTCACTTTAAAGCCATCACTCTGTAAATTTTTCAGGCATGTTTCCTTGGGGCATAAGTAGCGTCTGTATCTCCACCACTGCATGAAGATGGCTGCCTCACCTTGAAACTCACTAAAACTACTTTGAATACTCTTTGTGTTTGGTCCAATCTTCTTACATCTGTCTAGGTTTTCTGTAAGCATCCCATATAGTAGCCCATTCCTCATGGGATGGTTCCCACTTACTGAGCTCTCTATTTGTGGTTTTAAGATGGAACTTCTCAACTGTTGATTGATCCTAGTTTTCTCCTTGAATAAATCCAACAAAAGAGCCAAGATCTTCCAAGATCTCAGAGTGCAATGTGGTCCAACCTTTCCAAGGTTGTTTTGATTTGTAAAAATTAAGATGTTTCTGCTTTCTCTAGTGTCTACTTTTAGATCAATTGAATTCCCTGTGCATCTCCACTTCCCACTTGTATCAGCCTACCCTGGCCTTCGAAGCCCTATTTTATATTTAAATCTGACCAGTCTGCCTTCACAGATTGCACCCTTTCCTCAAAGCAACACTCTCTTCTATCTTCCTTAATTTTGTTTTCATTCTTTCAAGGCTTCTGTGTTGATTGTAAGAAAGAGACATATTTTTCTCATGACTGCATTTCCTCCTTGGTTTCCTGAGCCAGCCTGATTCCTAGAGACAGTGTGTTGCAAGGATGAACTTTAAATTGCCTGTGGGTTTATAATAATTTCACTGATTTTTTTTCTTTCTCAAAATATAGCATATTAAAATTATCCTTTTATATTCCTTTTTCAGAAATAGAAATTTGAAGTTTCTAATTTTTTAAAATTAGTAGACTTTACAGTTTCTGATTTACAGAAAATCGAGCAGATAGTAGAGAGTTCCCATATACCCTCCTTCCCCATGCAGTTCTCCCTACTGTTCACATTTTATATCAGTGGTGCATTTGTTACAATGAACCATTATTGGTGCATTCTGAACTACAATCCATAGGTTGCATTTTCACTCTTATCTCATATAGTTTTTTCTATAACTTTTTATTTTGAAATAATTACAGACTTACCCAAAGTTGCAGTAGTAGTACAAAGTTCCCATATACCCCTTATTCAGTTTCACCTAACGTTAACATCACATCAGAACAATACTATTAACTGAACTGAACACTGTAATAGAATTTCACGAATTATTGCACTAATGCTCCTCTTTCTGTTCCAGGGTCCAATCCAGTATTTAACATTTTATTTGGCTGTAACATCTCCTTGGTTTCATCATAGTCAACAAATTTGATGTGTATGTGTTCTTTAAAAAAAATTTTAAAAAGACTTTGGTGAGATAACTCACATACCATATAATTTGCCTATTTAAAGTGTATTAATTCAACAGCTTTTGGTACATTTACATAACTTTGCCTCCATCACTATAAATTTTAGAATGTTATCCTCAAAAGAATCCCCCACCCTTTAGCCATCATCCTCCATTTTCCCCCACAGCCCTAGTCTAATCAATCCAGTTTCTGTCCTGTAGATTTTTCTATTTTGGAAAATTCATATAAATTGAATCATACAATATGTGGTCTTTTGTGATTGGCTTCCTTCACTTAGTATGAGGTTTCCAATGTTCATCTATGTTGTAGATGTGTTGTAGCATGTATCAGTAATTCATTTGTTTTTATTGCTGAATAATATTCCATAATGTAGATACACTACATTTTATTGATCTATTTATCAGTTGGTGCACATTTGTGTTGTTTCTGGTTTTTGGCCATTATAAAATAATACTGCTATGAACATTTGTAAATAAGTTTTTATGTAGACATGTTTTCATTGCTCTTGGGTACATCAATATCAGACAGAACAGATTTTAAGACAAGGAGTATAACTAGAAACAAAAAGACATATTTAATAATAATGAAAAGGCTAACATGCCAGGATATAAAAAATTATAAATACACACAAACACAGACTACAACAGAGACCCAAAAGCACAATGTAAAATTGATTTAATTGAAAAGACAAATAGACAATTCAACCGCTTTAGTTGGTAATTTCAATATCTCTTTCCTAATAGTTGATATACCAACTAGAGAGAAATCAGTGAAGATATAGTAGACCTGAGCTAAACTCTTAACCAACTTGACGTAACTGATATATATAGAACATTTCACATAACAATAGCACAATACACATTCTTTTCAAGTGCACATTTAATATGCTAGGCATAAAACAAGACTTAATAAATTGAGAAGGACTAAAATCATATAAGAATATTCTCCAACAATAATGGGATAAAATTAGAAATAATCAACAGAAGGAAATCTGAGAAATCCCCATGTACTAGGAAATTAAACAACATTTCTAAATAATCCATGGTCAATAAGAAATCACAACAGAAATTAGAAAATCTCTCTAACTGAATGAAAATAGAAAGTAAAACATGCCAAAAAAGTATCATATGCAATTAAGTCAGTGCCTAGAGGGAAATTTACAGCTTTAAATGCCTAGATTCAAAAGAAGAAAGATCTAAAATCAGTAATCATAGTTTTTACCTCAAGAAGCTAAAGGAGGGAAAAAAATAAAGGGAAGAAAGAAAGGAAATTCAAAAGATCAGAGCAGAAATGAATAAAACATAAATCAAAACACAACAGAAAAACTAAAATAAAGCAACAGTTTCTTGAAAAGGCTAAAAAAATTGACAAACTTCTAGGTAGACTGAGGATTTGGGGTGAGGGGAAGAAGAGAAAGGAAGGAAGGAAGGCGGGAGAGAGGGAGAGAGGGAGGGAGAGAAAAGCAGCCAATTATAAAATCAAAAATAAGAGACATGACTACAGACTAACCATAAATTAAAATAATTTTAAGTGACAATTACAAAAATTCACATTAGACAATTAGATGAAATGTACATATTCCTAGAAAGATGCACACTTCTAAAATGAGCTCAAAAAAGAAATGAAAATCCGAATATCTATATTGATAAAATATTTTTATTTTATCAGTAATCAGTGATTCAAAATCTTCTCCAAATGTGAAGGCCAATCCCAGTGGTTACACTGGTGAATTCAACTACACATTTAAGAAAGAAATACTACTAACTTAAGTCTTCAGAAACTACAGAAAAAAAGGAACCCTTTCCAATTAATTTAATAGAGCCAGTATTACCCTGATAACAAAGCCACACAAAAATCTTACAGGAAAATAAAACTACAGAACAATATTCCCATATGAATACAAATATAAAAATCCTTATCAACATAATAGCAAGTCAAATCCAGCAATATATAAAATGCATTTTATATCATGACAAAGTAGGGTCTATTCTGGGAATTCAAAGTTGGGTTAACCTCTAAAAGAATTCATGTACTACACTACATTAAAAATACAAAAGTTATACGACCATGTCAACAGAAACAGAAAAACACATTGTCAAAATCCAACACCCATTAATAATAACCATAAAAAAACTCTTAACAAACCAGAAAAAAAGGTAACTTCAATCTGATAAAAGGCATGTACTAAAAATTTAAAGATAACATCATCTTTAATAGTGAAAGACTGCATGTTTTCTCCCAAGGGAATGAGGCAAGAATGTCCACTCTCACCTCTTTTATTCATATTGGACTGAATGTTCTTGCCTGTGCAATAATGCAATGAGAAATAAAGACATACACATTAATAAAGAATAAATAAATGTGTCTCTATTCATAGAAAATGTAATTTATACAGAAAATCTTAGGGAATATATAAAAATTCTAGGACTAATGAGTGATTTCAGCAGATATAAGATTTTAAAAACTCAATTATATTTACCTGTTTTAGTAGTAAAACATGTAAAAATGAAGAAAACAGTTCCATTTAAAATATAATCAAGAAAAAATACTTAGAAATAAATTTAACGAAGTAAGTGCAAAATCTGAACACTCAAAACTACAAGAAAACTGCTGAGAAACAAATACAAAAATTCTACACAAATGTAGAAATATACCATGCTCATGGATCAGAAGATTCAATATTGTTGAGACAGCAATTGATCTCTAGTGCAATTCCTGTCAAAATTCCAGCAGGTTTTAAAAGAAGTTGATAAGCTGATCCTGAAATGTTTATGGAAGTGCAAAAATAAAATCTAGAATTAGCAAAAACATTATATGGAACAACATAATTAGAATTATGCTACCTAATTCCAAACCTTACTAGAAAGCTATAGTAATTAAGACAGTCTCATGTTGGCATAAGGATAGACATATATATTAGTGGACAAAGAATATAGGGTGCAGAAATAAACTAACATAATGATGGTTACTTTTCTCTCAAGAAAGGCACCTAGGTAATTCAAAGGGAAAAAAGATAATCTTTTCAACAAATGGAGCAATTGGATATTGACATGTAAATTAAAACAGTAAGATAAGCCAGGTGCCGTGGCTCACGCCTGAAATCCCAGCACTTTGGGAGGCTTAGGCAGGCGGATCACCTGAGGTCAGGAGTTCAAGACCAGCCTAGCCAATATAGTGAAACCCCATCTCTACTAAAAATACAAAAATTAGCCATGTGTGGTGGCTCATGCCCGTAATTCCAGCTACTCAAGAGGCTGAGGCATGAGAATCACTTGAACCGGGGAGGAGGACATTGCAGTGAGTCGAGATCACACGACTGCACTCCAGCCTGGGAGACAGAGTGAGACGGTCTCAAAAAAAAAAAAAACAAAAAAACTGTAGGATAGCACTGCACACTTAAACAGCTAAAACCTTAAACACTAACACTACCAAATGCTGGCAAGGATATGGAGCAAGTGAAACTCTCATTCAATTGACCATGATTTTTAGGTCTATATCTGGATTCTCTGTTTTTATACTGTGGATCTACATCTCTATCTTTATGCCATGTCTATACTGTCTTGAAGATTGTAGCTTTATAATCAGCCTCAAAATTAGAAATTGGATTACCTCCAACTTTGTTCTTCTTGAAATTTCTTTGGCTATTCTAGGTCCTTTGCATTTTCATATACATTTTAGAATAAGCTTGATAATCGCAAGTCTTCTTGGATTTTAAGTAGGATTGCATTATATTTACAGGTCAATTTTGGGAGAACTGACATTTCAGCAACATGGAGTCTCCCAATCCATTATCCTGGTATATCTTTTGATTTATGTCATCTTTAATTATTCTCAGCATTGTTTTGTAGTTTTCTGTATATACCTTAAACATTTTTAAAAATTTATCCGTATTTATATTTTGATACTGCTGAAAATAGCATTTATTTCCAATTGCTCATTGCTAATGCACAGAAATACTAGTTCTGGTAGCATTTTGGTAGATTCCTTAGACGTTTCCAGGTACAAAACACATCAACTAAAAACGTTTCTTCTTCCTTTCCAATTGGTTTACTGTTCTTTTCTTTTCCTTATTGCCCAGTTCCATCTTACCCTGGCAGGACCTCCAATACAATGCTGGATAGAAGTCGTGGTAGTGAACATTCTTGCTTTGCCCCTTATCTTAGGGAGGAACATATTCTTTTGCCACTATGATGTTAGATTAAGTTTCTTGGTATATGCCCTTTGTATAGTTATAAATTATAAATTCCTTTCCAAATTTAATGCGCTCACGGGACATAATTAGGAACCTGAATTTGCAAACTGTGTTTGGCATTAACTCCTGCTTCAGAAGAGGCCTGATAAATTATGTTCACGTGAGGAATATGAGAAAACATATTCTTAATTTTGTATTTTTTCAAGGAATAAAGAACAGAGAGCTAATGGAAAAGAAACTTTTATCTGATATTAGAAATGTACATTGGCATTTAAATTTTTTTTTAAATAGCTTAATACTAAATGGGAAAAAATACCTGTGATTGTAACATTGAATATGCCAGCTAATTTTCCACAGAGCAATGCAATAGAATACAAAATGTACTGACATTTTGTTTTCTTCTGAAAAAAATCCTTGCTAAATGTACTGTTGAAAATCCCTGTGTTGTCAATGTTCTCAGTTGTAACAATGTTGTAAATGTTCAATTTGTTGAAAATTTAAAAATCTAAAAATAAATTCCTTTCTAATCTGTTTTCTGATCATCTTAAATCATGAATGGATGTTGAAATGTGTGAAATACTTTCTTTTATTAACATGTAGTTTGTATTGTTTTTTTCTTTTTTGAGGCAGAGTCAGGCTGGAGTGCAGTGGCGCGATCTCGGCTCACTGCAAGCTCCGCCTCCCAGGTTCATGCCATTCTCCTTCCTCACCCTCCCGAGTAGCTGGGACTACAGGTGCTCACCACCATGCCCGGCTAATTTTTTTGTATTTTTAGTAGAGATGGGGTTTCACCATGTTAGCCAGGATGGTCTCTATCTCCTGACATTGTGATCTGCCTGCCTCAGCCTCCCAAAGTGCTGGGATTACAGGCGTGAGCCACTGTGCCTGGCCATAGTTTGTATTCTTTTATTGACATGTTTTATTACATTGATTTTTGAATATTAAAGCAACTTCATATTCCTAGGAAAATACTCAACCTGATCTTGATATATTATCCTTTATATCGCTGGGTTTGGTTTGCTAATATTTTGCTGAGGATTTTGTATCTATGTTCAGGAGGAATATGTATTGATCTTCTGATATTTTTTTTTCTGGTTTTGGCAAGAGGTCAAAGTTCATCTCAGGACATAAAGATAAATTTTTTTTGTACTTTCTGCCAGTGTTTACATAAAATTGAGATTACATCTTCCTTAAATGTTATAATAGAATTCACATTTAGGCCTGAAGGCTTTTTCTGTTGTTTTGAGAGAGGGCCTTGCTCTGTCACCCAGGCTAGAGTGCAGTGGTACAATCACCACTCACTGCAGCCTCAACCTGGGCTCAAAGCGATCCTCCCACCTCAGCCTCTTGAGTAGCTGGGACTACAGGCAGGTGCCACTACACCTAGCAATTGTTTTATTATTTTTATTTGTAGAGACAGGGTGTTGTTATGTCGCCCAGGCTGGTCTGGAACCCCTGGGCTCAAGTGATCCTTCTGTTTTGGCCTCCCAAATTGCTGAGATTACAGGCTTGAGTCACTGTGCTCAGCCTAAATTTTTAATTATAAATTCAAATTATTTGATTTCTTTTTTTTTTTTTCCTTTGGTAATTTGTGTAGTTTGAGGGATTTTTCCATTTCAGCTAAGCCTCAAATTTAAGGAAATGTATTCACTGTGTTTTAAAAAACTCTGTTGGATCCACACTAATGTCCTCTTCCTCCATTCTAATTACTTATCAACCTCCTAGACAGTATCAATTTTTGTTCTGTTCAAAGAACCAGCTTTCTATTTCTGTATTTTGTTCATTTAGTATTTCATTGGTTCCAGCACTATCATTATTTCCTTGCTATTATGCTTCTTTGGCTTTAATTTGCTCTTTATCTTCTGGTTTCTTAAGGTGAAATCTTTTGTCGTGATTTTGTACTTTTATAAATGTAAGCAAAAGCTATAATTTCTAACACTGATTCAGGTGTATCCCACAAATTTTGGCATGTTGTTTTCATTTTCATTCTATTTAAAATATTTTCTAATTTTACTTGTATTTTTTCTTGGGCTCATGGGTTATTTAGAAGTACACTGTTTAATTCCCTAACATTTGGGACCTTTTCCAGACTATTTTCCTGGTATTGATTTCCAATTTAATTCATTTGTGGTCAGAGAGCATATTGTGCATGATTTCAATTATTTTACATTTATTGAGACTGTGTTGTTTTATGGCCTAGCATACAGTCTATCATCTTTAGTGTTCCATGTACACTGAAAAAGTATGTTCTTGTGTTGTTGGACAGAATTTCCATAAATGTCCATTTTAAGTCATTTTGGGTGATTTTTGCTTAAGTCTTCTATTAATACATCTTGACTTTGTCTACTTGTTCTATCAATTAGTGCTAAATTAGGAGGGGTGCAATGGCCAACCACAATTTTAAATTTTTCTATTTATTCAGTGATATTAGTGCTTGCAGTATGTATTTTGATGCTTTTTAAAACTGCAGTGCACCATTTTTTGTGGACAAAAGTATGAGAGGGTGATAAAGACCTATAATTATACAAAATAATATTCTGTTGGTAAGTAAAATGGAAAGGCAGAAGGGAGAATATAAACATGTAAAATCTCTAAATGTTAAAGAAGATTGCTCATGTATTTTAAAAACAGATGTTGGTAAGAAACAAAACTGTATTCTCATTCTATTATATACATTTAAAAATAATGTAACTGGTTTATTTGAATATGTCAATATTTGCAAATTGGAAATCATCCTTTGCAATAGTTTAAATTTACAGACAACTTCAAGTGGAAGAATCAAAGCCCCATTGCTCATGGCAGTGTCTTCAATTTTGCATATTCATATTAGCTTTTTCCCACCCCTCCCACACCTTTGTTTCTCCCTCATTTCAACTTCCTTGGATCATTTCCTGAATAAACTAAGTACAATCAAGTCTTACCTCTTGCTCTACTTTCAGGAGTACCCAAAGACAGTAGGTATCAAGAGTGAAATGCAATTTTTCAAAATTTCTTTAGAGAGGCCACTCGTAGTCAAAAGACATGAGGAGATCACTGTTTTAATTAACACGCATCATCTATTTCCCCAAAATCCCTCCACCTACAACTCTAATTATCTTTGTCTCCTTGTACTCTCCTGTTGAAAAATATTTATGATTCCATTAGTCTATAGACTGTGATCTTATTAATCCCATATCCATCCCCAGCCTCTAAGCTTAATAGCTGGCACATGGACAACCCTAATGTCTAATGAAAGTTCTATTTATTTAGTAACAGTTTCTAGGTACTTTATTTGCTTTACTTAATTCTCAAAACAAGGCTCTAAGCTGGGCATTATTACCATTTTACAGATAAGGCCAGTAAAGTTCCAAAAGATCACACTGTTAGTAAATTACTAAAGTGAAAATTTGAGTTCAAGACTGCAAAGTTCATGCCTGTTCCAGTGTATTATTAATCATTGATGTAGTTCCTCCATAGCTTGGTACAATGCAGGATACCACGAAAGACTTTCAGTAATGGATTACTTCTTATAGGAAGAGAAATGAAGTTTGAAGGATTGTCTGGGTTTACAGAGGGACAACAAACAGTTGAGAATTTTCCAGAAGAGGAAAACAATATGAAGGTAATAGAGGAAAACAAGTGTAGTCCATTTAACAGTGAGGCTACATTTAAATAACTTTGAGGATTATATAAATTACAAAAGATCCAAATTACAAAGACCTGACATGGTTTGAAACAGGGAGTCACTAGACATTCCAGAGCAGAAAACTGAAATGACAATAATAGTTGAAGCACATATGTTGGAAAGAGACTATGAACTTGAATAGCACAGGATTTGAATCCTGAACCCGCCCCCTTATGTCTTATCCATCCAGGATAAGTTTCTAAATGTCTCTATCCTTCAGCCTCATCTAGAAAGTGATCATTTTACCTTATTTTATGAACAAATTAGATACTGCAGGTAACGTACAATGCATGGAACAGTCTGGCAGTGACAATTTTGATGAATTAGAATAAAGGCAAAGTTACAGTTTCAGAGGCCAGTAGTAATATCTTAATGACATTATTTTATAAAAAATGTTGGACTTTCAGTAGTATTGAGGAGTAAGAAGACAACATTATCTGTTTTAATGATATGAATATGAGGGAGGACTCGGTGTCTGAAGCTTGGACTCTTAGGGTAACGTTATTAACGGAGACAGTGAAGTTGGCAGGATACTTCGTTTATTGGAGGGGAAATAGTATGCTTCATTTTGAACATGTGAAATACGAACATCTGAGAGGAAATAAGACAGTGGAAATGAGTGTTAGGAAAAGGGATTTTTACCTGAAATTTAAAGAATAACCAAAGTTGTTTTCAAAGTACATTACTCTTAAGTTTGGAAATAAATCAGTAGAACCACAAACAAGTATGAGGAAGTACATCAGTAACATGCCAAGAGGGAGCCTTCTCTACCAGTGCTCATTCTGTTCTGCCTGGGCGGCAAATCAAACACTGTCATTTCAAGAAACACTCTCTCTAGTTTATTGCTTCTATTGAAATACATATAGTGCTACTTAAAAGGACTAAAAGGACAGAAAATAATCTCATCTGAAACTTTTCACAATGGATTGACTTCTCAGAAACTAATTCACTCTCTTAAAGAAGAAAAGGCTCAGCCTACTAGTCGTGAAAGACTTCAATCGATTGATATACTCTATATTAAATGAAAATATGCATAAAAATAATTTGATTTAAAGATCTAAATTTAAAAATTCAGATTTCCAGTTCATATACATATAAGCAGAGCAAAAACTGCAGTAATCTTATATAATAGAATTTTCAATTTGCTGGATAACAAATAAATTGATCTCATTTTTAGAAACAAGAACAAATGTGCATGAATTTAACCGTATTCACCGGAAATCGAGAGGATGAATGTTACTAGGTACAAAGGGTCTTCTGTGTGTGTGACAAGAATCTAGGCAACACCATTATTCATAGGTTAAGGATGCTATTTGCTCCGTATCTGAAAAAAAGAAGATATAAATTCAATGTCTAGAATGAAGGCATGACAGGGAAAATATTAGAGCCATTATTTCAGAACGCAAAGGAAAAATAATAGTATTAATCATAAAACATAGACATTAGCAAATTTACTCCACACATGGAATACAGGCACTACTTTTTTACTTTGATATGCAAATTTAAGCAATTACCCCACAAAACCACCTCTGCTAAAGCTTTTCATTTATCAGTAAGATCTTCCACAAAGTTAAAATATGACAAGTAAATACACAGGACTATATTTTCTGTCTGCTGATCTTTGGCACATTTGTCAAGTTGGAGAATCTCAAAAGGCAAAATAATTTCTGTTTTGCACATTCTTTTAATCTTTACATCAAAATATAAGGCCGCAAAAAGGCAAGCTGAAATTTTAGGATATGTGGAATAGTTTTAATAAAGAGTTTTACATACAGTACCCTTACATATAGAACAATGTGTTTGCAAATTTAAATAATATCTGAATGTACAGTGGCATGTATTCTTATCAAAGATAAATTCAAGTTTACTGTCTATCAGTTCTAAAATGCATTTTTATACAGATTGCGAGAACTGATAAACAGAATGAGGCATAAAATATTCAAGTGTTATATGTCACCAAATAGCCTCCTCTTAACAGTCTTTTTTCCCCTTTTAAAAAAATTTCAAAACCTATACATACATTTTTAATTTTTAAAAACAGTCTGTTAAAAGGTAACATTTCATGTTAACCACCAATTCGTATAGTCTATAGTAATAAAACTAGATATGTGATATAAATATGTGTAGATTATGTACATATGTACGTTGAATGTTTGTTTAAAACAAGCATACACACTTACGCATACCTGCGTATGTAGCACTGGGGGCGCATACAACTCACATGAGTACTGGCAGACAGTAGGACCTAGGCTCAAAATCCAGCAAGAGCATAACACAGCAACTTAGTTGCCTTTGGTTTCAGAAATTTGTCCATTTGTGATCAAAGCTAAAAGTTTTGAGTGTGCATGTATTTTTTAAAAATAAAATTCATCTTCAGAAATGAAGCTTTTCCAGTATTCCACTACTAGCAGTTAAAAAAATCCACAGCCACAAATTATTTTGATATTTCTGTCACTCCTCATCCCAGCTGAGGTTATTTACAATTTTTTTTTTCTGAAGGCAAACACCAAGCATACTCAGGATCAAACTGTACGTTGAGCCTGAATACTGCCATTCAACTATATATATGATATATATAGTACAGGTGATACATAGCTTTTGGATGGACAGGTGGCACTATGTAAGACTTAGGGTGGGAGAACTCCCACAATATTTAAAATCCTCTTTCCAGCAGAATCATGATCACTTGGCACATCGGACCCTTCTGCAAGCCAGTTTGTTTTTAACGAGCTTAATGCCTGCAATATATTCCAATTATTTGGTGTTTGTTTTTTAAATACATTCATAATGAAGTAAGAATTCCACAACTGTTTTCCCCAGAAGTGAGACTTCTACTGTCAGTTTTCTGATTAAGAACATTCATCGCCCAAGAAACAGCTCATGATCCTGTAAGTTTAAATACCCTAAATTTCCGTACAGCTGGATCAACTGCTGAGAAGACAGTTCTTAGAGCAACCCTGTAGAATTCTCCAGAATTTAAATTTCCTTTACAATTTTGTTTTTGGCCAAGTGCTGGTTTATAAACGTAGATCTTTCTATTAAAAACTATATAAAGATACCATATTTCTTTCTACAGGTATCTTGAGCTTCATGTAAGCAACTACTCAAAAATTCTGCCAACTTGAAATCCCTTAGTATACATTATATTCTACTTCATTGTTCCTTGGCATATAACACATTCTCATTTGCAGCTTGCTCATGAATTTGTTTTTAAATACTAGCTTCCTTGATAAAGTTGTTCTTCATTTTTCTTTCCAAGGTGCCATCCGATTGACATCACAAATCAGTGAATGACCAGACATTACTAAGCTTTTAAATTATCCACTTAGCTGTCATGTGGATAATAAAAATGATTTGACTGAAGAAAGCCACATTCTTTCATTAAGTGTTCACTGTTGTCATACAGAGCAAAGAGTTGCTATCTGCTGTACTTTGCCCATGTCAATTAGGAGCTGCTTTATGTGGCGTTTAAGTTGGGGCAATCTTGCAAGAGGATCTGGTGGCTCCAACTCCCCTGTGAAATCAAGCCAGCTTTCCAGAACTAAAAGAGAGAAGAAAATAAACAAATTTAAACCACAACTGGAAGAACAGTCAGAAAATGAAACATTAGAAAGTTGGAGCTGTGATGGAGTTAAGGGTTCACTTCTCTGTCTTTAAAAGGCCAACATACTCAAGACATTTCTAAGAGGTTAGTGTCCTGTCATCCCACCCCACAGAGTTCTAGTCGCTCTTGGCAATTTTTATCTGTCATTTAAAATAATTTTCCCCTTTATAGGAATTATATGTTTATATATAAGGGGGAAAATACATACACACACATAAACATATACACATACCAACTTCATTTTGAAGGTCTCCTTTTACTCACTTGCGGAATAAGATACAACAGCTTCCTATGTCTGCTCAAGCTTTCTATTAATTTAGACTCGTCATCTCTACACGAAACATACCTAATCATATTTTTTAATCCAGAAGTTCTTTTTAACAAAGAAAAGGAAGTAGCAATTTCTCAGTGTTCTTTTCAGTTCCACTATTTTAACACTACTTTTTAAAAGACACGTAAGCATATTAAAATTCTAGGCAGAATGCAATTGATTATATTCTATAGTTTTTATTAATGTTTCCTTTGGAAATCTATGCTAACAATATTAAATAGTATCAAGATGCATTTTCTTTTCTTCAACAATTGACCTCAAAACATTACATTAACTCTACAGTTAGCTTATACCCACACGGAAGAGGCTTCTAAAATGGGTTTCCATTTCCTCTCTTCTTTTCTCAAGGGGGAAAAAAAGGAGTAGGAGCTCTAACTTAGTGTAGAGGAGAGACATCACGTGCTTATACCAAATTTAAAAAAGTAGAGTTGGGGTGCAGAATATCGTCTAAGATGTTAGGAAGAAACAGGAGTCAGAAAGCATTAAGAACAACATGGACTGAGAATCAAGTAATCTAAGTTACTCTAGTTTTGCAACTATAAAATAGTGATAGTATCTTTCTTGCCCACTTTTCAGGCCTCCTGTGTGATGATATGATTTTAAAACACAAAAGAAAACCACTTAAGGTTTACCTACTTAACTCTGTAGAAGTTTTTGTTAATTTAACAAGTGCTAACCAAAGTAAAAAATTTTCAAAATGTTTTCACATTTCAAACATGCTTAAATTCCTTATGTTGACTTCCAAAGAAAACTTACTTCAACGAAACTAATAAATTTATTCCATAAGTGATCTATCTGGAGCCTGGCAGATAGACAATATTTAATAAATATACATCTTAAAAAAATAAAACCAACCTAAGATCATACCCAGTCATATTGTTTTAAGTGTAAAAGATCCCAAATGTGTTAAATACAATACAAAGGGAGTAATAAAGCCCCATCAATATGGAGAGTATCTGTAGTTTTCATCCCATAATTTAAGAATTTTAAGTAACTTCTTCATAGTAACAATAAATACACTATAGTAACTGTATTTCAATTTTTTCTTAAATTACCATCAACTTCTTTTTCGATTAGGTCCATCCTGCTGGTAACTTCATTCTGCACATTTTCTATGTGTGTAAGGAGATTGAGCTGCCACTGAAGATGTGAGTCTCCTGGGTCTTCAGTGCCCTTTTTATCATTATAAACAAATACTGTATTCCCTTCAGCTGGATTCTTCTCCAAAGGACCATTGGAAAATAAACATAAAGAACGGGATAAAATGCAGTCATTGAGGTAAGGATACATGAAACACCTCATCACTGGTAACAGCTGGTGAGATCCAATCTGACTCCTGGAGTATCTTTAAAGAAGTACTGCTACATAATCAAATTCCAGCTGGTGGTTCTTAAGAGCAGATGCACCCACCACCTCCCTCCACCATGCCTTGCACGGTGCTACACAGGCAAGAAGGCTTCAATAAAATGCGCTAAATAAAAGAAGTCACTAATTCTATTCTGTAATTAGAATTCCTGACTAATTTAGACTGGCCTCTTCCTCAATTAATCTCAACTGGTGATATAAGTGGACATAAGAGGGGAAAGCAATGATGAAAAGAAATCAAGAGTGTTTCCAAAGACCAGTATAAAATCTAATTAACTATAGACTGGACTTTACTGTTATAGTACAGTAAATCAACGAGGGGAGGGAAAGGCAAAAACCTTTTACAAGTTTCAAAAGTACAAACTGCTTCACATACACATACACACACACGGACACACAATGTGCATTTAGATTTGCCAGAGATAACTCATTTAATACTAAACAAAATAACTTACCACAAACTTTATGATATGAAATACAAACATTCCAATTCAGTTAAGTACTTATTTACAGTAATTACTTGTTGAGGAATGCAGAAAAATAAAAAAACCAATTTTAAAGTGGCCTCATTAATTGAAAATCAGTAAAAAATAAAGGTGCATTTCTAAGATAATCCCAGTGAACAGGAAATAAGTTTATAGATGTCCAATGCACATAGATCTGTCAGAATTCAGCTTACTGAATAGTGGGATGCATTGACAAATATGCTAAAAATTTTAAAAAACATAATTAGAGTGCCACCTTTTATCCAACTCACATAAAGAGGATGACAAATCATTATACCCATATGCACTTTCACAGTCTTACACACAGACATTTTCATTTTGAATACAATGAGGTTCATTTTTTAGAAGCATCTAAATGTACTTATACAATTGAAACTTTTGTTAGAGTAACAGTTTATTGAATTACTACAATTCTGAATTAGGAGATAATCAAATGTTCAAATGGCCAGTGTTTTCCTGTAGGGAAAACAAAAAAATCTCCTTACTTTAACAAGGTACTGCGGAACTTGGAAATACAAGTAAAATCTAGGAATTCAGTATGTCTTATTTTATAAAATTTTCCTTTGTTGTTCTATCATAGTTTCCAAGCAAAGAAAAAATGAACCTGTTTTACCTTTTCAGGCATTCCATGTTCTTTTGCTGAGTACTGTACACGGTTTTTGTTTCTCATGTGGAATTCTTGTTCTTCTTCCAAACTACTAACATCATCATCATCTGAGCTCCCAGGGTCTGCGAGAGATTTACAGTCCTGACCAAAACTCTGCGGCTTTTGATAGCTGTGCTCACTTGTTATATAAGTTCCTTCCATTTTTAGGGGCAAACGAGGTGGTTCTTTATGGTTCTGTACACATTTCTTTTCTTCTCGATTAACTGTGTCTTGTGCTACTTTTTTCTCTACCCCAGCTATTATTTGATCTTGGTCTTTTCGTTTCCCAGAACAAGCCCAGAGATGAAGGTCAGGATGACGTTTATTCCTTAAAACAAAGTTGGAAAAACAGCAGTTCAGAGAAAAAAAAACAAAATCTATTAGGGCGAATACAATAATCTATTTCAGAACTAGGTTAGGAGGAGATCTAGTTCTCAAGACAAAAGCAAAGGTATTCTTCAAGTTAACTCCCTCCAGGATTTCATCCAAAATCTGAATTTCTCAATTAAAGAAATAATACTCAGAAAAGCAATAACAAATTTAATTGTGTTGATAGTTCATATCATCATTTGATACATGCATTTCTTTTTCTACTGATTTTTATTGTAAAATTTGAAAAACTTCAACGTGAGCATATTTTAAAAACTTTTATTCAGTCAAAAAGTGATACTTCCTGATGACAAAAATCCTAAATATAAATGCACAGAAAGTAAAAATTTCTTCTCCCATGGCAAACATAAATAACTGAGGTATAATCTTTCAGACTTTTTCTGCATACCTAAAATCAGTTCTTAAATGGATAAGTATACACATCTTCTTTGACACAACCAGGACACATATAATCTGCCTTTTTGTACGTAACATGCTATGGGCATCTTGCCATATCATGTCATACAGATAGATTTCCCTTACTTTTACTCTAGGGCTGAATAGTTACAAATGTACCAGTTGAGTCAACCAATTCCCTACTGTTATATGTTTGTGTACCTGTGTGTATCTTTGCGCACAAGTCAGAATACTTCAGTCGGATAAATTTCTAGATATGGAATTGCTGGATAACATGCACATTTATTTTGATAGGTACTACCCAAGTGACCTCGAAAGGGATTATACTAATTACAACCCCATCAACAATCTTTGATAATGCCCATTTATCTCGTCCTCACTGAACATGTAAGCATGATATTGTATAGTTAATTCTGGAGTAAGTAAAACAGGAATCCAATCATCAGAGCTGAAGTGAAAGGACATTTGGGAGATATAAACCTTTCAAAAGGCTCAATAATGTTTGCATATTAATAATTTCCAAATTTGATACATACTGAGTTAAGTTAGTTCTCTTCCAATAATACTCAAGTATTGTTTCTGAAATGATAAATTTTATCATTTGAATCCCTAGTAATTTAACATTCAGAAAATGCTAAAACACTCAATCAGTAAAAGGCATAGTAGAAGAAAAGCTGGCACTGTAGTCCAATAGTCCAAGGGGCTGAATTCTGCTGTGCCATAAAGAAGCCTGTACAAGTTATAAAATCTCTGTCTTTCACTACCCAACAATGAAATGAGGTCGCTTATTATAAGGATTAAATGAAATATCACATGAAAGCACATGACATATAGGACTTTCAATAAATCATCTATAATAACAGATATTATGATTTAAAATATTAACATAAAGAGGGCCTATAAGTATATGAAATGGAAAGGGCCCAATTAAAATCTTTGGCAAAATTATGAATGCAGAGAAACTCACACTGATACCAAGAAGGAAATCAGGTTTTAAAAAAAGACCTAATAAATTATTCCCTCCCTTAAGTCTTAGCATTTACATGGCCTTTTAAAAAACAAATTCATATTCAGGCTTATGATAAAAAAGAAGCAAATTTTATTCAACAAATAGTTACTGGGTACTTACCCTACAGTATCAATTGGAGACAAAATGATGAATAGGACACAAGCCTTATTTTAAAGGATCCCATGACTTAGTAAGGGGAGACGGGCATTAAAAAATTAAGTATACCGAAGTACCTGACACCAATATGCGTGGAGTTTGCCAAGAAGAACGTGGTCAACTCTAGTTGGGCAGGTAATTATGAAAGGCATCTGCTAGGGGCACTAGTGTTCGAAGCTTATCCTGGGTGTGAGTAAAGGCCTAGAGCAATGGAAAAGCTCGCTTCATTTGGGGATTATGGTTTGGGATAGCTGAAACATTTGGGGGAAAAAGCACAGTGAACATGTGGCAACAAAATGGTAGACAAAGTATGTGCCATGGAAGGACTCAGTTCATTGGGCAACAGGAAGATGCTCTAGTACATTAAGTTGAAGAAGGACAAGCTGATAATTATCTTTTCCTAAGCTTACGCTGGCAGCAGTACAAAGAAAGAGCTGATAGAGTACAAGGCTGGAGCCACAGAGAACGGACAAGCATGGCAATCGTTCATGTGAAATCTAACAGCCTGGCTGAGACAGTACCGTTGGGAAGGGAGAGAGGAATGGACTGAACAATGTTCACAAATTGCAATGGATAGGATGTGAAAGACACAAGGATGAGAAGGGAAGGAGAGGATGGGGCAAGTTTCTGGCCAAGGCAAGTGCATCCAAATGAAGAAAATCTTGTGAAGAACCAGTGAATCATCCTGTTTTTACTTAAATGTGGGTTTTTGTTTGTTTGTTCTTTTAAAGAAGAATTCCAGTTAGGCATTAGGAAGGACTGGAAATAAGGACTTCAAGAATATTCTGATACGTTCTTTAGGGAGACTCAGACTTGTTTAAGAGAAAATTGTACAGGATTACTAACATATTTGGTGCACAGCAGAGAAGTGAATTCGGTTTTTAGGCTCCCTTCATCCCCTCTAAATCAATCTTTATAAAAAAAAAATACTCACCCTGCTTAGAATCTATTTCATCTTGATAGCATTCCTGAAGGCGGACACAATGTATAGGGTTCACCACAGCAACTGCACTTAATTTTGCACATATGGTAAGCATACAAAACAGTGGGACAGGAGCTAAAATGTGTTGAAATACTAGATGCTATATACATCTTTAACCACACTTACACATTCTAGGAGAATAGGCAGGAAGCACCAACGCATCCAAAAGGTTGTTAATCTTTCCTTATTTTTAAAAATGAAACTTTATTCAAACACCTGTTCTCTCCTCCAAACTGTTACTCTGGACCATCAAAAGGCCGACAGTGTTGGTTTGAATTAAAACATCCACGGAAGTGTGACTCTCCCTTTGCCACCCTTCACTTACTTTAGTATTCCAATCTTCAGCTGTAGCCCATGTAGCACTTCTGTAACACCATAGACATCAGCAAGCAGGTGATGCGTAGAAACTATTTTTTTGGCATTGAGATGAGAATAATTTTCTTTGAAAAATGATAACCCGCACATTCTCCCATTATTCAACCACTCCTTATCATAACGATATTTTGCACTCCACCTCTGACCTGCAGATGAAATTGACATTAAATCACAAAGGATTGTACTTACTTGGATTTTTCTTCAACTGCTACCCTACTAACGTTGCTCATTAAGCAAGGCAAGCTCTAGCACTAGGAGTAGATTCAAAAAGAGTAAGACAGCATTCTGAGGAACTGGTGCAGGAAGAGCTCCTCACACCTTCAGCATTCCTGCCCATCCAGGAGAAGGAACACCATTAAGGACGTGGTCAGTGGTAGATGACACTTGAAAAGGGAACCCTGAGTGCACTGCTTTCAATTTTTTGTAGTCATCATTTATCCTCTAAAGAGGCTCAAAGGGCTGGATAAAAACTAGACAGGGGTTATTTCTTCCACTAACCTTTGTTTTGAATTGGATGAACCATAGAGTTCTAGTTGAATGAATCGGAACCCTTCCCCCATGTGTGTGATTTCACAGAATCCTATGAAATTCCACATCCTCCATGCTAATACAAATTAGATCCTATTACAATGAGGTGTTTATTGCCTGTGTCCCATACTATACTACTAGCTGGTTGAAGGCATGGTTTAAATCAATCATCTCACCACAGTGGCAAATAGAAGCCATCCAATAAATGCTTCTGAATAAGTAACAAATGTCTACATTTGTTACTGAATAAATACAATGAATAATGAACACTATAAATGTTGGTGAATGAATAAACAAATGTCTACATTCATATGGCTGTGAATAATTAATTCTCTTGCTTCTTACTGTGACTTTTTTGTGACTTATTTTGACTTTTTTCTTTTTTCCAATAGTCATGGGACCAATTCACCACATGACTATTATTTGAGAAAACCTAGTTATTTCCCACCTGGAGGTTGTAGTTAAATTTAACATGCAGAATATGCTCTCTGAAGATCCTCTAGCATAGAAGGCACCAAGTAGACAGCATGGTGGATTGAGAGTCAAAAGGCACAGATTCCATCTCAGTCGGCCTCATCAGTAAAATAAAGGCATCACAGGCATCTAAGACCTCACCTGCTCTACAATGAGTCGAACATGCAGAACTGTCAGGTCCGTAGCGTGCAAGTTCAGAATGCAGATCTACTCCGATTGCCACAAATAAGCCTAGCTAGAAATGGATACAGAGGAACAGACAGAGGCTAATTCTTCTCCAGGAAGAAGTTACACCTCTTCTCTTCCAGTAAGATAGTAATTTTGTTGATAAATATATGCTAATGTATTTGTCTAAGTAATCAATGTGGAAAATAAAAGTGTAACAGTGAAAAAATATTTTAAAATTTTAACATGGAAGTTCAGTCTACTTGACCAAGAAGTACAGTGAGTCCTCACTAAGTGTAATCAACAGGTTCTTGGAAACTGACACACTGAATAAAGAAATGAATTGTACCATACGCTAATTGATACATACAAGTTAAGTTCCTATGGCATATAGCATGCTGTTTCATTTGGAGCCATAGTTTCCAACAACCTATCAATGACATCATGTGAGAACTTGCTATAGTGGTGGTGAACACAGCTGATACACTCTGGAATCCTGGAGGAGACATGGAGGCATCATGGCAATCAGCACGGCGCAGAAAGCCTTACCCGGTGGGTCCCGGCAGATATAGCAGATGTACTGCTCTGGAATGCTCTCCTCCAGCAGCCCCATGCACACGCTGTGTTGCCAGCACAAGCACTCTTCACACTGCAGAAAACAGAGGAGTATTACAGTCATCCGATCCTTACTAGGAATAAGCTAGGAATAAGGATACATGCCCTTTCTTTGAATTGGCTGGCTTGGCTTCTTACTGCCACTATATGTTCCATTCTTATTTGACATAACAAAATCAAGTCATGACTTAAGATGAATTTTGTCTTTGAAATGGTCAACTACTTCAAGAACTTTCTTTTGTTGCACCTATTAGAATATGCTTTGATCAAGTACTTAAGTCATAAAAAAGTCATAATTTCTCTAATTCCCACTGATATTTAGGCAATTACATCATAAAACTCTTAAAATAGTTTATTAAAATGCGGAAATTAGAGGAAAATAAAAGCAAGTTTGTACCAGTGTCTATAGCAATGATCTCTTAAAGTACTGCTTGTGTCATGAAGCTATAAATTTGTAATTCCCTCCAGAAAACCACTGAAAAATGGGAGGGAAAAAAGATTACTCTTTCTTCACGCTCTTAACTAACATCTCCAAATCTTCTGGCATCACAAAATTTGGGTTATGCTTTCCTTTTACCTTAAATGTATCTCTCCTACAAGAAGAAGTTGTTAACCCTGCAACAAAATTTTTCCTTTTTTAAGAATACTGGAAATTTTTATCTTTTAATCACTGACAAGTGAAGGGTGACTCTAAATTGTTAATTATTATAATAATTACATGAATGTAGATGAGAAAGAGAAAGGTTGATATAGCCTGCCCATTTGTGTGAGGGCTTACCGCCCTAATCATTCTAAAGAGTTTCAGCTTGAAGGCACTGAACTATATACCCTAGAAAAGAAAGAGAGCTGCTAAAATAAGAACATTGTCTACTTTACTTAATGAGGAAATCTCCTAATCATTACTATGGTTAGTAAAGAAAGAAAACACCGTGATGCATTTGCTGAGCACCTGAAACAACTAACTCATTATTATATATAGGGAAGAGAGGTTAACCAATTACCTGGATCATGAAGCCATTCTCCTCATCCATCTCACAAATACATCGCACAATTTCATTAAGAGCATCATCTTCATCCTGAGATTCCTCAAAATTGGTTGAATCAAAGTCCTGATTGTATTCATCCCCACTCAGAAGCAAACTCTCCGTTGAAGAATCATCTAGGAAGTCTACATCTGATAAGTCTAGAATATATATAAAAAGTACACTCAGTGCAACTTTTCTATTTTCATGTTATTTTTCATAAAGAAAGGAGCTATGAGAAGTGATCATAAGCTATTAAACATTTTAAAAGGGGGAGCAAACAAATGAAAATACTGTACTGTACTTGTCTCTGGACATGGAAAGAAAAGATTTTTGAAGCTTAGGTATATGACTGCTTTACATCTTATAGTATACACTATTATAAGTAACTCAAAGTATCTTTTAGACTTCATGCTTACAGAATTTATGGCTAAGGCTGATGTCAATAATTTAAATTTGCATAGTTTCCATATACTTTCACAAACATTATCCCTTCTGACCCTCATAAAAACCCTGGGTTGTCCCCTTGTGATTTCATACTATCAGTGTGACACCACTGTCCATGGATCTGGGGACAGGTATGTGTAGTAAGCCCCCATTACCCAGCACAAGTTGGCTCTAGCACACCACTGATTCTTCATTCTTTTTTCTTATTTTTTTGAATAAAGTGCTTTTTGAAAAATCACTAAAAAAAAAAACAAAACTCTGGATCGTAAAGAGGACAGGTTTTATTATTCGTACCATAAACAACTTCAGAGAGGTAAAGGAGCTTGCCTAGGGTCTAAAACCAACAATACCATATTGACAGTATCAGTAGCATCAACTACTATAGCACTTAGTAAGCACACAGTGCTATATTAAGCACTTTAAACATAGGATATATAACTTGCCTGGGAAACGGAGCCATTGAGCAGGAAAACCAACTGAATACCAGGAATGCCTGATTCTCAAGCCTGTGTTCTTAATCACTTTACCAGTATTTCTTAAAACCAGAACCGTGAGTTCCCCAAGGGATTTTTAAAATGTATTAATTTTGTTTTGGTAAAACTATTCTTTTAAATTAAGCATATTCTAGAAACTAGACTATACGGATGACTACTACACACAACTGAATTTTCATGCCAGGTTTTAGGCGTGTGTGTATAACAGTGTCAATGCCAAAGCCTACCGTTTTGCTCAGGTTACTCAGGAAATGGAAATTGAGACAGACATGGGAGAATCTTTATTTATAACAAAGGAAAAGAAATAATGGAACACTAAAATCTTTGCAGTAGTGTGGATGGAGAAATGTTAGGAAAACTGAGTCATCATGAGACACAGAACATCGTATAATGCTGTGTGAGCTCCTGACAGAGGCTAATCAGCAGAGCACCTTCCTACCTCACACCCTACCCCCCAGCCACATTCTGAGTTATCCCTTCACCTGCTTATCATCTGTCTCCTCTTACTAGAATATAAGGATCCGTAACAGGAAGAACTTTGCATTGTTGAATTCTACATCCCCAGTGATTAGAATGAGGCCTGATATATAATATAGCCACTCCAGAATGTTTGTAGAAGAACTAAGGAGAGAGTCAGAGAGAGAACATCTTCTTTTCAGACTGAATCAGATTGGACTGAAGTTGAACAGATTTGAACTTTAAAAATTCCAGCTATTTATACTCTACATATTCATGTGACTTAGTGTTTCCTCTATCAGCTTCTAATCTTGTTTACTTTTTTCTTGTTTCAATGTTTTTGAATGTTTTGTTATTGATTAATGTTTTATAGAAAAATATAGTTTTCTTCTCGTTGAAGTCACAGGGACATATGGAAGGAAGGTCAGCAGAAATAGATAATAGAGAAATATCTGAAAATATTCATGGAGCTAGTAAATCAACTAGATATGGAAAATCTAATATGAACAGTGTAACTTGTTTTAAAAGAACCTAAAGAGGAAACTTTCAACCATCCATAATGTTGCTGGCTTTAATCCAAATTATCTTTTGGGCTTTCTCAAGTACAAGTTCATTAGAATGTGGATAAAACCGTTTCAAACACTGTCATAGCATATAAACAGTATTAAATGGGCCGGGCACAGTGGCTCACACCTGCAATCCCAGCACTCTGGGAGGCCGTGGTGAGAGGATCATTTTAAGTTAGGAGTCTGAGACCAGCCTGGACAACAAAGCAAGACCTCATTTCTACAAAAGCAAAAACAATTTGCTAGGCATGATGACCTGTGCTGGTAGTCCTAGCTACTCAGGAGGCTGAGGCCAGAGGATTGCTTGAGCCAAGGAGTTTGAGGCTGCAATGAACTATGATCACACCACAGTATTTCAGCCTAGGCAACAGAGCAAGACCTTGCCTCAAAAAATATATATAAAATAAATAAATAAAATAAAAATTAATTTGAAATTATATCATTAAAAGGAATTACTGTATCTCACATATACTTGCATGGCAAAGATTACCAGGTTTTATGGTGTTAGCAAGCAAATTTATCATATTCTCCAGAAAATCTAGTTTGAATAACTCCCAAGCACTAAACATATGCTTAGCTGAGGTTTGGAAGTTGAGTAAAATGGATGATAGAGCCAAGAAGCAAATAAAAGTTCCCCCTTACACTTAAATAGCCACCTAGACCATGGCTCCAATTGATAGGCCACAAGAACAGCTGTTGCCTTCCAACAAGTAACCCTTAAACTGTCATTGCTATTTCCTGAGACAGCATTTTGCAAGTATGGTTCCCCGATTAGCAACATTATCACCACCAGGGAACTTGTTGGAAATCAGAAATTCTGAGGGTAAGGCCCAGAAATGTGTTTTAACACCTTCTCTGGGCAGTCCTGACACATGCTAACATTTGAGATCTTCTGGCCTAAGACCTTACTAACATTCCTTTTCTTTCTCCTGATTCCATCCTTGATCATAAGGGCAGGGCAGAGATTAAGAAGAACAGAGAGTACATATCTATGGCTCTATTTATGCTCTTTCAAGGGTTCTCGTTTCAGCACCACAGCTAGCCTAGAATAGATAACCCCTATTCTCCATCTCTCTATAGCAAGAGATAATCTTCAGATCTTGATGATTCACAGTAAAGGTGTTCTTGACGTAATTATCGACCTCTGCTTCTCCACAGAATCACCTAGAAGTTGTATCTTGCCAAGATCCTTCCAGAAATCTCATTCAATTGTGCCTCATGGTAGGATCCACGATCAATATAGTTTAAAAGCACCACAGCAATGATTGTAAGGTACATCTGGGGTGAAGAACCACTGAACCATGGGAAAAAGCAGACTTGTATTTGCTGGAAAAGAGTGGTGGTAACTTCTTTTTAATCCCCTCCCATACCTCAAGCTTTTAAAAATATAATCTCACAAGTGTCATGTGCTATAAAGGAAAGAAAATGTTTTCTCCATAATGAGCCACGGAGGACTTAGACCTGGAAGCAAATGCTGCAAAAGAAAATATTTAACCTAGTATCCACCATCAAGGGCAGTCAGAAGAAAGAAAAAGGGAGGAAGCGAGCACACTCATAAGGATCCTAAGTTGTACTTATGCTGAAGGCCCTGTCCCTTATTCCTCACTCTGACTCTGGTCACTATTACAGCTCTACTCTTATGCCACAGCCCTCAATGTCTAGAGCTGGGATCTCTCTTCCTATTGCTTACAATATGGGAAGCAAGGTAAGAATCTTCAACACTTTCCACTGTCAGGACTGGACCTGCAGGAAAGTCTAACAGATTTGAACTCCAGTGCTCCCATCACTGCTGACGTGGCCTTCTGACTACCTAACGGCACTTAGTTCCTGCCTATATTTAAATCACTTGTCTGACTACATCCCAGGACTTTGGTTACAGATGTATCTGAGCAGGAATTCAAAGTATACTTTTAAGATTACCATAAATATTTATTTAAAAAAAGCCTTATCTATGGAGTTAAGACAGACCTTGGTTAGAGTCTTAATTCTAACACTACCTAAGCCGAAAAGTTACCCTGTAAGTTTCGGCTTGTTTATATATCAAATGTGAATAATACCTACTCTGTAAGTTGATAGTAAAGAACATAAAAATATATGTACAAAAACCTACAGAAGTATATACACTAGTAATATTTTCCTTACGACTCTCTTTTCCACCAATAAGTATAAAGCCAATTTAACTTTATATAAATTAAAAAGTAGCTCAAATTTCTCCCAACAAGACTTTCATATTAGTTTAGCTAACAACTTTTTAACTCATGTGCCCTTAACAGAGTATGCTTTGTTCTCAGTTACACATTTAAGAATTGTAAGTCTTGTTTTAATCATCACATAGTTACACATACTTTCACCACTAAGATCAACGGACAGAATTGCCCTTGGGTACTGATAGGTTGTAGTTTTCTCCGTAAACATGCTTCGTGGAGCCAGAGAACTCCCAGAAGATCGAGTTAGTGGAGAAGAGCACCTTTCCAAAAATTCGAGGGAACTGTCTTCATAGTCTGAATAGTCTGCAACATAAGATACAGAAAGAAATATTAATAAAGTGTCAGATAATTAAGGTCACTATAAAAATAACGAAAGTCATGTTTCAGGATACATCAAATAATCATGCTACTACTTTCACTTCTCATCCATGAAAAGCTACATATGTATCTGATGAACTGGGTTTAGCAAGAACAAGTGGGAAACAAATATACCCCAGACAATATATGCATAGTAGGGGGCACCAGGTTCTAACTGGTACCGGTAAACTTTTGTGTAGTACAGAGGTGAAAAAGGATTATTTCTACATTTTCTCTCCATTATAATCACAACTGTGTCTGCAGTAAAATATGCAAGATGACAACACATGGACACATGGGGAAGAACAACACACACTGGGCCTGTGGGAAGTTGGGGAGAGAATCAGCAAGAATAGCTAATGCATGCTGGGCTTAACACCCAGGTGATGGGTTGATCTGTGCAGCAAACCACCATGGCACATGTTTACCTGTATAACAAACCCGCACATGCTGCACATGCACCCCAGAACTTATTCGGTTGGTGCAAAAGTAATTGAGGTACTTTTGCACCAACCTAATAAAAGTTGAAGAGAAAAAAGATATGCAAGATGGAAATTAACCTTTTTCTTTCTCACAATTCGTAAAGAGGTTCTCCTGATGCCTGGCACACCAATTACATAGTGATAATCTGATCAATATATTTTTCAAGTAAAAAATCTCTGAAGGTAATTAACTAGTCCTGGAAGAACTCTGTAAAAATGCTGTTTTTCTCTGGTTTGGAATGAGTCCCACAGATGTTTGCAAGGGGAAAGGCCACATGCAGCCTACTGGAGAGTTGAGGGTATAGTGAGGAAAGGAAAAAAGGAGGTGGGGGTGTGATTCCAGGCATGTGGGAAGGCTCTGAAGCTGAAGAGTGCATGCCACGTTTGGCAAGCTGTAAGACTGGCTGGAACACAGTGAATAAGGGGGAAACAAAGCTAGAGTGACAGGAGCCAGACTAGCTTTTTAAAAAAAGTTTTACCTTAATGCAATAAAAAGTCATTCAATGCTTGTGTGGAGAAGGAGCAAGATGTGACAGTTCCATTTCTGGAGGATCACTCTAGCTGTGGAATGGAGAATGGAGTGCAGGAAGGCACACATAGAAGTGGGGGGATGGTTCAGAGGCTACAGCAGTAGTCCAGACAAGAAATGCTGGTGGCTCGGTACTTAGGTGATGGCAACTAAGGAGAAGTTTTCAAGGAAGATGGAGTGCTATTATAGACTGGAGGCCAAAAGCTAAGATGGCATTATCATGATTGATTCCCAGGTTTCTGCTTGAGCAATTAGGCAATGAAAGTGGGTCTGAGATGGGGCTGAAGAGGAAATGCGAGGTGGAGAAACCACAGAAGAAACAGAAATTTAGAGGAGGGCTCTGTAAGATGGGATATCTTACACATCATCTACATGAACCTTAAGATGTGGGAAAGGGAAATGGCAGTGGTGAGAAATGCCAGAAGAAGAGAAAAGCAGACATTCCCTCCACTTTAATAGAGACAAAGATGATGAATATTTTCATGTAAGCACACAGATGTGGTGGATAGAGTATGAGCAAGTTCCCACCTGATGACGTCTGTCTCCTCAACTCTGTGAGGAAAATGATGTCAAGTGAGGCTGGTTAAGGAATACATGAGAGGTGGAAATGAGAGGTGGAAACGAGTGGTAAAAAGGAAAGACAGAGAGTGGAAAAATGAGCTTATAAGAGAAGTACTGGTCTGTACTAAGTATCCATTTGAAGTTGGCAGTTGTGGGAGGCAGAACAGTCTGCCAAAAATGTCTATGTCCTAAACTCTAGAACCTTTAAATGGGCTAAGCTATGTGGAAAAGTGGAATTAAGGTTGCTAACTGGCTGACCTTACAACAGGGAGAGTACCTTGGATTATAGAGTGGGCCCAATGTAATGGCGAGTGTCCTTAAAAGTGAAAAGACGGAGGCAGAAGAGACAATGTGAGAGTGAAACACTATAAGAAAGACTGGACCATTTGCTGACTTTGAAGATGGGAGCAGGACAAGGGCCAAGAAATGCAGAAGACTCTGGAAGCTAGAAGAGGCAAGAAAACAGACTGTCCCTGAGAGCCTCCAGAGAAAAACGGAGCCCTGCTGATACCTTGGTTTTAACCCAGAGAGATCCATTTTGGACTTCTGACCTCCAGAATCTTAAGATACTGAATACGTATTTTTTTAAACCACTGATGTGCAGTAATTTGCAACAGCAGCAATGGGAAACTTACACTCGTCATCATAAATACCACAGAATAACCAACACTGATTGAGGGCTCTCCATGTGCCAAACACAATTTTCAGTTCTTTATGTGTATTAACTCTTTTAATCCTCACAAGCATCTAATGAGGGAAGTAGGACTGCTAGTAAAGAACTGAGGCAGGACAGATCAAGTAAATTGCCCAAGAATATACAACTATCAATGGCAAAGCCAACATTCAAACCCAGGCAGTCTGATTATGGAAGCTGCACTCTTAACGAACAAGTGATATCAGTGTATTTGAACATTTAAAGTGCGTACAAGCTGGCAAGCTTGTTAAAACCCAGATTCCTGGGCCTCATCTCCAGTACACTGGGAATGAAACACTCCCAGATAATGCTGATGCTGTCAGATTATAGCAGTCTTTGGGCAGCACTACGCCATTCCGACTCCAGTGGCCCCACCATAACCGCAGTTTGCCCAACACCATATTACTTAGGCCCAGACATGGAAAGGGCATTTATTAAATGCTAGGTACTTTATCAAGTACTTTACAATGATTGCTTTATTTAATTTGAATAATAAATCTATGCAGTAAAACAACAATTACCATTTATTTTAGAAGAAAAGAAATTGGGATGTAGAGAATTTAAATAACCTGCCAAAGGTCACTTAGCTATAGTGTTATGGGCAGGATTTGAATCCCTATACTAAACCTTCAAGGCTGCCTTCTTATCAGCTCCATTCTATGTTGCCCTTTCAGCAAAAGTAAAAGTAGAAGCAGAATCTGACTGTAAAAATAATGAAAGAAATCTCAATTTTGTGCTAAAATAAAACATGGCTGATATTTAATAGGTTTCATTAACAAATGAATAAAACTTGGCATTCCGCACCCTGTCTGTATTCCCTACTCCAATTCCCTCTGGCTATTATGAATAAAAGTCTGTTATGCTTCAAGGCTTAGATCAGAAGTAGTCTCCTACATAAAGCCCCTTCCTTGATGTGTCAGCTTCTCTAGCTTAAATGTTTATCTTGGACCACTCTTGCCACAAATATCAGACTTTCCTGGTAGAGATTTATGTATGCTTATCTCTCTTACAATATACTTCAATGACTTACAAACTCCTTGAAGGAATCTTTTTTACTACACAATGCTTTCAAGTCTCTTTTCACTTCTAACTCTATTTCTTTTCAATCTCTGTATGCCTTCAATATCCTTATATTTACAGATAGATGAAAGACAGATGAAGTGATTTGCTCAAAGTAGAAAGCTAAAAACTGGCAAAGATGTCACTCTTAAATTCCAATATGGTGACTTCTCATACACACGAATTAAACACAATGTTAGTATTATGTCTTGTAAACCAATTCTGTTAATCAAAACATATCTTAACCTACTACCTCATAAAATAATAAAACAACTAATCTAAATTATTATTTAGCATAACTGTATTAAAATAACAGATAAGGACAAGAACTTAGTATGCCAACAACAAGTAAAAACTTGTTGAAGAGAAGAATACACAGTTTGATAAACAGTATTTCAAGTATTAATAACATAGCATGGTGGTTAAAGTTAAAAATTCAGACTTGTAAGTCAGACTGCTTGGATTTGAAATGAATCTGCTTTTCACCACTTGCTAGCTATGAGAGCTGGAGAGCTCTCTTTCTCACTCTAACTGTTGGTAAAATGAACATAACAGATCCTACTATAAAGGGTTAATATGAGGATTAAATGAAGTACTAATATTTATAAAATGCTTAGTTTGGGGTACATAAGGTACCAGCAGGATATATAAAATAATGTTGAGTGGTAAATAAAAGAAATAATTTTGAAACTCCCTCATGGTGCTAACTATAGACTAAAAAACATACTAGAAGCCTCATACAGTAATAATGTCAATTCTATAACATTAAGATGTCTTTAAAATTTCAAAGTTACTTAAAATCCTGTATTTCCTGCTTAAAGACCACTCTTCTAATTTAACCATCTGGGGAAAAATGCCATTTCTAAGATAAAGTAAATAGCTCAGAATAAATTCTCCTCAAATGCAATAATTAATTACAAAGATGACAGTGATGACCAAACTCAACACCTGCTGTTTATAAATAGCAATGTTTCTATGCATCTTACCAGGACTCTATTTACAAAGTTAAGATTTTCATTTGTAAGCTTCATTTTAAAATGTCAACAAATATATAAGGTTTTCTTTTTCATTAAAAAATAAAAATATATACCATTTAAAGTATGTTTTAATGCTCTCTGTAAAGGGTTACCATAGTTAAGGGCTGGTCACAATTCTAAGGTGCAGTTTTTTTGGCCATTTTTCTTCTATTCATCCTAATTGCTCTTCCTTCTCTCAAGTTACAATTTCCTGCCTTCTCCTAAGCTCTAGCCCTCATTGTGCTGCCAAGTGTAGCCCCCTTCTTATTTTGTTTTGTATCAGCCCCTGTTATCTTTTTCCCCACTTTCACAGGTATTTTGTATATAAGATTCTGTGTCTGCTACTAAATACTAGAACAGACCACAGTTTACTGCTGTGCCATAAGATGACTTGAAATAGCTGGCCATTCCTGCACTGACAATGCAGGTCTCCCTTGGAACCCCTAAGCTAGGCAAATCCCTCAGAGTCTTTGGTCAGGTGGGAGTTCATCTGGAAGTTTTATTTGCAGCCTGAGCTTCTCATTTCTGTATTGTGACATACTGTTGTTCACAGGAGGGTATTCAGTCATCAAATGAGTTCACAGTGAATAGTTTTTGTTTACTAAACTCTGGAGTTTCCTACCTCTACATCACTTCTAGTTTGAATTCCACAGTTATATACGAAGAGGTGATGGAGAGGTGGGCAGAAGGGAAAGGAGTGAGGAGCAAGGCACACATAGAAGTGCCCGGAAATGTTCAAGACTCTCTGGAAAGCGGTTTCAAGCTTATGAACCCCATTTGATCCTGTACTTTCAAATTTACTCTGGCAGCTTTAGAATTTGAGAATGTGAAAACTTCACATTCTGTGGGAAAATTGAATGTTTTTTGGACTATGGAGAGAGTTAAAATCTGAAGAATTTACTTACAATGATTACCAACCACAAAACTGCCCAGTTAGATATGTATTTTTTAAAACTGTTTTTATTAAATGTCTCATAAATACAAAAAATGGGTATGACACAAAGAATATCAATAGCACAAAACACTTAGGTACTGATCACGCAGTTTAAGGGAGTATCATCATTTTTGAAGGTCCCTTTGCGTCATTTTCCAGTTTGAACTGATAACGCCCCTTCCCCACCTTAGAGGCAACCACTATCCTGAATTTTTGTTCATCATTCTCCTATTTTTCTTTCTGCTTTTCCCATATACAGTTGATTCTCTTAAAAATATAGTTTTATAACTTTTTTATCTTTACATAAGTGAAACATTGTTTTCTTCAGTTACTTGGTTTTTCGCTTACCATTTTGTTCCCGGGATTCTAAAGCTGTAATTCATTTATTTACTCCACTGAAGGAATGCATGACTTTTGATGGAGACCTGGGCTGCTCCCAGTGCTGCTGTGAACACTCCCATATTTGATACACCGTGTGAGTTTCCTCAGGGGTTTTTAGGCCACATGGAACACACATCGTCACCTTACTCCCTGGTCCCCATCTGTTTCCCACAGTAGATGTGCAGTTGCCTTCATTTCCTTAGCAACATCTGTTTTTATCTACTTGGTCAGTTGTGCCAATACAGCATGTATGAAACAGATTTCACTATGTTTTGATAACTGAGTTTCATCTAATTTTCTGATAAAATTTTGCATATCAATCCTCTGTGGTCATATCCTTTTAACACATTGTTAGATTTAATTTCATAACATTTATTTATGGATTTTGGATCTATATCCCTAAGAAAGAGTTTGTGGCTGTGCTTTCCCATATTATTCTCTCCTGATTTTGATAGCAAAGTTATTTAAACCATTTAAAATACATTTAGAGTTGTGTTCGTTCCTAGGGGTGCCATAAGAAAGTACCATAAATTTAGTGGCTTAAAACAACAGAAATTTATTTACTCAAAGTTCTGAAGGCTGGAAGTCCAAAATCAGGGCTTGACAGGGAAGCGCTCCCTCTGGAAGCCCCTGGGCCAAACCTTTCCTTGCCTCTTGCACTTCTGGTTCCTCTGGCTCCTTGGCTTGGGGCTGCACCCCTCTGATTTCTGCTCCATCTTCACATGGCCTTTGCTGATACCAAATTCTGTTGGTTTCTCAAATTCTTCTAAAAATATCTATTTCACTCTCATCCTTGAAAGCTAATTTAAGGAATTCTACAATTCTAGACTGAGAATAATTACTTGAGCATGCTAAAGGGTACTTGGTCAGGGCATCAAGTCTACTACCATGCTGGAAGGAAAAGTGTCTAATCAGTTGCAACAATTAATGTATAGGCCAGACTGAAACAGAGTAGTATATTTTTGAAATTTCATGTCAAAGAAAAGCTACAGGAACTTTTCAGTTCTCAACATGGGGATCTTGTCATGACTCCATTTTGTAAAAGAAAAGGGGAATCAAAGGAAACTTCGAATTTTTTTAAAAATGGGAATAACCAGTGTACTTACCATGCTGCTTAGATTTCTTTTTCTTTTTTTTCTTCTTCTTCTGTTTTGGTTTGTAGTGATCTTTGTCCCTCTTCTCTCTTCTTTCCTTATCCTTTTCTTTTCTCTTACCTAAAAGATAATAGCGAATACTTCAGCGATCACGACTGATCCTGAGTTGTTCCTTTGTGGTTAACCTAAAAGCAGCATTTATGTTTTAATCAGCTATTCCAGTCACCTGCCCAGAGTGGATGGGTTCAATTAAACTGTTCATGTCATGACTCTGGAAGTCCTGATAAGCTTATTGGACTATAAGGGGGATCTTCATTAGCAGTGCTGAGAAATCCCAACTCCTGATACCTTAAAGTTAACACAGACAGTAGTTAAAACCTTTCAATGAGTAATATTCTCAATTTTCTGATGTGGTAAGTAGTTAAACTCCATAATTTACAAAGGACCTGAATGAAGAGACTCAGCATTTCCACATATAATTTAATGAGAGAATAAATTAGGAGATTAAAAAAAAAACAAAAAATCTGATGGACTTTTTGCTTTGGATAAGCTTTAAAAAATAATTAAACCAATTTATAAACAACTCCTCCAGTCTTTATTTACATTCTCTGTGTGTTTAACAATGAAGGCTAAGAACATGAGGAAAAAAATGTATTTCATTAAACTAATTTTTCCAAAATTATAAAGCATTATTTTCCCTAATCATATATACTTAAAAAAACAAATATTAGAGCAGTATCCTACATTTCAAATTAAATCATCACACATATCCTACTAGTTATTGCTCCAACTCACAATGGTTTAGCCTATAATTTATCAAACATATTTGACCAACTTTCAGTGATTCAAGCTCCAGTTAACTAATCTACAGAATATTTAAGACTATCATCCATTATTTTGTGACATTTAGTCATTACAGCACAGAAAATAGAAAATATAGCAGAAAACTCAATAGCATTTTTATAAAGTACAATGAAGAAGAAAGTATGAAAAAATTACTATTTTAATCTATCCATTCTCTAAAGTCTCAACAATATTAAATCGAGGTCTATTTTTGAATAGCCATAATTTTGACTAGGGATGATCATAAACACCAAAGTTCCTTCAGAGAAAGCAAGAGACTCTCTTGATAAAAAAGTTACATATAAAACAAGATAAGTGTTTAATAAGTCACGTATCTGGAGCTGACTAACACTAGTAAGAACTAAAACAGATGATCACTTACACCTAAGGAAGCATTAACTGGTAAAGAGTAAGGGGCAGACTATGTCCTCCCTCTCTGTCAAGCTTTATAGTCTTTTGCTTAAAGATTACTTTCTGTTCATACCAAATGCTGTTGAGCTTTTTTCTTCCAATTTCACTTTTTTTTCAGTTTTCGATATTCCTGTGGGTTAGGGGAAAAATATGTAAGTTTAATCAGAAAAACTTAAAAGTATGGGACAATATTTTACATTACAATTGCTCATAACACTCTATGTAAGACTCTTTTTCTCCTAACGGTCTACATGTTTTACTGCCTGAACTGGTAACAAAGCAGTGAGATTTCTTACCTTAAAAAACAACCAAAACAATAAATTAAATGCAATTTTTGTTATTCAAACTACTCAGGTTCAACTTCTGGTTCCACCACTTACTAGCTCTGCAGCCTTGAGAACATCATTTAATGCCTCTGTGCTTCCGTTTCCTTATCTGTCAAACAGGAGTAAGTCTATATACCTCATGCAGTCATAAGGATTATGTGAGTCAAAATATGAAAGATGTGTAGTCCCAAGATGGGTAAATATGTAATTTTTTTCATTTTCTCTTTCGTGGTATGGTAATACTTTGAGACTACACTATTTCCAGAAATAGCATAAATATGAGTCTAACCATAAAGAAAAAGTTAACTGTACTAGGCCATCAGTAAAGGTCTACTCTAGCACCATAGCCTTTGGCAATCCAAAAGATACTGAAATTCATCTGAGTAATAGTTCCAGGCATCATTTCTACTTCTGTGACAGTTATGATATGAATGCTATCTGGATTATCAAAATGAAATATTAAACTCCATATTAAAGTATACTGGTTTTCAACAATCTGTATATATTTTTAAAACTAATATTTAAGCTCTTGTGCCTAAAACAAACTTGTACCTTTGAACTACATCATGAATGCACTGTTAGGTAATGATAATAGTCAAAATAAAACTGTACTGCAAACCACTTTTGTTCTATATATAAATGTTCTATATATAAATACAAAGACATACTTATACATTAAAATATTCAATCTCAATAAATATTCCAATAAAACATAGGTATTAATAGTCTAAAATTCATTTTTAAACTAATATTGCCCTTTTAATTACTGTGCAGCTGACACAGGTACATTTAATAAATTCATATTCAACCATTCCCAATGCTAATATCTATTTGTGGCTAGTGTTAATCTAAGAAAAATACTACAGTACATTTAAAATACAATTTTAGTCTACTAAATTATGCTTTAATGTCACCATTTACCAGTTTAATTTTTTAAGATCATTCTACAACAGTATCAAAAAAGCTGATATTTCACTCATCTTACTTCAAATATTTTCTATCATTTAAACATAACAAAAATATAAAAATGCCACTCAAATCAAGTGCCAATAAGGCTCTAGCAAGTTTAAACCTAAATAAGAACACCGATAATCTCCATTTGTTATGACAGAAAAAATGAAAGGGATATCACAGCAAAGAGAAATACAATTAAATTTTCTTATTAGCAAGACTGCTGAACAAATGCATCACTTCTGTTTACTACTTGTTGCACTATTAGAACTTTATAAATTTTATGCAATTTCCTTGAAAACAATAAAGCATTTACAATGCAAACCATGAGGAATGTGCTTTCCAAATCCTCAGTGGTAGTGCAGATATATTCAGATATATTGCTAACAGTGAACATTGCCTCTTAGGCTCTTATATCTCTGGAGCACTGGATCTCTAGGGAAAAGGTGGAGCAGTGATGTTTAGAATCTCCTGGAGTGGGGACAGGGAGTAAGATTAAAGGAACTGCCTTACTAGGCTACTTTTACTGACTGGAATGTGTGCACCCCTTAGGTACTTGACAGACAAATAAAACAGTTATGAACCACCGCACCAGAAACACAGAGGTTAACACAGCAGAAGAGATGCAGCCAATCCCAGAGTGGGGTCCGGAGAGTGAGTTCTAGATTTAGTTTTTACATGTTCTAGTGGTTTCCAAACCATTCGATTTCATAAATGACAAAATTTCAAAAGTAAAACTGGGGGACTCATAAAGGGTTGTCAATGTTTTACTCAAGTAAGGATATTAAAATAGATATTCGTACATGCAACAGTAAGATTTTAAAAAATACTTACACACAAATAGGAAAACATAACAGACCATTCCAGAAGTCAACAAGAAAAATAAGTTTGGTTTTACAAGAAGTTCACTATCTCGTCCTTATTTTACCACGTGCTAGAATTTGGTGACCAAAGTATCAGAACATTAGTTTGTAGAATAGTAATTTTTAAACTAAATTTTGGCAACAGAACATTTAAAAATATACATATATAGATATATTAAAAATATATATATCTATATATATATAGATATAGATATATATTATCCGGCAGCTGAATGCAAAATGCAGCAACAAAAACCAAAACACAAATGGAGCTACTCTAGTTAAAGTCAGAGGCAGATCTCTGAACCATGCCTGCTTGCACACAACTCAAAAACTGGTAATGTAGAGTGGTTTCTCAAGCCTCTTCTGGTATGCTAAACATTACAGATTCCTGTGGCTAAAAAGAGAGGCAATCCCTGAGACTCTCCATGGAAACCCCAGGCTCTGTAGAAGCCATGAACATTTGGTATGAGGGTGGAGGCAACAGAGTCTCCAGTTGTAGTTTTGTTTTGAACAAATCTGGAAAATAAATTGAAAAACAATTTAAAACAAAAAGACTTTTAAATAGTAAATGTAAAGTTGACGTGAGATGTTGGAATAAAAATGAAGGCCATTTCAAAACCCGCCACAGGCAGACTAGGTAGAACTGACAATATGCTATTTTGCCATACTAACTTAGACCAATCCCAAGACCTACTTCTGTTTTTCACTGGTGATAAAATGTATTATATTATCCAATCCATAATATAATTCATGAACACTCTACAGAAGATTCACTAAGAAGAGTCCAACTATCTTATCTATGATGATAAACCTATACACATGTATTTACATATATCTACATTTCATTCAAAAACTAAGATGACTTTGAATGACACTGAAGCAAAGCCTAATGCATTTCATCGAATGCTACCCGAAAACTGAGGGGACCTGCTCATGGACATCCTGACGTTACATAAAGGTACACTCTGCATGGCCACGTCAAGCCAACATTCCTATCCATGCTAACTAAGACATGCTGCAATAAAACAGGTAAATGCTCCTTGATATTTATTTACTAATTTGCTAAAAAATAAAAAAAGAAGAAGATGTGTTACTAAAGGTATTTCTTTTAATACAGGAGTAACTAAAATGGCTCAAAATTACATTCATACAACCTACTAATGCCAATTTTGTCTTCACAGTGGTTACAAACAATAAAAGTTATCATCTCTAAAGCTATCTTAAATTGACGTTTTTAAGCTGAAAATAATCCTATTATATATCACAATCTTTTTTTTGAATAAACATAGACTAACAAATGCCTAATTAATGGTAAGTAAAACATCAAGACTGTAGAGCCAAAAGTGACCACAGACATCATCTACTATCATCTCATCATATAGATGAAAAACTGAGCTTCAAGGAAGCAAGAAGAGAAGGCAGACGGTTTGTCTCTACAGGGTTTTTAAGAGGCTCTACCAGAGGCCTCTTGGGGCAATCTTTTCTTCCTTTACACCCAAGAGTTCTTTACACCTCTTCAGGCACTTATATCATGCTTTAAATATTTGTATTTCAGTTACTAGCTTTGTGTCCCTTCTAGACTCTAAGTTTCTGGAGGGCAGATTCCGTATCTGTTCACACTGTGTTTCCTACCTAAAGAGAATTGTGTGACAAGGGGCAACAGATAACTGTTGGCCCAAGGTGCCTATGAGAACCTGAACCAAGAGTTTATTTTTCAAAAGACCACTTTTCAAAAAACTTGATTTACTGTATCCTCCCAGATACTAACAGAATTAAGATTTCCTGAGGCTGTATCCTTATCTAAAATTGGCTGGCTCTGTGAGAAAGAATCCTGATAGTAAAATAAAGGCATCAATTTTTACAAAGATACCAATTACTTGTTTGGTAATGTAGGCAGCAATAGCAATCTTAACAGTGGCTAGTCATGTGGGCATCCACCCCACTAGAAGAACAGAGAGAGAATATTCCAAGTTCATTATCTCTACTGGAAAACAATTAAGAACAGTTGTATATAATAATTGGACTATTTGCAAATCTCATCAATCCTTTAGCATCAACTGCTAAACTCAGCAGTGTGAATTTATCTTGCTCCCCCAAAAGTAAAAACCTAACCATGTCGAACAATTTCACAGTTAGCAACTAACACCCTCATCATTCTAAACTCCCCAAGAGTTTCAATTTGACAAAAATAACTCAGAAAATGTCTCTGACAAACTGTAAAGCATGTTTTCAATTATCAGTTTTAAAATTCAACAGTAACAAAATTTTCTTTTATAATTAATATGGATACCAACCAAACATACGTGTGTGTATGTATGTGTGTGTGCATATATGTATATATGTATCAAAGAAATAAAAAGATAAAAACCTGGTACTTTGACTCTAAATCTAAGAGGACTTGGGGAACAGACAGAAGCATAAAAAATACAGCAAAATGGTCAAGAGAGGGTAAATAACAAAAAGGTTAAGGAGAAAAACATAGAGACCACTGAGAATTTCAATGCAAGTGGGACAGGGGCACAAGATTGTAATCAAAAGGTGTTCAGTTAGAACATGACCTAAATTCTACTACATTCCTCAAAAACTAAAAATTAAGAGGTCACAGAAACAAATTAGAATTTCACCTCCCTCTATTCAAATACTGTGTTCAACCCTCTAATAAACCTTCAGTAATTAACAATTAAAACTATGCATTTCCTTGCTATAAGCAATTAAAGTTGACAGCTACTGTACTATTAAGCTCATTACACCCAGAAAATCCTTACTCTTCCACAAATTCAAATGATAGCTAAACTCCTCTCTACCTTTTACTTTCCCAGAAAATGATCTCACTTATTTTACTTTTCCAATAGTTACTGCTAATATTTTAAAAGGGAAAGAACATTCGTGTGCCTTCCTCTAAGGTAGTCAGCCATAGTGCCACAAATATGCTAAAAATTCTGAAAAGAGGAAGTTAATAATCTGGTTAGAAGCAAAATCATCTAAGTCAAGGACTTTCATGCACAATCACTACATTGATATTTTAATATTTTAGGATATACAATCTGTTAATGTAAGACTCTTAGTTATTACACAGTTACTTATATTGATCTATATTTCAATATTGTTACTATTATTAGAATACTTTTAAAGAAAAATGTAAATATTTTTACATGTACATCTGAAAATAATTTTCCCAATGGATATACAACCTTACAACTTTAACATGTTTTTCATATATTCAGTACAGTAACAAATGCCAGATCGTTAAAGAACTGAATAAGACCTTTACCAAAAAAGTATCTCAATGGGTCAATGATAACTCGGAAATCTTGTGGAAAAATGGAAAAGAAAAATCAATTAAGGAAAGACCAAGAGTCAAAAGACAATAGATCTGATTTGAGAAACTACAGGAAATGTTTCAAAATCTACAAATATTCAGACTTGGCTATTTTATTTTTTTTAACATGATAAAGAATTATCATGTACAAAGTAACTTCGACCTTTATACAAAAAGTAATAAAAATAAGTATATGTCTCTTAAGTTACTTCAATCATTTTATTTCAACACATACCATCACCAGAAAAGAGTAAGTTTCATTTTATGCTTCATCCAAAAAATGGATAAAGTGGTTTCAGGGAAGATGCCTGTAAACACAATGATCACCACCACCCTTGGTAACGCATCAACAAACTGCTTTACGTTTTTCTCCAACTCACAACAAACTAAATTCAGACTTCTTTCAAACATCTAATTCCAAATAGTAATTTACCAGAAGTGCATCTGTAAGATAGTATTGGCCTTTTTTTATTATGTGTATTCTGGATCAGGTTATAATTTTTAAAAACTTCTAAATAAAACAATGCACCCACGTAAGGGAAACATGAATCGATATACTGTTAGATTTAAAATATCAGCTTGGCAAAATACACATCCAAATGCTTTCGAACTACAATAAATATCATAAAATCATGCAAAAAATTTGTTATTAAGGATGGCTGATTTTACATATTGCACTCCTCAAATAACTTTATAGCAAATTTGATTCAATTTGGAGGAATCTGCCCCAAAATATGGAATTATATTTAAGACACAGGCATATAGTTCAGTGTTTCTTAAATATTAAATTCTGTTAAAATCCTTAAACCGAAGTACTGATCCCATTAAGTACTTCCTGGCTTCAAAAGTAAGAATTCCTGTAATTACACTTGGCTCTAATAATTTATATTTAGTAGAAATAAGGATATATAAAGAAGAAGCAGGGAGAAGGAAATAGATCAAGTAACAAGGTAAGAAGTACGTATGTCCAGGGAATATGATTGTAATAAGATCACACAAAAGACCTTTAAAACAGAGAAGAAACTCTCCTATAAATGTTAAAGTATTTATGAAAAGGAATTACATAGGAATCAAAATAATGTAGTTAAACCTCAAAATGTTGATACCTAGTAACTGCAAGCCTAGCTACTCATCTACTTATAAGAGCCTTTATTTTTTTTTCTTTTACCTGCTGCTGCTGGAGCTCCTCTTCCATCAGCTATTGCTTTGGAAGAAGAATTTGGAAGCATCTGTGTATCCTCTTTTTCTGCTCTGGGACATTCATTATGGTAAGAGGAATCTGAGGCTACTGGTGCTGTAACTTCTGAACCACGACTTAAGTCAAGAGGGAGACAGGGTCCCAGCTTCTCAAGTGGCAAATGTGCAACATCAGGCACTACACAAAATAAAGAGTGTAATATAATATTAACACAGATAAAATGGCTCAGTTACTATCACTGTGAATTAAAGTGTTACATAATTTAAACAGTGCCTGGCACAAAGAAGGCACTCAATAAATATTTGTAGAATAAGCGAAGTGCTTATAACTCCAGAAGATATAAGAGCAGAAATGTCTTAATATTTTAATAATCTTTATCTCTTAGTTTTTTCTTTATCTTCTTTTATGTTTGGTTCTATAGGAAATCAATATACATTACCCTCTGGTACTGAAGATTCTTGCTGATTTTGAGAACTGATGGAGAAAACTTTCCCATCAGTGGCTGGAGAGGGAGAAGAAACCTTTTCTACAGAATCATCAGGCATGGGTAAGGTGGCTAAACGCTGAGATCTTCTTCTCCGCTCACTATGCTTGAAAGGTCTAGGGGGATTCACAGGCTGTGGAGGACCTAGAAAAAGATCTTCAATGTTCACGAAGCAGATACATACCAGGAGCATCTTATAATATTTAAGGAGATAAATGGGAAAAAATGATTCATATTCTTCCCTCTGATGTTGTTATAAGATATCCACAAGGAATGGCATGTTTCAAAGGTAATCAAAGGTGAAAATTGTGACCTCATTCAAAATGAGTCAATCAAAAATTCTAAAATCTACACTCTACTAGAACTGAGAAAATAAAATGGAACATTAATTTCAAGTAGCCCCAACTGACAGACTACAGTTAATTTCTCTAATTGCAGATCGTTGTGTAAATTGCCATTTTTTCCTTCGGGAAAACAGTCTCTTTACAGCAAAAGATAAGGAAAAAAATATATATATATTCCTTTTGCTACAATGCAAATCGAGCAACTCTAAGGGAAAAAGAGGCAGGGACACAGATGATATAACATTATAGAGTTAGTGATTTACTTTACACTAATGTAAATAATTTTATCCCATCATCATCCCCCCAAATGGAGTTTTATAAACATGTCTGGGCCTGATTCATTAAAAAAAAATTGAACAAAAACAACTTTGTATACTTATTGTGAGCAAACAATGAGGATATTTAAGATTATGACATTGTGTACTTGGGTTTTTTAAACAACTTGGTAAGTAATTTAGGCATCTTCTAGCAATATAAATATTTGGAAATGTCTTTTACATTTTTAGATATCATCTCTCCACATGGCATATAAACATTTGACTAGAATAGGCAAGATTATATATGCCAATATATTCATGTTAATTTAGAAAGAGGAAAGAACAACAATCTAAAGAGACTGATGTTTGGGTATTTAAGAGTAATTTTACAATGAAAACAAAAAAGACATGTTGATAACTAAAAAATATAAAAGAGTAAAATTTAACTGCCATATTGTGGTTATAATACCAAGATATAATTTCCAAAATAAAATATTTGTTAATATCATATGACATTCTAGTGACTACTGACACTATTTCATGATGTCATAATGAAATGAAGCTTATTAGGAAAACAACTGAATCATGTTCCCATTCTTTCCACCTATTACAAAGAACAAAACAAAAAAGCAAAACCAGATCAAAATGAAAAAATGATTCAGTAGAAAATATGGCAACTGAAGGAAAAGAGGTTAATATGTCTGATAAAAGTCTTCTGAATGCGAACATCTTTGATTATTCTGGAAGGCACAATATGGAATAGTTCATGAGGAAACGTGTCATATTCACTCAACTGATCATGTATTTCATTTGTCGCATAAAGAGCAAAAAAAAGCATCATTTACCTACTGACTTCAAATAACTGTTATTCGTGTCTCCAACTTAGAATACTAAACTAATATGAGAAACTCAGGGTCAACACAAATCTTGTATTATTTACATATATAGATCTATAGGGAGATAGATAGATATACCCATGTGAAAGGTGATTTTGAAAAAGACTGCGCTAATTCTTGAAAAATTAGTAGTACTGAAACAGTAAAATCGTTAAAAAATATAATCACAGAGGCATTTTTCTTTCATTAAAAAGATTAAACTGAAGTCTAGACTACAAATATTATAAGAATGAATAAAATGTATTGCAGAGGGAAGTTATAGACAAGTAAGGACAAAAAAAATCTACAGGAATAGTCTTAAGTAAAAATAGCTATGCTAGGTCTTTTTATAACTTTCTCTTTTTTTTGTAATGAATCAGGCCTCTCAGTATGCTCAGATTATTAGTTGAGGAGAGTCAAACTACAGTGGAATCTGTGTTATTAAATGGTAAGGATTCTCAACCAGCAGTAGTCTCTAAGCAATAAAGCAGTAAGAAATGTCTATGGTTTTTGCCCCTGGAATAGTTTCAAGCCTTCCCTATCATATCCACCTGAGTTTTTAAAAAGCAACTTCATAAAAATACAATATAACTACAATCAAACTGTTTTTAATGTATCTTATAGGACAAATAACTATTTTTTAAAAATCTGTGCTCACTAGTTTTATTTATCACTGAAGAAGAAAGCTGAGATACAAGCGTCAAATCCTCGACTTGTATTAATTCTGGGGAAAGTGGTGATTTAGGGGGTTTTATACACCCAGAAGAATCTCCAGATTCATGTTTGCATTTCTTGCTGCGAGCCTTCCCTGAAGACAAAGTTGAGGATAACAGTGCAGGTTTCTGAGTGTTGGCAGAACTGCTAATGTCAGCTTCATTTTTTTTCTGACTTTGAGGTTTAGGTGAAATCGCCTGAATAAATAATAAAAAATTGATATTTTTATTTTGGCTTCTTCATTTTTGTTCTTGTATTCTATTTTGACTGTTAAGCAACTTTAGTATCCAGAAACATTGTTAAGCAACATATAACATTTCTATTACAAATGAAAAACCAAAAAGAACCCCACAAATTATTAACTAAAAGTTGAATAGGCTGTCTTTAAAGGGATGCTGTCAACTTTCAGTCTAAATTCATTTTTTAAAATATATTATTTGTAATATTTTCAGAATATAAAATGTTACCTTACTGGACAAATATTTTCAGTATTAAATAGAAATATACCCCTTTAGGAACCATAATTGCCAATGACAATAATTCGAAAAATAAACAGCATCTTCATGTTTTAAAGGATTAGAGGAATACTTAATTTAAGCTTTTGACTTTAGATGTTTTCTTATAAAATCATTTCTTTTATTAAGTTGAATGTGAAGGTCTAAGTAGACAGTTTCCCTTTAAAGAAAGATCTGAACAGGAAAACAATGACCAAATTAACAAAACATTATCTTTAACTCATTTTAGCGCTGAAAGCTAGAGTTTCATAAGCACAATGCATCATGAAATCAGAGCCACCAGCAATATAGAGTTAAAAGACTAAAAAACAATACAAAACAAGCAACAACAACAAAAAAAAACCAAAGAGATAAAGTGTAAGTTAAAAACATTGGATTTAAAAACAAAATACGTCGCATTCTTAGATGAGAGTTTTTACCTTCTTCCTGCCAACTGATACTTTTAAAAAAAAATTAGAACTTTGTCAGTTCTTTCATAAAAGAATATTTTTATTCATTTGGCTGTAAAATTTCCTACATATGTTAAAATATGTGTGAATGTGTCCATTTTTCAAAACAAGAGAAAATAGCTACATTGGATGAATTTGCAATCTATGGTGCTGCAATACCTCTATCTCTTTCTGATACACTTATCTGAGAGCAAAATATATAATATGCATTTTTTGAAAATCGATTCTACCATAGGCCTTTATAAACAGTCAAATTGCTAGCACCATAAACAACGTGCTTGTCCCCAAGAAATCTTTTTACTTCCGTATCTTGTGGAGAATAACTATCAGGTCTACTGTCTGTAGTTCTCTGGAGTATGAAAGATCATTTTCTGGGGACTAAATAAATAAATAAATAATTCTGTTCCCACTGAGACACAAGTCAAATTTTGCTGGGGAAGAAAAGTGCGTATTTGGTATTAAGTAGGGCACCTTGAATGCTCTACAGACAGCATGTTGGACATACCATATAAAAGGCCTGGTGTCAAGTGTCCCATTCATTCAGTTGTCATCATTTCTATGATTGGATTTACTCATTATAAATGTGTATAAGTGCAGATTAATTATTTGAAAAGGTACTTCACAAATGGATAGTATTCCTAACCTTATCATAAAAGGTGTTGCCAGAAAAGTAATTAGAGCCATTACTTGTAAATAAACAATTTTATTGTTCATCTTCACATATGTGAAAGACATCACTACAGCATCCATTACTCTCAAGTTACAAAGTTATAAAACAAGATTTTAAAACTTAATATCTTGATAAGGTGCTTAACTTCTAAACAAGGAAAAATTAACATTGTTTTTAAAACTTACTGAGTTATTATGCATCTAATGCAAGTTTTATCCAAAAGTAAATATAACATGAAATATCCCTAATACAATTAAATAATCTATAATTAATAAGCTGAGAATTGGGGTTCAAGACCACAGAGTTTGAATTTTTTAAAAATATAAATAAGTCCATTAGCACAGTAAGTTTTGACTACAGGCCTGTTATCAATCGATGTCATGAGTGACATTACTTTAACTCATTAGGAAACAGAGGTTAGTAACAATCAATACCTCTCCTTTAGGTCTATTGCTGATACCAATTGAGATATAATTAAAAGCTTTATAACTCGGCTTTTTAACTATGAAGCGAGGCTAACACATAGGATAAAAATAAGTGTTTGGTTACAAAACATTTTCACATTGAAGTCAACCTGAATGACAAATAGAAAATGAGGGAATGGCATGGTGTTCCTTAAAATCTAAAATAATTTACAAGGTTTTCATTAATGATTGTTGGTCTCTTTGTTACAAAACTGGCAAGGACTCTCAAATTTTTTAATTATGAAAATAGAAACAGCCGAGTTACACCATTTTCCTTTCTTTTTTAAATTCAATTTCAAAACGTGGTTTTCTGTACTTTAAGATAGGTACTGCCCTCTACGCTAACTTCCACATTTAATAAGTACTTTTCACAATCACATTCACCTCAGCAGGATTGTGCATAATCAAAGATTGACATTGTAATGAATTTTCCAGAAACATTTTATTACCCAAGTCCCTGATTTATCGCATTCTGAGAATACCATAAACAGTGGTGAAAATACAAAATATTGTTATATCTGGGACGTTGAATATAGTAATACACAGTAAAAAAAGTTATTTAAAATTTGGTTGATATATTGACAATAACGGCAAAGACTTAACCGTTTGATGATCACAGAAAATCAGAAGATATGATTCAATGACATATTAATCAATTTAAAAGACCCATTGATTTAATACAACATTAATGGAGGCACCAAAACAACGCATTGTTATCAAATCAGGCCTAAAATAACCCTGAAAAACTCAATACAATATCAATTAAATTTGGAATAGCTTTTAAAACGCATCTAGAGGAGAGCAAAAGATACTCATTTTAAAGACTTCTTTATTAGGCTACTAATAAAGAAAAGTAATACAAAAAGGATATATTAAAACTACATTAAGGCTCAGATTTTAAAACAGGAGAACCAAGGAAATCCAGTTATGGCTATTACTGCGTTCTTATAGTCTTACAGTGCCTAAGAAGTTAAGCCCTTAGAGAATGTAAAAGCATGCACAGTTCATTATGTACAAGTATTGTGGGAATCTGAAGGTAGCCAAGGCAAAATCTAGCAACTGCAACCTTCACTTTTAAATTCCTCTATTAGGTGGTTTAAAGACAGACCCTTAATAGTTTTTTAAACTCTCTTTTTTTGTAGTTATTAAAATATACATCCTAGCAAAAATGTATGGCTCATTGATCAATTCATAAAACACATAGTCAGTCTAACAACACCAATTGTTACAATATAAAAGAAACTTCTTACAAAAGAAGTTTTATTAGATGTCAAAAAACCCTGTTTTAACTCACAAATGGAAAGTATTTGTGTAAGGGTCTTTTTGTAAGCTAGTTAAAGGTGATCCAGCTGGAAGCTTATACCCTGGGATGCCTGTCTCCAGGCCTTCAAATTTTGGAGACAAAGGCTTTAATGCCAGTCTATGAAATCAAACACTAATGAAGTCTGTAGTTATCTGTATACCTTGGAGAAGGCAGAGTTAAAAATATATCATCAATTAATTAGCTTCCTATTCCCATATCTGATCAAAAGGGGAATTTCAATTACGTAGATACTAGAGCTCCGTGATCATTCCAGTGGGAACCCTGAAAAAAATCAAATGCTACCATTTCATACCTGCTCCAGCATTGGAGCTGTTTCATTGTAGTCTTCCTTTTTTTCAGCACCATCCACCCCAACAGCTTTGGATGCCAACAAACCTTGAGAAAAATTGTACAGAAATTGCTTATTAGAAAAAATACTGATTTACACCCTAATTAACTTTTCAAAAATCTTAGCAGTTGAAATTTCCTATACTTTTTAATATATAGGAAGTAGTCTCAAATGTTTTCTTTTCGAAAATACAAATATGCTTAATATTAAGCGAAGGGACTGAATCAGAACTTAAGAGTTGCTTACCCAGTTGTGTGGGTTTTAATATTACTCAATGAAATCACCAAAAACACACACTTGCACACATACATTTATTCTGTAAAAAGTTAAAATTCTATGTCTTCATGTCCAGATTAAGGTTGCTCAGGTTGCTAATACTTATAATACAGGTTTTGTCTATACAACTATAAAAACAGAATAAGAAGAAATCCTTCCAAACATCTAGAACATAAAATAAGATTTTATGTTGTTTTAGTAGCTAAAAAAGCTACCAGTTAAGTTCATTCAGATCCTTTTAATCTACGCTTTGTGTGCCCAGCTGTACCTCATCTTCTTATAAGAGTTTAAACACAGAGATGGATCTATTTTATATTAATGGGAAAAAACTGTGGGTCCTTCCTAGAACATCTGAACTTAACATTATAGTTTATTTTGTCATTTTGTCTATAAATGACAAAAATTTTTAGAAGTCCCAGTTTTCTTCTATGTATGTCACTAATTCTCAAATTTAAAAGACAGAATAGGCCAATGTGGTGGCTTACGCCTGTAATTCCAGCACTTTGGGAGGCCGAGGCAGGTAGATCACTTGAGATCGAGAGTTCAAGATCAGCCTGGCCAACGTGGTGAAACCCCGTCTCTACTAAAAATACAAAAATTAGCCAGCTTGGTGGCAGGCGCCTGTAATTCAAGTTACTCAGGAGGCTGAGGCAGGAGAATCACTGAAACCCAGGAGGCAGAAGTTGCAGTGAGCCGAGATCCCGCCACTGCACTCCACCCTAGGTGACAGAGTGAGACTCCGTCACCTCCCCCCGAAAAAAAGACAGAATATTTTATTGTAATATATAACTGTATTAATTTGAATCCCAAGACATTAAAACTCTGCTTTAATAAAATATAGGCATTTACTTGGTTAAAATTCTTTGCTAAGCCTGTCAGATACCTTCAATGAAGTCTAGTTTATAAGCTTTGTTTAAGGCCACTCTGCTCATAAAAAGTCATCAAAATTCATTTCTGTGTCATTTCAAAGTTGTCAGTTACCTTCAATGAAGCCCAGTTTATAAGCCTAGAACAAGAATTTGTTTTTGTTTATGGCCACGCTGCTCATGAAAGGTCACTAAAAATCATTTTTTGCGTCATTTCAAAGTTGGCCACACACAAACTTTGCTCCAAAGGAAGCATGTTTAACAACTGACAACTTAATAGTAAACTGACTAGAGCAATTATACTACATACATTACAGAAGCTGTCCACAACATATTTAACAGGAGAAAAATGGCGCCCCCTCAAACACAGTATGATGTAGAGGTATCTATGAGGCAACATGTCTTGACTTTATCAGATAGCTACCCTAAAGAAGTTAAGTGATCAAGGTAGGAATTCATATATTAAAATTATATTCTTGGGCCCAGCACGGTGCCTCACGCCTGTAATCCCAGCACTTTGGGAGGCTGAGATGGGAGGATCACCTGAGGTCAGGAGTTTGAGACCAGCCTGGCCAACACGGTGAAACCCCGTCTCTACTAAAAATACAAAAATTAGCTGGGTGTGGTGGCACACACCTGTAATCCCAGTTTGGGGGAGGCTGAGGCATGAGAATCACTTGAACCTGGGAGGTGAAGGCTACAGTGAGCCAAGATGGTACCACTGCACTTTATCCTCGGGGACAGCATGATACTCTGTCTCTAAATAAATAAATAGATAAATAATAAAATTATATTCTTAAAGTAGTACTCGAGCAAATTCTAAATTAGGCAAAAGGTACCTAGTACTCAGAATGTACTTTAAAATAAAAAAGGCTGAGTGTAAGACAATGATTTTGATACATCTATGATTAGTATTAAAACTGGTATTTAAGGTCTGGTGCAGTGGCTCATGCCTGTAATCTTAACACATTGGGAGGCCGAGCTGGGTGGGTTGCTTGAGCCCAGGAGTTTGAGACCAGCTTGGGCAATATAGCAAGATCCCATATCTCTATTTAAAAATTAGTAGAAAACAACAACAACAAAACCCTGGTATTTGTACCAGTGTGAGATTTAAAAAAAAAAAAGCAAAAACCAAAAAAACTACATAGTTTGTTACAGTCTCATACCACAGCAACTGTATATAAACAATTTTACAAAAACAGCTTCAATCCTAATTATATTCTGAACATACTGAATATTTATTTAACATTTAAAGTCAACATTCATTAGGTTTTTATTCTCCAGCTAATATTCTTAAGGCCCAAAAAACTATTGAAATAAAAATAATTAGAAAATCAAGTTGTTCTTTTGCAGGAAACTGAGTAGAGTTCTTTTTCTAAGGACTATTCAAACAGGACAAATTTTGCTATTTAATATATTTATATAATTATATCTTTTACTTTCTTTCCTTTCATATAGGTGGTAGAAATAGTTTTTAATACTCAATAGATGAAACAGATTACAAACTAAAAAACTGAAAATAAGGTACCACAAGTAATAAAAGAAACAAAATAATTCACCCATAACATACGGATTTACATTAGGATATTACAGATCCAGTTTATTAAAATCCCTTTCCATTAATGGTTTGAGAAGGAAAAATAAAGTATTGTAATGTGTTCATAAAAAGTAATGAGATTTAAGAAAAACTACTTAAAATCAGATTTTAAAATGCATACTTGGTTATCTAGAGAATTTAAAAGCCCAAATATGATTAATAAAGTTTTTTCACGCTTTACATTCACACCAACTTACAAAAGAGTTATTAAACATAAACAACAAAATGGAACAAATAATAAAATAGGTACTTGAAGAGACAACTCTGACTACTTCTGCCTTAAGAGGCAGTCCAAAATCTGTTATCTTAACCTGTTAATATTCCAGGAAAAAATGCAGTATCCACAGAAAATGAGAAGAATTAACTAAAAGGAAATTATCAGCAAGTACCTATTAATTATCAATGTATTACTAACAGGCCCTCTTCTGGAAGAATATACCTATGGGATAAAATTGCCCAGTAAGAATGCATTATGCTCCTTCAAGAAATTATTTAAACTTAGGTAAAAGAAGAATATCAAACAGTCATCAGTTCCACCCACCAACAAAGTTACAACTTTCCAATATTCTATATTAGCTATAAAAAAATACACAGCTGGTCTTTTCCTGCCAATAGAAATAAGCAGAACAGAGCCCAGAGCTCCCTGGAATGGGAAAGGGAAACAAAGAAAGAACAAAGTGGTTAAATTCTTGGTCTACTTTTCATCCAGGTACTTCAAAACACAATCTTCTTGCTGGAACTAAGAATCAAATATTCTTGATATTATCATCAATAACATACTACTGGTCAATTCAAATTTCAGGATTTTTAAAACTTTTTAAATTCCTTAAGTTACAAAAACACACCTAAGCTAGCTGAAATTCCAGAAACTCTTAGAGCCTATTAGAAAGAGACCATGCACCAACTGCTGATGTTTTTCTCCTTTGCTCCCTCGATAATCTGCAGTGTAGTCTACTCAAATTCAATTTGTTTGCAACTTTGTCCCAAAAGTATGGACTACTAATTTTCTAAGTAAAATTGTTTATTTCAAATCAGTATGCACAAGCCATAAAATAATAGCTATCAATAAGGTACATTACATAATGAAAAATATGAATCAGGAAGTTGTGTGTGTGTATATATATTGCACAGTATATGGAATATGTATATATGCACATATATGAAATATGTATATGTGTATATATGGAAATATATATGTATATATTTATATACATATATACATATTCCATATACTGTGCAACTATATTTTCAATGTCTACCTACTTGGAATCTTTGAAAAAAGCCATCCTTGTAACATTCTCTATATAGAAATCAGGTTTAAAATCATCACATGGTATGTATGTGGCAAAGTGAATAGAAAGAATGATAAATATATGAATTAAAGTTATCCAATAGCTGGTCCACTTATTTAAGGTAGAATTCTTTAAAAAAATAACAAAATAGAGTGGAGAGAAATACATCAGAGCAGGCTGCCATGATCCCAGCCCCAATCCTCTCAGTAGTAAAGGACAAAAAGACACATACAGATGAGCTTGATAAATTTAAAATATACCATAATGCCATAACAAAATTACTATATTAGTTCTCATTTATCTTTATAACCTATAAATGAAATTTACTGTACAAAGGCAAGCCTGAATTTCAACTACTGAAGACAATCTTACAATATCTATGGTCTTTTTGCATGACATAGTTGCAACATGAAATCAGAAATAGATGTAGAAAGATGAACTATTAAAAAGATTATCACACACTTAAATTTTCTGAGTAAATAAAAAGATAGTAATGGCTTCACATTCATAAAATCTTATGCTTTGCTGCTGCTGTCAAACTATAACTTATTCATCTGAGACCCCCGAGGGAAAGTGAAGAGAAAATCCCTCCGTGGAAGGGAAGGGTGTTACTAAGCAACCAGTATTACAAACTTGAGGCACATGGTAAAATGGTACTTTCTTTTCCCACTACTGTCTTTTCAAGGCCATAGAGAAATAATGCATCATTGTGGGCTCAGCTGAGTTTTTCTGTTGCAGTTTTTTGTTTTTTTACTTCTTTAAACGTTGAGCTTGAATCTCCCAATAAGGCATATGTAAGAGTATATTGACTGAAACTATTAAAAGCAGGTTATCCAAATTGAAGGAAAAAAAAACATGATGCTGGAAAGCTGGCAGTTGTATCATGTCAGTGTCACCTCCGTCTTCTTTGATCTCGACTCCTCCAACAGTGCTGTTTCAATCTTTGTATCACAGGAGTTAGAAATACTATTCCACTTCTGCCCAGCACATAGCACTGGGTTCCATATTTTAAGGCAAAACTGAAGTCTCATGCCATAAGAACAATCACTTAGAGAACATTTGGCTTTCTCCAAGGTTAATAGTTTACAAGGAAAAGGTGTAACAGGTTAATTGATTTAAAATATTTCCTCTCCTGGGGCCAAATATGTCCTTTATCAGACACAGGCATGAAAATAATATAAACAAATGGCAAGAGACTAAATATTCTCACCTGCTGAAACCAATTATAATCACTCAGATGAACAATATAAATAAAACAGTGGTTCTAAACAACCCTCAGCTCCAGAGTCACCTTTCAGTTAGCTTCCTCTCTTCAGAAAATGGTCAAAATGTTTAGTTTACATTTATTCCTAAATCTGACCATGAAATCAAGCTTCTTCAAGTTGAAGCCAACAAAGGTTTATACAGCTTAATTAGGCCAAAGGCACTAAAAAAAAGGTTCTGTCCTCATAATAAGGACATATGACTAAATCATGAAAGTATTTAAATTCCCCTTTTAACATTTACTCAGAAAAGGTAAATATGTTCACAATTTCTTTTGAAGACTAGAATTACCAGGCTGAATAGACCATGAAAACGGCAGGATGTGGTATGACTGGCCCCAATTCTAATCCTTCAATCCCCTCTTCCATGAACACTAACCAGGCTAGAATTTTCAGTGTTTTCTAACAGCCTAGCATGGCTATTTCCTAAACTAAACTACAAGAAATCATATGGAAATAAGCCCAGATGTTAGTGACCAACCTGAAGAGTGGAAATTAAAAAAACAACATGAAACTTACAGAAATACTTTCACATCAGAAATTCAGAAATTAACAGATTCAGGAAGTAAATGTAAGTCAGTCATCTTTCCAACTATATATGGCACCATCCTTAAGTAAGACTGGTCAAGTATACGAATGTATAAAAACATTTAAAACCTCAGAAATTGTGTCACCATAAGTTGACAAAATAATTCTTCTAGAAACTACTATCACCAATGTAATTTAAAAATGACTGAGCTTTGTAGCATTCGTCCTTATCAACCCTCACAACATCCCTGTGAGGTAGGTAGAAGATACGTGCTATTTTTCACATTTTACAACAGAAAAAGCTGACAGTGTTGAAAGATGCTGACCTTGAAGAACCAGAAAGTAACTGTCTATGTTAACAGGTCCATGACACTAAACCAAAACCATTTTACTTCATTAAAAATAAATTACTCTAAAATTAAACCTTCCGTTTCCCACCCCCCCAAAAAAAAAATCATTGTAGTTTACCAGTAATCTTGTTAAGTCGAGCTCTCTTTGCCTGAAATGAGTTGCCTTGATTATTTTTCCTCTTGTTTGATAATGTGCTCTCTGGCTGTGGAAAGACCATCTTTGGAACGTTCTCTACATGAAGTCCTACTTTTAATAGAACACATATATGAGAGTTTATCTAGAATCCAAAATTAAAACACATGATTTTTTTAATAGCAAAAGAGTAAAAATGTTTTTCACATTCGGTTTTTAAATCTACTACTTGATACAGACCTTTGAAAAACACAAATCCCTCCAGACTAGTATGTTAGAAATAAAAGACAACTAAAGCAGTTATTCTTAAAGCAGGAAGAAAATGACTTACTGCTTTTTCCGTATTACATATGAAGCATATATAGAAGCATATAAAAGGTTGAAGAAAAAACACAAAAGAAAAAATTTCAAACAAAAACCTGCTATCAAGAAGTTACAAATCAAAAGCTCAACCTATTTCTATTCAAGAATACTGAGGGCATCCAGTATCAAGTAACCCAAATTAGACTACTAATTTTCAGGTCTATCTGTAAAATGCTAGAAAAGTGAGCCATCACTTTTCCCAAGTGAGCTAGGGAAAAAAGCTTAAAAATGTAATTATACATTCAAAATCAAAGGGGCCAAGGGATTTGACTTTACTACATGAGTTTACCAGTGTCATAAGGAATTAACGTAAGAATGTATTTTGTACCAAATGTTTCACTAGATGTAGGCAGATCTTCCTTCTTCTCTACGTCTGGTGTGGCTATACAAGCTGAAGTTTCTTCCTTCTTTGAAGGTACTTTAAACCACTTTCTCTCATCTTTATCCTTATCTTTATTGCTGTTAGCGCTGGTTCGAGGTTTACTCCCTGTTTTGTTCTTGGCTGCAGCTGCAGCAGCTGCTTTGACTAAAGCTATCCAATCCTCCAAAGGAAAAACACAAAACATGTGAAGTATTAAAAATTAATTAAAATGTAATTACACGAATAAAAATATGTGTCACATTTTCAAAGCTATTTTCACATGTAACCAAACATAAATATAGAGATAACAATATTTACATGATAGCGCAACATGGTAGGTTATCAAATTTAATAATCGAATGAGTTAGATTGTACAACCTCTCATAAAAATAGGAAGCACATTCAATAACAGGTATTCCATGGATATATTTTCACAGGAATTAAGATCTAAAATAGCAGAGGAAACCTATGGCAGATACGGAATACTACATGACACGCTACCTTAGTATTTTAGGGCTCAAATGTTGCATTCCATCTCTTTCCCATAATACAAAGGACTATAAAAGAAGGGAAAAATGCTATCTTGCAATTCTACAAAGATTAAAAATAGTGTATTCCCACCTACCAAATTGCTATTCCTTATTAGGATGAATGTACCATTCAAATTATAGTCAATCTCACAGAAATCAAGAAAAGTATGATTTTTATTATTTTCTAAAGCTACTGAAGTTCAGATAGCAATTTATCACAACAGCTTAATAATACTGATGAAGAAGAAAAGAGCTCCATTGACCAAGGTAAAGCATTAACTGTCAAAACTCCATATTAATTTATCTCCCCATACAACATCCTAGGTCTTTGTTTGGTATCATTCCTCTGAGGTGCAAATAATTATTTTTCCTGTGTTAGTTTGTTGTTAAATATATTTTACTATTGTATTTTTGACTAAAAATGCTTATTATTAACAAAAAAAAAAGGTGTAAGGAGTATAAAGTGGTCCTAACATTTTAATTTTCACAATCAAAATGTTTTTAAGACAAATATTTTAAAATAAATACAAATATCTCTACAAAGTGAATCTGCTGAGACCACTAAGCTTTGTCAAATAGACTACCAGTTCAGATTTACTCAAAATACTTTTAATCCCTAGTCCAAGCAACTAAAAATTTCACAACATCAAATGAATTTACTTCATGGTTTACATTAACAAATATAAGCAAAATAGGTTAATAAAATTAAGCAATGAACAATGTAGATTAACACTGCCTTAAAAATACATGGTGAAAACAATAAGCCATTTTAAAAAAAAATCTGTATTCTAACTCTTTCTCTCATGACTGAAATTAACTGAAAACATGTGATTGCACTTAACACATTCAATCATCAATTTTCTACTGAACACCCTGTCCTATATGCCAGGTACTAGGCTAAACATTCAGGAGACTGTAACTGATAAAAGACTGGTCCTGTTCATAAGTAATTCACGGGTAAATGCAATTAGCTATAAGCCGTGACAAGAGACGTACTAGAGAAATAAACGAAATACTATAGAACAGAAAAGAAAAGACTGATTTTGACTGAAGAGAAAGACTAATGCAAAGCTTCAGGGAAAATGATAGATGAGCTGAACCCTAAAGGTAAGTAGGAATTTCCCAGGGAAAGGGGTAGTGGAAAATGAGAAAAGGTTACTCCAAGCAAAAGGAAAAACATTAAACAAAGGCCAGGAGTGAAAGTGTACAGGAAAGTGAAAGAGCGATGAAAGGTTCAAGGAGCAACATGGGTAGGTAAAAGCAGTATGGTTAAGTTGAGCTTTGAGACTAACATTTAAGCAGTAAGAAAAGAAAGCATCATCAATGAAAAAGAAAGGATTGAGAGAGAACAATCAACAAAGTGGGATGCGAAACAGAGAAACAAGAATAAGTATAATCAGACAACCAAAAGGAAAGTGTTAAATGCCACAGAGATCATATGTTTGCAGACCTATTAAGAGTAGAGCATTTAATTCTGGTTCCATATTGTGGGGAAAATGTTAAGTTGTCAGAGTTGCTGGAAAATGTCAGAAGTAATTTCCATCCCAAGTTGTTTTCTACCTCCAATAAAGAAAAAAACTAAAAAGAGACTCATACTGCACCTTTTAAAATCTAAATGCTTTTTAATCATACGACTTGCATGGGAATCACTATAGCTGTGTGATTAAAGAATTCTCTCATTGTTTTGCTCTTTTATTTTTACGTTGAGTTCTATTTTGTGTTTGCTTTTATGTTTATTTATATAAATCTATGGGATTCATGTGAAATTTTGTTAGATGTATATACTTAGTAGTGATCAATTTAGTGTATTTAGGGTGTCCATCACCCAAATATAGTACATTTTTATTAACTATAGTCATTCTACTTTGCTATCAAACACTGAATTTATTCCTTCTATAGAAAAGCTTCATTGTTAAAAATAACTGAAGTGTGATCTTTCCATCAACTATAACTAATAATGATGTTTTCAAGCTTTTTGTAGATAACATAATAGAATATTGCACTAAAAGGGGCAGTCTTTGAAATCAGAAACTCTAGGTTAAAGGAATCACTTTGCACAGAATAAGCAAAATTTTAAGTCAGTCAGTCACTCAATTCTCTAAGTTCTGAATTCTTCAAATGCGAAACAGAAATATTAGCCATACCTATGTCAAAGGTTCTATGAGAATCCAGTGAAAGAATGCACACAAAAAATGTTTTGTAAATATTAATAGCAAAGGACCTATGAGCCAACCATTAACACTAGTGAGTTACAACGTAACTTTTGTATCAGCACACCCTCAGGAAGAAGAAATGAGAGAAAAGGCAAGTACTTCTGTTACAAGCTTCCAAATTAAATATGTAATGGCTCAATCTCTCACCCTGTAATTACTACTGCTCTTATTAGAGTAGAAAACCAGAAGGAACAAGGAGGTATCTCATAAGATGAAGGAATCAATCACCCTCCTAAAATATATGTCAGTTTCATAGCTATTTATGTATCAACACTACCATGCCACATAAAATTATGTGGAAGAAGAAAAATATGTAGGTAGGGAGAAAAAGAGGGGATCTTATTTTGGGCTGTTAACATGTCTACCTTCTTTCCCAGTGAGAAAAATGTCTACAAAGAAAGTATTAGAAGGACTACAGCTCACATTGCACCCACTATAATATTAAAAGCTCTTTAAGGTGCTCAAGCTAACCTCTTAACGCAAGCAGAAGTTTATCCAGTATTAACCAACTGGTTCAAAGTCAAAGACAACAGAATTAAGACTTATTTAGGCTTAAGAATATTAATTAATCTGGAGGTTTGAATATGCCAAAGTGTTATTAATGTCACATTTTAGACAGGTTCAGGAAGAACATTTCCACAGTGCATTAATTTGATGCACTATTCTTCGCTAGCTTAATTTAAAAATTATCTTTATAGAGAAATTCTGAAAGTCCTCAAAATCTTGCGGCTATATTACGCAAGATAGCCGCCACCTCCCCCCCTGCCCCCGCCCTTAGCTTTGCCCAAATAACACCTGATTTGGCATATTTCCTTGATGAAGGCAAGTCAAAAGCTTGCTGGGAAAAAGCAACTCATAAAATGAGAGTCATTTATGAAACACAATTCTACAAATATTGTTAACATTGCTGTAATTAAGAATTCTAAAGAAAAAATGAAAAATTAAAAGAAATATACTACTACCCGAATATTATTTCAGTTGTTTTGTGTCTTGGCACTGATCTTAATGTTACAATGCATCATAGTGTGACTAAAGAATCACTACTTATTAAAAACAAACATCCATAACATCCAATAAATTTAATTTTTACAACCTGTAATTTTACCACAAACCAAATTGGTTCAGTGTCTCACTTTGAAAAAACAAAGTTTTAAGGCAATAATATTAATGTCAATTCATGAACATATCTGATCAACCATAATAACAAAATAATTGTTTTAAAGCAAAAAAAAAAAAAAAATTGAGACTTTTGTTTAACCAGGTATATACTAAACAATGTTCCCAACATTTTAATCAATCTATGTAGTAACCAAGAAATCACACCACTGAATGCTTAAAAGAACACTTTATTTATACACACATGTGGGAAGACACAAAGCCACTTCCTGATCAAAAGCATTTTTATTTTAAATTGCATTTACATGTTGATTAGAGGAAATCTGCTTGCTAATCATTTCATAACTAAATTTTTGAAAACCAGGCAATTTAAAACAATCACACTTATTTCTTCATGAATTTTTTAAATGTGGTAGTTATACATTTCTAGAGCACTAAATGTTTATACTTTACTGAAGCTGACCAGGTAATTTCAATACATTTCAGAATGACAGTTTACACCGCATGGTATGGAACAAATATGTAGCATATTTCCACATTAGACATTTTTACAGACTACTTTCAATTTCTTAAAATTAATTGTAGGTCCAGGTGCTGAAAATCCCAAATAACAGCAGAATATAAAAGAAAATATTTTAAATTTCTAATGGCACCTTTCTTTCCAGTATTTCAGAAAACATAGCCAACAAATGAAATTGTGGTTTTACCTCCACCCAAGATTCTCCTTCCAATGCTTACCGTCCATTCTTGCTTTGAGCAGTGACAAAGCATACAATACACTGCTTCCATCATATGACTCAGAGAGCCCTATCTGAAACAGCCTACAGAGTGTCAGGTAAGCGCCTTTTAAAGGAAGATAAATGACTATGATTTGTAGAAGGAAAGAAGAAGATAAGAACTCAATGTAAAATTTTATATTAAAAAATTTTAACTTTCTAAATGACATTATATACCAGGAAAAACAAAACAAAATTCAAAAAAAAAGGCACTTACCTCACTTCCCATAGACTGGTTACACGATCCAGCTGGGTCGATAGGACAACACCAGCTTAGTGGATGCTGGGATTTCACCTGGAACAGAAACTAGTGACCTATAACTTTAGCAGGTCTAAACCAAAGAAGCAAAAATCAAATGTATAATTTATTTTACAGTCTAAGCTTCCTTTTCTTGCTGCTATTTGGGGCTATCAGCACATAACCCTACAATTAGTTCATTTAAAAAATATATATATAAATATATTTTGAACAATCACCGTTCAAGAAGATGTCCCTTTGGGTAGCTAGGAATACTGAACACTCTTACCTGCCCCTTAGCATCCTCGGGCATGGCTTTAATGTGCATTCTTTTTAAACAACGAATTACTCCATCATAAAACTGAACTGTAAATGTTCCTGAAACAGGAGCAAGTCAGAATCATTAGAAAATATAATTCAAGTTTACAGCAACACTTGAAATCTAACAAGTAGTGACCTGTATAGATAAATGCTTAGGAATGCAAAAACTACAAATACTCCTGTTAAGGACTCCATCAAGTTTAAGTTTACTTTCTCCCTTCCTCTAAAAACAACTCTGAACTCCTGTTTCCCCTAACAAGTACACAAATTAAGTCTTGATAAGTTAGTTCCGTGTAATTCTGATTTTTACTAAGAAATTTTACAATTTTACAATAATTTAAATGTTTAGACTCATAACATAGCTGACAAAAGTAAAATCATTACTTACAAAAATATATATTTCCATAGGCATTACCATTTGCTCTTTGAATGTTTCTTTCAAAAGAAGTAATACAGAGAAGGAGCTGATATGCAAAAAAGATCATTTACCCTGGAAAGGATTATTCCTTGGGCAATAACAACAAACTGGAAAATAAGAATTATAGTTCTAGATTTTAAAGCTAGAAAATATTTTACAAATCAACTAGATAAAAGTCTTCACAAAGTAGCTCAGAACACTGAACTCTAGAGGAAGGCTAAATGCTATACCCGATGGCATTCACCTAAGTGGCAGGCAGCATGGCCATAATTAATATTTCCAATCTCGTCTAGTCATCCATGTCTTTCCTACAAACTCATCCTACTTGAAGGCCTCAAGATTGTTTGTCTATTATGAAGCATATTCACTTTCAGTTACAGACCCCATGCTTTCAAGTCAATATAAACCAGTCCTATTAGAAGATACATAAATTATGTATAATGCCTACTTAAGGAAATTCAAATGTTTTTCTGTCATTTCCTAGATAAATGTTCTTCTACCATTTCCCCAATTAAGGCATAATCTCACTTTAAGTAAACAGATACTTGGTCTTTATAAAAGAATTATAAACAAGAAATATGACGATCATTACTAATGTCCTTGGGGTTGGCACCAAAGCCAATAATATATATGTGCAAAGATTTTTGTGGGGTGTACTTTGAATAACACCATTTGATTTTATATCTTTCTATAATTAGCATAATGTTGAATTTCACAGATATAAAGATCTAAATTCAAGTTATACAAACAATTGATCAGGTGAATATTAAGGATGTATGTAAAGACACTAGAAATATTTTGAGAATGCCAAACTCTGCGTACACCTTGCACTCCCATCTTTCCTGCAACTTTCTGTCTTCCTTCTTCAACACAGCATTCCAGAAAAACTTAGCTTGTACACCAGGTCGTCTGGGCATCAATACCTCTCTGCCTTTGCTCATGCTGTTTCCTCTGTTGTGATGCCTTTCTCCTTTCCTTATGTATATCTAAACCCCACTCCACTCTTCAAGTACCATTCCCAAGGTGAAAACTTCCCCAATACTCCAGTACACCCTGACTGGCCCCTTTTCTTCGCTTCTATATGCTATATTACAAATGCCTAAATGTTCACAATTGTTCATTTTGGTTTGCTGTTACATTGAATGGACGGCTTCTTTTGCTCTTCTGATTTTTGTCAAGGTGGGGAGGGGGCAGAACTATCCACCACTTGGGACATACAGAAATCACAGTATTAATAGCTTTCAGAAAACACATACTATCTGCCAATATTTCAGTATGTATTCACTGAAACTACTCTTGAAATCGCTGGGATCACAATCAGTATCATCATTCTTCCACTAAGGTAAGCTGAATTTTCTACATTAAATGCCTGTAGATGAAAGGGATAGAATAAAGAATGAGGGTGGTTTTGTTCTGAGTGTGTGTGATATGTGTGTACTTGCATCTGCACACACACAGGGAACTTGATGCATGGAACGAAGGTCCCAAAGCTCTTAAAAGAAACTGTTATGAATTAATGTAGAGGGCAATGACCGTGTAATTTTACTTCGTTTTGGGTACATCCTATTACCCAACAGAAGAGATTTGATTTCTTCCTTTACTTCCACAAATTGTTACTGACTGTCTACTATGTGCTAGGCTCTGGACTAGACACTCAAGAGCCAACGTGAATAAGACTTGGGAATGTAAGCTCTGTAACACAGCTCCACAGAAGTGTAAGTGCACAGGGAAATACAGGCCCCACTAGAAAAGAAGAAACAGCCTGCACACCTAACAACTGAGAAGTCTCTCAACTCTTTCTGTAGGGGTAACCAGTGGTAAGAAAATCATAGCCATATTCATGATTTCAATTCATTAAAACAATATATTGGATTAAGGTCTTTATAAAGTTATATCATGATTTCTAGCTAGACTACTATGATTTTTATTTTTCCACACCTAACATTCCTTAATATATCTCTGTTTTCCTCTTCTGTCTTCTCTTACCTCCTATTTTCTCTCAAGTTTGTTGTTAGATTAAATCCTCAGCTTAAAAAACTCTTCCATGGCTCCCATCACCTCCAAATAAAATTCTAATTCTTTAGCAAGGTTACATGACACTTCATATACCAATCTTTGCCTTTCCCTCCAACCTGTACTCCAGCTATTCTATCATCTTTAAACGAATCTTTCATTCTAAGCAAACTGCAGTTCCTTAAAATGACATGGCATGCCTCTCCCACTTCTGTTATTTTCCACATATTTATTCCACCAGAAAAGCCTTTTGATCACTTCTTTAGCTAACTTAGTTGTCTTTCAAGACTCAGTTTAAAGGAAATGTCCCCTTACTTAGATTAAATGCCCTTCTTGCCAAGAAGCTGTCACTCAATGTTTGTTTCTTTAGTAATAACAATGAATACAGAAATCCCCCTTATCCACGATTTCGCTTTCCACAGTTGCAGTCAACCGCGGTCTGAAAAGGAGTGAGTATAGCACAATAAGGTATTTCATGAGAGAGAGACAAGAGAGAGTGAGAGAGAGAGGAAGGAAGAAAGAGAGAGACCACATTCATATAACCTTTATTACAATATATTGTTTGATTATTCTATTATTATTGTTAACTTCTTACTGTGCCTAATGTATAAATTAAACTTGATCATTCATAAACATGTACAGTATAGGAAAAAACATAGTATATATAGGGTTCAGTAGTTTCCGAAGTTTCAAGTACTCACTGGGGGTCTTGGAATGTAACCCCTGTGGATAGGGAGGACTAGTGTAAGTGGTCAAGTTTAAGAAATAACTTTAGTAGAAAATTAATGTATTACTGAATTAAACAAACATGTTCAAGTATTCCATAACTTTTTTAAAGGAGAAATTTAAAAAATGAAATATTCAGGTATGTTTTCAATAATAATTTAATTATTAATTCTTACAACTTTCCAAATAAGTCAGCATATGAATTCTGTTTTAAATTAACGATCTGTCCAATGATTTCCCAGTCTTCTGCAACACTAATAAGCCTAATTTCTGGGTTACTTTCAACATTTTTGATTACTTAAGTAACTTTGGCTCAGTATCTAATATTCTAACAAATATCCACAAAAAAACTACTAGAAAATTAACTTAATTATCTGTAGAAATTAACGATAGGACAGCAGGGAGAGACACAATAAAGGAAATCCTCAAATTGGTAAAAATTCCATACTCTTCCCTCAGAAAATATGCTATGTATTTCACTTGTGAATTGAACTGATTTGAATTCCCCTAAATCTTTAACCTTTCCTCACACTCTTGGGTAGATGCTCATAAATAGAACTTGGTCACAAACTAGAAACTGAGAAGTAGAAATAAGATGCATATGATATAAGCCTGTGAATTGAAAGTTGAAAAATTTTAACCAACTATTTTTGTCTACTAATTTAAACACTACTTAGGTAGCACACCATGTAGCATTTTATTCTAGACACATATAACAAATTAAATGCTCCCAAAAAAGAATACTTACAGAAAATATAAAAGTTATACATGATTATATAACACACACTAATTAAAATTTAAAATATAGTGAAATTTTACTATTAATCTAATTTTAAGTCTCAGATCATTTCAAACACATACCTTCTTTGTTAATTGCTTCAATCTTGGCAGGGTAATAGCGACAGTCTGTCCAACGAGCCAGAACTTCTTCTCCAGCTTTAAAATCCTATTTTAAACAACTTTTAAGATCAATTCCATGTATATTAAATAAGCATTTCCTTAACAAAAACAGGCTTTTGTATAATTTAACAGAATCCTTTTAAAATATGTCATTACATAGCTGGCAAAACCAGCAAACAGAAAAAATCTGCTACTTACAAAGAAATCTTCCTCATCTTTTAGCCCTTCTTTTCTTAGTGCCGGTCTCTCAAGGGGTCGCAATCTATTGCTATCCCAGTAAATCCACTCATCGTAACGATGACTCCAGCGCTCAAAATGGACCAACATCTTGCCCTCCTCATAGTCAATTTTTTCAATTCGTGATGGATACCTCAAAAATCAAAATGCTTCATATCAAGAGAAAATCCTTATATTTGTACAAAGTATTATACATAGAAGACTTAGCTGAATGTTGCTTACCATTAAAACCATGAACAAAATAAATACATCCATATTTTAAAACTAACCAAAAAAGTCTGCTTGTCTTTATAAATGATTGTCCTCAAGATCTGAATAAATTCCTTGATACACTCCCAGTAGAAATATAAATGACTGCACTGTTTTGTGAAGTAATGTGGTAACATACATCAAGAACCTTAAACATATTCCTACTTTCTGACCCAACAATTCCAATTCTGGAATTATATACAGAAAACATTATTTGTAATAACAAATAAAGTGGAAACCATCTAAATATATGATTGGAAAAACTGAAGACTGTCTAGAGCTACGCAAACAATGATATATACACTGAATGAAATATTATGTAGTCACTGAATGTGGTGTTTACAAAGAATTTACAATGTGGGGAAAATGTAAAAAATAAGCACTCTACTTAGCATAAATATAAATATGTAAATTTTGTCTAGCAAAAAATACATCAGCATGTACACTGTCTTTATATGGCATAAGCTCACTTTCTTATTTTTCTGTATTTATCAATATTTTATAAAGAGCAACAATGATGGTAAGGTTCAGTAAAACCTTAAATTTAAAAAACATAAAATATTTCATTGTTCTGTCTTGATGTGTGATAATTCTGTAATTCCAAAATAGGAATTCGTTAAAACTTTTTACAAGGAAAGTTGCTTCGTCATTCTTAATGTACTGTATTAAAATGTTAACAGATGACTCAATTTTTTTTAAAGCATGATTAAATAACATTCAGAACTCAATAGCAGCACACAGTGGATGATTCAACCATACAGTTTATCCCATATTCTTGCTAGTTTTTGCTAAATTCAGAATCTTTGTTTTCCCTGTGGAAAACTAGCTTTAAATATAAAGTACAATGGACTTTATATAACTTTGAAATGTAGGAACTGATTACTACCTAATTTATAGCTCAATCTTGCTATTCAGAGTTTTTTAGACATTTCAAGGATCATTCTCTGGTAGAGCTTCTTTCATCTTTGACATTCAACCCCACTTTGATCTAATGATATTGAGTTCTTAGATTTTCCTCAAACATACATGGCTCTGTGTCAAGTATTCACACATTCTCTCTGTGTCAAGCATTCACACATTTGTGCTATTCTCCATTCTATTCTTTCTGCAGAGCCCTAAACCACCCTTTCCTTCCTTTGTATACAAATCACTGCAGACTTGGTCAAACACAGAACTGCTCGTGTGAAGACTTCTCTAACTCCTGGGGCTCCTGCTGCTCTGACAGCACTCATCTCATTATAGCAGTACATCATCTCTGCACAGGTTCTCACTCAAACTGGGTGCTGCAGAACATTTATATCTCTTGGAACACTGATATGTGTGTGGCACCAAAAAAAAAGGGTGTTGTCAAATAAGCTAGGGAATTACTGGATTAAAAAAAGTTAGGTTGTATTCTTTATTGAAAGACTTCTTGGTGCAGTCAGCGAGATGGAGATAAGGCATTCAGTGTTACTAGATTCAAGAAAATATGTAACCCCTTTTATCATGAAAATGTATTAACATTTCTTGAGATAGCAAATAGCTAAGAAAGATGAGGTTAAAAACGCTACTCTGGCCGGTGAGCTTCTGGAGATAAACAGTCATGTTTACTTTTGTAGTCCCCAGCACCTAGCACCATGACAGGACACAAAACTGCTATTCAGGGAATGTTTGCAGGAGTAAGAAGCAGCTTTAAAGAAAGGCAATTTGCTCATTTCTTCAGAACAAAGAAGGCAGTTGACCAAATTATAGCTTTGTTAGATCTTAGTCTTTTGCGGGGAGTAAAAAGAAAGGCATAAAAACAAGAAAACTTAGGAGATTAACATACTTCCTGAGGTGGACGTGCCTACCCCACCCACTTAGAATCAATGCTGTGTCTTTTGCAGTGTTGCTCTGGTTTTGTTTTTGTTGCCCTGGTTTTTAAAACATAAAAATTGTCAATAGCATTAAGAAAAACCTAGAACAAGGTTGTTCTTTATTTTTCAACATTCACTAGCCACTAAAGTACTATAAAAAGATATTCTATCAATTATAAAAATTATTAAGTTTCTCTCAAAACATAAACACCTCTAATTTCATGTGCTTAATTTATCATTTACATTTTGAATAAAAAAATAAGAAGTTTATTCTTTAGGTTCCTTCATATTCTAAATGTATACAACTCTATGTATTTGAAACACTTCTCAAAGTGAGAATAGCCCACAGTAACAGAGTTAAACACATCTTTATTTTCACAACATGACTTAATTCAGTAAAGAATCAGCATCTAAGTGAGTTCAAATAATTTAAATCTGGATTGCATTTTAAAGTGACTTATGGTTTTTCTAAAATATTTTAAATTATTCTGGCTGAGATGCCTGATGCGACAACCAAAATGAAAATTATGTTCTGGGGATCCTCTTTAGGATAAGTCATAGCATGCTGTACTCTCTACATAAATATCTAGAAACCGATACGTACACTTGGGATGAAGGCCAAGAATTAAATAAGTAACACAGATACCCAAGATTCTTCTCTATTTTAATTTTTATCATGTTCACTAATCAAATTTTGAATCTTAAAAGGTGTTAGAAATATTACCATTATCAAAAATGTCCAAATTTCTGTTCATTCATTAAACATTTATTTGAACATCCAATAAGACTAAGGCACTTGCTAGGCACTGTTGGTACATAAAAAGGAAACAACTCAGCCAGGCATGGTGGCTCACGCCTGTAATCCAGCACTTTGGGAGGCTGAGGCAGATGGATCACCTGAGGTCAGGAGTTCGAGACCAGCATGACCAGCATGGAGAAACCTAGTCTCTATTAAAAATACAAAATTATCCAGGCATGGTGGCGCAAGCCTGTAATCCCAGCTACTCAGGAGGCTGAGGCAGGAGAATCGCTTGAACTCAGGAGGCAGAGGTTGCAGTGAGCCAAGATCGTGCCATTGCACTGGGCAACGATAGTGAAACTCCGTCTCAAAAAAAAAAAAAAAAAAAAAAAAAAAGGAAATAACTCCTATCACTGAAGAGTTTAGCTTAGGGTCAGATTAGGAGAAAGAAAGAGAGAAGAATCAGAATATTTACTATCACATGTATGTCAGGCTCTGTGTTTTTTACTTATTGAGTACCAACTGTTCTTTCTATATGTTTTCTCATTTGATCTTGGTAATCATCAAAGGTATAGAAAACATAGTGTACATTTAACAGATGAAGACCTGTCCAAGAATACACATGGTGTAGCCAGTATTAAAAACCAAGACTAAGTGGAACAAAAGTCTGTACTCTATGCCAAAAGGAGAAATGCGATAAGGCCCATCTAAGTGATTATATCACACATAGTAAAACTGGTAAGTGTATACAAAAACTGTATACAAGATGCTTTAATAGCCCATAGAAAATCTGTAATTTACTGAAGGTTCTTGGGAGATGTTGTTTATGTTAGACTTGCTAGGAGACATCTAGAATATAGACCTAATGAGCACAAACAAAGTGTATACACAGAGCATAATTCATTTACTCAGTGTTCACTAACTTAAAACCATCACACAACTCTGAGCTGGGCAAGCAGCCATGGATTTCAAGAGAAGTAGGATATGGTTATTTGTCCTCAAAGACCTCACGTTCAGAGATTGGAGGAGCACTTAAAGGAAAGAGTAATAGTCCTTTTGGCTAGACTACATGGTAAGTAGTAAAGCAGGTAAAGGAGAATAGTAAGACATCAGATGGGACTTCTTAGCGGGGTTGAAACTTGAAGGGCTACAAAATAGCAAACTAATGAAACAACCGTTTACTCTACAGATAACAGGGAATGCCTTAAAGTTTGTACTTAATTTGGTTGCCAGTTACATCTCAGAGGAAAAAAATCATAACATCAAGATCTTTGCAATACATGTGAAATGCATTAAATAGTAATTTAACATATAGCTTTGCACAGTGAAGTTATTTCTAGCAGATGGCTCATGGTAATAATGTTTTGATACATACAGTGAAGGAAAAACCCTGTTGAACACAAATGTATTCATAAATGCCTCTGTATACTGAACTACAACAATATTATTTTGATGTACTATTTATGTTTTATTCTAATTGACTGTGAATTAAACATAAGATTTTTCTGATTGAATTTGGAAGATGTAGTGTTAATGTTTTTGTTTTGTCATTTTTTTAAAGGTTGAATCATAGAAAGCTGTTAAATTAAAGAATAGTGATTAGGCCCGATCCCAGACATTTATGAGTAATTTGGAAAAAGATTCAAGAAGTGGAAGACTGAAGTTTCAGAGTTTAAAGAGTCAGAGATAAGACATCGGTAACAATGATTAGAGATAAACAGAAAAGAAAACCACCATAGCTGGCATCTCTCAAGGGTTCAACCGAAAAAGAGAGAGAAGGCAACTTCACTAAAAGTAGGATTTCTCAGTGCCAAAATTCTACATAGAGCTCTCTTAACCTTTGTATATTACTGCAATATACCATACAATTTCTGCTATGTACCTTGCCTAATTCCACTTAAAAATTCATGCATTGTTTAAATGTTACCTACTTGTGCAGAAAATAATCACCTCCACTGCTGAGTCTACCTTGCTCTCTCACGTCTTGTATACTTGAATCCCAGGAAAGAGTTTACCCTCAGAAAACTTAACAAGAAAAATAATTCACTCTAAAATGGACTCTTTATTGTTTATTTGGCTTAACGGAAATGAAGAGCATTCCAAAATAGAGAAGACTCTAAAATGATGCTTGCGGAATTTAACAGAATTTTCACATACTCAATTCTACTAATCTCAACTGATTTCTTGAGACCCTTTCTGAATTAGTGTGGGACCCTTTTAAATTACTGTCCTCTAATGGCCAAGTCAAAGTGTAGCCATAACTAGAGTAGAGCAAAGCCATCACCAAGAATAAAATGTTTTTCACCTTCTCTAAACTCCTATAGCATTTTATTGCAATATCTGATATGTTGTCATTTTAACACTATGACTCCCACTTGTACAAGACTCTTCAGAGAGTGGCAGATTCTGGACTGACACCATAATCTCGTAAGAACAGAAACTGACCAAACAGGTTAGCTATACTGTAAACATACAGTATCAGTTCCCTGTTGTATCAACTCTTAAGTGTTATCAAAACATAAATATGTTTTGCTTAAAATTTATTTTCACATATTTTACAGAAACCTAAAATGGTAATTATTACCAGTGAATTCTTATTCTGGCTCACATTGTTAACTGTTTTACAGGGGCAGGTCTGGACTCACCCACTGGATCAGGAGACTGAATTCCCTGAGGCTGCCTGCAAAATGTTATGTGCTTGGTGTAGATGTGTATGGGTATTCTTTTGAGGTGAGAATTCCCAAGTTAATTAATTTTCAAAGTGGTTCACATTCACAAAACCAGAAACTTTTGAAAGGCAAGATCATTTATTAACTCAAATTGTCAGAGCTTCATTATCCTAGGATAGAAGAAGGAAGCAATGGTGGGCATGCAGCTATGCCAGAAATATAATCTGACAGATTAATTTAAAAAAATTCTTTGCATTCAACGTAGGAACATTAATACAACTAAACATCATTTGCATTTAAGGAATTCATTCTGATTTATCTTCTAATTTGAAATGTATATCCAGATTTTTATCTGTATTGATAAAAAAAAAAGTCAACCATGAGAAAAATGACAAGGGAAATTAACTGATACAACCTAGAATCTCCTGAACTTAAGTCAAAATAGAGTTGATAACTACCTCAACGACAGGTTGCAATCCACCGAGCAGGGCCAGAATATGTTGTCAAATGCCCTACAGACCATGAGAATTCACAAAAAGATTTAGGATTTAACTAATCATTTGAATAAGCACCATATCAATCAAAATGGCAACATCTTTTTATAAACTGCCTCAATAAGTTATTCCAATTATGCATTTTAAGTAGTCATTTTCTTGTTTATATGGATAAGCCAATAGGATGTCTAATTCATGTAAATTTAGAAATTGACAGTTCCTCATTCATTCCATTTATTCAACAAAGAAAAAGAATCAAGTACGTTAACATAATTCAACATAATGATAGCAGTATAATAAAGACATGCCAGCATACAGAAAGAGTATCTCAACAAGGATGCTCTCTTGGACAAAGTACTTCTTTATGTTTTTTTTTTTGTTTGTTTTTTTTTTTTTTTTGAGACGGAGTCTCGCTCTGTCGACCAGGCTGGAGTGCAGTGGCGCAATCTCGGCTCACTGCAAGCTCCGCCTCCTGGGTTCACGCCATTCTCCTACCTCAGCCTCCCCAGTAGCTGGGACTACAGGCGCCCGCCACTGCGCCCGGCTAATTTTTTCTATTTTTTTAGTAGAGACGGGGTTTCACCATGATCTCGATCTCCTGACCTTGTGATCCGCCCGCCTCGGCCTCCCAAAGTGCTGGGATTACAGGCGTGAGCCACCGCGCCCGGCCACTTCTTTATGTTTTAAAGGATAGCATGTATGAAATACGCCTAAAATATGACTTAAACATAACTAAAATATTAGTAGAATCCTAGGGATCTAGAATTAATAATTCAAAATAGTTTTGTGAATAAAAACTTCATCTATAACTATGGTAGTCATAAAAAATGACTAAAAGATTAGAAGAACTAGAAAATAGAAGGGTAAGAGCTGTCTTACATCTAATTATTAGTAAGAGGATTATTTGCCAAATAACAAAAATTAACACAGAATGCAACCCAAAGCAAACAAAATATTATTGTATCCTAGTTACCCTTTAAAATTTTTAGTTTCCTGGAAGCACTTTAAATTTACATTAAGCTTTATAATTTTCAAAAATGTTTTCTCATTCACCCATTGATTATAACTGCAGCAATGATATCACCTACTACAATTACAGTATTTTAAATTCAGCACTTTCAAATACTGCATGTTCATTTGCTTCATACTTTAAAAACAATAAACTGAAAACAAAACTCTCTTGATTAATTCAAACTCAATATTCCACAATGCAATGTTAATACAAAATAGTCTAAAATTTCAAATCATTCAGATGACAGCTTATAGGTCAAAATCATATCTTCTCCAACACTGAAGTGTAAGAACCTCATCATACTATTTCTCAGGTCTTTTCATACCTACTGATCCCCATAATACACATATGGCATGAGCTGACAGTTCACCCTGCTTCCTACTTGTCCACAACTTTTACAACAAAGAGAAGAACAGAATTAGCTATGTCTTCTCTTTTAGAACCTTGTGACAGTACTTTGCAAATTAATGTTTCACTTCAGGTCACTGTATTTAAGTTCCGGTTCCACTCTCCTCCCAACCCCCACCCAGCACCTGAATCCTGCCATGCCTATATTCACTCACATTGTCAGTTCTAACCAAATCAAAACACCTGTACCATATCCTTTGTACTCACTACCTTCTCCCACCACAAGCATCCATTAGACCACAGAGAATTTCTTTCCTACTCCACTAAAACATGATCTTTCTGTCATGAGTATTGGACTCAAAGTTTATGCACCTCATACAGTTTTTTCAAGTTACAACTATTGTTACTTAATTGTGCTAGTGAAACTCAAAATCTAGCAGGTTGCAATCACCCAGTTATATTTCTTAACATTTAGCACTTTAAAAAAACTTTACTACAGATAGTTATATTTGTTTATATCCCTACTGATTAAAGTCTGATGAATTTACATTGATTCCTCCTGCATTTGACTACACCTTCTTAAAATAATGAATGTTCATGTTACTGTTATGATTAAAATTAATGTTTAAGTGCCTACCATGTGGCATATAACATGCATTATTTTGCTTAAATCCTCAAAGAACCCTTTAAATGAAGTATTAATACTGTTACCAGTTTTTAAAGGGAGGTCATGGAGGCTCTGAAAGACTCAGTAACTTGCTCATGTTAAAACAGGTAATGAATGGTGGATCCTTGAACTGAGGTATTCCTGTCCATGAAGACTATGCATTCAATCATTACAGATTCTGCATCTTGCAACTGATGATTTTCAGTTCTTATTACATTTATGGCAGTGCTTCAATATAGGGGATGCTTAACAATTAAAAACAGATAAAACAATATAAAAATCAAATTATTTTATCTATTTATTTTTTCTTAAAAAAAAAAAAATTTTAATTTTAATCTCTCATATACAAGCAACATGCCTAAAGTTGGTTTTGTTAGACCAAAGAGTATGGAAAATAATTGTACAAAATAAATATCTTCCATGCATAAAATTACTAAGCAAAGATAAAAGGCTCTTCTGTTTTATTAAAATTTCTCAAAACAAAAGGGTACTACATCTCAACTATGACTAAGTATGAAACATCACATTATTAAAATTAAATAATTGGAGTAAACAAAGTAGCTTAACTTTCATCACGTTTGAAACTCATAAATTTTAAAATTAAGAGGAAATCTAGGATATGATATGTTACAGAACAAAGGAAAACAAAAAGTAACTTTAAAAATAAATTAAATTTGCTAATCTAGGTTAACAAATAAAATCTTATGTTTAGTTTTCAATCCAAAAGTCACAATGCATTTGCCATAATTTTCTGCAATGATAACTAGGTTATTTCAAGATGTCCCAAAACTTTTGTGTTCATTCATCCTTTTTAAACCCGACAAAATTCAATAAACTTTGCTGGGTACCTTTTATGAGTAAGTTACTATGTTAAGGCCTTGTAGATATACCATTTCATATAAGTAGTTTATACTTCAGTACCCTCGCTAATCATAATGTACCAGAAATACGTTTATTTCTAATTGATAGTAACTTTTTTGGCAATAAGAAAACAGACTTTCAAGATACTCTGAATATTAAGTAAATATCTATATTCTTCCTTCAACTTTACTGCAACAATCCTCTCAAAGTTGAGGTAATTATAACTACTGAAATAACATAATACTTGCATACCAATTTCTAATTTAATAAGTATATTTAATAAGTATATTTAATAAGTATATAAAGTATATATATAAGTATATATATAAGTATATACTTACATAAGTATATAAGTATATATACTTATATAAGTATATATATATTTAATAAGTATATTTAATAAGTATATTTAATAAGAAGTATATGTGCTGACTAATGATCTGTAGCAAGAAATGATAGGGAGTGGTCAACACTTCTTTAAAATACACAGTTCCAGTAAAAATACTAAAAAACTGGGACCTTAATGAAGAACAGCAGAACTAAGCTGCCTTTTCTATACTCCGTTAATTTCTTTTAAAAATTGTACTACTGATATTCAAAACTTAAAATTAAAACTAGTATTTTCTCCCTCAGCTTAAATCACTTAAAACCAAAATTAAAAACATAAGCATCTGCAGATGCCATTTCTGTCTAGTCAGCAAAACTAGAATTGCAAAACATTCTTTTTAGTAGAGTTAACTACCACAAAAGATAAACTGTTTCCCAGCTAGTGGCTTTAATCAATCCCCAACTAAAAACTAAACCATTATCTAATGTGATGTGACAGGGTGAAATCTCGTAACACATACATTCGGCAGGAATGATGTAACAAATAGGGAGCTGGATGTGTGTGATATGTGATGGCTGGACTTCAACCAAATGTCAGAAAAGCAAATAAAACGGTCTTTTCTCTTGTTCCAACCCTTACCACTATATGATCACACACACAAAATGCACAGCACAATAAGCCTGCGATTCCTGGACTTTACCCTCATTATAAATGTATGAAGGAGGCTAAGAAATCATCAGGTTGGAGGTTTGATTCTAAAGTAAACTTAGGAGGAAAGCTCTCTAGGATGGATAAACTTGAAATTTACCTACCTTGCTCAAGCCCTCTAATTCCAATGAAAAAGAGTGACATAGGCTTGCCGGACTTTCAGGGCCCTTCTAGATGCCAGACATACACTCACTACTACAATCGGTCAGAAACTACGGTGGTCCATGAACACTGAGCCCATTTAGTTAACTGGGGCTCAAAGCTTTAGGAAATCTATGTGAGACAATGGGCTGTAGTGGAGAGATCATTATATTGGGAGCCAAAAGGTTTCATGCCCAATATAGTTATACCCCAAATAGCTCAAACCTCTCCATTTTTTCCCCAAATTATGTTCAGTTTTCTACATTTTTCTCATTTTCTTCTCTCCATAGGTAGTTCAAAACTGCTCGCCAGCAGTTTTGAACCACCTATGACTTTTTGACTGTCTTACCTCCGCCTCAAGTTTGTGTTATTTACCCATCTAAAAGTGTGATTTAAAAAAAAAAAAAAAAAAAAAATCTGTCATTCCTGAATAGGTGAAAATCAATAAAAAGAAATTGAGTTTGGAATTCAATGGCACCTGAAAGATCATCTAAAATGTAAGACTTTCATTTTAAGGTCATTAAAGCAGAGAAATACCTCTCCAAAATCACTAGTTCATGGCAAAACAGCACTTAAAACCCATATTTTATGACTTCCAGTTTAATTTATTTTTTCCAACACTTTTGTTTTTCAAAAAAACTAGGATAAGCAGAAAAAGCTTAGAAATCAGAAAAAGTTCTATAAACAATGAATTAACATAAAAAAAGAACACTAGAGCAAGAACTACCTGAAACCAGGTGTGTGTTCAAATAAATAAGTCTTCTCTATCCCTATTTCTAATCATGCTTTTCACATTTGTGGAGGGGTACAGGGAAGCTTTCTTATATTTAGCATTGTTCAAAGGAATTTATGGGGCTTTCTTTAGTGGAAATTTTAAAATAGAAATAAAATGTTTGTGTACTGGTACAGACCTGCTTGATAATTAAACTGGATGATTCACTTTGATCTTAAGATTCAAAATTTGTGACTAAATGTAAATTATCTCAGACTTTTTAAACAAAACTTACAGATTTCAATTGAATTGTCTGCAAGAAGGGTCCTTAAGCTGGAGGGCATGTGTAAGTTTTCTATGAACTTATGACCATAGTATATAATTCATTTATTTTGGTGTATACATACAACTGTATATTTTTTCTGAGTCTACAGCTGGCACTGGTTTTCAAAGGTAATGACTCAAAATAATAATCATTACTTTCCATGTATAGACAAATGGAAAGAATCCCAAATTACAAAAAGACAAAAATTGCATGTATTTTATATTAGCAAAAGAACCTCTATTTTTGAAGTATTCACCTAGTGTTCCTACAATACTGTATTTGATCTATGTGTTATATTTTAGGACCATTCTCCTACTCTAAATATAGATGACACAACTTTCTCTAGTAGTGTTTTCCTTTGAATAGTTAAATCTAATTAGAAAAAAAGTAACTTTTTATTCAGAAAATGTGTACCTTTATTTAAATTAACAAGTATTTGTACTTGCTATAATGCAAATTTCCTTAATTCTCCTATACTATTAAAATTCTGTTCACGAACATCTTAAAAACTCACATTTGCAAATGTTTCACACAGTTCAAAAAACTCCAAATGTGTGAAAATAGCATTTGCCAATTCAAATTTATACTGTTCTATTAAACTCTGATACTTAGAGTTATCTCCACAATTTTTAATCTTTCATATTTCCTTTTCTTTAGATTTAGAATTAAACAGAAATATTCCAAAAGAGTCCCAGGAGCATAACTCATCTGAATGTTTTAAATTGACTCTATATTTTAAATTTATTTTAAGATTAACACCAGAGCATGTTATTTAATCTCTTATGTTTTCGTAACAATCGCTTACTGTAGAATAACTATTTTAATTTCAATCAGAAAACAGGAGTTAAATCAGTAGTCAATACCAGTGTGATTTTATCACTTTTCTTACTAAACAATATTCAGAATGATTAGATACTTTAATACTTGCAAGCAAACTCTATAAAACTCTGTGGAAACGTGAGGATTTTATTATCACTTCAAAAAGACTGTCTATAACTTTGGAAGGACAAGACAGATGGAAGAACTGCTTGAGCCCATGAGTTCGAGACCAGCCCAGGCAACATAGAGAGACACTTTTCTCTACAAAAAAAAAAAAAAAAAAAAAAAAAAGAAAAAGAAAATCAGCAGGTTACTATGGCGTATGCCTGTAATCCCAGCTACTTGGGAGGCTGAAGCAGGAGGATGGTTTGAGCCTCGGGAGGTAAAGGCTGCAGGCTGCGGCAAGTCATGATCTCGTGACAGCACTGCAGCCTGGGCGACAGTAAGACCCTGTCTCAAAAACAAAAAGGAAAAAGAAAAAAATGTCATCAGCTTGTTGCAATGACATGTTTTCCCTTCTATGGTTCCAAGTCAGTCTCCTGTCAACTAAAGCTACATTTAAAAACTTAATCACTTAACTCTTCAGATCCCCAAAGATTTACTTTTCTATTCTCCCTCTCCCCGGCATTTACCTCAATGCTTTACGATTATGTACCAATCTGCAGAATTTAAAGTAATATATAATTTTATTTGAACCTTAAAAACAAATCTCTAAATAAAAGCCAGTAATGCTGCTTCCATTTTACTGCTAAGAAAACCAAGTTAAAGGACTTACCCATATTTATAGGATTAATAGGTAACAGTCTAAATTTAAACCACCCGCTTACAGTGTCTTCAATATAACTTCAACTCTCAACTTTCTCCTTCCCCAAATACACTTCTGTATCAACACGCCTATACTCATTTTCATTCTTATGATGTTACTACCTCCCAGAAATTATAAAACCGAATATCAAGGTTTGGATGCACAGAGTTTGTTGTGAAAAACATGATGAAAATAAGATAAAAAATAGTTGACTGTGCTAGCTGTAAACATTAGCATGTCAAAGTCTTTATGCAGATGACTGAAAAAGTTAAAAGAAAATGTTTTTAAAATATTGTAAAGCTATAATATTTTAAAAAATTAAAACAGCTCACACCACTCAGGAGTTATGTTTGGTCAGTGTAGGAGAGATCCAATTATCAAAATCCAAATACTGGGACTAAGATGAGTGACCTCCTGATGGCTTCTCAGGGCCTGCATTCATTAGTACTGATAAATAAACCACCAATGAGTGTTCTTATGTGGCTGTGAAGTTACTCTGAAAATAAAAATAAATCACTACTTAAGGCCTGGCATGGTGGCTCATGCCTGTAATCCCAGCACTTTGGGAGGCTGCGGCAGGCAGATCACAAGGTAAGGAGATGGACACCATCCTGGTCAACATGGTGAAACCCTATCTCTTCTAAAAATACAAAAAAAAATTAGCTGGGCATGGTGGTGCGTGCCTGTAGTCCCAGCTACTCGGGAGGCCGAGGCAGGGGAATCGCCTGAACCTGGGAGGTGGAGGTTGCAGCGAGCGGAGGTTGCAGTGAGCCAAGATCGCACCACTGAATTCCAGACTGGCGAAAGAGTGAGACTCTGTCTCAAAAAAATAAATAAAATAAAATAAAATAAAAATAAATAAATCACTACTTAAAAAGGTACAATGTTGTCTTCCTGATCTTTAAGAATTATGTGATACAGTTTGTTCAAGCAATAATAACATACTTTTCCTCAGAAACACAGATTGAGTCTTCCTGTTAAATCAAATCTACACCAAAGCTAAAAGTGAGAGCTTAACTTCAGATTATTTCCACCTACTAAATTTAGAGTTTATCCTTTTATGTCTAGACACATACCAGAAACTATTTTCCTTTTTTATATATGAGAAACCAGCCAGGAGTGCACTTTGGGAGGCTGAGGTGGGAGGATCATTTGAGGCCAGGAATTCCAGACCAGCCTGGGCAATACAGTGACACTTCATCTCTACAAAAAACATCTTTTTTTTAATTAGCCCAGACTTGTGGTGCACGCCTGTAGTTCCAGCTACTCAAGAGGCTGAGGTGAGAGGATAGCTTGAGCCCAGGAGGTAGAGGTTGTAGTGAGCCAAGATCATGCCACTGCACTCCAGCCTGGGTGACAGAGCAAGACTCTGTCTCAAAAAAAAAAAAAAGCAAGAAAAACCTTTAATAGGCATTTTAGGTTCTTCACTTGCACCACTTTCCTTTTGCACTTCTCTTCAAAAGGTAATTTATCAACATGTGATAAGTTAGTTTCTCAGTAATATACTGCTTATTGTAAATGTTTTGAGTATAGAGACAGTAAGCAAGATTTACATTCCTGCTCCTCCCTATCCAATGCCTATAATAGTTCAAACTACATTTATCTCAAAGATGACTCAATACTTTTCAAAAAGAATTGAATAAATTTGGAAGACTAAGCATTCAATATGGATGCAAAAAATAGAATATGAAAGAAGGAGAGAAGAGTGGGAGAAGAGGGAGAAAAGAATTTCGGTGTATTTTCAATGATTAACTATAATATTTTGCTTCTCACAAGAATGTCAGTTTCTCGTCAATCAAATAATCCTATAATTTTACTTAATATGAATGCAAAAATTTATAGAATTTCCATGAAATGTAAAATGGTCATTTATAAATGTAATAATATGAAGAACTGTTTATTATCCCATTTATAAATAAGATCTGTTAAGAGCACTAATCTCATAGAACTTTTGTGTCCCATATAAAATTCAATACATCTTAGTAATTAAATAGTTGGTCCAATAGCACACCACCTAATACTAAATTTAAGGGGCAGCTAAGCCTAACTAGTTCTTGAAACTACTGACATTAATAAGCAAAATAACAATAAGAAAAATATTTTTGTAAATTACCTAGAATACATACATATAATATTCTTAATCCTTTTTAAATTAAGGAGCCACCTGAAATAGAATGCCAAAATCTTTATATAAATCAGCTTATAAAAACAAAACTGGCAACCAGTTTCAGTAATATGTGATTATTCTGGCGAACGCTTATTTCCATTAAAGAGAACTATTAACAGGGTTATTAAAATTAAATCTAAACTCCATCAGTGAGTACATTTGCATGACACTACTCAAATAAGCACATATGAATTTTGTGGCAAGAAGATACAACTTTCATTTGTTCTCTGAAATTCCAAGTATTCTAAAAACACAGAATACTCTAAAAGTACATTCAAGCATGGTTTTAAAAGTTCTTTTTTGTAGTCTTTTGAACTACTGGATCATAAACTTAACAGCTCCTAAGTTAGAAAACATTTTACTACCAAAAGAAAATTTCTCACTAATATCAAAGTTATATTAATAACCCTGAAAATTACTGACAGAATAAACTATGTGTTTCTCCAAAACTGGAAGCTAGTTCAACTGCAACACTGTCAGTTGGGAAGCCTAATATATTAATATGAATTAACTAAGTCACAAAGTCAGTAACTTAAAAAATAAATAAATCACTTAAGAGTAACGTCAAAGAAGTAACAAGTATTATTTCTTATACCCTTGTATCACACAGAGATTCAGTAGTATGCCTTTGGAGTAAAAAGCTTCTCTTGGTCAAATGAGAACCAAGATAGCCAAGTGCTGCCTCAACTAGCATTTTTTGTTGCATGTTCTAATGCTGAGTTTCTCAATCATTTTTACCGCCACCCACCCTCATTCCAGTTGTCATTTGGCAATGTCTGGAGACATTTTGATCGTCACTACTAGGAGAGATGCTACTGCCTAGTTTCCCAGGTGCTTCCCAAACCCCTCCTGAGAACTACCACGTACATTCTTCACCTAGTGACAGTATCAATTAACCTCCCTATCTCAAATTGTAGCTTCAAACTGTCTTAAAGCAGAGCTCAAAACAATAGGTCATTAAGCTGGGGTCAGAGATATGTGCCAAGCTCTAATGCCAGATGTTAAGAGAGAGAAACCCTAGCCTGGTCTATACAGTCAAATATCATGACTAAACAAGATTTCTCTGCCTGCCATTGCCAACTCAGGAAGTTGACTTAATACAAATCAATCAAAAGTAAATCTACAAAATGCCCACTATGGTTTTAAATGAGAGAAAATGTCAAAAAGTCTGGGAAACTCCAAGACCAGATAAACAAGAGCTCGCATCAAAATAAATGGGCTTCAAGAGGAACAAAGGCAGCATCCCTCCCAGAAGCGGAACCCCTCTAATGCCCCTCTCAGGTTAGGAGCCTGCGAATGGCAACAAAAAGACATCTGCCAAGACAGCAGAATGAGGGGCCACTTAACCCAAATGAGGAACACGCTCCTTAGGAGAAAGGAGAATCCTCCTCATTCCTACTCTGGCCCAGGGACCCCTGCGTGTAGCTTCTCCTTCTGTCCTTTCCAGATGGTAGTTTTATACCAATTCATCAATTTTTCCTAACCACTGTATAAAGGCTATGTTGGGAGGTGTTTACATATACCACTTACCACGATGGCCAGAACAGTGGGAGACACATAGTTCTAAAAGGACAGCCTATTGTGCACTGGAGAGAGTAACAATGTGCCTTTAGGTTACGGCCCTCCAGGGAAAATAGGAGGTTAAGTGTGATTTGGGTTTTAGGTGAGATAATGAATAGTGGAGATGTTTTTGAAAGTGTTCACTATGAAAAAATGCTATGCTAACCATTAATATACTCTGTAGTTTGAAAGACTACCACTGACATACCAAAAATACCGATTTAAAACAAAATGTATCCAAAACTTGAGAAGTTGGTTCTCTGGATTACTCCTCTCTCTACTTCCACCAATATAGCTCATGCGAGGTATATATGAGGTATACATAAACCTCACACTCTAGACAATTATTTTCATTTCTCAAACACCAAAAATTATTGTACTAAATAATTTAGTCAGTTGACTAAAAATAGTTTTTAAATGCTAAACTGAAAAAGCCTAAAGAGTAGGAAAACTAAAAAACAACCTATAATGTGTAATCAAAATGTGAATACACTGATGTTTCTGCTACCATCAGTGGAATTTACTGTCTTAAGTAACATATGTAAGGCTACAGATATTGTGATATTTAGGTGAAAGTTCTATATTTTCCATACCATTTTTGTAAGTAGTCCAGTGCCTCCAAACGAGCACCAATCTCAAAAGTGATTCCAGGGCGATTTGGGGGCTTTTTACTCATCTTGAGATCCTATTCTTCAGTATTCTCTTTTCACTACCTCAAGAGAAAGAAAAAAGTTAGATTCCGATGCAGAAAATGCATAGGAAGTAGAGTATAAGGGAACAGGTAAAATTAAATTTAAACAGAATTTCTAAAACAATACATGGGAATATAAAATACTTAATTGTTAAGAAATCTGAAGGAGTATTACCAACATCTCTATATAAAGTTCTGTGCAATCTGCAGGCAATCTTGATAATGACTTAAGAAAAAGAACAAAGAAAACATAACTATCTAAAAAGAATGAATAAATGGACTGTTAAAAATTGTTAATAGCTAAAAATGCTTTATATTTTAGCTTGAAGACACCCAAGAAAATTCTCCACGGGGACAGTTGAAAATGCTTTCCTGCCTTTGAAAAATTAAGGCAGCTGAATGTTCTGGAATACGACTACTGAAATTCTTGAGAACAAAATCAATTTTTTAATTTCAACAAATATTTGTTGAGTGCCTCATACTACAAAACATTAGATAAGGCCCTACAGCACACAAAGATGGAGGAAACAGTGGGCACAATCCTCTGCCAGTAAAGATACCACTAATTCCTCTTGGGATTAGGATGTTTCATTACTCATGATCTCCCACCTTGGCAGCATATAATTCAATAATTTTAATTCAACATATAGTGTTACAAAAGAGACTGCTTTCTTATACTTCACATTCAACAAGCAATAATAATATGCTTTTGTTAACTCTGAGTATTTCTACTATATTTCAATATAGACAGTGTCCACATTGATAATAAAAGTGGTTGTAATGCTAGAACAAAAACTGCAAAGGAGTACCTATGTATCCCTAGGTCGTTCACATGCAAAGTATTATATTTTGGGCCACACTGGCCACCGAGCACATTTGAGGTGGCCTCTTTTTCACTAATGGGTATATGAGGAATATGAATAAATTTTGAGATAACCTAATCAAAACATAACTCATAATTAGAAATGTAAATTGATTGTTATCAGGGGCAAGGAGAGATCCCTAAAATGTCCTTCAATATTTGAGATCACTAATGACTATGTTCCCTAGAGTTTAAAACGAAAAAAAGAAACACACACACTTGTCATTTTTTATAATGGTTTTGTCACAATTCAAAATAGACAAAACAGAACAGCAAACATAAAATTTCAACTGCTCCCTCTTTTCTCTTTGAAAGAGCCTGACAGATCAGGGAAAAAATAGCATCAATACGGGCCATGAAAATATGCGAACTCAAACACTCATGGTTGGAGGGGGAGAGTGGGTATCCTCCTGCTATGGCATAAGCAAATATTAAAGCATTAAAATGTTAACAGGGATCTTGCCCAGGGTGTAGGTGGTGCAAAAGAACAAATGTATGAATATTTCTAACAGAGGTCTCGTCAGTGTGCAACATGTAAGGCAGTTACTTAAATGTGTACAAATCGAATCAACCTTTTCTGCTGTCCGTCACAGGAAGAATTCAGTAAGAGATAGTAAAGGTACACTAACATCTTCTAGGATCAAACTTACAGCCCATAATTAAGCGATGGATTGAGTAAGTATAATCCCCCACTGACACTTAGGGGTTAAGTACCAGGAAAAAACACGATTTTCCTTTGTCTTAGGTTTGAAGAGGGAAGGATGAAGAGGGTCTTGAATTAAGGAACTTTTATAAAGTAAGACAGCCTAGTGGGAGTAAAACTTGAAGCAAAAAGAAGGCAGAGAGCACGGAGAGGAATAAAAACAGAAAGGAAAGGAGCAAAGAATGGCAAGAAATAGGACAGTGGAAGTTTTCGGAGATGACAAGTGAGAGAGAAGAAGAAATGAGCAAGAAGACATAGAGACGGATAACGTAAAGCAATGGTCAGAGAATGACCGCCAGGCCAAAAAAGGTGAGGAGGTGAAGCCAGAGAGGGGTGGCAAGCGACAGGCAGGAAAGGCTGAGACCGGGCTGGCAGGGAGCTGAAGAAGCCTCCAGGTTTGACAGCCATCCGGCCCTCGGCAGGGGGGTAAGGAAGGGAGGGGAAGGGGGAGCGGCGGCGCCCAGACAATAGGGCCGGCGAGTTACGGGGAGGGAGGCAGGAGGGGAGCGGGCCGGAGAGAGAGACACCAGAATGGGGCCATCCCGGGCGGCCCGGTGGTGGCCAGGCGGCCTCCCGGCTCAGCCGCCGCCGCCTCTTACCGACTCGGCCTCCTCTCTGCACAGCAGCCGGGCCGTCCGGGGCCGAGCTGGGGTACAAGCAGGGCGGCCAGCCCGGGCCTCTGCCTCTGCCTCCGCCCAGGCAGCGGCCGGGGAGGGAGCAGGAGCGGAGCGAGCTGGGGCCGCAGCGCCGGATCGGCCCAAGGTTTCGCGGGAGGGAGCTGGGTCCGAGCCCTCAAGCTCGCTCAGGGTCCGCTGCCATCGCCACCGCCACCGCCTCCGCCGCCGGCCAGCCCTGACGCGACGCCGGGCCCCGGCGACGTCAGCCGCCCGCGACGTGCCGGAAGCGGGCCTGGCCTTGTCACGTGACTCGCGAGGGTTGGGCCCGGGCCGCGCAGCAGATTGGCGGGCCGCCGTGGGAGGCGGGGCTTTGCGGTCGTTGATGGACCGCTAGCGGGCGGGGCTCTGGTTAGTGGAGGAAAGAACGCGAGCTCTTGGTGCCTATTGGTAGTTGTGAAGTGTTTGACCTTTGATATTTGAGGACGAAGGGCATTGCTTGTTATTCTTGATTCGTTGGGAACCACGTCCCCCAAACCCCTCTACCCAGGACCCTTGGCAAACTTTTTCAAATGCACTACATGCTTCCTTAGATATCCACCCCATTCCACATCAAGAATAGAGCATGGTTACTGCTACAAAATCAATAAACCTCCCTTGAATGGATACTTTGTGATAGACACTAGGCTGTAAATATGTCACCTGACAATCACAACTGTACAACTGTATTACAATTGTATTGCTTTCCAGTCTTGGAGATCTTTACAATACAAAGAAGCATATTACTAAGATGTGTGTGTGCGCTCGCGCTGAGGCACAGCTGAATAACCTTAACCTATGGCTACATTGATATCACTTCCCCAGGACTACGCAGCTAATGATAGCAGAACTGCTTTTATTGAATACCTACCCTCCCAAACTCTACTAAGCATAGGAGACAGCATCCCTGCTGTGGGGAGAAACCAATAAGTGAACACATTGAAAATAATATTGAGTTGAAACATCTTTTTTCTCTTGCTTTCCACTGTACCACTCTGGCTTTCAAGTGCAACATTGCATACAAATGACACATATTTATCTTGCTTCATAGTGTGGAGTTAAAATAGCAAAGTAACTCTCTTTAAGCTTCAGTTATAGTAAGATTTGGTAAAATAAACAATCATTTCTTTTTTATTCAACAAACATTCATTTAGCACCTACTATATCACTAATAGCTACTGAGCTAGACTGAGCATGGTGATACATACAAAAGATAGAAATAAGACAGTCTCTAGTGGATATTTGTTGCCTTGTTACTTGGTTGCCCAGCATCTCAACTCTCTTTCCATGTTTGAGAAATTTCTCATCATGGTTGTCGTTAGTTCAGAACACCAAATACTTGTAGCATCTTCCTTAGGACATGACAGGATTATACTTTCTACCCTCCTTAGAATTATGCATGGCTATTTGATTTGCTTTGGCTGATAAAATGTAATTAGAAGTGAGATTTGTCACGGCTGGTTGGTAATTTTTAACGCCAGCTCACCAAACTTTCTGTCTCTGGCACAGTGTAAAGCAGTGTTCGAGATGATAGCTGCTCTACCATCTGTCTAAAACTGTCTACCAGGTTCTAGACAGATTATAATGAACCGAGACCTCACTGATAATCTACAACTACTGTGTTGTATAAGGAAAAAATAAATATTTATTATTTTAAGCTATGGAGATTTTGGGGCTGGATTGTTTGTTACACAGCATAATCCTACCCAAACTAAATGATACATCCAACCTTATGTATCTTGGATGCAGAATCAACCTCCCACTAAATAAGATGAAAATATCAGAAACTTATGTTGCCAGTCTCCCTTGCAGCTAAAGTTCTAGTCTCAAGTAAAACTCTCTTACCAATGACTTTGTCGCTAATGATGTTCAAAATAAGGAAACTTTTCTCCTGCATCTGTGGCAGTACCAGTATTCAAGTTTCTGATGGTCAGCCTAGAGTTAAATCTTTCTGAACTCTGGCAGAACCCCTGCTGAATCACAAGCTAGTAAGTGAGAAATAATAAATATCTATTATTAAACACCACTAAAAATTTGAGGTTGTTTGCAATTTAAATAAAATACATACATAAAGAATAACACATATGCTGTCCATTCTCCCAACTATTTGTTGAGAATCCACCCTGAAAAGACGATTGTTCCATTTTAATTGGAACTTGACGATGGGTCTTCCAATAATGACACTTGAAAGAAAAAAATTAAAATGAGGTCTTATATAAATGATTCTTGGCTTCAGTGGATTGAATAGGCTTAGTAATCCTCTGTGGAGTTAATACCATCCCCTAGAGGGCACTTTGGAAATGGAGGAAGGTATTTTAGTTGTCTCAGGATTGGGGTCGGGCGCTGCTACTATTTAGTGGGAAGGAACCAGGGCTACTAGACATCCTGAAATTTACAGTGCAGTTCCATACCTTGAAGAATTGCCCCAGGTCATGCATGACTTCTGGATGTTCTTCCAGACATTCATGTAGGTGAAAAATCTGTTTATAATTGTCCGTACCTAAAACTGCATTTCACATGTAAGTTTTCACATATAAGTATTTTTGAAAGGTTTTAATATACATTAAAAATTTCCAGGAATGAAGCAACTATGTAGCGTAAGGGAACACTGACCTTTTTTTCTGAACATTACCAAGAGTCTATCTCATTTTAAAATATCATGCCACCAGTGGCTAATTATTCATAGTATTTGAGGCCCTGATAGAACTCACCTATGTCAGTCTGGTTGCGTAGCTGTTACATTTAGGAAAATCTAAATTTAGATACAAGCACGTCACTACTTCATTATATATCTCTGTGAGACATGGCTGAACGTTATGTATTGAAAAATATATATGATTTCTTATGAATTATTTTCATAAAATTTGGTTTTTTATATTATCATTGTCATATTGGTTTTTAAGTATATATATATATAGCTTGGTTATGTTATTTATGAATTTAATGTCAGAAAGTGGAGAGGGTGTGAACATAATACTGACTCTATAAGGGAGTTTTTTAGACTTATCTCAAGCCTGATAAAACTGACAAAAAATTCATGTAGGATGTCATTTCCTCTTTTAACCACACAGAGTCAAAGATCAGGATCAGAGTAGGGATACAGGATATACAAAATTCTAGTACTAAATCCCCAGCCATGTAGTGAAGCTATGCATTGCTCTGTCCCTTCTCCTCTCTTCCACCCAACACACCCTCTTCCAGATGGTTGATGCCCAGCCATCAGTCACTCCATCTCCAAATATAGAAAGAAAGAACTTACAGCTGTGTTTGAGCAGAACCAAACAAGCAGTGGGCAAATTATCTTGAAACAACAGTTGTTAGGCAGAAATCACTGAACTAAATTCCTCCAACATTAAAAATATGAATATGGAACCATAATGTCTCCTGGAATATTTAACAAATGTTTACCTATTTTAAGGTAGAAAAAAAGTTACCACTAAATACCAGATACTTCTTGATTACAAATAAAACACAAGAAAGTTACTTTTTGTGTGTTTACTTAATATTTATAATTAGCATTATTAAAGAAAATCAAAGCAATTCAAGGTTTTTTTGTTTTGTTTTGTTTTGTTTTAGGTTAGTTTAGCAGAAATTTAAACGGCTGTGATACATAACCTCCACCAAATCTCTTCATTCCAGGTGCATAAAAATCTTTGAAAATAGCACTGACATAATTTTCCTCACCTGCCAAAGAGCTCACTTATCTTTTCTCTGTCACCATATCCCTTTATCAACTGAACAGAAGTTATAGTTATTCCAGAATTAATCCCTGGCAATAGGAGCTCTAGGCCATGTATAAACTGGCAGAGATGTCATCTCTCCCAATGTTCCCACAGCATTTTTTTCACCTCTCTAATGTATTCCTCACTGTGATTCATAGGTTTACATTCCACTTTCTTAGAATGAGCCAACTCCAAGGATGATAGGGTGTTCCAGATTACTTTAAACATATTTTTATATATGTATAAATAAAGAAACATAATGTTATTGAAGTAAATAATACATACTTATTAATTTATGTACAAAGTACATAATACTCAAGTAATATATATTACTTTGATATATATATGTATATATGCATATATGTAAGTTTATGTGTTACTCAGTTTACACGTTACTCAGAGCCACATGGATTTCTGAGACTTTTAAAACTTTTAGGCTTGGCAGTAATGATTCTAAGATATCAAAGTCTCTGCTACTAAGGGTCATAAAATAGAAAAAATACGTATGTCTATTTCAGCAAATGCAGCAAGAGAGGCAAAGAATTATTTTGTGTGTGTGCAGATTACCATGAAGCAAGAGAGTGAACATAAAATTTATCATCCAACCCTGAACACTTTTGAGAATGGAAGGAAGTGCTGTTAATACTTACACCAGAATGACAGGTGCATCCCAGACAGTTCCAGACAAACTGAGATATCTGGTCATGACACATAAAGCACGAAGAAATAATTATGAGAAACGAGTGAAGATTTTATAAATAGAAGTACATTGAATATGGAATCCTCTCGTGATACCTCAAAGGATTTTCACATTTCCGATTTAGGACAAAGGATGGTCTCTGCTTCCGGCTGCTATATGATACTTTGCACCTCCCCTGATTTGTATCATTGTTTACTAGTGTCTCTTGCATTAACTATATCTGTATTTCTCAAGCTTTGGTCTGCCAATTGTCTGCATTATAGAAATGTGCATACAGCTCAGGTGCACTGTTTTAACAAGACGGTCTGTTAAAATGCAACACTGTTTGATAAAATGCAAGTTCCTGGGCCCTGAATTATATCTTAGGTTTGGGGAGGGGAAATCTGCATTTTCAGTAAACTACCCAAAACAATTCATACGTACATGAAAAATTCAGACCCGCAGTGTGTGAGGATTCTTTTTGTAGCATGTAACAGAAAATTTTATGAAAACAGGTATAAGCATAAAGGGAATTTTTCAGTTTGGGGAATTAATAGAAGATAAGGGATAAATCTGCCTTCTGCATCAGTTTGATTTAGTGAAAAATTATAACATCTTTCACTCTACTTCCTAAGGTTTAGCTTGATTCTGGGGATCCCCAATAGCTTAAGATATTATAGCATCCTGGTGACCATAAAAACAAATCCTAGAAGTCTTTCTCTCACTGGCCTAAATAAAGTTAGGTGCCTAAACCTGAACCGAGCATGGTGGCCATGGGGATGACTTGTACTGATTTGGCTTAAACTGAGTTCCTATTCCTAATCAGGCAGGAAAGCGTGAAGACTGGTCTAAACCTCATGGACTGAGCGATGGGAATGAGTGGGTTCTTTAATGCAAAATTTGAGTGCTGTTACTTAAAAGAAAGAGACTGTAATTTGGACAACAAAATAACTAATATTCAACACAACTGTAACTCCAAATTACAATTTACAGCCATTCAACAAAGCTGAGAATTCTCTTCCTGGCTTGCAAAGTTAGAAAACCAAGCCAAATGAGAGCCAAATCTAGTGAGAGATTGACCTAACACTCACATTCCTAATTCTGTAGGTGTTTGATTTTAGAGATAGTCTCTGCAATGTCCAATCCCTATTTCTGCAGATTGTTAAAATTTGGGTAGGAGAGGCTGAGCAACAACACAGCAACTACACAAATTAACAGTCACCAAATAGTGAATATTTTTACTCTGTTAGTGATCATTCTTTTCGTTGAGAACAGAACTAGCAGCAATTAAGTGGCATCCTGAAAAATGGCAGACAGCATACATGCATGCATGCAATATTCATTTATTTACATGCATTCATTCATCATTAATTTATTTGTTTAATCACTTAATGTCTTAGTTTGTGCTGCTATTTTAAAAATACCATAGACTGGGTAGCTTAAACAACAGAAATTTATTCCTAACAGTTCTAGAGGCTGGGAAGTCCAAGATCAAGATGCCAATTGATTTGGTGCCTGGGATTCTTCCTGGTTTGCACTTGGCTGCCTTCTCACTGTGTCCTCACATGACAGACAGAGATCATCTCTCTAATGTTTCTTCTAAGGGACTAATCTCATTCATGAAGGCTCAACCTTCATTACATAGTTACTTACCAAAGGCCCACTTCCAAGTGCCATCGCACTGGGGATTAGGGCTTCAATATATTGATTTGGGAGACAGGGAAACACACACATTCAGTTCATAGCACTCAACAAACTTTTTGAATTCTCTCCTAATGCTAGAGACTGGGGGGATGTAGAGTAAGGGAACAGAAAGAAAAATGAAACTAGATACCCATTCGGAGGTGACTTGTCATGATGCAGACATGGATACAGAAACAACTAAAGACAATATGAAGCTAAATATAAATCAGTTTGAAATAAAGATACTATTGGAATATGGTCATTCTGACTTAACAAATCAAGAAAGACAGCATAGAAGAAGAGACATTCAAACTGTGCTTTGAAGGATAAGTAAGCTCCAAATAAGAGTTCTATGCAGACTTTATAATTATTATTGCCTTACAGTGCTTTATAGTTTCAATTCAAGGACTGACAAATGAAAATATTCTACTTCCATTTCTTTTCCACATGCACGTATTGAACATCTGTGATGTGCCAAGCACACAGCACTGGTTTTAGGGAGCATAAAGGATAAGCTTAATTCCTGATCATTGTTAAGACATTTAACAATGTAGAAATGTAGACAAACATGCAAACAGATAACTTGGATACATTGTAAGTGTTAGTGTGGAAGAATGCGCAGGGTCAGCATTTGGGCTCTAACTGGTCACTCAGAATTTGTCTAAATGTCTGGCCTCCTGGCCAGGACCAGAAAACAATAACAATATCTCCAAGATAATTGTGGACACTCAAACGAAATAATTCCCCTTCTGCAGGAGGGAGAGTGAGCAGGGAAGGGACAGATAATTTGTCAGCGCAAGCATTGCACAGCTCGTGGTTTGCCTTAGTAAAAGTGTTGAGGCAACACACCGTTGTGGTCGAGTATCGGATTACTTCCTCTTTTGTATTTTGCAAAACATTCTACCCAGCCAGTTTCACCAGGATGAGGAGAAACACCCTTTGGTTTTCTTTCTTTTCTCTCCTATTTTTTTTATAACTATGATGTCTTCAAGACAATAGGAGACTGTAGATTTGAAGGAAATCAATCCATTAACTTGCTTTTTGCTATTGTTTTTTAAATAACAACTTAAAATAATAAACCGTATAAGATCCAGGGATCTGGAATGAAGCCAAGAATTGTATGTTAGACCTGACACATTACCAGTTTGTTTGGCGACTAAATACCTCTCTGATTTGCTCTTCCTCACATGTAAATTAAAAATTTAAACTTACTTTGCAGAGTTGTAATGAAGATTAAATTAAAAATTATGTTTTGCAAATTATAATCGATATACAATTGGCAGGTGCTTCCTAATGTTCCTTTCTCATCATTTTCAGGGACCCATATACTAATGATTGTAATCTCTAAGAATAGTCCCAGTTTTATTATGATTCCGTGAAAACACATTTGCTGAGGATGTGCTGTGTCAAGCCCTGTGTTTGCTGCTGGAGATTATAAAGATGAATAAGACACTGTTCTTGCTGCCCAGAATGTAAGCTCTTATTAAGACTTTATTGTAAAATTTCCACTAGCTAATCGGTCTCTCTTAATCTGACTCCTCTGCACCCTCATTTCATAATCTGTCTCTCCCTATCTCTGTCTCTCTCTCTCAAAAAAAAAAAAAAAAAAAAAATGCTGCAATTGAAAATGAACCCTGAGTAAACAGTAGGGATATACCTATAGCATTTTTGAGAGACAGAATTCTAGTTGCAGGAAATATTCTATAAATTCTAAACAGACACATTAGCAGCAAATGATCTGCCTGTCTCAGCCTCCCAAAGTGCTGGGATTACAGACATGAGCCACCGCGCCCTGCCAAACACAACATTTTTTAAAGTAAAAGGGAGGAATGTAAATATTTGTGACCAAAGGAAATTTGAGAACATCAATTATAAGAAAATCAAATCTAAAGTACTTATCATCTAAAATGAAAGTACTACAATGAATTTAATGATGTAGAAATTGTAGATTCTAAAAAGCAGGACAAAGCCTCAGAAATCTCATTGTTCTATCACTATCTGGACATGAACTATTCCAGTGTTATTACAATGGAATTGAGGTGAGTCAGTTTTAAAAAAGGCAAATTTAGCCTGGTTTGCCACTTTTCTGATTTCTATGTCCTTTCTTAGTACATCACTTATAATTTAATTATTCTCATATTCTCTAAATACTCATATATATAGTCCCCATCCCTACCCCCATATTACCTGTAGGTAACATAATTCCTTAATGGCACTGTGATCTCACAATCTCATCACAACTCATACCGCCAACATAATCTTTTTCTCATAAAGCCAAATAGTTTGAAAATTCTTCAAAGACGTGCCCATGAATTATTCACTCGACACAGGACAGATGCCTAAGCAACAGGTTGTCCAATAAGCTCAAGGTTCTAGCAGTTAAAAACAAAGAGCTGGATCTGGTGTGGTGACTGATGCCTGTAATCCCAGCACTTTGGCAGGCCAAGGCAGGTGAATCATGAGGTCAGGAGATTGAGACTATCCTGGCCAACATGGTGTGAAATACTCTCTCTACTAAAATACAAAACATTAGCTGGGCATGGTGGTGCACACCTGTAGTCCCAGCTACTTGGGAGGTTGAGGCAGGGGAATTGCTTGAACCCTGGAGGCAAAGGTTGCAGTGAGCTGAGGTCATGCCCGTGCACTCCAACCTGGCAACAGAGTAAGACTCCCATCTAAAAAAAAAAAAGAAAGAAAAAAAAAGAAAGAAAAAGAGGTAAGTATGCCTCAAAATAGTTATAAGCATGAATATTGACACAAGAAGCTGACTGGAATCAAATGCATGAAAAGTTGTCGATGTGTTCTTAATAGAATGTACAGTCACAGAGGTAGCAGCTTGGTATCAAAGAGATTATGACAACTAAAGGTTTCAAAGTTACCTTTCCGTCTACTAACTTCTACAAGCAGAAAGTAAGCGGAGAAAGTTGCTCAGCCCCCAAGAAAGGCATATTCTCTAATCTTCAGAGGTGGCCAAGGAGAGTAATGGAAAAGGAATACTTTTACTTTCCAGAGGGTAGAAACAAGAGCCCCAGTTGACTGAGCTACTACCCCTGAGGAGCAGAATCAGAGCTGTATCAAGGAACACTCTCTACTCACAGGGTACAAGGCTTTCGTAACAACTGATCATTCCGTTTCAGAATAGCTCCGTTACTGTCTTGCTAAATAGGAGAAGTTTTGATGGAAGTTATTCCATCTCTGTTTTGGTATTGAATGTTGGACATATAGGCTAAGATGTTTTAGAAGTTTTTGTATCAAGAGAAACCACATTGATGTAGAGATTATTATGAGATTCTGGACTGGAAGTCTGTTGTCATGATTAAATAAGATTTTGGCATGTTCTCTGGAAAGATGAAGTGAAAACAGCATCTTTTTTGGGGGGGAGGGGGAGGACAGAGTCTCTCTCTATTGCCCAGAGTAGGGTACACGATCTTGACTTCGCCACCTCCGCCTCCCTTGCTCAAATGATCCTACTGCCTCAGCCTCCTGAGTAGTTGAGACCACAGACTTAAGCCATCATACCTGGCTATTTTTTTTTTGTAGGGACGAGGTTTCTTCACGTTGCCCAAGCTGGTCTTGAACTCCTGAGCTTAAGTGATCCACCTACCTCGGCCTCCCAAAATGCTGAGATTATAGGCATGAGCCACCGTGCCTAGCTGAATACAGTTTTGTTTTTGTTTTTATTTTTGTTTTTAAGGAAAAAGGAGGAATGTAAATATTCGTGACCAATGTGGAGGGCTATAGTAAATTCTACAACAATTCCCAGTTCTTCCTTTCCACCCCACCCCCCGCCCCCTACGTGCTTCTGCTATATACATCTACCCATTGCCCTATGACTTACAGTGCTTCCCCCTGGAGGTGTGTAATTCCCTATCCTGATGGCATTGGACTTGACCATGCAATGTGCTTTGACCAAGGAAATATGGGTAGAACTTTCAGATGTCAGCTCTGAAAAGCTTTAAAAGCCATTATGTGTTTCTGACAGCTCTCCTGTTCTCTTCCCTCTGCCGCAAGAAAGGGAAGTCCCTCACAAGGGGTACTGCCTCCAGGAATGATGGCACAAGGAGCAAAGCTTCAGCCAACTTGCAGTTAACACAGGTCAAAATGTGTTAGATTCGGCAGGGCACAGTGGCTTATGTCCGTAATCCCAGCGTTTTGGGAGGCTGAGGCAGGGGGATCACCTGAGGTCAGGAGTTAGAGACCAGCCTGGCCAACAAGGTGAAACCCCGTCTGTACTAAAAGACACAAAAATTAGCTGGTGGTGGGTGCCTGTAATCCCAGCTACTCGGGAGGCTGAGGCAGGAGAATCGCTTGAATCTAGGAGGCAAAGGCTGCAGTAAGCCGAGATCATGCCACTGCACTCCAGCCTGGGTGACAGACTGAGACTTGTTATCAATCAAAAGATAATAATATCAATAATAATTATATCAATAATAATAATATAATATATATTCTATATTATATATATTATAATATATATTATATATTATATAATATATATTATAATTATAGAATATATATTATAATATAATAATAATTGATATAATAATAATTATATCAATAATAATATATCAATCAAAAGATAATAACAACAGTAATAATAATAAGAAGAAGATGTGTTAGATTTGAGTAGAGAAGCAGAACTACTAGGAATGATGCAGAATTGCAATTGTGTAAAATAGAGATTGAACCTTGTACAATTATGGACACTGGTAAGTGAGCTCAGTTTGGCTGTTTCTTAGGAGGGGTGCTGAGCCTGAAATCACAAGACAGTTGGTCAGTATCAAAAGATGGACAGGAAGCAGAGGAGAACTGGGAAAACTGGAATCCACAAAGAACCATCTGGAACATGCATCCGTCTATCACCAAAAGCCATATAGGCCTTTTCCTATCTCTGAGACTCCACCCTCATTGCCGGGTATGCTCTAAACAGAAGCTGGTATTCTTTCTGTAGAGCCGCACCCTCTCCTCTACCAGGACTTGTGAAATGGAAGCAATTGATCTCCAGGGACTGGAGCTTTGGGCCGAGTCCATGCATCAAGCCAGCAGGTCTGTGAAAACGTGCATGAGCTGCCGCAAAGTCTGACTTGCGGGGACCTTCCAAAAATACACACAACTTCAGCTCCACTTTCATCTTCCAAATCTTGCACAAGTTGCTTTTAGGGCCTATCTTAACCAGGAGCATACAAAAAGGGAATTCTGGGAAATGTAGTTTCAATTAGCCAAGTTAACATATTACAAAGCCATCAAGTGGGAAAATAAAAGCTTATCGCTGTATGCCACTAAGACTTGGGGGTTGATTTTTACTATGGCATAACTGTTATGATAAGAATTGCTAGCTTCCAACTCCTTCCAGATTATTAGCCTGTCCAGGCTTTGGCCCATATATCTCCTTCTGGCCCTTCTGTGTTATATGTGGCAGAGAACCCAGCCAGACTTAGATGATAAAAAATCTTATTCACATATTATTAAGTGCCTACTATGCTAATCATAGAAACTGTGATAGCAAACTAGAAAAAGCATTCTCCTTACTCTCTGAGAACTCACAGTGTAGCAGAAGGAACCAACATGGACAGAAACTTTGCTCATTAATTGCAACTGTGATGCATCCTCTGAAAGGAATGTGCAGACAGCTATGGGATCCATAACCTAGTCTGGGAGGGTCAGAGAGGCTGCTCAAAGAAAAAGCTCTTTTAGAAAGAGATGGGAGGTGAAGAAAATAGCACATTCCAAGTGCCTGAGATGGAGCAAAGCTAGGGAAGCTGAAAGGAAGCCAGTACAGTTGAATTCCAAAAAGAAAGATGGGGCCTGTTGAGGGAACAATGAGGCTGAAAAATAGTTAGGACCAGACCCTACCAGACCTGGCAGGCCATGAAGAGGATTTAGAACTTGACAGGAGAGAGGAGCAAGGGCAGACACTGATGGATTTAATCAGGGGAGTGACATGATCAGATATTCTATTGGAAAGGTCACTCTGGCCATGGCTTGGGGAATGTATTGGAGAGAGGCCAAGTGACCTTGGCATGTTGGCGCAGAAGTCTAGGCAACAGGTACAATACACACACACACACATACACACACACACACACACATTTCCCGGTTCACATTTTTCATTAAGTAATGTACCTTATTGATAGCTATCATTATATGGCTTATGCATACTGATTTGATGTCGCTGGAGCCCCAGAGCAGATAGTGGAGATGGAGACTTAGATGGTAAGTCTAAGAGCTACATGAAGAGGAGTCACAATTTCAAGTCCGTGTTCAAAAGCTACATGGAGAGGAGTCACGATTTCTCCCAGTTTTCTGGCATGAGTGACTGGGTGGAAGACGTTGTCATCTAATAGGACACAGTTCCAGAGCAGGATGAGGCTTGGGTAGGAAGAGAGATCATGAGTACATGAGGATTTAAGCAAGCATGCAGGCGTGTTTGTTCATTGCTTGTAGTATGTTAAAATCGAATTTGTCAAGTTCGTCAACTGATGTCAGCATTTCGTAACATGAGTTCTTTAGCATCCTGCCTGTCAACGACTATCTTACGGACTCACAGTTTTGACTTTACCTGGGAGCTGATATGAAACACTGTCTCCATCCCTTACTTCTGTAAGATCCTCTGTGATTTGTAGCACATGAACGTTTGCAGTACACAGCTCTGGAACCCGGGTCGTGGGAGATGTTATGTGACTAAAAGATTCTCAAGGCAAATAATTTTGACAGATGGTGAGACCATGTTTCCTGTGTAGAGTAGCAAGTCCGAATATCATTTAAAAGGTTCTATAGTGACCTCCATTACAGAGACCTATGTTTTCTAGGACTTGTTGTACCTAAATTTACCACTAATCTTTTCCCCATCCACACGCATCACCTCCATTAATAGTGGAGGATTGAATATTCTGTGGAACATGCTTTCAGAAACACTGATTTATAACATACAGAATAAAAGTTCTGAAGGCAAGTCTACCTGGATGTAATTAATTTATTTGTTACTTCTACAAACATTAATTGATAACCTACTATATGGGAAGCACTATTCTTGATACTTGGGCTATTAAAATGAAGAAAAATGGCAATATTCTTTGCTCCTTTAAGGCTTATGTTCTGGCTGAGGAGTATGTTTCTTATTACAAGGAATGAATTGAGTGACATATTCCTTGGTAAAAAGTGCTAAGGAGAAGAATAAAGCAGGAAGAGACTAGGGAGTGGTGTGGACGGCAACTTAATTAGAAGCAAGGCAGTGGAGCAAAGAGCTGAGGGAGGGGAGGAAGAAAAGCCCTATGACCCTTAGGGTGAGGGAACGCTAACCTCAAAGATCTTAATGTAGACCCATGTCTAGTGTTTGAGAAACAACAAGAAGATGAGCGGGCCTCAAGAGAGATGATTGAGAGGGGAGCCATAGGGTTGGAATTTAGTTCTGGCCCTTGGCAATTTTGAAAGATTTATGCAAACTCTATAAACCTCTGTCCTGCATGTGGATAATAATTGCACTTATCTTCTAGGGCTGTGAGGTTGAAGCAAGATTATTTATGTACAGTGTTTAGTGCAGTGTCTGGTTTGTAGGAAATGCTGACACACGTTGGCTATGATCATTATCACTTATAGGTTAAGAATGCAAACTCAGGAGCCATCTCACCAGGGTTTGAATCCTAGCTCTACTTACTTATCACGTACTGGCTATGTGAATTTGGGCAATTCTCTAAACTCAGTTTGCTCTTCTATAAAATGAGAATAATAATAGACCATCTCCCACGGAATTGATATAACAGTTAATGTATTGATATGTGGAAAGGCCTTAGAGCAGTGCCTGGTACATAGTAAGCACTCCTTAAAGTTAGCAATTATTATGATCATTAATAATAAGGTTCTAATATTTACCAGATCTTTAAAAAAAAAGTAGACCAAAGTCTTTCTGATGTGAACTCTTTGGAGAAGTGGGTTTGTGGGCACAGGAAGAGCGGAGGGTCTCGAATAGGTCAGAAAGATTTTCCTCCCTCATCTAGAAGAGATAAGCTAAGACTGGAAGTGGGAGGATGAGGGATAAGCAAAACAGGAAAAGGAGAAGAAGAAGAGAACTGTGAATTCCAATGAAGAGAACACCAGACAGCTGTGGAACAGAGTAGCTGTCTGGTAAATCTAGGCAGATGTGACCAGAAGTAGCCTTGAGTAAATGTGACTATATTCTACAGAAGTCACTAAAGCAGCAGAGAGTCAGCAATGACAGTTGGCTCAGGAAGTGACCTGTGTTAGGACTATGCATCTGCTAGCCATTGCTGTGTAACAAATTACCTCAAAATGTGGTGGCTTGAAACACCATTTGTCACCTCCCAGTCTGTGTGGGCCATGGAGCTGGGGAGGGCTAACTTGGGTTGTCTGCTTCTGGGTCTTTCTTGGTTCCAATCAAGCATTAGATGGTGCTGCACTCAGCTCAAGGCTCACCTGGAGAAGGTTCCACTTCCAAGCTCACACACTTGGTTCTTGGCTGGATTCCTGGCTGTTGGATGGAGCATCAGACCCTTACTGGCTTTTGAGACAACTCTTGATTCCTTGCCACATGGGCTTCTCCACCATGGCGTCTTGCTTCATCAAAGCGGGCAAGCCAAGAAAGTAATAGAGTCCAGCAAGACGGAAGCCTCATCATGGTAGTGGAAACCCAGCACCTTTTCCTTACTCTATTTACAAGGAGTACATCAGCAGCCTTAGTCCACACTCGAGGGATGGAGATTAGACATGAAGTTCCAGAGACAGAGAACTTTGAAATTAGATGGACCCTCCTCCTGACAACTTCTTCTGCCTAAAACATGTTCTACAGAAGATCCTGCCATGTGGCAGAACCTCGGGGAAAGGGAACCACAAGAAAGGATGAGATTAACTTTTTTGACAACCTAACCAGCTGGTGCCTCAGAAGAGAACTTGATTTGCAGAAAATGAATAAGGAATACACCTTGCATATCTCTGCTGAGGACTCAATTATTTCTCATTTCTTTTATTTCATTGAATTATTCAAGCTATCATGTGACATGTATATTTTTATGCGTATAATTGAGAAAACTGCAACTCAGAGGGATAAGTCACAAATCTGAGGTCACACAGCTAAGGTGGTAGACAGGTTGAATCTCTGTCTATGTGACCCCCAAACCCACACTCTTTCCACTATGCAGTAGTACCTCAATGTTGCTGGAATATATATTTGAATGTACATTTCTTTTATCACTTATAATAGTACAGATGTGTACGAACCCACAAACACCATCAAGTCTTTGAGCTCTACTATAATGTAAATGTAAAATGCCATCTATACAGTTTTTTTGTAAAGTCCAACCTTCATTAGATAAATTTACGCCTCTATAGAAATTTTCATAAGATCAAGCTCTTGCTGTTTAGTAGTATTCTGAATTTAATAGCATCAGTGCATTATCCTCAATACATTTAAGTGATTTGGACAAAGATCACTACTCTGCACCACTTATAACTGAATGTGGCCAGATGATGAGCAAGAAGTGAGACTGAAAGTCTTTCTCATGTTTTTGCAGCCAAAGGTGACAAGTTAGCTCAGCAAACCACCCCTCCAGTGACCAGGTTGTAACCAGCTGGCCTGATACACGGGCTGCACATTCCCTGCTGCTGGCCCAGGAAACTCTGTGAAATCTTCACCACACTCCTCAGTATGAATGCCACTGATGTGAGCCCAACAGGAAGTATGACCTCATTCTGCTTCTTTGTCTCTGGTTACGCAGGCTGTTTTCAAAAGAAAACAAGAGAAGTTGTAAGACTGACTTTCCCAAGAACTATACGCTCATTTATATCAGAAAATAGACAAGAGAAGAAGAGGCTGCTGAAGACAAAAACTTCTCTGCAAACACCTGTGGACGGCAATGTGTGTGGGCATCTGTGAGAAGAAGGTAGGGTGGGATTCCCTTTATTAAGAGACTTTTGCACCTGTTGACATTCAGACATTTTTTTTCAGCTGAGGAACTGCTCAGTCCTCAAATTTTCCACTGTCAACCACAGGAAGCTTCATATTTCAGTAATAATTTTGTCCTTTGTCAATTGGAAGAAGAGGCTGGGAATTCCCTTTGGAAGGAACACGTATGCACACATTATTTTTCAGAATAGATGTGTTGCTTTGATGGAACTGGCAGATTCTGTTTCTTGAAAAGTTTTAGATCTATAACTGAAGGGTTTTTGTTCTACTGTTACTAATTTTCTATTGAATGTCAGTGTACTGCCTGTAGATTCCTCTAAGCACTTGTAAGATAGAGCAATAAGACCTTACTTTCTGCTGCAGGATTTACAGGCTTAAAATTAAGCTTAATACTTGGGGAACACTAAAATAAGGTAATTTGGGCTGGGCATATCCATACAATGTTGATCAAAAATGAAAAGAACAAGTGACATACTAATATATTACATTACATTGGGATTATTTTATATCCCAAACAAATGAAATTTGTAAATGTGTGCTTTGATTTAGAGATCTTCCAAGGAAGGCCAGAAAGTTCTCCTGATGTCTTTGAAGGTCTCTATAAACCAGGTTTATAGTTTCCTAATAGGGTTCGTATATATTTATTGAAATATTCAACTTGAAGCTATAGAATTAGCCTGGTTTGATTGATTGTATTACAGCTACAAAAACAATCCATTACTAGTTCTCACGTTACAAAATGTGGCCATAGGTGGTGAATCAGAAAAGAATTTAGTCCTACCTTGTAAAGTGATTAGGATAGTGATACTATATACAAAGTTTCATAGTCAACAGAAGTTGGTTCTATTTGATGAACAGTAAATGATCAAAGTTTGCATAATTTGCATTCTTTGATATGTTTTTAATTTGTAATTGAGAAATTAAATTATGTCTTCGTGGGAACTGAGTTCTAAAATCTTCCCAGTGGTATGCTATCTTTAGTGCAATGTTACTTATGCTGTTTAGGAATGTCCAGGCTGATAAAAGCTATTAAAAAACACACTCTGTGACTACCTGTCAATGGTTCAAGTTGTTGCGCAAAAGACAGACACCAATCTCCAAGCACCGTTTGAAACTTGATAATGAAGATGATTTGTGTCAGATGATTAAAATACAAGTAAGTTTGTTTTGGGGGCTAAATTACTGTTAGACCAGTCATTTTATTAAGATTTCTTAATCAAATACCTCACTTTCATTATTGTCTTTGGATTACAAATCAACCTTTTTAAGTCTAGATTTTACAAATAAGGTATGGTTCTTATTTACAGAAAAAGGTTATTGAGATGCACTGAGCGAGGCAACGGAAAATGTTCAAAGTCATAGAGGCAGACATAACTTTAGAGAAGTTGTGTCTTCAATCTGGTCTCCTACCTTCAATTCTGTATCTCTGTATTATTTCAGTAAACAAATCTGACTAGTGCAATTAGTAGATGCCATCTGTTTTGGCATAATTTTTCTATTTTTAATATATAGTCCACCTTTTTTTAACGTCTTTTGCAGAGAATCTGTGAAGTTTGAGCAAGCGGCCTTCCCAAGATGTACCGAATATCTCAACTGATGTCAACACCAGTAGCAAGTAAATGTAGAAGAACTGTGATACGCAATTATCTTTTGAACGATTAGACTCCTTTTAGCAATTTCCTTGCTTTGATTTTGCTGATACTCAGACCATTAACCATCTGTCAGTAGCTTGTGCTTCTTAAATGCCAGTGTTCACTTTGGCAATGATTTTGACTTCATTTTTTTCCTTGAAAGAAATGTGGTATTTTTCCTTCTAGTAGAAAAAAAAAAAAAAAAAAAAAAAAAAAAACCGTTTTTTTTTTAGATGCCTGTGCATAAATGTGAAAGGAGATTGTTTATCAGCTACTATTAAGATGCAAAACTGTTTGTGTATAAAAAATGCTGAATGATTTTGATAGCTACTTGCAGAAAATAAGGGCGCTGTTGAAACGGTAGTGGTTTCAAGTTTCTTCCTTCCTCTTGTTATTTTCTCCCAAAACCCCACTTCTAACTCTCCCTCACACACCCACAGTTTTCTCCTTACAAATCAACCAGCCCAATCTGAAAGTCTAAATTCCTTTCTTTGTCCTGATACTAATTGTCCATAATGGAATCAAATTTCACTAAGCTTGTCTGTTAGGACCATTGACACCATCTCTGCACACGATAAAATTCTGCTTTAGAGTTTAGAATATTAATCACCTCCAACTTTCCCCAAGTAAAGTCTGTTGCCATGCCTTTGGTTAAACTGGAACGAACGAATGGATGATGTTTCTATAATTAAGAAAACTCACAGTCTTTATACATTGGAAAATTTTATATAAAACAAAACAAAACCTTATTTCTTCCCCACTAATGTCTTTTGCTCATTATTTTACAGTAGAAGTGTCTTAATATGCACTAAAGAGAGAGAGTCTACAACAATGATTGAACTCCTCAGTTTACTGAGTAGCTACAATAACCAACACATTGGGTAACTGATTTGGGTTTTCTCCCGTTCATACAAGACGTTTTTTTCCCATCCTTTCATGAGCTCAGTTTGATGCTAATGATTTATTATTGCCTCATCCTGCACTAAGGAACTTTTTTTTTTTTTTCTTTTTTTTTTTTTTTTTTTTGAGACAGAGTCTGGCTCTGTAGCCCAGGCTGGAGTGCAGTGGCCGCATCTCAGCTCACTGCAAGCTCCGCCTCCCGGGTTTACGTCATTCTCCTGCCTCAGCCTCCAGAGTAGCTGGGACTACAGGCGCCCACCACCTCGCCCGGCTAGTTTTTTGTATTTTTTAGTAGAGACGGGGTTTCACCGTGTTAGCCAGAATGGTCTAGATCTCCTGATCTCGTGATCTGACCTCCTCGGCCTCCCAAAGTGCTGGGATTACAGGCGTGAGCCACTGCACCTGGAACTTCTAGAGAGTTATGTGGGAGCGGGAACAGAAGATAGAAACCTCTAGTTTATGTCTTGCTTCCAGTAGAGCCCTGGTGATAAGGGTGTCTGTACTAGTTGGAATCTTCCAGCTGAAGCTGGAACGTCAGCTATTCCCATCTTCTTACATGCCTCCACTGTTTGCAATTATACATATTGATACATGTATCAACATATGTAACTGTTGATCAGGTATGATACATTCTACTTCTCTCTCTTTTGTTTATGCAGGTTCTTCCAGGTTGGAAAGAGAGTATGCTGGAGAACTGTCTCCCACGTGTATTTTCCCAAGGTATATTATGGAGCTTCTTTTAAGAAATAATAATTCTGGCCAGGCGTGGTGGCTCACGCCTGTAATTCCAGCACTTTGGGAGGCCTAGGCGGAAAGATCACGAGGTCAGGAGATCGAGACCATCCTGGCTAACACAGTAAAACCCCGTCCCTACTAAAAATACAAATAAAATAAAATAAAATAAAATAAAATAAAATAAAATAAAATAAAATAAAAATCAGCACAGCATGGTGGCGGGCGCCTGTAGTCCCAGCTACTAGGAAGGCTGAGGTGGGAGAATGACGTGAACCCAGGAGACAGAGCTTGCAGTGAGCCGAGATCGTGCCACTGCACTCCAGCCTGGGCGACAGAGCAAGACTTGTCTAAAAAAAAAAAAAAAATCATTCTTCTCTGGGCATGGTGTCTCACACCTGTAATCCCAGTACTTTGGGAGGCCGAGGTGGGTGGATCACTTGAGGTCAGGAGTTTGAGATCAGCCTGGATAAAACATGGTAAAACCTTGTCTCCACTAAAAATATAAAAATTAGCCGGGCGTGGTGGTGGTGTGCCTGTAATCCCAGCTACTCCTGAGGCTGGGGTGGGAGAATCACTTGAACCTGGGAGGCAGAGGTTGCAGTGAGCCAAGACTGCACCACTGCATTCCAGCCTGGGCGACAGAGCAAGACTTCATCTCAAATTAATAATAATTATTATTTGGAAATAGTCCCTTTTGATGTTTCCAAAGTCTCAGATTTCTATGTCTGTCTTTGTTGTATTATTGGTTTGAAATTATTATTTTAGCTATCATCTAGTTTTGAAAGGCTATTTATTTTCAGTGCCATGTACATACTAAATGAAATCTTGCCTAATAGAATAATGAATATATATATTATAATCACATATCATATATATTAGTGTCAATATATAGGCAGTTGTGAATTGTTTCTCTGGTGAGTGGTGAAACTATTGAATACTGATGAATGATTACTTTTTCTCAAACTGATATCTTTTTAAATATGCTTTCCTATCTTGTTTTATAAAAGCAACACAATTCTATACCAATGGCCAAATTTTATGCTCTACCAAAACATGTACAGTCTACCATTTTGTTGAAGTGCTACAAGGGAGTCTTTTTTCTTTCTTTTTTCAATGACTCACTGAGTGTCTCTTATTCCTTATACAGACATCAGCTAACGTTTCCCCCAGCATGGTGAAATGTGCCTAGAGTGTAAAGAGATCATACATTCATTTTAGGACCGGCTCCTTCTTGTAAATTGTAGGCCTCCTGATGCTACCAAATGAATCAATATGAACAGAGGCACATGTGGAAAGGATCCATGGTTTAGAGTCAGATACACTAGGGTTCATATCATAGCTCTGCCACCTACTAGCTATGTAAAATATCCAAATAATTTGCTGCTTTTGTAAATCATTTTTTCCTGCTATATGATGAAGATAATAATGATACTTAGCTTTTAGAGGTTTGTGAAGAGTAGATAAAGGGCAAAAAGTAGGGGGCCAGGTCATGTTCAATGTTCAATAACTCACATTAAGTTGAAACAGTATTTTATTACTAGACTGAGTGCATGTATTCATTGTATATAAGCTTTTAAATGTAAAAATATCAGAAATTCAGTAGAGCATGAGGCAGATGTGTAGAAGGATGAGAGACATTTTGTAATCTATCAGTGTGTAATTATCTAACATTTTCTAATGGTCCTAATGATACTTGTCCTTTCACCAACCAGTCTTTGTCCTATCCTAGGAGGTACGATTTAGGCTCTTCTAAGGCCTAGTCAGTAACCTCACAAGAAAAGAAAAGGCTTTGTCTTTAGGCAGTTAGGCACGTTGCTAGGCTTTGCTGTGGGATTGGACTGTAGAAACCAATTGGAAAGGACCTGCTAAAAACGAATCAGCTACTAAGTTTATTAGAGCAGAATGAAGCAAGAGTCAAGATCTACAGATAATTTTGTTATCTGCTCTAAAGGTTTGATATTGTTTAGAAGGGTCCTTTTTTTAAACTATAATCCAGGTGTTGGAAGAGTGTCTTCATTTTGTTTACAATCAAGAGAGGATAGATAAAGGTAGGGGCATTATAAAGCAAAGATGCCGGGGGATTAGGGAGACTGCAGTTGATAACTGTTGAATGTTGAAACCTTGGAAATTGGAGTGCAGATAGAAATACAGGTCCAGAACTCTGGAACCTCCTAAGTGTCCAGTACCATATAGTTGCCCCATTAATTTTCACGGAGGCAAAAGGCTGTAGAAGAAAGAGCACTAGAGTAGGAGAAAAATTATCTAGATTTTTACCTTGCCTCTCCCACTTGTAAGCCCTGAGTTATTGAACAACGAACTTAACCTACTGGAGCCTCCATTTTCATATTTATTAATAGGGATAACAAGAACCAAAATGTTCTGTTAAAGTGCATGTCTGGAAATAGTCCCTTTTGATGTTTCCGAAGTCTCAGATTTCTACCCATACTATTCAATATTTTTATCAATGATTTGGATTGAGAATATATAGATTCCAGGGATAACATATTTGTATGACATCATGTAAACATATTAAAAGTATTGTGTAATTTAATGATAATCCCTCAAAATTCTAACAGCACAAAATGAATAGTCATTCAAATAGTAGGCAGCATATTTAGCTTACCACCCTTAGGCAATGGAAAGCATAGACATTAACAACCTCCATTAAATTATGACATTAAATATTTACAGAAATCTATGAGGCTTATTTTGGGCAATCTTTACTGCACAGATTCACATTTGTTAAAAAAAAAAAAAAATACTAAGCCTTGGAGAGAATAATTAGCAAGAGGTAGAGCCAGGATTGAAACCAAGGGTATGAACCTAGCTCTATCTGCAAAGTCTTAATTACATATTGACTTTGTAATATAAAATTGGTCCAAAAGTCTAAGAGAGGAAAGGTACATCTAAATATACAGGAAAAAGACTAGAAATTGATAGTTTATTTAGATGAGATCAGGCACGTTCAGGGTGGTATGGCCGTAGACTTGATAGTCTATTTAATAGTGTGATAATATGTTGGTAACTGGGGGAGAAAAAAAAGAATCAAGCTAATGTGACTTAAGCTTCATTGCTAAAGACATGGATTCTATAATGAGGGAAGTGATAGTCCCTATATCTCTTGGGCAGACACACTTAAAGGGCTAGGTTCTATGGTTGGCATAATATTTAAGAGGAACTCTAAAAAGTGGAGAATACTCAGAGAAAAGCCATCAAACTATGATAGCTAAGGGATCAAAACTACATCATGTCGTATAAAGATGAGTTCAATGAACTGGAGGACTTTTAATGTGGAGAAGCGAGGACCCAGGGAGGACATGGAAACTCTCTTTAAATAGCTGAATAGATCTCAAATGGAAGATAGAAGGAACGGAAAACGAAGGGAAAGAAAAGAAGGGAGGAAGTGAACATTTATTAAGCCCATACTAGGTGCTAAGCACAGACCATTTATTTTATTATGTAATTATTAAGATAACCCAATAATAAAGATTTTTTTCTTGTTTTACATGTAAGGAAACAGTCTAAGAGGCTAAGTGACTGGATTAAGGTTACTTACCTAAGCAATGACAGAGTTGGAATTATGGGCTTAGAGGGGGATTGACTTCAAATCCCCTGTCTTGTCCACTATGCTACAGCCCATATTTGTTCAGTGAAGGGTTGTGGGGGTGCTTAGTAAGTGTGGGGTCCTTCTTACTGAAGGTGTGCATGCAGAGAGGGACAATGTTTGTCAGAAATACAGCAGATGGGAAATTTGGTGGGGCTGCAGACATGACCGTCAAAACTCCTTCTGATTCTTAGAATCTGTGATTTTCTGGAAGCATATGGTCCCAATTTATGCAATTAAGTGGAATACATAATATGTAAAAATTATTGAAAGCATCAAGGTAAGAGCACATGAGAGCTATTGTACTATCAGTGCTGTTAACTGATTGACACAAAACCACCCCAAGAACTCAGATACATTCAGACAGTATATATTTTCATAGGTTTTACCAGATTTCCATAGCCTGTCAGGTGATTTCATTCAGTAACTGGCATTGAGTTTATTTACATACTGAACATTTTTTAGGCTCACAATATCTGCCCTCCAGTAATGTATAAAATAATTACTGAGGCGGACATACGTCCACAAAAATCACAGTGAGATTAATTGGGGTTTAGGACAAAGAAAAATAATTTTTATGGGAGAAGAGAGGGGGAAAAAACTAAGCAGTTTTGAAGAAATAACACATTACATACTCTTTTATCCAATATGGCTCTATTACTATTGTCACCAGGCTTCCACCAAACCTCACCTCAAGAAATTTTACATTTATGAAACATTTTTATAATAATTTAGTTGCCTGTCAATTATAGGGCCATGTGATTCCTTCCTTCCTTCCTTCCTTCCTTCCTTCCTTCCTTCCTTCCTTCCTTCCTTCCTTCCTTCCTTCCCTTATTCATTTCTTCCTTTCTTCCCTTCTTTCTCTTCCTCTTTCTTTCTCTCTCTTTTCCTCCTTCCTTTAGATACAGGGTCTTTGGTATGGTGCTCAGGCTGGAGTGCAGTGGCTATTCTCAGGCATGAATAGCACACTGCAGCTTCCAACTTCCTGGGCTAAAGGGATCCTCCTGCCTTAGCCTTCTGAGTAGCTGGGACTATAGGCACACACCACCAATCCCATCTCAATGTGATTGTTTTTTAAAACTAAGACACATATAGGTTTACTCAAGGAATTATGAGGCTTCCCTGGATACCAAATCAGGGAAGGTAACCGTGTGCCCATTTTGTGCAGCCAACCTGGAGGGAAATTTGCACAGGCCAAAAATGATCTTTTTGACTGCATGTTCACCCTGTACCTCATATGTTTCCGGTGGCTACATAGTTATAATGTCTCTATTACAGTGACAAGATTAAAGATCTGGCAACTGGAGGGCTATTCAAAATAAGGGAGTAGAGGGAATTTTGAGCTTCCGACATCCCATCCAAAAAAAATATAATCCTATCCAAAAAACGTAGGTTCATCGTATGGTGAGGAAAGTGATTAGCCATCGTTTTCACCAAGGTTTAAAACAGAAAGAAGCACTAAAGGTTCTGTAGTTTAATGCTGTCATAGGTGAGGAGATGAAGCCCAGAAGGTTAAGAGTGACATTCCTAATGGTTGCAGAAGTAATTGACAGTCATGAATGCAAAGATGTTATTTTCCTTCACAGTGATGAGACGTGGTTGATGTGGGACTGGATGTACTGAATAGATATTTAAAGGGCTTTCCCTTTTCCTTCTTAGTTTTACCTGTGATTCCCTGGATGGTGACCATTCTTTTGAATGCAGCTCCGTAGATCCCCTGACAGGCTCCCACTATATCTGTCGCCGAAGTCCCAGACTCCTCACCAATGGCTACTATATTTGGAACGAAGACAGCTTCCTGTGCGACAAAGATGGCAACATAACTCTGAACCCATCCCAGACCAGTGTTATGTACAAAGAGAACTTAGTTAGGTAAGTAGAGCATATTATAGAAAGAAATCTGAAGTCCAATCCATCCATTAATTGTTCACTCATTCATTTATTCACCCAACTATCTTTTATAAGGAGCCCATTATTGTTCCAGACTGTGGAAATACAAAGGGTAAGAGGGAATGGGCATAGCCAACATGAAAACAAATGAGAGCAATGAAGTAATATAGGTGCCAGGATAGAAACCTGTCAGGGTGCAGTGAAGGGATAAAAGAAAGGAGATACATTTTACTTGGGGAATAGGTAAAAATAAACTCACTAGAGGTGGTGATGGCTGATTTAAGTCTTGAAAAATGTAGGATGTTAGTTAAAATAAAAATAGGAAAGAGGACTTCTGGAAAGATGGCACAGGTGTGGGGTTCTGAGAGACCCTGGTAAAACTTGGAGAATAGCAAATAGTTGGGTAGGAATAAACTTAGGGTGGGAAGGAGTGTTTTGTAAGAAAGAAGACTGAGCACAGGAGCAGGGGCTGGATGAAAGGGGTTAAATTTCAGGCTAAGGAGTTTGAGCAGTACTCTATAGATAAAGAGGGGTCATTGATAAATTATCAGATGTATTCTTAGAAAGATAATAGTGACTGCTATGGAAAGGATGGGTGGTTGGATGTGTATGAATATGTCAGTAGAGAGTGAGTACAATGGGAAAAATGAAGGCAAGGTATCCATGGATTAAAAGCAAATTGTGGTAGCAATGATGAAAGAATAAGGGTGGGGAGATAGATAAAAAGAATGGTAAAGGGGTGGAATCTTGGTCATCCAAAGATGTGGGAGGTCCAACAAAGGAAGAACACTTGCATGAATCTTAGGACTCTGGTTCTGTCAAGTAGATGTATGGTAGGACCATTTATCAAGATCAGAAAGAAAGGATGGGCATGTTTGAGGAAAGAAGATGGATGAGTTCACTTTGGATCGGTACATTTGGATAATCACATTCATTTTCTTTTGCTTCAAAACCACCCATATGCTGACTGAATCAGTCAGCTATTGACACAATAAGGCTGTGTAACAAATAACTATCAAATCTTAATGATATAAAACAAAGAGTCCACACATGTTGGAAGTTAGTTGGAGTAGGTTGGTTTAGTCTGAACAAGGTTGAGGTTGGCTTCAGTTGGAATCAGTGTGCATCCTATAGGTCATTCCCTTGAGACCATTTGACTACAGAAAAATGTTCTTTCCATTGTAATTACATAAATGCAAGAGGACATACCCCAACAGCAGGCACATTTCAAGCCTCTGTGTGCATCTATCTGCTACCATCTCACTGGTCAATTCAACTTATATGGGCAAGTTGTAATAAGGGTCAGGGAAATACACTCTACCTTTGTTGATGAGGGAAGGAGGAATTTCCTATAGGCATCTCAAACCCAGTATGTCCAAAATAGATTAGGTCACCTTTCTTTCAAAATGTTTCTCACATGATTTCTATTTCAATGAAAAGAAGCACCATTTATCCTCTGCTGAGTCTCTCTAGACTTGACATTTTTATTCATACATCCCTTTTAGTCAGTTGGTCAGGATAAGATGGTGTCGGTAGTAACTTATAGATCTAAATATGTAATGTTTCAAATGAAAGCAGATTTTATTTCTTCTTCTTTTTATGTCTTTTTTTTTTTGAAATGGAGTCTTGCTCTCTTGCCAGGCTGGAGTACAGTGGTGTGATCTCGGCTCACTGCAACCTCCAACTCCCTGGTTCAAGCGATTCTTCTGCCTCAGCCTCCCAAGTAGCTGAGATTACAGGCACCCACCACCATGCCCAGCTAATTTTTGTATTTTTGGTAGAGACAGGGTTTCACCATGTTGGCCAGGATGGTCTCGATCTCCTGACCTTATGATCTGCCCGCCTCCAACTCCCAAAGTGCTGGGATTACAGGTGTAAGCCATTGCACTGGGCCCAGATTTTATTTCTTGCTCATGTAATTGTCCAGCATGAGTGTTCTAGCCTAACTGGTGACCTACCTTGAAGCAGAGACTCGGAGACCCAGATTTCTTTCATCATATGCATCTGCTAACCATGCAAGCCTTATAGAGGCTGTGGCATGGTGGAATTGCCGGGAACCAACTGGTAAAAGTGTAGAAAGAATGTGAGTTGAAGGAACACCTGCTTTCCCCAAGACTCCAGCCCATAAATGGCACAGATCACTTCTGCTCACATTCCACTGGGGAGACTTTAGACTCATGACCACACCTAATGGCAAAGGAGCAGAAAGATGTAGTTCAGTTGTGTGTCCAGGTAAGGTGTATTTGGTAAGAAGTTTATTGTTTCCACGACAAACGTGAAGACCAAATGAATCTACTTCCTAAAATTATTTTGAATTGTTCCTCTTGTCTTTGTTCCCATAGCTATTTTCTTCATTCAGGCCACCATAACCTCCTGTTTAGATTTCTGCAATGATTACCTTAGCATTCTGATGCCTCCTGCATTAGCCACCTTCCAGTACATTCTCCAGGCCAGGCTACTGCAAGGTGGTTTCCTTCCATTGGTTAGGCACCCTCCTTCAGGAAAATTTTACTCCATTTTCTTTCTTCTCATTTCGCCTTCCATAACTGCCAATGTTTGTTATTTAAAAAATAAAATAAATGTATTGATTGCTTTCTGTGTGCTAGGGACTATCCCAACTGGTTTGCATATATGCTACCATTTGATTCCCAACTCCTGCTCTGGAATCTTATGACATAGATTTTATTACTGCCATTCCCATTTCACAAAGGTGAAACATAAGTTCAGAGAGGTTAAGTAATTTTCCCAAGCTCACAGGGCTGTTAGGTGGAAATAGGATTCCAGCTCAGATGGTCTGACTTTCAAGAATCAGTTTTGCAACATCACTTTTAACTCTAGCACACGTTATATAGATGTTCTTGATGTTAAAGATGTTTCACCCGTACTTTTTGTTCTCAAATTTGATGAGTGCCCATCCCATAATAGGTACTCAATAAAGAGCTGTTTAGTGAATTAATGAATGTAAGAATAAATGAATAAAAATTTCTAATTGCTGTTTATTCCATTTTAAATGATCTCATCATAGAACCTACAAGAATCTTTCAAATTTGGTTCATTTTCACAAGAATGTGTTCCATTGTCATGAACTCTACCATTTTTCTCAACTTGCCATTCCTGGAACCAATGACAGAGAGAGTTCAAATAATTTAGATTTTCTGAACAGCAGCACTATTCACATTTTGCACCAGATAATTATTTGTTGTGGGCAACTGCCCTGTGCACTGTAGGATGTTTAATGACATCTCTGGCCTCTTCTCACCGTCTGCCAGGAGCACTCCTTCCCTGGTGTAACATTAACAAAATGTCTCCAAAACCTACCAGATGTTCCCTGCAGCCAAAAATCAACGTGGTGGAGAACCATCAGGATAAAGAATGCACAAGGCTTGTTGTAATTCATCCTAACCACCAAAGGAAAGCACAATTCAAAATGCATCTTCTGGTAGCAGCTGTAGCTAAAGAGCAGAATTTTGTGATGGGAAAACTGTTCCATGCCCTCCTTGCATGTGATGGGAAAGCTGTCTCACTCGACCTTGCATTACCTAGCTTTGGTTCAGGCCCTCACTATTTTTCACCAGTATAGTGAGCACCCTGTGCTCAGCACAGGGCTTGACACATCACAGGAAGATACGCAACAGTGACTCCCCTGTGCACTTCGATCAGCCCCTCTGCCCACAATCTTGCACCTCTGAGCCACCCTGTGTTACCGACAATTTTGGAAATGCAAACCGAATTATGTCATCACTACTGTCTTCCCTGTAGCCATGCTTTAGAGGTCTCCCTTTGTTCCAACACTAAATTCCAACTCCCTTGTATCATATGAGAAGTCCATCATTACCTGCCTTCCTTTTACCTGTCCTGCTTCATTTCTTGGCATGACCTAATCACACCTACTGGTTCCTCGATGAACAGGTCAGATCATCTCATGCAGCTTACAACTCACTTCTCCCAGAAAAACTCCCTCGATTATCAAGTAGCACTGCCACTCCTGGTGCCCTCAGAGCAGCCTCTAGGTAATCCTTTCAGAGCATGTATCTCCTATATAGCATATCGATCAAAAGCAAAGACCATGGAGGCAGACTCTCTGGGTTTGCATCCCAACTATGTCACTTACTAGCTGCGTGACCTCAACCAAGTGACTTAACCTATCTGTGCCTAAGTTTCCTGATCAGAAAAATGGGATAATAATAGTATCTGTTTCACAGAGTTGTACTGAAGATAATGTGAGTTAATCTATGTAAAGCACTAAGAAAGATGCTTGGCACAGAATAAACTAAAGCATTACCTATATGTGCATTATTTTTTTTTCTTTCTCCCATAATACATTGTGAACTTTTCACACACAAAGTTTTGTCTTTTATCTCAGTTCTCTTGACATTGAGCCAAGGACCTGGCACACAGTAGAATTTGAGAAACTTCTGTGGAATTAATTCAGTGAGCAGACTTGGGTTGTGGAAATCACAGTTTTGAACTAAAGGTAACTATTATTAATTGTTCACCATGCTTTCATTTCTCTCCAGGATATTTAGAAAGAAAAAGAGAATCCGTCATCCCTTTTCTTCTCTCTTCAACCTCAGTACCTCCAAATCTTGGCTGCATGGAAGTATCTTTTGTGACGTCGACTCTTCTCCAAGTGAGGACAACTGGTTGGAGGGGATCAAGAGGTTGGACACAGACCATTGCAATGGAAATGGTGAGTTTTGAGTCTTCTTTTCCATAGTAAAATTTTATCTCCAAGTGGGCAGTGGTAACCTTGTGGTCCTCGACCACTGTCTGTTCCAGAGATGACAGTCATTTTGATGGAGAGATGGACCACATTTTAAAAATTCTCTCTATATTACATGTGTGATCAAAACACATATGTGTCTATGTCATGCAAAATAGCCTAATGTAAATGTGTAAATTATTAAGTTGATAATGCTGGGAAAATATTTGCACATTTCCACCGTATCTTTTCTGTAAGGAATATAGGTGGAGAAAGGATACTGGAAAGTCAGATTTAGAAGACCTATATTGGAAAAAAATGTACTGGAGTCAGGGTTCAAATCCCAGTATGAATACACTTGGATAGTACTTAACTTTGTTGAGTTTAAATTTATTCATTTTTAAAACCATATATATGATTATATATATATATATGTGTGTATACATATAACTTGAAATATTATATATATTAGACATATATACATATTGTGTAATAACAATATTCATACAAGTAAGTATGTGTATATACATGTATATAAACACAGTGATGGGAACTCAAAGCATCTATTTTAAAATTTATTTTTCTTTTTCAACTTTTATTTTAGAATCAGAAGGTACATGTGCAGGTTTGTTACCTGGGTACATTATCTGATGCAGAGGTTTGGGTTATGAATGATCCCATCACCCAGTTACTAAGCATAGTACCCAATAGTTACTTGTTCAACCCTTGCCCCCTTCTCTCTCTCCCCCATCTAGTAGCTCTGGTGTCTACTGTTGCCATCTTTATATTCATGAATATCCGATGTTTAGCTCCCACTTATAGGTGAGAACATGGGGTATTTGGTTTTCTCTTCCTGTGTTAATTTGCTTAAGAAAATGGCTTCTAGCTTCAGCCATGTTGCTGCAAAGGACATGACTTCATTATTTTTAATGGCTGTGTAGTATTACATGGTGTATATGTACCATTTTCTTCATTCAATTCCATGTTGATGGGAACCTAGGTTGATTCTGTGTTATTGTGAATAGTGCCACCATGAAAATGTGTGTGTGTGTGTCATTTTGGTATAATGATTTGTTTCCTCTTGGATATATACCAAGTAATGGGATTGCTAGTGAAATGGTGGTTCTAAAGTCTTTGAGGAACTTCCAAACTGCTTTCCACGGTGGTTGAACTAATTTACATTCCCACCAACAGTGTGTAAACATTCCCTTTTCTCTGAAGCATCACCAACATCTGCTGTTTTTTGATTTTTAAATAATAGCCATTCTGACTGGTGTGAGATAGTGTCTCATTATGCTTTTTATTTGCATTTCTATGATGATTAGTGATGATGAACATTATTTCACATGTTTGTTGCTGCATGTATGTCTTCTTTGGAGAAGTATCTGCTCATATCTTTTGCCCATTTTAAATGGGGTTATTCGGTTTTCGCTTATTCAATTGTTTAAATTCCTAATAGGTTCTAGATATTAGACCTCTGTTAGATTCATAGTTTGTGAATATTTCTACCATTCTGTAGGTTGTCTGTTTACTCTTGTTGATAGTTTCTTTTGTTGTGCAGAAGCTCTTTAGTTTAATTAAGTTCTATTTGTCAATTTTTGTTTTTGTTGAAATTGCTTTTGAGGACTTAGTTATAAATTATTTTCCAAGGCTGATGTCCAGAATGGTGTTGCCTAGGTTTTCTTCTAGGATTCTGCTAGTTTAAGGGAGGTCTTACATTTAAATCTTTAATCCTTCTTGAGTTTTTATATATGGAGAAAGTTAGAGGTTGTTTTATTCTTCTGCATATAGCTATCCCAGCACCATTTATTTAATAGAGAGTCCTTTTCCCATTGCTTATTTTTTGTCGACTTTGTCAAAGATTAGGTGGCTCTATGAGTGAAGCTTTATTTCTGGGTTCTGTATTCCATTCCACTGGTTTATGTATTTGTTTTTGTATCAGTACCATGCTGTTTTGGTTACTATTGCCTTATAGTATAGTTTGAAGTTGGGTAATATGATGCCTCTGGCGCTGTTCTTTTTGCTTAGAATTGCTTTGGCTATTCAAACTCTTTTTTGGTACCAAGTTAAATTTAAATTGAAAAATAATATTGATAGTTTGATAGGAATAGGGATAGTTTGATAGGAGTAGTTTGAATTTGTAGATTGCTTTAGGCAACATGGCCATTTTTGTGATATTGATTCTTCCAATCCATGAGCATGAAATATTTTTCCATTTATTTGTGTCACTTGTAATTTTTTTTTTTTTTTTTTTTTTTTTTTTTTTTTTGAGACAGAGTCTCACTCTGTCACCCAGGCTGGAGTGCAGTGGTGCAATCTCGGCTCTTTGTCTCCTGGGTTCACACTATTCTCCTGCCTCAGCCTCCCAAGTAGCTGGGACTACAGGTACCCGCCACCACACCTGGCTAATTTTTCTGATTTGTAGTAAAGACAGGTTTTCACTGTGTTAGCCAAGATGGTCTCGATCTCCTGATCTCGTGATCTGCCCACCTCAGCCTCCCAACATGCTGGGATTACAGGGGTGAGCCACCACGCCTGGCCCTGTCACTTATAATTTCTTTAAGCAGTTCTTTGTGGTTCTTCTTGTAGAGATCTTTTATGTCCTTGGTTAGAGGTATTCCCAGGTATACTATTTTTTGTGGCAATTGTAAATGAGATTGCATTCTTGATTTGACTCTCAGCTTGAACGTTGTCAGTGTACACAATGTAATTAGGATACAGAATTGACTAGTGATTTCTGTATATTGATTCTCAAAGCATATTTTAAAGATGAAATGAGACAATGACTATCAGCCATAGTTCAATGTCTGGTGCTCAGTAAGTTGTAGTTATAATTATTTTTATTACTAGAATGGAAACAACAGATATTTATTGGGCACTTACCATTTTCCAGGTACTACAGTAGGTCAGGGGATACAAAGATGAAATAAACAATGTAACCCCTGTCTTCTTGGGCCTTCTGGTTTACTGGAACAGGGGCTGGGGTTCAGCTCTTTGTTAAATAATTGCAGAAACATAACATAATGATTGTGGTAGGTGCCATGAAAAAAAGTTGTATGACACAATGGGGAATTTGACTCATTTGGAAACGTAAGAAAAGTTTCCCTGTGGAACTGGCAATGGAGATGAGTGCTAGACAATGAGGGGGATTTTTCTGGGCAAAGGGGAAAGGCAAGAACATTCTGTGCTGAGGAGATGAAAACATCTGGAGTGTGAGTTGCCTAGTGAGTAGACATGCTTGGTGAGAGAATACAGCATGCATGGTTTGAAACACAATGAGTTTAAGTTTCTTTGGGACATCCAAGAGACAATGTCAAGATGGTGTTGATATTTGTAATCTGGAGCTCAGAGGAGGAATCTGAGTTAAAGTTATACATCTGGAAGTCATATCAGTATAGGTAGTCATTGAGGCCTTGCAGTGGACGAGATGGATTAGGAAGAGGGTATACAGTTTTCAAAAGAGAGAGCCTAAAGTGGAATGTTGTGAACTCAAACATTGAATAAGTGAATAGGACAGGATTAACCTGCAAAAGAGATTAGGAAGGAAGCGTTCACAGAGGTGAGTGGAAAACCAAGAGAGTGCTGTGTAATGAAATTTCTAGGATAATAGTGGTATAAAAGGTGGGAGTACTTAGCAATGGCAAATCATGCTAGAAAGGTAAATAGGATGAGAACTGAGTGTTCAACAGATTCATTGGCCTGGGGGTGACTGTTAGTGGAGTGAAGATAGCAGAAGAGAACCACGAGTACAAAGAAGAGAGAGTGAGAGGTAAGGAAATAAACGAATGGCCTATAGAAGACCCTGATGTCTGCCGGGAAGGGAAAGGGAGAGGTGAAGGTGGACGAAGGCAAATGAGAAGATTGAGTGAGTCCCTGCTGCCTCTTCTTTCTCTTTCTCCTCCTCCTATCAACAATGGGGGAAATCTGAGCATGTGTCATGATATGGTTTGGCTGTGTCCCCACCCAAATCTCATCTTGAATTCCCACGTGTTGTGGGAGGGACCTGGTGGGAGGTAATTGAATCATGGGGGCAGGTCTTTCCCGTGCTGTTTTCGTGATAGTGAATAAGTCTCATGAGACCTGATGATTCTATAAGGGGAAGTTTCCCCGCACGAGCTCTCTCTTTCCCTGCTGCCATCCATGTAGGACGTGATTTGATCCTCCTTGCCTTCTGCCATGACTGTGAGGCTTTCCTGGTCAGGTGGAACTGTAAGTCCATTAAACCCCTTTCTTTTGTAAATTGCCCAGTCTTGGGTATGTCTTTATCACCAGCCTGAAAATGGACTAATAGATGTCACTTCATCAATAAATGGGCCTGAAATAAAAGTGAGTTTGCAGGTCTGCTTTGATATATTATATACTCATTTAACAGTCATTCTTTCATTTACTCATTCACTTATCAAACTCACTGAGTATGTGCTATGTGCCATCTATTGTGCTAAACACAACACTCTTCCAAGCTAAGTAAGACATTACTTTGAGAAATTCCTGGTTTAAAACAGGTAAATAAATACATTTGCAAATAATTTGAGTATAATGCCTGAAACAGCATAAGAGATTTAAGAGTAGTATGTGGAGACAATGTCAGAGGTTTATCCAGGGGAGGCAGTGTTAGCTGTACCTAGAGGTGGCTGGGAGGGCTTGAGAGGGAGACAACATTTTAGTGGGTTTTGTTTTTTTTTAAAACATAGTCTCGCTCTGTCACCAGGCTAGAATGCAGTGGCATGATCTAGGCTCACTGCAACCTCTGACTCCCTGGTTCAAGCAATTCTCCTACCTCAGCCTCCCGTTTAGCCGGGATTATAGGCAAATGCCACCACACCCAGCTAATTTTTGTATTTTTAGTGGAGACGGGGTTTCACCATGTGGGCCAGGATGGTCTCGATCTCCTGACCTCGTGATCCACCTGCCTCAGCCTCCCAAAGTGCTTGGATTACAGGTGTGAGCCACCGCACCTGGCTCTGAGTGGGTCTTGAAGGAGGAGTGGGATGGCTAGGCAGAGATGAACTGGGGAGATACTCCCAGCTTCCCCATTCCTCCAAACTGCTCCGAGGCTCACCTTCCCCAGGTATTAAATGTGGCCTTGTCATTCCTTAACACAGCATACAAGGTCTTTTTGAATATTTCCTACTTCTCCAACCCAAACTGGCTGCATAATTTTCAGGCCCAGTGCAGAATAAAATACAGGGCTCCCTGTTCAAAAATGCTTAAGAATTTCAAGTGTTAACCAAGAAAAACTGTTAAACCAAGAAAAAGACCCTTGTGAGCAAGAAGCCCTGTGCAGTGGCAGTTGCCAAAGGTCCGTGTGGCTGGTCTTGTCTTCAACTCCATCGTTTTCCTTTCCTTTCCCATACATGCAATTGACACAGATCACACTGATCTTTCAGTTTCCTGAATGGATCCTACTCTTCCACACATCTGTGGCTTTTCTTATGTCACTCACTCTGCTGTAATTCATTTATGCATTCATTCGGAAGATTTTATTGACGGCCAACGATGTGTCAGGCATTATTCTACACAATGGACATAGTGGTGAATAAAATGGACAAAATGCCTTGCTCTTGTGGAAATTGCATTTCTGTAGGGGGAGACAGACAATAAATAAATTATGTAGCATGTTAATAATTGGTGAGTGGTATGGGAAACAAGAAAGGGGGAAGTGACGGAGATTGCAAATGCAAATAAAATGGTTAGAGAAGGCCTCATTGAGAAAGACTTTTGAGCATTGGCTTAAAAGCAAAAGCAAAACAGCTCTGTAGATATCTGGGGGAGGAACAATCCAGGCACGTGAAATGCTGGTGTACAGGTTCTAGTTTCGGAGCCTGCACTGGGCTGAGTGAGTGAGGGGGGATAGTAGGGAAAAGACTGAAAGGTGTGTCAGGAATGCAAGTGAGAAGGGACAAGGAGAGCTGTGGGGTCATTTCAAAGGCTTTGCTTTCATACTCTGAGTGGACGGCAAACCACTGGAGGATTCTGAGCTGAGGAATAACTTGTTTCGGTTTACATGTTGAAAGGATTATTCCAGCTGCTGGGTTCAGATTAGATGTCAGGTATTCGGAACAGAAGGAAGAAACCCGTTAAGAAGTGATGAGAAGCAGGATTCCAGATTCATTTTATAGGTAGAGGCAACAAGATTTGCCTATGTGGCTGTGAGTGGAAAAGAGAAGTCAAGGTTGCTTACTACGTGCTGAGCACTTCACATTTTGTCTTTTAAAAATATATTAGCTTGTTTACATACATTATCTTGTTTAAATATCCCCCACACTCATAGGAAGTAAGTCATATTATCTTATTTATTATAATTATGATAAAACTGAAGTTTAGGGTTAAAGAATTCACCCAAGTTAATTTAGCTTATAAACAGCAGAATTGGGGCCGGGCACAGTGGCTCACGCCTGTAATCCCAGCACTTTGGGAGGCCAAGGCGGGTGGATCATGAGGTCGGAAGATCGAGACCATCCTGGCTAACATGGTGAAACCCCGTCTCTACTAAAAATACAAAAAATTAGCTGGGCGTGGTGGCGGGCACCTGTAATCCCAGCTCCTTGGGAAGCTGAGGCAGGAGAATGGTGTGAACCCCGGAGGCGGAGCTTGCAGTGAGCAGAGATCATGCCACTGCACTCCAGGCTGGGTGACAGAGCGAGGCTGTCTCAAAAAATAAATAAATAAATAAATAACCAGCAGAGTTGGAATTCAACCTAGGTCTATCTGATTTAAAAGTGCAGACTCTGCTCTGCTGCCAGGAAGGGCTTTGTTCTCCTTTTCAAGGAGAAATCCATTATGTCCCTCTAGCAGGCCCAAAGAGCAAGTTACAGGAGTCATATAATGCAATATGTATTAATATAAATGTGTAGCAATTATATGGCTGCGATTTTTCTTAATCTGCTTCCTAGAGAGAAAACACACATAGCATTTTTTAAAATTTTCAATAACTTCGATTTACAAAATGTTACAAAAAATAGTACGGAGAGGGTCAGTATATACTTCATCCAGCTTTGCCCACTCATAACTACTTATACAACTATAGCGCATTATCAAAACCAGAAATGGACATTGGCACAATACCATGATGATTCTACCAATTTTTACATATATTCCTATGTGTGTGTGTGTGCATGTAATATTAGGTTAGTTTTAAAAATACAATAAGTGCTTGTTAAATGAAGAAACAATTCTTAATATGTTCAAAGGATTACTTAAATTGAGTGATTCTAGCTTTCCACAATAGCAAGAATGTATAAGCAGGACGAGGAGAGGAGAAAGAGCAGGGATATGGGGGGTGAGGCCAGAAAGATTAACCATAGATATTTGAAGAAACTTTTGTGCCATTGAGGATTTGGGGTTTTATCTAATCAATCAAGAATATTTTTTGATGGCTCTTAAGCAGGGTGATGATGCAATCAGATTTGGAATTTTCAAGTTATCTTTGCAATAGCACAATTGAGGATTGGATGGGAGCTCCGAGGCAATTAAAATCAACCAGTATCCTAAGGAAGTGGCAGGAAATAGGGAGGAAGGAAGAGACTTAAATAATATTTTCCAAGGTAGAATTGACAGGTTGGTGATAGATAGAATATAGTGGTGAGAAAGTGGGGGAATCAAAGAAAACTGATGTATTTAATTTGGGAGACTGCGTCAAAAATTCTGCAAGTCACCAAGGGCTGGAAGATAGTGTGGTAGAGTCATAAGGAAAATGAGCTTTTGAACTGGATGAACCTGAATTCAAATCCTAGAACCACCTTTTCCCACCTGATTGTTCTTGGACAGGTTATTAACTAATCTCTCTGATCCTCCACTTCTTAGTTATAAAATAAGAAAAATAATAGCAAATAGAATGGGGAGAATGAAATGCAATAATTCATGAAGTGTCACATCTCTAATATCGCTTATGAATACCAGGGGCTGGTATTCTGCTTAATACACATTAGCTCTAAAAAGGCAGAAAAGAACAGATGGGGATCATCAAAACAGACAATAAATTTTATTTCTTATGGGTTGAATTTGAGATACCTTATGGGAAATACATAACCAGTAGAGGTTTGGAAACATAAGAGGATTCAGGAGTAAGGAAGGATCTAGAGACATTGATTCATAAGCCAATCTGAGAGCCAATACAGTTTTTTGGAATAAAGAGGTCTACTTATGGAAAACAAGTGAATGAGAAGAAAGGAGAGTTAAGAAAGGAATTCAGGTGGTTGAACAGAAGCCCCAGTAATAATGATCCCTAATTGTGTGAGTGCTAGAGGCGAGTACAGTTCCAACAAAGTCACATGTCATGTCTTCACTTATCTGCAAAGCCTCTGAATGAGTTATTATTCTTTATCCCCATTTTCCAGGGGAAGAAGCTAAGGCAGCTTAGGTACTATGTAAGGCCATGCAGGTAGGAAGTCGCATACCCAGGATTTGAAGAGAAAAGTCTGAGCGTCTGCTCTTAATCACTGGACTACACTGGGAAAAAGCTCATTGGGGAAAGTTTCTCAGGCAAAGAAGCAGAAGAGTGTGGTGTTATGAAAGAAAAGAATATGAAGAACTGGCTAATGATGCACAGCTTGATAAGGAGGCCAACTTAAGAATTCTGTAGTCCCTGGTAGATGTGTTATGTCTGGAATCTTCACTCAGAAGGCAAAGGAGAAGTCATCACTCTGACTCTTTCTGACAGAGTAGCACAAATATCTTAGTACAGAGCTCTCGTTACTTTTTAATTGAGATATAATCCACATTCTTTAAAATCTACCAATTTAATGTATACAATTCAGTGATTTTTTTAGTATAGTCACAGGGAGGTCATGCAATCACGACTGCTTTCCTGTTCCAGAACATTCCATCAGCCCCAAGGAGAAATCTTATACTCAATAGCAGTCACTCCTCCTTCGCCACCAGCCCCTGACAACCAGTATTCATCTAATTTCAGCATCCTTGGATTTGCCTATTTTGGACTCTCATTATTTTGTTTCATTTTGATAAAATGTTTAATTAAGGTGGTATTGATGAAGTGGGCAATGTGATGTTTCAATATAGTTATACATTGTGAAATGGCAAAATCAAGTTAATTAACATATCCATCACCTCGTATACTTACCATTTGTTATTGTTGTTGTTGTGAGAACATTTAAGAGCTGCTCTCTTAGCAATTTTTTTGTTTTTGAGACCTAGTCTCACTCTGTTGCCCAGGCTGGAGTGCAGTGATCTGGCCTTGGCTTGCTGCAACCTCCACCTCCTGGGTTCAAGCAATTCTCCTGCCTCAGCCTCCCGAGTAGCTGGAACTACAGGCATGAGCCACCACACCTGGCTAATTTTTTGTATTTTTAGATGAGATGAGGTTTTACCATGTTGGCCAGGCTGGTCTCAAACTCCTGAACTCAAGTAATCTGCCCACCTCAGCTTCCCAAGGTACTGGGATTACAGGCGTGAGCCACCATGCCTGGCCCTTTCCTGGCAATTTTCAAGAACACAATACATTATTATTAACTCTAGTCACCATGCTATAGGATAGATTTCCAGAACATTTTTCATCCTGTCCGACTGGAACTTTGTACCCTTTGACCAACATCTCCTCATCCGCTACCCCACCCGCTCATGACTTTCTGAGGCTGCCTCTTCCTTTCAGTGGTTACTGCTGCTCCAGGAATGGCTTACTCAGGCTCACCTCTAGTGTGCCTTTTCGAGTGTCCATCCATTGGTTCTCCCCTGTTTTTTTCCGAAGCAATAAGGCAAGTGTCTTCTCAGTTCTAAAGCGATGTTTTCTAAAGTGTAGGGTAGAGTAGGAAATGCTGCTAGCCCATAGCAACAGTGAATGTTGAATCAGACAGTAAGAGAGAAGCTGTGGCTCCTTTTCCAATTCCCTTACAATCCCTCTGATGAAACCAAGAAGACCAAGGCTCAGTTTAGAACCTTGGTAGCTGTCAGATTCTCTAACGTTTGCTACACCGTCTCTGGTTTTAACAAAGTTCTTCTTAACCAAGAACAGGCTCAGAGCTTTCTGCTACACCAGTATTTCACACACATTAAATAAGGTTGCATTTTCCATTGTACTTATTTTTACCTTTACTTTCTGTTTAGGGCATTTATGTGACTGATATAAAATTTGCTTTAAAGTAAAAATGTAAAATGAGACAATTTTAAGAAAATATTAAATGGCTTAGAGCAAGCAGGTTCTGGGATTTGGCAAAAATCAGGAAAATGATGCCTGGATGACTAAAGTCTGAGAATCACTGTTCTAAAGACAGTATTTCACATATTTAGAAATTAACGTCTAGTTTTTCCTTCCTTGTCTCTTCGAAATATGTCCAAACAATTTCAAAGTGATTGGACCACAGCAATGCTGCACGTGTGTGAGGTATCTTATTAAAATTCTCATGGTTTCCAAATATCCTCTAAATATAACAAATCAAACTACCTCCATCCAAAATCAGTAATTAGTCAACCTGGATGCACACAGGACTTTGAAATCTCTCATCTCTGCTGTCAAAGTAATCACATCTTCCCCAGACTTCTTGCTTTCCGGATTTACCCAAGGCCCCGTGACTTTTATCAGCAATTTATTTTTCTCTGGAAATGCCTAGTTAGAAGACTCCAGAAGAAATCAAAATTAAATTGTTTTGCTGTTTTCTCTCTGAGCAATGGATGCAATCAAACATTACTTCCCCTGATTTTCTTGTGCTTCATTTTTCAGGCAAGAGGATGTTTTTGCCTGTTTTGTTTGTCCTCAGTTCACCCCTTTCCCAGCTGTGTTGACACCTTTCCTCATTAGTTGCAATTCATTCTTGAGCCACGGAATTTTGCAGCTTCCCAGGCCCCAATACTGCAATTCGGGATGTGTTCCCAGAGCCTGTGAGTCATACTGAAGGAGAGTAGAGGATTCACGCAGGGAGGACTGAACAAGATGGGCTCTATTTCTGCCAGTCCTAGAAAAGGCAGGATGACTCCAGGCAAGTCACCTGAGCTTGAGGTGTGTGCCTTTCTCTAGAACTCATGCCTGTCACATAAATATCTTTCAGATGGCAACATCTGCATGTGGCTTTGGGCTTCTCTTTATAGCAAATCATGTCCATTTTTTTATAAAAGGCTATGGAAGATGTGCTTAGAAGATACAGAATCTTCCCGACAGAAGTAAACTACATCAAATTTAGAAATCAAGTTAAACAGAATGAAATAGATATCTTCAACAATAATACAATTAGAGCTATTTGGTAAAATATTTTTTGCATTATAATCCTTTTATTTGTTATTAAGTTTGGAGAAGAAAGTTCACTGTCAATTAGGGAAAGTTAAATCATGTCTTTTCAGAGATGAAAAATCTCCTTGATCACTTTTGACTGTTAAGACATTTTGTGGTTTCTCTGTCGAATGCCATCTTTTCTTTTAGAAAATTTTGTGTACAATTTCCAGTATTCTACATAGCATACATTTTTTATTTCATCCAACTGTCAGCAGCAAAGCTTTATGATCAACTGGGCAGCCCTGGGAAACAGCACATCTTTTTACTGTTGTTACAGTCTCGTCCACATCTACCCAGATTGTAGTTAAGGGGCACTCATGAATATGCAATTAGCCGTGGAAGTTCCCATGTCTTTCTCACTTCCACATTGATTTGATCAGCTAGCCTCCTTTTTTTTTTTTTAACAGCTTTATTGAGGTGTAATTGCTATACAGAGAACTGCACATATTTCATGTGTACAATTTTATGACTTTAGACATATGCAGACACCCGAGATTCCATCACCACACTCAAGGTAATAGACATATCCAACATGTCCCAAAGGTTCCTGTGTCTCCGTGTGTGTGTGTGTGTGTGTGTGTGTGTTAAGAACATAACATGAGAGCTACCTTATTAATAAATACCATATTGTTAACTATAGGTACTATGTTGTAGAGCAGATCTCTATAACTCATCCTTTCAGCATAACTGAGACTATATTCACATTGAACAATGGCTCCCAATTTCCCCCACCCCAACCCCTAACCCCTGGCAGCCACTATTGTACTCTCTGCTCATATGAGTTTGACTGTTTTGGCTACCTCACTGAAGGAGAATTATGCAATATTTGTCCTTCTGTGACTGGCTTATTTCACTTGGCATACTGTGCTCCAGGTTTATCCATGTTGTTGCAAATGGCAAGTTTTCCTTATTTTTTTAAGATTGAATAATATTCTATTGCATGCATATACCACATTTTCATCATCCATTCATCTATGGATAGACACTTGGGCTGCTTCCACCTCTTGGCTACCATGCATGGTGCTGAGATGATCATGGTCCAGGGCCCCCTCAGGAGCCTGGTCATTACTGGATGATCTGCATGTTTCCTTTTCTGCCACTCCTTTCTCTATGGCAACCAGCAGGGATGCATCCACAGACTGCTTTGTCAAGCTGCCAAAGGCTATGTGTAAGGTGGTGCAAGGCAGCCTGCAGGGTTAGTAGTAATTCCCCAGTCCAAAACCCCAGCTGAGTATCCAGTCCGAGTGGGACCACAGGTGTAGCCAGCCCAGCAGCTATTCTATTCTCTTGAAGTTGCAGTCTTAGCTCAGCCTTAGCCTCCGTGGTGGCGAATACCGACCCACTTTCTCGATAGTTACTGCACCCTGTCATAGCAGGCCTACGTTAGATTTTGCAAATAACAACACTACACCTCTTAACCTCCCACCCCTTACTGAATTCTCCATAAAACTTACTGACTGCTAACTATGAGCTGGGTACTAATTGCTGGTGTCTGGGTCAGATGAAGTGACCTTTTTCTCATGGAGCCTTTTATCTAGTGAGGGAGGCAGACACTAAACAACAACAACAACAACAAAAAAAAAAACACACACAAATTATGCATTCTATTGTCTGTATTTCTGTAACAATTATAAAATCATAAATTATGATCTGTCCTCTGAAGGCAGAGAACAGACTGTTTTGACTAGAGTAAGCACAACCAGGAAAATACAGACACGTGATCACCACTCGAAGCACCTACCAGAGTTGTGGAAAGGACTCTAATGATCCAGTTGCCTTAGATGGTTAGGTCCGCTCTCTCAATGACAGGGTTGCTCAGCCTCAGCATCATAGTATTGTGGGCAGGTAAGGCCTTGTTGTGGCACCTGTCCTGTGCATTGTTGGGGGTTTAATAGCATCCCTGGCCTCTGTTCAGCAGATGCCCGTAACACTCCTCACCTCACCCCAAGTTGTGACAACATAAACTGTCTCGAGATACTGCACCATGTCCCCAGGGAGGAGAAATCACCCCCTATTAAGAACTACCATTGTATGAGGACCCCAATGTCTTTTGGAGCCCCATAGTCACTCAGCTCCTAGACTGGGAGACTGAGAATCTTGCAAATCTCTCACTGCTGAGTGAGCATTTTAACACACAAAGCAACTCATGTTACACTCATGCTCAAATTTTTAATGACTCTAAATCACCCACAGAATCAATATTAGCTTGGAGTGTGATATGAGACCCCACACAATGTGACCTCTGCTTAGCAGCCCAGACAGAATCCTCTCCTGGGACTGACCTCACTCACGTGCTCTTGTCTAGCAACATAGAAGGACTCACTCTTCTGGGAACCCACCCTGGTCTCTCATAGATTGATGTACTGTAATTTCTCCCCATCCCCACTTACTTTCTTCCTCTCTGCCTGGCCTGTCCTCTTCCTGCTCTCTCTCTGGAAGAACTCCTACTCATCCTTCCAGTTTCCACTAAAGCACTGCCTCCTCTGTGAAGCCTCCCTGGATTTCCCTCAGACAGACTCAGACACCCTTTCCTAGACTCTCACTGGACAACTTGTTCCAGCCTTTGTTGTAGCAATTACCTCATTGCATCCTAATTGTTCGTTTGCATATATGTCCCTCTCCCAATCATGAGTAGGGCAGAGCAGTATCTAATTTGACTTCCTTCTTCCAGAGCAGCATTGGCAGTATATACAATAACTGCATTGAATGAATAAATAGATCTGCCTGGCCCGTATCCACGCAGCTTTTTCCTCCCCACTTATTTTTGCTCCACCTCCCAAATCCTCTGGCTTGGGGGTCTTCTCTGGGGATGTCACCTGGGGGCTGCCTCAGTCTTTCTTCCCAGCTGGTTGGTATCTTTCCTTAGTCATTTTATGTTCCAGACATTCCATGACAGCAATCAAGGCAGAGAAAGTCTCTATTTATTAACTGCAGCTGTTCAAATTACCCTGCTTGTTCCCCTTGAAGTTCCTACTACAAGGTAAAAATCATCTCCTTGATTCTTTCCTTTCTTCCTCCCTGTTCTTTTGTCCCTGCCTCCTTCTCAGGAGCTGTGGCTATTCCCCACCAGGTCAAGTTGGTCTTTCCCAGAGGCCCTCTTGCTATGCCTGTTCAGCTCTGTGATGGGGCAGGGGGCAGAGATTACAATCTCTTCCCTCTCCTGAGGCAGTTTCTTCTAGAGAGGACTGTGTCCTGTGGTAAAGTCAGGGCAATTAAGCAGCCAGATGGGATAAACCCTGTGCCTAGAAATGTCTGGAGCAGGTTTAGGAATCCCTTCATGGTATAGCAAATTCCTGTATATACAATTCAAAGTAAAATTACCTTACCCAAGGTCAAGTAATAAGCTTCTTTTATTATTGAATGATAAATTCTTAAAAATCACTTCTACCTTGAAACATCCTTTGCTGACTCATCAGTACCCTTCTACCACTCCCCACTCCCCATGAAGTTGATTATCACATTTGGTCATGAAACTAGGGACGATATCTATTACAATGTCTATTAGTGATAGAAGTTTCGATTCTCTCCATCTATACCATATGTTGGGATGTTTACATTTTTGTCTTTTCTCCTTCACTTATCACAGCTGTAAAAAAGTAGACATACTGTCCTATTTTACATGAAGAAACTCAGGGTCAGCAAAATTAAGCAAATTGCCCTGTTACTAGTCTTAGAATGTTTGTTCCAGTCTTTCTGATGCCAAAGTCCTTGAAATTTCCACAAAACCACATTTCATCTCTTTTTAGCAAATGACAGTCTATTTCCCCTGTCCATAAGTGATGCCTTCTTTATCGCCTCCCACTGTTGACTCGTGTGTACATGCACACACACACAAACACACACACACAGGCACACATGCACCCCCCCCCCCCCCCCGATTTCAACTTCTTTTGGGACAGTGTCTTATTCTCCCTTGTTTCCCTCCCATCTAAGTGTCCTACAATTTATAAGTTTACCAAATATTTGCCCAGTAGATATGCATATTTCCCTTAGTCGTGAAATCAAAATTTAGATGGACCATAGAAATAATTGTCCTGTTTAGACAAGAAGCAAAAATAAGGACATACTATGGGTATTTAAAAAAAACACAAAAAACAAAAAACACAAATTTTACAGGTCTTCAGTTTCCCCAAGGTAAAATAAATTAGGACAATTTCTCCAAACACCATGCCTCCTGCTCAAAGCTTAAAGCCAGATGGTAACATCATGGCTACTCCCGTCATCTCCCACTGCAGGATTATCTTTTTCTGAAGCACCATATTTATTCTCCTTACCCATGGGAGATTATCTCCCTGCGTAATTTATAATTTTAGATTGTGAGCTCATGTCCTTTGGGCTTTATCTGGGGAAATCTGTGCAGCTTGGGCTGAGAGTGTGTTTCCACAGAGAGCTTATATGTTGGCTTCTGGCAGATGTCACAGGGCTAGTACCAGTCTGAGACTTTTTAAAATATTAACTTCCCAGGTTAGTATAAATTTTAACTCAAGGCCAGGCACGTTGGCCCATGCCTGTAATCCCAGCACTTTGGGAGGCTGAAGTGGGTGGATCACCTGAGGTCGGGAGTTCGAGACCACCCTGACCAACATGGAGAAACCCCGTCTCTACTAAAAATACAAAATTAGTTGGGTGTGGTGGCACATGACCGTAATCCCAGCTACTGGGGAGGCTGAGGCAGGAGAATCGCCTGAACCCGGGAGGCGGAGGTTGCCGTGAGCTGAGATCGTGCCATTGTACTCCAGCCTGGGCAACAAGAGCAAAACTCTGTCTCAAAAAAAAAAAAAAAAAAAAAAAAAAAAAAAATTTAACTAGAAACCCACTTACTTATAAAGTGTTCAGGGAGACATTTTCCTCCCACCCACTACGTAGGCCAAAAGAGATAAGCTTTCATGCCTTCTCCTAGAACCAGTGGGCAGATTTTTTTTCCTAGCCATCCTTTCATTGAGGAAATAGCATTTTGAGTCCCTACAGAAACTCGGTTTTAATTTTCTGCCTCTCTTGAGACCAAGGCCTTTTTTTCTGTTCCTAGTGTCAGTTAATCGATAGACCTTTGACTACTATGACTTCTAAGGCCCTCTCCCCCACCCCTTTTGGAAGCTTTGTTCACAGCACATGCTTAGAGTTATAGGTTTCCCTGGCTTGGCTTTGGGAATATTTCCTTCTTTTGAGCTCAGCTATAGAGTTAAAGAAAAATAACATGTGTTGGGCATGTGCAGTCCCTTTCAGATGTCAGCTTAGAAAACACCTACATCCCAAAGCAGGACTCTGGCTACTCTTTCTGAGTGGCTTTGCTTCCAAGTCAATGAGTTCTAAACTGGCTCGAATTCTTATCCAAGATCATAAGAGTAAAGTTAAACCCTGAAATATGACACAGACCACTCAAGACAGAACCAAGAGGATTCCTAGGTACATTTATGCCAGGTGAACCGAATGGGAGACGTCCAGTGGTTGAATCAGAGGTGTGGTGCTTAAC